>NC_081367.1:35254291-37654291 GCF_030684315.1 Stegostoma tigrinum | reverse complement strand
CAGTCTTTGGGTGGAGAAGAAGGAATCTAGCATAAGGACCTGTTCGAGACAAGTATGTCATCTCAGGTTCCTCAGAATCTTTGTAATTATGCCAAATGGGTCAATGTAACTTGTGCTTATAAGCTCTCATGCAATAATTTACATCTTGATGTTAAGACAGGTGCATTTTCTCATTAAGGCTCAACAGAACGTAGAACAGTATATCACACAGGGCAGGCCCTTCACCCACCATGTCTGTGCCAGTCACGATAGCATTCTTAATTAACCCAATCTGCCTGCACATAGTCTGTATCCTTCCATTTCCTACCTGTTTACGTATCTGTCCAAGTGCGTCTTAAACATTGCTATCATAGTTGCTTCTCCCAACCCTCCTGGCAGTACATTCCAGATACCTGCCACATTCTGTGTAAAAAACTTTCTTCGCACATCACCTTTGAACTTTCCCTCTCCTACCTTAAACTTATGTCCCCTAGCATTTCCATCCTGGCAAGAAGACTCCAACTATCCACCATATCCATATATCTCATCATTTCATATCCTTCAAGCAGGTCGCCTCCTCAGCCTCAGTCGCTAGCAAAAACAATTCAAGTTTGTCCAACCTTACCTTGCAGCTAATACACTACAATCCAGGCAAAATCCTTGTAATGATAACAGAAATTGCTGGAACAACTCAGCAGGTCAGGCAATATCTATGGAGAGAAAGCACAGTTGACATTTCGAGTCTAGTGACCCTTCTTAAGAACTGGTCCTACACACCACTTGCATCCCCTGAACGATCAACAGATAGACTCCTCAGAGACGGACTCCCAGCACTGTAACCACTCAGGCCTCTGACCAACTTTGATGAACAGCCGCTAGGCATGACTAACCAGACCCCTGACCTGCTGTCATTGCAGCTCCCCAGTTGACAATATATGTTTTCCTGACTTTTTGTAATTGCCCTAAAGGGCTAACTGTTGCTCACTCTGTGGACGGCAGTTGAAAATACCCTCTAACAGTGACCAATCCAAGTAGATAGTTGATCTTGGCCAAGCCCTTGACTGTGTGCATTTTGTACCGGTATCCGAAGGTATTGGAAACCCCCAAATTGCAGCGATTCCACCAACCCTAACAGGCCTGACTAGCACCCATTCATCTTACGACATGGCCACTAGATAGATAGATTCCCTAGAGTGTGGAAATAGGCCCTGTTCCACCCAACAAGTCCACACCGCCCCGTAGAGCATCCCACCCAGAGCCACACACCCCTGAACACTACGGGCAATTTAGCATGGCCAATCCATCTAGCCTGCACATCTTTGGACTGTGGGAGGAAACTGAAGCGCCCAGAGGAAACCCACGCAGACACGGGGAGAATGTGCAAACTCCACACAGACAGTTACCCGAGGCTGGAATCGAACCCAGGTCCCTGGTGCTGTGAGGCTGCAGTGCTCACTGCTGAGTTACCGTGCCGCCCTGATTACATAGTTGCAATGTGTTTGTTGTGCAGGCAGCTGGCCCATGCTGTCATCTCGATGTACCATACAACATGGTGCTTCTCCTCCCCAGACAAATCACTGGTGAGTATGACAAACACTTTGTGTGTCTGCAGAAAAGAGCAGGCTAACACGGCAGTACTGTTTGCCTTAGGCTCTGGAACGTCACAGCAAGGCATGACATGGACGCCGTGAACATGCAGATGGGTGCTCAATGAGTGGACGCTAAGAGAATAAGAGAGCAGCCCTGGGATGTAGCCTGGATGTAGATTAAAGAAGTGTCATGAGGATTACAAGGGGTTAGCGAATGTTGATACCAATGTCCTTGGATGAGGAGGGTGTGCAGCTGGTACCTATGGACTGTGCCCTCAGATGCTGCTTGATGTTAAGCAACATGGAGGCTCATCACAGCCAGAGAAAAACTGAAGTCACACTGACTTCTGTGTTGAGAGTTTTCAGCGACTAGTTTGTTCAGCATGTTTGGTAACATTGAAAGCTGAATGTCAATAAAGTGAGTTATAGCATTAATAAGGTATTAAACAGGCTACAAAGCCCTTAATTGGCAACTTGCCAGTGCCTAATGAGAAACTCACCATATCATTCAGCAAATGCATAAAAGATGCAGCAAGTTACTCCTAAAGTTAACATAAACCTCAGTAGATTTATTGCATGATTCTGCCACAAATCTTGCCATAACCCATGTTGTTCAGGCCCATACAACATTCTACTCCTGGTTACTCACAGATAGCAAGTTAGTATTATAGTTAAAATGTTTTTTTGAATAAATCCCATCTTCAACTGTAATAATTACACTTTGCCAAGTTTCCAGTTTTAATTATTGAATTACAAAGAATATTTTAAAAATTAATTAAGAAGAATTGCATTTTAAAACAGTGTCTGATTACACTAGTTAATGGCAGATTTGTATTCAGTAATATGCAAATGAATTTGAGCAGAAGCTAAGGGGAAAAACGTCTTTTAAAATGGATGTAATTTGAGGCATAATTTGCATTGGGATCATTGACTGTGACCGAAGTGGAAACTCTCGCCCAATGTTGGTTTCTGCTCTTTTCTAAAATACAGATGTTGATAGCCAAATAGTAGTTGTCTCAAAATGCTGAATGTGAATTGGTCAGTTGCTGAGACAGTGTAATAAACAACATATTATTTACATCTACAGTAAAATGGCAACAAAGTTAAACCCACTAAAATTTTAACCTATCATCACAGCAGCTTTAAAACAAAAAAAAACTGCACTTTGCCTTAAAATTAACAATTTGCATCTTAAACATCTCAGCAGATACAAATAACTCCAGTATAGTGTTGCAGATTGATCACTTATTCTACAGAAAAACTAAACAGAACTATTTAATATTTTTTTCAACTTCAACACAGGGTACAATGCAGGGTGCATGATTGTATATTTACAGTATTTCAGTCTAACTTGACATCATCATATCAAATTGACAATGTCAGAAGAAATCCAGCAGTAAGTCAATCCCTTTCTTGTAAATTGTTACTTGTTCCACAATTAAGGGACAAGTGTGGCGACATGCTCTGACTACCCAAACACATTTTTAGCAAAGGGGTGAAAAGCAGGGAGTAACTGCATGGGTGGAGCTTGTATCCTAACAGTCCCGCATGCAGTGGGGAAGTCAATAACAAGTTAGAAATCTGAGCTAATAAAGTGTGAAGCTGGATGAACACAGCAGGCTAAGCAGCATCTCAGGAGCACAAAATCTGAGCTTTCAGTCTCAACTAAAATCCTGGAATTCCCTCGCTAATGGCATTGTGAGTCTACCTCCAGTACATGAACTGCAATGTTTCAAGAAGGCAGCTCGCCACCACTTTTTCAAGGGCAACCAGGGTGATCAGGGTCAATAAACGCTGGTCACCCATGTCCCATAAGTGAATAAAGAAAAGGAATATTTCTATTTAAAGACATCCTAGCCACAGCCAGAATAGTTGAACTGTTCATGAATTCTTAAGGTTTCAGAAAGAGGACCTGGAAAAGCTGCTCTTCCCCACCACTTTCCTCTCAATCACCAGGACTCAGGTTCCTTCCTTCCTTCCTCAAGGTGCTCCAGTGGCAGAGTGTGAGAGCCTGAAATGAAGTGATCTTTCAGAAGGGTGGGAGGAAAAGGTTGACCTATCAAACCAAGCTTGCAAGTAGAAGAGGTTAAGTTGGGAGCAACAGGTGTGTAGCCCCTCGGCCTACATTCAAATACATTCCACCCTCTGCCTTTCCCAGCATTCTCCTACATAGCCCTCCTCAGGTCAACATACAGTATCTCTTTACTCAATACTCACCCTTCAGGTACCTCCTCACATTGCTGTCTGAACAGACAACATCACACTCATCTTTGTCAACTCAAATGTATGGATCACTGCGTCCTTCAATGAATGTTGACCGCCTTTATTAAAACCATTTCTAATGCTAATAATTCATTGTCTTATTCCCCAACAGAACTACATTTGAAACAGATAACTGTTAAGGGTGAGGGCCTCTAATGTCAGCCAATGTGATTGTCAACACCCACCAGATCTACAGAGAAGGAGGTATTGATCCAGGAGACTGTGAAGGTCAAACATGCTGTGCTGTCAGAGCATAAGATTCCTAAGTGATTCTCAGACAAGTTCAGAGAGCTAATCCACTGTCTGTTGAATCCGTGTTGGAGCTTTTACTTCCTGTATTGGTAGTGTTAAAAATAGACTCTCAAATCTCAACTTACTTCATCTGATCTTAATACCTGTGCTTTTTCAATGAACTAAAATGGTTCAAATAAAAAGGAAAAACAGTGATTTAAGATAGCTGCTGTGGCAACCTAACCTAGTTGAACTAAGTTCATGCAACCATCAGAGGAAGAAGTAGGTGGAACTGAAATTAATATTGCTATAAGAAGTTATTGAAGCTTAGAAAAATCCTATTGATTTACATATTCCTGGCAGTTTCACATATTGGGATGAAAGCTTGTCTGGCTTGAAAACAAAAATGAAGCCAGACATGGAAATATACCGTGAAATATAGTTCAGGCAATAGTGAAGGAAAAATGATTCATAACAGTCGAACTGCAACGAATCCACCCTTCATATGCTATCACACAACTTTGTTAAAAAAAAGCATTCAATGATAAAGAAAATTGGAGGATCATCCATTCATTGAGATCTCAAATATATCTCTCCCAACCATTCCATGAGGGTTCCCCATTCATCTGCAAATCCACCAAGATTAAAGCAATTAATGGCAAGGTTACATCTGATCCCTGATCCAATCCTTGACGCAATGCCCACTGCCTACACTAGAACCATGAGCCCTTAGTAATTAAAATTTTGTCCTACGTGTGGATGACTCTATGCATCATCTGTGTCAAATTTCCTCATTTTGATAAGTTTGATGCATATCGACAACTACAGACAATCAAGACAGTCAGAATGCAGGGACAGAAACTTCAACGGGGAAGTCATGGCCTGGTGGTATGATTGCTAGACTATTAATCCACAGATTAATATTAATAATGTTAATATTTATAATAAACTATGTTCAGGGGACTCAGGTTCAAATCCTGCCATGTGAGTGAATTTGAATTTGATAAATATTTGGAATTAGGAGTCGAGTCAAGTGATGACCCTGAAATCATTGCTGGGAAAAATCCATCCGGCCCACTAAAGTCCTTTACCTAGTTCTTACCCAGTCTGGCATACACATGACTCCAGACTTACAGCAATGTAGTTGACGCTTATAGGTCATTAGGGATAGGTGATAAATACTGGCCTGACCAGTGACATCCACTTGCTATTTAAAAATGTTTGAAGTAGCTTTCAACAGGTATGGTTACACATACACAAATTATGGATGCAAACACAGAAAGCGCTCAAAATTGAATATTCTTGCCATGTTACCAATACCACTGCAAATATTTTAATTAGCATTAATTGAATATTTTAGTTCCTAATCTCGAATCTTCAGTTTTTGATGTTTGTTTTGCAGCATTGCCATCAAATAATATTACGTTAATAATGTTAGTTAACTAATAAGATGCCATGGGCTACCTAGTCTACTTTTTTTAAAAGTTTAAAAAGTACATACAGAAGGTTACAGCCCTATGCAGAATATTTAGCCCAAGAACTTCTTGCAGTTTGTTTCTGAAAGCAGCTTTCCTAGTATACAGTGATCTAATGGTAACGATATACATCTGACAATATATAGCAATGATGAATCTATACCTGGCATCTCAACTGGCTAAAAAGTGAAACTGTATCAAAAGATCATTTAGTCATTTTAGTTGTTTAAAATATTTACGTACATCTAAATGTCAATAACTTATGTCAAATAAAAATTGCATTTCCACAACCATGGGGAAGTAAGCAGTTTTACAGAACTTTCTCGAGTTCCACCCTCCAGAATGTTTACGTGAAATGGAAGTGAATGCTCATATCCCAGGATTCTTTATCAGGCCCTAAAGAAGGACAGAACAACGTAACAGCTCCAACATTGTTAAAGATGTTGCCTAGCTATTGGAATAGCTTATAAGCAGAAAAAAACCACTTGAGTGTTTCAAATCCTGAAGTTATCAATGTCACACAAAAACTGCTGCATAAGAGAAAGAATACTTCTTGTATATCAAGAGCAGCAATGCCTTCAACCATTTAACTGCCTTACCCATGAATCTGTAGAAAAAGATAAATTGTCTGTCATCCTTCCATGCTTTGGGGGAGTCAACAGAATGTTGGAACATTTGCCACTTTAACGGAAGGTCTGTCTTATTGATTCTTCAATCACGTAGCTGCCAATTTGCAGGTGCCCAAAATGAAACAAAGATAAAAACTGTTATTTATACTAATGATGTATTTAAGGCCAGTGATTTATAAATGCACATGTCTATGAATTATAAATGTAACTTATTTATATACTATCATGTGTATTCAGTTGTAAGCTGTAACGGAGAAAATTATCATGAACATGATTTTCTACTCCCTCAGGGGGTGAGAGGAATGGTGAATCTGAGGGGCTAATTGGGTGGGAGTCCAAAAACCACATTCTTATCGTTGAGATAAATGTACATAGTCAAGTTATCCTCCTTAGATAGCAAGATGATTTAACTATAAGCCTTACATATATACATTTGCATTTCTGTACTACTTTACTTGCTGGAATTAACTTCTGCCCAACTGAAGTACTCAGCACTTCAGAAACTCACCTGTATAAACCAAGCAGCTGGGATTTTGGTTCCCTACCTCCAGTTGGGGTGAGTACACAGCTTTTATTGTGTCTGCTGGTACCTCACAAGGCTCCTTCTATATCTTTGGAACCACTACAATTGCAGAAGGTGCCTATATATTGAAGAAGACAGGGTGTGTTCTTGGATTTATGCAACCCAACTGAGCATAACGCAGCAGCACCCACTTTTCAGGAACAATTCAGCATTTAAGGTAAGGCATGAACATATGGCTGTTAGAAACATTTAAGTATCAATGAGAAAATGGGGCGTAAGTGGTTGATGTTGTGTAGAGCTGGATCAGAGATGGAGTATATGCCGGCTAATCAAAGCTTCAGACATTGTTTTTCTACCAGCTGCAGACACGTACCTGTGATTTACTCACCAGATTGTGTCCCAGAGTCTACTAAGGTACTTACTACATTGACAGACTCTGTGCTATTGAAGGGTACGGGTCTCAACACCTTGCCAGTGCATCTTCTGTTGGATCACAGTCTTCCTCCTCGGAAGTTGTGGTGGTAAGCAGGGCTCAGACTGCTGTGTGGAGTTCTGGTTGGCACCAGTGCCTGCAGAAGAAAAGAAAAATAATTAATTGGTGAAGATACTGAAAACATTAAGCAGAGCAATATGTTTGTCTGTGCAGATCTAAGATAACAGCAGTAAAGAAGATGTTAATGGCAAAGTTGATAAGGGGGAACAAGTGTGTGTACTGGATTTGGATTATCAGAAACCTTTGGTAAAGTTCCATACAGTAAATTATTAAACAGAATTAAAGATTGAGGATTAGGTAAGAGGCACAAAGCAGACAGCATGAAACAATGGAGCATTTTCAGGTTGCCAGGCTGTGACCAGAGGGGTATTATAAGGATTAGTGCATGGGGCCCAGCTGTTCACAATCTATATCAATGTTGTGGATATGGGGGCATTTGGAATATTTCTAAATTTGCAGATGACACAGAGCTTTGTGAGAAAGTGAGCTTTGAGAAGAATGCAAAGGGGCTTCGAGGGGTTTTAAACACGCTGAGTGAAAGTGCAAGAGCATGCATATGGAATATATTGTAGATACTTGTATGGTTAATTACTTTAATAGAAGGAATGGAAATACAGAGTATTTTTAACATGTTGAGAGATTAGATTGTATTGATGTTTAATGGGACCTGGATGTCTGTTCATAAGTCATTGAAAGCTAGCATGCAGGTGCAGCAAACATTTCAGAAATCAGCAGCTAAGCTTTGTCACAAGAAGAAATGAGTCCTTACACAAAGTAGAAGTTCTGGTCCCATTGCCTGAAGAAAGATATACTTGCCATTGAGAGAGTATAGAGAAGGTTCATCAGGCTGATTCCTGGGATGATGAGTCTGCCCTATGAGGACAGTTTGAGTAGACTCAGCCCATACTCTGTGAAATTTAGAAGAATGAGAGGCAATCTCACCGAAAACCACACAATTATTAAAGGTATAGACAGAGTAAATGCAGAAAAGGAACTTCCTGCAGCTATGGAGTCTAGAACCAGGGAACACCAGCTCCGAATCGAATGCAAGTCATTTGGGACTGAAGTAAGCAAGAATATCATCACTAAGGGGAATGTGAATCTTTGGAATTTTCTGTCCAAAAGAACTGTAGAAGGTCAGTTATTAAGTAAGTTCAAAACAGAGATTGATAGATTTCTAGACACTAATAACATGAAGGGGTGTGGGGTTTGTACAGGACTGTGGATTTGAGGTAGATGATCAGCCATAATCTAGAATGGCAAAACAGGCTCAAGGGAGAATGGCCTACTCTGGATCCTGCTTTCCTAATATCCCATTTAATTTCATCTGCCAATTTTTGGAACTTATTCTATGACTCCTGACTTTGCAACGTCACAGTTTGGGGATGAGCGGTGTCACACTAAGATTGAGGAATGGGTAGTTGTGAGACAGAATCAATTGTGAGTCATTCAGTTTAATAGTTATGCAGGAATTTGCAAGTTTAATTCTCTAACTTTTCATGGGTAATATAAAGCTTAAATCAGTCAGTGTGTAACTCAGAACTGGAGGCTTTTTTGGCAAGTTCTAGGCACTGGTAGATTGCTGTAAGGAAATTTAAACTCCCCAGGCAATTCCCCTAGTCAGCTAAATCAGAATGTCTACATGGTTCTGACACATAATTCCAATCTACTCAACTTCCCATTGGAAAGATCTGGGATATTGTCAGAGATAGCAAGAACTGAAGATGCTGGAGTCAGAGACAACAGAGCATGGAGCTGGAGGAACATTGTAGACCTGGTAGCATCAGAGGAGCGGGAAGGTTGATGTTTCAGGTCGAGATCCAAGTTTAGAAATGGAGAGAGGGAAGGGAGCTGGAAAATCAGCCGAAAGAGGAGGGGTGGAGCTGGGGAAGATAGGTGGGATGGTGATAGGTCAGTGCCGGTAGGATGTGGTGGGGTTTGGTCAGTGGGATGGGTGGGTCAGACAGGTGGGAGAGAAGATGGACTGTTGTGTTTCAGAAGTGGTGAAGGGGACGGGCGCTGGGAATTAAATAGTGGAGGGATGGGGCTGGGTGTCAGTGGGTATCTGGAAGGCAGGTGGGATGGTGTTTCAAAAATGGGGAGCGGGACAGGTCCTGGGAAATAAATATTTCAGAAATGCCGAGGGGAAAGAGAACTGAGAAATAAGCCACTCACAAACTAGAATGACGCCTCATATTCTGCCTCAGGAACCTATAGCTCGATAGCCTAAACATGGAATTCACCAGCTTTAAAGTCTCCGCACACCTGGCCTCATCCCTTGTTTAACCCTCCCTCTCAACCCCACTTCCTTGACTTGATACAACCTGTCATCTTCTCACCCACCTGTATGCCCCCTCCCACCTCACTGACCAATCCCAACCTGCACTCACCTATCACCATCCCACCCACCTTCCCCAGCCACAACTTTCCTCTCTCTATTTAGTTTCCAGCTCCCTTTCTCCTCCTCATTTCTGAAGAAGGGTCCTGACCCAAAATGTCAACTTTCCTGCTCCTCGGATGCTGCCTGGCCTGCTGTGTCCCTTCAGCTCCATGCTGTGTTGTCTCTGGGATATTGTTAGATTTTTGTAGGCGGGAAGGAAAAGTTTTATTTATAAATACCAGCCTTTTCGCTGTGGTGGTATACCTATCTCCAAATCAGTCAGTTACATATTCAATACCACAGGCTGACATTCTGCTGCCTCGTTGAAGAGAGCTGTACTGTCAAGCATGTTGGCTTTTTGAAGAAATGTAAACAAAGCTCTCATTTGCTCTGTTGGGTGGGCTCAAAGGATCTCATGACACTCTAAGAAGCACAGGTGAGTTCTGATGGGATCCTGAGCACTAAAGTAGATGATCATGCTATCAGTATGTATCTGTTGTCTTCAAGCTCTGATATGAGGCTGTTAGAATCTACTAAGTGTTGAGGTTATGGACAAACAAAAAAGGATAACTTACCAAATCATGACTCTCAGTAAAATAAAAAAGCTCTTATTCTCATGTTTAGCATCTAAATGCAACTGGTTTGTTTACACCATAAGTTTAGGATAGACATTTACTTCCCATCATATTTTCTCTAAACATGCATAGAAAATGGTTGACTTTTGTGATACGATGTCTTTTATAGGGGAAAATTAACAAAATAAGCTGTTGTGATATGAAATTTACTGGAACGATATCAGGATTGAGAGGATACACTTTTTCAGGAAAGACTGAAAAGGCTGGAAATATTTTCTGTAGAAAAGAGAAGACTGAGGACTGACGCAACAGAAGGCTTTAAGATTGTGCAAGAATTTTGTAAAGCAAATGTAACAAAAATGATGTAGTAGTTAGTCTTAAACAGGTGAGCAGTTCAGGTTGGATCAGATCAGCTGTGCTTTATACCTAGCCCCTGATATTCTATTTCATTGGAGTCAATGGATATTGCCATATTCTGCTCGATAAACTACAAACCTTCTGGATTTAAGTAGAATTCCAAACTAACAATCATAACTTGGCATATAATCTGACACTGACAATGTGATCTTTTTGTTGGTTCAGAACTTTAAAGGCGAGTTCACTCTCTTCTTGATCATGCACCTTATTAGTGAAATGACATCATTGGCAATCTGTAGCACAGCTGCAAAATGTCTGTTTTTAGTCACACATTAGCTTCTCTTTTTCTTCTACAAACTACACGAGAGATTAGAGTGCTTGAAATTGAAACTGCAGATATTTAACCGCATGCAGTATACAGTATATAGCTGTATCATGCATATTCCTAGCTGCAAACTTTATTGAAGCACAGGACAATGGCCTGTCATTTAGAAAGTTTTGTTTTGTCTATGTCATCAGAAAGAAAGAGCTTGCATTTAGATTTGTTTTGTAAATTTACCCCATTTCTCTAATCAACCTGTTTAGTGGTGTCATTTGTTTTCTGGACCGAGTGGGACCTGAACCCAGGCCTCCTGGGCTATGGCTCTATCTTTGTGCCACAACAGGGCCCCAACTTGTTTTTAGATTTTTTAAAAGTTTAATTTTTTCCTTTAAATCAACCTGTTCAGAGGTATTATTGCAGACCTCTGGAGTAGCCAAGACTTGAACACAGGCCTCCCTCTCCAGAGGTAGGGACTCTACCACTGTACCACAAGAGGGCCATATTTGCATTTTGATAACCCTTGCACAAATTTGCAACACTTAAAAGTGATTCACAGCCATTTGCAGTGCAAACTAAAAATATTACCATACTGTACTAAGAATTTGTGTTTTATTGTTTTTCTCAATCACTTTCAGTCTAAATTTTAAGTCCGCCTACTTATTTCCGATTTATGATAAATGACATGTTGAATGAGAAAATTGTTAGTTGCTGGTAATTTTTGTATTCACAGACATAGGTTCATTTCTATCTGCTTAATTGTCTGTCCACCTTCCTCA
Source organism: Stegostoma tigrinum (assembly GCF_030684315.1). Taxonomy (NCBI): domain Eukaryota; kingdom Metazoa; phylum Chordata; class Chondrichthyes; order Orectolobiformes; family Stegostomatidae; genus Stegostoma; species Stegostoma tigrinum. Next base: position 37,642,700 of record NC_081367.1, on the reverse strand, counting down.
GTTTATTTAAATACACCGCAAATAGATCCTGTGCCTTGTGAGTTGCAATATCAAGCCTATTCACAGAATTTTTGGCCATCTCACTTTTTCATGTAACACTAGCCTAATGTACTGAAACAAACCATTTCAAATTCATTAAAAAGGGCCTATTAAAGCTTTGGATATTAAGATAATAGGGATTCTCATAATTTTACAACAATGAAGTATCCACTTCTGCATTGACCTAACCATCGACTTTGTCCTACTGTTACCACATTCATTGGAACATATCGGATGCTCAAAGTAATTTAGTATCTTGTTCATGCAGCACCCTCAGCATTGGTAGCTACTAGCATTGGCAGGATTGAATGAGTCAAGCTTCCCAAAAAACAGCATGCTGGCGGAAATGCCTACCCCAACTCAAAGACGACTGTTGCCAGCAATTTCTTCAGGAGCATGTTTTTCTCTTGTTGCCATTGAAATAACTCCACAGAGACCAGTAAGACACCCTTTATTTACACGTGGAGAATCCTTGACACTGATCCAACTCCCTCAGAGCCAACTCTCAGAGGGAACAGAACCTCTGACACTCCTGTTTACATCTATGAGCCAGGGTTCCCTGATTGGACCGGATTAACAGCCCCAATCAGGGAGCTCATATTCTGTGTGGTCCACCTAGCTGACCTTGTCATAATCACAACACTTGGAATATCGCTTTAGAATGGCTAAGTCAAATAGTAGAGATGAAAAGGTGTAGAGCTGGATGAACACAGCACGCCAAGCAGCATCAGAGGAGCAGGAAAGCTGACGTTTCAGGCCTAGATCCTTCTGTCGAGGCCCGAACCGTCAGCTTTCCTGCTCCTCTGATGCTGCTTGGCCTGCTATATTCATCCAGCTCTCACCTTGTATTGTCAGATTCTCCAGCATCTGCAGTTCCTACTATCTCTCAAGTAAAATACTATCTCCATCTGAGCCCTGTCAAATCCTTTTATCATTTTAAGCACCGTAACTAAGTCACCATCAATCTGCTAAACTCAAGGGAGAACAAGTCAAGGGCAATGAGGTGGCAGAATGGCTTAGTGGCTTTCACAGTGCCAGGGAGCCAGGTTCAATTCCAGCCTTGGGTTTCTGTGTGGAGTTTGCACATTGTCCCTGTGTCTGTATGGGTTTTCACAGGCGGATCTGGTTTCCTCCCACTGTCCAAATATGAGTGGTTTTTGTGGATTGGCCATGCTAACTGCAGACTTATGGGAATACAGTAGGGGGCTGGGTCTTGTAATTCCAGTGCACTGATCTACTCTTTCTTTTATAAAAGCATTGTAGACATCTAGGTAACATGAAAAAGATTATTTTAAAAAATGCCAATCCTCCTTATTTGTCAACCTTGAGTTGTCTAGGCGCGAAACGTCAGCTTTTGTTCTCCTAAGATGCTGCTTAGCCTGCTGTGTTCATCCAGCTCCACACTTTGTTATCTCTTGAGTTAAATTGTGTCAGTTTTATTTCAGACACTGCACCTGCCATCATCTAAAGACATGGAATAACAGAATGGTTGCAACACAATGGCTATTTGGCCTGTCCTGTCTTTACCAGCTTCCTGCAACGGTGGCGCTGCCTTCTTGTCTTTTGTCCATAGCCCTGCAAGTATTTTCTCTTCAGAGAAATCTCCAATGTTCATGAAAGCCTTCTGCCTCCACCACACTCGCTGACAGTATATTCCAGATGACCCAAACGTTCTGCCCTCAAATTTCTACTTGATTTATAACAAATATAAGAGGTGTTTACTGATTGGACAACACCACTGTCAATCAATTCGAAGCGGTGTTCTGACTGGAATTAATGTTCCAATCCATCAAATTGAATTGGCCCAGTTTCACTGACACGCTGTAATCGCATATTTGCGATATGCCCAAAATCATTATTTTGTACAAACATTAGTCAGTCTACCAACAAATGGCTGTAATTCATTGACTGAAACAAACACTGACAGGTTAAATAGGACGATCAGCAATTTATCCTATTTTATGTAGACAACACTTGAGAATGATAAGAATGCAGCATTCTTATCGTGACTTTCAAACAATGACATAAAATTAGATTGTAATGTAATAAAAAAGCACAAAAAAAGTGACAGATACTGAATATCTAATAAAAGAACATGAATTCTGGGATTGAATTCTCCTGACTTATTGGGTCCATTAGATCATTTGGGAAGTGACAGGCCTGGTAAGTGGTGCAGAGGGCAAGTTGTAGGAAGGGGTTTTCAAGCTGCCATGCCACATTGACAGCCATTCGAAGCTTAGCAGTTAGACCACCAAACTGATGGTTACTTGATTCACCTAATTTTTAAAATTCATTGTTGGGAAGTGGGCATCACAGGCTGGGCTAGTACTTATTACCCTTTGCTTGTTGCCCTTGAGAAGGTGGTGGTGAGCTGCCTTCTTGAACTGCAGTCCACCTCCTATGGGTTGACCCACAGTGCCATTAAGGAGGGAATTCCAGCATCTTGGCTCGGAGACAGTCAAGGAACTGGGATATATTTCCAAGTCAGGATGGTGAGTAGCTGGGAGGGGAACTCTCAAGTGGAAGTGCTCCTATGTATATGCTGCCTTTGTCCTTCTAGATGGAAGTGGTCATGGGTTTGGAGAGTGCTATCTGACAATCTTTGGTGAATTTCTGCAGGCCATCTTGTAGACAGTAGATGCTGCTGCTGGGTGTCAGCGGTCAAGAAAGCAGATATTTGTGGGCAAGTTGCCAATCAAGCAGGCTGGATGCTCTCAAGATTCTTAATTCTTACTGGAGCTGCACCCATCCACATAAGCTGAATTGTATGATGGACAGGCTTTGGGAAGTCAGGATGTGAATTACTCACCACAGTATTTCTAGTCCCTAACCTTTGTTGTAACTATTGTGTTTATGTGATGAGGCCAGTTGGGTTTCTACTCAATGGTAACCTCAGAATGTTCATAGTGGAGGAATCAGTGATGGTAACACCATTGAATGTCGAGGGGATGTGCTTAGGTTATCACTTATTGGAGATGGTCATTGCCTGGCATTTGTGTGATGTGAATGTTACTTGCTATTTGTCACCCAAGTCTGGATGTGGTCCAGGTCTAGTTGCCTTTAAGAAAGTGGTGATGAGCTGCTTCTTGAACCGCTGCAGTCCATGTTCTGCAGGTTGACCCACATCACGAAGAGTCACATAAGGATCACTGGACCTGAAATATTAACTCTGTTTTCCCTCCGTGCTACTAGTCCTGATGTGTTTTTTAAGGCAATTTCTATTTTTGTTTCTGATTTCCAGCATTGGCATTTCTTGGGTATTTTTATCATCCGGATCTCATTGTATTTGAACATGGACAATTTCAGTACTTAAAGTGTTGTGAGCAGTGCTGAACATTATGTAATTATCAGTAAACATCTCCTTTTATGACCATATGTTGGAGGGATGGTCATTGATGAACCTGCTGAAGATGGCTGCACCTAGGATAAAACTCTGAGAAACTCCTGCATGAGATGTCCTCGAGCTGAAATGACATCCAACAACCACAATCATCTTCCTATATGTCAGGTATGACTCCAACCACCAGAGAGTCTTCCGCCAATATTCATTGATCCCAAAAACAGAAGTTGCTGGAAAAGCTCAGCAGATTTAGTAGCACCTGTGAAGAGAAATCAGAGTAAATGTTTTGGATCCCATGATCCTTCCTTATTGATTCCTATTTTGCTAGGGCTCCATGACGCCACACTTGGTCAAAAGTAGCCTTGATGTCAAGGGCTGTCACTCTCACCTCACCTCTGGTATTCAACTTTTTTGTCCATGTTTGAATCAAGGCTATAATAAGGTCAGGAGCAAGTGACCCTTGCCAAATCTAAACTGGGCCTCAGGTTATTGCTGAGCAGGTGCTGCTTGATAGCACTGTTACTGACACCTTCTGTCACATTACTGATGATCGAGAGTAGACTGAGGGGGTGGTAATTGGCTTGGTTGGATTTGTCCTGCTTTTTGCGTACAGGACACATCTGGGTAATTTTCCACATTGTTGAGCAGATGTCAGTATTGTAACTGTTCAGGAAAAGTTAAATTTACCAATTAAGTGCTACGTCTTGATTCTAGGGCAGTTTGCCCCATGCCAGTATAGCACACCAAAGCATGGAATAAATCTAGTTGCCATCCCACGTGTTCTGAGGTAAGGGCCTTTCACAGCTTTTGCTCCATGACTCACAGAGGATCCTGCCCAGTTACTCTGGTGGCAGTAGCAATTCCAGCTCTCTACAAGCGCTCCTGTGCCCCCAACCCCACCACCACGATCCCCACCACCGAGGCCCTTATCGGTTAAACTATCAACCTTACTACCCCTACAATGTGCTCCCTTAGAGGTTTCAGTGAAGCTGATGAAAGGTTGATGTTGCTAACTTTGGGACATTTGAGATACTTACAGCCAATAGTTTCCATTGATCCAATGCCAGCAGGCTGAAGAAGATTGACTCTTTGAAAGTCCCTATCCATTTGCTCCTTCAATTGCTCAAAGGTGGATCTTTAGTTTTCCAAGACACAGCATGTGGTTAAACTTTCACAGATGCTGGAAATCCTGCAAGTAGGAATTTCTATCAGGCAGCTCACCTTGAGGAGTTGCCCACTCTGTAGAACACTAATACTAAGGAATCGATGTTCACAGGCTGCAATTGAACTTTTCCATTCTCTCAGCCACAGTGCTGATTACGTTGACAAGCTTTCTGACACCTAGCACAGCTTTCTGTGTACTTTTGATATTTATTTTCATAATTGGATCCCTGAGGTTCTCATATCTGTCCTTCTCAGCAGAGTTTGCAAATGATCTTGCCATGTCTTCTGTGTTGCCATGGCTATCAGAATCCACTGTTGAATGTTTTACCATGTGCTAATCTCTCTAGCTGACTAAGTAATTGATGATGAGTGTTTATGTCTAAACTGTCTTGGAGTAATCAGTCCATTATGGTGCATATGCCAGCCAGGCATTTCTTAAGCCAGTGTCACATGCTACCCAGAAGAGACCAGATGAAAAATAAAAGGAACAATGATTAGGGCAGAAGACAGAAGTTGTGCATACTCAGGTAATAACCTGGACACTGGAACACAAAGATATGCAGCCTTTTGCATATTTGTAAGGATGAATGAAAGATTAGAGGTCAAATGCAGACACAGAAGAAGTGTTTTCAAGTTCTGCCAAGACAGCTGGTGAGATTAAGAGTCAAGCTCACTCCATAGCTGGTGCTGAGACGTCTTTACGTACTGCAATGAGGTAATTTTTCTCAACAATTAATTTGCTTAATAGCTACAGTGACGTCTGTAAGAATCCAGTTTGCAAACAGTTATTCTCTGATGTTTAAGCAGTTCGAATCGCTCCCAGGCTCCTGGTTCTGGACACTGGACTTATTTAGGCAAGGTCAAATAAAGAGGCAGGAGACAGGAGTTTCAGGGCAAAAGAGTCTCTGCGCTTATTTAAAATACAAGAGGTAATTTTATTTAAAAAAACAGGCAATGAATAACCAAGGAAATTGATACAATTAATCATACAGAAGAACAGTAGTACTTTAAATATATTAGTATATCGATAACCACTGTAAAAACACAACCCTACTGACACACAGAGAAAACAACAGTGTTTAATTTCATAATCTTTAATCAGAACTCCTACCTTTGGGATCCCAATGCACAGTCACCACCTGCCTTTCACTCCCTGCTAGCTAGTTTGGAATTTTGGGGTCTTGGGAATTTAAGCTCACCACTGAGAAATGCAGTTTCGAAGTGCACCTGGCTCTTCCAGATCGCCATACCCTGAGTGTGGATGACAACCTCAGACGGCATAGGTTTTTCAACTTAGGCTGGGTCTGCTGACGTGATAAAGTGCATATCGGATCTATTCGGTAAGTACCTGGTTTACTTTACTTTGTGCTGGTTTTGCAGGCCCAGTTTTCACCTCAGGTTATGTCTGAGGGCTTGTGGTATTGGTTGAATCAGTCGCTTGGGTTGTCAGTCTTTAGTTCTGCTGGACATGGTTGGTTGCTGATGTTCTTGTGATTGGTCTTCTTGGTTCAAAAGATGCCATGTCTGGAAGCTCTTGTTCAGATAGCGCTGGTCAGCTTCCACTTCATGGATGTCCTTTGTACCAATGAGGTTGGTTTGGCTTCCTTGCACTTGATTCTCAGTTTGGTTTCTGTGATTCTTGGTTCTGGAGCTGCTTGTGGACGTGGAAGCCTGTGGGGAAGCTATTGGTACAGCAGCTTGTCATTGAAAACGGCCACTCTCGGGCAAGATGGCTGTGGTCCTTGTAATCTCTCCTGAAATCTGTGGTTTTCATTGTGCTCTTGATGTTCTCTTCTGAAGTCAATTGGCTTTCCAATGGTTAGAGTATGTGTAAATGGGCTTTGATTGAGGATGGATGTCCAGTGTCTCTGTAGACGCCATACAGTCTGTTCTGTGTAGCCCGCAGTGTAAAAGCTGTCTCAGGCAAGTGTCTGCTGGTTTTGATTGATTGTTCATTTAGAGAGGAGGTGTACATTGGGATTGCAGGTTGAACAACAGTCCCAGACAGCAAGCTCCATTCCCAGGCCTGCTGGTTGTGTGTTTCCCGCAGATACATTCCAGTTTTGATTTTGAAAATTTTGAAGGTCCAGGTGTCTGTCCAAAATCCAGGGTTTTGTCCAAATGTTTTAACGTTGGGGATTTTTGCTCAATTTTACAAATAAATAAACCTAATGCCAGAAATGCATTGAGACATTGTTGTGCTAAAGATCAAGCAAATCACCAAGAATCAGAATGGTAGGACTGAATCTTGCTGTTTTTTTGCAAAAGTGCGAGTTGTGTCGAGTTTGGGGGACTAATTTTCATCTTAATGCGGAGCGGGTCTTCTCACTGTATCCTACCAAACTCATTGTTTTGCTGGGCATTTCAGCCCTCATGGAGAATATCACAACTGATTTCCATCCCACCTTACCATGTGCCATCTTCAGAGCAGCTTACCACTCACTGGAGATCCCTGAACTGACTGGCATCTTTGGTGCCTTATTTGAAAAGTGCACCTAGACAAGCACTATCATTCTGGAGCTCTGCTGCACAGGTCTTAATACTTGCCCTGGGCATCGCAGACAGCCTCTTTACAACAGGACAGAAAGAGTCTACAAAGGCTTGTAGGTAGAGTAAGTGAGTGGGTAAAGGTCTGGCAAATGGTGTATAAGCTGGGAAAGTGTGAGATTTTCCATCTTGGCAGAAAGAATTAAAGTGCATATTATCTAAATGAATGAGAGATTGCAGAGCTCTGAAATACAGTTGATGTCCTAGTGCCTTAATCACAGAAGGTTAGGATGCAGGTAATTACTATATCCTATTGCAAGAGGAATGGAATGCAAGAGCTAGTGGTTATGCTTCAGTGATAAGAGCAGTGGTGAAATTGCATCTGGGGTACTATGTACAGTGCTGGTCACAGTACTTACAGTAAGATGGTAATGCTTTGAAAGTAGTTCACAGAGAAGGTTTACTAGGTTAATACCTGAAATGAGTGAATTGCTTTATGAGGAAAGACTAAGTTGGCTAGTCCTGAACCCTCTAGAGATTAGAAGAGTAAGAGGTAACAACTGAAACATAGAAGATTCTGACAGGACTTGACCAGGTGGATGTTGAAAGGATGTTTCCTCTTGTGAGAGATTCTACAACTAGAGGTTATCATTTAAAAATAAAGGGTCACCCATTTAAAACAGTGATAAAGAAATAGTTTTTCTCTGTGACTTCAAAGTCTTTGGAATTGCCTTCACCGAAAGGCAGTGGGTGTCAGATCTTTAAACATTTTTAAGTCTAAGCCAGATATGTTTTTGATTTCCAAGGGGTGAAAGATTATCAAGGAATGCAAGAATGTTGAGTTGAGGTTAAAATCACATCAGTCTTGATCTTATTAAATGTTGGTGCAGGCTCGAAAGGCCAATGGCTATTTATGTTCCTTGTTTAAGTGGTCCAGTTCAAGAGCTAGTCTGTGTCGCTGAGCACAAAGTGTCCTTGCTACTGCATTACAATGAAAGGTGCTAGTGCAGCCTGAAATCCACCATGTAGGTACAGAAGCATGATGCAAGTGGGTCAGAGATGAGCCATGAGTGTTCACGGAAGCTGATGCATTGTCATTTGCCAATATCCATGGATGTGGGGTGTATGTAGCCAATGTCTAACATGCCATTAGTAGCAAGCTTGGGCTATTTGAACCAACTTGCTCTGGTTTCCACATTGAGTTTCCCAACAGCTAGCTTGTATGGCAATTTTGGTGAGATCATCACCCAGGACATGCTGAGCTATGAGTAAGGCATTTAAGAAGCAATAACAGCATTAACCGGGAACTCATTGCTTCCCGGTGAAAACTTCAGGATGCCAACTGGGCAAAGTATACAAGATGCAGCAAGATGATCTCACGGTTGAGATAGCACTTTGCGAGCATCTTGCTCAATTCTACCACTTATTTTGCCTTACCCCATGCCACTCTGGGAACGAGAGCACTTTGCAATTTACAGCAGCAGCGCGAGTTGATAGTGCATGCATAGACTACCACACTATTGGATAACAAATCAATTTGAATCTCTGTTTCGGTCATTATAAATATGACCTCATAAAGTTCTTTGCTGGTGCAAATCATCAACAAATTTTCTTCTTTCTGATCTTGGCCTGTTCCAGAAAATGCTTATTTTTTCAAGGCAACATACATTAACAAAGAGGTATTGGAAGCTTTAGTTTTAAGGAGAAAGCTGGTTGAGCCTAATGGCATTTTCACATTTGAATAATAAGTTTATAACCTGATATGCAACTTGATCCATTAATGTGTCACAACTGATTTGTAACATATAACATTATGCATGGGTCATAATTTCACATAATAGTTAATGGAACAATCTAAGGGAGGATGTGTTTCGAACTAAAACACAATGGAGAACTAATGCTGTACAGAAATCTAGGTCATGGTTTTGCATCAAAGTATTACACACTGTACTGGCAGGAAAAGAACCAATGGAGACTAAATTCTTGCCAAATTTAAGCTAGGGCAAGTTAACTCAGTTAAGGCCTAACACAGTCCAGAACTGATCTCCTTCAGTTTTGTGATCACAGTTTAAAAATACATTCCTTCCTGCAATGATTAACTGTGAAGTAAATTCTAGGACTTTAATGTTTTGTGTTCTGGTCTGTGTTGTTAGCTGATTTCATGCAGGTGCTATGATCACCTTAGGTAACCTTAAACTAATTAGCACAGGGAAGTTATTCAGTATCCTGTTGCTTATTAATATTCCACAGTCTCTTCTATCAGCTTCTGTGCTTTGTCATTGATTGGGGAAAAGATCAGGCTATGGCACAACATCTCCAACAAAACCTTCTCTACCACATAAGGGTATACATTAAGAATTTTGTATTTCATCAAACCTCACATATGGAGAACACACATTAGAAATTCAATAGCTTTAATAATGGAAATTAGCATTTCCTCTGCAGTGTTGCCAGGTGTGTCATTTAATGGTTAAACCATTTTTAACAATGGACTGCAAAATTTTCCTTGCTCTTTAAACCTGTCATAAGACATAGGTGTGTGAAATCCCTAAAGGCTAAAGACTGTAGAAACTGTTGGTGTTCCTAAAAGAACAAATTAATTTATGCGCTGTCATCCACATTCCTCACAACATGCTGATTTAGTTTAGAAGAGACTGAAGACAATACTGTGCATGATAGTTAGGACATTAATCCAAACAGTTCCCATTAATATTGCAACTGCCTTTTGAACCAGAAGTGATGAATACCTTAAGTTAGTTTACTAGCTACCACCTAGAAAGACATTGGTCAGTACATCCATAAACAGGTGGGGGTAAAATGTGTGATATCGGAGTGACTGGACACCTTTTCCTTTTCCATTGCTGAATGCTTCAAGATATTTATGACATCATAGTGTAAAATCCATCTATATTTTTCAGTTGTAAATTATTTTATACTTCATCCTTTCTTCTGTTTCTATATTTCTTTTGTTTCCATTCAGTTTTATTTTAGAGCAAACATGATTGTGTTAAGTACTTTCATCTTTCAGTCAGAAGGTTCTAGGTTTATAGCCCACTCCAAAATTTTAGCACAAACAACAAGGCTGGCACCGTTGCAGCCCTGAGGGAGCTTCATACTGTTGGAAGTGCCAGCTTTCAGATACCTTAAGTTCCATCAGCCCTCAAAAGTGCATGAGAAATACTCCATGGCACTATTTTGAGGAACAGCAGGGGCATAATGACCAGGATCTGCACCAATATTTAACTTTTCGTTAATATCATAATTTCACATAAACATCAATTCAACATTACTTGGTTATTACGGTTTATGGGAGCTTGCTGCATGCAAAGCAGCTGTTATGTTCTCTACATTGAAACAGTGACCACACTTCAAAAGTATTTGGTTGGCTGTAAAACACTTTAAAATGCCTGTTGATCACAAAAAGTGCTATACACATTCAAATTTTACTTTCTTTAATCTTTTCTGGCTACAGTTTATTCCTTTTTAGTTTTATTCAACCTTTTCTCTTTTTGCTACTCAGGTTTGTTACATATGAAGCATCATGCAGAAACAGACCATTTAGCTCAACAGGTTTATGCGAGCATTTATGCTTCACCCAATGTATGCCAGCCCTTCTGATCAGCATGTTTTGTTTTTGTCTTCTGATACTCACCTGGTTGTTGATCACTGCAACTGTTCCACATATTAGCCAGATCTGCATTCCAACAATTTTGTTCTACATCCTCACCTCACAGTTAGATTTAATTTATTTTAAGTATGGATCTATTGGTCTCTTTTCCTCATGCAGGATAGGAGAGAAGCTGAACATTGCACTTCTAAGAATAAACTGCACAAGAACAAACAAGTAGCATTAAGTAGTGAATACATATTGATCTGAAACATTGCATTACAGGGCTGAGATGAAATGAAAGGGGAATAACTTAATACAGGATGTGGTTGAAAATATCTGAGGATGGGGTGGGAATGTTTTCTGGTCGACAAAATTAAGTACAATTTTGAAGGAATATGTAATGGAATGGCTGAGAAGCTCAAATAGACAATAGAATTGGGGAAATAGCAGTGATGCAAATGATTCTTTTTTACAAATGATCAATTTTTACAAATAATTTCTGTTGCACAACAATGAAATGCCGAGTGTTTTTTGTGAAAGTTTACCTTTAGGATTTGTTCCATTGTTGAAGTGTGTAAAATTGGCTCACAATTTACGCTCAGTGATATATTTGCAAAAATCAAATTTAGAATTCATTGCCACTTATAATTACAATCATATTAGTAACAGAAAATATTCAAGAATATTAGGCAATAACAGGTTCAGAAAATTAGTATTAAACACTGTAAGAACAAATTCAATGAAAGCTACTTTGAAATGGAGATCCAGCTTTTTGTAAAATGGATTAATATATACATGGTCCTATCTTCAGCAAACATTTAGGTGTAGGTTCCTCAAAATCTTCATTGCCACAAATGTATTAGTGGAGAGTGGAATTTGGCCTTTGTAAGCATTCATTGAATTAATTATTGTCAATAATAATTTCGAACAAGTAACATTTAATGCATTGGATAACATAAAAGACATTACAATGAGATAGACCATTTTGCCTAATGCACTGCTTTAAACCATTGAAACGAGTAGTGTGTGATGAGTTTCTACTGTAGCCATACAAACAGAATGGCAAAATAAGCCAATACTGTACCCAATTTGGCAGGTCATCATTAAAGGTTACAAAGAATTCTTTTTATCGACTGCCGATATGAGATTGGAAAACTTTTGTATTAATTAGACAGTGACAATCTAACTTATATGCAGGGAATTCAGAAATGTCATAAATATTTTGTGATAGGAGAATCAAATACCAGGTTCAATTTTAACCTTTTGACTCACACAAATTGATAAATATTTGTTTGTAGAAGCCACTGGAAGAACAAATTCAATAAAACCTATTTTGAAATGCAGATCTGGTTTACTGCTGAAAATCAGAATAGCTCTAACCTACAAAGGGACAAAGTTTAAATGATCAAATATGTGGTTATGTCCATGTTCTGGCACTGGTTCACCATTGTGACCCTGTCATTGAGCCAATAAGCTACAAAGGAATTTAGTGAACTTCTAAACACTGAATCATTAAAGCTCAAGGACAGCGGCCAATGGCTGGTTTCTATACACATCCTGAAAGTGGCTGGTTTTGTGAAAACATCTAGAAACAACTGTGGACTATATTTACTTTCTGTTAATTGTATAGTTTTGGTTCTAATCCTAAACTAAAAAAAAAATCTCTTCATCCAGAGGTCCTTGACGTCTTCTACAATCTGTTGAAACATGTCTATCTCTCCCCACAAAAGCATTGCTCACAACTTGGTTGCCTGTGGCTTGCACCTTAAAATGAAAATATTTGTAACCTTATCTCAAGAAAGGTACTCAGTGAATTGAGTATCTTATGGATGACAAATGGTCATATTTTCACAGTTACTTGATTGTCCTTACGATCAACTGTGCAAGTAACTTTGACACATTCCAGTATTTATTGAGATGTGTGAACTTTATCCATGGGTATATGATGTAGAATGAGTCTGTAGTGTATAGGTGCCACAAATGCTTGCTCCAAACATTGCGTTATCATAAATCATTGTTCATTATATGTGGTTATTTCTTATGTTATTTTACACTTTAAGCTTTGATTGGTTAGTTGTTAAACCAGACAAAGGTGCTGAAAACAAATTTCTGTATAGTTCTGATTCTAAACAGACCAGACCATTGGAAAAATCTAACATATAAGGAAGGAAAATAAAAGTGTATGTCAGATATTAACATAAGCAAAAATATTTTTTGACAAATAACATTTAATGTAACTTTTATAATTTTTGAAAACTGTCTCCATCACATGTGCTGTACTGTTATGTTCTTGTTTCTTTTGCCCCATAGGTTTTCCTCATGTGAAGTTACTAAATCTGAGCGGAAAACTGCTGACCACAATTGAGTGAAACCAGTGGAAGGATGGATCCCTCTTGTGGTGAAAACATGTAATGTCAAACACTGGACTTATTTTTCCAGGACACAACAGCGTGTGGTTCAAAACAATCAGTTTGCAAACTATTGAAATGTAAAATAAAAATAAAAATAACTTTTATCATTTACAGGAAGGAAGCTGTGCAATGACACTGGCCTATCTGAACCCTATCCAATGTAAATTTAGTCATGTGGACATCCTGCTGGTCATAGGGATGTACAGCATGGAAACAGAACCTACAGTCCAATCCGTCCATGCTGACCAGGTATCCTAAATTAATCTAGTACCATTTGCCAGTATTTGGCCCATATCTCTCTAAACCCTTCCTATTCATGTACCCATCCAGATGCCTTTTAAATGTTGTAATTGTACCAGCCTCCAAAAATTCCTCTGACACTTCATTCCATACACACCATTCGCTGTGTGAGAAGGTTGCCTCTTAGGTCCCCATATATCTTTCCCCTTCACACCTTAAACCTATGTTCTCTAGTTTTGGACTCACCTACCCTGGGGAAAAGACCTTTACCATTCACCCTATCCATGCCCCTCATAATTTTATAAACCTCTATAAAGTCAACCCTCAACTTCTAATGCTCCAGGAAAAATAACCATAGCCTACTCAGCCTCTCCCAGTAGATCAAACCCTCCAACTCTAGTAACATCCTTGTAAATCTTTCCTGAACCCCATCAAGAGAACACAACATAGGCAGGAAACCAGAATTGCACACATTTTTCCAAATGTGGCCCAACTAATGTCCTGTGCAGCTGCAACATGACCTCCCGACTCCTGAACACAAGGCACTGATCAACAAATGCAAGCATACAAAATGCTTTCATCATTGCCTTGTCCACCTGCAACTCTTTCATTTATCCTCCAGGACTAACTGCATGAAATCTTTTTATAGCTTCCAACTGAAGTGGAAGTTGCTCATTTGACCCATGCAGGAACAGGAGGTCTTTCTGTGCCTATAACTGTTTCTCAAACACTATCAATGCTATTTGATGTTGCTGTTCTAATGGTAGAATGTTTATATAGTCAACAGCTTTCATCTTGCATTAGTAAAATGTATTTCAGCCAAAGAGTTATTGCCATATAAGGGTAGTGGTTAGCTCATGAGTTTAAGAAAAAGTCAACAATAATTTGAGAAATCAGACCAATGAATGCTTCTCTGGTAATCCTGGAAGGAGTCCTTGAATCAAACTTATTGAAAGTAAGATACTTGCAGGGATGAAATGGGCAAGAATCCATTCTAAGATTAACTACTTATATTTCACTCTTGCATGAATGGAAGATTTGATGCTTATTGTTCATTCCTAATTGCCATTGAGAAAGTTGGAATCAGTCTCTCTCTTGAACGGCTGCAGTCCCTATGGCACAATACACAATAGTGTTGTTAGGGAGGGTGTTTCTGTGTTTTGACACAGCGACTATAAAGGAGCTGTAATATAGTCAAGTCAAAATGATGTGTGGCTGGGAAGGGAATGTTTGGTTGGTTGCCCAGGGGCCTTGCCCTTCCAGGTGCTCTCAATGGACACCTGGGCAGGACGTAAACGTGATAGAGATGCAGACAATCAGGTACAATAACCCTGTCCAAAGGTTCCTTTCGACGCAAGGTGTAAAGCACCTGCTTGGTTGATGGTGGTAGAGGATGAACTGATTGTGAGTCTTAACACAAAGAGGCACTTGTCTTTACAACAAAATGTAATTTATTCCATGATAACAAAAAGTACAAGTTACATAGGCTGGTTAGGCATAATAATCAAACCTATCAGGCTAGAGTCGTACAGCATGCAAACATACCCTTCGGTCCAAAACGTCCATGCTGAACATAATCCGAAATTAACCTAGCCTGCCTGTTTCTGGCCCATATCCCTCCAAACTTTTCCTATTCATGTATCTATCCAAATGTCTTCTAAACATTGTAATAGTACTCACATCTACCAGTTCCTCAGCATGTCTGACCCCATCAGGATTTCAAACTGGTCATGCAGATTCTCCACTAGGGCAATATGATATATTCTGCATGGGTGGAGTCTTGTACAATCTCAACACTAACCCTTTCAGAACCATTACCTTATGAGACATTAAACTTCTTAAATGCTGTTGGAGCTTCATTCATCTAGGCAAATGTAGAGTGTTATATCACACTCCTGATTTAAAGATGTTTGACAGACTTTGGGAAGACTGGAGATGAGTTACTCACCACAGAATTCACAGATTTTGACCTGGTGGTGTAATTACAATATTTATGTGACTGGTCCAATTAATTTTCTGGTCAAAAGCTAACCCCCAGGGAAACTAGAATGTGAGATTTAGTGAGGATAATGCTTTTGAAATTCAAGGGGACCTGGTTAAGTTCTATTGTCAGAGATGATGATTGTTTGGCACTTGCATGGTACAAATTGCAGCATGGCGGCTCAGTGGTTAGCACTGCTGCCTCACAGTGCCAGGGACCCGGGTTTGATTCCACCCTCGGGCGACTGTCTGTGTGGAGTTTGCACATTCTCCCCCATGTCTGTGTGGGTTTCCTCCAGATGCTCCGGTTTCCTCCCATAGTCCAAGATGTGCAGGTTAGGTGGATTGGCCATGCTAAATTGCAGGTAGTGTTCAGGAATGATTGGTATAGGGGGATGGGTTCTGGGTGGGATGCTCTGAGGGTCAGTGTGGACTTGTTGGGCTGAAGGGCCTGTTTCCGCACTGAATGGATTCTATGCTTCTATATAAATGTTACGGATCACTTAGCAGCCCAATTCTGAATGTAATCCAAGAAATGTATTGCTTTAGCATCTGTGGAGTCATGAATGATGCTGAATGAAGTACAATCATCAGTGACATCTCCACTTCTGATCTAATGATGGCGGGAAGGTCATTGTGAAATAGCTAAAGGTGACGTGGCCAAGGGCACACTTACAGCAACACCTACAGCAACACCTGCAGCAAGGTCCCGGGAACTCCAACAACCAAAACCTCCATCCTCTGTGCTTGGTATAACCAATGTTTCCCAATGAAATAAATTCTTCTGATAAACGAGAAACTCTCTAACTATACCTACAAAACATACAATGGAAAACTCCATTTCTATTCTACCCCAGAATTTCAGCCTGGATTTAGGTTAAATGGAAACTCAGTGGATCTAGGTTCCACTGCTAAGTTCTAAATTCCGCTACTACCTCATTGGCTGATCAAGCTTTTCTGTCTACCCCACCCATCATCACTTTAAATACTGTGATTCTAACAGCAATAATTTATTCAACGCAAAATTTTATTTCAATTGTTTGTAAAAAAAATGTTGCTGTGATATATACTATACAGAATACCAGAATACTATGCTAAATCACCATAGATATTTGCAGTTTGAACCTCATTCTATGTGGTATATTGTACAAATTTGATGACAAAGCTCATTACCACACATTGTAGTGCCACTGACCAGGATACAAGGTGATAGAAGCTCAGGTTGATCGATTCTTTTCGCACGAAATTCCAAGCATACGAAGTCAGATACAAGAAGCAGATAGCAAATTACTACAAGAGAGAAAAAAAAACTGGAATTAGGGATTAAATGACATTCCTCAGAACTGCTGTTCTGAAGAAATATGGTGCTGAAACTGCTGTTCTTCAGCACGTGCAGAAATGACTTGGACTCAGATTTCTGGATAATAATATCAACATTTGTGGATGACACCAAAAAAGGAGGTACATTAATACTGAGAAGAACTTTGACGAAATACAAGACACTAACAAACTTGCAAAATGAACATATAAAAAAAAATTTCAGTGTAGACAAATGAATAGTGCTGCATTTTGGTTGGAGGAATAAGGAGGTCACTTACTCCATGGAAAATAAATCTAAATGGAATAAAAGATCAGAGTTTAGAGTACCATTAAAAGGAGAAACAAGATTATCAAAGTCATTAAAAATGCAAACAAAGCATGGAGATTTATTTCTAAAGAACAAAATTCAAAGGAGAAAAGGGTTAAACTTCTAAGAAACTTTAAAAGAACACCAGTACATTTTGCTAAAAAGAGACACAGCAACTAAAGATGGTCAGAATTCAGATAACACCAGGTTGTAGTCCAGCAGGTTTATTTGAAATCACATGCTTTTTGAGCATTGCCCCTTCATCAGGTGACGTGAGAGAGATGCACACAAGCATAGAGTTGATAGGCAGAGAGGTCAAAAGATCATGCACGTAGTGTAAGTGGAATTCAGCAGGCTGAATAATAGGTCTCTGCAACAAAAACAGAAGTTGCTGGAAAAGCTCAACAGGTCTGGCAGCAATTGTGAGGAAAAAAATTACAGTGAACATTTCGGGTCCGGTGTCAATTCCTCCATCGCCATAAGGAAGATTTTACTGATACATAACAGTGTGGAGGGGGTCACATGTAGTGCGACATGAACCCAAGATAACGGTTGAGGCTGTCTTCATGGTACAGAGCTTGGGGCTACCCCAGAGATCACGTAGATGCTACGACTACAGATGAATGGACACTGAGCAACAATTGCCAGACAGCAATGCTCCCTCGCAATCAGAGAGCACTTCAGTGGTCAAGGGCATTCGGCCTCTGATCGTAGGACAAGCATTCTCCAAGACAGACGGTGAGATACACAACAACACAGAATCATCGAGCAGAAACTGATAGCCAAGTTCTGAATCCGTCATCAAGGCCTCAACTTTGATCTTGGGTATTTGTCGTGCTACATGAGACGGTGCCACACTGTTCTGTATCTGTAAATTCTTCCTTACTCTCCTGTTTTGGCACCATCAAGTTGATAAATTGTTATGATCTCTCTACCTTACTTAGTTTGTACAGTTTTGAATTACTTAGTACTTTGGTTAGACCCTTGGCATGCGACTCTTATACCTCTCATGTTATTCCAGTCATTTAGTTTGTCTCCAGCACCACCTTATTTTTAATTTTTTCTAATTATCTTTCTGCCTCATTTAATCAGATGACAGGTCTTCCCTTCACATGTTATTTAGCTGTCGACACCTCACTCACACCATCTGATGCTCTTGATCATGTGCAGAGACCTATTATTTGGCCTGTCGACACTTCACTCACACCATTGGTATGATCTTTTGACCTCTCGGCCCATGATCTGTCTGCCTATAACTTCTGTGCCCGTGTGCTTCCCTCTCACTTCACATGATGAATGGGCAACATTTCAAAAGCTTGTGATTTCAAATAAACCAGTTGGACGATAACCTGATGTCACCTGACTCTTGACCTTGTCCACTCCAATCCAACCCTGGCATCTACACACCATGGCAACTGGAGGTAGTACAGAAAAATATTCAAAAGAATCATGTAAATGCTGAGAGAGTCTGACTGTTGGAAAAACTGAACAGGCTGGGATATTTCTCAGTTGAAGAGAAGACTGGTAGGTAAGCTACTGGAGGTTCTGAAAGTTATGAGAGGATTCAAAAGGACAGAGGCAGAGAAGATCCTTCCACTTATGGATGAGTTCAATATTGAAGATTATGAATGCATGATAGTCATTGGATAAATCCAGTGAACAATTCCAGAGAAACCTGTTAAAACCAAATGAGGAGGCTAACCAACACTGTTCTTTATGATCCCCTTAGTTGGTCAGAATTTAAATTGTTTTGAACATGCAGGTATATCACATTTTATTTAAAATGTAGTAGTAGTCAAAATTAAGGAGCCAATAACAAAATCTTCTTGAGCAATGTGAGAGAAATTTTATCACACTAAAACCTAAGTATAATTCAAAAAAGAGACATCAAACATACACAGGCAGAGATATAAAGTTTGAAAAGTATTTAGTGCAAAAAACCAAATCAGGTTAGTTTTTAACCTGAGGCTATTGTTGTTTAACTGTTGTCATATTTCCTCAGCAGTAGCAAAATCAAGTTCCAGGTGCATGGATGTGTTTTTTCCAATTTGCATCATTACCACATAGGGTGTTTTTAAAAGGGCGAGAGAAATTAGGAAAAAGAGCAAACCAGCCAGTCTGCTGTCCCAAAACCATTTTGTTCTGTCACTCTGCCCAAAAGTGACCAGCCAAAATATGTGTCCTCTTTGCGTTCCCACGTTTTGCTTCTTTGTTTTCTTTTCAAGCTGGATCATTTGCAGCCAACTTTCATCCTAACGTGAAACTTCCAAAAAGATATAAGTCAAACAGGAATCAGAGATCTAAGTAACAAAATCAAAGTTCTGCAGATGTTGGAGGTCTGAACTAAAAACACCAAGTTTATCAGCATGCGTGGAGAGAGAAACAAAGCTAATATTCTTATTCCAAAATAACCTTCCTTCAGAACCTTGAGGACTTCTGATCCAAAAAAAAGTCATGTTGCGCATGAACTGTTAACTTTGTTTCTCTTTCCATAGATGATGCCTAAATGGCTGAGTTTCTCCAGCATTTTGTGTTGATACAAATGTAAGTAGTTGGTTACAGTCACTTTGATAACATGTTAATATCAGTTCAGATTGATTCTTGTTTATTGGCAACTTCATAAGCTAGCTCAAACTATGATCAGGTGATCACTGTTTCCAATTTAGGTCAATAATTTACTTTTTTAAAACCAATTTAGTCTACAAAATGTCACAGGAATTAAAAATTTGATAGTCTGTTTATACCACCACCAAAATGAAGAGTGGGCATATCAAATTCACCACTGTACAACATGTGTGCATGTGCGATAAATAGATGCATTTAAAAGGAATTTAATTTATTATATAAAAATAAAAGATTCGGAGGATATTTTTCAATGGAGATTAGGTAAATAATTTAGAAAATTCATGAGGCATAAGCATCAGATGGTCTATTCCTACAATTTGAATTTGATATCTTTCTAAGTAAACACTTTCTTCTGAATGTTATATGACATTTGAGACTCTCAAATTTTAAGTTTAACAATAAATTATTTACAAATTAATCTCACTTTCCCAATTCTTATCCAATGCCAACCCCTCTCCCCAAACAACATTCTTAATCTCAAAGAACAGGATGCGTTTTGTCAGCCTATTGATTCTTCTTCACTGTTGTAAAATAGGGTTAAATAATTAGTTTTTGTCCCAAAGTTATTCGCCTGGTGTGAGGGGCAACACCGGCAGCAGTCAGGGCACTGCAGCTTTTAGCTTTCTGTGTCAGCCAGCAAAGCACCTACAAACGCAAACTTACAGACATGGAGAAGATCTAAATAACTGTGCAACATAAGCCCATGTGCTGCATTTCCTTATGTTACTTTCTACACATCAAGAGGAGTGAAAGTCAATTGTAAAACTTTTTTTGTGTGTTTGACACAACATTATACAAGAAAAAAAAGCTACTTTAAGAATTTGTACCATCAGTTCTTTCAATTGTCTGTTTTTAAATTATTTCCAAGTGTATAGTTTTTTTAAATTATGCGGACAAGTCTCAAATTAAGGACTAGAAAATTTGTACTAAACAAATACACAATAATTTGCTTTATTAAACTTATTCCTGAGGCTGAAATTTAGAATGGATTAATTTTATGACATCAATGCAGACAAAAATTGGAATATGTACATTATTATATCAGGTTACAAGGCTTGTGGTAAAGCTCGTGGAAAAACAATCATTTATTCTATCCACAATTAATTTTCAGTTATAAATTTGAACAGTTTTTTTAAAAAATGCAATATCATTTAGCAAAATCTCTTTCAGAGTTATGAAGCTTCAGTTTCTTACAAATACAGCATCCTGTTGATCAAATCAAAACTGTCTACAATTTATTACTTAACTAATTTTACTGAAATATATTACTCAATAATTAGCGTAAAAGCTCTCAGGGTAACAGATGGTGTTAGACATCTCCTGCTGTTACACAAACAGAAAAAGACGGAGGACAATGACCAGAAAGATTATGCCCATTATTTTTACATTAAAATCATCAATTTAAAATGAATAAAAATCTTTTCATTTGATTGTTGACTATTGTCTTTTGTCCTTGTCTACTTACCACCAATTCATGTTATCAGTTTAAATGAAAATAAGTCTTCCAAATGACATCAGTAATTCCTACCTCCAGATTTTCAAAGAAATGCATTTCCCATTCTGTGGGTTTAGTCCTGTGTGAGCTCAGAATTTTCCTTCACTTTTTGCTCTCCTGGCTGTAGTCAGTGAGTCTGAAGGCTCTGAACATTTGCCAAAAAGCTTTTAAGACTGCAACTTTGTTCAGGGACTATACCAAAAGCAAATTGATCTATTTAATTTAAAAGAGATTATTGACTGATCATAAAATGTTTACTTTAAAAACAATATATACTGCAAGCAAATAATTGCAAGGTTTGAATGGTTTAGGATACACATATTAAATCAGAGCATGTAAAATCATTGGCATTTCTCTGCCCTTTTTAATCTTAGAAGAGTAACACTGCAGCTGGATTCCTTACAGCACCGCCTCTCCGCTACCCCAAATATACGTACTCATAGTACACTCCATCAGTGTTTATGCCAGATGGATTCTTTGCAGGGCAGGAAGTAATTTTATTTTAAGATTTATGTTTTCTAATGACAAACTCAAAAGGAAAGTAATAGCAATGCAACAGCAAAAATTAGAGCTAACAAGTTCATGATAATGTGGCTTAATTGTCAGCCTGAAGGGCACTCATATATAAAATATGTTTATTCACAAAACATTAAGTGTATTTGTGTCTGTTTTTATACACCTTGAAAGCATTACACAATGGCTGCAGGATTACAAGGATACTTTTTGTCGCATACTGTCCAAGTAATGCCTCACTTAGCTGCAACTCAAGTGATATCTTGTATGAGAGACAATGGGAACTGCAGATGCTGGAGAATCCAAGATAACAAAGTGTGAAGCTGGATGAACACAGCAGGCCAAGCAGCATCTCTGGAGCACAAAAGCTGACGTTTCGGGCCTAGACCCTTCACTTTTGTGCTCCTGAGATGCTGCTTGGCCTGCTGTGTTCATCCAGCTTCACACTTTGTTATCTTGATATCTGTGTGATCAGCTATTCCTGGCCTACGTCAATATCACAGGGTTTAAAATATCTGGTTCGTTTTTATCTTTATTAATGTCTTGAGAACTGAACTAACTGTATTTTTGAAGAGGGTTCAAATTGTAGAGAGTGCAGCAGAAAGCAACTAAATTGAGAGTTGATATTCTCCCAAGTGAGTTATGAAGGAATGTTCCAGAAGCTGGAATGTCTACACTAGTGAAAAGCAGACTGGCATACTGTAGGACTGAGCAAAAATCTGATTTGTTTACATATACTGGACCAAAACCCCTGGATTGTTAACTGAACTTGTAAAGCAAAAAAACGTCAGCTGGACTATGCTCTGGAATACACAATCACAGGAATAGCTGTCTGGAACCATGGTTCAGTTAGAAAATCTAATTCACACATCAACAATAAAAGAACAATGAGCAGACCTAGGACAACAACCTAACCCACCATCTGGTATAACAAGGTGTACAGCTGGATGAACACAGCAGGCCAGGCAGCATTAGAGGAGCAAGAAAGCTAATGTTTCAGGTCTGGACCCTTCATCAGAAATGAGGGAGGGGAAGGGGGCACTGAAATAAGTAGAGGGGCTGGCGATGATAGAAGGTGGGTAGAGGAGCAGATAGGTGGAGAGAAGGCAGGCAGGTCAAGGAGGTGGGGATGGAGCCAGTAAAGGTGCATGTAGGTGGGGAGTTGGGATGGGGGTTGGTCAGTGAGGAGGGAGGGGTGAGTAGGTGGGAGGGAAGACAGACAATCAAGGAGCATCGGCAGTTCCTGCTATCTCCACCATCTGAGAGGCTTTACAGATACCAAGGCATTCAACTGCAATTAAGAGACAGTAAAAACTACCAATGCTGGAGTCACGGGTAACATTGTGGAGCTGGAGGAATACAGCAGGCCAGGCTGCTCCGATTGCAATTAATATTCATTCACGGAAAACACCACACATTCCATGTAATCAAAATATATGAAATAACAAGGTGTGGAGCTGGATGAACACAGCAGGCCAAGCAGCATCAGAGGAGCAGGAAAGCTGATGTTTCAGGTATCAATGCTTCCTCAGAAATGGGGGAGGGGAAGGTGGTTCTGAAATAAATAGGGAGAGAGGGGGATGCGGATAAAAGATGGATAGAGGAGAAGATAGGTGGAGAGGAGACAGGCAAGTCAAAGAGGTCGGGATGGAGCCAGTAAAGGTGAGGGTAGGTGGGGAGTTAGGGAGGAGTTAGGTCAGTCCAGGGAGGACGGACAGGTCAAGGGGGTAGGATGAGGATAGTACGTAGGAGATGGGGGTGGGGCATTAGGTGGGAGGAGGGGATAGGTGGGAGGAAGGACATGTTAGGGAGGCGGGGATGACCTGGGCTGGTTTTGGGATGCGGTAGCGGGGGGGGGGCGAGACTTTGAAGCTTGTGAAATCCACATTGATACCATTGGGCTGCAGGGTTCCCAAGCAGAATACGAGTTGCTGTTCCTACAACCTTCGGGTAGCATCGTTGTGGCACTGCAGGAGGCCCAGGATGGACATGTCGTCCAAGGAATACGATGGGGAGTTGAAATGGTTCATGACTGGGAGGTGCAGTTGTTTAGGGTGAACCTACGCTCAGTATCAATGTGGGTTTCACAAGCTTCAAAGTCTCCCCTCCCACCGCATCCCAAAACCAGCCCAGCTCGTCCCCGCTTCCCTAACCTGTCCTTCCTCCCACCTATCCCCTCCCCCCACATCTAGCCCCACCTCCCATCTCCTGCTTAATAACCTCATCCTGCCTCCTTGACTTGTCCGTCCTCCCTGGACTGACCTATCCCCTCTCTACCTCTCCACCTACACTCACCTTTACTGGCTCCATCCTTGCCTCTTTAACCTGTCTGTCTCCTCTCCACCCATCTTCTCCTCTATCCATCTACCATCTGCTTCCCCTATCTCCCTATTTATTTCAGAATCCCCTTTCCCGACCCCATTTCTGAAGAAGGGTCCCGACCCAAAACGTCAAACTTTCCTGCTCTCCTGATGCTGCTTGGCCTGCTGTGTTCAGCTCTATACCTTGTTATCTCAGATTCTCCAGCATCAGCAGTTCCTACTATCTCCTAATCAAAATAAATTTACACATACTCTAAACAATCAGATAGCCTATTCACCTCCGATTGAAAGACATTTACATCTACTCTAAGTATCAGGAAGCCAATTCACCTTCACCAGGGGACAACAGAAACACAATGGATAACACCGATTTGGGAGGTGATAACAGAGCACACAGTCTGTATAACCACTGGCCCTGATATGGGGTGGGGGGGGGGATGTTGGTGGAGAGACAGAGAGAGAGAGAGGGCCATCCCAACAGCTATCACCAGAAGCTACTCTGCCTGAGAACTATCTGCACAGCTATCTCCACAAAACCTCCCGACACAGGCCTGTTCTATACTAGAGGAACCAAGAGCAACTGACCATGGCCAGCAGACTTGACGACTTCCAAAACCCACCGACATGACTGACAAGGCCCCAGGCACATCCTGAGGTGAAAACCAGCTTACAAAACCGCCACAAAGTTAGAGAAACCACGTTCTCAAACCAGACTCAAGGCCTACACCTTCCAAAGTCTTCAGTGAAGCCCTGGCTATAGCAAGCAGGAACAGCCAGCTGTAATCCAAAACGCATTTATCCCTAGTAGTCAGCTTATTTCCCTTGAGACCCAAAATATCCAACCAAGCTAGCAGGGAGGGGAAGGTGGTTTGGTGACAGTGTAAGGCACCCCAGGGTATGGAAGTCTGATTAAAGTGCCTGAGGCTAAAACAATTGTTTAGTTTATAATAGTAATTGGCCTGGGTTAATAATTAATAACTAATAACTAATAGTTCAGTTTCACTGTTCTGCACTTGTTTATCTTGTAATTTATTCACCTTTATTATTTCCATGTTTATTAGTTCTGCATTTTTATTTATTGTGAGATATGCACCTTTGTATTTAATAAACAGAGAGATTCTTTGCCATGAAATGCCTGCCTCCTGATTTATTACTCCCACCTTCACTAACCTAAATCGTGTCAGAACCAGGTATCTGGTGGGTGAGAGAGATAATGAGAACTGCAGATGCTGGAGAATCCAAGATAACGAAGTGTGGAGCTGGATGAACACAGCAGGCCAAGCAGCATCCCAGGAGCACAAAAGCTGACGTTTCGGGCCTAGACCCTTCCAAGCCCAAAACGTCAGCTTTTGTGCACCTGAGATGCTGCTTGGCCTGCTGTGTTCATCCAGCTCCACACTTTGTTATCTGGTGGGTGATCCAGGTTGCCTGAGAGTTCTGGCAGGGTTACCGATTGCACACACCAAAACTCCCTACAATATCCTAGTGGAAATGCTTGAGTACTCCAGGCCTATGTTACTGACCGGAACTTCCTTCAGTTGCATGTGATTAGCATATGCCTACTTTTTCTTACATCACAATTTATGCAATAACTTAGATATTTAAATGGGGAGTTAGGCCCCCACTTGCCACCGCACCTAGGCAGTGACCGGAATTTAAACTGAACATATACCAAATCCTTCCCAGCACCAGAGCTCAGGAATCCTGCCACTGGGAGGATTCCTCGTCAATCCCAACTCACTAAACTTGGAAAAGGCTGAAAGAGCTTTGCAATCCCTGACATAAGGCTGAACACATCACATCCAAATCCAGACAAAGTTTTCATCTCTCTGTGGCACACCTATCTAACTTTGGTGGCATTGCACAGGAAGCAGTATGGATTTTGGCCTCAAATAATACACTAGTAAAATAAGCAGATGAATTTTCTCTGGTTATAACTTCACTGGTTTGTTTTTCTGGCAATGTTGATTGGCTGTATGTACTAGTAGTGGGCTATTTATCATGAGTGACTAGCATTACATAAAAGCACCTTTCATCTGCTAAAGGAGACATGCTTTGTGACAGAAGGGCATCATGGATGTATTTTCAATAGTATGACTACACTGCAAATGGCTTGACAAATGGCTGAACATGTGAAAGAGCAAGATCCATAGTTTTCAGAAAATAAACCAGCGACCCTGGTATAAGATATGGAGATCGACACAATCCTCTCAAGATGTGTTGCAGTTAGAAGTAGTAACAGTGAGGCCCACACCAGGATTGTTGCTTCAAGAACTTGGCCGCAGTGCAGGAAGACCTTTAATGATCGGAGTTGTTAAGGTAAGTGGGGACATTGTCAAATGATAAGTCCTACTATCTGCATCATTGACCACATCCATTGTTCAACTGATGACAACCCTGTATTCCTCCAACAACAATCTCTACCAATTAGTACTTAAGCCTTCAACTCACCTTCTGAAATATTAACCAGTGAAATTACAGCCAGAGAAAATTTACTTCTGTTTAACTCACAAGTGTCCATTGAAAGTTACTTACTTGTCCTTGACTTCACAATCAGCCTAGGATGAGTTTGAAGATATTGGCCCGCAAAATTGGGTCTCTGTTATTTTTGGATAGTGACCAATTCCATTTTCACAAAATAAGACTTCTGTCATCAGTTCTCTGTCAACTTCACTTGACTGATTGCCTTGATTCTTTACAGAACATATAAATTTTTGTTCCTAATTCTGAGCCAGTAGACATTAAGTAGTAAAAACAGACATTGCTGGACAAACTCAGTAGCCCTGGCAGCACTTGTGGAGAGATCATGGCACATATTATAAGTGCAGAGGGGTTATGTTGGTACTGTGCAAAACTTTGGTTAGGCCACAGCTGGAGTATTGTGTGCAGTTCTTATCTCTATACAATAGAAAGTATAGGGTGCATCAGAGATTGACCAGGAAGTTGCCTGGAATGATGTATTTTAGCTATTAAGAGAGACTGGGTAGGCTTGTGTGTTTTTTCTTTATTTATATTGAATTGTTTACTTTAGAGCGGAGAAGGTTGAGGGAGGTTCTGACTGAGGTGTACAAGATGGGCATGGACATGGTGGATTCAAAGTAGCTGTTCCACTCAACTGAAGGGTCAATACCAAGGGGCCAAATTTTAAGGTGAAGGACAGGAGGTTTAGAAGGGATTTGTGTAAAATGCTTTAACCCGGAGGGTGGTGAGTGTCAGGAATGCATTGGCAGGGAGGTAGCAGAGGTGAGAAACCTCACAACATGTAAAAAGTACATGGATAAGCAGTTGGAATGGAATAACATTCAATGCTATGGCCCAAGTAGTGGAAAGTGGGATTAGCGTGGATTTATTAGCCAAGACTCGATGGGTCTAATGGCCTCTTCTATGCTGCATGGCTCTATGAGAAACAGTAACATTTTGAGTCCCATGACTTTTCTCTCAAAAGGAATGGGGCTGAAAAGCAAAGTTGTGTTTGTTGTTCACAAAGGTGGAGGAGAAGTGAATGGAACAGGTGGTGATAGTGTCCGGAGCAAAAGACAAAGGGAATGCAATTGATAGTGACCAAGTGCGGTAAGAAATCATACAGAGTTGACCAATACATAATGCAGGAACCAAACCTTGTTCCAGTGAAAATGGGACCTGCTTGAAATCAACAATGAGTGACTCTTCCTCATACTGTCAAAGGTAGGATTTCCAGAAAACAAACAGGAATTCTTGATTCAGGTCCTGATAGCATTTTGGCTATGGTATAGAGTCTGCGAGATTCTGGGCCCAACTATTGGAGATGAAGAACAGAATTTTAGAGCTGGTATATTAAACTAAATGAGTGAAGAATAAAAACAAGTGGGGGGTGCTTGTGGTGCTGTAGTCTCTGTCCCTACCTCCATTGTTCAAGTCCATGGTTCAAGTCTCAGCTGCCCCAGATGTATGTTATAACATGTCAGAACAGCTTGTGTAAAAACATCTAAAAGCAAATAGATTGGGAGAGGATATTCAAAAACACTTCTGTAGAAGATAATTGGAACATTTGTGAAGGTGGAACACTGAAATTGCAAGATCAACACGCTCCAAAAATCAATATGCATCGCATAAATCACTATGACCTTGAATGGAATTATAAACAGATAAGAAGTGCAATTAAAAGGTACTTGCAAATCCCGCAAAGAGAAGAGAAATGAATCTTACTAGGATGAAGGTAAGGCATTGTATTATTGTCAAAGAAAGTTGATCAAAGGCATGTGGGGGGAAAGAAGTGTGCAGCAGCAGAGACTCGGTGTAACAGGAACTGACTGAGTACTGAACAACAAAAGCTTTTTTAAAATTCTTTCGGAGGGTGTGAGATCTGCTTGCAATGTCAGCATTTATTGCCCACCCTTAATTACCTTTGAGGTGGTGGTCAGTCATTTTCTTGAATGGCTACATTTGATCCGGTGCAGTACACCCACAGTGCATTAGGGAGGGATATCCAGGATAGTGAAGGAATGGCAATATGGTTCCATGTCAGATGCTGGAGAATCCAAGATAACAAAGTGTGGAGCTGGATGAACACAGAAGGCCAAGCAGCATCTCAGGAGCACAAAAGCTAACGTTTCAGGCCTAGACCCTTCATCAGAGGCTGATGTTTCGGGCCAAGACCCTTCATCCTCTAATGAAGGGTCTAGGCCCGAAACATCAGCTTTTGTGCTCCTGAGATGCTTCTTGGCCTGCTGTGTTCATCCAGCTTCACATTTTGTTAGAGATAATGGGAACTGCAGATGCTGGAGAATTCCAAGATAATAAAATGTGAGGCTGGATGAACACAGCAGGCCAAGCAGCATCTCTGATGAAGGGTCCAGGCCCGAAACGTCAGCTTTTGTGCTCCTGAGATGCTGCTTGGCCTGCTGTGTTCATCCAGCCTCACATTTTATTATCTTCACATTTTGTTATCTTGGTTCCACGTCAGGATGGTTTGCGATTTGAAAGGGAATTTGCTGTTGGTGATACTCACCTGTGTGTGCTGCATTAGGGCTATTGGGTGGTGAAGTTTTTTTTTCACTTTTCATTAGGCATAGACCAAGTTGTATCACTCATTCCCAATTGCCCTGGAGAAGGTGATGATGAGCTGCCATCTCACATTGCTGCAGTTCTTGGGATGTAGACACACTGCAGTGCTGATAGGAAGGAAGTTCCAGGATTTTATCAAGACAACAATAAAGGTGATGTTGTTTCAAGTCAGAAACAAACATAAAAATGCTATTAAAAAGCTGGAGAAACTGAGCAAGTCTGGCAGCAAAAACAGAAAAGCAGAATTAATGTTTCAAGTCCGGTGACCCTTTGTTCTAATGATAGAGCTGGTTACATTTTCTCATTCTGTCTCAGGTTCAGTCTTAATATCGATCAGCCATGTTTCTTAAATTAACAACAAATAACTGGATTATCATCAAAAAATGTAAAGGTATTGATAAAGAGTTTTCATTTTGCAAATATACATAACTATCCTCCTAAAAAGGTAGCACACACATACAAGTCTGAAAAGGAACAACAAAATGAAAAGTTTGCCAGGTGTTATCTTTAGAGTCCTTCGCCTATGTAAGAGTTAATCTCATGTAAAATGGATAAATGACAGATTATCCCAAAGGTGTTCTGATTCTAAAGTTATTCCACATGGACACACTGGTGTGTCTTCCTGGGACAGTGTATCTGAATAAATCCCTTGTGTTCCAGACAGTGGGACAGATTCTATTAAACCCTCCCAGGAGTCCTCCACAAATAGTAAAATTGAACTCATGCAATTTGCTGAAGAGAAAGGGAACAATGGACAGTTGCACATCATGCAGGTAAAATCTTCCCTGACTGAGTTCAAAAATACAAGTTTTATCTTACCCACACATTATATCATGTGATCTATCTGGGAAATTTCTCCAGACTCTATGTCTCCATCTGAGCTCCCTATTCCTTGCAATTGCAACATTGTACTGTTGTACTCACTGCCTTTTCCTGAGTAACATGGCTTTTGTTTAAGAGTTCAAGATATATTTAGGAGTCCACAAAGCCTTTTAAGAAATAATATTTGCATCACCCCGCTTCATAACAACAAGCCATGATAAAAATTTCCTGCCTTAAAAATATTTCAAATCAAATCACTGATCTTGTTATAAATAAAATGGAATTCATCAACAGACCAATCAGTCTCAAAACAAATCAACTTCTCAGGAATAGGAAGTATTAATCCCAAGGTGGCTGGAAGAAATCAGAAGAGACTACAACAACAATTAGCATTTGCATGCACGTTTGATGGGGTAAGAATATGCCTCCTTACAGAAACATTATTAGGCAAAATTCAAGACCAAGGAATATAAGGAGATGTTAGAACAGATAACCAAAACCTTTGTGAATGAGGTAACTTTAAGGAGCACCCCAAAACTAAGGGTGAGAGGTGGGGAATTAGAGCAGCTTGGGGGATTGAATTCTAAATGTTATGATCTAGACAGCTAATGGTTTGGCTGTGTATGGCAGAGCACACAAATTGGGCCTCTGTAGGAAGTCAGAATTGGAGGAGAATAGATTCAGGAAATTCAGCTATAGCAGCAAAGATAGGGAGAGGCAAGGAAATGGACAGGTATGAACTCAAGAATGTAGAGGATATGCAGTATGAAGCATAGCTCATGTTAACCTAGGACTCTGAGCCTCTGAATAATTTGGCTCAGTCTTGGATTGCTGCCACGAATTTTAGCGTCATGGGCGAGAGCACAGAATTTCTGATGCAAATCTGAGTCTTCTGTTTTCTTAATACTCAATTGAAGGAAAACACTGTACGTTGGACAAGCAACATGATAAATAAAAAAAAACTGGATATGTCGGTAGAGGTGTTAATGAAGTCAATCTGGGTGTTGTCAGCAAACAGATAGAACCTGAGCTTTTGATTTCAGGTAATGTCAAAAATAAGCAGCAAATGGATAAGAAAGTGTTGAGGATAAGTACTTGGGAGGTTGTAGTGAGATCCAGATTAGTGAAAAACTGACAATCATTATGTTGGTGTTTTCATGCACAGGTTAAGGTGGAGCCTACTTTCATGAAGTGCAAATAAACTGTGATCACAAACATAATGTCTTCACCAGCCAGATAATGGCCAGTGGGCACTAGGTGGGATGACTGTAGCCCATAAAGTTAATTCGATCAACTATGGCTATGAGGAAAGGTGAAAGGCTGGGTATTTCACAACAAATAGGTTTTGGTGAGTCAGGGGAGGTACTCATGCCATCTATCAGGCACCAGTTAGGAATGTGAATATTCCTCAATTGACTAGATGAATGCAGCTCCAAGAATAATTAGGAAAGTCAACACCATCCAGGAAAAGCAGGCAGATGTTTGGCACCTTAAATATTCAACCTTATCACCACTAGCATTGCTCAGGCAGCAGAATGCAATTTTATTGTCGATAAGATGCATTGCAACATCTCAACATCACTCCTTTAATAGCATGGTTGAAACCTGCAAGCTCTACCACCTTCCCAATTCCGTCCATTAGCCAAGGCATCTCAACTTTGAAAAATATTGCCATTCCTCCAACATGACTGGCATCAAATTCTGGAATTTGTTCCCAATTAACACTGTACATGTACCTGCATCGCACAAGCTGTTCGATATAGTGGCTCACCACCAATTTCCCAAGGATGATTAAAGATGGACAATAAATTCAGGTGTGTCAGCAATACCAAATTCTCATGAACTAATGCGCAGGCCCTGCACTTTGTGAAGGCTGACAGCTATGTAAAAGACATTCAGAGATAGTAGGAGCTACAGATGCCGGACAATCTGAAATAACAAGGTGTTGAGCTGGATGAACACAGCAGGGCAAGTAGCAGACCCGAAACATCAGCTTTCCTGCTCCTCTGATGCTGCTTGGCCTGCTGTGTTCATCCAGCTCTACACCTTGGTATCATAGAACACAGAACATAGAACATAGGACAGTACAGCACAGAACAGGCCCTTCAGCCCACGATGTTGTGTCGACCATTGCTCCTCATGTATGCACCCTCAAATTTCTGTGACCATATGCATGTCCAGCAGTCTCTTAAATGACCCCAATGACCTTGCTTCCACAACTGCTGCTGGCAATGCATTCCATGCTCTCACAACTCTCTGTGTAAAGAACACGCCTCTGACATCCCCTCTATACTTTCCTCCAACCAGCTTAAAACTATGACCCGTCATGTTAGCCATTTCTGCCCTGGGAAATAGTCTCTGGCTAGCAACTATGCCTCTCATTATCTTGTATACCTCAATTAGGTCCCCTCTCCTCCTCCTTTTCTCCAATGAAAAAAGTCCAAGCTCAGTCAACCTCACTTCATCAGATAAGCCCTCCAGTCCAGGCAGCATCATGGTAAACCTCCTCTGAACCCTCTCCAAAGCATCCACATCTTTCCTATAATAGGGCGACCAGAACTGGAGGCAGTATTCCAAGTGCGGTCTAACCAAAGTTTTATAGAGCTGCAACAAGATCTCACGACTCTTAAACTCAGTCCCCCTGCTAATGAAAGCCAAAATACCATATGCTTTCTTAACAACCCTGTCCACTTCGGTGGACATTTTAAGGGATCTATGTATCTGCACACCAAGATCCCTCTGTTCCTCCACACTGCCAAGAATCCTATCTTTAATCCTGTACTCAGCTTTCAAATTCGACCTTCCAAAATGCGTCACCTCGCATTTATCCAGGTTGAACTCCATCTGCCACCTCTCAGCCCATCTCTGCATCCTGTCAATGTCCCGCTGCAGCCTGCAATAGCCCTCTATACTGTCAATGACACCTCCAACCTTCGTGTCGTCTGCAAACTTGCTGACCCATCCTTCAATCCCCTCATCCAAGTCATTAATAAAAATTACAAACAGTAGAGGCCCAAGGACAGAGCCCTGTGGAACACCACTCACCACTGACTTCCAGGCAGAATATTTTCCTTCTACTACCACTCGCTGTCTTCTGTTGGCCAGCCAATTCTGTATCCAGACAGCTAAGTTCCCCTGTATCCCATTCCTCCTGACCTTCTGAATGAGCCTACCATGGGGAACCCTATCAAATGCCTTGCTGAAGTCCATATACACATACATCCACAGCTCGACCCTCATCAACTTTTCTAGTCACATCCTCAAAGAACTCAATAAGGTTTGTGAGGCATGACCTGCCGCTCACAAAGCTGTGTTGACTGCATTTAATCAAGCCATGCTCTTCCAGATGGTCATAAATCCTATCCTTCAGAATCCTTTCTAACACCTTGCAGACGACAGACGTGAGACTTACTGGTCTGTAATTGCTGGGGATTTCCCTATTTCCTTTCTTGAAGAGAGGAATTACATTTGCCTCTCTCCAGTCCTCAGGTACGACTCTAGTGGACAGCAAGGATGCAAAGATCTTCGCAAGTGGCGAAGCAATTGCATTTCTCATTTCCCAAAGCAGCAGAGGACAAATCTGGTCCGGGCTTGGCAACTTGTCAATCTTAATGTTTGACAAAATTTTCAGCACATCAGCTTCCTCTATCTCTATCCATTCCAGCATGCACACCTGCTCTTCAAAGGTTTCATTCACTACAAAGTTGGTTTCTTTCGTAAAGACAGAAGCAAAAAACTCATTTAGGGCTTCCCCTACCTCCTCAGACTCCACACACAAGTTCCCTATGCTATCCCTGATCGGCCCTACTCTTTCTTTGACCATTCTCTTATTCCTCAAATAAGTGTAAAATGCCTTTGTGTTCTCCCTAATCCGTTCTGCCAAGCCTTTCTCGTGCCCTCTCCTGGCTCTCCTCAGACCATTTTTGAGCTCCTTCCTCGCCTGCCTGTAATCCTCTAGAGCTGAGCTTGACCCTAGCTTCCTCCACCTTATGTAAGCTACCTTCTTCCTTTTGATGAGAAGCTCCACCGCTCTCGTCATCCAAGGTTCCTTTATCTTACCCCTTCTTGCCTGTCTCAGAGGGACATATTTATTCATCACTCGCAACAACTGCTCCTTAAACAGTCTCCACATGTCTATAGTGCCTTTACCATAGAACAATTTCTCCCAGTCCATGCTTCCTAACTCATGTCTAATCGCATCATAGTTTCCTCTTCCCCAATTAAATATCCTCCCATTTTGCCTAATCCTCTCCTTCTCCATAGCTATGTAGAATGTGAGGCAGTTATGGTCACTATCACCAAAATGCTCTCCCACCACAAGATCTGATACCTGCCCCGGCTCATTTCCGAGCACCAAGTCTAGAACGGCCTCTCCCCTCATCGGCCTGTCAACGTACTGAGTTAGGAAACCCTCCTGAACACACCTTACAAAAACAGCTCCATTCAAATCTTCTGCTCGAAGGAGGTTCCAATCAAAATTGGGAAAGTTAAAGTCACCCAATACAACAACCCTACTACGTCCACACTTTTCCAAAATCTGCCGACCTATGCTTTCTTCAATCTCCCTACTGCTATTGGGGGGCCTGTAGTAAACCCCTAACGAGGTGACTACTCCCTTGCTGTTCCTAATTTCCACCCATACTGACTCAGTAGGCAGATCTTCCTCGACAATGGAAGCTTCTGTAGCTGTGATACCCTCTCTGATTAGTAGTGCTACACCCCCTCCTCTTTTTCCCCTCTCCCTATTCTTTTTAAATGCTCTAAACCCTGGAACATCTAGCAACCATTCCTGCCCCTGAGAAACCCATGTTGATGTATCGATGTAAAAGAGAATTTTTTCAGATGATTCAAGCCGTAAGTTCAGTAATTTTGTTGTCAGCTTGTTGGCTCGTTGCTAGTTGGTTATTATCACGGTATAATGCTTGTTGCTCCAATAGCTGCTGATGCATGAGAAGAAATATGGACAATGAGGAAGCTGTCTGTCTCATGCTGCTACTGGGCAATAAATGCACATATGGTTATCTCCATGAGCTGGATGCTACTATCAAGCCAAAAGGACATTTTGTCTGCCATTCAAATGAGTAAAAAGATGGATGAGTTGTAGTTTTTTGTGATGCTAGGAATGGAGGCCACATGTTTGAATGACTTGCAGACTGTTTTACACAACATGTCCTGTTGACCATTCAAAGCTGGCAGTATGCCATTCATGCTCCGCCAGCTTATGCTTGAAATCCTCAGAAAAGTATAGCCACCATTAAATGTGATTCTGCAATTGAAAACTGTTTATTAAATATTCTGGACTGTGCTAAGAGTTACATTGGAAACCAATTTAAGATCATCAGCCAGGCCCACAGGGTGATACATTTGCAAATGCTAGAACATGCATCTATAAATAGTCAGGACCCTGTTTTAAAAAGACAAAATGAATTTGTACATACAATACATTTTTTTTGAAGGAAGCGTCATGGAAAGAGTCAAAATCTGCTGCATCCCCATGACAAGTCCTCACCAATCACAATTTGCATGCCTGGTCTGTGTATTAGACTGACAGTTAATTGCTCTTGCCTCATTTGTAGTCCAGAGATGACTCAACCAATCAGCACCTACTTCTCATTCTTAATAAAATGCTCTTTTGTTTCAAGACCATTTCTTGTATGCTTGTTCTGGTGATTGCAAGACAGAAAGCTTCATCTTCTAATCTCATTTTAGCAATGTTTAAGTTCTGTTGTACCAAATTTGAATTGAGTTTTCTAACATGAAGCTGTCATTACTGAAATGCAACGCAACCTGACTAACTTATTTGCATTGATCTTATGGACGAGGTCTTCTGGTACACTGCTTAGCATCCCTCTAAATGACCTAGGAGCCTTAGGGTTCAAGTCCCACTTGTTGACCATGTTCATAACGTGGCCAATCAGGTTAGTAATGAAACTGTAAAATAGGTCTATAACAGGTAGCAAGTTCATGAGATTCTCCTGGTCAGCCATGCTTGCTTGGATTGTTGCCCCTCCCCCCCCCCCCCAAACTTTAGCAAACGATGACAGGCTGGTGACTATTCCAGAGGAACTAAATATGGAAATATATTTAAGTTCACACTGCATTACAAGCATGGGGAAAGAAGAATGGTTCTTTAACAATTTAACGAAATCCTTTGCACTAAGACAGGAGCGTCATTTTAGCGATAAGTAAGGTAGACAAATGCAGATGATTATATTTCCATAACACACATACAGTGCCTCAAGGGTATTTCCTTATCATGGTGCAATCATTTGCTCACTTCTGTTTCGTTTAATTGTAAACATTAGGGAATTATTATGTTCACAGTGAGCAAAGAGGCAGAGAAATATATCCATTTCAAGTTGGGGATGGCATCCATTAAAAAAAATCAATTTTATAATCAATATTTTAAAAAATGCAGTATATATTCTGATCTGAATAGCAGTTATGAAAGTGCAGTGTTACAGAAATTTGTTCGCGCTTAGATGCTTCAAGGCTTAAGCTGATTTTTTAATGGAGTCCTAGCTGCTGGCAATTTGTGCTCAGTGGTCCATTAAGGATGGCTTCATGTATAATAATAAAATGCCCGAGGCAAAGTGATCCAAAAGGATGTCTATTATTCATCAGTACAAATATATCATGTGAGCAAATGTAAATTTGGCTATGATTAACAATGGTACTACTTCCATCTTAAGTAAGGAAAATTCATGATAGGGATTCCTATTTTACCGCATCAAGACTGCCACTCCAATTTAGTAGGATTTATAGTGGTTCTGAGGAACACGTACTGTTGACTGAAACTGGAAAGCTTTATTTGCTTTTTGTCCATTGGTTTCTGATTTCCTCCTTTTGAACACAAGTTAAATTGTTTCTACAATATTTGAATGATGCACCTTCACTGCATTGAAATAACCTTCATTTTAATTCAACTGTAATTTCATGCCACAGAAGGGTCAGTTTAAGAAGATAACTCTACTTTAAACCATTCTTGTGAGAATAATATTAATTATTAACTCTAAACACCACAAGATAGCCTAAATACTTTAGTTATTTTATGAATAATTCACATGTCATCTGTGGCTCAATGCTGCTACTATCCAGAGAACTGATCACACAGTATATGCTGACACTTCAATGTTACACAGGCAGTTTACTTTTAAAAAAGACAGTGCTGTTTTGCAGGTAGGGATGGCAGCCATTTTGTGGGTTTGTTGACATCTGGAATTGACCTACAAACTGCAATGCCCAGTGTTTTGAGGAGACTGATGGAAAAGGGGAACCTGAAATTTTCACACTACTTAGGTGTGGCTTAAAAAATTTGAAAGACTAACCTTGCAAATTGGGGTACCAAATGTGGAATTCTCTGCCACAGAAATCCAATGAGGCTAAACATTGAATGTTTTCCAAAAAGAGTCAGATGTCATTTTTAGGGCTAAAGGCGATCAAGGGGTATGGGGATAAAATGAAAAAAGTGTTGGGTGATCAGCCATGGTCATACTGAATGGTGGACAGGGTGGAAGGACTAAATAGACTACTCCAGCTCCTAATTTTCTTTCTGTTACTGTACAAAACAAGTCATGCTAAAACTTTATATCTGGTTATAGTCCTCAGCTGGAGTATTGTGCACAATTTTGGACACCACTTTCCTTGAGTAATGTCAGGGCCTTTACGGTATTCAAAGTAGATTTACTAGGATGGTATGGAAGATAAGGGATGTCAGAAGGTATTAAAGAAGGTATAATTGTGTTTCTTAGGGCAGACAGGATTAGTGGTGATTAGCAGTAATCATCATTATGAGAGGTTTTAACAAAGTAGATAAGGACAAAGTATTACCTCTTGCATGCAATTACCCAAAGTCATAAATTTGAAATACTTGGTAAAGCAATAGATGGAAATGGGGAGAAAAGTTTTCACAAAGAAGGTTGATAAATTTGGGATATACCTGAAGAGACAATGGAATTTATTTTATAAGATCTTTGAAAAGGTATTTGGACATGTATTTAAAGAGTTTTTTGGTGATTATAAAGGCATAGGATGTGTGACTTAATTGGGCACTTCTTTCAAAAAGCCTCTTTCTGTGCTATCAGATTCCATGATTCACCAATGGCAAAACATTGAACATATTTTTGGGCCCTAGGAAGCTCCCTGTCCCTCTTCAAATAGTGTCAATTGATCTTTAACTGTCAACTGAAAGACTGGAGGTGTGATTTAGGCATCCGGGACCGCAGTTTAACTCCCATCTGAAAAAAATACACCTCGAACAATACATCACTTCATCTCTACTGCACTGGAATATTAGTCCAAATCCTGAATAATAAATCAGTGAAAAGAAAATACTTGAGTACAATAACAGTGAATGGTTGGCACAAGTTCCAGACTTCTCCGGATTTTGTAATTTTGTCCAGTTCATGTTCATGAAAAGGCCTTTTGTCAACTGTGCAAGCAGGAGCCTAGCACTCAACCATCTGTGGCAGGAGCCAGCAGTGTGAATTTCAGCTTTCCTCTCAGATTGAAATCAAATGATGCACCAAAATAGGTAATCTGAGGTGAGATGAAGGAAAATGTGTTTCAATGTAACACTGATGTAACACTGATCCAGAAAATGCATTTGAAAATTAATTGTATTTTTAGAAGATGAAAAATTTAAACTGTGAATCATTGTAACATGAATTTAGAGCACATGTCAGAATCTAAGTAATTTTTACAGTCATGGAGAATTCACAGCACAGAAAAAGGCCCTTTGGTCCATTGTGATTGCGCCAGTCATTTAGCATCTATCAATTCTAATCCATTTTCCAGCATTGACCCCTCTACTAAGGGGAATAGATTCACTATCTCCCCAATTAGGTCCCTGACATCTTTGAACACCTTAGTCAGATGCTCCCTCAGCCTTCGCTGCTTTTAGGAAAACACCCCCAGCCTATCTAGTTTCTCTTCATAGCTGAATCCCTCCAGTACAGGCAACATCCTGGTGAATCTCCTCGACGGTACAATCACATTGTTTCTATAACGGGGTGGCCAGAACTGCACACGGTACTCCACTTGTAGCCTAACTTATGCTATAAACAACTCCATCATGACCTCCTTGCTAAAACCCCATGTGGGAAGATACGATTTTTAATTAGTTCTGTACAAAACACTAGAGCGGCCTCATTTGGAATATTGCGCGCAGCTCTGGTCGCCCCATTACAGGAAGGATGTGGAAGCATTGGAAAAGGTGCAGATGATATTTACCAGGATGTTGCCTGGTCTGGAGCGCAGGCCCTATGAAGAAAGGCTGAGGTACTTGGGTCTGTTCTCATTGGAGAGAAGGAGGCTAAGAGGGGATTTAATAGAGACATACAAGATGATCAGAGGATTAGATGGGGTGGACAGTGAGAGTCTTTTTCCGAGGATGATGACTTCAGCTTGTACAAGGGGGCATAGCTACAAATTGAGGGGTGATAGATTTAAGACAGATGCCAGAGGCAGGTTCTTTACTCAGAGAGTGGTAAGGGTGTGGAACGCCCTGCCTGCCAATGTAGAGACCTCAGCCACATTAGGGGCATTTAAAAAGTCCTTGGATAAGCATATGGATAATGATGGGATAGTATAGGGGGAGGGGCTTAGATTAGTTCACAGGTCGGCGCAACATCGAGGGCCGAAGGGCCTGTTCTGCACTGTATTGTTCTATGTTCTATGTTCTTGGGGTGTGAACGCTTGTAAGACATTGAGGAAAGTAGAAGAAATATCCTGTTTTTAAATCATGAATAAGAATTATTTTATTTATAAGACAACCAGATTTAAGCTTGTGAAGTATTTCTTTGCTTCTGCAAAGCCACTCAAGTTTAAGCCACAATGTGGTTTTGTGAAGTTGCATTGTAAGTTGATGAGTACTTTTAAACTCGTAATCACTAGTGATTTAATATATATTGCACTTTACCTCTGAGATACACATGGGTTAAAGTATGATATAATTAAAATATAACATAGCTGTTCTCCCTGATATTCATTTATTCACATATGGTAGTCACAACTGAGAAAGTTTCTGCAACATTTCCAAACAGCACATGAAACTTGGTGTGCTGTTTTCTTTCAACTCCTGATTGATTAGAAGCAGTCTTTGCTTCTCCAAGACACAACCTACACGAAAGGTTCTTTAATGAGTCAAAGTTCCTTCTCCCATCACCATCACCATCATTACACTGACCAGCTCCAAACCATTCTGGAAATGTGGAAATCGAGCCCTGGTACAAATTGCATTTGCTTACTTCTCCTTAAAGAAAACTACTTGTTGCTTAGTTGCAACCAAGATGTAACCCATTGAACATCTTACTGGTAAAATTAGAACATTCAACAGCGCATGTTATAAATGCTCACTAGATTCATAGCCAAAGCTGATATGGAAGTGAATGGTAGATAGTGAATCACACATCCTGTAATCTAACTGAGGTTTTGTGAGAATGTCATAACACAAGATGTGTCTGCGAGATTTGTAAGCATTATCTGGAATCAGACCTGAGGCTGAAGCCAGTAATATCTATATCTGTCTTTTTATATTTCACGTAAAGTATGTCTAATACTATTTTATTAATATAGTTGGTTATTCTTATTGCCTGGCTTAATTGTGTCCTGGAACAAAACAAAGTTGCTGGAAAAGCTCAGCAGGTCTGGCAGCATCTGTGAAGGAAATAACAGAGTTAACGTTTCGGGTCCAGGGGCGCTTCATCAGAAGGGTTCTGAGGAAAGGTCACTGGACCCAAAACGTGAACTCTGTTTATTTCCTTCACAGATACTGCCAGACCTGCTGAGCTTTTCCAGCAACTTTGTTTTTGTTCCTGATTCACAGCATCTGCAGTTCTTTCGGTTTTTAATTCTGTCCTGGGATTTGTGGGTGATTCGACAGTTCAGGTTAGTTCACAAAACGCATCACTATGAATGGAATTTTCCCACTTCTGGTTAAACTGTGGTGGTGCATGAGTTCAATGCCACAATTGCCCAGTAGACTATCTCAAGTGATCTTTGCTTTTCAACTTATTTACCCAGGAGCAAGGCATTGAGTACATTACTCACTGAATCACATAATGAGTGAGTGAAATATTTGCCTCTGCCAGGATCTATCTTATTTAAACACAGCTACACACCACTGCTCCAAGCCAAGAGCAACCCAAGAACAAACTTGTGGTGCCCAGTAAGTCTGAATGTTCACTCCCCACTTCCTGGACAAAGACCCCGAGGTTCTAATGGATAAGATGGTAGAGAGAAATGAGCTTTGTTTGTCAAATCCATAAGCTGCACTTTAGAGATAACAAGGTGTAGAGCTAGATGAACACAGCAGGCCACGCAGCATCAGAGGAGCAGGAAGGCTGACCTTTCGGGCCCAGGCCCTTCATCAGAAGAAGGGTCTAGGC
Organism: Stegostoma tigrinum; assembly: GCF_030684315.1. Taxonomy (NCBI): domain Eukaryota; kingdom Metazoa; phylum Chordata; class Chondrichthyes; order Orectolobiformes; family Stegostomatidae; genus Stegostoma; species Stegostoma tigrinum. The sequence goes on along the minus strand of NC_081367.1, from coordinate 37,601,596 downwards.
CCAAAACGTGCGGTTCCTACTATCTCAGCTGCACTTTAGATATGCCCACCATGATTTTGATTCCAACCTCGACCAATCTGCTCACAACAAATTTACCAATGCGTAACTTAACACTGCACATCACCAACACTTGCTCGGTTGATTACAGAAAGAAACCAGGCCACCAGAATGTTTATGTGCTGACAGGGGAGATACCATTTGTCAAACAACACAGTCAGCTCCATGTGCTGTTCTGCTCTTTTCTCCCATTACAAACTCATCCCTAATCTGCACAATCTTTAATGCATCATCTCCAGCTAGTTCTTATTTTTTAATACAGGCACCAGCACTGAGTTGTATGGACAAAGGTTTGAGAAACATAGCAACCATGCATCATACACCGACATTGGCCAAAAGAAGCAGCTGATTGAAAAGAGAGATAGTAGGAACTGCAGACGTTTTCTAAGTAGCTGTGGGAGTCAGTGGGCTCGAAATGGATATCAGTTTCCAGGTGGTTGGAAGGTCCAGGAAGGAGAGAGAGGTATCACAGATAGTCTGGGTGAACTGAAGGTTGGGGTGGAAGGTGTTAGTGAAGTGGATGAACTGTTCGAGCTCCTCATGGGAGCATGAGGCAGCGCCAATAGTCATCAATGTAACAGAGGAAGAGGTGGGGTTTAGGGCCAGTGTAGGTACGAAAGAGGGATTGTTTCATGTAACCTACAAAGAGGCAGGCATAGCTTGTGCCCATGCGGGTAGCCATGGCAAGCCCCTCTGTCTGTAGGAAGTGGGAGGAATCGAAAGAGAAGTTGTTGAGGGTGAGGACGAGTTCGGCTAAGCGGATGAGGGTGACAGTGGAGGGGGACTGGTCAGGCCTGTGGACAGGAAGAAGCGGAGGGCCTTTAGGCCACCTGTATGGGAAATGCAGGTGTATAGGGACTGGATGTCCATGGTAAAGATGAGGTGTTGGGGACCAGGGAATTGGAAGTTTTGGAGGAGGTGTAGAGTGTGGGTGGTGTCACGGATGTAGGTTGGGAGTTCCTGGTCCAAGGGGGAGAACATGGAGTCGAGATAGGTGGAGATGAGTTCAGTGGGGCAGGAGCAGGCGGAGACAATGGGTCGACCAGGACAATCAGGTTTGTGGGTTTTGGGAAGGAGCTAGAAGCAAGTGATGTAGGGTTGGGGAACAATGAGGTTAGAGGCTGTGGATGGGAGGTCACCTGAGGTGAAGAGGTTGTCGGTGGTCTGGGAGATGATGTTTTGGTGGTCTGGGTTGGGGTCGTGATCAAGGAGGCGGTCGGGGGAGGTGTCGGAGAGTTGGCACCTGACCTCGGCAAAGTAGAGGTCAGTGTGCCATACTACAACTGCGCCTCCCTTGTCCACGGGTTTTATGGTGAGGTTGGGTTTGGAGCAGAGGGCTGCACATTCTGTTGGGCAGAGGTTGGAGTGGGTGAGAGGTTGAGGCGATTGAAAAGAGAAGCTGGTTAGCCGGTCCAGTCATTAGGCTAGCTGCAACAGACATTGAGGAGGAAAGTCTCCAGGTACCCATTCTGTTTTATCTGTCAAGTTTTTACACCCTTGGGTTTCTTGCTGGAGGTGAGGACAATTGCAAGTATGATGTTGATGGCCTAAATCAGGGTTTTCAGATATACAGCTGCATGCAAATAAGCTAACTACCTCTCTAGGGAGAGGGTCTCAACTCATCACTTAAGGCTTACAGGGAAATTCGGTGAGTTTTTCTTAGTGTCAAAGACTTGATGTTCTCATTTTCACCCTATTTAAACATTTCACTTGCAATTTTATTTGCAACACCAGGAAGGGGAAAATAGCATCCTCCAATACTGCAGTTTTATGTGGAAATAATTTTGCATTTAACGGGCTTAAAGTGAAATATTGGGCCAAAGGAGACAATGGGGTGAAATTGGTCTTTGACAGCATTGCAAATGTAGCAGATCTGCAGCTGACTTTCCACTGTGCTCAATCTTCTTTCTTTATTTCCTTTGCTTTCACCAGACCTTTCTTAATATTGACTTTAAGACTCTGGGCTTGAACCTTTTACTTTGGGGTCAGGAACCAAACATGTGGGTTGGCTTGGTGTACCAAACCCATAAGTTGCACTTTGGACATGCCCACTGTGATTTTGATTCCAGTTGGGATCAATTTGCCACAACAAACATACCAATATGCAACTCAACAACGTACATCATCACAGGCTCCAATCCACCTCCCCTGGTTCCTAGTCCTGTGCAGCATTATCTCCCTGCAATCAATAACATCAGGAGGGTTTAAATTGTTTCAGAGACAGTAGGAACTGCCAATGCTGGGGAATCTGAGATAACAAGGTGTAGAGCTGGATGAACACAGCAGGCCAAGCAGCATCAGAGGAGCAGGAAAGCTGATGTTTCGGACATAGACCCTTCTTCAGAAATGGGGGAGGGGAAGGGGGCTCTGAAATAAATACGGAGGCGCGGGAGGCGGATAGAAAATGGATAGAGGAGAAGATAGGTGAAGAGGAGACTGACAGGTCAAAGGGGTGGGGATGGAGCCAGTAAAGGTGAGTGTAGGTGGGGAGTTAGGGTGGAGATAGGTCAGTCCAGGGAGGACAGACAGGTCAAGGGGGTGGGATGAGGTTAGTAGGTAGGAGATGGGCATGGGGCTTGAAGTGGGAGGAGTGGCTTCATGAAAGGGAAATCATGATTGGCTGATTTATTAGAGTTCTTTGAGGAAGTCTCAGCCAGAGTGAATAGAGGGGAACCAGTAGATGTGTTGCATTTGGACTTCCAGAAGGCACTTTCAAGGTACCTCACAAAAGGTTATGTCATAAGCTGAGAGCCCATGGCTTTGAACATAGAACATAGAACACAGAGCAGTACAGCACAGTACAAGCCTTTCGGCCCACGATGTCGTGCCAAACCTTTACCCTAAACCTAATGTAAATCTAACCAGCACCCCTACCTTATACTATTATCCATATGCCTGTCTAATAGCCACTTAAATGTCCCTAATGAGGCCAACTCCATTACTTTCTCTGGCAACGCATTCCACACCCCTACCACTCTCTGAATAAAGAACCTACCTCTGATGTCTCCCCTCACTCACTTTAAAAATATACCTCCTCGTAATAGCTACCTCGACCCTAGGAAAATGTCTCCAGCTATCCACTCTATCTATACCTCTGATCATTTTGTACACCTCTATCAAGTCACCTCTCATCCTTCATTGTTCTAAAGAGAAATAGGCAATCTTTTGGCACAGGATTGGCTAATGGGCAGGAAACAGTGAATGGAGATAAAGTGTTCTTTTTCGGGTTGGTGACCTGTGATCCACACGGATCAGGGCTAGGATTGAAACTGTTCACAACATAGATTAATGACTTGGAGGAAGGAAGTGAATGCAATGTAGCCAAATTTGCAGGGAAAATGTGAAGATCATTTTGGAAGGAAGAACAAAAGAACAGGGTATTATTTAAATGGAGAAAAACTGCAGAAAGTTGCACCACAAAGGAGCTTGGGGGTATTTGTGCCTGAAACACAGAAAGCTAACACGAAGGAACAGCAGGTAAGCAGGAAGGCTAATGGAATGTTGGTCCTCATTTCAAGGGCATTGGACTATAAGATTGGAGAAGTCTTACTGCTACTGAACAAGATGCTGGTGATATCATATCTGAAGTACAGTGAGCAGTTTTGGCCTCTTCATTTAAGGAAGTGTGCTATTTCATTGGAGGCAGTTCAAAGAAGATTCATTAGGATGATCCCTGATATAAATGGATTGTCTTATTTGCAAAGGCTAAACAGGGTTGAGAGGCTACTCACTGGAGTTTAAAAGAATGAAAAGTGATTTCATTGAAACATGTAGGATTCTTAAGGAGTTTGACAGGGTAAATGATGAGAGGATGTTTCCCTCATGGGAAAGCCCAGGACCAGATGGCATAGTATAAGAGTAAAAGGGTACCAAATTTATAACAGATGAGGATGAATTTCTTCTTTCAGAGGGCAGAGAGTAGAAACTCCTTGCCACAGAGAGCTGTGGTTATAGAGTCCTTGTGTGTTTTAAAGCTGAGATAGATGGATTCTAGATCAGTAATGTAATCAAGGGATATGGGGAAAACACAAGTAAGTGGGTGTGCAAAATGTTAGATCAGCCATGATTCCATTGAATGGTGGAGCAGGCTCAAAGGTCTGAACAGCCTCCACCCATTCTTATTTCTTATAGTTTTACAGTCACATATGTGATGGTCAATGACATTATGGGATGTCCTGCGAATAATCATGTCCCCAAGTCTGTCAGCCCCAAAGCTGAAGTTTACAAACACTATATTTTAACCGGGCTTGATTATTTTGATGCTTTCAGCTTTTGTTCTCAGTGCTTCTAATGGGTTAACCACTAATTCCTAACTTTGTGTTGGAGGTTGATGGAAATGAGGAAGTTGGAACACAAGCAGATCAGCCACAATTTTATTGAATGACAAAGCAGGGTTGAGGGCTAAATGGCACATTTACCTAAATTATGTTCTGGTTTTTGCTCATTAGTTTTTTTAGGTATATAGAAACAGGGTTAGGCCATTTAAACCCTCAAGCCTGTTCCTGGTTCAGCAAACAATGGATGATTTGTAATAACCAAATGTGGCCTCATACCCCTTTTGTGCCTTTGGGACAAAAAATCTATCAACATCACATTTTAAAATAACAAAAACAACTTCAAACCTCCATTTCTCTTTGTATACAGAAGTGTGTGCCGCCAATCACCATTTAATCCTTTAAATTTTGAGAAATACAGCCCTAGTTTTTGTAATCTTTCCCATTATTTAACCTTTGATATGCAGATATCATTCTGTTAAATTTATGCAGTGCTCTCTCCATTGCCCATTATTCATCCTCAGGTCTGGAGACTGGAACTGCATATAGTATTCCAGGTGTCCTCCAACCAGGGCCCGCCCTATATTGTTGTTTTCTAGTTCTGTGGATTTAAGAGATAACAATCTATTAGTTTTTTTCAACTTTTGCATCTGTCCCTGATCTTGTAATGATCTGCGTCCATGGGTTGTTTGGACCTTCACTATTACAGTTTTACAGAAATTGCCCTATTGTATCCTTTCAAGTCCAAAGTGGATGGAGTCACTCATAATAATATTGAAATCCATTCTGCCAAAGCATTGTAAGTTCTAATGTCCCTCTATTGTGAGAAAGTGCCATTTATTTTCCTGTACCTTTCTCCTGCTTTTGGGTGGAACGGTTGCAGAAATACAAAAAGTAACAATAGCAAAGTCAGACTGCTATGAGAAATTCCACAGAGGTTTATCTTCCCTCACACCACAATAGTTTTTATTCATTCAGTACTTGAAGAAAAACTAACAGAAACTGCAATGTCTTACAATATCACAAAAAAAATCTGATATAAGAATTACTCACTTCTCTATTACCAAAGGTCTTTGGATCACTTCATCCATACCAAACCAAAACATAGCCACAAAAATAAGTTTACTGTGCCATGTAAATCATTTATTACTTCAGCAGCCTTTAAATTAACAGTTCTGGCTAAATGTGGAAAATTACATCTGCTATGTCTGTGTTTGATTCAGAAATCATTGACGGATGTTACAAAAAAAACTTTTGTGGCTATAAAGGCACATTTGTTTATTTAATTTCTGGTTTGAATATTCTACATGTGATTGTTACAGTCTGGTAATATTTTCCTTCACTTAAAACAAGAAGTTAATTGTTTACTGGTGTTTGAATGGATAACGTTCAGATAGACTTATTTTTGCAATGTGCAATTGAATCTATTAACATGCATATCAAAAAATACTGTTAAAATTCTGTGAAAGTGAAAGTGATTCCTTGACTTCACTCTCAAACATTACCATTCTTTTCACAAAATGATTTATTTGTTTCTTGAAAGCTAGATGGCTATACAAACGCAAGTTGTTGTTTATTGCACCAAATTATCACATATATATCCACATTCATAAAACTTACACATGCTCAAAAAAAGTGTATGTACCATTATGACAAGTTCTCATTTTTTTCTGTTGTATTTTTGATATTCTATTAAATCTGCTCCTGGTGTATCTCACAATGTCAATAGATTACTGTTGGAGTTTTCAAAAGGAACACTTGTCCTTTATTTCTGTATTTGGAAGGCATGTTACAAATCTTAGATCTCTGATTACTTTCCAAGTGATACAGCAGAACATAATCTGTTACGAGATCACAGCACAAACAGTCTGGCTTCTACTGCGCTTTTATTGAACTGGATGCAAGATAGATGATTCAAGTCAGTGTATCATGATAGACATCATGTGACCATATCAAGCCAGGAGATGCTTTAACAAAATATTACATTTCTATCTTAAACATCTTCTTTTTCATTTAAACAAAGTAACAAAATCAAAACTGCATATATTTAATTTACATTATGTTATCCAAGTTATTCATTATGTATACAACTGCTCTCAAGCATTAGTTCATTATTTTTGTCAATCTTTGCATATGCATTGCACACATACTCTTTAAATTGTGCCAGTCTCTTAATGATACGTGCGTGCATTGTTGTTGTCTATTCACTTGGGTAACATTCCTGCCTGAGGGAGTGCCATTCCCCTGTTGTGTGTTATTGCTGCAGTAGCTGGCATTGTTCCATACCTGCTGTCAGGGTATTGTGAATCTTTAAGTCTGATGGTTGATCTGTCCAGATGGCAAGTTTACGTTTTTCTGATTACTCACTTGCAGTTGAGGAACCATTTCTCCAGTGGTGTATATATGCTGTGGTTGTGACAGTTTATCTGATCATTTGTTTCAACCACATATAACTGAGGTGACACCTGCTCAATACAGTTCCTTGAGTGCCAGCTGGGTTGACATTATGTTTAACAGTGTGGAGGAATTTACCTCCAGTCTGTATGATATTGAATTAAAATCAGCACTATGCCATCGATTCTGAAGAGTGTGATCACCTTCCTCAATATTGCCTACAAAGCAGAAATCCACAGTCACTTTGTAGTTTTGATGGAAATTGAAACAGCTGCCAAACCACATTCTGGGCTCCAACTTAGAATGGTGACAGTCCAAATGTTGGCACATTGGTGGATTGCATGGATAGGGTTTTCAAGAATTCATTCAATTTCTGCAAACTGCTCTTCCACAGAAGAATAGATGCGATAATCCTTAGCCCCAAAGAAATGGCATGATGTGAGCAGTACATGGTATACTCCATAAAGATGTCAGCACACACACTTCTTTACTACCCTTACAAGCAATACCTGCCAAGTGCAACTCAGTCAGACTACCCTGGCAACTATCACAGAGCAGTAATTGCAGAGCTTGAACACTCTAAAATTGATGTCTGCAAGTATTTCTATGCTCCCAACATAAGGTACAGCAGCTTTCCACCTGCTTGTTAAAGGACACGGGAGAAACCATGGTTGGGAGGAGTAGTTGAGTTAGGAAATAATCTTCCAAAAAGACATTTTAGAGGCTTTTAAGCGAGTCTTGGATAGGCACATGGAGAATAGTAAAATGTAGGGTATACACGGTAATTTGATCTTAGTAGGATAATAGGTCAGCACAACATTGTGGGCCGAAGGGCCTGTGCTGTGCTGTCCTGTTCTATGATCTATGATCCTGGGCAAGACTTTATTGGGGCCTGAACAATGTGGACTATGGTGAGATTTGTGGCAGAATCATGTGAATCCCACAAGGCCTATCTCAACACTGGGAGCGTCTCGCTATATCTTTTCTGCATCTGCCAAATAGTGAGGCAAGTTTCTCGCTTGGCAGCAGTAAGTTGCCGATTAAGGGGGATTATTGCTTGCCAAACAATTTATTAACAGCATGGAGCTGGAGGTACACAGCAGGCCAGGCAGCATCAGAGGAGCAGGCAAGTTGACGTTTCGGGTTGGGACCCTTCTTCAGAAATGGGGGAATGGGAAGGGAGCTCAGAAATAAATAGAGAAAGGAGGGATGGGGCTGGGGAAGGTAGGTGGGATGGTGATAGGTGAGTGCAGGTAGGCAGAGGTGGGGATTGGTCAATGAGTTGGGAAGACCGGATAGGTTGGAGAGAAGATGGACATGCTGCGTCAGGTCAAGGAGGCAGGGATGAGAGGGAGGGTTGGTCATGGGTTAAGGTCGGGGGTGGGGAGATTTTAAAACTGGTAAAATCCACGTTTACGCCATTGGGCTGCAGACTCCCGAGGCAAAATATGAGGTGCTGCTCCTCCAGTTTCCAGGTGCTGTCATTGTGACACTGGAGGAGGCCCTGGATGGACATGCCACCCAGGGAATGGGAGGGGGAGTTGAAATGGTTTACATCCAGAAGGTGTTGTCGTTATGGAGCACAGGTGCTCCATAAAGTGATCTCCGAGGCTTCCACTTGGTTTCATCGATGTAGAGGAGGCCGCAGTGGGGAGCAGTGGATGCAGTAGGCCACATTGTCAGATTAAGACTTCTGACATGGAAGTCAGAGTGGGCATCTCGTGACTTCGGTTTGACACTTGCTCAGGATCTTCATGTTGGATATTGGGTAGCAACACCTCAGGGCACCCACTCTATAAATCATTGGCCACATGCACCCCATTCCCACCAATATTAGCATCTGACATGTGCCACCCTCAAACACTCATGGCACATCTCTGATCCACTTGCAAGGATGTTTCTGCATTTCAATGCTGCATCTCAGGCTAACCCAGGAATTTTCACTGCAGTGCTGCTGCAAGGACACTGTGTGCTCCAGGGCACATGGCCAGTTTATGAACTGCACCAGGTTGCATTGTTCACTGTCATAGCATATACTTACTCAGCGTCTACATGGACACTCACAACATTGCTTTGCATTTTTGCACATTGCCTTTTAACCAGAGACACTGGGTTCACATTACTTCTGTCTTGCCTTGCTCTTGAGCACAGACAAAAAAACCCAGGAAACTTGTCATGGCTGTCAGGAGGCCTCAGTAAAGACAAGGGAGAGAAACTTGCTTAGGAAATTGAACAGTAGGTCAAGGGCAGCCTCTGACACCAATCCAGGGCGTGAACATGGTCAGAGAACCACTCAGATTCAGATGTACAAGAATTGCATGAGGAACTAAATGCCGGGCAGCCCTGCACTCATCTAGGTTCTTTCTATGAGCTGCTTTCCTCCTGGAATGAGAGAGAGAAAGAGAGAGAGGCAGACAGATAATTCAGTGGATGAAAGTGGATGGTTCATTTAATTTGGGTACAGGTGGGGAGGTTTCCTGAGAGAGAGTACGCAGCACAGAGGACATACAGGGTAAGTGCTGTCAGTGGTTATAGTGGGTGAAAATCATTAGGGAAGATGTTACAAACAGCAGTGAGAGTAGCATAGCAAGAGCCTTGGTGAGAGGTAGGTGCAGTGATGGAGTAAATATGAGGTATCAAAGAAAAGATGGCATCAACTACACCTCCAGAGCAGAGAAGGTCATTGACCTCTGCCTATATTCCTCCAGAGGGCTAAGATTGCACAGATCTAGATGATTACCAAAGACCAAACTGCCATGATCTGATGTCATGACCTCAACTACTGGTCGTGCACAAAGAGGAATTATGACATCTGCATCTCCCTGATCACCAAGACCTCCAGGTCCCTCCCACAAAGCAGGCACCAATCTCCCTTGTCTGTCATAAAAACTGAAAGAACTGCAGATGCTGAAAATCAGGAACAAAAACAGAAATTGCTGGAAAAGCTCAGTAGGCCTGGCAGCATCTGTGAAGAAAATGCAAGAGTTAACATTTTGGTCCAATGACCCTTCACCAGGCCCAAAACGTTAACTCTGACTTTTTCTTCACAGGTGTTGCCAGACCTGCTAAGATTTTCCAGCAATTTCTGTTTTTGCCCCTTGCCTGGATTAAATGTCAGAGACTGTACAGGACAGCTCTGGACTGACAGTGTTTGTCTGGGCGCACAATGGCCTTTTAAAGATGGTATCAACACAAAGCAGGCCAGTTTTTCATAAGATATCTGCTGAGTAGCGAGTTAATCTGAAAACTGTACACGGTAAAATAGAGCTAGAATCCAATATGAGGAATGCCGTGGGTTGGGCTAAGTCTTTAATGAGGCAAGTTTGGTGAGATATGGCAAGAAAACCCCCCAGAAAGAAGAATTCCTCCAAAAACACAACACAGCCTCTACTTAGTCAAAATACAATTTAGACTAATAGGTTATCGGTGGAGTTAGAAATGAATGAAGCTAATTACTACATTTAGGAAAAATGTGAACATGTTACCATTTTAGGCACATTGGTTGGCAGTGCAGTTTCATAGCAACTCTGATCTGCATTTTCTTAAAATCAGTGAAACAAAGTTACCTGAATGGTCTGAATATTTATTAATCCTACATGAATATTGTACAAGGAGTTTTAATCAGATTTTTTTAAGATTCTCTCAGCAGAGGATGAACATGTCAGCCAAAATACTGAACAAATAGCTGCTATCTGATACACGTTGATGAAGGCTGCTAAATAGCTCTCTGTTTTTGCTGCTTTCTTGCCTTCCACCTGGTTTTTCATGCCTATTGTGAACTGTGGCTAATGGGTTTCCTCAAAATACAAGTTGAAATTGTATAGCATGTGCAACAATGTGAAGTCTTTGTGAGGTATATTTTTTGGGAAATCTCAGCCATTGACATGCCTGAATATTTCCTTTAATATTGACTCCAGTGATGTTCTGGCTTGATTCCGTGTGTTCCTCGGGGGGTTGGGGTGGAGATGTGTCATGCACCATGTTAGCAGTGGCTATCCCTTGACGTCCAGCTTTTAACGCGCAATACTCCTAGGAGAGCCAAATAATGGGGACATGATAGGCTAGTGTAGGATATATGTGTTGTGGCAGCTGCCTGGGTACCCTGCAGGAGCAAGCATGATATTGCTTTTATGATAATTACCAAATACTTATTACTGGAATGATAGCCACTTTTGTTTATGAATGTTGTTGGCTAGTGCCCAATTGGCAATGTATATGCAGTCAATAACCTCTTGGGAAGCTATACACTTTAGTAAATCCCCAAGCTCTTATACTGACTTAAGAACAATGGTAAAGGTGATGTACTGCTTCATCTGGGCATAGTGCTCCACTCAATAAAGCACAGCATGCAATAGTATAGTTGGCACAAGTGGGCAGCACTTATACTGTGAAGTAACGCTGAGTTAAAATGGTGCCACAAAAGCCTGCAGTTAGCTACAAACAGACACAACTGATGATATAAAGCCAAGAAAAACAGCAGGCAGCACTGCAAATTATCCACATGATAATCAGGCCACACAATGGTTTAAGAATTATGCTCATAAAGCACTCTTAATCAAATTTGTTTCACAAACCTTTACTATTGAGTAATTACCCATAAGACTTGAGTATTGGCCATGTTCACTGAAGTGTTACCATGTCAAAACCACTTAATTATCTCACATGAAAGAAATCAAATTACTTTCTGTGGTAACAATAAAACTATATTCCTACTTAGTTATATCAATATCAAGTGTAAGGTGTAAGTCCTCTTACAAGCATAGATCACTAAGTCGATGTAAGGCTAAACCAAAGGAAGTGATCACAATTTTAAACTGTCAGAGAAAAAAATCCCAAAAGGTCCTGTTTTGATATCTGAACAGCAGAAGTCTTTTGTTAGCAATCATTTTAAAATATACAACATAGTGTGTGAATAAACAGAACTTCATCTGTTTCCTTTCGATTGCAGCTGAAAAGAGATTTGTACCACAACACTTAGATCATATGTCCGATTAATTAGGGAAGTAACAATTCATGTTCAAGGTTGATTTCTCTTTTTCCAATATGTTCTTTTTTCTCGGGTGGTTATCAAATCAAGTATGTGCTGCACAATGGAGGAGCTTTTAAATTCAAACTTCCAGTTTTAAGATCAAACATCCAAAACCATGTCTACCCTGCTCTGGTCTCAAATAAGCTGACCCAAATACATCATTGTGACATTTCCATTGGCCATACCAGTCAATCAAAGTTGAATAGGTCGAACACGATCTCTTAGGCAACCGTCTATTAGTTATTTTTGACAATTAGTTTAGAATTTTGCTTGTACATAGCACACTGCAGCACTGTGTGCAGTTTTGGTCTCTGTACCTAAGAAAGGGCATGTTTGTCTTTGAAAGTAATTCCCTGGACTAATTCTTAGGATGATCTCTCTAAGGAGGGATTGAGCAGAAGGTGCCTGTAAACTCTAGATATTAGAAAAATGAAATATAATCGCATTGAAACATCAAATACAGAGAGAGCTTTTACAGTGTAGATACTCAGAGCTTGGGCAGAAATTTTCCCTCCCTGGTATGGCATGAGCCATGATGTGAAAGTTGGGGAAATAGGGAAAGAATGAAAAAATCAGAACTTTCACATCAAGAAAATGTCTCGTGATTTTCCTCTTAAATTCCCATAAATTCCCCATAAATCTCATTACAAAGTGGAGACTATCTTACTTCCATATATTTCCAGCTTATCAATATTCTAACTCATTTATTAAAATGCTACTCAAATGCCAGTTCTCCTTTCTTACCCTGTGAGCATAGACTGTGTAAATTCCTGACACGTAAATCAGAGTGGGGACCCAGCGGTTGTAACTTGCCAATTGCTTGTCCTGCCATCATCCAACACTGACTTCAGCAAAATGTCCCCATATTTGCCATGGCCATTGAGCTCCTCAAACCTTCTCTCATGCAAACAGGCACCAACAGACCACCATCATCCTGCCTACTCTCAAACCACTTCAGCCCTTCAACACTCTGATTTTCCTGCTTCTGCCAGGTTGCTTTGTGCAGAGAGATACAAGTGCACCTCATGCATCTGAATGGGGTGCATATTATACCTTGAAATTCTTAGTACCACTTCTCTTGCATTCACTTAAAGGTTGCCAGCCTCCGTCTAGTTCATGTTAGATTTTTAGTGGACACTTGCCAATTTCAGTCCCAGCACTGTAATGAGCACAGCCTGGTTTGCAGCATCTGAAATGACGTGCAACTCGGCTTTTACTATGGAGCCTGTGATGTGAAAACCTAAAGGCCCCTACACTTCAACCTCTCAGGCAACAGAATTCCACAAGAGGGGTGCCAAACAGCCCAGTTGCATCATTGATAAGGTAAAGTTCAGGGAATTGCATGAGAAAAGCCTCCGTGAGCTATGGCACTATGAATCTCATTTGACAAAACACTTTAACTCGGATAGGAAAATTCCACATAATGTTTGCCTGGTTAGAGTGTCTAGACGAAGTGATAAAGTTTCAGGATAAGGGGTTGGCCATGTGGGACTGAGTAAAATGTTTTCACTCAGTTTGTTGTGAACCTTTGCCACTCTCTTCCCAAAAAGCTGTGGACATTCATGCCTTAAATATGTTCAAAGCTGAGATTGGTAGACGTTAGGAATCAGAAGAAATCAAGCATAAGGTGTCAGCTAGATTAATAAATTTAAGGTTGAAGACCAGACTTGATTTTTTCAAGGCATTGGATAACCTACTCGTGTTCCCATTTCTGACTTTCTCATTTTAACTCACTTTGATAGTCAATCATGTTAGTTATATTTAATACAAAAATTACTCACCTGATTTAAGCTCACGCATTCCTGTCCAAAAAAGAGTCATTTGACCTATTTGCCAGAGAGTGTCATGGGTTCTTATTTATTTTTAAACTACATTACCAAGACATTTAGCAGCTTCTGGGAACAATTTTTTTCTTTATCTATCTTATCTAAGTCTATTCTGATCTTTTAGACCTTGATCAAATTTATACCCCAGTCATCTTTCTTCAAGAACTACCCAGTTCCTCCAACCTAACATTGTAATTAAAGTCACCCAGAATTATTCTGGTATCTCTATTCTACACACTCTCAAGGAATTTCCTTATGTCTGGTGATAGGAATTGGATGCAATATTTTAGTTGTAGCCTAAACAAGGTCCTCATAAATTTAGAATATCACTTCCTGATTTTGTACTCTACAGGGGTCTTTATGAAGTCCAAGATCTCATTTGCTTTATCAAATATTCTGTCTGGTTTATCGCCTTCAAAGATCAATGCACGAGAATCCCAGCACTGCCCACCATGTCATCCCAGCACCACCTTGCCAGGTCCCACTGTCCCTGCAGGTCTTCAGAGCTGCGCTATTCAGTCTTCCTTCTGCTTTTCCCTTCTGCCAAAATGCATCACCTCAAACTTCTCTACATTAAATTTCCTGTGTCCATTCTGCCAGCCTATCAATGTCCGGTTGCCGTCAGCTGGTATCATCCTTTTTGTTTGCCATGCAACCAAGTTTGGTATCAAATGCAATGCTGAAATTTTACACTATTATAATATCTGAGTAATTTATGTATGTCATTCAGTGGTCCTAGCACTGACCATTGGGGAATACCTGTGTCTACTGTCTTCCAGTCACCAAAACATTGATTTATCACAACTCATTGTATTCTGCCCTTAAGCCGATTTTTTATTCACGTGACATTGGCTCTCATTTTCCATTAGCCTCAATTGTGTGGACCTTTTTATGTAGTACTTTGCCACATTATTCCTTACCATTCATTTTGATATGGTGAATAGCCTAGAACAACTTAAGATGAACTGGAAAAGTATTGGAATACAAAGCAAGGTGGATCAGGTCAGGGGAGAAGGTTATAACTTAACCCAGTGTTTGAGGAGACATTAGAGATGGCAAGGTTTGGAAGTACCCGGGATATGTGGGTCAGCAAATGGTCAGAAACGAACTCATGATGTATGAGTAAGTCATCTAGGAAATACACTAAAGGCAGCAGAAAAGTGAGGAGCACAGCCCAATGCTAAAGCACACAGTTTTGCACTGCTATTGTTCTTGCTTAGAGTGAAGGGAAGATGTTTCTGCTTGCTGAAGATTTATCATCTCAGTCCTAGGACATTCCTCAGATCATCATACCTGGACAATCTTTCAACAGGATCTTCCAAACCTATGGCCTCTTCGACCTGGAAGGACAAAGGCATCTGCACATACCTCTCCAGGCAACACATAATGCTGACGTGCAACTATGTCACAGTTTCTTTCTGGTTGCCAGGCCAAAATTCTAGAACAACCTTCCTAATATCATTGTGGGTTTATTGACATCACATGGACAGCAGCCACTCAAGGAAACAGCTCACCACCATGTTCTCATAATGCAAAATGGCTAACTCTTCCTGAGTGTGTGCTTTCCATTATCTCAGTGGGGGAACCATTCCATCTCTCCTGCTCCTGCATCACCACCAACACCTCTCTAATTCATTTTAATGATATCTCATCCGTCCCTTTGGGACATGGCAGGAAGAAATGCCTCACAACCGGGCTGACCGGGTTTTGACCAAGAAGGGTGAGTGCATCCTCGGTGGGCTCGGACCCTGAAAGCCTGAATGCAAAACATCTTAGTGCTCCTAAGGTGCTGCTTGGCCTGCTGTGTTCATCCAGCTTCACACTTTGTTATCTACCATTAAAAGTTTATTTTATTCAGGAATAGCTGGTAGTAAGGGAGGAATTATTTGGTTTGTTAATAATACAGTTAATTTGTTCACTGTTAGAGTTAGATAAATAAACCGCTACTTGTTGATTATTGAGCAAATGTCAGAAATTTGTTTCATTTAACCACTCCTTTCTCATAGACTGGGGGTGAGAGGCAGGTTATACCACTTTTTCCAGTTCTTTTAACAGTTTATGGGGCATGGCAACCCTCTCTGGGTGTTTTGGTTTTGGTTATCAGAGTGGGGTTGACCTCCACTTTATAACATAGCTTTCAGAAGGAACAGATATCTATACCAGCTCTCTCAGATCCAAGCGAATATGGCTGACTAAATATCATTGCACTTGTTATTGTCATGCAATAACCCTTTTTGTTATACAAGAACAGTGACTCTTCCATAGATGGTCTAGAGTTATATATCTTCTACTCTTATTATTGAATTGTGTTAAAATTCGTGCCATCATTTATACTTTAAAAAAGATAACACTAGTGAATAATTTTTAATATTTGGTTTGCCTTTCTTGAACTGCCTACCCAATGAGTGGCAGAGTTATCATGGTAAAATTCATTCATTTGATTGTATGACAGTGTATTGGGAGTTGCAGTCTGGTCAACAGCCAGAATCCTTCAACTGCATTTTTCAACTGTATTTTCTTTTCAACGAAAGGTAACTGATTAAAAATTCAGGACAAATGGTTCGCTTTTTAAGACCTAGTTGCTATTTTGAATGTTCTTCTACTGTATACCAAAAATAGGATTATTTAAAAAGCCATGTGTTTAGTTATAAATTTCAACACACAACCTGATGTTTTAGGCTCTTGTTCCCCCTCTATACATGAGGATTATTCACAGTGCAAATATCTTTATGTTTACTGCACTCTGTCATCCTCTAGTGGTGAGACAAGGACGCCATAGAAATGGAAGAGATTTTTGTATTCACTCATCATGCCCATAATACTACTGTATGTCAATATTTCTGTTGTCTACTACTGTATATTATTGTGATAAATTTTCTGTTCAGTGAATCTTGCCCTGCATAGTGTTTCTTTTCACTGCATTTTTGTACAGGTGACAATAAATCAATCAAAGGTAATAATCCATGCTGGAGAATGTATGTTCCAGGAGTGATGGCAACACATCTAGCACCTATTTCCTTGATATGATGTGGGTGTCAGTGGGCTACTTGTCATTACAGCTACATCTAAATCCATCCGTACTTGATATTGATAATGATAACAGGTAGAAACTACAACCAGTTTATCCCTGATAATCATATACATTTTATTACTGACCATCACTATCCAGTTAATCCAAAACAGTCTGAGAATTAATCCTGATATCTTCTATTTTACATGGCTTGATGTACTCACAGGACAAAGTTTCTGGCCTATTTGACTTGTGCCCTCAATTAAAATGACTCCATGTAGTATGCAGAGGTGTTGATTGATCTGATAGCTGCTATCTTCAAATTTGAAAGGCAATATAATGCCCTTATGTGTTTTTGAGACAGGACACTTCAGTTACATGGAAATGAGTGTAATCATTATTTTGTTGTGGGCAATATTGTGAAAGGTGCATCCTATTTTGTAGTCATACTGCTTTGATCTTGGTGAAAGGAGTTTGTCAGTCTGAATTTTAATCAAAATAATAAAACAATAATGATACTAACTACATTGCAATTTTTAAAAAAACTTAACTATATTAATTATTGGTATTTAGTTGAAGGGTTTCCTTAATTCATCAATATCTGCTGTAGCCACTCCATGCGACAACGAATTCCACATTCTTACCATCTTCTCTGCAACACACCATCATTACATCTCCATTTTGGATGAAAAAGAAGGGGCTTTCAACTTACATTATTGTGAGATTTTCTCAGTAGGTGAAATCTGATTAGCTCATGATGCATAATATTTGTTGCTGGCATAAACAAAGACTTCTGTTTAAGCAACTGTACATGCTGTCAACATACACAGATATATTCCAACAGACCAGATTTATTTGTCCAACAGAAAAATTTCTGGTTTTGTAATGGAAATTATTTTCATCTAATCCACTGGGCTACAAGTCTTTGGTTGCTACTGCATAGGGCCACAGATTAAACTGAATTTGTTAACCTCCCAGGAATGGAAACAGGGTGGATAGGGTCATGTGATAACATGCAACTTGGCCAGATTAAAATTGGACCTTTGGAACTAATTATGCAGCAAATGGCTCAATGTACTATACCTTTACTTGCAGAGCATTATTTGTGACTTATTTGAGTTGTGCCCTCAATGAATGTGATTTCTCGCCGTACACAGGAGTGTTGAATTTACCTGGTGGCTGCTAGCTCCAAATTATTCATGCTTTGAAGCTAATGAGAAACATATGCCCTCAGATTCATGACTGGTTAAAGGTAGCATGAACTAGCTGATGTCATATTCTGGGTGATTCAGACTGACTATAAGTTACTTTTCTGCATGAGGAGCTGAGTTGAACCAGGGAGAGAAGGCACCGATGCATTGGGATCAGGTAGTGGCTGTGAAATGGAAAAGTGGAAAGGGACGGAAGATGGAAGGTAGATTACATAGGAAAAACAGTGCTGAAGTCCTGAGAGTTGGAGGGAAACAGAAGCCACATTAAGGAAGAGGACATGGGAACTAGAGCAGGCCATTCAATGCATTGAGCTTGCTAAACCATTCAGTTGGATAGTGGCTTATCATGCATCTCAATACTACTTTCATCCACACTCTCCCTTAATATTATTAGACTCCAGAAATCTCTGTTTTGAATATCTTCAATGATTGAACTGTCACAGTTCTCTGAGGTAGTGTGATGAAATTCATCTTCATTTCAATGTTAAATGGCCTATCAATTATCTTGAGATTACATCCCAGGTTCCAAACTCAGCAGCCAGGAGAAACATCTACATCCATCCTGTGATGCCCTTTAAGAATTTTGTAAGCTGCAAGGAGAACTCCTTTTATGCTTCAAACTCTTGACGATTATCAACTCTCAATTCTTCAGAAGACAATTTGCCATCCCAGGGAGCAACTT
Organism: Stegostoma tigrinum; assembly: GCF_030684315.1. Lineage (NCBI taxonomy): Eukaryota > Metazoa > Chordata > Chondrichthyes > Orectolobiformes > Stegostomatidae > Stegostoma > Stegostoma tigrinum. The sequence goes on along the minus strand of NC_081367.1, from coordinate 37,583,113 downwards.
GATGAGATAGTAGGAACTGCAGTTGCTGGAGAATCTGAGATCACAAGGTGTAGCGCTGGATGAACACAGCAGGCCCAGCAGTGTCAGAGGAGCAGGAAGGCTGACGTTTCGGACCTAGACCCTGAGCCTGCTGTGCATGACTTTTAAGGCAATACATCCTTCCGTAGAAAAGGGGGCCAAAACTGTACACAGTACTTTAGGTGTGGTCTCACCAAAACGCCATGCAAATGCAACAAGGCATTATTCCTTCTGCAATCAAATTCCCTTGCAATTAAGGTCAACACCTCATTTGTCCTTCTTATTGTTTGCTGCACCTGCATGTTAGCTATAGCTTTTAGTGACTCATAAACAGGGTCACTTGGGTTTCTTTGGAAAGCAACACTGCCCAATCTCTCACCAGTTAAGAAATACTTTGTCTCTCTGCTTTTTTCGACCAAAGTGGATAACTAAACACTTACTCACATTTTATTCCAACAGCTTTGCTCTTGTCCATAACTAAAACCACAATACCGTGGTTGCTAGAGATCCAAAATTTTTTTAAAAATTCTGGAGAAGCTTGGTGGGTGTCACAGCTTCTCTGGACAAATTAACTGAGTTAATGTTTGGAACTGTTCCAAAGAAGAGTCATTTTGGACTCAAAAACTGTAATTCTGGTTCTGTCTCCACCAATGATACCAGACTGGCCACACTTCTCTAGTACATTGTTTCCTTTTATCAATTATTTTGGCTGACAGGCCCAGTTGACAGCTCCTTACATCTTCCTTACTATTTACATTCCCACCTATTTCATGTCAAGTGCAAATATGAAAAACTTACAACAAGCCTCTACATGCAAATATTTGTATAGATTGTGAACAGCTATAGCCCTGACACTGATCCTTACCATATTCCATTAGTAACAGCCTGCCATTTTGGGAATGATCTGTCCATTCCTATAATCTCTTTTTTGTCTGATAACCAATTCTCATTCAATATTGGTGTATTACTCGCGGGAAAATCAAGGATGATTGATGGCAAGTCGAGAGTAGCAGGGGTGGTATCAGTTTGATGGGGTGTGGATTCTTGTTTTCAGCGGAAAGCTGTAGAATGGATGATTGTTGATCAAGGGTGGGGGTGAGTGGATCAAAGATTACTGAGGTGAGGGCAATGGAGCAATGTGCTAAACAGACCTGCAACATCTTCATTTGCATCTCAATTCCAGTCAGAATGAGTCCCCTGCATGATCTATTGATCTCCTCACAAAATGTTATTATGTAAGCATCAACTAACAAACTTCTCACAAACAGCCAGCCTGATGTTGCTGGATTGCCAAGGGAAATGTCAATCTAACTGCTCTTCAAATATGACGCTTGTTCCTTCAACCCTGTGAGGTTATGGCAAGCTGGTTGTGCAGTTCCACTGTATGATTAGCTGGGACAACATCTCTGCACATCTAATTGAATGGTTACTGCATGTAGTTAGCTTCCACTCTACCCCAGAATAGAATTGCCATGCATCTCTGGACCCACGGTCAGGACCCTTGATGTAAGAAGAAGATTCCATCTTTTTAAGTTTTGTAGCCTGCAACGTACAACAGCAATAACAGCTAGATGTGGGATTTGAATGCCTTAGCCACAAAAACAAACTAAGGAGAGAGAGAACAAGTGAAATATATTGCCCAATAACACTTAGGCAAGAGCAATTGAACATATGGTAGGCATGCTTCAGAACTAGCCTAACTTAATTTAGCATCGTAATATGTCAGTGATCCATTTTGTGCACACAGTAGAGTTTTTGGATAGGGCATAAACAACTAACTCTAGTGCTGCACAAAATCAAATGCTAATACCACTCAAAATTCAGCTCAATATATTCAAATGCTAATAACTAATCATTGTAAGTTTCAAGTTTTAAAGCTGACACCATGCCCTTAACCTGGGAAAGTTTTCAAGATAACTGTAAATAATTACTCACGTTAGCCTGACATACAAAATGCAACATTTCTGCAAACAATTTTGTTAATTTGTTTCAATTGATCTATCCATTTGTTTCCATTTCGAGTGAAATTATCGCTTCCCTCATTCTCAGAGTGAAGTTTTATAATGTGAGTTTCAGTTTATAGAATTCAACATTATGCCTTCCAAAAGTTTGACATAAATATATATTTATGGATGTTAGCAGATTCAAATTTGACTTTTTACTGATTACTGTGAACACAAGCTGTGAAAACTGTCTAATATACATCACTGGAAAATTCTTTTGAGAAATTACTATAAGGCAAATGAGAACAGCGGTATGAACAGGATCAAAAAGTTGGATATTTTTGGTCTGTAAATATTTGATTCAAAAAATTTATCTTTTTTTACAAATTAAATTCCTTCCTTCTTTATACATTCAGAATCATTTACGATGTTTATCAATTTTATGTGCTGAAATGTTTCAGTATTCATCCAGATTATTCAAATGCTCCAGTTTTTGAAGTAATATCACGGACCAGCTACCAGTGTTACTCTAGAGGAATGAATTAGGAATTTCTTCAAAAGTTGTTCCCACTCATCCAAATCAAGAGAAACATGTGGTATCTACTGTATTCAACCATGGACAGTCATAATGAAATGTCAAGCAAATGGTATACCCCATCTGAGAGAATTCCATTGCATCCTAACAATGCTAGGTACTAGGAATTGATGTAGCATCTTAATATTCCTATGATGGCGGGGGCAATTTAACATTGAAACGGTCATCACAGTCAAAGATCCCTGGATTTTGACTCCTCCTTGGACTTCAAATACCTCCCCTCCCAGCAAATTCAATATCAACATACATTTGTGTTGTTTAAAAGTAGCATAAAGTCAAAGGTAATCCACATTTTGGAAAACCAGGAAGAAGTTAAAACTAATTGAAAATGTTGTAATCCTCATATGTCAGAATGTGTTGTTTGATAATGATAAACTTGTGCATGTTATACTTAAGATAATATCATTCTTTCCATTTATAGTAAAGGTACACAAATGTATTCAATTCTTAGATTTCACAAGTAGAAAATCAATTACTTTATAAAAATGTTTGCAACTGTTTAAAGTATTATACTGATCAGGACAATTCATAAGAATACCAATGTAAAGGGAAATCAACACTTTTTTATTCATTTGGCTGATGTGGGCTACACTGGCTGGCTCAGTGTTTATTACCCATTCCTAATTGCCCTGGTGAAGCTAGTGGTAAGCCGTCTTCTTGAACTGCTGCAGTCCATTTGGCATACATAGACCCACAGTGTCATGAGGGATGGAGTTCCAGGACTTTGATTAACCAACACTGAAGGAATGGTGATATATTTCCAAGTCACAATGGTGAATGGCTTGCAAGGGAATTTGCAGGTGGTGGTGTTTCAGTGTGTCTGTTGCATGTGGCCTTCTGAATGGAAGTAGCGTGTTCCAAAGCCATTCCAAGGGTCTTTGCATGCTGTTTGATATGCTGACACACTCCTCCAGTTGCTGCTGTACAGAGACCTTGGATGCTCACGCTGTCGCTGCAGAAATTAGATGGAATATAGAGTAGGTCCAGAAGGTGCTGTTTGAGAAGTCTTGGTGAATTTCTGCAGTGGATTTTGTAGATGCTACACACTGCTACTGAGCATCGGTGGTGGAGGGTGTGAATGTTTGTGGATGTAATGTCAGTCAAGTGGGCTGCTTTGTCTTGGGTTGTGTTAAGCTTTTGAGTGTTATTAGAATTGCCCTCGTTCAGGAAAGTGGGGAGTATTCTATCACACTCCTGACTTGCGCCTAGTGAACAAGCTGCAGGGAATCAAGAGGTGAGTTACTTGTTGCAGGATTCTTAGCTTCTGATTTGATGTTGTAGCCACTATGTTTATATGGTTAGCCCAGTTCGGTTTCCAGTCAGTGGAAACCCCCCAGAAAGTTGAAAGATAGGCGATTCAGTGATGGCATTGGTGTATTACATATAACAAAACAGTTACATTACATTTAAACACATGATTGTTGTGAAGCATCAGATCCAATTTAAGAATAAGTTCACATTACACTACTGAATCATTCTCCCAGCATATTCAACATCACCAAAGGCCCATTGCACTCCAGCAGTGCTTTCCTGCAACGTCTTCCATCAGACAGAAGATACAAGAGCTTGAATACAGGTTCAAGAACACATTCTACCCCGCCATTATTAGACAGCTGAATGGACTCTCTAACTTCAAATAATGATGACCTTGCCTAGCAATTGTCCTGTCAGATGTAAACTGTGTGCCTCTGTTTAGTTTCTTTCACCCTGTGATCTTGAATGTCCTTACTATGATTTGCCTGTACTGCTTGTAAAAAATGCTTTTCACTCTACTTAGGTACATATGACAATAAATCAATCAAATCAAATCAAAATCAAACCAACAAGCACAGAACTAGAAGTAGAATCAGTTAGCTCCTCCCAGGAACAGTCCTTTTAATCCTAATGGGCAGACCCTAACTCATGCTGTCAGGTGCTAACTGTTGTATATAATGTCTCTTCTCAAGTTTTTTTTAATGGTTATTGAAGTGTTTGTACAATTGTTTCAGATGAGTAAAGTAAGTTTATTACTACCCTACTCCCCATGTCTCTGACTTTGTCAATGATTGATGACTTGTTTGTGTTGATTGTTTCATCCTCAAGAAGTAGACAATAAACTTCTCCTTAACACACTTGGGCCTTGTTGATCTTTGATTTCCTAAATTCACTTAGCAGAGGAAGTCCTCTGGCATGAATGACACTGTTGAAAGTTTTCTCCCTGTACAGTCTTTAGTTTCCTTAAACTATATCAGAGAAGATATTTGCCTTCTGAAAGAATTAGTGTTGTATTTATAATGATAAAATGGGATATACTAACACTTGATATTGCCATCTTTATCCATAATCTTTCAAATAATATTATATCAAATTCAATAAGAGAGAAGAAAGCTGACTGTGCAGTTTTGGTACAGTTTTTTTTAAATAGCTAAACTGACTTGATAGCTGAGCTACTAACTCCTGGTGGGTGTGGTGCCAAGGATTTCTGATTATCAGATTGAAGATTCATAAGCGGTTGCAAGGCAGCTTCTAAAACTGTGAACTCATAAGGTATTTTCTGATCTCTGAATGGTGAAAAGAATGTCAGATACCAACATAATTAATCTCAAGTCGTGCATTTCTTCCCTTTAGTTCAACACATAAACATCTGACATCTACGAAGCCTTGTTTTTATTAATTTGAGTTAGATTGATCACTAGCATTTAACTTCTATGCTGGCTCAGGTTATTCAACATACCATTTGCTTTCTGTTCCGCAAATTCTCTTGTGTTTGAATTTCAGCTTCTACCACCACCAAGATATTTCTTTCCAATGTGACATCCTCTTATGATGATAACATATCTGAAAGAGTTATATCAGAAACTCCAAAAATTATTCTGTCTTAGTTCTTGCTATAAATCACTATAATTGCAATATTCTGACAGTATGTACAGGTGATTAATAAAGTTGTCAACAGGTTACCTAGGAAGCTGAATTCTTCTTTTAAATTTTACTCTTTCAATTATATGATTACATTTGGTATAAAGTAATTAGCAACCAAACTTGGAGTATTATCAAACATAGCAGTTTCTTCTCTTACATATTCTTGTTTTAAAATATTATCTGCAGTTAGACCTACAGAGGAGCAAAATGTATAAACTTGTTCTTCTCTGAGATTTGTGTGTAATATTGCATGAGTTATCTTTTCCAGCCAGTCTGGTTTTATTCTCTGAAAAATCTATGTTTTTAAATCTGCTTGCAAGTGTAATATCTTCCTCAATTATCAATATGTTTAACCTCTGTCGTTTTGCAAACACATACAATGGTTGGCATTCCATGGCATTCTGCCCTAACCTGAATTATTTAAAGAAAGAATCAAACTTTACTTTATGGAATAGAAGATGAAAGCTGAAGGTAACTAAGCTGAAAGGCTGATGGAACTGTTTCTTGCTTCTATACCTATCAGATCATTTTAAAAAGTACTTTTAGTTGAACCTAAATAAAAGACCATTGACACACCACTGGAAGAAGAATGCAAGTTCAAAGCGACTGTTGCAGGCCAGAAGCAACTGTCAGTGTTAATTGTGGAGCAACTATTGCAGCATTCTACAATTTCAGTGGGACATTCAATCTTGCATGAGATAATAGTTTGTCTCACTCACCAAGACAATGTCCAGAATTCTGTGACTTATGAAAGCCATGTTCCACAAGAAGACACTGGCCTAAAATGTACAGGATGTCCAGTCACCTGGATAAATCCAAAGTAGAACACAATGCTCCACAGCAGCTGGTGAAAAAGAGCCAACCAAAGATCACGGCTGTGGAAGTTTCCAAAGTTCCATCCATGGCATGCAAACATATCCACTTAGTCCTTGTTTGAAAGTCCCACAAACCAGTCTGGCTCAGGTGATTGATCCGCCAAAAGATCTGTTCTGATTTCAGAGCAGCTGAATAAACTGCTCTACAATGAGTGATTAATGATGTCTCTTTTAAGTATCATTTCTTTTATCTGATTGTGCCATATTAGGGGATACCTGTGTTTGGTCATTTTTATTGGTTTTCAGTTGTATCACCGTCTTGTTCAAGGCCATGAACCTCTGAGCTTTTCTTCAATGTCCTGCTTGAAGAGACAATTGCAATTGTCTGGTCTGTTATCTCCATTTCCTTTATCTTTCTGGTCATAGAAACAATAGGGCCACAGTTCTCCTACTTCATGGCCTTTCAGCAAAAATCTGTGTATCAACGCTTTGGCCAGGTTTAATTTCATCTTCAATGCCATTGTATGAAATGCACCATCTGACAACCCAGAAAACAGAATTTCACCATAACCAGTTTACATTCATTCAAGGGAAATAAATAAAAGTATTGTTATATGATTCTATGTGACTAATACAAAATATGAGTAAATATTGCATTGGATTAAAATGTGGATGTATGTGTGTGGGGTGGGGCGGTATGCTGGGGGAAGGGTTTCAGTGCTTACACAGTGATACAACGAGCAAACCACAGTCAGATTGTATTTGTGATAAATTTGACTGACTACATTGATGCCATCAGAAAAGCTGGAGCTGTTACCTCTAGCCAGGTGACATAACCCAGAAGTATTGTATAACGAGAGATAACAAGGTGTGGAGCTGGATGAACACAGTAGGCCAAGCAGAATCAGAGGAGCAGGAAGGCTGACGTTTCGGGCCTAGACCCTTCTTCAGAAATGCATAACATGCATAAATTGTATAACATGCATTTTATGATAAGATAGACATCCAAACAAGTGCAAATATCATCACTTTATGCACTTTTACACATGATGTATTAAGGAAGCTGGAATAGAATGGAGCAGTTCACACAAATAAGCGAACTGCTTACAAAGTGTTTGAAATCCCATGCATTGGGATTATCGGTCGTAAGAACCAATACAGATTCCTGAATAGACACCTTAAACCTTGAGATCATTGAAGCAGATGGACCAGCAATCATTGATCTACTACTGTGCATGGATCTACATATTATAACAACACACAAAGTAACAAAGCCATGCTGCAAGATTGTGACTGATTGTGGGTTCTTCGACATGATGCCTATCACATTCTAGTGACTGAGATAACAAGGTGTAGAGCTGGATGAACACAGCAGGCCAAGCAGCATTAGATGAGTAGGAAGGCTGACATTTCGGGCCTAGACCTTTCTGAAGATTGTTATCTCAGAATCTTCAGCGTCTGCAGTTCCTACTATCTCTGGAACATTCTGGTGACTGGCTATTTCACCAAATTCCCTCTTGTGTATAAATTAAAGAAATCGCCAGTGCAGTGTTTGTTGACACAATGATCACCACATTCACTATGTTTATTTATACCTCAATAAATTGTGTGTGCCAATAATCCACACTATGCTCTTGCACCCTTCTAAGACGCATGCGGGAAATGGGATGTTCAACATATTATCTCCTTTCCCAACTGTTGTTTGTCACATTACTTCCCAAAATATATTGTTAATGCTGCTAAACCCAGGGCCTCTAAGTATAAGTTGATTAGGCAAGATTTTCAGATAGTTGGGATATATCTATGTTCCATCTCTCTAAGCAAAGATTTAACCTCACCAGCAGTTCTTACACTTGGGAGACAGATTCACATAATTCTTCCCTCTCACACTCTAACCCACTTAACCACATGTACATAACCCATTGTCAAAAAGAACGGAGCAAGTGGTACAAAAGCGTAATCAATGAATATAGTTACTTACCCCCACTTCAACTTGACAAAACTTACTGCTCGAGATTTTTGCAGAAACAGAAGAGTTCATCAAGAGATACTATAACATTGTCGTTGGACATGTTCAAGTCCTGTGAAGGAATAGATGACATTTCTGAATTGTTTATCAATGACCACACATCATGCAGAATAAGGACACAGATAATGAAGACATCATGTCAGACAGCAACTATCTATGACAAATGATACATATCTATCTGTGATGATAGATAGCAAGCTGCAAAATTAAGCTAACCATCAAGTCATGATAACTTGATAAGGACCAAATATAGTCATATTTTGCATTTATCAAGGTGTTATTTGAATGAAAAGATTTTTCTAGGTGCATCCTTTATTGATTTCTACCAGATAGGGTTCTTGTTCTTTACAGGAAAAGGCATTGTAGTGTTACTGCATTGATTCCAGACCAGATAGGTACGTACCTATAAGTTACATGACATATGACATGTAATGTTTTGGATTCATGGCATCTACAGATAGTAGGAACTGCAGATGCTGGAGAATCTGAGATAACAAGGTTTAGAGCTGGATGAACACAACAGGCCAACCAGCATCAGAGGAGCAGGAAAGCTGGCATTTCTGGCCTAGATCCTTCTTCAAAAGCCTTCCTGCTCCTCTGATGCTCCTTGGCCTGCTGTAGTTCATCCAGCTCTACACCTTATTATTGTGGCATTGATCTTACCTTCAATCTTTCTGTAGAGTGGAGTTGGTCTGTTCTGTGTATGTGTCACATACAGAGTCAGCAGTAAGTACTGAACCCAGATTATGTCTTTTAAGTCTGTGATACCGTAAATTTAAGTAGTTTGCATTGGAAGTTAACTTTAATGTATCTGACTCAAAAGAACCCAACTGTTTGTGGCAAAATAGTATGGAGCTGGAGGAACGCAGCAGGCCAGACAGCATCAGAGGAGCAGAAAAGTTGACTTTCCGGTCGAGACTCTTCTTCAGAAATGGGAAGGGGGAGTGGAGCTGGTAAATGAATAGACAGAGGAGGGATGGAGTTGGGGAAGGTAGGTAGGATGGTGATAGGTGAGTGCAGGTAGGCAGTGGTAGGGATTGGTCAGTGGGATGGGTGAGGCAGGTCGGTTGGAGAGAAGATGGCAGGTTGTGCCAGGTCAAGCAGGTGGGGATGAGGAGGGTTGGACATGAGATGAGGCCAGGGGGCGGGGAGGGAGATTGTAAAATTGGTTTTAGTGGTATATTACACGGGTTAACAGATAGAAGATCGCAAATGGCATTAAACCCCATGGTTATTTCAATGTTGATTGGTGCACTGTTATGGAATCTTTAAGATTTTCCGGATTGCATCTCCTTTCAAACACTTGCATTTATTGTCCTCTGCAGCATTTTAATGATCGTGTTTCACATAAACACAAAATAAGACAAGCAAGCTTAAAATCTTCTACTTTCCTTCATTTTCTCTCACTTCCTTAAATTACTGTTATCGCAATGACAAAGGCTCATCATCTTTCAAGGGCCTGACCCAAATGCATTTTTATCAGAAGTCCAGACAGCATTTATTTTTAACGACAGAGAATCTCAATTAATATCATCCTGTTGTCACCTGATATATTCACTTACTAAGGGAACTGAGAACGGAAAAATTCATTTTTACCTTGATGCCAGTGTGATTTGGATTCCAGGTTCTTGTAAGTGTTCTTAATGCTGCAGCCAGCTGAGTTGTCATTGCCGAGACCCTGTTATGCTTGTCTTGATGAGGTTTTCTCCTCAGGTATTGGCGTACAGCTCCAGAGGTTCTGTTGCAATACTGGCACAACACAAAGCTAAATGCAAATTAACAATCCTGAGCTACTTTGGTTACATTTAGCATGTACTCCTCGGGGTGCCAGCATACATCTTTTTTAAACTCCAATGTGTCAAACAATATATTAATTCATATGCATGGAATAGGTTCCAAAGGTCGCATATGTAGGATAGCAATTAATTGACAAATAGTCACATGTATAAACTGGATCATTATAAATCTAGTGGGAGCTCTTGTATTACAGTGGTAGTGTCCCTATCTCCAGGCCAGGAGGCCTGGTTTCAATTCTCACCTGCTCTGGAGGTGTGTATCTCAGAACTCGTTAATTAGAAAGTATCTATGAAACTAACGGGCAGTAATGCGAGAAAAGTCAGGTTTTTAAACTACAAATGAAACACTTCATATTTTATTAATAATCAAATCACATAACATGAACAATAATATTCCCTAAGGTTTTGGAAGTAGAAATTTAAATAACTGTTAAAAATCAGCAGTTTTAATCCTGGTTGCATCTCTCAGTGAATCTGTCTAAACTATCCTGAGACATCACATTGAAAGTGCTCATTAAAGAAGACTGTAGTAACATGTCTTTCTGCAACAAAAATAATTCATGCAAACCTTAGCGATTTAACATTCTAGGCCAGTCTAAAAATCTCAAAATGAACAGATTCTTAACAGCAAATATTATCTATGACAGGCAACTGAAGGAAAAAGGGGATATATGCAAACAAATATGAGAGTAGTGTTGAGGAATGCAAGATATATGTTTTGTTCAGGAATCACAGTTTACCTAAAATGGTGTCAAATTCATAGGATGAAATACCAGGTACTTTACTAAGAAAAAGAAGGATAATTTGCAGACGACACTAAGGTCGGTGGAGTTGTGGATAGTGACGAAGGATGCTGTAGGTTGCAGAGAGACATAGATAAGCTGCAGAGCTGGGCTGAGGGGTGGCAAATGGAGTTTAATACAGACAAGTGTGTGAGGTGATGCACTTTGGTAGGAGTAACCAGAAGGCAAAGTACAGGGCTAATGGTAAGATTCTTAGCAGTGTAGATGAGCAGAGAGATCTCGGTGTCCATGTGCACAGATCCTTGAAAGTTGCCACCCAGGTTGACAGGGCTGTTAAGAAGGCATACAGTGTTTTAGCTTTTATTAATAGAGGGATCGAGTTCTGGAACCAAGAGGTTATGGTGAAGCTGTACAAAACTCTGGTGCGGCCGCACTTGGAGTATTGTGTACAGTTCTGGTCACCGCATTATAAGAAGGATGTGGAAGCTTTGGAAAGGGTGCAGAGGAGATTTACTTGGATGTTGCCTGGTATGGAGGGAAGGTCTTACAAGGAAAGGCTGAGGGACTTGAGGCTGTTTTCATTAGAGAGAAGAAGGTTGAGAGGTGACTTAATTGAAACATATAAAATAATCAGAGGGTTAGATAGGGTGGATAGGGAGAGCCTTTTTCCTAGGATGGTGACGGCGAGCACGAGGGGGCATAGCTTTAAATTGAGGGGTGAAAGATATAGGACAGATGTCAGAGGTAGTTTCTTTACTCTGAGTAGTAAGGGAATAGAACGCTTTGCCTGCAACGATCGTAAATTCGCCAACTTTAGGTACATTTAAGTCGTCATTGGACAAGCATATGGACGTATATGGAATAGTGTTGGTTAGATGGGCTTGAGATCGGTATGACAGGTCGGCACAACATTGAGGGCCGAAGGGCCTGTACTGTGCTGTAATGGTCTATGTTCTATGTTCTATAATGCCTGAGTTAAATAGACAGGAAAACCATATGGTCCTTGAGAAGTGAGAGTAGTTTACCAGTCTCAGATACAAGTGGAAGGTTGATATTAGATGAGTGTTGATCTCTAAAACTGTGTTGGCAGACTTTTATTCTGTAGCCAAAATGTTCAGAAGCTCTTGCCCAGTCTTTCTCACACTTCCTGCAAGTGAAGGAGGCAGCTGCCTGCTCAGGGCTGCTTGCTAAACCCCAAGTATCTTTGATATATGCTATTTCTAGGGACTAGTTGTTTACCTTATGCTAACCTCTCATTTGAACAGCCATTCAACAGAAAATGGAGGATACAAGATCATAGGCAACAGTACAAAAAAAATCTTTAACTAAGAGAAACAAGTAAATCTTTTGGCACTTCTGAAAAGCAAAGAGAATTGGAGACTCACAATAAAAGAAGGAACCCCAGAAACATCCATGATGTAGTGAGTAACGTGTGATTCAAAGTACTGTTATGCATTAACTGTCCCAAATTGTGTAATTAAACATTAAAATTAAACCCAAAACAGAATATTTGGAGAAAGAAGGTAGCGATGTAAGAGATGGCATTGAAATGGTTACAAGAACAATCAGGGCAGTGATGGGCATATTGGTGGAAGAATCTTTCAATTCAGCAGTATTAGAAACAGTTGCATATCTACAGTGTGTGGAGTAGACTGACTGAAAAGTGACCTACAGCCTTTGAGTAAGTAGGAGCAGAACAAAGATAAAGAATTGGAGAGTTACACCAGTTTCACATATGTTACAAAAAGTAGTGATGCCTTATAAGATATCCAGAAGCAATCATTTTGTTAGCATGAATATAGTAGCAAGTGAAATATCATTGCTATTAAGTAGGCTATTGATGAAAAAAGTGCAGATCCAACTGGAAATGAAAAACAACGAAGCTGATGCATTTGGAAAATTTGGAAATTCACCAACACCTTCCACCCCAACCTCAAATTGAATGGAAAATAAGCTATCCATTACAGAAATTAAAGAAGTGTTATTGACATCTGGGGCATAAATTTAGAACTGAAAATAACATAGGCAATTTGCCCACCAGTCTTCCAGAATGTTATTTTTTTAATAATAGATGAAGGAATACGGTGTGAAGAGTACAAGAAGCTTATAGAAAAGATAAATGATAAATGTGAGATTTGTAAGGAATGCTGAAGGAAACTGTCACAGTCTGAAGTAAGACTACACTCAGCAAAGGATTTGATGAGGCAGTAGCTATGAATTTAAATGTGTGGGATAAAGAAAACAAGACTTTTATTTTATTTCTTGTAGATTTGATAACCAGAATTAGTCACTCGATAATAATACAGTGAATAATAAAAATGTGTGAATAAGGTAATGGAAAGTGAATAGAGACAGAACTTTGCCAAACAGCAATGTTTCTCACTAGTAACAGTGGAATAATTTGCTAATAATTAGTTTAAAGTTATGTATGCAAATATGAATGGCCCTAGATGGATGTGCATGGAAAGATGTCTCCTGGTGAAACTTATAATGCAAGAGCAAAGCTGGTGGCATTTGGTTGTGGGGGAAAAACTGGTGGACCAAGACATGTGAATAGAATGACTGACAGCAGGGGGAAGAACTTTGAAGATTTTCTGAGCAATAGTAAGAACTGCCAATGCTGGAGTCAAAGATAACACAGTATGGAGTTGGAGGAACACAGCAGGCCAGGCAGCATCGGAGGAGCAGGAAAGTTGATGTTTCAGGTCAGGACCCTTCTTCTGAAGAAGGGTCCTAACCTGAAATGTCAACTTTGAAGATTTTCTTGACGTTTTAGGCAACAAATACTTGGGAGTGTACACCAATTGATATTAAAGCTGCATTTTTGCCAAGAGATCAGCTCAAAAGGAGACTCCAAAACTAATAGGGACACTCTGAATGTTACGTACATGTGTATGTGATCTAAATTATACCTCTAGAATTTGGAAATTCTCAGAAAGGTCCATCTCAATAAATTGGGCTGTCTTCAGTTGAATCAAAACTGGCATCACCACCCACGTCCTCCACCTCCTCCAAGACTTACAATTCCCTGGCCCCCAACACCTCATTTTCACCATGGACATCCAGTCCCTATACACCTGTATTCCTCATGCAGATGGCCTCAAGGCCCTCCGTTTCTTCCTGTCCCGCCGGTCCAACCAATCCCCCTCCACCGACACCCTCATCCGCCTAGCCAAACTCATCCTCACCCTCAACAACTTCTCATTTGATTCCTCCCACTTCCTACAGCAAAGGGGGTGACCATGGGTACCCGCATGGGCCCAAGTTTTGCCTGCCTCTTTGTAGGTTACATGGAACAGTCCCTCTTCTGCACCTACACAGGCCCCAAACCCCACCTCTTCCTCCGTTACATTGATGACTGTAGCAGCGCCGCCTCTTGCTCCCCAGAAGAGCTCGAACAGTTCATCCACTTCACCAACACCTTCCACCCCAACTTCAAGTTCACCTGGGCCATCTCCAACACACCCCTCACCTTCCTGGACCTCTCAGTCTCCATCTCAGGTAACCAGCTGGAAACTGATGTCCATTTCAAGCCCACTGACTCCCACAGCTACCTAGAATACACCTTCTCCCACCCACCCTCCTGCAAAAATTCCATCCCCTATTCCCAATTCCTCCATCTCCACCGCATCTGCTCCCAGGATGAGGCATTCCACTCCCGCACATCCCAGATGTCCACGTTCTACAAGAACCGCAACTTTCACCTCACAGTGGTCGAGAATGCCCTTGACCACGTCTCCCGCATTTCCCGCAACACATCCCTCACACCCCGCCCCCGCCACAACCGCCCCCAGATGATCCCTCTCGTTCTCACATACCGCAGGAAGTGCTACACTTGCCCCCACACCTCCTCCCTCATCCCTATCCCAGGCCCCAAGATGACCTTCCATATCAAGCAGATGTTCACCTGCACATCTGCCAATGTGGTATATTGTATCCATTGTACCCAGTGTGGCTTCCTCTACATTGGACACTGCTTTGGAGAACACCTCCGCACGGTTCGCAACAAACAACTGCACCTCCCAGTCGTGAACCATTTCAACTCCCCCTCCCATTCCTCAGACGACATGTCCATCCTGGGCCTCCTGCAGTGCCACAATGATGCCACCCGAAGGTTGCAAGAACAGCAACTCATATTCCGCTTGGGAACCCTGCAGCCCAATGATATCAATGTGGACTTCACAAGCTTCAAAATCTCCCCTTCCCCCACTGCATTCCTAAACCAGCCCAGTTCTTCCCCTCCCCCCACTGCATCACATAACCAGCCCAGCTCGTCCCCTCCCCCCACTGCATCCCAAAACCAGCCCAGCCTGTCTCTGCTTCCCTAACCTGTTCTTCCTCTCACCCATCCTTTCCTCCCACCTCAAGTTGCACCTTCATTTCCTACCTACCACCTCATCCTGCCTCCTTGACCTGTCCATCTTCCCTGGAATGACCTATCCCCTCCCTACCTCCTCACCTATACTCTCCTCTCCACCTATCTTCTTTTCTCTCCATCTTCGGTCCGCCTCCCCCTCTCTCCCTATTTATTCCAGTTCCCTCTCCCCATCCCCCTCTGTGATGAAGGGTCTAGGCCCGAAACGTCAGCTTTTATGCTCCTGAGAGGCTGCTTGGCCTGCTGTGTTCATCCAGCTCTACACTTTGTTATCATTATGGGGAGAGGGGTCACTGTTTTTAGGCATTTTATGATCTTGTTGTTGAGGTCAATGAATTTGAAAATATTGTCATAAAAAGCAGAATTCAGATTTTGAATTAAGGCTTCTGGGACTTTTAAGAACATTAGATTCCTTTTCTCCCCCAATGTCTGTTCACCATCTGCAAGATATAATTCAGAAATGAGTTGGAATATTTTGGGATGATCTCGAAACACTGAAGAGCCGACACCATCCAAGACAAAACATTGTTACGTTCACTCCTTGCATCACTAACACACAATGGCAGCAATAGAATGGCACCACTGTGACCATGGCCGAAGACCATTCTGCAACCACCTTACTGATGCAGAGTGCAGACACAATTCTGACCACAGGTGGAGCAGATAATAGAGCTGCTGAAGAAGTGGTTCTGCTGCTTCGACTGATCTGGGTGGATCACTTCAGAATAATCCAGCAGCCTTATTATCTGCTCCACCATGTCCCAATGGTCAGCAACAGTCTGCACTCTGCATAAGTAGGGCGGTTGCACAGTGGTCATCAGCCATGGCCACCGTGGTTATTCCTTGTTCTGTGGTGCCATACTTGTAAGGCCTCCAGACCCTCAAACACACCAAGTAGATAAGACAGCTTCAGGATTCAGGTGTCATTACAGCTGCCAGGATAGTGGGCACACTCCAGTAAGTGATAATGGTGATCACTTGAATATTAATGGAATGGAATTCCTGCCTGTTGAGGAATTCTGCAGCATCATGATACAACCTTCTCAGTGCTACATGCGTACAGTTGATGACACCCTGCAAGCATGACAAGCCAGCATTGTTCCTAAATCCTATTGCCTAGGCTGCAGCACAGACATCATTGGGAAACAAAATGAGCTGGTGTGTTCTTGCATGAAAGGATTGGTCACTGCTCTGATACATTTATGAATGTCCAACTGAGAGATCTCATCCAGGTCACCCATTACTTCCTGGAAAGAGCCAGTCTATAGAGTTCAAAGTGGCTGTCACCTTTGTAGCCCGCAGGAGAACGTGCCCTCCCGCTACTACAGCCCACAGATCCTGCTATTGTATCTGGCATCATTCCAACATAGCCCCAAAACACATGGAGCCTTTGTTAACACTCTGCCTCATTCATCCCTAAGCGTGCAGTACCCAGATACTGAGAGCCATATTTCCATCATTTATTTAGCTTTAGCCTCAGCATGTGCAGCAACTTTGTGAAGGTGTTGCATTGGCTGAATGAGTAATACATTGCATCAAAAAGGGAGTTCCTTCTGCACTTGACCCTTTTCCAGTCCAGGTCCACATTAAATTTGAAGCTTAGCACTGTTTTCAGCAAAGTTCACATAACCAATGATAAAATGATGGTCTCTGCTTCCCACAGAACTCGTGTAAGTTCCGCAAGTCAACGGTAGTAGATTTGCCAACTTTAGGTACATTTAAGTCGTCATTGGATAAGCATATGGACGTACATGGAATAGTGTAGGTTAGATGTGCTTCAGATTGGTATGGCAGGTCGGCACAACATCGAGGGCCGAAGGGCCTGTACTGTGCTGTAATGTTCTATGTTCTATGTTCTATGATGGGTCAATTTTGGCCAATATTCACCATCTTGGAAGTCATTGCTGCTAACTTCGGATTCATTGAGATGCCAATGTGCAATGTTGAAGCAGCAATCAGGTGGTACGAATTGACTTTGACCAGCATTTGATGTCTAAGTATATTCACTCCACATACATTGCAAATAAAATGTGACTGAAGTTTGCAATTGCTGGCTTCATGTATTTACCTGTTCAGTATCCTTGTGTCAATCAAACAGGGGTCCCAAGCTTTTGTCCATCAAACTGACACTGAATCCACCCAACGTGACCATTGACCCAGCCAATTTCCAGTTGCACTTTGGATCTAGAAAATAACAAGCAATGGCAGGGAACACAGCTCATAGTGAACACCTTCACTATTGATGCAACCCAGTGTGGAGCTGGAGGAACACAGCAGGCCAGGCAGCATTAGATGAACAGGAAAGTTGACGTTTCGGGTCAGGACCCTTCAGAAATTCTGAAGAAGATCCCAACCCAAACATCAACTTTCCTGCTCCTCTGATGCTGCCTGGCCTGCTGTGTTCCTTCAGCTCCACAATGGGTTATCTCTGACTCCAGCATCAGCAGTCCTTACTACCTTCAGTACTGAGCTATGCCTGGTCACCTAGTAACACCCCAGAGCCTCCATATCCCTTTTACATCAGCTTTCCCAGATTGCCATTTTCACCCCTCATGAGAAGTCCCACAACATTGAAATTTACCTCTAACTATCCTCCCTGTCCCTGACCCTGGAGATTACACCTTATTGATGTCCACCATGGTTCTCTACAGCCCCCTGTGGAGACCATGGTGGTGGTAACTGCTAATAACAACCACGGCCTGCAGTCTACCATGCCCTTAAATGCTGTTACACATATACCGTGTCACCCCCTTGCTGCCACCTCAACGTATGCCTTCCTTCCTGAACCTCGACTGTTCAATCTACTTTTAACAATGTGCCACACTTTTCCCATACGTGCCCCTGTGCACCTTCCTCAATGATCAATGCGTGAACTTTCAAGTCCCCAGACCTTGAGCAAACGTCAATGAGCAACCCCTTGGCATGACTGACATGATACCTGATTGGTATCTTTGCAGCTCTCCAACTGATTGTGCACCATGCCCTTGGTTGCTTACGTTGGCTCTAAAGGTCCAACTGACACCCATTCCCTGATCTGTAGTCAGTCACATCTCCTCACTGTGACCAGCCAAGCAGATGATTGACTGTGGCCAAGTCCATGGACTGTGTTCAAAGTGTATCTGTGCCTGACTGCACTGGCACTCCCTGATTGATAGCAGTCCTCATTCGGCCAGATTGAGAAGTAGCTCCCACCCATTTCCTGACATGATCATTTGCTTGAATACACATGCACAGTGCTTGTCGTGCAGGCAGTTGGCATATGCTGTAGGCGTTAGATTGAGGTCTCAATGTGTCATATAGCAAAATGTCTCGCCAGTGAACAGATCCCTACTGACAAACATGACAAGCACTCTGTTCATCTGCATGAAAGAGCATGTCATTACAACATTAGCTTTGGCTGAAGTGCCAACTCGCTAATAGAAGTGGCACAACATGGTAAAGCAAGGCATGAATTATTTCTTGTTTAATTCATTTGTGAGAAGTGAGCATCACTGGTTGGCCAACATTTATTGCCATCCCTAGTTGCCCTTAAGATGTTGTACATATGCAGTCAAGGACTAAATGAGCAAGTGCTAAGAGAGCAAACGCACATCTCGATGATAAAGCATGGCTCAATCTGTGAACTGAATGTCTGTCTCTTTGCAGAAAGTGTTCTCACAGCAGACCTTCAAAGCTAGTTGCTGATGCACTGTAAAATTAACTTTTGGAGTAGTGGAATGAGAATCCTGAGGACTTGAGAAATATCAGATGCCAATGGCTGTAGACAAGGGGTATATGTGGCTGGTAGCCATGGATCATGTCCTGAGATGCTATTTGGTGCTGAGCAACATGGAAACTTTTCTCAGAAGTGGCAAGCTAAGGTTGCCAGGTACCTGTTCTGACTTTTATATTAAAAATTCTTAGCATTTAGTTGGTTCACAGCAGCTGATAGGATATTAGGCTGCACATTAATGAGGAGAGATGTACAGTTAGCACGACCTTAACAAGTAATAATCATCTTTAATTGGCATCTAGCCACGCCCTTGTGAAAATACTGTTTTTGATAGGACTTCCTTAAAAGTTACAGCAGGTTGATCCTGACTTTGAGACTGTCCGCACCAGATTTCTCATAAAGTTTTACCACATATCTCACCATAAGACTCCCCCGTTTCTTTTTGTTCAGTTAGTATGGTTGTTAGTTACTGACACATATTTACATGAGAAATCAGATTTTCTTTAACAACAAGCAGAGGTTTATTACACTAAAAGAAGAAATTAAAAACAAACCAAGCTATTTAAATATAGGAGACAGTTACAATGCCTTAACGCATGTACATAAACAATATTTCTATTTCCTGACAGTATCATGTTTCTGATCAGTGTGACCCCATTGGTCAGAGAAGTAGGTGAAGCTAAACTTGAAGTGAAAATTCTGATCAATCATTCTTTAAACCATCATTGCTAGCTCAGAACATTGAGGTGCTTAATTCAAGCCCACTCACTATCAGCGAAGTGCAGATCATCTGCATGAAAGGGAAAGCCAAGTACAAGGCCAGTGAAAATACAATCATTTAGAAGATTAAATGAATGGCAGTAATGAAGGAATCACAGGTCAGTGCTGAGACCAAGCTTCTATGCACTAATGATGAGAAGAAATGAGCGTGTCCAACTATCTCCACGAACTTTGATGTCACACTTGTTCCACCAGGTCTGAAGGTATGATACTTCAGAATGTTTCAGCCAAAGCTGAACAATAGTGATTGTCATGTAATAAAATAGGTCTGGTACATTGGGCAATGCGGGTTCTATGAGCCAGACGCAGGAAGCAGGGCTTACCCATTAGCCCCTGCAGCACCCACTGAAATACACTGGACTCTCTCTCTCTCTTCCTTATTGGTCACTACATCATTTGTTTGACATTGCCGAGGAAATAGCAAGGGTTACATTTATAGGGATGTAATTGCATCACTAACAATGGAAACCCAATTCTGCTTTTGCCTCATTTCAGTTGATTTTTATATTCTCATCTCATTGACAATGCCCAGCATTCAAAGCAGATCCATGTACTACTTCACATTCACCTTATAAAATATATTTTCTTACAATTTATGCATATTGCAGTTCTGTAGAACACAGAATGCAACTGAACATTCGTGGTAGGGATTGAAATGTGCACCGGTTGCAATGTTGTAATGAATGTTCTGTGAAATCAAGTGGCACTGCAGGTCCTTCCTTCAAGCTGTGGTTGAATTCCCAAAGAGATTTTTTGTAATTATTATTTATTGTGACCAAAAATTCCTCACACTGTGCATTTCAGAGACTTGAGTCCAGAGAAATTACACCCCAGCTCAGCTCTTCAGTTTCTATGTAACTGACTCCTTACAGATTCTTTAGCTGTGGGCCAATTCCATGAGATTTTCCAAATCTGCCAACATGAACATTTCAAATATCTGAGTCCCTAAACATTCCTAGTTCTAATGACCTGCAAATTTCTAACTAAATTCTCCTTCTTTGGAAGTTTCCAATATTTTCTATTAAGGAAACTTGCTCTCTAAACTTTCCTGAACTTCTTCTAATGAAAAAACTAAGCTTCCTGCTAAATTCGACCCTGGTATCTTCTGAATTGAACTATGCAAAACCTTGCTCATTTCTAAATGCTTCTAATCTAAAAAAAACAAAGTAACGACCTTAAATTGTATCAGTGATAATGGGAACAGCAGATGCTGGAGAATCCAAGATTATAAAGTGTGAAGCTGGATGAGCACAGCAGGCCAAGCAGCATCTCAGGAGCACAAAAGCTGACGTTTCGGACCTAGACCCTTCATCAGAGAGGGGGATAGGGTGAGGCTTCTGGAATAAATAGGGAGAGAGGGGGAGGCGGACCGAAGATGGAGAGAAAAGAAGATAGGTAGAGAGGAGAGTATAGGTGGGGAGGTGGGGAGGGGATAGGTCAGTCCAGGGAAGACGGACAGGTCAAGGACGTGGGATGAGGTTAGTAGGTAGGAAATGGAGGCGCGGCTTGGGGTGGGAGGAAAGGATGGGTGAGAGGAAGAACAGGTTAGGGAAGCAGAGACAGGCTGGGCTGGTTTTGGGATGCAGTGGGGGGAGGGAAAGAGCTGGGCTTGTTGTGTCGTGCAGTGGGGGGAGGGGACGAACTGGGCTGGTTTTCGGATGCGGTGGGGGAAGGGGAGACCCACACCTCCTCCTTCACCCCTATCCCAGGCCCCAAGATGACTTTCCATATTAAGCAGAGGTTCACCTGCACATCTGCCAATGTGGTATACTGTATCCATTGTACCCGGTGTGGCTTCCTCTACATTGGGGAAACCAAGCGGAGGCTTGGGGACCGCTTTGCAGAACACGTCCGCTCGGTTCGCAATAAACAACTGCACCTCCTAGTCGCGAACCATTTCAACTCCCCCTCCCATTCTTTCAAAGACATGTCCATCATGGGCCTCCTGCAGTGCCACAATGATGCCACCCGAAGGTTGCAGGAACAGCAACTCATATTCCGCTTGGGAACCCTGCAGCCCAATGGTATCAATGTGGACTTCACCAGCTTCAAAATCTCCCCTTCCCCTACCGCATCCCAAAACCAGCCCAGTTCGTCCCCTGTCCCCACTGCACGACACAACAAGCCCAGCTCTTCCCCTTCCCCCACTGCATCCCAAAACCAGCCCAGCCTGTCTCTGCCTCCCTAACCTGTTCTTCATCTCACCCATCCCTTCCTCCCACCCCAAGCCGCACCTCCATTTCCTACCTACTAACCTCATCCCACCTCCTTGACCTGTCTGTCTTCCCTGGACTGACTATCCCCTCCCTACCTCCCCACTCCTCTCCTCTCCACCTATCTTCTTTTCTCTCCATCTTTGGTCCGCCTCCCCCTCTCTCCCTATTTATTCCAGAACCCTCACCCCATCCCCCTCTCTGATGAAAGGTCTAGGCCCAAAACGTCAGCTTTTGTGCTCCTGAGATGCTGCTTGGCCTGCTGTGTTCATCCAGCTTCACACTTTATTATCTAACGACCTTAAATGTTTACTTTACCTGCCATAAACCCGACAGTATGAACATCTTTCCAAACGACGAATGTAATCACTGTTTCAGAAGGACTCCCTTACTTTGTTTTTATTTAAAGAAAATTGTTCACAGGAGTCGAGAGCAACATCCATCTCCCTCGATTTTGAAATCAAAATTCCAAAAAGGATAATTAGACATATTTTCTTCACGCCTGTTTGAAAAACACACAAATTGTGTCTCTGCTGATGAATAATTTTTCCTAGCCTATCTGCAAACTTAGACAGATAAAATTTAATAATATTCAATATGCAAAACTAAAGTAGCCAATACAAAAAGTACTGGGCTGAATTTAATAATAATTTTCAGCAGAATGGGTTAACTCTGTTACCTGTTTGATGTGTGATGGAAGAGAACTTCTTATGCAATTATATCATTTTTCTTAAAATAAACTTTAAAGTCATTCCCACTTAAAAAGTGCCAAGCTCCACTTTAAACGTATTTTCTGAGTTTTTTCTATGTCTTTCTTTCTCCAATTTTGATGAGTCAGCTTTCACGGTTAAACAAAATTTCCAACAATGCAGAGTTGTAACTATATATATATAAAAAAAGCATCTGTCCTGTATTGCATAAATTATATTCTTATCTCCCTTTAATCAATTTTCAACTTCTGATGTTTTCTACTTAGCCAAATTTAGGGAAGAAATAGTATAACTTGCAGCTAATTTGTTTTCTTCGAAAGTTTTCTATTAATTCTCCTACAAATGTTTAGCAAAGTTCACATTGGATTTTTGCAGGACAAACTAGCCAACATTACCTGAACGATGAATTTACGTTTTGTGAAACAAACTTCACTGCCTTTGAAATTAACACCAGGTAGAATTTGGGTAAATTAAATCCACACTAATATCTTTAATTTAAAACATAACTTAGTTTTTATATTTTTCCACTTTTTTCAGTGCCACTAAAATGTTTATGTTTAATTTTCTCAGCACAAAAAAGCTTTATTCTTCAGGATGTCTTTCACACTGGATAGATCTGCTTTAATTTCTGCCAGGCTTTTGATCAATCATGCCCTATAATATGCCAATGTTGTTGTATACTCCTGGTTTCTCTACACAGATTCAGCTCAAACAAATGATTCTCAGGCTTATCATCTCAACTACTGTGAAATACCACTCTTCAAATCTTAAAATCGAACTGTAAGATTTAGGTTGAGTTCAGGAGACACAGATCACCCAAAATTGGCACAAAATCACAAGGGGATTAAAAGTAGCTTCATAAGCATTGAGCAGTTTATTAAAAAGGAACAGATTAAAACAAATTCACAAACTTCAAAGGGAGAAAATCATATAACCTGTTACAGCTGGAAATGAATTATGAAAAGTCTAAAACATGGAGCAATATATGTGTTTCAATTATGGTAGATTTCAAATTAAAATTGCCCAAATCAAAGAAATGCTACTCCATTATGGTATTATTTTAGAAGTAATTTCCTATTGCTATTACATATTGTATGCTCTAGTTATTTGCATTATGAGACAGCAAAATCTGCTCCATAACAGGCCAACAGCACCCTCTATATGCATTCAGCTGAATTCCTTCAGCAGCTGTAAGCCTTTCATTAATTATCATTGTTGGCACCATATTATACATTCCCTGCACTGAAATTTTCCTTTTAAGACAGCACTAGAAGAGTGAAAATGAATCAGTCTACAGCAGTGGTGTTATGCCTGCTAGAAACAGCCAAACTGCAACAGTTCCAAAGTTGTAGAGTTGAAGAATGCTATAAAAAACAGATTTGTTCATAAAGTTGATCATAATTGCAGATATTTACAGAGAAAGAGAAATGAGAAAACTAACAAATTAATTATTTAAAATGTGAGCTTTTTTGGACAATACACATTGATCATTTCATGGAAAAAAATTAAGTAAAATACTAGACTGGTAAGTGGATGGAAGGAGCTTCACTTAAATTGATTTATGACCCAGAAACAATATCACATACAGCAGATCAAGTTTTATGCATACCTGATTTTTAGAACAATCAAAAAGAAATAAGAGCATCAGATATGAAGTATAGCTACTTCATATGACCAGGTCAGATCATTCTGAAATGACTATTTGATGTCACAATATGTAAGAAGTTTTTTTTTAACTAAAGACTGGTTTTCATCTGGAAATTGAATGGTTCATAAGAGCAATGATATATTTGCAAGCATGTCATGCTTTACAAAAAACTAATCATTAACTAAAGTTTTCTGAAAGCAAGTATGCTATTTTGGCCAAAGGGTGAAACAGGTGCTAAGTGGTTCTGTAAGAATATCAAATGCCCGTTTGAAAATCCAAATTGAGTGTACAATATTTGGCTTGATTGAAGATTGTCACGATTTGAATGTGCTTTCAGGCACTAACTATCACTCTAGTGCAGATTTAATGTAATTTTTACAAACAAGCAAGTGCAGGCCTCTCGAAGCCATTTCCACTGAAAATGTGGACTGCTATGCATTGGAAAACATTGGCAGATTTCAGAACATCTCAGAGATCTAAGGAGCAAGTCCTCCAAAGGCTGTGGGTAGGTTGCCCAGAGAAGAAGTTATCCACAGTGTCAGGGAGGCTATGAGCAGGATTATTTTCCTGATGACTTTCAATATTCTTTCATGTGATGTGGGCCTTGTTGACTACTAGGCCAGTAGTTTTTAGACATTATAACAAAGTGTGGAGCTAGATGAACACAGCAGGCCTAGCTTGGCCTGCTGTGTTCATCCAGCTACACACTTTATTATCTTGGATTCTCCAGCATCTGCAGTTCCCATTATCTCTGATCACAGTTTTTATCCATTACTACTTGCTATTGAGAAAGGCTGTAAGCTGTCTTAGGCCCATAAGAAATGGGAACTGGAGGCCATTTGGCCCCTTTCTTGAACAGCTGCAGTCCATGTAATGTTGGTATTCTACTGTCTGTATGGATTTTCTAGAATTTTGACTAAATGATTATGAATGACAATATAATTTAAAGTCAAGATGCTGTTTGGCTTGTAGGGGAACGTGCAGATGATGCAGTTTCCGTATATTGATTGACCTTTATCTTCCAGGTGGAGGTCATGGTTTAGGACAGGGTTGTTGAGGGAGCCTTGTTGTAATACGCCAGTGTATCTTGCAGATAGTACACACTGCTACCACTATGTGCTGACAGTGCTGAGAGTGAATGTTAAAAGCAGTGAATAGGTGCCAATCAAGAGGGCTGCTTTGTTCCAAATTGTCAACCTTGGTGTGTGCTGTCAGAGCTGCAGTCACCCAGGAAAATGGGGAGATTTCCATCACACTTGTGACATGTACATTGTAGATGGTGAACAAGCTCTGATGATTGAGAGATGAGTTACATGTTGCAGAATTGCCAGCTTCTAGCCTGCTTCTGGAGACACAGTATAGATGTTTCTGGTCAACCTGATAGTGGGGAATTCAGCAATGGTAATACCATTGAAAATCAATTTGAGATGCTTAAATGATCTCCTGTTGGAGATGACCATTGACTGGCCTTTCATGCTACAACTTACCAGCCTGAATGTTGACCAAGTCTTTCTGCAATTGGCCTTGGGCCTCGAAGAAGGCAGAGGGAAAGAAAGAGAAAAAGTAAACTATAATCCAATTATTAATACAAGCTAAAACATTTTTCCCTTTCCAAAGTTTGGAATTTCAATGAAGGAATTGGAGAAAGGAGGGCAGGAAATTTGGTACCATTGGCCTCCATGTCAGTACACTGCCATGATACCAACCTCAGGTGATTTTCAAGCTGCCTGTCAAGAATCAAGAGGCAGTCAGCTAAGACCAATTTTTGGTGTTTAAAGGGTATCCTCCATTCCATAATTACTGGGTCAGAGCTGGAGTAACTGGGCTGCCCTAGATGAGTTGCCTGATGAGGACCATAGATACAGACAGTAGTGGCATCTGGAGCTGGGGAGAGGCCTCCCAATCTGGGAACAATCAATGGCACAGATGATGAGCAAGAGGGGTTGCCTCGAATAACCACCCATTGGCCCTTGCCTCTGAGCTCCCTATCCCTGCAACCCTCATTCTACCGGAAAAAGAAAAAAAAAGAAACCCTTGTTGCCAATGGATTCCCTGAGGAGTAGGCCTTGACTGGTGGATGTTAAGACCTAGAAGATGTTAGCCTCTGACTAGTTTGAAACTTCTAGCAATCAGAATCACCAGTGTCAAGAGAGTGAAGATGAGGCTCACCCTCACTCATCTGACAACTTTTAATGAGCCAATGGGCGGGCAAGTTATCTTCTAAGTGCGACGATATGTTAGTCACCACTTAACACACTCCCCCCACACTTCAAAAAAAATACAGGAAAATTCAGCCAGTGTCCAGCCCCACACTTGCCTTTTGGATCTCTCCACCACCATTCTCTTCCCCACTACTCCGCCATCCCCATCCAACTCAAAACCCCAAAACCTCTGCCTTTAATTTATCTTCATATCTCTTGTAATTGAACTCAGACTTCTAAGCCATGCTGTACACACTCATAACCCTCTCCCCATTCCATACAGTCATATTCCAATTTATCTGAGGTGACTTGAAACATGATACTCTACTGAAACGTGCTTTTTCTTGTAAACTAATCAATTAATACTAGCCCATGTGCTTATGTGCCGGAAGATTATAATATTCGTTCATAATAGTTATGTATGTTGGATTCTTCAATGTCCTAATATCCATGCCCAGTTCTTATGTTATGTAAGATAACAGAAGCATTGTTACACCAAGGCAGATACCTTTTTATAAGTAAACCATGTCACTCTGGACCTTCTCTAACTCTGACATTCTTTGTCAACTGTAGAGCCCAGAACTGGATACAATAGTCAAGTTGAAGCAAAAGAATGAGTTCTAAACTCCTTGCTTTCATACTCTATGTCTCTATTTACAAAGTCAAGATCTCTTTATTTAAAAACACCCTTATCAACTTGTCCAACTACATTCAAAGTGAACCTAAATATTGGCAGATTTAAATGAAGAGTCTATGAAAAAGCTAGGTGGTATAATACCATGCAATAAAAATAGAGTGGAAATATAGGAGAATGGGTGTTGAGATAACTTTTGGGAATCCAAAGCTTCATTAGTCTGTTGAATATCCAAATGTAGCATTTTTAGTTAAAATATATACATTTTTAAAAATATGAAATAGCTTACGTTTAACTAAAATACATCATTTTTAATGTAGGAATTTAACATTTTCTGAAGGAGCACTCCTTAGGCCTTACTCAAGAACATCCAGCCAACATCTGAATTTCCTACTTCTGGTTTTTATGAGTTTATGCTTAGTTTGTGTAATGCAAGAGGAGATGTGCATGTACCTGCAGCTTACATTACAAAGCCCATTTAACTATATTTTTCACATGTTTTTAGCTTATCGTATTATGGCATCCATAAACCATCAGTTCATTTGTAAATTTATCAGATGTTTTTTGGAATTTATTGATTAACTTTGTTAGTTTTCACAATATATGATGTATCGTGAGCCAATCTCAACTAAGCAGTTGTTGCCATGTTACAAGCCACTCAGCACCTCTAGGTTAGGTTTCACAAAAGAAAAATGAGACAGAATTTCTGCTCTGGGTTGTTGGCGACCAACTTTCATTGGAAGTATGTATACGTGCACCTTGGATGAGGACAGCATTGAACATTATCACAATAATCTCAATTGTCAAGTAGCCAGCTATCAACATTGTCTAGAATAGGCTGAGATAATACCCAACTGAGTGATGATTGCAATAATAGTTGTGTACCAGCAAAATTCAATGCTGAAGGGAAAAAAAACGAATATTTTCATAAATCAATCCAGTTTATTTGCTCTTATTTTGGGACTTATTCATATATCAGATCTAAATCACAGCTTAACACACATTCCTAACTTGCATTCTACTATCCAATTTAGCAGGACCATTATTGTCCAATGTACACTAATTGAAATACTGTACCTCGAATTTAATGCAATTTTTATAATACTCAGTTCAATAATTAATGACTAGCTTGTGCCATGGAGACTCAGCATCAACCACACAAGGCATCGTTTGCAGAGGATATAATCATTTATGTGCCTTGGACAATGGAAAATCAAGCCCATTTAGTATGTGTATTTCTACACAACTGCAGTGGAGGGCACTGACTTAAGGTCAAAAAGGTATGTCAGGAATAGTTCATGGTGGGCAAAATGATACTTAACTGAAATCTTAACGCTGCTAACCTTTTTAGAGTACACCAAAAATATACAGTTAACATTTTCAAACCATAGTACTTGTCAGAGCAAAATTAAGCTGGAAATGAACAATGGAAAATATGTTGATTCCTGTCAGCTGGACAAAGGAAATCCCGTGCTTAAAAGCTAAACTTTTGGCTGTGCACTACCAAACATGTAAAGACTTCTATGTGACAAATGTTAGACTTGAAAAAAACGCTATCCATTTTCAATCTGATGATTCTTTTGCAAGAAAGACTTTCAGAAACAAGTGACATATATAGTCATTAAAAAAGGGATTGAATATATTTGTTCATTTAGCTAGGGGAATTCCTCAAGTTTCTGAGGACATCAGCCTTTCAATGACACGGTGTAAATCAAATACAAGACTGCTAATACATGTGCAAAAATAACAAAAAGTAAAATCTGCTTTTCATAACTTCATTCGTGAAATTTTAGGAGACAAATGCTTTCAGAAACTTAAGAATATTAAGCAAAGCATTTTTGTTGAATGTATCACAGTGCTATGGGAGGTTTCAAATCCTATCATAAAACAATATAAAAGAAATTAAGATGGCCTCATTTGCACCTTTGCAACTGTTGTCAACACCTTCTTTAAAAAATAATTCTGCCTACAATCTTATCTCCCACAGATACTGAACACAGCATACACTGGTTTGGAAGCAGTGCTTGTTTTTTTCAATGACTACGCTGGTACTGCTGAGCCTCCATGATACGCTGTGGCAACAGCTCTCATATGGTTATGAAATGGCAGATTGTGCTGAAAAGTCAGGAAGTGAAGCCAGAGCTGATGCACTCAAAAGGGTGGGTATAAAACATGGATTTTACGGAAGTCTGCCGGATTCAATCCAGCTTGGAATGGACTCGTGCAGAGCTGATCATTTTTTTTGCGTAGCTGGCAAATAATTACACTTGCTTATTCTGTACTATACATTATGAGAAAAAAAATCAGAAAACTGTAAACAACTGACATGACTCAGTCAGTAAAAATACAACATATCTAATACAGGATCTTTGTTTGCAAGTTGTTTTGGGACCATAAGAACATAAGGTGGAGGAGCAGAAGTAGGCCATTCTATCCATTAAGTTTGTTACAATATTCAGTGACATTATGGCTGATCAGATAATCCCCAAACCCCCTTTACTGCCTTTTCCCCTAAACCCTCAATTGCCAGACTGATTCAAAATCTGTCTATCTCAGCTTTGAAAATACTAGCGATCCAGCCTTGACAGGCCTCTGTCAGGGTCCCACAGAGAATTCCGTCGATTGACTACTCTTATAGAAAAACAACCCTCCTAAATAGCCAACCCTTTACTTGGAGATCATGCCCTGTGGCTCTCGATCCGGTCTCACAAGAGGATAGAACCTCTCCATGTCTACCCTGTCAAGACCCCTAAGAATCTTATGTTTCAATAAGGTCTTCTCTTTTTCTTGTAAACTCCAATGAGTATAAGCCCAACATACTCAACCTCTCCTCAGAAAATATTTGTCTATATTGCAAATGATGTTCAATACAAAATGAGGGAAATTGTCTCACTAAATCTGAGCAGATTTGTAAGAAAACCCCAAATTTCCCTTCTGTGCTGCAGATTTTGTTACAGGAAATGAAGCATGGTTTCTGGATGAGTATAAATGACACTATGAACATGTGTGCTGTTCAAATAACTGTTGCAAAATTTAGAATACATAATGCAAGTGTTTTCGGCTCTGCAGGTGCTGTTTCTCAATGCTCCAATGTAAAATATGCTTTAACTTACAGAGCTGAACATGTGTTCAACAGTAAGAGTGACCTCTGCTATTGCTGCTTTCAAGGAATAATGGAATACTTTAGTCATTGCTTTTTAGTTTCTATTGGCTGTTGTTAAATTAATATAAGTGTATGGAAGTTTGTAACTGTTAGTTAAGATCTTGATTCTAATTGTCGTGACCACATGCCCCTGGTCATGGGTGCTGTAGCTTCCATCCTCCTTGGACTGTAGAATGACAAAAAATGAGCAGTAACACTAAAAAGGAGGACAAGCAGCTCAAGGTGAGGAAGGGAAGAGGATTCCCAGCAAGAAACCATAATCAACTTAGTATGCCTCCAGGGAGCAATTCTCCTAGCTCAAACTCAGCAAGGATGAATGGCTTGGATGTTTGTTATTCAGTTAGGAGGTACTCGGTAAAATCTACCACCTGCCGCAGGCAGACTTGCAGCCTTAGAACACAGTAAGGCCACAATTACCGAAGTAACATGAATTCTGTCACCCAAACTTCCTTGTAGACTGAAGTATGCAGTATCTCCTACAGCTTGTAGTTCACCTTCAATATTGTATTGGTGGGGAGAGGGGTAGTGATTGACAAATGTTGTACAAAGCAGAAAACACATTGGTTTCTTTTCCAGAGACAAAAACTCTTTTGAAGAAGAGTCATATGACACTTGAAACAACTCAGTTTCTCTCTCCACACATGATGCCAGACCTACTGAGTTTCTCCAGCATTTTCTGTGTTTGGGGAAAAAGCAAGAGATAAATCATTAAACAATTTGTAATTGGTAAATCAAAAGAGGTTATGGGAGGAGGAAAAAGAGGAATGTGAATTGACAAATAAGGCAGGAGCCTTCAGCCATCTCCGATGGTTTCAGCCTTGCTATTGGCCACAGCTTCTGTCATAGATGCTCCAATGCTGTCCAGCACCATTTCCTTCATAGGGATGAGGCCTTGCAGCCACGCCTGTTCTGCCAAATACTTCCTGCTACCTACAGCTGTGTGTCACCTTGTCCTGCAAGTGCGTATTTGAATGTGGTCCACTATGGTTTATTGATGGCCTTGTCATGGCTGAATAGCTGCCAGTGTGTGGAAGCTGTGAGATGTGATTATGGAACTCGCAAGAATTGTACAAGTGTGAGGACCAAGTGAAGCTATGAATGTGAGGTATGTTTCATGATCAACCAAGAATATTGTACGCGAATGAATGAAATGTGGTGAATTGAACATTATGTGAGATTATTGGTTTACCTGTAAGGACTTGACACTTGAGGATGAATTCCATGATGTTGATCATTTATGTTCAACCAGGTCCTCAAAAGTACACTGCTTACATCAGTGCCAATGACTCTCTGTTCTCACTGCCTTTGCAAAGTTTGTTTAGAGATCCTCTGGCTCCATTGCGAATAGAGGAGATGTCCTCTCCTGCCCATCTCTTTCATTGAGGCATTTTGTGCAGCATTAGAGAATCTAGGAGCAGCGTGACTGTCCTGTTCTCTTCCTGCAAGTCAGACATTATACCTGAGTCAATTCCAGGACCCATTCCAGTCAGAATGCACTTGCCCTCTAAAACTGCAGGCTTAACTTTAAGTAGCACAAATTAAAGTGGTATTAGCTTCATACTTCCTTGAGCCTGCTCAAGCTGGAACATGCAGCCACCTAACAGTTCATTCAGGACTGGAATGTAGACAGAAATCTTTTAAAGGAACAGGCAGCATGACATTTCCATGCTGCTTGCAAATTCTTGAGGCGATTCTGTGTTGCAATGCTGGATAAGATAGAAACTGTACTCCTGGCGTGGAAACTCACCTGGCAGGTGCATCGTCACAGAATTAGCTTTGAAGTATGACAGGATGACTCATGCTGCCATTTATCGAGACTTTGTGTGGAATTAAACCTGGCTAAATTCGAATTTATATGAAATAGATGTATTATGTGAAAACTATTTTGAATTAACTTCACTAAGAAGCCGAACATTATCTAGGACAAAGTAGCCCGTACGCCTAACACTTCATCCACCGCTTTACATGTTCAGTCTCTCCACCACTGATATGACATGATACTTATAAGGTTCAATACAAACGCCTACCAACCTTCATCAACAGCGCTTTCCAAATTCCCTACAACCTCTACCAGCCATCTAGAAGGACAAGGGCAGCAGACACATGGCAAAACTGCCCACTGCAAGATTCTCTGCAAGTAATACACCATCCTGATCTGTAAATATATCGCTGTTCCTTCACTGTCATTGGCTTACAGCCACCTTTTCAAGGGTCATTAGGGATAAAAAATAAATACTGCCCTTGGCAGCAATGCTCACATCCCTTGAACAAGTAAGAAAAAAAAACTTCTTTCCCATCCCATTGGTAAAACCAGCCCTATGGATAAACACACGACAAATACAGTATAATCTGAAAAAGTGTGAAGTTGCCCACTTTGGTGAGAAAAACAGACTGTATTATTTAAATGGTTGAGGGTGCATAAAAGGGCCAGGCTGTCCTTGTATGTCAGTTATTGATAATGAGCATGCAAATGCAACATGCAGCTGGAATAGAATAGAAAGTAGAATAGCCTTTATTGTCACGTGTACTCCAGTACAGAAGTACAAGAGTACAGTGAAAAGGTTTTACAGCGGCTGCCTCTAATGGCACCATCTCAAATACAAGTGCCCAGGTATAAGTCTTGGATACAAAAGAGCAATCATAGGGAAAGTAGTAGCATTACTTACAGTTTTTAAAAAATAAGTTAGAAGCACGATAGTTAAAACAAAGTTAAAGGATTACAGACTGTTAAAGAATTTCAAATGGCAGCAGCTCAGCATGTGGTCTGACTGCCCGTGCCAGACCCCAGGCCAACAACTGTCCCATTCCACTCCAAGCTTCCAGGCTGCTCCACGCCGGCACTCAGCTGCACAAGGTAAGTTGTGCTGCTCCTGGACTCGCTTCCCCTCATGCTGCCCTGGGACTCACTTTCCCTCGCAGTGCCCTGGGACTTGCTTTCCCTCGCGCTACCCTGGGACTCGCTTCCCCTCGTACTGCTCTGGGATTCGCTTCCCCTCGCGCAGCTCCAGGACTCACTTCCCCTCACACTGTTCCAGGACTCATTCCCCTCGCACTGCTCCAGGACTCGTTCCCCTCACACTGCTCCAGGACTCGTTCCCCTCACGCTGCTCCAGGACTCACTCCCCTCACACTGCTGCAGGTCTTGTTCCCCTCGCCCTGCTCCAGGTCTCGTTCCCCTCACGCTGCTCCAGGTCTCGTTGCCATCGCACTGCTCCAGGTCTCGTTGCCATCGCACTGCTCCAGGTCTTGTTCCCCTCGCGCTGCTCCAGGACTTGTTGTCATAGCGCTGCTCCAGGACTCGGACCCCTCGCGCTGCGCCAGGTCTTGTTCCCCTCGCGCTGCTCCAGGACTTGTTGCCATCGCGCTGCTCCAGGACTCGGACCCCTCGCGCTGCTCCAGGACTTGGTCCCCTCGTGCTGCTCCAGGTCTCGTTGCCATCGTGCTGCTCCAGGACTCGGTCCTCTCTCGCTGCTCCAGGACTCGGTCCCCTTGCGCTGCTCCAGGTCTTGTTGCCATCGCGCTGCTCCAGGACTCGGTTCCCTCGCGCTACTCCAGGGCTCAGACCACTCACGCTGCTCCGGGACTTGGAGCCCTCGCGCTGCTCCAGGTCTCGTTACCCCGCGCTGCTCCAGGACTTGGTCCCCTCGCACTGCTCCGGGACTTGGAGCCCTCAACACTGCTCCAGGACTCGGTCCTCCCATGCTGCTCCATGAACTAAGAAGGTAAATTGCAAGATAAGTTAAGTACAGGAGCAAAGAAGTATTTTATTCTGCTGTACCGGGCCTTAGAGACACCACACCTGGGTCACTGTGTACAATTTTGCTTTCCTTACCTAAGATAAATTATACTTGCCACAGAGGGAGTACAGTGAGGTTCATAGGCCTGACACCTTTGATAGCAGACTAGCCATACGAGGAGAGATTGGCTCATTAAGCCTGCATTCACTGAAGTATGAAAGGATAACAGGGGATCTCATAAGAGTTTGTCAGGGCTGGACAGACTGTATGCAAGGATAATGTTTCCCTGGGCATGGGGTCTAGAATTAGGGGTCACAGTCTCAGGATACATGGTAGACTACCTTAGAGTCATAGAGTTATACAGCACAGAAACAGACCCTTCAGTCTGACTCGTCCATACCGTCTAGATATCCTAAACTGATCTAGTTCCATTTGCCAGCATTTGGCCCATATCCCTCTGCGATCCCATATCCCTTCCTATCATGTACCCATCCAGATGCCTTTTAAATGTTGCAATTGTACCAGCCTCCACCACCTCCTCTGGCAGCTCGTTCCATACACACACCACCCTCTGGAAGAAAAAGTTACCACTCAGGTCCCTTTAAATCTTTCCCCTCTCACTTTAAATCTGTGCCCTCAAGTTTTGGATTCCCTTAATTCCCTTAACCTGGGAAAAAGACCTTGGCTATTCACCCTCTCCATGGCCCTCATGATTTTATAAATCATTATCAGCATCCGATGCTCCAGGGATAAAAAGTTTTGCCTATTCAGCCTCTCCCTATAGATCAAACCCTCCAACCCATGCAACATCCTCATAAATCTTTTCTAAACCCTTTCAAGTTTCATAGTATCTTTTCTATAGCAGGGAGACCAGAATTGAACACAATAGTCTAAAAGTGGCCTTACCAATGTGCTGTACAGCTGCAACATTACATTGAACTGAAATGAAGAGAAATTTCCTCACTGACAGGGTGATGAACTTGTGGAATTTTCTACCACAGAAGTCATTGAATGTATTTTAGAAATGAATAGATGCATTTTTCAAAGCTGAAGGTGTCAAGGCGTTTGGGAAAAAGTGCAGTAGGATGGCATTGACATAACCAACGAGTTGTGATCATGTTGAATGGTAAAGTGGACTTAATGGGCTGAATGGCCCATTAAGTCCACTCCTATTTTCCCATGTTGCTATCAGCTAAATCTCACAATTTTTTGACTCAGTGAATTTTGTCAAGTTTCACAGAGGTTTCTTTTCTGTGACACCGAATGAAATTTCTCATTTTATTGTTCCCAGAATGCCTCGCTAACAATTGACCATGCCTCTACATGCCCAGCTTGTCCAGCGCTAACCTTATTCTCTCACTCACGATGGCAGGACGTTTTCACCACTCACTAGTATGGACTGGCATCACTGGCACTGATGCCACCTTTAAAATGTCACTGCACACCCAGAAGAGCACTGGCATTCTGAAGCTGCCCAGCACAATTCATCGCCTTCTCCCCGGACACGGCAAACAGGTGAAAACTGCCACCTTGTTTGGAGAACAGCGACTGTGGATAACCCCTCTCTTTGCCCAGGAGCATGCCATCAGACCGTGCTAACCTGCTCTGAGGTTGCCACCGGGATCAGTGTGGTCTCCACAGTATGGAGAAATGCACAACAGTTCCATAAGAACGTCAATGACTTCACGCTCTGCCAAGGTAAGTGCCACCATCTTTCCTCCATTACCTCATACTCACTGTATCCCTGCTACTGCACCCAGCTCCCATCAAGGCTCATGCTCTACTGTTGCATGTCTCATTTTCCCTCATTTGCCCCACCCACCCAAACAGCCATACCCCTAACCCTGCATGTCCTCTGTGATGCCTACTCACTCACCTGGTAGACCTAAGCACCTCTGTCTCACCTGCAGTAACATAACAGTTGTGTCACCCACTTTTATCACACTCATTCACTCACTCACTCCTTCTTTTCTTGACACAGGAGAAAACAATCCACAATATGGTAAAAAGGATCTGGATGGAGAAAGGGGTGTCCTTCATTCCCATGAGGAATGATTCCTAGCCTTAGTAGGAGAAGATATCACTATCCTGCCAACCAAGTATCACTCTTTATTCCAGTGCTGTTCTAATATGAACCCCACTGTCTGTGTCACTCGCTGTATGAAATTTATAACATTTAATCACAACACCTTCCCACTTTTGTTTTGCTCCTAGTTTCTGCGTTCCTATCTTTTTTAAAGAAAAGCCCCCCAGCTCTGACTGAAGCCAATTAAGAAGGCATCACCTTTTCAAGAGCAACTCAGGATGGGCAATAAATGAGAAACATCAGAAATGCCCACATTCACAAGAGAAGAAAGGCACCTTTAGCTTCCAGAGATTGTAGGAACTGCAGATGCTAGAGAATCTGAGATAACAAGATGTGGAGCTGGATGAACACAGCAGGCCAAGCAGCATCATAAGAGCAAGAAGGCTGATGTTTCTTCAAAAATGGGGTCTAGGCCTGAAAAGTCAGCTTTCCTGCTCCTATGATGCTGCTTGACCTGCTGTGTTCATCCAGCTCTACACCTTGTTACCTTGACCTTCCCTTTGTTTTTATAGCAGTGAAAAACATTTCAATCAAACCATTACAGTCACAGCTGTCTATCCCATTTATGGTACAAAACACTTTTTTTATTCTAAGTAACTGATCTCAGGAGATTTTCCTTTGTGCATAGATTCTGCCATGACCTTACCATGCCCTGCAGAATTTTCTACCTGTTTCTCCTTGACCTTTTGTGATTTAACTGCTTCCACCTCATGAATGGGACCGGGGATAATATATGCCCATTGGCTTGGTTGTGAAGTGAGTAAAATGTTTCTAGCATTTTGTCGCTCCTATGTTTGAGCATTGCTAGTTGCATACTTTTAATATTAGATGTGATGACCCCTGGACCATGTAGATGAATGTCTGACAGCTGTATGCAGTATTTTGTCAACAAAGGCTGTCGATCTAACAATACCATGACAATTTGTTCTCTGTCCAACTTAAAGTTCATGAGATAGCCATTCACATAAATAAATGCATGCTAGGGTGACACGGTGGCACAGTGGTTAGCACTGCTGCCTCATGGCACCAGGAACCCAGGTTCAATTTCACCCTTGGGTGACTGTCTGTGCGAAGTTTGCACGTTCTCCCGGTGTCTGCATGGGTTTCCTCTTGGTGCTCCGCTTGCCTCTCACAGTCCAAAGATATGCAGGTTTGGTGGATTGGCCATGCTAAGTTGTGCACGGTGTTCGGGGATGTGTACATTAGGGGGTTGGGTCTGGGGTGTGGACTTGTTGGGATGAAGGGTCTGTTTCCACACTGTAGGGATTCAATGAAAATATTTGGTCTGGATCACTGATTTCTCCGAAAGAGAGCTCTGGATTTATCTCCAGTGGAAACTGTTCTATCTCATTTATCTCTTCATGTAGCTTTTTTTTCTTTTGTTTGTTTTCTCTGTCAGTGTTTTGCTTTGGCACATTTTCTGAACATGGCCTACTTTCTTACTATAAAAAAAACTACAGTGTTAGCAGCTGAGCAATGTTCATGTCAATGAGCTTTCACAGTGCCATGACATTTCCAAGGGCTTTTGTTGTCTGGTGTCTATCCTACTCACTGGGTTGGCTTATACGGTGTGTCTTTTGTGGTTTTGTACCTTAATAAATGAATTGTAGACCTGTAGATCTCTTTTGCAAACTTTATCATCTTTTAGGATTGATTCATCTTACATTTTAACCTTTGCTTCATTCATTGTCTGAATGGCTTTCTTCAAAGTTCGGTCTTCTTCGGACTTTAATAAATCTGATGATGTTGCAAGCATTACTAACGAGTCAAGCTGGCTTCTTATGACTTCTGACTTTATGTCAACATTGTGCCATTTCACCAGGAGCCTATAGAGATTATTAATGTGATCATCTATTGAATCTCCTGAATGCTGGATTCTTTGTTAAATGTTTATACTTTCAAGAATGGTATTAGTTCTGGGTTTGAAATAATTATCAACAGCTTTCAACATTTCTTTAAATTTGTCTGATGTTTCATCTAGCTTTCAGTAAGCAATATGTAATCTGCCTTGTTATAATCCCAAATGTGTACAGAAATGTATTTAGTGGTGCAACGTCTGCCACACTATTCAGTTTAGAAGTCATTCTGTACCTCAAGAATTATCTTCTCCAGGATGTGCAATTTGGTTCTAATCTGTAGCTCTGAGTTTAAAAATTCCCAGGTCAAGAAAGAAAAACAACAGAAGTAAATCCTTCAGAGCTAAAAATCACCTTAGACTTGTTCTAAAAGAGTTGAATGAATATTTTCAGGACAGTGCAAATCTATGAGGCGTGTTTTGATTGTGCGAAAGGGAAAATAAATGATCTGTTTTGTGGTTCTTCCTACACAATTAATATTTAGGCAATTTAGTCAATGTTTTTTCTGAAGAAGGGTCCCAAGCAGAAAACTTTCCTCTTCCTCTGATGCTGCTTGGCCTGCTGTTTTCCTCCAGCTCCATCTCTGACTCCAGAATTGGCAGTTCTTACGATCTTTTCGTCAATACAGTTTTGTTATGGTAAAAGTCTTAAAATGTGACATCTTGTTGATCATTTATGCAGCTATTAGCTAGTGTTCCAAATACTTTTTTTGAGTAGTTATGATCTCAATGGAGATCATCACTTATGGCAGTAAATCCCCAATTTTAATTTGAATTCATTTTCCAATCCTGTTACCAATTCTACCAAGAAGGACAAAATGAATAATATCATGTGGATAATATCAATGTCCTAAATAAACTGAGATAGGCTTGGATCCTCGAGTTTTCCTACTGTGACACGCTAACTAAAAGAAAGTCTGTGTCTAGATTGCTATAGCTTTGTCAACAGGCTTTTCAAAATGCAACCAAATATGCACATCATCATTATAAACCCTTTACACAAAAAATAACTCATGACATACATACATTTCTGAAACATTTGTCACCCTACTTGCTTGTCAAAAGCTAAACAGTTAAGTAGTCAGAACTGTCCAGATTACACTTTTGCCAGAAAGCTAGCAAGAACCTGCCACCCAAGATTTTAACTAGTGCTCTCGGAAGGTGGTAAGGTCACCTGCATAAACTAGTAGCTTCCCTCTTTATATACTCACTTAACTGGGTCCTCATTCTAAGTCACCTATGAGCAGGGAAGCTATTGTAGCTTTCCCAGCTGATTGGATCAGGTCAGAAAAGAATCAACCTCAAAAGCACTTATAAAACGTACATTTTTTTTCCTGTGAGTTTAAGAAAAGCTGGAATACTCCTCAAGTTCCCGCAGGAAAACATCTGAGTCTTTGTCAGAGAAAAACATTGAAGGTTGTCTTATTATTGCTGACACAAATTTGCACAGTAGCCAAAACAATACGTTGACAGTCTTGACATTGTATGAATCAAAAGTGTATTGCGAGATGCAATGAGATTAAATCTTTTTTCAGCAAAGTCCAAGTTATTTTATTTTTCTGGAGGATTTTGAGCCATAAAGCTTTGTGAATTTTCTTGCCCTATCTTACCAAACTCGCCTTAGTAATTACCTACCCACCCCATGGCGTCTCTCACATCCAACTTCTGACCCATTTTACAACATACCATTCCAATAATAAATCACCATGCAGTGGATATCAATTAAAACACCAGCTTCCCTTGCATGTATGCCATCTTTGAAAGCCTGTTGCGCACTTAGACAAGCACTGGCATTCTGTAGCTACCTTACCCAGTCAAGGATAGAGTTTGGGCATGTTGCACAAGGGGAAGGTGGCACTTCATTTCTGCACCAGGACCCAGAGGTCTGGGTGATTTTGTGGTCCAAAGGAGAGATGCTCTGTTCCTGGAGGAGTGGCAGAGGAGGCCACACCACAGACCCTGCCACCACCGGGTTAATCCTATCTCCACAGTGTAGATGAACAACCAGCATTACAGAAAGAAGGTCAACGACTTCCTCTGCTCTGCCACATTTGTCTCTTTGACATCTCACACTTACTCTATCTATGCAACCGCACCCACCCAAGGATCATACTCTGCCACCTTCACTGTTGTGTGCACCACCTTCTGTCACTCACCATCCGCTACTCCTCAACTCCCCATACTACTAATGTACACACTCTCTGTCCTGCTTCCTCTGTCCTTCAGCCCATCTCACATCTTTCTCCCACATGCACCAGCACTAACATCCATGCACTCACTGTTACCTCACTCATTCCACTCCCTTCTTTTCTTTCATTACAGGAGAAGACAGCCCATAACATGGAAAATCATTGACCTCACCCTCCATAAGGAGGAAATCCTAGTCTTGGCAGGAGAAGATGAGGACTGCTCCTGTGGGGATGATGAGGCATCAAATTTCACCAAATAACTTCCACAGCAACTTACACATGAATTCCACTGTCACTCCCAATTATTGCAAATCAATTATAACCACAAGCCACAATGCCT
The DNA here is from genome assembly GCF_030684315.1 of Stegostoma tigrinum. Lineage (NCBI taxonomy): Eukaryota > Metazoa > Chordata > Chondrichthyes > Orectolobiformes > Stegostomatidae > Stegostoma > Stegostoma tigrinum. The sequence goes on along the minus strand of NC_081367.1, from coordinate 37,542,633 downwards.
CCTCTTTCTTTTCCCTGAAAAGTCCTATGGCCTCACCATGATCTTTATGGAGAGACACTCAGCTCCCTTGGAAGCATGCTCCTGGATTTCTGAGGACAAGAGTGCTAAGGCCTCGAGGACGGATCAGCAATGCTGCCTCCTGTAGCTGCCACCAGTGCAGATACTTGCATTTTGGGGGGAAATCATTGGCATAGAGAGTAACGCTACACAATATGGCAAGCACCTCATTGTGACAGTTCCACAGTTGGTGAAGTTAGAAACAGCCAGGCAGCAGACACTCAGAGTACAACCGGAGACCAGGCAGAAAAGGGCCTTGTGGTGCTGGCAGTCAGGGACTTCATCCAAATGTACAGAGAGAAGCATTAATGACAGACAGACATGTCAGATACAATGACCCTCATTGGCCAGAATATGCATAAATGCAGTGAATCATTTCTAGCTGCCTCCATAAACAGTTTGGTGGATGCCATGGACAGCTAGGTCCAGGACTCTCAGGGCTGTTGGAAGGACCTGTAGACAGACAGTCTGCCACCCCAGCCATTGATGCTCAGGACTCATAAAGAGACAGGATAGTGCTAGGACGCACTGAACCAGAGATGGAACCACATACAGTCTCTTCCACACCTTCCACTCAGGAAACACACAAGTGGCTGGGCCCTCCAAGTCCACCCTGCCTCCCCCCTCTAACCTCCCTCCTCCAACAACCTCCCTCCCCCATTCTAACTCTTGGACATTCAAACCAAAGATGGTCACCTTCCAGCCCTCTACAAGTCTGGTTTGTCCAGACACATGTCCATTGGGTTACTCTAAGGCTAATGAGCTCAACTGCCAAGTGGGCTTCCTCCAACCCAACTGTGGAATCAGGGACAATACTAAGATGTAGGGGCAGGGAACAAGTGAAGAAAACCTCTTAAGGGCACTTTGATGGCATGGATGAAAAAGGCTTGTGTGTCACCCTTAGTTTCTGCATAAATGTTCCAGATTTTCCCTGTCATGTGGTTATGAGTCTCTCTGTGTAGGTGCTAAATGTATCTTCACACCATTGGGCAGCACTTCATGGCCACAGACAAGTCGGTGGGTGGAGGTCTATATTGAGAGGTCTACTGTACCGTCTCGAATCAGGGAGAACAATGCATACGCGGGGCATTGGTTTATGGTAACACCACCGGTCCTCCTCATTCGATATCCCTAATGTTTGGCTCCCTCTGTACACAAAGATGTAGCTGTCAGAACTGTCCAGCAGTAGCTGTGCTAGTACGGTACAGCATACAGAGAAGATTAACGATACAGGCTGGCCAGAGATCAGGCACTCTGTGTGCCTGTGTCCTGTACATTGCATGGGTCAGCGGCCAATGTTCTTGTCCTTTAAAAACCCTATGATTGGTGCTTCCTGCACTCCCCTCCCTTACGGGTTGAGTAACCCCACCGACTCCAAGTGTGCTCAGAGCCATTTTCTTCCCCACTGCACACTTTGCTTTCCAGCAAGATGGAAGGTGACAGTGAGCACTCAGCTCCGAGTAGCTTCCAGCCTTAACCTAAACAAGCCTGTGATCCCCAGACATCCACTTCCTGGTAATGCATTCCATTAAGCCCACAGGCTTTACACTTCTGCAAGTCCCTAGCCAACCCATCCACGTGCATCAATACCTGCCTATCCCTCCCATGGAAGATGGCCATGGTGTGGTCATTCACTGCACCCCTCTTGAAGACAGGGTGCACCTGACCAGAGATAGCCTACCCACTACTTCTACATTACACCATTCTCAGCTATGCTTTATCATGTCCCTCATCTGCAAACCCAGCTGCCCACTCTTCACGATTGCACTGCATACTTCAGTTCCAGAATCCAATGTTCATTCTAATCTTCTTTCTGGCTGCACAGGGCTTCCAAGACCCATGCATGGCTGTGCTTCTGGAACCAGAAGTCAATTTCATGATCAGCATGCTGATGCCAATTTCTGCTGGTGGAAATTTGGATTGGCTGCATACAGGCGCAGCCACATAGCTTCCAGGGAATTGCAGTCAGGTTCCTGAAGATTAAACTGCTGAGGCTCAGTCCCATTTGCCCCTTTCTATCTGCTCCATTTGTGTCAGATCTGTGGCCCACCCCTGTGGCCAACATGACTGGACAACCATTGGAAATATGAGCCCAAGTTTCCTGACCCCTGGCTTGAGCTGAGACATCTCCCCAGTTGCCTGGGCCGTGAACCCCCAGCCTTGTGCTTATGGAGTCAATGAACAAAGTGTGATTTACTTCCTGAAACGCAGAGGCATAGACCCCTAAATTGGGAATACCCCCACCGGCTGCCTGATTGTGAGTAGTATGGGAGGCTGGCCTATAGTGCTGAGACCCCCTGTTTGACAGCTGCCTCCAGCACTTTGGTGCCAACTACTGCCCTAAGATGTTGAGATGTGGCTCCTTGTTTGCTGCACATGCAGTGTGTTCGCTGCATAAGCTGTTGGCTCGGGCTGCATCTGTGCAGTTATGACATTGATATAGCACACTGTCATGCTGTAAGATGTTCTAACCATTCGGCTGAGGACTGCTGAGCAGCAAAGCAAGCTGTAAACAGGTATGGCACAGTAAGGCAAAGCAAGTATGCTATTAGCTTGCAAGTAACCACTAAATGAGCGAGTGCTAAGACAGTAAATGACTATCCTGGGGATGCAGTCTAATACAGCTTGTAAGCTAACTGCCCGCTCCGTGTGCAAAGTATCTTTGCAGCAGCCTTTCAATATTAGTTGCTGGTGTGCCCTGCAATGTAGATCTTTGCTTCCAGAATGCACTGCCAGTGCAAAGTAAAAGTACCAAGATGATTAAGGTGGGTTCAAAGATGCCAATTGCCAATGTCTATGGGAGATGGGTGCATGGTGCCCTTTGATTGTGCCCTGGGCTATGGTTTAGTCGCGGGCTGTTTGGAGGAAGCATTGAGGGGAATCGATCAGGGACACGTTCTGGTTTCCTTGTCCAGTTTGGCCATTTGGGAGGCTGATTATGAATGATGCGAATTGTGGTGTTAATAAGGCATTTAACATGCATTAAATCTTATCAATTGGCATCTTGCACTTGCTAGTGATGCAATGCCATTTGTGCAAAACGGGAAAGATAAAGCCAGATACTCCCGACATTTGAGATAGGCCTTACTGGAGGAGGGGAGGTGATAGCCTCATGGTATTATTGCTGGACTGTTAATCCAGAGACCCAGATAAAGTAAGAATCCCACCATGGCAGATGGTGGAATTTGAATTCAATAGATATATGCAATTGAGGATCTAATGAAGACCATGAATCCATTGTCGATTGTCAGGAAAAACCCATCCGGTTCACTAATGTGCTACAGGGAAGGAAACTGCCATCCTCACCTGGTCTGGCCTATATATGACTCCAGACCCAAAGCATTGTGGTTGACTCTTAACTGCCCTCTGGGCAATTAGGAATGGACAATAAATGCTGCCTAGCCAGCGATGCCCTCGTCCCCTGAATGAATAAAGAATAAATAAAAGAAACCAGCCTTCTGGCCTGATTCTGCCACAAATCTCATTGTAGCCCACATCACTCAGGCCACCATAAGATTCCATCGCACAATCCGAAAATGGTGCTGCACACCATTTACCAGCCAATAGATAAGGTAGAGAAGCCAGAGGTAACACAACTTAGACCTGGAGAAACATAGCAGGCCGGGCAGCATCAGAGGCGCAGGAAAGTCGGATTGAGACCCTTCTTCAGAAATGGGGAAGGGGAAGGGAGCTCCGAAATAAATCGAGAAGGGGTGGGGCTGTGGAAAGTAGGTGGGATGGTGATAGTGAGTGCAGGCTGGTAGTGTGTTCTAATCAGTGTATTAATTGTAATGTGTCATTGTTTGCCCAGCTATATCAATTACACAGGCATTAATTTGCTCAACATATAGTGAAGATTCTTTCTAGCTCTCTCTGATCTCCACAGCTGAATCTTCCTATTTTAAATTGCCCCTCCCCCACTGAGGCCTTATTTACAGATTGTTCCGTGGTTCTGAATGGACAGTTATTTGTTGCAGACAGAACAATGCAACACCAAATAATCTTTCATAAATGAATTGCACAGTATCAATAAACCGAGTTAGTTTCAACAAGAGTTCCTAATCCAGTTGAGTGGGCAACAGAATCATATGATTAAAAATGAAATTCAAAATGCAAATTTATTCTTGCAGCTTCATGTAATTTATTAGTTCCTGGGGAAATCAAGTTCAAAGATACCTGTTTCCAGAACATGCCAGTGTTGTTGTGGTTGACAATTCCATACAGTATTACTTAGTGAAATGTTCCATCTTACCTATAACATTAGACAACTCCCACTGCACCCTGTTTGGGGCGTTTTTGTTTACTCAGAGGAATCACATCATTTGTATTTGCAGTAAGTACCCATGGGCCTCAGGGACATATTTCATCAACAAAAACAGCTGCTTTTAGAAAGGAATTTTTTGCAATAACAAATTCCTAATAAGGTCACTCCCACTCACTCCTTTAAGCTGTGTCAATGAAAGGGATGTAACTAGAATCATCAGTTTTTTCTTCACGCAGTATACTGGCTTGTTACACAATATTATAAAAAATATTGTTTGTCTGTAAGCAAGTTCTCAGTGCACCAATTGCTATTGTAAAGTTTACCCTCCAAACATCTTAACAGCATTGAAACTTGTTAAAGAATTTTGTTTTACAGTAACATGCCAGGATTAGGATAAACACATTTCTGGGCAGTGAACCATGTGAGTAGGTTGTGGCGGAATTTGTGTGGTAAATAATAAGTATATGTCTTTACATGTACTGTCTGCTCCATAAAAAATGAAAGCAACTTTTTTTGACAAAAGTCAGCAGGTTGAAAATTACATATGCTTCCTCACAAAGCATGACATTGATCTTGTAATGGGTATTCATGTGAAGTATATTTAATCAAAATGGAGCACACAGTTTGAATCGGAATGCTGTACTTCCAGAACTGTTCACAACTGGGATACTCCTTTATATGGTATCCTGTTAGTAAACATTTTTTTAAACAATGCCCTCCTCTCCATTCAGTTCTTGCAGCCTCTAGTAAACAGATACCAAAAAGAAAACATTCTACTTAAATAAATAGTTTCATGGCTGCTACACATTGTTCTGTAGATTTAAAGAATATTAATTTAATTGTCCATTTGTCCAGTAATGAAAGTTTCACATTATATTTGTCATAACATAAACTCCTTAAATCTTTTCCAAATCCAAACAATCAGATTTTACCTAATCTGCTCATTGGGGAGAGTGCATTATCAGTTGCCCCACTGGTTTTTAATCCCACCTGATTTTAATTTCTACTGAAGTCAATTGACAGCGATATTGGGCAGGATGTATCTTTGATACTCTGCCCAATCCAATGGGTTTTCTGTGTAGTAAATTAGGTTAAAATTGCTCCATTTAATATCTGTTTCATAATTCTTCAAAGTGGAAATCGTCAGGAGTCATGTAGTTATCACTTTATTTATATCATCCCTCCAATTGATTCAGTGTCACAAATGCACAATGTGTGATGTTCACAGCACAGACCATGATCATTGACTTAATTCTATCTTATTTTGAGTTAGTGAATGTCATTTATGGAGCTATAGGAATGTGATAAATAATTTTAGCAACCTGAGCCAATTTGGGAAATATATCTGACTAAAAAACTGCAGATTATTGAATATAAGATTATAGAGAGAAGAGCAAAGAATATGTGGTTCAATGGCGCAACACATTTGTGTAGCAACATGCTCACCACTAGATCATGCATTCCTTCCATTTCTTTCTACATGCCTGTACCGATGTGAGCTAGGTTTATGTTGAGCCATTTGCTTGAACTAATTGTTCATATTGCAAGTCGGAAAATTGCAAGTGTTGTTGGATTCTTAATGATGTGCAGAAATTAAAATTTGAAAAAGCACTCGTATTTGAAGATCTGTCCTTGGTCAGCTGCGAGAGACTACTTAACCAGCATCTGATGAACAGTGTTTATAGCCATTGAATTAAATGTTCTTTTTCCTCACTATCCATACATGTACATTTGTATTGGTTCACAGACTTGGATGGTGGAGAAGGATATACAGTGGTCAGCTCAAATTAAAAATATTCACTTTTAGGGAGGGAGATTATAGAGAACAAGTGTTGTCTGTGGAACCACACCTATTGACGGTCACCAATACCATGGAGAAGTAATAGGTGGAAATTGGAGAAGAAAAATCAATAAATCAATTTATAAGTATGCTTATATTAATGCTCACTGAAGTTTATTTTTCATGAGAGGTGGGCATAGCTAACAAGATACTGATTGCCTGACCCTGATTGCCTTTGAACTGCTAAGCCCTTTCAGAGTCAACCAGATTGTTGCCGCTCTCGAGTCATATGTAGACCAGGCTAGCTATGGATGACAGATTTCCTTCCCTAAAGGCCATTAGTAAGCCAGATTTTTTAAAAAGTTAGTTAATGATACTTCATGGTCAAAAACTCAAGGCTAACTTTTAATTCCAGAATATAAGTTTAATGAAATGAAATGAAATTCCATCAGCTACCACAGAAGGAATTGAACACATATCCCCAGAATATTAATTTGGACATCTAGATTAGTAGGCCAATAATATTACCAGTATGCTACTTCTCCTTGTCTTGTAAATTACGTACTCCCAAAACAGAACCACAGCTATCTACACTCAGACACTTCACTGCCTGGAATATGAGATAATTAACGGACAAATAGAGGAAAGATCATTCACACCTTTTCTTCACTCATCTCTGTTCCTCTGCTCGTACTGGCAAAATACGATGCTCAGTGCAATATGCAACAACTGGCACTGGAGCAACAGACCTACTGGGCCTAACGTTAGCTTTGTGAAAGTGGATTGATTTAGAATAGGCTAAAACCAGGTCCACAGTTGTGTCAGTGATAATGGGAACTGCAGATGCCGGAGAATCCAAGATAATAAAATGTGAGGCTGGATGAACACAGCAGGCCCAGCAGCATCTCAGGAGCACAAAAGCTGATGTTTTGGGCCTAGACCCTTCATCAGATGAAGGGTCTAGGCCCAAAACGTCAGCTTTTGTGCTCCTGAGATGCTGCTGGGCCTGCTGTGTTCATCCAGCCTCACATTTTGTTATCCACAGTTGTGTCAGCACCCTTTTATGATGTGTTACACTGGCCTAAAAAGTCTGGTTAAATGCTTCTTTAATCGCAGAACCCCAATTGAAATGAGTACTGAAAGATGGCAGCCCAATCTGATGTTATTCAAAGCATGCATTACTCTTTCCCACAGCATTGTGTTTAAATAGGCAAGCATTGCAATAGTTTTAGCCTTTCTCCATCTCCTCAGCACAGGTATCAGTGAAGCATTTTTAAAAGAACTTTTTAAAAGAGTTCTTGTGGTGCAGGTCCAGTTGAGTTGTGGGAATGCTAGTTGCTGATGACAATCTTGAATCTGTAGGGCAGTTTTTCCAATGCATGTACCTGAATAGCGGCATCAGGGAGTTGCAGTTACAATGTTTGAAAAGGACTGATAGAGGAAGGTTGAAAAAGTTGCACATTCAAAATAGCAGTAGAGTTAGTGGCTGAAAGAGTTAGGTTTCCTTGGACATCCACCAATTTCCATCAGCTTTCAGACTGATTGCCCTCTACCATAATGGGTTACAAGATTACACTGTGTTTAGCAATTCTAGCTCTATTAAATGATCATCTTATCCAAGTGCAAGAAGATTTTATTAGAGACTTTGACATATTAGGACTTCATAGAGAGCTTATGGGATGTCCAGGGGAAGATATATTCTTTAGAATAGGAGAAAGTTGAGTAACTTAGAGGCTGCTTTAGTTACAATACTTACAATGACTAAAATGGCTGTGTCCAAATATTTAAATAAAAGGATAAGGAGGGCATCAAAGGCAAGAGGTTAGATCTGTTGCTTAGATTGTGAAAAACATGACAAAACTTCTTTGAAGAATTTGTAGTGGTTTCATGGTGAGGCAGGGCCTTCACCCACTATTTTGACCTCTTGACCCCAAGTCACACTCCTGGATCAATCTTATCAAATGCTTTCAATTGGCTTCCTGCACTCCTACTCCTACTTCAGTAATGAAGCTATCTGGTAGTGATGAAGTGGAACCATTGCTACTGTATCTGAAAGGCTGTGCAGAAGAGGAACGAGTGTTTATTTTAAGCCTTAATCCAAATACAGTGTCTACAAAGGTTCTTCTTCTATCGAGCAATTAAAGGGGCTGCTAACGGTCCCAAGGGCTACTACTGCAGTTGGTCTGCATATGGAGTCAGTGTTGAAAAGGAGGAAAATCTAGGTTGCTAAACTCAACTTCACTGTTAGAACTCATTTGGAGCAAGCTGTGCCTGCTTCAGATCTATTCAAGTTCCGAAATAGGTTGCCATGCTGTTTTTCTTGACTGTTTTAATACCAGAAAGAAGTTAATAGCATCAGTGACATATCAGTTGGTCAAAAATATTGTATTTTCTAACAGGAATGGAAAGATAATTGTTGACAACTGTATTGTAAACAGGGTTTGAAGTACAAAGTTGGTTTGATGTGGGGTTGATTGATTTATTGTCACGTGTACCGAAGTACAGTGAAAAGCTTTGTTTACGAGCAATACAGGCAGATCATAGTAAGCAATGGGGTAGAGAACAAAAAGACTAACACAGAAGCATACAGGTTACATTGCACAGGGCGTGTGCGAGGCAAGATCAACGTTAAGCAAGATTGGCATTATTCGACACCGGAGTCCATTCATCAGAATAATGATGCCTGGGTAGAAGCTGTCCCTGAACCTGCTTTTGCATGTTCAAGCTTCTCTATCTTCTGCCTGACAGAAGAGATTGTAAGAGATCATTACCGGGGTGCAATGGATCTTTGATAATGTTGGCAGCCTTTCTGTGTAGAAGTGAGCCATGTAAATCAAGTCCATGGATGGAAGGTTGGCCTCTGTGATGGTTTGGGCTTGTACACCATCTTCTGTAGTTTCTACAATCTTGGGCAGAGCGGTTGCCATACCAGGTCATTATGCACACAGACAGTATGCTTCCAATGGTGCATCTAACGAAGTTGGTGAGGCACCTTTTGGACATGCCAAATTTCCTGAGCCTCCTGAGGAAGAACAGGCATTGTTGTGCCTTCTTGACCGTTGCATTTATGTGGGAAGTCCAGGATGGGTTGTCAGTTATTGTCACTCCCAGGAGCTTGACACTCTCCACCTTCTCTACCTCAGTTCCATTGATGTAGTTGGGGACATCTTCTCCTCCTTTCTTTCTGAAGTTGATGATCAGTTCTTTAGTTTTGCCGAGATTAAGACAGAGGTTGTTTTCATTGCACCACATCACCAAATACTCTTCCTCCCTTCTGTATTTTGACTTGTCATTGTTGGATATCCATTTCACCACAGTGGTGTTGGCAGCAAACTTGTAGATGGTGTTCACTTGGAATTAGGCAACGCAGTTGTAGGTATACAGGGAGTACAGTAGGAGGCTGAGGACACATCCTTGGGAGAGTCCAGTGTTGAGTGTCATCATGGAGAAGGTGCAGTTACCTATCCTCACTGATTGAGGTCGGTGGGTCAAAAAGCTAAGGATCTAGTTGCAGAGGGTGGAGCCAAGGCCAAGATGATGGAGTACTGAAATCATTTGGGAGGGAATAATGTTGAAGGCAGAGGTGTAATCAATGAGGAGGAGTCTGACATAGGTGTCCTTGTTATCCAGATGTTCCAGGGATGAGAGCAGGGCTAGGGATATGACATCAACTGTGAACCTGTTAAGTCAGTCAGCAAATTTTAAGGGATTGATGCCGGCTGGAGTTGATTTGGCCGTGACCAGCCTCTTGATGAACTTCATGATTATTGAGGTCAGAGCCACTGGATGATAACCATTAAGGCACATTGCATGTGCTTTGTTATGTAGAGAGATAATGGTGGCCTTCCTGAAGCAGGTGGAGACTTTGGCTTGTAGGAGGGAGAATTTGAAGATGTCTATGGATACCTCCACCGGTTGGTCTGTGCAGGATCTGAGTGGTCAGCCAGGGACACTGTCCATGCCCATCGCTTTCCTTGGGTTGACTCCTAGGAAGACTTATCTGATGTCTGCAGTGACGATGGAGGGAACAGGTGTGTCTGCGGCTGTCAGGGCAGGTGTCACCGCACTACTCAACCAAGCATAGAAAGCATTGAGCATGTCAGAGACGGATGTATCTTGGCAGATGAAATTTAGTACAGATTAGTGTGAATTAATACCTTTATTAGAAAGAACAAAGGAGACACAATACAAAAAGAATGAATACAATTCTAAAGGAAGTGCAGGAACTGAGGAATCTATGGTATGCACATAAACCTTTGAAAATTGCTCGGCAGGTTGAGAAAGTGATTAATAAAAAGGTAATGATCCTAGAAATTGTGAACAAAGGTATAGAGTATGAAAGCAAGGATGCTTTTAAGCATTGGCTTAATTTCACGTGTAGTATTATGTCCAATTCTGGGCGATACACATTAGGAAGAATGGGATGTCATTAAAAGTAACAGGAAAGATTTACAAGAATGGTTCCAGGGATGAGGTAGCTCAGTTACTTGGACTGATCGGAGGCTTTGGTGATGTTCTTAACAAGAAGTTGAGAGGAGGTTTGATAAAGACATTCAAAATCATAAGGGGTAGTAAGAACTGCAGGTGCTGGAGTCAGAGATAACACAGTATGGAGCTGGAGGAACACAGCAGGCCAGGCAGCATCAGAGGAGCAGTAAAATCATAAGGGGTCTGGATAGAGTAGATACGAAGAAACTGTTCCCTTTGGTGGAAGGGTCAAAACAGAGGACATAAATTTCTGTTGAATAGCAAAGGAGCCAAAGGTAAAATGAGGGAACACCATTTTACAAATTGGATTATTAGGGTCTGGATTACATTTGCTAAAACTGTTTTGGAGGCAGATTTCACGTAAACATGCAAATACAGATTAACTCTCAAAAGGGTTTGCCTCTGTTGTTTTTCCTTATCAATCTGGGAAATGTTAATCAAAGAACTGTTTTTACCTTGAGGTATATTCCCTCTTGAAGATTGTTCCTCTAGTGTGAGCAAGGTGAAGTGTCCAAACTTGACTTTATGTCCTCATGAATTCACACTTGTTAATCTGAGCACAAGCTACCATTTGCATTCCTGCAAGGTGAGCCACAGTTTGTTGCTGTCTATACTGGCCCTGCCTCTAAGATCCTGGCAGACTAACCTTGTCTGAGCTTTTTTGGTTTATCTTCAACTCATCGCCTCTCAAGCTCATCTCAGTGGTTACATGGTCACATTGTACTTGTATCCAGATAGAAATTAGCTATCCTTGAGATTCTAACCCTCTATCTTTGAAGCTAATGGACAATTAAAAGCAAAACTATTTATGACCCAACATTCTCAACACTTTTCTGGGACTTTTGAAGATATACAGTACACCCATTGTTAGCACAGAGGCCGCCGCTATTACCTCTGAGTATAAATGCCTTACATCTTTCTCCTCGTAAAACAGTCTGGGGCCCCATTAATCGCCAAAACCAAATTACCCAGGTTTGTTGTTCCATATTATCCTTGAAACAAAGCACTCAGGTAAGTTCAACTTTATTCTTTGTGGTGGAGCGGTGGCACTATCATGACATATATGGATGATTGAATTTTAACTTTCATCATCCTATTGTTATTCTTATGGCCTTTCACAGACCAAAGTGGTTAGTCAATGGTTCGAAGAGTAGGCTATTGTCAGGAACGATGAGAGGAATATAACAGCCATCAAGAGAGACTAACACAGAAATTCCTTTTTTGCTGTACAATTTGCCTACCATATGGCCTCAGGATAGGAGAGATGTGAACAGGAAACTTAACACTACTGGTAGAACATTAAATTTTTCTTGCATTTAAGCCATATCCTGCGAACAATGCTGATAACTTGCCATTCAATCCCTTGTGTCTGCCCTGTCGTTTAATAAGATCATGACTGATCTAATCATAACATCAACCTGCATTCCCACACACTCCAATAACACTTCATTTCTGACCAAGAATCTGTCTACTTCTGCCTTCAAGATATTCAAGAATGCTGCTTCAAACATGCTTTCAGGAACAGTCACAAAAGGCTCAAGGCCCTGAGGAAAAAATTCACCTCATCTCTGTTTAAAAGGCTACCCTGACTTTTAAACATAAAGCCCTAGTTCTAGATTCTTCCATAGGATAAAACATCTTCTCCATATCTACCGTGTCAAGACCCCTCAGGATCTTGTATGTTTCAGTAAAATCAGCCCTTATTTTTCTAAATTTCAATGCATACAAGCCTCCCAATCCAACATTTCCACATTAGACAGTAATCTTATTACATCAGAATAAGACAAAGAACTGTGGATGCTGGAAATCTGAAACAAAATCAGAAATTGCTGGAGAAACTCAGCAGGTCAGGCCGCACCTGTGGAGAGAAAGCAAGTTAATGTTTCAAGTCCAATGAACCTGCTTCAGACCCATCACCAAAAAGATATTTCCATCCCCAACCCTATCCATTTCCAACAGGGACCATTCACTCCACAACTCCCTCGTCAGCTCTACACACCCCACCAACCCTACCACCACACCCAGTCCTTACCCTGCAACCTCAGGTGGTTCTACACTTGCCCCTACACCTCCCCCTCACCTCTGCCCAAGGCCCCAAACAATCCAGTAGAGATTCACCTGCACTTCATCTAAACTCACCTACTGTATCTGATGCTCCCACTGTGGTCGCCTCTACATTGGGAAGACCAAACGCAGACTCAGGAACCAGTTTATGGAGCATCTGTGATCATGGGAACTGCAGATGCTGGAGAATTCCAAGATAATAAAATGTGAGGCTGGATGAACAGATGCTGCTTGGCCTGCTGTGTTCATCCAGCCTCACATTTTATTACTATGGAGCATCTGTGCTGACTTCACCAGCTTCAAAATTTCTCCACCCCCCCCCAACCTGTCTATCTTCCCACTCACCTATCCACTCCACCCTTTCCATTGGCCAACCACAATAACCTCCTACCTGCATCCACCTATTTTCATCTCAACTACCCTCCCCCCAGCCCCAGCCCCTACTGTCTATTTATTTCTGGGCTCCCTGTCCTGTCCTCAGTCCTGACAAAGGATTTCAGTCCAATACATTGACTTCCCTGCTCCTGACATGTTGTCTGACCTGCTGTGCTTTTCCAGCTCCGTGGTTATTCACCCTGCTTCAGAACTGTCTTCACAACTCCTATTACATGTTCACCTACAATAGCAGTATTCAAGAAACACCTGAACAAGTACATGAATAGGAAGGGTATACAGGGATAAGAATTATTTGAGTGAAGACAGTTTTAATATGGAAGGACAAAATATGTCATGCAGACTTGGAGTGCTTAAGGGCCTGTTCCTGCGATGTATTGTTTTTTGCTCTAAATATTCGCTGAACTGCCTCCAACACATTTACATCCATTCTTAAATAAGGTGACCGATATTGTGTACAGTCCTCCATATGTGGTCTTACCAATATGTCGTATAACAGAAGCATAACCTCCCTACTTTTGTATTCCATTACCTGACTTTCAGACCCAGATGGACAGAAAAATTGGACCACATTTCTGTACTTAAAAAGAATTACAAGTAAATAGTCTGCAGCTACAGGTAAACAATTGTCAATCATCAACTCTACTGGTTAAAACTCTAATGACTCTAAAACTCTTATAAACTCCTCCTCTACAAACATAGACAGGGGGGAATAGCATCACAGCTGAGGGAAAGATGAGGAAAATAGTTCAGTGTTTCCTGTACGCAGAGATCACTGAGATGATCCTTTCACCAATCTGAACATAGCTTCTCAATCTTCCATAATCAGAACTTTTCACTTGTTTGCAGAAAGTGCAGGGTGACTGGTTCATATTTATTAAGGTCATTGACTTAATGACTAAAAGTCACAATTTACAGCAACTAGAAACGGCAATTAAACTAACCATCTTCACAGATGAGAAACATTTTACAGCAAAGAACAAAGATAGCTCCTGCCACTGTAGAGACTCGATTTCTTCTCCCAGTCACATCCTCAACTTGTTTAGCTAGTTCGGAGCCAATCACATACTTGTGGCAAACAGGAGGCCTTGTCATTGATAACTGGTCTCTAGTTCTCGGACTAATCAGCCATTTAAGCTCCATTAATATACAACCCTTGGCTCCAGACTATGGGCAAATTAGGCTTTCACTACTGCCTGACCAAGCAGCTATGTTCATAGTACTCACAATGAGTGTTGGGTTTCTGCACTTTAAAAAGTGCATCAATTATTCACCAATCCTTGTTCTTTATAATAGCTTTCTTTCCATTTTAATTCACAATGAAAAATACAGAAACAAAAAGATATGGACATTACACTTACACAAAACCAGGTTGATGCTGCCTGCTTACCTTGAACTTATCTAAGTGTCCTGCTATACTTCTTTACTAATAGGCTCTAACATTGTCCAAATGCAAGATGGTAAGCTAACTGGCCTGGGATTTCCTGCTTTCTATCTCCCTTTCTCTAAATAAGGAGTAATATTTTCTACCTTCCAATTCAATGGGACTATTCTCAATCAAAGAAATTTTAGGAAAATGAAAATCAACTGTCTCACTAGCCAATTATTTTAAGGTCAACGGATGAAATGCATCAGGATTAGGCACTGTGGAGCTGGAGGAGCAGGAAAGTTGATGCTTCAGGTCTACACCCTTCATCATGACTGGTCGCAAAGACCACACATTTGTATCAAGCACGATAAAGTCTCCAAAACAGAATCACTGGGTGGACTACCTGGCATTGAGTAAGGCACGAGAAACAACAACAGCAAACAACACAGCCCTGTCAACCCTGAAAAATCCTCCTTACTAACATCTGAGTTCTTGGGCCAATATTGGGAGTGCTGTCTCATAGCCTAGTCAAGCAACAATCTGACGTGGCACTTTCACAGAATCATACCTTACCCACTATATCCCAATAATGTGGAGGAAAGCATTGAGAGTGGCAAGGGCACAAAATGCACTCTGTTTTGGGACTTCAAAGTGCACTATCTACCAAGTGTGGCTCAGTAGTAACACTACTGGCCAAGCTGTAGCAGTTCTAAAGGACTTCTCTTCTCAACTTAGTTTGTGGCAGGTGGTGAGGGAACTAGCAAGGAAGAAAACTATACTTGACCTCATCATTGCCAATCTGCCTGCCACTGATGCATTTGTCCATGACAGGATTTGTACGAGTGACCACTGCACAGTTCTTACAGAGATTGTCACATTAAGAATATCCTCCAATGAGTTGGGTGCCACTATCACCATGCTAAATTATATAGAATGGAATTTGACAGATTTAGCAACTGAAGGCTAGCCTCTCAGATAAGACTAGCCTCTCAGATAGTCCATTCACTTTGATGATGCAGCTGAAATCTCCAGCCAGAATGACTGGCCTAGACATCGCCAGCAGCAGTGGGAGTTGCTGCAGGATGGCCAGCTGCTCACTCTTTACCATCCAGGCATACACATTAATTAGTCTCAGGAGAGCATTTCTATACACAATGTCTGCCATGAGAAAGTGCATCTAATGTATGCAAACATAGTCTTGTACAAGTAACAAATGTCTTAGGCTTGTTTACTGGATGGAGTCAAAACTCCAATGTTTGTTTGTTTCTTCATATGCTAATTTACAGAACCAAACTGCTTTAGTGAATATGCATGTATATAAGGATATTTTTCGAATAGTGTATATTTTTGAAATAAATAGAAAAACAGCAGTCTACCATCTACAAAGATGCATTTCAGAAATTCAGCAAGACTGCTTAGGTAACACTTCCCAAGCCCACAACCACTTCCATCTAGAAAAATGAGCAGATACATGGGAACACCACCATCTGTAAATTTCTCTCTAAGTCTCTCACCATACTGACTTGGACTAATATATCAGTGTTCCTTCAGTGTTGCTGGGTCACAGTCTCTCTAGCCGCACTGCAGGTCTACCTACAACACCTGATTGCAGTGGTTCACGAAGACAGCTCACCATCACCTTCTAAAGGGCATGTAAGGATGGGCAATAAATGTCAGTCACACATATCACATTAATAAAAAAAAGCTTCACTTCTTGTGCAATTTCCTTATTTTTCATTATTAGTTCTTCAATTTCACTGGGACAATTCTAAAAACCGATTCTGCTATCAGGGAAGTCAGTCATTTGAAACTAGAAATTAGTAAGTTTGTGATAACAGTGTGGAGGAACAAAGCAGACCAGGCAGCATCAAAAGAGCATGAAAGCTGATGTTTTGTGTCGGGACCCTTCTTCAGAAATGGGGATGGGGAAGAGAGAAAAGATAGAAATAGAGAGGAGGAGTGGGTCTGGGGTAGGTAGGAGGAATGGTGATAGGTGAATGCACGTAGGCAGTGGTGGGGATTGGTCAGTGGGATGGGAGAGAAGATGAACTTGCTGTGTCAGGTCAAGTAGGCAGGGATGAGAGGGAGGGTTGGACACGGCATGAGGCTGGGGGTGGGGAGATTTTAAAACTGGTAGAATCCACATTTAGCCATTGGGCTGTAGTCTCTCAAGATGGAATGTGAGGTGCTGCTCCTCCAGTTTCTGGGTGGTGTCGTTGTGGTGCTGGAGAAGGCCCAGGATGGACATGTCACCCAGGGAGTGGGAGGGGGAGTTGAAATGATTCACGACTGGAAAGGTGTTGTTTGTCGTGAGCAGAGTGCAGATGGTCTACAAAACTGCCTCCAAGTCTCCGCTTGGTCTCGCTGATGTGGAGAAGGCCACATCGGGAGCAGCTATCACCATCCCACCTACCTTTCCCAGCCCCACTCCTCCTCTCTACTTATTTCTGAGCTCCCTTCCCCCTCCCCATTTCTGAAGGGTCCCAACCCAAAACGTAAGCTTTCCTGCTCCTCTGATGCTGCCTGGCCTGCTGTGTTCCTTCAGTTCCATAGTGTTATCTCTGACTCCAGCATCTGCACTTCTTAATATCTCTCATTAGTGAGATTATACAGCCTACTTATTTTAAACAACAGACAAAAGAACATGTTAATCCTTATATAATGTTATGAAAGTCAATATATAGACCACAATTCCTAAATCTGATGACTCAGAATCGCTGGTCAATCATGTTCTCTTGTCTTCATCCTCTGTAAGTGGTTGCTGCTAAATATCAGCTTGAAATTGTCAGAACACAGCAGAGTTACTAAGCAGTGGTAGTCCCTTGTGAGTCCTAAACTCAAACACACGGAGGCATCAAATTTTCCAAAGCACTGGTTCATTTGAGACAAAAGCAAATGATGAGACTAAAGTCTTGGTCACACCATGTACCAACAAATTGGAAAAAACAAGTTACATTAGACAGGAAAAAAATTATTTCAAGCTGCTGGCGCAAAAGTAGTGATTCTCAAAGGTTAACAGTGAATGATATATAAATACAACACTGTTCATCAGATGACGATTCCTAAATTAAAATGGGGGGGGGGGAGTCTCAGGATAGATCTCACAATTTTCATGCATACTATTTTACTCCCAGCTATCTGGTTATTTTCACAAATGGGAACATGATGTCAAGTGGTACAAACTTGGCAATGAAGACAACATGAAAGGGCGCTTGGGAAAGAAAAACACAGCGTTACAATTCCTGCATGTGCATTCAGCCATATTATTTCAGTACAACCGTAACATTTGGAAGAAGAACAATAGGAGTCTGCAAACGGCCATATGTCATATTCAGGGTTAATACTAGGTTGACTTTATGTATTCAATTGGCCGCCTTCCTACCTTGCAGCATTAGTGATTTTCTTGCTTTGCTCGACGTTAAGGAAGGTTAAATTACTGCTGTGGCTTTCTATAATGGTGTTTACTGTCTGGCTGCAATATGTACAGATACACAAGAGACATCAGGGTCCAACAATCGGAAGGTTTTACATTATTGATCGTAGTGGATGCGATTTGCTGAGGAGATTTAAGTTTATTAGAACATGCTGTAGTTTAAATAACTGGGAATTGTTTAACCTTGCAATTTTATAAACGCTTTTAATCCCGTCATTATAAAAGCAACGTAATGTATCAAATTCTGGTATTATGTTTCACCTAATAACATGCTAAGAAATGGCTAGCTTTGAAAATGTATGAAAGTATCGCATTTTAATATTTTGCTGCGAATTTAAGAACAGTAAGTGGCATGGTAAACATAACCCAGGAGAAACAGTTAATAAACACGCTTTACTCTGCAGTTTACCTACATTTTCAATATTAACAGCAACCATCTAAAACAGTCGTTATTATGTTTCAACTTTATTGGAGACCTAGACAAACTTTCATAATTCTCATCTCCCCTGTCGTCTCTCTGAAAGGATTTAGTTCCTTCTACTCTGACTGCAGATTTGTCTTTACAAACAAAAGCTTGTATCAGTGCTGAGACCTTCTAGAATGTTCTCTCAAACTGCCAGCTCATACAGGCAGGAAATAAATAGCCAATAACTGTTGGCGTCTGGCTGTTATTTGCACAAGAAAGGCTTCTCCAGCTCTTCAAAGCAGCCTGGGTTATACCACTGGAAGGGGGAGCAGAAGGGAAAGAGACGGATTATCGGGTTAATCATTAGTAGTTTAAAAAAATCATCAGACCTTACGCTTGGAATTTTTCGTGGTCAGAGATGACAAGAGTGTGGAAAATAGCTTTAATGTGAGAAAGCAGGGCATTTTTCTTGGGGTTAATTTCGACTATTTATTGCTAACTACAACAATCACAACATCTGCAGCTGGTGACATTGTTCAAGAGGCTCGCCTTGTTTTAGACGCGAAACAAAAAGCCGTCCCACCCCGTCCCCACTAATCGCCTGCAGCGCAGCTGCTACAGACAGAGAAACCACCCATGAAGATAATCCGCATTATCGAAAGCACCAGCAGAAGCCATTTTAGTCCATATTGCACGTCGAGATCTACAGCTCCACCTTTAATCATTGTAATGAATTAAGATAGATTTGGCTTAGAGTGGATGTTTTTGCATTAACATGGTGAGATACCGAGCACACGGGGTAGAATAAGATTTTATCAAAAGAGTAATAAAGTGTTTTTTTAAAAATAATGTATCGCAAAGAACATAGTTGTCTTGCACGGAGGGCTATTTTAAAGCGATTTATAGCTCGAATAAAATTGGTCCAAACGTGCCTTCTGGTTGGTTAAATAAATTATAAGGTTTTCCACCCATCCATTCTCTGTTTCCTATTCATTTTGTTGGCACTCCCTCTTACAGACGCATTTAGTCTCGAACCGCGAGAAACAGCACGGACAATAACTCATTCCTTACCCTACCCCGTACACCTCACCCAGTCTGACTTGTCTGCCAGACTACAGCACAGCCCTCTCCACAACAAAAACATTCAAACCCACGTTAAGTGGAAACTCAACTTCTATGGAGCCTTTTGTCTCCCACTGAACTCTAGCCACGCAAATCTCGAGAACAGGAGTCTCTTCCCGGGCCTCTAACCGCACAGAAAGCACCCAACCACAGGTATCAGCAAAACGAGCTACACTTCTCCCAGGTAGAATATTTCCACCACTTCCATAGTCAAGCAGTCCAGTGTCCGTCTGCCAATAATTAATTAGTTCATGAGAATTAGGTGAACGCTGCTTAGGGAAGGGCTAATACTCGCTCTCGAACTGACACTTGCAGCCAGTTTCACGCCCCTTTGCTTTGTCAATGTGAGGATTTAAGGAGAGCAAACTCCTTTTGGCTGGGGGGATGTCTCTGAAGCTGCGGGGATTTCTATATGCAATAACATTGTAGATCAAATAATGTATCTGAAGAGGTCAGTGTGAATGCAACAGAAGCTGGCGGGGTCAGCAGATTTCGCTTCAACCATTTGCCCTTCACCAGCAACAGCCCCTCGTCCGCTGGAAGATGTTGACTGGCGCAGAAAGGAGGATTTTTTTTCAGAAAGCTGCGAAGTCAGTAGGTGGGCTGCCATGGGAACCGGCAGCAGGTTTGATGTCACGGATAGTTTCCATAGCAATGAGCCTGGATTTCATGTCACAACATGAGGTCAATGTTTCCATGGAGATGTGCTGGCTGTGCACTGATCCCACTCTTTGTGCATTGTGTATGCGCTTTGCGCAGGGGAGGAGGCTGCATAATTAATATTTATTTTGTCAAACCAGATGCCACTGTTTGTGTGGGTGTGTGCGTCTATCTGTCTGTGTGAAATTAGCTTCTACATGGAAGGAGAACTGAACTGTGTCAATTTTTATCCCTCTTATGGGTACAGAACAGTCATATTTTAGAGAAGAAATATGGGCTTCGCTCAAGGAAGAGGAGGAAAGGGTTCGCCAAAACAACACTCAGCACTGCCACACACATGATGTCTGACTCCCCACCAATCCAGAAAAATAAACCTGCCAAACATTTTCTTTAGCGCAGTGCTGACCGTTTACATGTTTGTTTGCACTACAAACAACATCGTTTGCAATGTTTACACTTCAGTATTGAGGCTTCATTAGGAATGTACGTGTAGACTTCCATCAGATTTTGGACTGTATGATTTGGTTCGACCTATGGACACATCTCTTATGTTACCTTTCTTTGATTTTGGATTTAATTTAGGAAATGTGAATATTTTAACCTCGTTGAAAACACGAGGAAAGCGTTTTGGGGAAAACAACTGTGGTTCTTTGTTTCGTGAATCGTGCTTACAGTTTGCTTAAAAATGTCTGTATTTGCTGCCACCTGGTGTTTTAGACACTTCCATGCATTACAATCCAACCGACATGACTTCATGTAATTTTGAACAGGCGGTTCCTGGCTTTCGACAAAGCCTCTCCATAAAGAAATAATTTATCAAAGGAATTTACAAAAGCCAACTAATTACTTCTGAACTATAGTCATCTATTTTTCCTGCAGCAAACACAGAAACTTGCATATTAGAAGATAAGACAATTCATCTTTTTTTTAAATGTTCATGGCTCATGGATGACATTCTCCAGGCCAGAACCGATTACCCTAATCTTCCTTGAGAAAGTGGCAGTGAGCCATCTTGAACTGTAGCTACTGGTGCTGCCTTGCTGTTAGGGAGGGAGTTTCAGAATTCAGTTCCACTGAAGGAATTGTGACACATTTCCTAGTTAGGATGAAACATGATTCAGAGGGAAATTTGCAAGGGGCGGTGTTCCCATGCATTTGCTGTGCTAAGAAATCGAGGTTCCTTTTTGAAAGCTTCAGGATGACAGATGGTTCCGATAAAAGATAATTGATTTGCAGTGCAAATTCTGTTTTTATTTCCAGTTTCCAACATCCTTTGTCCAGTGAAATCATGATGAGTAAAAATTGGAAATCCCCCCTCTCCAGTTATGTGAATATCAGCTACTCTTGCAAACAGTATAGGAAATCCCACTGCAATAAACTGAAGCTCTGGGCACAAAGCCTAAAGAGATAGGCGAGGTCCTTAATGTATACTTCTCTTCAGTATTCACAACTGAGAGGGACCTAGTTGTAGAGGACGACATTGTGAAACAGGCAGGTAGGCTAGAAGAGGTTGATGTTAGTAAAGAAGATGTGCTAGGAATTCTGAGGAAGTTGAAGATAGATAAGTCCCCCGGGCCTGATGGGATTTATCTAAGGATTCTAGGGGAAGCAAGGGACGAGATCGTAGGGCCTTTGGCGATGGTCATTTCATCCTCTCTGTCCATGGGTATAGTGCCGGAAGATTGGAAAGAGGCAAACGTCATTCCCTTGTTAAAAAAAGGGAACGTGGATGACCCCAGAAATTACAGGCCAGTCAGTCTTATGTCAGTGGTGGTCAAATTATTGGAAAGGGCTCTGCGAGACAGGATTTATGATCACTTGGAAAGGCATTGCTTGATTCATGTTGGTCAGCATGGATTTGTGAGGGGTAGATCATGCCTCACAAACCTTATTGAATTCTATGAAGAGGTGACCAAACATGTGGATGATGGTGGAGCAGTGGATGTTGTATACATGGATTTACGTAAGGCGTTTGGTAAGGTTCCCCATGGTAGGCTCATGCGCAAGGTAAAAAGGCATGGGATGGGGTAAGTGTGGCAGATTGGCTGACCCTTAGAAGACAAAGGTGGTAGTGGATGAAAAATGTTCATTGTTGTGCTCAATTACGAGCGTCTGTTATGGGTCCTCTTCTATTTGTGATTTTTGTAAATGATTCGGATGAAGGAGTGGAAGGGTGGATTAGCAAGTTCACGGACGTATGAAAGTGGTTCACGTTGTGGACAGTGCAGAGGGCTGTTCTAGGTTACGAAGGGACATCGATAGAATGCAGAGCTGGGCTGAGAAGTGGCCGATGGAGTTTAACCCTGAAAAGTGTGATTCATTTGGAAGGACAAACTTGAAAGCAGAATACAGGGTTAACAGAAAGATTCTTGGCAGTGCGGAGGAGCAGAGGGATCTTGGGGTTCATGTTCACAGTTTCCTGAAAGCTGCCATCCAGGTGGATAGAGTTGTTAAGAAGGCATATGGTATGTTTGCTTTCATTAATAGAGGGATTGAGTTCAAGAGCCGTGAAGTTATGCTCCAGCTATACAAAGGTCTGGTTCGGCCACATCTGGAATATTGTGTCCAGTTCTGGTCACCTCATTACATGAAAGATGTGGAACTGTTGGAAAAGGTGCAGAGGAGATTTACCAGGATGTTTCCTGGAATGGAGGAAAGGTCTTACAAGGAAAGGTTGAGAGAGCTATGGCTTTTCTCTTTAGAATGACAAAGGATGACAGGTGACTAGTTAGAGGTGTACAAAATGACCAGATGTATATTTAGAGTGGACAGCCAGAGACTTTTTCCTAGGGTGGAGGTAACTATTACGAAAGGGAATAGTTTTAAAGTGAAAGGAGGTAGATATCGAGGAGAGGTCAGAGGTAGCTTCTTTACACAGGGAGTGGTAGGCCGGTGGAATGCATTGCTGGAGAGGGTAGTGGAGTCGGCCTCATTAGTGGCATTTAAGCGGCAATTAGATAGGCATATGGATGATAGTATAAGGTAGGGGTGGAGGTTAGGTAGACCTTCCGTTTTAGGTAAAAGTTCGGCACAACATCATGGGCCAAAGGGCCTGTACTGTGCTGTACTGTTCTATGTTCTATGTTCTATAAATATTACTGACGAGGCGAGTTATCCAATTTTGAATCTGGAAAGATCATAGATATGCTCTGGGTTTTCGCCTGGTAACACAAAAACATGGAAAAGATATTTGATTGTATCAATGACATTGCAGACCATATCATGTTCATCTGAAGACAGTGTGCTCAGCAGAAAAAGATTACTGAGTTTTCCCAGAGAATAACTCCAAACATTTTCAGATCATTGTAAGAAACTTGAAAAATGAAGGCTTTTCTTCACATTTTTAATGTGCTTTCACTTTTTTTTGACAAGTACACAATAAAATTGCCGTAGGGCTGCTGTCATGGGAGAGAGAGACAGAGGGAACTGGTGGTGGTTTAACCTGAGGGTCACCATGCCTTAGGTGAGGGGAAAGGTTGAGAAGGAAAATTCTTCATGGAAATCTCAGCCAGTGTGGAAATTGAACCCCAGCTGTTGGTATCATGCTGCATTCCAAACCAGCCGTCCAGTCAACAAGCTAAACCACACCCACACCCTTGTTTTTTGGCATAAATCATGTTTGTAGGCAAAATCATGTTAAAAATGAGCATTCCAGCTGTACCAAAGCTGTGCTTAACCTGAATTTGTGAGTGGAGCCTATGTGAATTGATATATCACCATTTTATTGTACTTGGTTTTTGTGCAGTCAAATGCAGCTTGTATATGGAGCCACATTATGCTAGAAGTGGATGATTAAATGACAAATGGGTTGCTGATCAAGGAGATTGCTTTGTCCTGTGTTAAATTTTTTGAGTGTTGTTGAAGATGCACTTATTGAGGAAAATGGTGAAATTCCAACAGTCATCTTCTTGTGCCTTGTAGATGCTAAACAGACTTTGGGGATTTCAGGAGATGAGACACTTGTGACAGAATGCTCAGCATCTCACCTGCTCATATAGTCAAAGTGGTTATGCTGCAGTTGGATGTCTGGTGATTGATGGATATTTATGGTGGGAGATTCAACAATAATACCTTTCACTGAATGTTGGGAGGTGGCTGTCTTATATTTTGGTGAAGATTGTCATTGCCTGGAACTTGTGTCATATGAATGTTACTTGTTGTACAGTAGCCCCAGCTTTAACATTGTACAATTTTGCATCTGGGTGTGGACTGCTTCATTCTCTGATGGAGAATTAAATTGCCGATGGAATATAATTTGACGTTACCATCACTTTCATCATCCTCGGGGCTAGTATTGACTAGAAGCTGAAGTGTTTGAGCCAAATAAATTCTATGACTACAAGAACAGATCAGAAGCTGGAAATTCTGTGGTGGTATCTGTCACAACAAAGCAATTCCAAAATGTGTGCATTTTTTTTTGAAGAGGATTGCAAGTGAGACAAAATAACTATAGGTGTAAATTCACCAGCTGGCTGACAAAAATTCTGTGTGGAACCAATAGGATATAACAACAAAAGTTTTCAAAGAAACTCCAAAACAGACTGATCTTTGATCTAACACGGTGTGAAGCTGGATAAACACAGCAGGCCAAGATCTGTCTGTCTCCTCTCACGCTATCTTCTCCTTTATCCATCTTCTGTCTGCCTCCCCCTGTCTCCCTATTTATTTCAGAATCCCTTTCCCCTTCCCCATTTGTGAAAAATACCTGAGCTTTGATCTCTTGTGGATTACAAAGATAGCAGGTATCTGACATCCCCCTGCTCAATAGCAAGCCACTCCTTGTGGATTATACCCCAAACTACAGAAGCCCTCCTGACTGGCTATCTGAAACCTTTTTCTGGAGTCAACAATACCCTAAGGAGGTAAAGAAGAAAGCTTTCTTGGTAGCAGCCCAATAAGTTGAGCAACTATTTAAACACTCTCACACAACGGCTCAAACTGAAGCTGAGGCAGAAGTAGTCCCAGACTGCTATTACATTAAAAATGAACTCCTGTCAAAGAAATGGTGACCTGCAAATAAAGAGTAGACTCAGTAGTAGTGGCATTGAGGTACTGTGGGGAAATTTTGCAGCTAGCGCATGAAATTCCAATGGCTGGGCATGTCAGTGTACACAAAACTTAAGCTTCCATGAGCTAGCATTTTTACAGCTAATATCTCCATAAGGATGTAGCAACTTTTTGCAGAACCTGCCATACTGCCAGATTGTGGAAAAACCCCAATCTGAAATAAATTATATACCTATGATTCCTGTGCCAACTTTTGGGAAATTATTCAGCCAAGTCCTAGTAAACTGTAGTATTTGTGGGACCCCTGCTCAAACTAAAAGGTGGCTACCAGTATATCCTCAGTATATCACTGAGGATGTGGCTACTGTTGTCCAGAACCTGTTCTCTGAGATCCACATCTTCCAGAAACTGCAGTGAGGGAATTGACCCAATTCTTTATTCCATAGGATTGGCCGTTTGAAATCCAGTATGGCCAGGGGTCAATTCATATCCAAAATATCCCAGGAGGTCACAGATAACCTCGGCATGGCCCAATAGAAGTCTACAGTATGTCATTGTTATAGATGGTTTTGGAATATTCCTGTAGTGATTGTAATAAGGTCAGCCAGGTGGACTTTATAGGATATGATTCCCCTGATTGGGGCTGTTAATCTGGTCCAATCAGGGAGCATTGCCTAACAGATAAGGATAGGTGTATCAGCGATTCTGTTCATTCTGAGAGCTGGCTCTGAGGGAGCTGGATCAGTGTCAAGGACTCTCCATGTATTAAAAAAAGGGTGACATGGTAATGGGATACTGCCCTTTGTGGAGTTATTTCAGTGGCGATGAGTGTGGGACTATCAATGTAACCATGCAAAGCACCTATTTGCTGAAGCCCAAATAGATTTCAAACAGGCACTACATATGGTTTTAACATTGGCAAATACAAGGGGAGGTGATGGCCTAGTGGTATTAATGCTGGACTGTTAACCCAGAGACCTAGGTAATGTCCTGGGGACCTAGGTTCGAATCCCACCATGGCAGATGGTGGAATTTGAATTCAATAAATATCTAGACCTAAGAGTCTAATGATAACCACTGACGATTGACAGGAAAATCCAACCCGGTTCGCTAATGTCCTTTAGGGAAGGAAATCTGCCATTCCTACCGGTCTAGTCTACATGTGACTCCAGACCCACAGCCATGTCATTGACTCTTGATTGACCTCTGGGCAATAAGGGATAGCCCATGATCTCCTCATCCTGTGAATGAATCAAAAAGAAGTGGAGTATATGAGTTGTAGGATATTCTGAAGGAAGTGGATACCCTCACCAGTCCGACCAAGCTTGGGGAACACCATTTGAGTGAAGGTAATTGCTTAGCCTCACTCAGGACATATACTGAACAAAGAGACTCTAGGTCAGTCCACAGCATAAAGCCAAGCCTCAGCCAAGCGATTAAAATTTTCTTCAGGATCCGGGCCGGCAAACCATTGTGTTTGCTGCCACTATGTGGACTTGAGACAGCGTAAGAGTTCCACTTGACTTAAAGTGAGTAAGAGAACACATGGGTCGGTATGTGGGAGAGCGCATACCCTGGAAAGTCCACCTGCATCTGGTTTGGAACAGTTAATTGCTGAACAACATCCAAATCAGAACCAATCAAAATAACCATCTGGTTAAATGGGCGCACAGCTCTAATAGGAGGTCGATACCAGCACAGCTGTTTCAGTGATTGCAGCACCTATACCTCAGAATCTTCACAGATTAAAGTACAACTTTAGTTCCAGTTTTTTATGAGAAGCAGCTGGTTCAGTGCCCACTGATTGTAGTAAATGGCTCAGGCCCAAGCTTGATGGGGTGAAAGTGGCTGAGAAAGAATTACCTTGATTGGCTCAACATATTCTGATGAGATAACAAAGTATGGAGCTGGATGAACACAGCATACCAGGCAGCATCATAAAAGCAAGAAAGCTGATGTTTCGGATATTCTGATGAGAAATTGGCTACTTGAATGAAGTCCTAATTAAATATCTGGAAGCTTTTCAGAGAGATCTGGGGACTACCAAAGGACCTAAGTTCACTTCACATGTTGACCAGGAAGCAATTCCACAATCCTGCAAGACCTGCCCAGTGTTACTTGCCTTATGGGCAAAGATAGAGGCAGAAATTTGAAGACTGGAAAGCGAAGGAATCATCAAACTAGTCCAGTTTGCAGAATGGGCATGCTCGAGTTGTACTGATTGTGAAGCCTGACAGGTTGGTTCGCCTTTGTGGGAATTTTAAACAAATGGTAAATCACTTTTCACAGCTGGATAAATACCCAATCCCTCACAGAAGATTTATATGCAAAGCCGTCAGGGAGCTGTCCTTTATGAAATTGGATAGGAGCTATGCATACTTGCAGTTGCAGTTAGAAGAGGATTCCCAGAAGTATGCCACGATTAATACACAGCAGTGAATTGAGGGGAATGTAGGTTAGGTTATTTTATTTTTGGATTAGGATTATTCCACAGCACAACATCGTGGGCCGAAGGGCCTGTACTGTGCTGTACTTTTCTATGTTCTATGTTCTAATACCCATAAGTGTTTGTACCAATACATGAGTCTGCCATTTTGGGTATCATCAGCCTGTGCAATTTTTCAGCAGATGTGGAGAAAATTTTACTAAGTCTACCACAGTCTAGATGGTGTGCTAATAACTGGGAAGACCAATAAGGACCCCTCAGAGAACTTGGACATAGTCCTTGGATGTTTCTCGTAGGCAGGTGTATGTCTTAGGAGGGAAAATTTGTGTTCCAGGTACCTCGGGTGACCTACTTGATCTTCAGAGTCAACGAGGCTGGGTTACATCTGTTAGAAGATAAAGTGAGGATGATCACAGCTGCCCCAGCTCCCAACCCTGTACTGGAGCTTAGGTCTTTCCTTGGGCTGGTGAACTATTATGGATTGTTTATACATAACTTGGTCTCCATCCTGGCACCTTTGCGTTAACTCTTTAAAAAGGGTCAACCTTGGAAATGGTTGTATGACCAAGCCATACCTTTCAGGAAAGTGAAGAAACAACTATCATCCTCTAAGGAGTTGGCACACTGTGATCCCAAGCAAGATCTGTTATTGACATACAATGCCTCCCCATATGGCATCAGGGTAGTATTAGCTCATAGGTGGCCCATTGGAGAGGAATGCCCAAAAGTATATACATCTAGGACTTTGGCTAATGCAGAGCGTAAATGTGCCCAGATTGAAAGGAAAGATTTGGCAGTCATATTTGGAGTCAGGAAGTTCCACCAATACCTTTACAGATGTAAATTTGTAATTATAATGGATCATAGTCACCTGTTAGGTCTACTTAAAGGGGACAAGGAAGTGCCACCCATAACTTAAGGCCAAATTCAGCAGTGGGTTCTAATGCTAATTGCATATAATTACAGGTTGGAATATTATCCGGGAGGCCAAGTAGCAAATGCGGATGCATTGAGCCATCTCCCACTGCCAGTCACACCACCAGTGGTACTGCCACTGGATGAGTCCATAATGGTTTCAAATTTTGTATACAGAGTCCCAGTCACAGCTGACAATATCAGACTTCAGACACCAGAAAGATCTAGTCCTGGCAAAACTCAAACAGTGGGTGGTGATGAGCGAAACCAAAGGGCCATCATAACCAGAATTGAAACCTTTTTAGACCCAGAGATACAGGAACACAGTAGAGGACAGCATGTTATTATGGGGAGCAATAGTGACTGTACCAAGCAAAGATCACCACTTGATCCTGGCTGACCACCATCAGGGTCATCCAGGGGTTTACAGAATGAATTTGTTGGCAATAAGTTATGTCTGGTAGCAAGGATTGGATGCAGGAGTTGCACAGTGGCTCTGTGGTTAGTACTGCTGCCTCACAGCACCAGGGACCCTGGTTCAAATCCACTCTTGGGCGCCTATATTCTTCTCTTGTCTGCGTCAGTCTCCTCCGTGTGCTCTGGTTTCCTCCCACAGTCCAATGATATGCAGGTTAGGTGGATCGGCCATGCTCAATTGCCCATAGTGTTCAGGGATGTGTAGGCTAGGTAGATTAGCCATGGGGAATTCAGTAATATAGGGATAGTAGGTGGGTGGGTCCAGGTGGGATCCTGTTTGGAGGTTGGTGTGGACTCAGTGGGCTGAATGCCCTGCTTCAACACTGTAGGGATTATGAAATATACCCACATTAGTGGGGCAGTGCCCAGTCTGCCAACAAGGCCAAAAACTACTGCCAGCAGCTCCCACATATTCGTGGGAATGACCAGGTAAACCTGGAGTTGGTTGCATGCTGACGATGCACGTCATTTCACGGGCTCAAATTTCTTCACTATTGTGGCCATCCACTCAAAGTAGCTGGATGTGCATAGAGTTCATTCTTCAAACATGAAGACAATGATAGAAAAACTGCACGCATTTTTGCATT
This sequence comes from Stegostoma tigrinum, assembly GCF_030684315.1. Classification (NCBI taxonomy): domain Eukaryota; kingdom Metazoa; phylum Chordata; class Chondrichthyes; order Orectolobiformes; family Stegostomatidae; genus Stegostoma; species Stegostoma tigrinum. Next base: position 37,513,165 of record NC_081367.1, on the reverse strand, counting down.
ACACAGACTCTCAGAAGTGTTGGTCACTGACAACAGGTCATCGTTAGCTGTGGCACCAGCAGGGAATTTGAACATTTCCTAAAGTCACATTGTATTCGACATATAAGGTCAACTTCATATCATCCATCATCCGACAGAATCTATCACCTAGCAGAAACAGTCGCCCAAACTTTGAAGGCAGGCTTAAAGAGACAGCCTACAGCTTCACCAGATACCAACTGTCCCAGTTCTTATTTGATTATAGGACCACCCCTCATGCAACTGCAGAGATACCTCCAGAAGAGTTGCTAATGGGGAGAAGACTGTGCACCAGGTTAAACCTGATCTTCCTGGATCTGGGGGTGAGGGTGAAATAGCATCAGGAATGCCAGTGCTGACACAAGATTCCACTAAGCTACAGAGAAACAGTATATTTCAGGGGACGAAGTTTGGTGTAGAAACTACAGGAATGGCCCTGCACTGGTAACAGGTATGATCAATTCAAGTCCAGTGCCGCATAAAGTTCAGGTAGGTGTGACCGTCCTGAATAAGTACGTGGACCATAGGAAAGCAGCAAATTTGCAAACGGTGTGGGAGCAAAATGTGCCTGGCTCCTCAATAGCCTTTGCAACTGTTGTGGAATCCATGTGTTCTCCCTCTCCCTTGAACATTGAAGATACCCAGAATCTGAGATGACATGGTAGATGGCCCTGCCTCCACATCTTTGCCACCTGAAGTGGAGAATGAATTTCTTCCAAATGCTCTGGGTGCAAGAGGTGAGCTACTGTACATTAAATCCTGCACATATCAGAGGCAGTGTTGAGGGAATTTGACCAGGTGCTAAAACGCCCCAGGAGAAGCTACTACAAGGAACCGGCCCATGTTCTTGGATTCGGGGGAGAGGGGATGTAGTGATCATAATGAGGTCAGCCAGGTGGGTCAAATAGAATATGCGTTCCCTGATTGGACCAGATTAACCGCCCGAATCAGGGAGTGCTGGCTGACAGATAAGAGCAGAAGTGTCAGAGGTTCTGTTCACTCTGAGACCTGAGGAAGCTTTTAAGGAAGCTAAACATGTCAAGAACATTCTACGTGTAAACAAAGTGTGACTTGGTGATGGGATCGTGGCCTCTGTGGAGTTATTTCACCCTGGAAGGATAACTTGTGCTGGGGATGGTAATTCTTCTTCATTGGTGTTGAATGAACATGTAGCAATATAATGTGAAAATCTTTATTTTATTGCGCAAAATTTAATGATCATTGATTTGATAGTACTACTGTATGTTCTGCTAGAGGGTTTGAGCTTGGATAATGGGGAGTCGATTGATATGTGGGTGTGTCGTGGGTGTGTGGAATGCACTGCTGACACTGGTAGTGGAGTCAGATACTTTAGAGACTTTTAAGAAATTCTTGGATAGGCACATGGAGGATAGTAAAATGTAGGGTAGGCAGGGTAGTTCGATCTTAGTAGGATAATTGGTTGGCAAAACATTGTGAGCTGAAGGGCTGTACTGTGCTGCACTGTTCTGTGTTCTATGAAATGGATCACTTTCAAATTTGTACACATCTTGAAAAATTTGCCAATGAGCTGTGGTCTGTCGTCAGGGATTGAGTACACCAAATAAATTGAAAATAGTACTCATTGTGTCAGTGACTTTCATGCGGGTTGTGTTGCTAAGTTGTTGACCAATGAGAAATTTAGAGAAGTAATTCATTACAAAGATACAATCCACTCTTTAAGGTAAGAATTGTTCTGTCGTTCCTTTTGTCTAAGGAATGGAAGCAACATTGTGTCAATGTCAATTTGGGTTCAGTAAATTTGACATCCGTCGCATGTATCCATAAGTTGTTGAAAATCCTGATTCATTCCTCACCATTACACAGATTCAAGTTCAAGCCATCTTATGCATTCATGGTGTGCCATGGACATGGTATCTTGATGTAATCCTTCTAATATTAGAGCTTGTTTCTCCTTGAAAATGGCATGTTGTGATATACCAAGTTCATCACTATCTGGCCAAAATGAACAAATCTTCTCAGCTACTTCTTAAAAATGTCAGGCCATTCTGTGATGATGCTCTTTTGCACCTCTGAGAGTTGTTCATATTTGACTGTTGCCAATTGCAAGTATTCACATTGACTATATTCAAAGTGATAAAGATCAACCTATTGCACAGAATTAGTGATCAGTTATAAAATGTGACATGGCTTCTCAAATATTGTATTGTGGATCATCGTTTGCAGAGGTATATACATTTCAATATACATAGTGGTAATCTGCTAGCACCAGTTTCAGTGTCAATTTTATTTTCTAGAGTGTATTGTCCTGCAATGAATGAGGAATGCTACATTGAAATGTATACAATTGTTAAAGGGTTTGATGGAATAATTTTTGAGATTGTGTTTTCCCTGGCAGAAGAGTCCAGACTGTAGGTCCTTGCGTCAAGATATGGGATCAAGCATTTAGGACTGAGATGAGCAGAAATCTCTTCACTCAGACAGTTGTGAATCTTTGGAATTATGTAATGGCTGTGGATGTCTTGCTGATGGGTATATTAAATACTTAGATTTTGGGTCATTAAGATAATCAAGGAGTCTGATGATTGGGTGGGAAAGTAGAAATGATGCAGAAAATCAGTCATGATCTGATTGAATGGGAGATCAGACTTGTGGAGCCATCTAGCCCACTCCTGCTCCAATTTCTTAAGCTTTCAAAACAACACATTCACAACCAAAAATCACAAGAAAAGCTTCAGTACCACTTCTTTTATTCCAAACACACTCAGCTTTAAATTACTATCTTCACAGCAGGTATTAAAAGCTTGCTGTTCTCACAATAACAACTGGAAAATGAAGAATTTCTCTGATAACTGTTTTCTCATTTCACATTCCAGCTACATGCTTTCCATTGAACACCAATTCATGTATTTGCAACCTTCTCACTCTCAATATATACGCTACATGAAGAAGGCCCATGTATACATATTCCTCTTTCGCAGCCACTCAGCAACACTGATAGACTACACAGCCTTGAATGAGGCAACACCAGAGAAGCACCCAATTGTTGCTAATGCCACCAGGATATTTTAATGAACTACATCCAGAACATTTGATATTTGACATCCTCGAGATCGTTAATGGGCTCTGAACCATACCCTTGCATTTCGATCATTTGAGCTTTGCGGTAGAGCAGCTTAGATATACGTAGATGCTCCGGCCCTGAGGATTCCATGATAACCCAAATGTATTTACCGGGTTATTGGGAGAATACTGGAGTGAATACTGACAGGAGGTGAGAAATTCCTGATTCAGTTCATTGAAAACTTGTTCCTGGCCTCTACAGAGATAAATGTAAATGCTTGGGCCTTATTCACCTTGTGGATCATCTTAAAAAAGGACCAGGTGGGGAGAACTCAGGTGTCCTACGCGGGATGTGAGATCTCCCAGGGACTGAGGGAGATGCATGAGAACCAGAAATGAGTATTTTAGAGATGTGTATTGTGCATATAGAGGAAGATGACTAACAGAGGGTATGACAGAAGACCCTCTCGAAGGATTGTTCATCAAGTTGTATGTTAAAAGATCATTCAAGTATTATGATGGAGGCCCTAAAACAGAGTACACAGTAGTGATTGGAGAAGAGTTGGTATGTTAGGGAGAACAATTGCCCGAGGACTGCTCAGTCCAGGTAGTGGAATTAATCGCCCTGAGACATATCATGAATTGAGTGAAGGTGTGAGATCTAGGCCCAAAACATCAGCTTTTGTGCTCCTGAGATGCTGCTTGGCCTGCTGTGTTCATCCAGCTACACACTTTGTTATCTTAGAGTGAAGTGTGTACAGGTGCTCTGCCTTTTGGGGTAGTGCCTGACTGCACACTAGCATGGAGCAGGAGAAGGAATGCTACCTCCAGTGGAACACTAGAGAGGCATGATGAAATACTTAAGCAATTGATTGAGACTACTAAGGGACCCATTGCCTGATCTATGATTAAAATTAAGACCAATCGGAAGGTAAAGAAGCACAACAAGCAGGGAAAGTATTGGCAGATTATTGAGTCAGAAACATATTAGAGGAGGAAGTAGAAGAAGAAGAAATAAAGATATATACTGTTAGCTGGAGGAATTGTCAGTCCAAGAGCAGGACTCAACAGATCAAGAAGAACATGAGGAGTGGGAACATGAAGCATCAGTTAAGGGAACAGATGGGATCCAGTGAAAGGAAGAACAGGCAGTTTCCCCAAAAGCATTATGCCAGAGCCTGTCAAAAATATACCATGGGATAGGACATCTCAGAATTATAACCACCCTGTAGTCAGTAACCATGTGTCAGTGGTGGAAGGGCCTGGGACAAGACATAGTAAAACATTATTAATAGTGTGTGGTTGGACGTTAATCCAGGGACACTCATGAAAGTGATGATGAAGATGTGTGCCCCAAGGCCCATGGGAAAATCTGGCAATTATCAATGAGTTCATCTGCTGTTGGAAACATTCACAGTTAGGGATTGAACAATCAAAAATGTATCGAAGATAGTTGCCGAAAAAACAATAGCCTGATGAAAGTTCCCCATGAACAGGGCTCTCATTTTGCTGAGAAGTTGATGAAGGAAACTTACAAGCTATTGGTAATTGAACAATGATTCCATTTCCCCTACTATCTTCAATGTCCAAGAATGGTAGAAGAGATGAAGTGAACCCTGAAAACAGCTTCAGCAAAGACACAAGGGGAAAAGAGCAGGCACGTACTTCTGTGGTTACAAACATGAAACAGCCATGGGACTGCATGCACCCATTTAAGTTAATGACAGGGAGAGCAATCGGATTGCCACCAGATGTGATTAAAGGGAGGAAGATATAGCCCCCCCCCCCCGGTTAAGATATGATGTTACATTTGGGAGTACACAGATTTATGACATGTGGCAGACAGTCCAGGGTAAACAACTGATCCAAGACGTCCTAGTAACAGTCAAGACTCCTGTATAAATATTGTACAATGGCTCTCAGCGATTTGGTGAAGGTGGACTCATAACGCCAAAGGCAGTTCAGGCCTTACCGGGTAATATTAAGTAGAGATACTTGCTAGTGCATAGGCACCTGAGGGAATGGCCATTGGAAGCACTGGAGCCATTTGAAGAAATAGAAAGTAGGTGAGGAGGACTAACGTCCTGTGCTCTCACCCTTAGTTAAAGGTCATGATGAAGACGAACATTCAATCTTAGAGTTGATCATCCTACTTAGTAGCTGTGTGTAGACCAAAATACTTGGTTGCAGCAGGACATATGACCAACCAGCACCAAACACTTTGTGACGAATCAAAGGGGTATCCAATTGCTAACTGACTGAAACCAGTTGTTGAGAACAAGCTACAATGCAGTGTTTAATTAAATATATTAAGAACAAGAGTGAAATATGTTAGGTGACCAGCAGAGGCAGATCCTTATGAGTGAATGAAATACCGAAGGGAATTTGTGAAAGGAATAAACTTGGGTAGTTACCTCCCTCAGCTTGATAAGCTACAATTTGGGAAAGAAGGGCAATGTTATCAGATAGAGTCTGCAGCAGTTTAAGATAGAAATCTGTGGGTGGAGTGGGGACTGAGATTTCCAGTGGGGACAATGTAACGATTCTGATGTACAATATTGGGTCACAATGTATGTAGTGGAAAAGTTGAGAAAAGGGATCTTTGGATGCAAATATGTCAGATTGTTTACACTGACTAACTCATCCAGAGTGTGGTTGAAAGGACCCTGTGAAGAAGTTACAAAGATCCACCTTACGGTGATGGTTACCTGGGACTAAACAAGATGACCAATCTAATGGTTATATCATGCTGATTGAGAACTGTAGATGTCAGATAGAAATGACAAAGGGAGGACCAGCCACATGCTCAAGTCAAGGTTAACCTGAACCCCATTCCTGATGACAGCGTCAATCTTGATTCAGTATGTCATACCTACCTGTTTCCAGAAAAAGGAAACATGTATGGAAGAGATCTGTAAAAGGGACCTTGAGTGTCTGATCTGGGTTATTCCTCCCTCTGCATAAAAATGTTCTGCTGTGTTATAAAGTCTGTCAACTCTTAAAGTTCAGTCTTTCGGTGCCAAGCTAAGACCATCTTGTATTGAACTTCTGGAACTTTGGGCTTGGCATCATGAATGGAGTCTTTGCAGCTATTGTAGAAAGAATGCCATACACTCTCTTTTGCTGCCCTGGTTAAAATTCTTTCTATACTGAATCCAGGTTCTTGAACATTGAGTGGTGGGGACAGTGAAGTTGATACTGATCCATTGTCAATAGTATCCAGTCCCACTAGATAGTTGCCCAGCTGATTCTCCTCATAGTGCTGGGAAACATACTTCTCTTGCCATGGCATCCGTGTAAATTATTGTTTATTGTCCAGATATCAGAAAAACTTGGGCCATGTCTGTAAATTACAATGCTGATAACACTTCTGTCCTCATTGTTTAAAAATAAACCTTGTGTCAGGGTATTTAAACCTCACCTGAAGAAGTGCATTCTTAATTTTAATAGACTTTAGGTGGCTCATCAGAATAGTGCATGCAATGACTTGCCTAACTGTTTCATGTGCAAGTGAGATGCCTATAATATCCTATTGCAATGACAACTGGGTATGAAAATAGTCCAAGCCCGAACTGGCAACATGACAACATTTTCACACTCTCTGCCTGGTTGAGTACCATCCTAAATTAACAGAAGTCCACAATGCAACATAGTATGCACTTCTTTGTGAACTTTATCTAGCACATGCCACCTTGTACTTTATCATAAAGAAGGCAAATGTAATTACCAGTTTACAAAGTAGTTAAATGGACAATAAACAATAATTTAGAAAAACTTGTAACTACCACAAATTGTTACTTAGGTCTAACTTGATAAAGCAATGCATTGACATAATGATGTATTTAAAGTACTAGAGGACGGCAAAACAATTTTTGTAATGCATGTGTTAATTAATAAGAAAATGGAATGGTATCTGAATATAAGTACAAAACTCATTTGTTACCTATAACTTATTCTGTTAACTCTCAGTACTGCATCTTTGTATTTTTGTGTCTTTATCGACTCTGGATTGCAAGTAGAAAGAACTTGAAAAAAAAAGGATTTACCAGGAGGACTGCATAACTTCACAGCAAGAAATACGACATTTATTATGAACAAAGAGCAAAGAACAAAGAAAATTACAGATCAGGAACAGGCCCCTCAGCCCTCCAAGCCTGCGCCGATCCAGATCCTCTATCTAAAGCTGCCTCCTATCTTCCAAGCGTCTGTATCCCTCTGCTCCCTGCCCATTCATGTATCTGTCTAAATACAATTTAAATAATGCTATTGTGCCCACCTATACCACCTCCGCTGGCAACACATTCCAGGCACCCACCACACCCTGCATAAAGAACTTTCCATGCATGTCTCTCTTAAACTCTTCCCCTCTCATCTTCAAATCATGGCCCCTAGTAATTAAGTCCCCCACTCTGGGGAAAAAACTGCTTGCTAACCACCCTGTCTAAATCTCTCATGGTTTTGTAGACCTCAATCAGGTTCCCCCCTCAATCTCCATCTTTCTAATGTAAATAATCCTAATCTATTCAACCTCCCTCAATAGCTAGCACCCTCTATACCAGGCAGCAACCTGGAGAACCGCCTCTGCACCCTCTCCAAAGCATCCTTCTGGTAATGTGGCGACCAGAACTGTACACAGTATTCCAAATATGGTCGAACCAAACTCCTATACAACGGTAATATGACCAGTCAACTCTTGCACTCAGTGCCCCATCCGGTGAATGAAAACATGCCACACGCCTTCTTGACCATTCTATCGACCTGCATTGCCACCTTCAGGGTACAATGTACCTGAACACCCAGATCTCTCTGTGCATCAATTTTCCCCAGGGCTTTTTCATTTACTGTATAGTTTGCTCTTGAATTGGATCCTCCAAAATGCATCACTTCACATTTGCCTGGATTGAACTCCATCTGCCATTTCTCTGTCCAATTCTCCAATCTATCTGTATTATGCTGTACTCTCCGACAGTTCCCTTCACTACCTGCTACTCCACCAATCTTATTGTCATCTGCAAACTTGCTAATCAGGCCATCTATACCTTCCTCCAGATCATTTATGTATATCACAAACAACAGTGGTCCCAACACAGATCCCTGTGAAGCACTACTGGTCACAGTTGTCCATTTTGAGAAACTCCCTTCCACTACAACCCTCTGTCTCCTGCTGCCCAACCAGTTGTCTATCCATCTAGCTAGTACACCCTGAACCCCATGCGACTTCACTTTCTCCATCAGCCTACCATGGGGGATCTTATCAAACGCCTTACTAAAGTCCATGTATATGACATCCACAGCCTTTCCCTCATCTATTAACTTTGTCACCACCTCAAAGAATTCTATCAAGTTGGTAAAACATGACCTTCCCTGCACAAAACCATGCTGCCTATCACTAATAAGCCCATTTTCTTCCAAATGTAAATAGATCCTATCCCTCGGTATCTTCTCCAGCAGCTTCCCCAACACTGACGTCAGGCTCATCGGTCTATAATTACCTGGGTTATCCTTGCTACCCTTCTTAAAGGAGGGGACAACATCAGCAATTCTCCAGTCCTCCGGGACCTCACCCATGCTCAAGGATGCTGCAAAGATATCTGTTAAGGCCCCAGCTATTTCCTCTCTCGCTTCCCTCAGTAACCTGGGATAGATCCCATCCGGACCTAGGGACGTGTCCACCCTAATGCCTTTTAGAATACCCAACATTTCCCACCCCCCCCCCACCCTTATGCTGACCTGACCTAGAGTAATCAAAAATGTATCCCTAATCTCAACATCCATCATGTCCCTCTCCTCAGTAAATAGCGAAGCAAAGTACTCATTAAGAATCTCACTCATTTTCTGACTCCTCACATAACTTCCCTCCTTTGTCCTTGAGTGGGCCAACACCTTCTCTAGTTACCCTCTTGTTTCTTATTAACAAATAAAAGGTTTTGGGATTTTCCTTAACCCTGTTTGCTAAAGATATTTCATGACCCCTTTTAGCTCTCTTAATTCCTCATTTCAGATTGGTCTTACTTTCCCGATATTCTCCCAAAGCCTCATTTGTTTTCAGTCGCCTAGACCTTACGTATGATTCCTTATTGCTCTTTGCTAGTCTCACAATTTCACCTGTCATCCATGGTTCCCTAATCTTGCCCTTTCTATTCCTCATTTTCACAGGGACATATCTGTCCTGCACTCTAATCAATCTGTCTTTCAAAGCCTCCCACATATCAAATGTGGATTTACCCTCAAACAGCTGATCCCAATCCACATTTTCCAGCTCCTGCCAAATTTTGCTATAGTTGGCCTTCCCCTAATTTAGCACTCTTCCTTTAGGGCCACCTTCATCTTTGTCCAGGAGTGTTCTAAAACTTACGGAATTGTGATCACTATTCCCAAAGTAATCCCCTACTGAAACTCCAACCACCTGACCGGGCTCATTCCCCAACATCAAGTCCAGTATGGCCCCGTCTCAAGTTGGACTATTTACACTCTGCTCTAGAACACCGTCCTGGATGCTCCTTACAAATTCTGCCCTATCTAAACCCCTACACTAAATGAATCCCAGTCAATGTTGGGAAAATGAAAATCTCCCATCGCCACCACCCTGTTGCTCCGATATCTTTCCATAATCTGTCTACATATTTGTACCTCTATCTCACAGTCACTGTTGGGAGGCCTGTAGTACAGCCCCAGCATTGTTACTGCATTCTTCTTTCTGAGCTTAGCCCATATTGCCTCACGGCTCGAGTCCTCCATGGGGCCCTCCTTCAGTAGAGCTGTGATATCCTCTTTGACCAGTAATGCATCTCCTCCACCTCTTTTACCTCCCTCTCTATCCCGCCTGAAGTATCTATATCCTGGGATATTTAGTTGCCAATCTTGCCCTTCCCTCAACCAAGTCTCAGTAATAGCAATAACATCATACTTCCAGGTACTAATCCAAACCCTGAGTTCATCTGCCTTACTGACTACACTTCTCGCATTAAAACAAATGCACCTCAGACCACCTGTCCCTTTGCATTCATTATCTGCTCCCTGCCTACTCTTCCCTTCAGTCATACTGACTTTATTATCTAGTTCCTTACAAGCTTTAGTTACTACCTCCTTACTGTGCACTTACCTCTTCATTTGGTTCCCATCCCCCTGCCACATTAGTTTAAACCGTCCCCAACAGTGTTAGCAAAAGCTCCCCTGGGACATTGGTTCCAGTCCTGCCCAGGTATAGACCATCCTATTTGAAATAGTCCCACCTCCTCCAGAATCAGTCCCAATGTCCCAAAAATCGGAACCCTCCCTCCTGCACCATCTCTCAAGCCACTCATTTATCCTGCCTATTCTTTCATTTTGACTCTGGACTAGTACGTAGTACTGGTAGCAATCCTGAGATTAATATCTCTGAGGTACTACTTTTTAACTTGGCTCCTAACTCCCTAAATTCTGCTTGTAGGACCTCATCCTGTTTATTACCTATATCATTGGTGCCTACATGCACCATGACCGCTGGCTGTTCACCCTCCCCCTTCAGAGTGTCCTTGCAGTTAATCTGAGGTTCCAGCATTGTGCAGGAGCCAAGTGAGTTTTATCAGTGAAGTTGATTGGGTCTCAGCTAACTGAGCAGATTAGCACTAGGAGCAAGTTACAGAGACCACAGACAGTGTGACAGAAACATACTGGAGGGTAGTACTGTTGTCTACAACAGAAGCTGCCTGTTCTCTGCAGTAAAGAAAAACTCAGTTTAAACACAAAGACCAGTTACCTTTCCTATAGTAGATTCTGCAATCAGTGACGTTGAAATTGACAAATGAGAGGCATTTTCCAAGTTGATCAATCACTCTGTACTCTTGTAAACCAGTGAAAGCTTCCAGGAAAATTTAACTGAATACCAAGCACCTGGCTAGCAGAAAGATAGCAAGAACTGCAGATACTGGAGTCAGAGATAACACAGTGCAGAGCTGGAAGAGCAAAGCAGGAGGGTGAACAGCCAGCATCAGAGGAGCAGGAATGTTGACATTTCAGGTCGGAACCCTTCAGATTCTGAATAAGGGGCCTGACCCGAAATGTCAACTTTCCTGCTCCTCTGATGCTGCGTAACCTGCTGTGTTCCTCCAGCTCCACACTGTGTTATCCCTGGCGAGCTGAAGATGGATCATCTCTGCATCAGAATAAGGAAGCAAGACAACTGAACTGACTTCACCATTTTTCTCTACCTCTGCCAATAATCTACGTTCCATACTTTGTATCTGTGTATGTGTACCTATATATTTGTGTATGCATGTGTGAAGTGCAAATAATGAGGGGATTAGAGTTTGATTTGGTTGTGTTACACACCAGTGCTTTATATCTGTTTCTTTGTAGGTATAGTTTGACTATTTGCAAAAGAAAATTATAATTCTTGTTTAGTACAGAAATTTGGAATGTGCTTTGTATCAACCTGTCTGAAAGTCAGGTCAATTGAGGCACTGTGCAAATATTAAAAACACTGCAACATTTGTTTCAACACTGGGAACACTGGGACTCAATTTACAGTGTGGTACCCCAGTGGATCATAATAATCAACCACCAGTGACTGAGTGCAAGTTTATATTTATTATATTCAGGTAACTCAGGGAGAGTATCATTCCAGCTAGGCTGGATAAGACGCTGAACAATACAGAAAAATTGAATTCCTTTAGACCATTTTTGGTCATGTAGAGTCAGAGTGATGCCGACAATTCTCGCACCAGCTGAGCTCACCACATAGGACCTGCTTCACTGCTCACCTGAGTTGTAGTGACCCTCAGGTTAAATCCAGCATCAGCCATCTCTCTCTAATGAGAGAGTAACACTCTGGTCCTCTGGGACAATGGCATTTTTTGTTACCATAATTGAAATTCCAAACTTGCTTCCTACAAAAATAAGAAACAGAATAAAGCTGTTAATACCTCCTTCACCCAGCCTGGGAACAATTAATCTTATCATAGGTGTTACTGTTTTCCCATTCCCTATCAGTGTCTGTCACTTTCCTGTCTCTAAACCTTTCCTGACTCCAAAGGCTCTCTAGGGCATTTTTTTGTTACTATTAACTTGCATTTGTCCAAGGTTGCGCACAAATTCCTACTGAACACTAACCTCTGGGATGCCTTTGATTCATCTGGCTCAGGTTAATTAATTGAAGTCTGCTGTTTACTTGAATTGGAGGAATGGCTTTTAATGTCATCAAACCCACAATGATTTCGTATAATTGTGCTTCCATGGAAAAAGAATGGAAAATTAACCATAGCAGGATACTAGCAAATCTCAGTTGTTAAAAATGGTTTACACAGAACACGTCATGATAATGGTAAATTATTAACTATCCATTTTCAATTTCCATTTTCTGATTTATAATACCTGAGAATAAAATTACTTTTAAAAAAAAACAAAACGCGAACCCCACCGAGGAAAAGTACATCCATTAAACAACTATGGTTTCAGATTAAAGTCTAACTTCTTAAGAACTCTAAACATATATTTTAAACTGCATATTCTTGATCTTCATTTTGTTCCAGGCTCTCTCTTTTTTTAAAAACGTTATGTATTGGGCATTCGATGTACACATGTACAGATGTTGCAATTTTTTCTTAGGGTTAGTAAGTAATAATATTCTTCTTTCACTGAAGAAAACATCGTAATTGGCTCCTTCACCTTGAATAGTGCAATATTTTAATTGAAGTTTGATGAAGTTGCATGGTAAAAACATCTTAAAAATATTTGTTAGAACCAACTCAAAGGGTTAAAAAAAGTGAACAGATTCTTACTTTTGTCATCTTTAATGATACAATTATTCACTTCAGATATTTTGCATCAACTATTCATATGGGTTATGACAGACATCTGGAGCAAGTGGTCTTGAATGAGAGAAAGGGACACTGCTACTGTACTAAAATAGCCCTATAATTATGCATTGTATGCTCTTTAGAACATACAGCCAAATAAAGGAACAATTAAGCATAATTCGACATTTTTATTGTGCACTTGTTCATTTTTGTACAATTGAGATCTGTAACATGAATTATCCAGGATCATCATGAAACAATGGGCTCTTCTTTCAGTCCCTGACAGTTTACATCCTTACAAAATGCAACGCAACATTTCTAAGCAGCATAATACTTTTTCTTTATCAATTGTTTAAGGCTGTCCTCCATATTTTTTAACTTACTGTTGTTTTATTAAGGAACATCTCCGTAATGACATTTGAATAGATTTTTAATGTACTAAAATAGCATTGCTAATATGTACCATAAAAATAATTTAAATGCTAAGTGAAAACACTTTTCCAAATCTCTAGAAAATTCAACATCATTAAATGCTCCCGGTATCCTAATCGTTCATCCCAAGGAGAGGACAAAACCATTCACTCACAGACAAAAATCACTCACAAATTCTTCAACATTTTCCATGTTCAACATATAAACAAAAATTGTCATAATTTTTCATTCTTGAGATTATTGAATTTTCACAAGCATTAAATTTGTTCACTACATTGTTCAGTACTTACAAGAACAGTTGAGTTTGTAAGCAACCCTTCATGGTGAGTCTCGATACAAGGATTCTCTTAGCAACTATGCTGTAATTGTCAGGGGAAATACTAAAAGAATGACGTTCATCACCGTAAACATGAAAGAGAATATTTTGTCATCGTTAGAGCACTACAGCATTTCACACAAAAGGAAATTAATTGTATACATATGGTATGTGTTTGCAGCAGTAAAATACAATATTTATTAATAATTCATAAGAGAATCAAAAAGCCAGAACTTTTTAGAGGGAAATTTTTATTATCCACATTTAAGTCTACTACTAAATTTTACCTGCTGAAACCAAAATTAATTCCTCTTTGAAAGTAACTCGATTTTGCACAGGACTTCATGGCACTGTCTGTTCCAGTTTCTGTAGCACATTTATAGTTAGATTCTAGAGCCCCCTGCTGACTTGTTGAAGAACTACACGTAATTTATGGAATTTAGAAAATGAACATTCCCTCTTTTGATTGGGAGCACTAAAACAATACCACAGAGAATGAGTCAGTATAATGTGACTGCGGCATATGTCTACATACACATTAAGTTCTTCCCACAAAATAACAAAAACAAACATTTACAATGGATTTATGACAGCTAAATCAAATTTCATTTTTATGGTATAGCATTCTGGCAGTTTACTGACATTTTTTGAATTGATTTCTGTATACCTGTTCATTTGTCAATGAAAACTATAGTTAATGGCCTTAATAATTATACACTTTGTTACCTGCTGCATTTGATTACTTTTGTTACATATTTGGACATTTTTAACCTAATGACTTAGTCCATTTATAAAGTCCTTGATGCAAATTGCACTATAATTCACCTTTTGTGTTTGATGTATATTTCTTGAATAAAGTACTTTTATTGTAATTGCTAATATAATCAGTTTATAAAGGTATGGTGTGTTTGATGACATAAATTAGTATTGCATTTATAAGACGGAGGATGGCCTAGTGGTTAATACAGAAACTATTAATGCAGAAACTCAACTAATACCCCAGGGATAACAAGATATGGAGCTGGATGAACACAGCAGGTCAAGCAGCTTCAGAGGAGCAGGGAAGCTGACGTTTTAGGTCTAGACTCTTCCTCCAAAATGGCCGTTTCAGCCATTTCTGAAGAAGGGTCTAGGCCTGAAACGTCAGCTTTCCTGCTCCTCTGATGCTGCCTGGCCTGCTGTGTTCTTCCAGCTCCACACCTTGTTATCTCAGATTCTCCAGCATCAGCAGTTCCTACCATCTATGTAACAATAATATCCCAGGGACCTGGGGTTTGAATCCTGCCATGGCAATGGTGCAATCTGAATTCAATTTTTAAAAAAGTCTAATTAAAAAGATAAAGTACCTTTATCCAAAAGAGCAAAGAAAATTCCAGCTTTCACGGCACTGAATGGCATGTCATGCCAGTTGGTATGAAGAATGCACCAGTTACATGTCAAAGCTGAACCATTTCAGTGTTACACAACTGTGTGATATACACGGATGATATTGCGATTTTTAGCCATACATGGAGGAACATTTGGAGAATCTAGTTGAACTGTTTGAATGACCTCAGGAGGTGGGCTTGGTGATAAAACTGGTTGAGAGTGAGTTCGCAAAAACCCAAGCTACATTTCTAGGCCATATCACCGGATGGCTGAACAGGACATGAAAACAAAGATTTCCCACATCGTTGAAATAGAGGGGAGTGCTGTGATTCCTGACCTTGCGTGGTTTTTATCAAAATTTTGCACCAAATTTTAGCAGTGCAGTGCTGAATTGACTGCCCTTTGGAAAGAATTCTGAGGGATAGGATTTATGACTATTTAGAAAAGCATAGCGTGATTAAAGGGAGTCAGCATGGCTTTGTGAGGGGCAGGTCATGCCTCACAAATATTATTGAGTTCTTTGAGGAAGTCACGAGGCAGGTTGACGAGGGTCGAGCAGTGGATGTGGTGTACATGGACTTCAGCAAGGCATTTGATAAGGTTCCCCATGGCAGGCTCATTCATAAAGTCAGGAGGTATGGGATACAGGGTGATTTGGCTGTCTGGATTCAGAATTGGTTGGCTGACAGGAGGCAGAGAGTGGTTGTAGATGGTAAGTATTCTGCCTGGAGGTCAGTGCGGAGTGGTGTCCCGCAGGGCTCTGTTCTTGGGCCTCTGCTCTTTGTAGTTTTTATAAATGACTTGGATGAGGAGGTTGAGGGGCGGGTTAGTACGTTTGCTGATGACACAAAGGTTGGAGGTGCCGTTGATAGTATCGAGGGCTATTGCAGGCTTCAGCGAGACATTGACAGAATGCAAAGCTGGGCTGAGAAATGGCAGATGGAGTTCAACTTGGATAAATGCGAAGTGATGCATTTTGGAAGGTCAAACTTAAATGCTGAATATAGGATTAAAGGCAGGATTCTCGGCAGTGTGGAGGAACAGCGGGATCTTGGTGTTCAAGTGCATAGCTCCCTCAAAGTTGCCACCCAGGTGGATAAGGTTGTTAAGAAAGCATATGGTGTTTTGGCTTTCATTAACAGGGGGATCGAGTTTAAGAGCTGCGAGGTTATGCTGCAGCTCTACAAAACCCTGGTGAGACCACACTTGGAATATTGTGTCCAGTTCTGGTCACCCTATTATAGGAAAGATGTGGAGGCTTTGGAGAGGGTGCAAAGGAGGTTTACCAGGATGCTGCCTGGACTGGAGGGCTTGTCTTATGAGGAGAGGTTGACTGAGCTCGGACTTTTCTCTCTGGAGAGAAGAAGGAAGAGAGGTGACCTCATCGAGGTGTACAAGGTAATGAGAGGCATGGATAGAGTCGATAGCCAGAGACTTTTCCCCAGGGCAGGATTGACTGCCACGAGGGGTCATAGTTTTAAGGTGTTAGGAGGAGGGTATAGAGGAGAAGTCAGAGGGAGGTTCTTCACCCAGAGAGTTGTGAGCGCATGGAATAGTTTGCCAGTGGTAGTCATGGAAGCAGAATCATTAGTGACATTTAAGCAACTGCTGGACATGCACATGGACAGCAGTGAATTGAGGGGAATGTAGGTTAGGTTATTTTGTTTTTGGATTAGGATTATTCCATGGCACAACATCGTGGGCCGAAGGGCATGTACTGTGCTGTACTTTTCTATGTTCTATGTTCTATGTTCTAACTGCGGAAAATTTCAGTGGATGGATGAGAGTGAGAAGGCATTTGACAGCCTGAAAGCTGTGTTGAACACTGCTCTGGTGTTAGCAACACCTAATTACATAAAATCATCCAAGGTAACAATTGATGTGAGTGATGTGGGTATCGGTGCTGTACTCTCGCCAGAAGATGATAAAAGTATCGAAGGATCTATCAGGTATTTTTACTAAGAGTTGAATGTTCATCAAAAAAAAATCACCATTGAGAAAAAAATCTTGAGTTTTCTAGTGTCATGGCAACATTTAAACATTTATATTGCTAGTAATGTATTTGAGGTGATTATGTGTACTGAACATAACCTCTCAATGTTTTTGGAGAAATTTAAGAAAAAAAATACTAGACTACTTAGATGGAGTTTATTGTTGCGGCCATTCAATTTAAAACTTTAAATGTGGCCCGGCAAGAGAATGTAATTTTGTCATGACTTTGATGAACGAACTCGGAGGTATTTGGTGGAGAAAGAAATGCACAGAAATGAACTTTGAATTATTGGCTATCTATATGCTTAGAGTTAGTACAAAGTAAATATAATGTAGTGTATTAATACTGTGAGATTAAACACTTCTGAAAATGAAGCTATCTTTGTACTTTAATGGTTTTTTTTAAGGGTGGAGGTATAATGATACTCTGCTTTTCAGAAATGTGTTCTGTCCTGTTTCTCTCACATAAAAGTGTTGTAATAATGGTGCTGAATGTCATCTCCAAACAGGCAGTTGTAGACTCATACAGTGATATTGCTGCACAGCATGGAAACAGAACTTTCAATCCAATTTGTCCATGCTGACCAGATAACCTAAATTAATCTAGTCCCATTTGCCAGCTTTTGGCACATATTCCTCTAAACCCTTCCTATTCATATACCCATCCAGATGCCTTTAAATGTTGTAATTGTACCAGCCTCCACCACTTCCTTTGGCAGCTTATTCCATAAATGCATCACCCTCTGTGAAAAGTTGGCCCTTAAGCCCCTTTTAAATCTTTCTCCACTTGTTAAGCTTATGCCCTCTAGTTTTGGCACAGCTACCATGGGGAAAAGACCTTGGCTATTCACCCTACCTATGACCCTCATGATTTTACTTCTAATAGGTCACCCCTCAGCTTCCAATGCTGTAGGGAAAATAGCCCCAGCCTATTCAGCCTCTCTAAAGATCAAACACTCCAACCCTCAGAACATCCTTGTAAATCTTTTCTGAACCCTTTCAAATTTTACAATATCTTTCCTATAGCAGGGAGACCAGAAATGAACGCAGTATTCCAAAAGTAGCCCAACTAATGTTCTGTACAGCCGCAAAATGACCTCTCGGCTCCAATACTCAATGCACTGACCAATAAAGGCAAGCATACCAAACACCTTCTTCACTATCCTGTCTACTTGGGACTCCACCTTCAAGGAACCATGAACCTGCACTCCAAGGTCTCTTTGTTCAGCAACACTCCCCAGAATCTTACCATTAAGTGTGTAAATCATGCCCTGATTTGTCTTTCCAAAATGCAGCACCTCGCATTTGGGGATGGAAAAATGTCTTGGGTGGTGGGGTCGGATTGTAAATGGCGGAAGTGACGGAGGATAATGCGTTGTATCCGGAGGTTGGTAGGGTGGTGTGTGAGAACGAGGGGGATCCTCTTGGGGCGGTTGTGGCGGGGGCGGGGTGTGAGGGATGTGTCGCGGGAAATGCGGGAGACGCGGTCAAGGGCGTTCTCAATCACCGTGGGGGGAAAGTTGCGGTCCTTAAAGAACTTGGACATCTGGGATGTGCGGGAGTGGAATGTCTTATCGTGGGAGCAGATGCGGCGGAGGCGGAGGAATTGGGAATAGGGGATGGAATTTTTGCAGGAGGGTGGGTGGGAGGAGGTGTATTCTAGGTAGCTGTGGGAGTCGGTGGGCTTGAAATGGACATCAGTTACAAGCTGGTTGCCTGAGATGGAGACTGAGAGGTACAAGCTGGTTGCCTGAGATGGAGACTGAGAACATTTTTCCATCCCCTCCCCTGTCTGCTTTCCGGAGAGACCACTCTCTCCGTGACTCCCTTGTTCGCTCCACACTGCCCTCCAACCCCACCACACCCGGCACCTTCCCCTGCAACCGCAGGAAATGCTACACTTGTCCCCACACCTCCTCCCTCACCCCCATCCCAGGCCCCAAGATGACATTCCACATTAAGCAGAGGTTCACCTGCACATCTGCCAATGTGGTATACTGCATCCACTGTACCCGGTGCGGCTTCCTCTACATTGGGGAAACCAAGCGGAGACTTGGGGACCGCTTTGCAGAACACCTCCACTCAGTTCGCAACAAACAACTGCACCTCCCAGTCGCAAACCATTTCCACTCCCCCTCCCATTCTCTTGATGACATGTCCATCATGGGCCTCCTGCACTGCCACAATGATGCCACCCGAAGGTTGCAGGAACAGCAACTCATATTCCGCCTGGGAACCCTGCAGCCATATGGTATCAATGTGGACTTCACCAGTTTCAAAATCTCCCCTTCCCCCACTGCATCCCTAAACCAGCCCAGTTCATCCCCTCCCCCCACTGCACCACACAACCAGCCCAGCTCTTCCCCCCCACCCACTGCATCCCAAAACCAGTCCAACCTGTCTCTGCCTCCCTAACCGGTTCTTCCTCTCACTCATCCCTTCCTCCCACCCCAAGCCGCACCCCCAGCTACCTACTAACCTCATCCCACCTCCTTGACCTGTCCGTCTTCCCTGGACTGACCTATCCCCTCCCTACCTCCCCACCTACACCCTCTCCACCTATCTTCTTCACTCTCCATCTTCGGTCCGCCTCCCCCTCTCTCCCTATTTATTCCAGTTCCCTCCCCCCATCCCCCTCTCTGATGAAGGGTCTAGGCCCGAAACGTCAGCTTTTGTGCTCCTGAGATGCTGCTTGGCCTGCTGTGTTCATCCAGCCTCACATTTTATTATCTGTATCCAAATGGCTAGTTCTCCCTGTATTCTATGTGATCTAACCTTGCTAACCAGTCTACCATGAGGAACCTTGTCAAATGCCTTACTGAAGTCCATATAGATCACATTCTGCCTTCATCAATCCTCTTCGCTACTTCTTCAAAATACTCAGTTACTTAGTAAGGCATGATTTCTCATGCACAAAGCCATGGTGACTATCTCTAATCGGTCCTTGCATTTCAAAATACATGTGAATCCAGTCCCTCAGGATCCCCTCTGACAATTTGCCCACCACTGATGTCAATCTCCTGGCCTACAGTTCCCTGACTTCTCCTTTCTTAAATAGTGGTACCATATTTGCCAACCTCCAGCCTTCTGGCACCTCACCTGTGGCTACTGATGATACAAATATCTCCGCAAAGGGCCCAGCAATCACTTCCCTAGCTTTCCTCAAAGTTCTAGGGTTTATACCTGATCAGGTACCGAGGATTTATCCACCTTTATGTGTTTTAAATGTGCAGCGCCTCCTCCTCCATAATATAGACACTATGCAAGATGCTGCTATTTATTTCCCCAAGTTCTCCAGCTTGCATATCCTTCTCGACAGTAAACACTGATGCAAAATACTCATTTAGTATCTCACCCATCTCCCGCGTGAATTCTCCTTAACCCTATTTGCCAAAGCTATCTTGTGTCCCCTTTTTGGCCTCCTGATTTCCCTCTTAAGTATACTCCTACTGCCTTTATACTCTTCTAGGGATTCACTCAATCCCTGCTGTCTGTACCTGACATATGCTTCATTCCTTTACTTGAACCAAACAGCTTTGAGTTCTCCCTTGGTGTATTTTTTTTAAAGATAAAAGAATTTGAGTGGGTGGGGTCAGGCTCACTGACCCAAATGGGACTTCAGTTTTGCTTGCAGTTAGTTGAGTTTTTTGCTAGCTGGCTGACGGAGCCAACAACCAGAGTGAGCTCTCTGCTGCTAAATTGAAGAGATAAAGAGAGGGTTTTCCTCTTAGAACACAGAGGGGCCAGACTGTTTCCTCCATTGTTTCTGTCTACTGTTACTGGAGAGAGGCAGCACATCAGACTAATGACTGTTTTGCTGAATTACAATTTTGCCAAAGGGTGTGTTTATTGGAAACTGCCTATAATGGAACAGTTGGGGATTGGTGATAAAATAACACATTATCTTGTTAAATATTACAACAAAGTTATGCCAATTATCTTTTTGATTATTTTAACTGTGTTGTAAGAATAAAGTGTGTTTTGATTAAAGCTTTGTGATGGCCCAATCAAATCATGTCAGGAACACTGCCTTACACTTGTCTTTTAGAAGGGTACAGGTTAGGATCGAGTGTATCTCCTTAAATACTCTTGGGAGTCTGGTCAGGTCCGTACACAAACACAGTTCAAGCAAGTGGCCAAGAGGGTATCTCTGCCTGCCTATGTTCTGTAATGTAATAAAATGTGAGGCTGGATGAACACAGCAGGCCAAGCAGCATCTCAGGAGCACAAAAGCTGACGTTTCGGGCCTAGACCCTTCATCAGAGAGGGGGATGGGGAGAGGGAACTGGAATAAATAGGGAGAGAGGGGGAGGTGGACCGAAGATGGAGAGTAAAGAAGATAGGTGGAGAGAGTGTAGGTGGGGAGGTAGGGAGGGGATAGGTCAGTCCAGGGAAGACGGACAGGTCAAGGAGGTGGGATGAGGTTAGTAGGTAGCTGGGGGTGCGGCTTGGGGTGGGAGGAAGGGATGGGTGAGAGGAAGAACCGGTTAGGGAGGCAGAGACAGGTTGGACTGGTTTTGGGATGCAGTGGGTGGGGGGGGAAGAGCTGGGCTGGTTGTGTGGTGCAGTGGGGGGAGGGGAAGAACTGGGCTGGTTTAGGGATGCAGTAGGGGAAGGGGAGATTTTGAAACTGGTAAAGTCCACATTGATACCATATGGCTGCAGGGTTCCCAGGCGGAATATGAGTTGCTGTTCCTGCAACCTTCGGGTGGCATCTTTGTGGCAGTGCAGGAGGCCCATGATGGACATGTCATCTAGAGAATGGGAGGGGGAGTGGAAATGGTTTGCGACTGGGAGGTGCAGTTGTTTGTTGCGAACTGAGCAGAGGTGTTCTGCAAAGCGGTCCCCAAGCCTCCCCTTGGTTTCCCCAATGTAGAGGAAGCCGCACCGGGTACAGTGGATGCAGTATACCACATTGGCAGATGTGCAGGTGAACCTCTGCTTAATGTGGAATGTCATCTTGGGGCCTGGGATGGGGGTGAGGGAGGAGGTGTGGGGACAAGTGTAGCATTTCCTGCGGTTGCAGGGGAAGGTGCCGGGTGTGGTGGGGTTGGAGGGCAGTGTGGAGCGAACAAGGGAGTCACGGAGAGAGTGGTCTCTTTTTCCATCCCCTCCCCTGTCTGCTTTCCGGAGAGACCACTCTCTCCGTGACTCCCTTGTTCGCTCCACACTGCCCTCCAACCCCACCACACCCGGCACCTTCCCCTGCAACCGCAGGAAACGCTACACTTGTCCCCACACCTCCTCCCTCACCCCTATCCCAGGCCCCAAGATGACATTCCACATTAAGCAGAGGTTCACCTGCACATCTGCCAATGTGGTATACTGCATCCATTGTACCCGGTGCGGCTTCCTCTACATTGGGGAAACCAAGTGGAGGCTTGGAGACCGCTTTGCAGAACACCTCCGCTCAGTTCGCAACAAACAACTGCACCTCCCAGTCGCAAACCATTTCCACTCCCCCTCCTATTCTCTAGATGACATGTCCATCATGGGCCTCCTGCACAGCTACAATGATGCCACCCGAAGGTTGCAGGAACAGCAACTCATATTCCGCCTGGGAACCCTGCAGCCATATGGTATCAATGTGGACTTCACCAGTTTCAAAATCTCCCCTTGCCCTACTGCATCCCTAAACCAGCACAGTTTGTCCCCTCCCCCCACTGCACCACACAACCAGCCCAGCTCTTCCCCCCCACCCACTGCATCCCAAAACCAGTCCAACCTGTCTCTGCCTCCCTAACCTTGCTATGGCAGTGAAGACCTAACCGAACAAGATGGGCCAAGCTCTTGCAACCTCCCTCCCTAACTCTCACCCATCCCTTCCTCCCACCCCAAGCCGCACCCCCAGCTACCTACTAACCTCATCCCACCTCCTTGACCTGTCCGTCTTCCCTGGACTGACCTATCCCCTCCCTACCACCCCACCTACACTCTCTCCACCTATCTTCTTTACTCTCCATCTTCGGTCCACTTCCCCCTCTCTCCCTATTTATTCCAGTTCCCTCTCCCCATCCCCCTCTCTGATGAAGGGTCTAGGCCCGAAACGTCAGCTTTTGTGCTCCTGAGATGCTGCTTGGCCTGCTGTGTTCATCCAGCCTCACATTTTATTATCTTGGAATTCTCCAGCATCTGCAGTTCCCATTATCTATGTTCTGTAATGCTTTGCTCTGTCATACTCTTTGGACAGCCCTCCTGGTTTATGTCCTCATTTACTAATTTTTATCCTCAGATGATTGCTGTTGATCCTCTGTTTTTACTGTATCCAGGTTATTCCAACACCCCTTCATTGAGTCCAATTCAGAAATTGGATGGATGAACAGTTGAGGAGGATGGCAGCCATACAGCATTCAGGGACATTGTGTAGAAGAAGCAGTTGCACGATGACTCGGACAGGTACCAGCAAGCTGCATTTACCAGATCTGTTTTATCCTTTAGGTTCTGGCACCAGGTGGTTTTCTTGCTGAAGGAGAGTAGAATTGGAGGTGTAGGTTGACCAGGGTTAGCTGAGGTATTAATGACATGCAAATGCAAGGAGAAAAAGTTGGTTGCTATTTAGGGCTCAAGAGGAAAATCACATGAATTTTTCTTGGTATTGAGAATCGATTCTTTCAGCTTTGTGATACTTTGCTACCTCAATTGCCATTACTTATGCTACAAAAGGGAGATGAAAATTCTGCCCAAAGCATTTCACCATTTATTAAATCCAAAATACACAATTTTTCTAAACAACGACTATATCAGACAGCATTGTGTCCTTTTTAATTCTAAAACTGAGCTCAAGCCCAAGGACAGGTTGCAAGAGCTTGGCCCATCTTGTTCGATTAGGTCTTCACTGCCATAGCAAGGACAAGCTGAGGGACTAGACGGAAAAGATATTGTATTCCTGAGGAAAATGTGTCATGTTTATTGTATCACTGTCTTTCCATTGGTGCCCAGGTCATTACCTAACTGCAGGAGGAAGCAGGAAGTCAAATGTGATTGATAGAGTTTCCAACTCAGGCTGTACATCTGCCTAGAGACACTAACAGAAATGATGCCACAGAAAAGTCTGGGTTCATGGCAAAGGCAGGTCAGGGGCACAAATTTCAAAAGTTAACCAATGGAGGATGATCAGTACAGCAAAAGTAAATTGTAGAAAATGACCACATAGAATTTATTTATCAGAACTTCATCAAGTTAGCGTAAACAACTACAGAAAGAGTATGAGAGATTATCGGAACTGCAGATGCTGGAGAATTCCAAGATAATAAAATGTGAGGCTGCCTCACATTCTATTATCACAGAAAGAGTATGAACAGCTATTCCCTAGATTAAAAACCTACCAAGGCCATTTTTTTTTTAAAAAAGAGACTTCTTTCATGGGTACAGGCTTCCTAAAGGTAGCTCAAAAGCATGGGTAAAACATTACTATCTGGGGGAAAATATGAGATTTTATTAACTTAGCAAAATATGGTCCAACTTAAACAGCTTTTTATTGAAATAAACCCTACAGCTTTTCAAGATAATAAAGTGTGAAGCTGGATGAACACAGCAGGCCCAGCAGCATCTCAGGAGCACAAAAGCTGACGTTTCGGGCCTAGACCCTTCATCAGAGAGGGGGATGGGGTGAGGCTTCTGGAATAAATAGGGAGAGAGGGGGAGGCGGACCAAAGATGGAGAGAAAAGAAGATAGGTGGAGAGGAGAGTATAGCTGGGGAGGTAGGGAGGGGATAGGTCAGTCCAGGGAAGACGGACAGGTCAAGCAGGTGGGATGAGGTTGGTAGGTAGGAGATGGAGGTGCGGCTTGGGGTGGGAGGAAGGGATGGGTGAGAGGAAGAACAGGTTAGGGAGGCAGAGACAGGTTGGACTGGTTTTGGGATGCAGTGGGTGGAGGGGAAGAGCTGGGCTAGTTGTGTGATGCAGTGGGGGGAGGGGACGAACTGGGCTGGTTTTGGGATGCGGTGGGGGAAGGGGAGATTTTGAAGCTGGTGAAGTCCACATTGATACCATTGGGCTGCAGGGTTCCCAAGCGAAATATGAGTTGCTGTTCCTGTAACCTTCGGGTACCCTGTTCCCTCCTCTAGATTTGGTCTGTTCTGGGTGTAAGAGGATGCCATCCACACCTGTGAACTCCCAATTCCAGCTTCCTGGTGGGAGCTACACCAAAAAGGCAGAACTACTGCGCTCACATTACACTTTCTACATGGCCATGAAGCAGCCATGTCCAGTTAACAGTGAGCTGAAATGTCTGATTATTCATTGACATTGGGATATAGCTTTCAGTACAGGTCCCACACATGCACATATGTAGAATTGGTTACCTACATTAACGATGGTGCAGATTAAACAAACACAGATATGAAACCCAATCAGTGCATCCCTTCACTACTGACACTGCAGTTATCTCGCACAACATTTCCTTTGGTCACTGCCAAATCCCAACAGATACTTGGCCATCCCAATGGTTGAAGACCCCATTCATATGATCCACCAGCCTCCTCCCAACTGAATCCAGACATATGAAAACTGAATCTGTACAGCTCCGTTGGTGGATATATACACTTTGACAACACTGTGATTATCCATCTTAAATGATGGGTCCCACCCTATAGGCCAGACTATTCCACATTGGATCACATTGACACTACACACTCTCCCATCCCAATTCACCAATGTCTCCTCGTTGCATTTTTTCATGCTCTAACTCCACGTTCTTCCCCTGCAAATCCCACCAACATGCAATCATGCCACTACCAGCATAGATGTGCACAGGAGACAACACCACCAGCCCCAGCCAGCATAGATTTAAACAATAGCCCAGGTAAGTGCAGTGTCTCAAGTAAAATGCAACACAGAGCATCAAAGGATGGTGAATGACCTTTGTGCTCCTCAAAGTAACCAGACCTTTTCTGTTATTTCACGTTCATTTGACCAGCATGCATTCTAACTCTGCCACTCACATATCACCAAACTCTAGACAAGGGTGGCGCAGTGGTAGTATGGCGCACTGACCTCTACATCGCCGAGGCCAGACGCCAACTCTCCGACACCACCTCCTACCGCCTCCTCGATCATGACCCCACACCCGAGCACCAAACCATCATCTCCAACACCATTCATGACCTCATCACCTCAGGGGACCTCCCACCCACAGCCTCCAACCTCATTGTTCCCCAACCCCGCACGGCCCGTTTCTATCTCCTTCCCAAAATCCACAAACCTGCCTGCCCTGGTCGACCCATCGTCTCAGCCTGCTCCTGCCCCACCGAACTCATCTCCACCTATCTGGACTCCATTTTCTCCCCTTTGGTCCAGGAACTCCCCACCTATGTCCGTGACACCACCCACGCCCTCCACCTCCTCCAGGACTTCCAATTCCCTGGCCCCCAACACCTCATATTCACCATGGACGTCCAGTCCCTGTACACCTGCATTCCGCATGGAGATGGCCTCAAGGCCCTCCGCTTCTTCCTGTCCCGCAGGCCCGACCAGGCCCCCTCCACCGACACTCTCATCCACCTAGCTGAACTCGTCCTCACACTCAACAACTTCTCTTTTGACTCCTCCCACTTCCTACAGACTAAGGGGGTGGCCATGGGCACCCGCATGGGCCCCAGCTATGCCTGCCTCTTTGTAGGTTACGTGGAACAGTCCCTCTTCCGCACCTACACAGGCCCCAAACCCCACCTCTTCCTCCGGTACATTGATGACTGTATCGGCGCCGCCTCTTGCTCCCCAGAGGAGCTCGAACAGTTCATCCACTTCACCAACACCTTCCACCCCAACCTTCAGTTCACCTGGGCCATCTCCAGCACATCCCTCACCTTCCTGGACCTCTCAGTCTCCATCTCAGGCAACCAGCTTGTAACTGATGTCCATTTCAAGCCCACCGACTCCCACAGCTACCTAGAATACACCTCCTCCCACCCACCCTCCTGCAAAAACTCCATCCCCTATTCCCAATTCCTCCGCCTCCGCCGCATTTGCTCCCACAATAAGACATTCCACTCCCGCACATCCCAGATGTCCAAGTTCTTTAAGGACCGCAACTTTCCCCCCACGGTGATTGAGAACGCCCTTGACCGCGTCTCCCGCATTTCCCGCGACACATCCCTCACACCCCGCCCCCGCCACAACCGCCCCAAGAGGATCCCCCTCGTTCTCACACACCACCCTACCAACCTCCGGATACAACGCATTATCCTCCGACACTTCCGCCATTTACAATCCGACCCCACCACCCAAGACATTTTTCCATCCCCTCCCCTGTCTGCTTTCCGGAGAGACCACTCTCTCCGTGACTCCCTTGTTCGCTCCACACTGCCCTCCAACCCCACCACACCCGGCACCTTCCCCTGCAACCGCAGGAAATGCTACACTTGTCCCCACACCTCCTCCCTCACCCCCATCCCAGGCCCCAAGATGACATTCCACATTAAGCAGAGGTTCACCTGCACATCTGCCAATGTGGTATACTGCATCCACTGTACCCGGTGCGGCTTCCTCTACATTGGGGAAACCAAGCGGTGGCTTGGGGACCGCTTTGCAGAACACCTCCGCTCAGTTCGCAACAAACAACTGCACCTCCCAGTCGCAAACCATTTCCACTCCCCCTCCCATTCTCTTGATGACATGTCCATCATGGGCCTCCTGCACAGCCACAATGATGCCACCCGAAGGTTGCAGGAACAGCAACTCATATTCCGCCTGGGAACCCTGCAGCCATATGGTATCAATGTGGACTTCACCAGTTTCAAAATCTCCCCTTCCCCCACTGCATCCCTAAACCAGCCCAGTTCATCCCCTCCCCCCACTGCACCACACAACCAGCCCAGCTCTTCCCCCCCACCCACTGCATCCCAAAACCAGTCCAACCTGTCTCTGCCTCCCTAACCGGTTCTTCCTCTCACCCATCCCTTCCTCCCACCCCAAGCCGCACCTCCAGCTACCTCCTAACCTCATCCCACCTCCTTGACCTGTCCGTCTTCCCTGGACTGACCTATCCCCTCCCTACCTCCCCACCTACACCCTCTCCACCTATCTTCTTTACTCTCCATCTTCGGTCCGCCTCCCCTTCTCTCCCTATTTATTCCAGTTCCCTCCCCCCATCCCCCTCTCTGATGAAGGGTCTAGGCCCGAAACGTCAGCTTTTGTGCTCCTGAGATGCTGCTTGGCCTGCTGTGTTCATCCAGCCTCACATTTTATTATCTAGAACTACCGTTCTCATTGCTGCATACATCCTGTTCCTTCAATGGCTTTCACTCGCCTAATTTTCCCAAACTCCTAATTCTTCTTGCCCTCTGCTTTTTCTATTCACTCACCTGATTTTTTTCTTCTCCTGCATCACGATTCACAAATCATAGAATCCATACAGTGTGGAAACAGGGCCTTTGGCCCAACAAGTCCACACCAACCCTCAGAGCATCTCACCCAGACCCATTCCCCCATAACCCACCTAATCTACACATCCCTGAGCACTACAGGCAATTTAGCACGGCCAATACACCTAGCCTGCTCATTTGGACTGTGGGAGGAAACTGGAGAACCCGGAGGAAACCCACATAGACACAGGGAGAATGTGCTAACTCCACACAGTCGCCCAAGGGTGGAATTAAACCCAGGTCCCTGGTGCTGAGAGGCAGCAGTGCTAACCACTGTGCCACCGTGCCAACTGACCACTCTTCCATCCACCTTCATCTTCAGCGCCTTCTTTTATCACTTCGCCTCACACCAGACTGAAATCGCACGAGCCCCTTGACAGACTGTGTCCAGATCCCGGCTGACTATAGTCCTTGACTATATTGAGGTCTGGTTACTTTGACTTCAGACCTGGTCATTTAGTTGAAGCAAATACACTGTATTTGCCACACAAGCTGCTGACACAATCTTTAACATAACACAGTGCCACATGTCAACATGCTCATTCCTTTGACTGTTCAATCCTCTGAATTGTCACAAGGTGCCACTTCTACCTATGCACTAAGAAGCAATGAAACTCACAGAAGCTACCAGCCTCCAAATAAGTGCAAGGAGAGTGAGTGCTAACAAACAAAGTTAGAACCTATGATAAATCATATTTAGCTGCGTGGGAAATGCTGTGTGTCCCTCTGTGCAAAGTGACCTGGGAGAAGCTTACAAGTTGTAGGTGTCGCAGAATTCCAAAGTGAAGTCCTGAGGACTGAATTAGTCCAACAGCAGGCATGATGAGGTAATAAGGTTGCTGGTGTGGCAATGCTGACTTGCTTTGGGGGGGGAGAGAGAACGCAAAGGGTGGAGTAGTACAGTTTCCATTGAGCACACAGGGTCATTGCAATGAAGAGATGGATGAAGACCCAGAGAAGCTAGCAGCAAACCACTCTGACATTCATTTGAGAATTGGCACCAGTTAGTTTCGCACACAGAGAGAAGTGGAAGCTGTATAGAAGTAAGGTGAGTTTGTATATTAGAACATGCAATTGCAAGGAAACAAGGCAGCTATTGCTGATTACAGAGATTCTGAACTTGGTAAATTAGCCTGGAGGGAAAAAAATCTACCTTTCTCCCCCCTCAATGTTGAGATTCTGATTTCAGTTTCCCCATATCTTCCCATATTTCAAACAAGTTGATCAAAATTGTACCCAATGATTGTTAATTTCTGACACAATTAAATAACCAGGGAATCAAATAGTAAAATGAACAGTTACAATTAATCCTCAAATTAAACATCAGTAATTTAAGTTATTAGACATATGGATTTTGTAAAATAAAATCCAAACTCCACTGCACAGTGCACCACAATATCTTGGATTCTGATCAACACAATTTACGGTGCAAGCATGCACATAAAGTCTGTGTGCAAATATAATGAATGCTCAGCATTATTTGTTTACTACTGACTGCAAAACATAGGCAAAATATTCAGTTTAGGCCACTAACCCCCAATGATAACCTGCTTTGTCAGTTCACTATTAACTTCGCACAAAATGTAAATTGCAGGGCCTTCATGTTGCGAAGAAGTTGCAAAGTCCTTAGAAATCTTTAATTAACTATCTACAGGCAGGGCAATCTATGAACAGAAGTTTGTTGACAGCCAACCTAATGCCAGTCAAGCAGCACCCATTATGCATGAGCAAAAGATATTTTTTAAAGAGAATGCAACTATTAAAGATGTGGGTGCAGGTACAACAGGAAGGGAAAGATCTGAGAAGAAAGTATGCCAGAGGAATGCGTGGGCTATAAAACAATCAACTATAAAACAGACTGCAAAAATTTCTAATTTCTGTCACACAGGCTTGCATCAGTTAATTGCTAGTATCAGTCATGCTGCTGGACAGAAGCTAGTTACTCCTTAAAATTAGGGAATAATTCAGCTGGACGAATTTCTAAAGAATGGGGCGGTAACAAATGAAGGAAAACAGATGCAGGTGAAAGATTTTGACAAGTTCAGTTAAAGAGCAGTTAATAATTTTCTGGTGAGAGTCACGTTTATGTAAATAAATTTCAATATTTTATTATGTTTTGTGTCCCCACTTAAAGTGTGCTACCGCATGTTAGACCACTCAGAAAATAAAGGGTATAAGTGCATCAATAACTGATGGGGTGCAGTGGCTGTTGGCAACTAACTAGCTGCCAAACGAGTGTCTTCTTCCACATTTCACTGACATACTGAACATATTTTGCATTGTCTCTCCAACTGCATAGAAAAAATTGTGCTGTTTACAATCCTATAGTTTTTTTTTCAAATGAGATTCATTACTTAGAATAATTACTTAAGGCTAACTCATTTAATACTGGATCTTAAAAAAAATTCCAGCCAAAACATGCTATAAAACGATACTGCACAATTATGTACAGTACAAATTAACCAAGTGTGACTTTAAAATACAGAAGCAACAGCTTTTATTTAAGACTGCAATCTTGCTTAATTACTTAATTATGGATTAGAAACTTATGTAACATACTAGGAGTATTTTACACTTTGTTACAACTGAGAATTGTGTCACAAATTACAGCAGTCAATAAAAAAGAACTAAATAATCAACATAGACAAAATTCTAAAGTAACTTGAAGTGAAACTATGCATGGTACAAATTAAGGAAGGAAAACAATGTGTACAGATTCAAAGCAAAACAAAAAGCATTTAAAATAATGTACAACATTGGTCTCAAGAAAGTACAGTATTTAAGTGTTACTGCCCATATTTCTGTTACAAAAGTTCTGTTCTTTTGTACTTGGAGTCTTGCTTATTCCAATCTTCTAATTCAATTCTGAAGAACTTAATTTGCCGGTTGCTATCCAGTTACAGCTGGTCCATTGGTCACATGACGCTGAAAAATGTCTCATCCGTCTGTCACCAGCAAGACATTTCATACCAAACAGTAGAGAATTCACTTCAGACGTAGAAAAGTCTGACTTTGGAAGTACTTACAAGAAGATCATCGTCATAGAATTTGGTTTCAATGACTACATTACCGCTGTTGATAAGGAATAAAGTGAACTTAATTAGAATTATAATATTTACAAATTACACTTGTTAAAACCTTCATAAATAATGAGGTTAAACCAAAGAACTAAATCTAACAGCTGAATCTAATAGGGCATTTTATACGCACATATATATTGCTCTCTTTCCACCTTAAAAGTCTAATTGGTAGCATTTATTAAAATACTTGAATTCAATATATTGTTAACATCTCAATGCAATCTTTCACAAACAGCTTTAATTTTCTTTATTCATAACTAACTATAGCATAAACACTAAGTACTACAGAATGAACGTTGATTCAGCTTTAGTTACAGAACTAGCTGAACGAAATGCTGACAATTAATCCATGACAATCCTGATTTCGAAAAAACATGAAAATGCATCAAATGGTGTATAATTTATTATTGTTCAACAGACTAAAAAACATCATTTTCTAATATCTCTTAAGAAATTTTGAAGGATACCTTATTGATGTTCAGAAACAGAACACTTCACATAGTACTGAAATGACATGCACATCCTAAGGCACAGATTTTCATTAATGTAACATTCACTCAAAGTTAAATGCTTCAGATTAAGCAGCAATATACTTAAAGTGAGAACACAGAAACTGATCAACAATCAGCTCCAATACAGAGAAGCATTAGTTTGGAAAAGCTAAAAATAAATCATAGAATCTCAATACTTCACAAATTTCCAGATATATTCAACAGGCTTCAATCCGAGTAAGATACAAGGTTTTTTTTTGTACTGTTAATATTAATCAAATTTCTGATAGGATTGTCTTCAATGTCAAATTGTACAATAGCAACAGATGTTTAATGTAATTCCACTGCTAACCTAGTTTCTTTGTCCTCTGCTTTCCTCTTCACAAATGTAATGAGCATTGCAATAATCATATGGTCTGCTCAGAATAGGATTAATCAACGAGAAACAAAAGTGATGGGTACAAATCTGGTTAGTACCTTTAATTGTCGGTGTTCCACTTAATCATTTTACAGCTATGTAACCAGAAGATGACCTATCTCTGAGAGTGTTTCTCCACTAATTCATCAATATATGAATAGCAGTGAGACAGCTACTGCTCATCAACTGAAGGCAGAAGCAACACGACCTGACTCTGATCCAATTTGAAGATATTATATTATTATTCGGATAACTCTGCCCAAAATCTTGATCGTAATTTCAGATAGGATGATTCTTTGATTCTTCAAAGATTGGATAAGTTATCCAAAGCTATAGCCTTTATGATATTCTTAGGCAGGACACACTGGTAGCAATTAACATCTCACATTTTGATAGAACTGCTTTTGCAAAGGGAGGAATGGTGAAAGAGAAACGTGACAGAAATAACACTGTAATCAATGACAACATTAGTAAATACCAGATAATCAAACCATCGGATTTAAGTCTGAAGGTCGAATTAGAGGTGGGTCAGGAATGAAAACCCTTTAAATATAATCGTGACAACACAAACCTACAACTTTGCCTGAGCCACTTGGAAGGTATTCTCAACTGGTATAATTGTATCATTAGTGAGTTAGTTCTTCAATTTTAAATTTAAATTACAATGTGAAGCAGGTGTTATTAGAAATAGAATATTTGTCAACAGATGATGATTGTATCTACAGCTATTGTAGAGTTACGACATACTCTCGAAAGAAGTATGCAACCCACAGTACCAATTTTATGATTTGTTTGTCTGAGGATTCTAGCCACAATAGCCTCACTGAGATGATTCAACAATGCATGATTGAAGGATGTATTAGAACAGTCACTGACTCCACCAAAGCATCTGTAAAAACTGGGATCTAAGAGTCACACCAAAATCTTACCCAGACAAGGCATACTGTAGCTTTTTTTTTTACTCAAAATGAAACATTTCACATACGTAGATGATAAGCTAGTAAATGAAGATACAAATTAGTATTTTCTTCAGAGAAGAATGCTGATTTAATATTCAATTATTACAGCTGTGTATTTATCAAGATTGATCAGTGTGTGTTTTTAGTGCATACGATTCTAGGACTTCCACTGAGTTCTCTGGCTTAACATTAGTCATGGGTCCATTTCTCTGCAGAAACTACAGCCACTATAACTGCTTAAGATTCAAAGCAATCATTCAACTCTTTAGGTAAGGAAAGGGATACAGGAAACCTCTCCTAATCCTCAAGCAAAATACAAAAGAATTAAATGAATTCAGCTTGGGTGGATACATTAAAGTAAGAGAAAGTCAATTTTGGAAGAGGAGATTTCATTTCTGATGAAGTTTTGTTCAACTGTAAGTAGACAACAAAAGGATGCACAGAGTCATACAGCATGGGAACAGTCCCTTCAGCCCAACACGTCCACGCTGACCAGGTTTTCTAAACCAAACTCGTCCCATTTGTCTGTGCTTAGCCCAGATCCCTCAAAACTTTCCTATTCATGTACCCAGCCCTACCATTTCCTCCAGCAGCTCATTCCACACACGCACCACCCTCTGTGTGAAAAGTTAGTCCCAGGTTCCTTGTAAATCTTTCCCCTCTCACTTTAAACCAATGCCCTCTAGTTTTGGACTTCCCTACCCTGGGGCAAAGACCTTGGCTATTCATCTCATCTATGTCCCTCATGACTGCATAAACCTCTATAAGGTCACTCCTCAACCTCCTACACTCCAGGGGAAAGAAGTCTCAGCCTCTCCTTATAACTCAAACCTTCCAGTCTTGGTAACATCCTTGTTAATCTTTTTTGCACCCTTCCCAGCTTAATAACATCTTCCTTAGGGCAGGGAAACCAAAATTGATCACGGTACTCCAAATGCGACCTTCCTAATGTCTTGTACTGCCATAACGGGGCACACTAACTGCTGTACTCAATGCTCTGACCAATGAAGGCAAGCATGCCAAATGCCTTCTTCACCAACCTGTCTACCTGTGACACCATTTTCAAGGAACCTGCACCCCCAGGTCTCTGTTTGACAGCACTCCCCATGGCCCTACCATTAAGTGTGTAAGTCCTGCACTGGTTTGTCTTAACAAAATGCAATACCTCAAATTTATTCATAAAGTCTCCGTGAATTTTGCAAATTAATGGAAACTTGTAACAGTTAATTCAATCTGTAGGTGTATCAGATTTGTGACAGAGTCAGCTTCCACCACAATGTATTTTTAAACTAGCACAGAAGATAACAAATTTAATCTGGGTTTAGATTTTTGAGTGCTATAACTGCTTTCCAGTGAACTGCAGTGAAAAACCATTTGGTTGGACACAGCCAAAAATTTCGGACTCTTTGGCAAATTTTCTTTTTCCTTGAAGATTATTTTCTAATCTTAATTTTTGCAGTGGCAAGCCTGGGTTTTAGAAATCTCAGTTGTTACAAGAGGACCCAAGACAACAGGTGAGAGAGAAGAATCTTCTGCATTTCTAAACAGATCATCAGGTTAATACAGGTCACACATGTTGTCCACAAACTAGGCTATTCCAACCAAACTGGGTGTTGGAAGAAAAAAAAATTTTTGGCAGAATTACACAACATTAAATAACTTCATTTAGTTGAAGCAAATACAGTGTATTTGCCACATGAGCTGCTGACATAATCTTTAATGTAACACAGTGCCACATGTCAACACGCTCATTCCTTTGACTGTTCAATCCTCTGAATTGTCACAAGGTGCCACTTCTACCTATGCACTAAGAAGCAATGAAACTCAAGAAGCTACCAGCCTCCAAATAAGCGCAAGGAGAGTGAGTGCTAACAAACCAAGTTAGAACCTAAGATAAATCATATTTAGCTGCTTTGGATACGTGTGTCCCTGTGCACAAAGTGATAGAAAGGCAGTGGAGTTCCTAACCACTATCCTCCTGCCCACCTGAATAGCTCCTGCCACCAAACTTACCAAACAGGTGGGCCATTAAATTCCATCCACTGAGTTTGGAAGGCAGTTAAATAGCAAATCCAAAGATGAGGTGATGTTGTTCAGTCTCTGTCTTCAGATATTGCCAGACCTGCTGGTATATCCAGCATTTTGTTTTTATTTAACCACCCAGTTATTTGGGAGGTTAAGGGAAAGCAAAAGTAGGACCTGTGATAAACCTGAGATGGAAGTAGAAATAAAGATGCTTTATAATACGACAGCTACGAAGGACGATGACAGGACATACTTCCTGAAGATACACATTAAAAGAATGTTACCAATTTATAGAATGGAAATAAAAATTCCTTAAAAGTTACCAACAAAAAAGTTGGGATTTGTCTTTAAAAGAAGACTAACGTCCATTTACTTGTTTAGGTACAAATCTTGCCATTTTCATTTACAGGAGAGAAACTTGCCACATCATTGTTTTTTTAAAATATGGATTATCCAGGTGTAGAATGTAAACATCTATATGGTAGAGGTGGAACAAAATCCCTAATGTTGCTATGTAGACTGGTAGAAAAATGTACAGAACAAAATGGCAATTCTGCCCTTACGGCAACAAAAATCACCTTAAAATGTATTGTTTCTGCATTATTCCATAACATTTTGTTCCAAGTAACACAAAACGGCCACCAATATGAAATATATACCTACCTGCAAATCAGAAACACAGATAATGATGATCAACCAGAAATACAATATTAATATTTTCACTATTCATTTATATTTCAGAAAATACATGTACATATAGGAGCAGCATATAACTGTAATTGATTACAATATTAGATTTGTAACTTTGGTTCTAAAGCAAAGCAGAGACCATGTTTCAATTTGACATTAAATACTCCATTCCTGGAGGTGCGTAATAACATCTCTGAACTGGTTGATTAGAAAAATAGGTTAAATAATCCTTTCACATAAGACATTGACAATGCAGTAAAGGCACCTCCTAAGCAGCAGCAACTACAATAAGCTTGAAAGATAGATGAATGAGTCTAAGACGA
This sequence comes from Stegostoma tigrinum, assembly GCF_030684315.1. Taxonomy (NCBI): domain Eukaryota; kingdom Metazoa; phylum Chordata; class Chondrichthyes; order Orectolobiformes; family Stegostomatidae; genus Stegostoma; species Stegostoma tigrinum. The sequence goes on along the minus strand of NC_081367.1, from coordinate 37,476,872 downwards.
GCATTTTAAATCTAAATAAGGGCAGTTGTGCAGGTGAAAGCTGTGTTCGCTGAAGTGAACTGGGACAATATGCTAGGGGACATATAAATAGAGAAAACAGTGGCAAACATTTAAGAGTATATTTTAGAACACTCAGAATAAGTATATTCTTACAAAGAAAAACCTAAAGCTAAAAAAATTAATGAAATCATCAAATCTAAAGAAAAATCATATAACTGCAAAGATAAGTGGCAGGTCAGATGACTGGACAGATTATAAAGCGCAGCAAAGAGTGACTAATTTATATATTTTTAAAAAACTGCTAATGCTGGAAATCAGAAATTGATAGAAAAACTCAACAGGTCAGGCAGCACCTGTGGAGAGAAAGTAGAGCTAATGTTTCGGGTCCAATGACCCTTTTGAGTTCTAATGACTAATTTAAACCTCCTCCTCTAAAAGATTGATCAGGAGGAAAAACTGGTTATGAATGTAAAAATCGATTGCAGCTATTTAAAAAGTAGAAGGCAATGGTCAGCATGGTGGCACGGTAGTTAGCGCTGTTGCCTCACTGTACCAGGGTCCCAGGTTCAAAACCAGCCATGGATGTTTTTCTGCGTGGAGTTTGCATGCGTTTCCACTAGGTGCTCTAGGTTCCTCCTCCCACAGTCCAAAGATGTGCAGGCTGGGTGAATTAGCCATGGAAAATACGAGGTGACAGGGACAGGGAGTAGGTCTAGGTGGAATAATCTTTGGAAAGTTAGTCCGGACTCGGTGGACTAAATGGCCTCTATCTGCACTGTAGGATTTAATGATTTAAAGTGGGTATTGGTCTTCTTAGGAGTGAGAAAGGGGAGCTAGCAGTACAGAATAAGGAAATGACAGACGAAATGAACAAATACTTTGCTCCTGACTTCACTATAGAGAATATGGAAGCATCCCAGTAATAGCCATATATCAGGAGTGGAAATGGAGATGGAGATACAAACATTAAAAACTGGAAGCAGGATTCAGCAATTTACCTCCTTCAGCCTGCTCTGCCATTTGATATGAGCATAATTGATGTCATCTCTGCCTCAACTCCACTTTCCTGCCCATTCCCATAACCCATCAACCTTTCACTAATTAAAAATCTTATCTGTTCTGAGGAAGGGTCACTCAACTCAAAACGTTCACTCTGATTTCTCTCCACAGATGCTGCCAGACATGCTGAGCTTTTCCAGCAATTTCTGATTTTGTTTGTGATTTACAGCATCTGCAGTTCTTACTGTTTTAGAACTCTAAATGAATTCAAGTAGGAGACAATGTCCCAACATCCATAGCACTCTGGGGTAATGAATTTCCCAGATTCAAGACCCTTTCAGAAGCAATTTCTCCTGCTATCCCTTGTCCTAAAAATATGACCTCTTGTTCTAGCTTGCCCCACATGAGGAAATGTCCTTTCTACATTTGCTCTGTCAATCCCATTTAGTATCATAAATACGTCAATTAGAACTCCTCTTATTCTTCTAAACTCGAGAGAAAACTTGACAAGTTACAATCACCTAACAAGTGGTACTGAGCAAACTGATGAAGCTGTAGGCTGCCAAATCGCCAAGTCCCAATGGACTTCATTCTATTACCTTAAAAGAGGTGGCTAATGGAGATGGATAATGTGCTACTGTTAATTTTCCAAAATTCACTGGATTCTGGAAAGATTCCATCTGACAGGAAATTAGCTATTACAGCTCCTCTATTTAAGACAGGTTGGGGACAAAAAATAAAAAAAACTATAGGTCAGTTTGCTTGATGACTGTCGTCAGGCAGGTCTTAGAAACAATTAGAAAGGAGGTGATAGCATAGCGCTTAGGAAAATTTTGGGGAGGGGTAAAGTAAATTGAGAAGAGTCAACATGGATGTGCGAAAGGAAAATGATGTCTAACCAATTTACTGGAATTCTCTGAAAGAATAATATGAATGTACTGTACTTGAATTTCCAGAAGGCAAGTGACAAGGTTCCATGTAAAAGGTTATTGAACAAAGCAGGAGATCATGGTGTATGGGGTAAAATAATAGCATGGATTGATGATTGGCTGAATGGCTGGCACAAAACAGATAGTGTATATAAATGGATTTTATTAATGATTGGTAGGATGTAATAAGTGGAGTCCTGCAGAACTCTATACTAGTGCCTTAGTTCTTTACACTTTATAAAATGGCATAGATGAAGGGCGTGAAGGCATGGTAGCCAACTCTTAAAATAAAGATAAGGCGGAAAGAACGTTGTGAAAGAATATAAGGAGGATACAGACAAATTTAACGGGTTGAATGAGTTGGAAAAAAAAATCTGGCAGCTTAAGTAAAGGAAATGTTAGCATGCAGACACACCAAGTATTTAAGGTGGCTAGCGGAATACCAATTTTGATCATGAGAGGAATTAAACATGAAAATAAGGATTTTATGCTTCAGTTGTGTACAGCACTGGTGAGACCACATCTTGAATACTGTGTGCAGTTTTGTCTCCTTATTTGAAGTAAAGTTGTAAACGCATCGGAGGCTGTTTACTAGTTTCAAACTTGGAATGTGTAGGTTGTCTTATGGGCAAAGTTTAAAAGACTAGGCGTGTTTTCCTTGGAGCTTAGAAAGGTATGTGGTGACTCAATTGAGGTATACAAGATCCTGAACGGTCTTAACAAGGCGAATGTAGAAAGGGTATTTGCTCCATAGATGAGTCCAGAACTAGAAAGCAAGTTTAAAAATTATGGTCACCCTTTTAGGAAAGAGATTTTTTTGTAACTCAGAAGTTTCTGTGAGTTTGAAAGCCTGTTCCTGAAAAAGGTAGTGGAGGTAGGGAGACTTAATAATTTTAAACAAGTATATTTTGAAATCAGATATATTCTTGTTAGGCAAAGGGATCAGAGGTTTTCAGAGGTAGATGGGAATGTGAATTTCAGAATATGAATGTCAGCCAGGACGTACATGAAAAAACAGACTCAAGTGGCCAGATGGCCGATGGTCTGCTCCTAATTTGTGTTCATATCCATAATACTTGACCTTGCTAACCTACGCTGACCTATTCCAGGGTGCCTATTTCCACCACTCCAACAAGCTCCATTCTCAGCTCAACTGCTGGCAAAGCCCTCATTCACGCTTTTATAACCTATAGACTTGATAATTCCAATACAGCCTTGGCTGGTCTCTCACATTCTAGACTCTGTAAACTTGATGTCATCCAAACCTTTTCAGCTGAAGTTTACCTGCACAAAATTCTGTTCACCTGTCAGCCCTGTGTTCACTAACCTACACTGACTGTGGGTGAGGAACACCTCAATTATAAAACGTACATCTCGGTTTTCAAATCTCAAATTCACTCCACGTCTCTGTATTCCCCTTTAGCCTCACTGGTCTCAAGTATCTGCACTGAATTAATTCTAACAATTGGAGCATCTCCGATTTTAATTATGCCACTAATTGGTCACTATGCCTTCATCTACACCCTCAGTTCTGGAATTTGCTCTAAATGCTCTCTACTTCTCTTTCCTTCTTTAAGATGCTTCCTAAAACTTACTTCAACTACACTAACTGAAATGCCTTGGCCATTTTATTATGTTAATGGTATTATATAAATACAGTTATGGAAAAAGACATGATAAAACTAAACATGAAGTGCTCAAATGAAAGTGGGGCTAATTTTAATACGTTGAGAAAGAAAAAAAGGGTAAATGCCTGAACTGGAAAAAACTGCAGGGAGTGGGTATTACTAAACAGATCTCTACAGAGTCAACACAGTCAAAAAAGACAAACAGCCGTCTTCTCTGCTGTATTATTCCATGGACAGCAGCTAAAGAACTCAGCAGAAAAGACAGGTTATAGTTGCCACAGAAGCATGAAAAAATCTAAATCACAAAGCAGGTTTATACAATGTGCTTTCAGAATGGCATCAATCTAACATAAATTTTCTTTGGAAGTATTCCCTTAGTTCACATGTGGCAAGTGAAAAGGATAGAGGTATAATTAAAGAATTTGGTAAAGAAAACGGTAACATAAGAAAAAATAACTAAAAAGAGAAAACAATGATATGGTAGTAAGCTGCAGGTATGTTTTAGCATTGGTAATCTACTTTATTTTTCAAAATCACCAATTTTTTTTTAAAAACACAAATGTAGTGATACACTAATGAAAGATATCAAATCACAGGTCACTTACGTTAACACATTAGCTGGCATCATCTGTGATTCTGGTGCTGCTTCTATTAATGATTGCCAAGTGTTTGTGGAATTAGGAATGACAAAGCCAAATTCAAAAAACCATTCTGGAAAATAAAAAGTAAGTTTTCATAAAGATTAACCAAATCAAGAGTCATGCTACTGATAATAGTCTAATGAATGCCATTTGCCAAGGACTGATTAACTCTGTAAATTGGTTTTTAATAAAACAGTAAAATGCATTACTAACTATGAAGCAGACATTACAGCAAACCTACTGATTCCTGTGTGCAGCTTAAAAATCCACAGCAGCCTTACAACATTGTATATATAGATGTAGTACAAGGAGTCCTTAAAAGGCGAGTTACCTACAAGTATCATTTCTGATGAAATATTTGCAATTATTTAACTTTAAATAGATGTCTTCTGCAAATTTTCATGAATCATATAGGATCTGAGGCACAGCTTGTGACGCTTATATGGTCCTGCTATGAAATTCTTAATGGACACTTTTTCCCTGTTCTTGACTTATCAAATGGAAGACTGCATACTGTTTCAAACAATCAAGCATCGAAATGGTACAGTACCGGTCGTTAAGTGTAGCCTCAACTAGTCACTCACTGCAGTAATGAGTCATCAGGGAAATAGTGGCAATAAAGCTGACCCCTAGACTTTTCATAAAACTTATCCAATTTTCCTATCTACTTTTCTCTTTCAGCAAGCTAAGCGGCCTGCATAGTTTGCACCTCTGTGTTTTCTTTTACATATACCATTTCAAAGGTTGTATTTCCCTTGGGTGCAATTACCAAAGCATTCAAAATGCAGTTTGAGTAACACTGTGCAGTTTGTACAATGACACACTCCAACTTGTATAGTACTATTTTAGCTTTATGTTTTGGCATTCTGTTTGTAATGTTAACATCTACCCTACAATGACAGAGAATGATTAATCAAAGTTAAATTGAAGTCAAATACCACTGAATCTGTTAAAATTTAATTTGCACTAATCATGAAAGGTGTGTGTTGCCCAATTTTACACCTACTTGCAAAGTATAATTTAGAAATAGTAGAAAATCGAATACTATTTATTTAGATGCTTCCCCCAGTAAATTTCTAAACCATCACACCCCTAAAGCTCTGGTCTACCTTGAAGCCAACTTAACTATTCCCAGATTTTATCTCTAATCCTCAGTCACAGTATGCTTAAGTAGCTGTTTTCTGATTTATTTATTTACTAGATAAATTGGGGATTTCTTAAATGCTTTTCAGAATTTTAGATATGTCACCTAATAAGGATTTTTACAGTTTACTGAGGATATAACTCCCATAAAATATTTTATGAAGCAGAAATGCTCCCAGATGCACAAAAATCATAGTATGACAAATGCTGGACTTCTGAAATGAAAGAAATACTGCAAACAAGCAGGTGAGGCAGCATCTGTCTACAGATGAACCTGAAACATTAACCCTTTTCATGGCCTTTCATTTGTTGTATCTGATGAAGTATGTACAGAAGATGACTAATGCTTGAAGATGTTCCTACATATTTATAAACTATCATAAACTATTCCTTGGGAGGATATGACAATATTACAACGGAACCACCTTTGGTTGCTTAATATTTCTGCCTCAACAATAAACTTGAAATGCAATTGCAAAAGGTCGTAAAAATTAATTCTTTCTGGAATATGATAATGAATGGGATAGACTGAAACTAGTGAATTTACAAGCGGCACCCTTTAAATCTGTGGGTTTACTTGGAAATGCTAAAACAAGAGGTGCCTTCCAGAAAAGGGACAAAGGATCACTAAAGTTTTGGAGTAGATCTGTAGCTCGGGTTGTGGGTGTTGAGGTTGGTTGGCTCGTCAAACTACTGCCAGAGACAAGCACGAGAATTCCTGAAAGTATGGCACTTCTCGAAGCGTGTTGTTAATAAACACATTGAACTCGTCCCCATGTACATTCCACTACGAGGGTAAACCAGAAGTGAGGCAATTCATCTCAATGGACCTCAGAGTTTAAAAACCAGGCGGGAAAACACACCAACGCTTCATTGGAGGCTGCACTGAAGATGTTACCAAGCATGGTAACGAAATGTCTGCAAAACAACAAACTAGCTCAGCGAGTCAACCAGCCTCAACGGACAAAGGATTTCACCGTCACCAGCTGCATTAAAATCCCTATGCTGAAACTGCAGATGAAATGCAAACCATAAGAATTTCTCAGACATCAATTCCATTCTTCAGAAATAATTAGCTGCCTAGCTTGATTTACAAAGAGGAGATTCTTAGAAAAGCAAGGTGGCCAGTGACACTAGTGACAAAATGTTTGTTCATGCACATGAATATGGTTGCTTGAAGAATTAGAATGTTACTGCAATTATAATGTTGGAAAGTGGGAAAGGGTATCAGAAGATCCAGATCAATCGATGTCCTTACACACATATATGGAGAAAGTATAAAATTTTGAAAAGAACCAAAAGGAATATTCTCAAGTTAGTGATGTGTACTAATGTGTGACAGATTTCCTTTGACTGAATAAGTTCAGTACATGCATTTGGGTCTGGAAAATTATGAGTATTTATATATAATACATGGATGTCTTAAATGTGAGAAAGGTCCTGGAGAAGGAACAGAGGACAATCAAGATAAAAGCTTTTTAAAAATTTAGTGCAGCTAAGATGGTTAGGGAAAGGTTTAGGGTACACGTTCAGAAGTACTTCTGCCAGAAAGTCTTCAGCTTTTAACTTTTCCCAGAACATTAGAAGATTACGATGGGTCAATGTTATGGGTAGCTATAACATTTTCAAAAGGAGCAGGCTTAAATGGGCTAAATGGCTTTATCCCCTTTTCTTTCTGTTTTAATGAATGAGTTGGAATAAAAGGGTCAGGAAAAGAACAGAATGACAAACTGGATTGAGTTGCTCTTCATCTACAGAAGTACTATACAATGAAGCTCTAAAACGATCTCTCCTAATCAACGCCTACAGCCCAGCTTTACTTGTCTTCACACCTCTTCCCATAATTCTAAGCAGGATGGGCAAGTGTTTGGAAACAATGCACGTTAGTAAGAGTCATCAGCCTTAACTGGTAGTTTACCGAGGAGAACTCAGATTTCAAACAGCTATGGGTTAACAAGTTTGGTTTACACCAATCGACCATGCAGAAAATCATAAGTAGTCCAAATACACTAGACTGCAATGTCAAGAGTAGGTGCGACTCTTGAGCCTGCTCAGCAGCTCATCTAGAAGGACAACTTCAAAATCAAATCTATATCCTTTCAGCAGTACAGCAGTATTAGCTCCTTTGATGAGTAAATAGGAGAGATTCAACACAAACCCCACCCACTTCGATATACTCAATGACCAGAGGTTCAGCAAGTCATCAATCAAAGCAGACGTAGCAGGCCCTGTGGTAATGAGAAAGGAATGCTGGGGACGGGCACTACAGGCTTAAGATATAACCCTACACATAGGAGTCGTTGATGAAGAAACTTTGACATTTGAGGACAACAGAGTAAAGTATCTTCAGGAAGTGAGCATGTCTCAAAACAATGCTTCAACCCATTCTCCAGCACAGATGTCATATAGAATTTGCAATTGCTTACACAAATCAAGACTTGGTCTAATATCACATATGAAATGACATCAACTTAGACTATAAACCAAAACAGAAATTGCTGGAGCAACTCAGTAGATCTGACAGCACCTGTGGGGAGAAAGTAGAATCAACATTTTGAGTCTGGTGACTCACCATGAGAACCTCTAATATAATGTTACCACAATACAATTAAATAAGATAATCACCTTCTAAGCACTGTCCTTTGAAGAAAACCTTTTGCTCTAGTCTGAACTTTTCCATCTGTTCGGATGAGGAAAAGTTTAACTCTCGGGAAACAGCTTTGCATTTTAGGATCTTTTTAGGAACACGAGCTGCAGAGAAATCAAAACAAAGAGATATTCCATGATTTTCCATTTTGAACTATTCAACAGAATATCCAGTTATATAAATTTTATCATGAGGCCCAAGAGTTGAGTCCAAAATCATCATTTTTGGTGGAGACAGGAAGCAAGGAAATAAACAAGCACAAAAATTAAATTACAATGGAAACCAAATAGAAGGCCCATATTTCTGGTCAGCAATGTTAAGAGCATTGACACTGATTGCAATGATTTCTGTGACCCATCTCTTCCATGTTTTTCAGCTGAAACTTCCAAAGCCTGCTGAAGTACTGGAGGGTCAAATACAGTCATGCACAGAGTTGATTGTTGGGTGCAAGAAAAGACGGATGAAGAAAGGCCAAGGCCATTCTTCATGACATTAGCTGCTATATTCAGGAAAATGTTTAAAGGCCTAAGTCTTTCAGTGGATTAGTGACTGGGTGGTACATTGGATAATTGGGTTGCGCTGGGAGTCATCTGGAGAAAGATGGGATTGGATCGTGTCGGGGGTTGAGGGGGAATGATTTGTGGTGGGGGTGGGGTTAGGGGTGCAGTTCTCAGTCTAGTTACCCCTGTTAATCTCTAAATTAGATCAACTGTTTACTAGAATATCTTCCAGGATAAGTTTGCATGGAAGCCCTGCATCTAGTCAGAACATTTGATTAAGTTCAGTCGTGAAGGCTTTCAAGGAGGAACGTGGGCAATACAGAGCAGCCCATCGGAAGCTTGCTTTTCCAGGGAATTACAGCACTTGTGTGTTTATCAGGATTTCTGCAGGATCCTGACACACATCTCCCAACTTGCATCCAACGTTTAACAATCTAGATTCTGGAAGATTTAGGCCATTAAGTGAGATACATAACCAGACTAGCTGCATATCTCATCTTAACATCTGTCACAAAATGCTTTTCAGAGGAAAAAAAAATTGCCATCTTTCTTTAATAATTGAAATTCTCCAATGTCCAAAGCTTATTTTAGATAAGGAAATTAAGATCAAAAATGTGTGCCACAATAACCTGATTAAATTCATAATTTACATTTTTTATTTCTTATAATCCAAAAGAAACTTCAAGAGTCTCAAAACAGGACTTGGGACTTTTGTCCAGATATGTAGATATATCATCTGATTTGAGACTGCCCCGCACAAAGGACACATAATGCAACTAAAATCAGAATGCATTAGTAAGGTGTGGTGAACAGTAATTCACTAGCTTTGTTGCTGGATTAGAAACCAGAGATCTGGACTAATCATTTTCAGGAAACAAGGTTTTTTTTTAAGTCTTTCTCTTCTGATTGGGGCTTAGTGCACTACCCTAACTGCAAAACTGAAAGCAGTATGAGGATTTATGAACTTTACACTGTTCTTTCCTGTGTGAACTGTACTTTTTGGTATCATCAAAAGATCATCCATGGCGTTGTTCACTATCAGTTAACATTTTTGAAATAATAATAGGGTCACACGAAGACACATAATCAGACACACTGATTAATCAGGATTGTGGGGTGAAGGAACTGAGATCCAGTAGGGGTCAAAAGCCTACAAGCACTAGAATTGTGCTTCAACCTAGCTCTAACAATTCCAAATGAAGGAATAAGCCAGTCACTATTAATAGTTTCTTATGTAGATACATTCTCTTGGTATAATGATGTGTCATTTAGAATTCAGACAGAAGTACTGAGTGGATGGTCCATCTCAGCCTCCTCTTGAGGTCCAACATCATATGTGCCATTATTCAGCCAATTCAATTCACTCCACATTCCATCAAGAAATGACTGAAGGCACTGGTTATTGTAAAGGCTGTAGGTCCTGATGACATCCCAGCAATTGTACTGAAGACGTGCTCCAGAACTAGCTAGCCAAGCTGTACAGCTACATCATCTACCTGGCAGTGTGGAAATTTGCCTACGTATGTCCTGTACACAAAAAGCAGGACAAATCCAATCTGGCCAACTACTGCCAAATCACTCACCTCTCAATCATCAGCAAAGTGATGGATTGGGGCATTAACTGTGCTATTGGTGCCACTTGTTCAGCAATAATCGACTCACTGACACTTTGCTTGGGTTTCACCAGGGCCACTCAGCTACTGAACTCAGTGCAACCTTGAGGTGGAATGAGTGTGATTGCCTTAAAAGTAAGGCTGTGTAGGATCACCATCTTCCGCTGCTTTATCAATGATCTTCCTTCCATCATAATGTCACAAGTGGCAATGTTCATTGATGATTACATACTGTTTACCACCATTCTCAACTCCTCAGATACTTCAGTAGCTTGTACCCACATGAAACAATATCTTGACAATGTCCAGGCTTCAGCTGTTAAATAGCAAATAACATTCATACAACAGATGCTATGCAATGACCATCTAAACAAGACAGACTCCAGCTATCTCCCCCTAACATTTAACAGTATTATCATTGCTGAATCTCCCTTAACATTAATATCCTTCTGTTGCTAACATCATTGCCTGCTCGTTTACTGCTGCCCTAATTCCTCCTGACCGATGCATTATTGTGGAACTTGTGCTCCTACTGCTTACCCCAGCAAAAAACAAATTTATCAGAGATAATGGGAACTGCAGATGCTAGAGAATCCAAGATAATAAAGTGTGAAGCTGGATGAACACAGCAGCCCAAGCAGCATCTCAGGAGCACATATTCAGTTGTGGGTAGCCACTGCTGTCAACTCACGACCTATTTGCACTTCCCTCACCTTTATACTTCATTCTTGATTAATCAGCTACAAATAAATATATAAAATGTGTATGTCAGTGAGCGCTACCTATACCAGAAGGTTCAGCATTTCCAGATGTTTATATTAAGTTCTTGCACAAGGAAATATGTAGATCCATGTTGTTATCTAATTGTCACATATCAATGACTCACTCTTAGCCTGAAGCTGCACCAACTCTGCTTCAAATTTTCTTCCTCTCAACTCCTTGCCTCAAGATTATCTGAATATTCAGATTATAGAATCATAGAATTCCTACAATGTGGAGGCAGGCCACATTCTGCCCATCAAGTCTACTCCAACCCTCTGAAGACCATCCCACCCAGATACCCACCCCATCCTATCCTTTTTACTCTGCATTTCCCATGGCTAACCCACCTAACCAGAATATCCCTGGGCACTGTGGGTAATTTAGCATGGCCAATCTACCAAAACTGCACATCTTTGAACTGTGGGAGGAAACTGAAGGACTCAGCAGAAACCCAAGCAAATGTGGGTAGAATGTGAAAATTCCGCAGAGAAGGTTGCTGGAAACAAATTCAAGTACCTGGTGCCGTGAGGCAACAGTGCTAACCGCTGAGCCACCGTGCTGCTCTGATATGTTAATGGTTTTCTTGAGTTCATGTCACCAGTCATTCCTATGAGCAGACTTTGCAAGTCTCCACTATATGTTGCCTATCTTCTTTTATACAATATCTAAATTACTACTGGTTAACTTTGATTTCAAATAGTTGTCCACAAAGACATTCATTTTGGGTACATTTCTCATTGACCAAGGCATTACAAGTAAATTAACGAAATAACTTAGAAAGAGGAGAATAGTTCAATCACAAAAGTCTAACATTAACAAAAATTTTTTTAAAAATCACAGAATTGTTACAGGTGCAGAGGAGGTCATTCAGCCTATCGTTCCTGCACTGGTTCTAATACCGAGTGCCAATATCCTACCTTTTCCCTACATTGCTACACACCATTTCTATCCAAATAATCAACCAATGCTTTCTTGAATGCTTCAACCAAATTGGCCTCACCACATTTCCAGGCAGTGCATTCCATACCCTAACTCTCGCTACGTTAAAACTTTTTTCCTCACTTTATTTTTGCTTTGTTTACACATCACTTTAAATCTATACCCTCTAATTCTTTTTACTTTTACGAGTGGAAACAGCTTCTCCCTATCTACAATATCCTGCTCAATCGTGATTTTGAAAACTTTTATCAAATCTCTTCTCAACCTTCTTTTCTCCAAGGATAACAGTCTCAATTTCTTCAATCTATCCTCATAACTAAATTTTCTCAGTCTTGGAATCATTCTTGTAAATCACTTCTGCACTCTCCAAGGTAATCACATCTCTTCTACAATATGGCATCCATAGCTGTACACAATATTCCAGGTGAAATCTAACAAGTGTCTTATACAAGTTCAACATCACCTCTTTTCTCTTGTACTCTATGCCCTTATTAATAAAAGTCAAGAACACTGCATACTTTACTAACTGCTCTCTTGACCTGTCCTGCCACCTTCAACAACTTATTCACATATAGGCCCAGGTCTCTCTGCTCCTGAACATCCTTTAGAATTTTATCCCATACCTTACATTGTTTCTCAACATTCTTTCAACCTAACTGCATCACATCACACTTCTCTACAGTAAGCCTCATGTACTACCTATGAGTGATAATGGGAACTGCAGATGCTGGAGAATCCAAGATAACAAGTGTGGAGCTGCCTGAACACAGCAGGCCAAGCAGCATCTCAGGAGCACAAAAGCTGACGTTTCGGGCCTAGACCCTTCATCAGAGAGCATCGAAACGTCAGCTTTTGTGCTCCTGAGATGCTGCTTGGCCTGCTGTGTTTATCCAGCTCCACACTTTGTTCTCATGTACTACCTATCTGTCCAGTCCAGTAACTTGTTCTTTGGAATTCCAATGTCCCTTTGGATTTCCATAATGTCCGCCTCACAGTTTAGAACTCTTCAAAATTTAATGTCATCTGTAAACTTTGAAATTGCCCCACACACCAGGATCTGAATCATTAAATATATCAGGAAAAGCAAGGTCTTAATAAAAACTCCATAAACTTTCCTCCAGCCTGAAAAATATTCACTGGCCACTATACTGTTTCCTATCACTCAGCCAATTTTGTATCCATAAGACCATAAGACGTAGGAATGGAAGTAAGGCCATTCGGCTCATCGAGTCCACACCGCCATTTAATCATGGCTGATGGGCATTTCAACTCCACTTCCCTGCACTTTCCCCATAGCCCTTGATTCCTTGTGAAATCAAGAATTTATCAATCTCTGCCTTGAAGCCATTTAACGACCCGGCCTCCACTGCGCTCCATGGCAATGAATTTCACAGACCCACCACTCTCTGGCTGAAGAAATGTCTCCTCATTTCCCTTTTATATTTACCCCCTCTAATTCTAAGGCTGTGCCCACGGGTCCTAGTCTCCCCGCCTAACGGAAACAACTTCCCAGCATCCACCCTTTCTAAGCCACACATTATCTTGTAAGTTATCTGTGTTGCTACTGACCTGTAGCAATGTGCTACAACTTTCCACACAGGTCTGTTGTGTGGCATAATATCAAACACCTTTTGGAAATCCATATATACTGTCATCAGCCCTTTCTATTGCCTCTTCAAAAAAAACTCCAATAAGTTATTCAAACATGGTTTTCCCTTGAATAATGTATGCTGACTCATCCTAACTAACCCACGTTTTTCCATGTCATTATTGATTCTATCCCAAGTAATTTTTTCCAGAAGTTTTCATACCACCAAACTTAAACCTGCTGGTCTTTAATTGCTGGGATTATACTTACAACTTTTCTTGAACAAGGCTGTAATGTTTTCAATCCTCCAGAATGCTGGTACCTCCCCAAGTCCAGAGTAGACTGAAAAATTATGGCCAGTGCCCTGCAATTTCTATCCTCACTTCCTTCAAAACCTTTGATTGCATCTTGTCTTATCCCAGTGTCTTGTTAAATTTAAGCGTGAACATTCTATCCAAGACTATTCCCTTATCAATCTCACACCCAGCTCATGACAGAGTTTCTTCCTGAGCAGCATCCTCTTCTTTATTAAACAGCTGCAAAGTATTAATTTAATACCTCAGGTACGCCCACTGTCTTCACATTTAAATCCTGTTTTTGGTCTCCAATAGGCCCTAATCCTCCAGTAACCATTCTCTTACTGTTTACATGCCCACAGAAAGCTTTGTGATTTTCTTTACTTTTGTTGCTAGTCTTTTCTCACAGATTCTCTTTGCTTCTTTTATTTGCTTTTTCACCTTCCCCCTACCCTTCAATATTCATACTGATTCTCAATTGTTAATTTCTACTTCCTCTGTCATCCAGGGAACTCTGAATTTGTTTGTCTTGTCTTTTCCATTAGAGAAAATGTATACCAACTGTACCCAAGCCATCTCCTCTTTGAGGATTGCCCATTGATCACTTATTGTTTTCCTTTACCAAACTCTTATTCCAATCAACCCTACTCAGTTCTGTTCTTAACCCATTAACATTATCTCTCCATCAACTGATTTTTTTTTACACTGGATTGTTGCATGCCATTCTCCATCACCATCCTGAACTTTGCGATACAATGATCACTGTTTCCTATAAATTCCCCAACAACCTCATGATCTATTTTTCCCATCTGATTGCCAAGGAACAGATCCAACAATGCATCCTTCATTGTAGTGGCCAGGCAGTGCTGTCGGAAACGCTCCCAAATACAATCTGGGAACACTTACTCTGTGCTACCCCTTATACTACCATTACCCCATTCTATAATTGGGTTATTGAAGACCCCACTGTAACTACACCGTTGTGTTAGCATCTCTCTTTAATTTCCCTACAGATTTGCTTGACATCCTTTCCATAGTTGGTGGTCTGTAGGCTACACCAAGCAAAGTAACTGCACCCCTTTTTATTCTGTAGATCTTGCCAAATTTACTTTTACTTTAACTCTCTGGGACATGTTCCTTCTCTAGCACTGCAATGCCTACTTAACCAATGCAGCTATCCCTCCTTCTTTCTTTATTTTTCTATCTTTCCTGAATAGCTCCTTCCCAGGAATGGGTAATTCTTGCACCTTCTTGAGCCAGGCCTCCATCACTGCCACATTATAATTCCACACTGCAATCATGGTCTGTAACTCCCCAACCTTATGTGCAACATTTCTTGTATTTACATAACGTGCAGTTCAACTCTTTTGGACTCCCAGTCTTTCTTCCCTGTTCCAACTTCACCTACTAATTTGTTATTCTCTGTGCTACTGCCAGCTGCATCTCCAAGTATTTTGCAAGCCCAGGCATTGTCCTTTACTATTCTCCCTTTGTGCCCAGATATCTATTACAAACTATTGCACTCCTTTAAAATAATAACCTTGTAATCACAACTGAAAATTCTAATACCATACGTTGACTTTAGAATGTATAATTTATCTGGAATTGTTTTTGATACTATTCTCACATCTAATATTTCAAAAGATTCCCCTAGTTAGAGAAACCGAATAACTTTGGGTATACAATGTTAAAATTAAAAGCAGAAACATTTAATTATACAACTGTACTAGCTATTTATATAATTGCAGTGGTTAAGGAAAACAAAAGAATGGCACAGATGATGAATTTGGAAGATTTTAAATCAAAAGTAGGTCAGAATTAAACTATTGCTAACCCACACAACAACGCTACTAAAACGGACAACACCCCTCCTTCTTCCTTTCTGATACAGTTGACCTTACATAAAGGCGGTAAAACAAGTAAATTACTTTTCCAACTTTAAGGGAAATTTTTACAGGAAAATAGAATATGCTAAGACTGGGTATTAATGCAACTTATGCAATATTAAAGTGGCAAGATTTGTATGTTCTGCTGCAGATAGTCATAAAAAAGGAAAAATTCTACAATTTTTTTGTAAGCTAATTTACTCAAAGGTTTAAAGTGAAAGCTGTTTTTGATGCTTTCTAAATATTTACTGCATCTTCTTTTTCCATTCACCTCACTTAATTATGTACTGTGGTGTCAACTTATTTAACTATCTGCAGCTGCTTTATAAATAATCTGCATTGCATCATAAGGCTAGAAGTGGAGTTGTGTGCACACTATTCAGCACCATTCATATCTCACACTGAAACAGACCATGGCTGCATGCAGCAAGACTTGCACGTGGATGTGGGCTGGAAAGTGGTAAGCAACATTTGTGACACAACTGTGAGGCAACGAACTACTCCAACAAGAGTGAATCTAAACATCATCCCTTGAAGTTCACTGACATTTTCTTCGTTGAGTACCCCAGATAATCATCCTCCCGGAGCTAGCTATTGACTGGAAACTGAACTGGACCAGACATATAAATATTGTGGCTATGAGAGCAGGTCAGAGGCTACGATTCTACGCTGAGTAATCCACCTCCTGATACTTAAATGCTTGTCCACAATCTACAAAGGCACAAATCAGGATTACGATGGAACACCCTCCACTTGTCTGAATGAGTGCAACTTCAACAACATTCAAGATGCTTTGTTTGAATGAGTGCAACTTCAACAACATTCAAGATGCCTTACAACATCCAGTACAAAACAGACCACTTCACTCACACCACATCCACCACATTCAACATTCATGCCCTTCTTCACCTCACGACAACAGCAATATCTTGTAGATGTTGGTATGTTCACCGAGCTAGGAGGTTTGATAGCAGACATTTTGTCCCCTTACTAGGTGACATCCTCAGTGCTGAGGAGCTTCCTGTGAAGCGCTGTTGTCTTGTGCAGGTTCGGCACAAGACAACAGCGCTTCACAGCGGACTCCATAGCACTGAGGACATCACCTAGTAACAGGACGAAACGTCCACTATCAAACCTCCCAGCTTGGCGAACACACCAACATCTACAACCAGCACCCGAGCTACAAATCTTCACTCAAACCCTAAGCATCACTATATACCAGGTGCATGGTGGATTGCAGGAAGTCATCACATCTGTTTTGAATACACGTTTTAAATCTGTAACCGCTACTGCTAGAAGGATAAACCAGCAGATGCACAGGAACACCATCACCTGTAAGATCCCCTCCAAACCACTCATCATCTTCGTTCTTTCACTGTCATTGAGTCAAAATCTTGGAACTCTCTTCCTAATAGCATTGTGGATGTCTCTGTAACCCAAGTGCTGTAGCGGTTCAAGAGGTTAACTCATATCACATCCAGAGGGCAATTAGGAATTGTGAACAGTCCTCTCAAATTTTAATGTTTATGTTGATCTCGCTCTTTTTGTGCATTCTCTCCCTTGATAATATTACATTCTTCGCTCTGTTCTATTACCCTTATGCACTTCATATGGTATGATCTGCCTGTACTGAATGCTAAACAAAACTTTTTCACTGTACCTAGGTACATGTGACAATAATACATCAAACCAAACTAGAAAGCTTGCTTGGCCAGTGACACCTATATTCTATTAATAATAAAAGAATCCATCTGCAACTGGTTCAAATAAAACGTTTTTTCCAAGAATTAAAAACATGAATTTATTGAGCAAAATTCTTTTTAAAAAAAGACTTCTTTCACTTGAAATACAAACAGATCTAGGAGAATGGATTTGCAAAATCACTCAAGTAGAAATGTGAGCTAATTAAACCCCAGAAAGAGACTAGGGTCCATCTCAAGAAGAGCAGAATTAAAAATGTTCAAATTGTGCAGAAACACACTGCACTGCACTTAAAATACTGTACACAGTTCAGGTCTCTGATTTGCAGAATGTGCAACAATGATACCAGAACTAAAAAGATTATAATTATGAAAGTTCTGGATAGGCTGAAGCTCTTTCATCTAGAAAGAGAAGGTTGAAGGCTAACCAAACAGAGTTCTTCAAAATTATGAAGGAGCTCGATAGAATAGACAAAAAGAAGATCTTTTTGAGCCGCATCCTTATATGTGAGCCAGGCATTCTGGGTTTAAGTCCCATTGAAGGAGCTGAGGTCCACGGAGGCTTCGCTGCTCATATCGTGGTCTATCAGGCTGGTTATCAGTCTGGAAATCTTTCCAATATGCCTGTATCAGAAAGTAATGATGGAAGAGTTTCCTGGTCAGCTGTGCTTGACATGAAGTGGTTCCCCTCAAGCTATAGCCTCTTGTGACAGTTTTTCCTGAAACCGTTTGCAAGCCTTAAGTGTGGGAACAAAGTTGAGAAGAAATTTAAAGAGTTTTAATTAAATTCAAAAATCTGAGAGAAATCTCCTTACTCATAGTGTTTAGAACTTGCCATAACATAGAGAAGTTGTGGTGAATAGCATTGTTGCATTTCAGGGAAAGAGAGTTAAGTACAGAAGACACTAAGGATTAGAAGGATATTCCCATACAATTAGATTACTAAGAGTGGGAGGAGGCTCATGTGGGGCATAAACACTGGTACAGACCAATTAGGCTGAATGGCTTGCATATGCTGTAAATTCTATACAATTCCCACCCCTTGAACAATGTAATCGAAACCTCAGTGCAAACTGATCTCAATCATGGCAAAACTTTTCAGCTCCAGAGGCAGAAGGTTGTGGGTTCAAGCTCCACACCAGGACTTGAGCACAAAAATCAAAGTGATTGTTCTGATTCCATCAAAAAATCTACCAGTAACCAAAGAGGAGCCTGATTGCAGGAAGGTGTACAACCAGAAAGATCACAATCTTTGCATTTAGAATTACCTATTGTTGAGGGAGACTGTTGATAAGAGCTTTACTGATGTTGCAGTAATTTGGAAGTACTACCACTGTTGTAATCTAAGAAATATGACAGCTGATATGTGCCCAACAAAATGATGACCGAATAATATGTGGTGATGGTTGAAAGTGGAATAAATGTTGACCAGGAAACAGGAGAGAACTCTTCTGTTGTTCTTTAAAATAGTGCCATTAGACCTTTTACACCCACCTTAGACGCATGCAGAACCTCAGTTTAATGATCTCAAAAGACACCACCTTCAACAATGTGGCTCTTCCTCACTACTGCATAATAGGTAATTCTAAATGCAAGATTGTAATCTTCCTGTTTTCTGATTTTCTGATGGAATTAGGCCTCTGGGCTAAGAAATTCCAGCTATGTGCAGCTGCCAGTCAGTCAATCGGGGCTGGTAGCTCCAGATCAATGCTGCAAGGAAAACATCCCCTCAACTTCCAGGATGAAGGATCGTTAACGGGAAAGTGCTGGTTAAGGGCAGTGGGGTGGGTTTATGGAATCAGAGAATCCCTACAATGCCATTCAGCCCATTGTGTCTGCACCAACCCTCCTAAGAGCATCTCACCCAGACCCAACCTGTCCCCTTATCCCCATAGCCCTGCATTTACCATAGCTAGTCCACCTAGCTTGCACATCGCTAGATACTACAGGGCAATTTAGCACAGCCAATCCACCTAACCTGCACATCTTTGGGACTGTGGGACCAAACCGGAGGACCTGGGAGGTACCCACACAGACACAGGAAGAATGTGTAAACTCCACTCAGACAGCCACCCAAGGCTAGAATCAAACTTGGGTCTCTGGCGCTGAGGCAACACTGCTAACCACTGAGCCATCTCATCACCTCCAGGTTGGGTGTCCTTTGGTTCAAATTGTGGATACGAGTCAGCATGGTCAGAGGCAAGGGCAGAATGGCAGCTCTCAACAGCCATGATATCTGTCATTTACAAATCATTGCTGATCGAGCACATCTCCCTGAACGCAAAAATCAACAAGCTGCCCACACCGGCTATTGCACGCGCTTCTGCAGTATGTGGGTCTTGAATCTGGGTCTTGTGGTCTCACTTGGAGCTGAAATAGCAGGCCTGGCAGCATAAGGAATTTAAGTGGTTAATTGACTACTTATAGTTCTCAAGCGGAGCACAGCAGGAAAATTAAGCTTGGGTCTTCCCACCCAGAACTTAATTAAGGCAAAGACAAGGTGTTGTTGGGGTTTTGGTATATATTTTCCAGTTAGCCTGTTGAGAGGCATACCTCAGGAGCAAATGGAATTTGAACCTGAGTCTCCTGGTCCAGAGGCAGTAATACTACACTGCACCACAACAGCACCAGTAGGGCTTAGGTCACTATCTTTCCTAATTGAGCTCAGATCACGTTACTTGGTCTGCACAAGGGCCCAGAAGATTGTGTTCCAAGTCTTTCTTTGTGGTAAGGTAAGTTAAGGGGTGATCTGATTGAAGTCTTCAAGATATTAACAGAAAAAGGCAGAATGGATGATGATTAGCTATTTCCACTGATTGGAGATTCTAGAACTAGAGGGCACAGTTTGAGAATTAGGGGCAGATAATTCAGGAGAAATGTCAGGAAGCACTTTTACACTAAAGGATGAGAGATGTTTGGAACTCTCTTCCACAAATGTCAGTGGACACAGGGTCGGTTGTTAATTTTAAACCTGTAAGAAATAACCTTGTTAAGGAAAGGTATTAAGGGATAGGGGCCAAAGGCAGGTATATGAAGTTAGGTCACAGATCAGCCACCACCTAATTAAATAGCAGAATAGGCTCAATGGGTGAATGGCCTACTCGTGTTCCCGTGTAATTAAAACAAACAAGTATATGTGCATGCCGTACTTGATCATCCAAATCACATAATCCTGCTTAAACAATTCTTATAAATTTCTTGCTGCTCATTGTCTCATACACAATATGTACATTTCTTCCAGCTATCAGAGATTCACAAGTTAATTACCAAGATAAACCAGTCTATCTCAACTTTTCTAGCAAGAAAACAGAAGCATCCCATTTCATTAATTTAAAAAATATATGCTAAGGCATACTACTCCAATAGAAAACTACTGAACAAATGACCTGACCAAGAAACAATTTGTTAATATCTCAATATTTCCTGCCATATTACTCTCATGATGGTCTTCCTCTCCTTGTTTATACCTTGTTCCTTCTATGAGAGAGTGGTTCTTGTGTGGAATGAACTTCCAGAGGAAATGGTGGATGTGGCTACGGTTACAATTTTTAAAAGATATTTACATAAGCACTTGAAAAAGAAAGGATTGGAGCAATGTGTGGCAAATGCAAACACGTGGGATTAGTCTAATTTGGGATTATGGTTGCGTGGACTGGTTAGACCAAAGGGTCTGCTTCCATGCCACATGACTCTATGACTATGTGCATTTTCAAGATCCTTAAATTATATGGCTTATATTTAAAATCTTTCCAGTTCTGTAATAAAGTATGAAACCCTTATACTGGGGGTCATACAGGATTCCCCAGATACTGCTTTTCATTAGTGATTATTCATCCAAGGTTTGCACAATCGGGCTTTAGGGTTAGGTACTGAAAGTATGTCTATAATGTCAGAAACATTTGTGGCTGCTCAGTGGGTATGAGTAGTCCCTTAAAGCCTGCTTGTAAGAGTCCACACAAAATCCAGAAGAAAACAACAATTCTAGAGTCACTCAGCTCTAGCCCAATGCAACAGTAACTTGTAAATATATCAGTCTGTACAAAGATGCATAAATCACACAGAAATCAAGAATTTTCTAAAAGATAAAATATTAAGAGGAATTGCTGATGTTTAGGTGGAAATTCAGGAGGTAGTTACACTCTTAGGGTTAGGAAGTCTGTTTAGTAGTCAGGAACAGGGAATTTTATTCAGAACCAGGCTCATAAGGGAACTCCAGGTGCAGTATTGGTGAGCCTCAGCCTTCACCCAACTGATGAAGGGTCTAGGCCCCAAATGTCAGCTTCTGTGCTCCTAAGATACTGCTTGGCCTGCTGTGTTCATCCAGTTCCACGCTTTGTTATCTCAACAAGTAAGAAGTCGTTTTTGCCTCTATAAATGAAGAGTCTGCAGGGGTGTATTAGTAAACTGTCTATGAGACAACTGTACAATAGGCCACTCAAGTGCAGGAGGTGAATATAAATAAGAACATAAAGTTCTGCAGAAACTCAAGTTCTGGCAACTTCTGTCAGGATAGAAACACTTCATTTTAACATTTCAAGTCAATTTCCAAACTGAGGAGAACGGTGATGGGCTTTATGCTGTACAGAAACATGGGGAGACACCAATGGAACAAATAGGAGGGTCGGGAAAAGGTGAGAAGCAGAAACTAGGAGGAGTAAGTGATTCAGGTCTTTGATCCTGCAGCCCCATTCAATATGATTGTGGCTGATTCTCTACTTCAGTGGCAAATTCCTGTTTTCCCTTGAAACCCTTTGATGCCCATTTTAATATCTGTGTTCAGCAAAATTGGAAGTAATTCATTTGGCTCCCTCATCCAAATCATTTATTTAAATCATGAATAGCTGCAGCCCAAGCACTGACCCCTACAGTAAACCACTGGTTCTGCCACCCAGAAAAGCACCCTATTCTTCCTACCCTGTTTGCCATCTGAGAATCTATTCTCAATCCATGTCAGTATATTTATCTAGAATCCAATATGTTTTTATTCTGT
The DNA here is from genome assembly GCF_030684315.1 of Stegostoma tigrinum. Lineage (NCBI taxonomy): Eukaryota > Metazoa > Chordata > Chondrichthyes > Orectolobiformes > Stegostomatidae > Stegostoma > Stegostoma tigrinum. Next base: position 37,454,611 of record NC_081367.1, on the reverse strand, counting down.
CCATTAGCCTTTTACGTGGAAGCTTATCAAGTCTTCTAAAAATCCAAATACACCACATCCACTGGTTCTCCTGACCTATTCTTACAACGTCAAAAAAAACCCAGTAGATTCGTAAAGCATGATTTCCCTGTCATCAACCCATGGTGACTTTGTCTAATCCTATTAATGCTTTCCCAGTATTTTACTATAGACATTAGGTTAGCCGGTCTGTATTTCTCTTTTGTTTCCCAGTCCCTCCCTTTTTAAATTGTGGAGTTACATTTGTCACATCTGCTCCAGAGTCTGCAGAATTTTGGAAAGTGGCAACCAATACATCAAATATTTCCAGGGGCACTTCCTTTAGTAATGTGAGATACAAATTGTCAGACTTTGGGGATTTGTCAGCCTTTAACTCCATTAAGTTGTCAGCACCTTTCTTTTCACTAATACTGATTTTCTTCAAATTCTCTGTCACACTAGGCCCTTGGTTCCCTAAGCTTTCCAGGAAATTATGTGTTCTCTTTTGTGAAGGCAGAACAAACTGTGTTCAATTCTTCTGCCAGTTCTTTTTTGCCCTTTATAATTTCTCCCATTTTTGGCTGTAAAGGACCTACATTCGTGTTCACCAAACTTTTCTTCACATTTTTAGAAACTTTTACTGTCTTTTTATTAATGATCCTAGCAAGTTTCCTCTTATGCTCTATCTTCTCCTTCCTGGTCAATTTTTTTTATCCTCTTTTGCTGCATTCTAGATTGCTCTCAGTCCGAAAACTTCCATTGGAACTCGCCATGTTTCTTATTTAAAATACAGTCAAGATTTTCCACTTGCAATATCAACAGTAATCTGTTCACTTGGATATGAAACATATGATTAAAGTACCTTCATGCTCCACTCCAGGTAACGAGAGATCTTCTGTGCCTTGCCATAAAACTTTTCCTGTTTCTGCATCACGCAGATTCATCCAGTTACTGATGAATTAGAATTGTTAAGTAAACAGCAGCTGAGTATATCAAGCATCTCATTTTTCTTTGATAAAATCTAATTAGCACCGTTCTTGTGAACGGCTTACAGAAGGTCAAATTTTCCAATACAAGTTGTTATTTTTAATATAATAGTTTTAAGATCTGAAGTCTTCTCCCATAAAGATACATAAGAAAAACTACTTCACCAACAATTTGTATTCACAGGTTTTAGAAACAACCAATATAAATAATAAAATTTGCACAAGAGATTTGATTTTAATGCGCCTCAAATAGAGATGTTCAAACTTTCCAGTGGTGAAAAAATATCATACGTTAAGAACTACAATACAGATATAATTGTTCAGGTGATAAGAAAATGGTATTTATTATGCATAATCACTTCACTTCACTATACTATCAAGAAAAGCAATGGCTGTTATGTAAAAATGCACAACAACCTAATTGCACACAGTGACATTCTGTAGATGGTTATGAGATGAATAACTGCAAGTTCCAATTTTAGAAGGGGGCTGAGGGAGGTATAGTTGTATTCTAACTGAGGAACAGTCTATTTTAATAATTTGAAAATTAAGTCTTGTTGTTTGAGGTTCATCAATTGTAACATTTCTGCGGTAAAGTTGCATTTTCGTAGGTAATATATTTCACTAAAAAACATTAAATGAAAAAAAGCAAATACTGAGTGCTGTCTCCAAACATAATCAATAGGTTCCATTCGTGTGTTGTTGAAGAGGGAAACCATGAAGACAGTATTCTTTTCTGACATAAGAACTAAAAAGTCCCAAGGAGAGTGAGGAAGTCGGGTCATTTGGTGAATTGTACAAACAGGTAACAGGTGGGCACAGTGATGCATACAGCACATGTGAGCAGCAATAGCTAGTTGGAAGAGAGACCATAGATTAGAACCTTTCTGGGCTAGAGGGGACAAGGTTGCAAACCAATTCTATGCAGAAGTCAAATGTGGGAGGAAACCACAGAAACAAATTTCAGAAGCACGATAATGCGGGAGATGATCAAACACTTGGTTTAGTGGATAATCTGCTTCAATGATTATGGGTTCTGGCTAAGGATGTAAGAGTGCACTTTTGCCTTGGGTTGTGATTTCACACAGCCTGCAACCATCATCTCTATACAGAAGAGGCTGGACAATTCCAGGTTAAAAAAAGATCTGTGGAGCGAGATCAGAACTTTACTCTGCATTGCAAAGTCACACAATTTCTACGGAACAATGAGGTACAGAAATGGAAACTTATGCAACTACTGTGACAATTTTCTGATCCTTGAGTTGGCAGAACCCAATCCTTGACGTTAGTGTGGCAAGAATCACAGAGCTGGAACCCTCTGATTTATCTCTGAACGTCAGCATTTTTTTTTCCTCCCCAACAACTGATCACTGCCTTGCTCGGTAAGCTATTTTTCCAGACTGCTCAATCTATGCTGAGATGATTCAGCCTAAGGCAGGACCATCAGGACCCAAAACCTTTTAGATTTAAGAAGACTTTAAAGCCATTATATTCAGAATCTCAGCAGCCATCCAATTCACCTACCACCGAGGCTGCACTTTGCAGCTACGGCTCAGTAGGATAGCTATTAAGGTTCTTGTGGCACAGTAGTATTGTCCCTAGTCCTGGACAGAGGCCCAGTTGAAGTCCCACTGGCTCCAGAGGTGTGTAATATCTTCTCTGAACAGATTGATTTGAAATCAAAAAGAAACCACTTAAGGTTAAATATCAGTACACAAAAGTTTCATATTTGCCGGTTGTCATTTTTCTGATTACTGTACTTTGCGGATAAAAGACCAAATATGTCAAATGGAGAGTGGTGGAACGGGTGGTCATTTTGATTGTGATCAAGCCTTTGAAATGAATGAGAGTAGTGAACTTTCTGGTGGATCTTCAGTCTTGAAAAGGGAGAGCACATGGCATTGCCAACCGGTCTAATGGTTGAGTACATGTCTCAAAAGTGCTCTTCAATTAGATGGCACCTAGAATTCCTCTTTATTGTGGTCAGGTTATTTAAATCTAATGCTAAATTAAAAACCAAAAGAACGGCCGAGTTAATGTTTTGGGTCTGGTGACCTTTCTTCAGAACTAGACCCAAACCATGAACTCATATCATCTGTGAAGCAGAAATCACAGACCTGCTGAGTTCAGCTGAGGGAAGTAATCAGAATGCCTCTGATTAGGGGATTGGGTGATGATGGCTCACTGGACAGTAAACATTAACTATGTTTCTCTCACCAGATACTGCCAGAACTGTTGAGTTCTGCTGAAGGAAGGTGTACTTTGTGTGTTTTGTACTTTGAGCCTTTAGTAAGATCATGACTGATCTGATGTGGTCTCAGCTCCATTTCCCGTCTACACTCCAGCAGTGAAGCCCAATGGCCTTGGAGGTTTCACCAGATAACCTGGAGCGTGTTTGTGCCCAATTGCCCAGGCTTGCCAGAAGCAAAGAGATCCTCATCAGCTTGAATTCTTATGCATTGGGGAAGAGTGAGGCAGGGTGGAGGTGGAGGGCATGACCAAATATGGAGTGCTCTTGAGGCGACTCTTAGGGCAAATGTGTAGTTCCACTGTTGACTGGGTCCTCCTGGCAAAATTCTGTTTCGTTCTGAAGAAGAGGCACCTGAAATGTGAGCCAAGCTCCAATCCTCCTGTTGCCTGATGACCAATGACCAGGACAATGCAACACTGGTGTGCGCACTCTCCAGCAGACACTTTGGGTTTGGAACTGACTCTCCATGGCAGCTGCTAACCTGCTCATGGATGCAGCCAGAGAACACAAGTTTGAAGCAGCTGGATTTCCACAGCATAGCTGAAATTCTGCAACCTCTTGCCATCACCAACCACAAATCTGTCTGCTGCTCCTCTTCCTCATTATGCTAGTGATTGGAATTCCCAATGGCCTGGGGTGCATCTTCCTCAGCATGCTGAGGAGTTGATGCAGTGCGGTGCATGACAACTTGTGCTCCCAGACATTTTAAACATGACATTCCCACTGAGTTGTCAGTATGAGCTGGTTAGGGGATAAGTGTTAGGGATAAGCTGCCTTGCTAATTCTTCTTCCAAGATCTCAAATCTCTTCCTCATAGATCAAGGTGGTGGTTTCTGGCAGAGTGACTCCTTTCTCTACCAGGACCATGAAAATCCTGCAAGACACAAAGGAGAGAAGCATCGCAGTCAATGGTTAGAAGTGGTGTGCAATGGCTGTCGCTAACAGTGTTACTGTGAGAGTTGCAGAGGAATGAAGAATGGTACTTACTCTGCTTGCAGATATGTTGTCCCAATCTTCTCTTGCAAGGGGTAGAATTTTCTCCCCATGGTGGGTGAGGAGATTGATGATAAGCATCCCTCTAGGCCCGTTCTGCCCAACTGTGGGCTGCCTCTTCCTGGAATCAGAGAAAGGGACAGATTGAGTGAGATGAAAATGGGCAACACAAGTACTGGTACAAAGGTTTGAAAGGTGATGATGTGTCTTAGGTGAGTGAGGAGGTAATGCAGAGGCCATGCTGGGAAGTTGAGCGTGAGTAAAAGAAAATGTTGTATGCAATAGTGAGAGCTGCAGAGCATGAGCCTTGGTGGAAGTTAAGTGCAGTGGCAGACATAAAATAAGAGTAAGCTGGCACAGAGAAGAATGCGACACTTCCCTGGTGGAGTTATGAATGCCACTGAACTTCTTGTGACATTGCTACCCAATCCTCCAGGCCGTGGACACTGAACAGAACTGAGAGGGAACCTTAGTTCAGAAGCTGATGGTGTGGGTTCCTCTGCTGGTCATCTGGGATAAGGATACTCCACCTCATCTTCTATGCCTGTTGGAGAATCTCAGTGCCATTTTCCACTTCTCCAGCAACTTTTGAATGGATGTCTGCCTTAAGGGCAGCTTCAAAATGCTCATGCTTATTTAAAAGAGTGCTTTGCACCTAGATAAGGTACAGTTGCTAGGCATGTTGGTCTTTCAGCAGATATCCAATGTATGCCATGTTCTTCCTGAATAGCAAGTGACAAGATGGACTAGAATCAGGCAAGAGGGTGCCAGAGAGGCGAGGTTCATAGTTTATGAGCTAAGTTTAGTAAGATACAGCAAGAAATCCTTCATGAAACTCAATAAAACTATACTTCTCCAAAACAAGCGTTAGATTTGGCCTCTGACTTCTATCACCTCTGGCAGTCTCAACGTTTCAGTGGCATAAAAATGAAATGTTGTTGCAACCTTGACCACAAAGACTTTGCTGCCTCCTCTGACATTTAATTCAACATAGCCATAGGTACTTGTGACAACCTCCTTGGTAAAGCTCGAATTCTTAAAACAAGCAAGTTACTCATGCTTTATTTCCCATCTCAGGTTACCCTTAAAAACATGATGGTGAACTACCTTCTTGAACTATTGCAATCCAGTGCCACTGGGAAGTGAGTTCCAGCATAGTGACCCAGTGACACTAAAGGAACAATGATATATTTCCAAGTAAGGATGGTGAGTAGCTTGCAGGGGAACTTGCAGGTGGTGGCATTCCCATGTGTGTGCTGCCTTTGCTCTTTAGTTGGCAGTGGTTGTGGGTTTGGAACATGCTGCATAACGGCTCTTCAGCAATATTTGAAAATTTCATTTTTTTATTAGTAATGCTCAAAATCAACAACAATTTTCTTATCAGAGATAATGGGAACTGCAGATACTGGAGAATCTGAGATAACAAAGTATGGAACTAGAAGAACACAGCAGGCCAAGCAGCATCTCAGGAGCACAAAAGCTGACGTTTCGGGCCTAGACCCTTCATCAGAGAGGGGGATGGGGTGAGGGTTCTGAAATAAATCAGGAGAGAGGGGGAGGCGGACCGAAGATGGATAGAGGAGAAGATAGGTGGAGAGGAGAGTATAGGTGGGGAGGTAGAGAGGGGATAGGTCAGTCCGGGGAGGACGGACAGGTCAAGGAGGCGGGATGAGGTTAGTAGGTAGGAGATGGAGGTGCAGCTTGAGGTCGGAGGAGGGGATAGGTGAGAGGAAGAACAGGTTAGGGAGGCGGGGATGAACTGGGCTGGTTTTGGGATGCAGTGGGGGGAGGGGAGATTTTGAAGCTTGTGAAGTCCACATTGATGCCATTGGGCTGCAGGGTTCCCAAGCGGAATATGAGTTGCTGAGCTGAGTTGAAAAACAATTGTGCTGAAAACAATGAGTTGAAAAACAATTTTCTTATTGCTATGTAGCTGGTTGCAATAATGAGGAAGTTGTTAATTGAAGCATTATCCACCAAAATGTCACACAACCTCTTTAAAAATAACAGGCAGCCAATCCGATTATTAATCAGCTTCATTACTATTTGCCTGGCAGCCATTATTCACATGTGGTTCAATAATTCTGATAAGGCATTATCTTCCACTATATGTGTTCTATACCAGTGTTATAGTTTAAGACCCATCAGGTTCTATCTCAGAGACTCCTTAACAAGTATCCAACCAAAGCAGCCATCCTTTGTCCATGAGACAAAAAAAAAGCAAAAATATTTACAAGCAAAATGGGTTCAAGTGACTTTAGAGATAGTCGGAACTGCCGATGATGCTGTGGAATCGGAGATAACAAGGTGTACAGCTGGATGAACACAGCAGGCCAAGCACATCCAGACCCGAAACAGCATCAGAGGAGCAGGAAAACTGATGTTTTGGGTCTGGACCCTTCTTCAGCTCCTCTGATGCTGCTTGGCCTACTGTGTTCATCCAGCTCTAAACCTTGTTATTACATTTCTTTTCCCTTGACTAATAGACATTGCTTCAATTTTTTTAAATATATAATTAGCACTCCCCAGGATTTCAGCAAAGGTAATGAAGGAAATTGAAATTTAAAAACAGGATTTGTCAAAAAAAGAGAATAAAATAAAAGATATTCAATTTTAGTTTAACAACTACTACATCTAGTTTCAGGATTGATGGGAAAAATAATAACTCAAATAAATAAGATAGAAATATTTCCAAGTTGGAATCATGATTTACAATAAAATAGAAAACAGTCATAAGTGGTAAATATCTGACACGAACAAAAAAATAGAGATACACAGTAAGGCATTCAGCAACTTTTAGGTATAGGCAGATAATGATGTTTCAAAAGTGCATCTTTCACAAGAAGTGAAAGGACAATAACTAGTTATGATGAAATACCCAAACCCAAAAATAACAACAGGCCTTCTTCCCACAATCCTGATTTAGTGAACCCAGCCTTTGTAATCCGACTTCACCTGAAGGCTTTAATCCAGGTTCCTCATGTGGCCCAAGAGATCAGTTTAAGTAAATGAAATATCCCTTAATTTAAAAATAAGAAATATTTAAGGATGGAAAAGGTTGAATTAGAAGAGAGAAGTCAGGCGATTGACGAATATGTAAATAAGACATGGATTCTGAGGCTACTTAAAATTACATCCTCCTCAATCCCAAGACAATGGGCTCATTTCTTAAAACAAAATGTAGATTAGAACATACAACAGTACAGCACAGTACAGTACAGGTCCTTCGGCCCAGGACGCTGTGCCAAACTTTTACCCTGATCCTAAGATCTATCTACCCTCCACCCCTACCTTGTACTATCATTCATATACCTGTCTAATAGCCACTTAATGCCCCTAATGAGGCTGACTCCTCCACCATCTCTGGCAATGCATTCCACGCCCTGACAACTCTCTGGGAGAACCCACTTCTGACGTCTCCACTGTATCTACCTCCACTCATTTTAAAACTATGACCTCTTGTAATAGCTACCTCCACCCTAGGAAAAAGTCTCTGGCTGTCCATTCTATCTATACCTCTGAACATTTTGTACATCTCTATCAAGTCACATCTCATCCTTCATTGTTCTAAAGAGAAAAGCCCTAGCGCTCTCAACCTTTCCTCGTAAGACCTTCCCTCCATTCCAGATAACATCTTGGTAAATCTCTGTACCCTTTCCAATGCTTCCACATCTTTCCTGTAATGAGGCGACCAGAACTGGACACAATATTCCAGATGTGGCTGAAACAGGCTTTTGTATAGTTGGAGCATAACTTCCCGGCTCTTGAACTCAATCCCTCTATTTGTGAAAGCTAACACACCATATGCCTTTTTAACAACTCTATCCACTTGGGTGGCAGCTTTCAGGGAAATGTGGACATGAACCCCAAGATACCTTCGCTCCTCCATGCTGCCAAGAATCTTTCCGATAACTCTGTATTCTGTTTTTAAGTTTGTCCTTCCAAAATGAATCGCCTCACACTTCTCAGAGTTAAACTCCATCTGCCACATCTCAACCCAGCTCTCCATCTTATCAATGTCCCTTTGTAACCTAGAACAGCCCTCCGCACTATCCACAACTCAACCCACCTTCGTATCGTCCGCAAACTTACTAACCCACCCTCCCACTCCTATATCCGAATCATTCACAAAAATCACAAATAGAAGAGGACCCAGAACAGATCCTTGTGGTACATGACTCATAACTGGGCACCATGTTGAATATTTTCCGTCCACTGCCACACTTTGTCTTCTAAGAGTCAGCCAATTCTGAATCCAATCTGCCACATTTCCCCCTGTCCCGTGCCTCCTTACTTTCTGCATGAGCCTACCATGGTAAACCTTATCAAATGCCTTAGTTAAATCTACGTATACCACATTCACTACTGTACCTTCATCCACGTGTTTGGTCACCTCTTCGAAGAATTCAATAAAGTTTGTGAGGCATAATCTACCCCTTACAAATTCATGGTATCACAAATCAAACTGTGCCTATCCAAGTGATCATAAATTCTATCTCTCAGAGCCCTTTCCAATAATTTGCTCACTACTGAAGAAAGACCAACTGGCCTGTAATTTCTAGGATTATCCCTATTACTTTTTTGAACAAGGGAATGACATTTTCACTATACCCGTGGACAGATTAAAAGAAAGAAATGAATAAAAATGTTGAACAAATTAAAAATTTCATGTTAAAGGTATTTTTGAATACATTCAGTCCTCAATGTCCCTGAGGGATTGGGGCATGGACTTCATACGGATAACAAAACAGATGAATACCACACCCTTGTACCATAAAGGTCTGAGAGACTGGTTTACCAAAGACAATGAAAGAAAATAAAAAGATGAGATATGGAGCAAACCTCAAGTACGTGGATCTGTGGATAGCAAAATCAGCGGATAATGAGGTCCAAGTATACAATCCATCAACTCAAGTCATTCTACTAATAATCTCCAGTCTTAAATGGCAGCTGACCATAACAAAAGGGATGTAATCCAAACACTTCTCTAATTTCAGGAAACATTAGTTTCTGACATTCCCTGGTACTCACTGTCTGTAGCAGCTGCTAACAGTTCAATGCACCATGTAACATCAGCAAACCCTCTTATAATGTTTCCATTATTGCATAAGCTCAAAGGAAGAGAAATGATTGCCTGTCTTCTGTAAATGAATGTACTGTTTTAAATATAAAGTATAACTCAAAATTTCTGATGACTTTATACCTCATTGATTCTGATCAGGTAATGCTGAAGTCACTGACTACGTCTTTCAAAATTATTTAAGTGTCTGAATATCTTAAAGATGTTCTTTTACATAGAATCAATGTAGTATGTTTTTCAGTTTTCAAAAGAAGACAAGTAAATTACAGACTTGCAGATGAGGTTGCGAGTGGAATTTCAAATACACATCCTATGAATGAGCATCTCAGAAGTAATTCTTCTGCTGCAAACAGTAATGGTGATGAAGCTGTGACATCTGCCATGTCCATCTCATCTTCAGCGGTTTCTTCAATGCTAGGTTGAGGGGAAGAACCCACGTTCTGAAAGCCCTACCGAATGTTCCAAGAGGCCACATAAGTTTTGCGCCTGCCCAGTTTGAGAGGGTGCAGCTTTCAAAAAGATCCACGTGCTTGTTCAGAACTATCTCAACTTTGTGTGTCACGAGACTTGGCCTCACCTCGGCCACACCTCTTACCCATGCAGGGCCATTCCCATGGTTTTGGCACCAAGCTACATCACCTGAAGTAAACAGCCTGCCTCATTTTGTGGAGTCTTGCATCTGGCACTCGTGTGACTAATGCCATTTCACTTTGCTGTCACCCCAGCTCCTGGAAGATCCTGGTGTGGAGTCTTCTCCCTGTCAGCAACTCTACTGGAGCTGTCCCAGTGGTTGTGGAGGAGTGGTTCTATAATCAAACAGGGACCGGGATAGTTTTGTATCAAGTGAAGCCTGCCTTCAAAAGTTTAGACCACACTTTCTGCTAGATTATCGAATAATGGTTGGGGGGGGGGGGGGGGGGGCGCGGAGCTGTTCTTATGTGTCAAATGCCATTCCACTTTAGGAAATATTCAAATTCCCTGCTGGTAATTGATGGCCCATTGTATGCAAGCGATATTTCTGGGAGTCCATGTATTGCAAAAGATCCACGCAGATTTTCAGTTGTTGTTCTCATATCCAATGAATGAACTCTATGCATGTCCAACTGCTTTGAATGGGCATCCGCAATGGCTGGGAACACAGAGCCCATGAAAGGCCCAATATAGTCCACTTACACTAGAGTGCAGGTTTACCCGGTCATTCCCACGAATGCAGGGGAGCTGCTGGCAGTAATTTTTGTCATTGTTTGCACTCTGGGCTTTGCATTACAAACACAGCTATGTCTACATCCGAGCCTGGCCACCAGACATAACATCTTCATTTTGGAAACCCCTGGTTGACCTTGATAGAGTTTGGTTAGTTTCTGGCGGCGAGCTTTGCTCGGTACAATCACTCTCACTTCCCATAGTGAGTACACTGTCCTCTGTGGTGATCAGATCTTGCCAGATCCATACAGATTTCACTTCTGGATGTGGAGGTCCTTTTGATTCCCCCATCACCACCAACTATTTAAGTTTTGTGAGGATGCGATTATTTTTGCGTTTACAGTCTGATGTTTGTCAACTAGAAGAGTATCCAGAAACTTTAAAACCAAAACGGACTCTTCTGGTGGTGACATATCAGTAATGTATCCACCAGTGGGAGACAGCTCAGGGCACCCGCATTTGCCAATTGGCCTCGCAAATAATGTTTCAACTCATAATTGTACACACTCAAAATAACAGCCCGCTGCTGAATTTGATTTGAAGCTATGGGCAACACAGCCCTGTCCTCTTTGAGTACCCATGGTAGGGGTCTATGATCCATTACAATCACGAATTTACAACTGTGAAAGTACTGGTAGAACTTTCTCACTTCCCCAAAGGCTACATCTTAGCTACAAGACCATTTCCAAGGCTGACCCTTTGTCAATAGCAGAAGGATGCCAGGATGGAGGTCAGGTTATATATAAATTTACCATAATAATTTACAAAGCCAGGGTACCTTTGATCATTTTATCTTCCAAAGTGGAAACTTGGTCTTGGCAACGCTGTAGCCTAAACAGGACACTCAGAGTGCCTAGAACACACATTTTTTCCTCCTAAGACACGCACCTGCTTGGGGAGAAACGTTTAAACACAATGTCCAAGTTCTCTAAATGCTCTTTACTGGCCTTTCGTGTTATTAGCACATCATCCAAGTAAATAGCGACCTAGGGTAGACCTTGTAAAATGTTCTCCACAGTCCACTGGAAAATGACATGAGCTGATGGTCACCCACATGGCAGTCTCATATACTGGTACAAAGGCTTATGAGTATTAAGCGTACTGCTGGGAATCCTCATCTCATCGCAAGTGTAGGTACACATCGCTCATGTCCAGCTTTGTGAAGGGCAGCGCACGCCACCCAGGCCAGTTTTGTATGAGTTGTCTACTTGTACAGCTGCAAAAAGCATTTACTGTTTGTTTAAAGTCCCCACAAAGGCAAAAGGACTCAGACGGCTTCACAAGTGCGATGACTGGTGCTGCCCATTCCACAAACCGTACTAGTTTGAGGATTCCTTCGTTTTCCAGCCTGCTGATTTCTGCCTCTACTTTTGCCCATAAGGCAAATGGCACCAGGCAGGCAACGCAGAATTGTGGAATTGCTTCTTGGTAAACATATAAAAGGTGGCCTTAGTCCCCAGACCTTCACGAAAAATGTCCAGATATTTAGGCAACCACTTTCTAATCAAAAAAAATGTTAAGCCAATCAATTTGAATCTTTCTCAATCAATTTCACCCAAACTTGGGCCCAAGCCTATACCTACAATCAGTAGTAAACAAACCAGCTGCATGTCACAAGAGCCCGAACCGGAGTCATACCCTAAATCTGTAGGGTTTCCTGGTTTCTCGGCCTGGCCAAAGTCTTATGCAAACATAAGGGTTGGAGTCCAGATCAAATTTTGGTAAAGACTGAGTCTGCAATCACTGATACAGCTGCATCAGTATCAACATCCATTAGAATTTGGTGAACATTAATCAGACTTTTATTTTGATTCGTTCTGATTTAGATGTTGCTAAGCAATTTAACTGTTCCAAACCAGATGTAGGTGGACATAGGGTATGCATTCTCCTGGATTCCAGCCTATGAGTTTTCTTATTCAATTTAGGTCAAATGGGACTCTTTTGCTGTCGAGTCTGCATTACAGCAGCAACTACGACGGCCTGCCGAACCAGATCGTCAAGAAAGTTTTAACCATTACGCTGAGGTTTGGTTTTTGTTTTCGGGTTTTGCTGTGGGCACACCTAGAGTCCCTCTGTTTGGGATATGTCGTGAGTGAGGCTTTCCAATTACCTTCATTGAAGTGGCGTTCCCTAAGTTCAGTCATCCTGGCAAGGGTGCCCATTTCTGTCAGAATATTGTGTAACTTATCAGCGCCACTTGCTGCATTTTCTAAATGACACAGCCAGTTGTAGTGTCACATAACAAAGAGTCTCTCAGCATCTCCCTTAGGGTTAAAGCAAAATCACATGCCTCGAAACATTCTAATACTGATTTTCCTGGTTCTCAAAGTGCTGAGTAAAACCAGTAGTATTTCAGAATTAGAGTCTTGGGGGTTGTAATATTTTTCAGCTAAATCTGTCAACAGTCGAAGGATTTTAGTATCTGGTACCTCCGGTAAAGTTACGCCCCTAATCACCAAAAAAGCTGCGTTTCCGCAAGTTGTCAAGAGAATTCCTCATTGCTTTTTTGTCTACCCCAATTTCACTTGTCCAGAAAAAAATAATGTGTTCTTTCCACATACTGGGCCTAGCCTTTGACAGCAGTATCAAATGAGTCAAGCTTCTCAAATAGCAGCATAATGCCAGAAATGTTTACCGCAACTCAAAGACGGCTGTTGTGAGTGAATCTCTTCAGGGTGTGTTTTTCTCTCATTGCTACTAAAATAACTCCACGAGGGCCAGTATCCCATCATCAAGTCACCCTTTACTTACGCTTGCATAGTGCTTGACATTGACCAAACTAGCTCAGAGCTGGCTGCAGAATGAGCACAACCCCTGACACTTCTGTTTGTATCTGTCAGCCAGGACTCACAGATCGGAGCAAACAAACAGCTCCAATCAGGGAACTCATTCTAAGAGGTTCCCTGGTTGACCTTACTCCAATCACTATAGGATTCACAAGGTACTTGCTGAGGGAATGTTTCCCAGCTGGGGAATCTAGTACATGGGTTACAAACTCTTAAAGTAAGGAAATGAGTATTTAGAACTGAGACAAGAAGAAAATTCTTTACTGAAAAGGTTATGAATCTTTAGAATTTGCAACATCATAGACCTGCAGATGCTTAGTTACTGATTATATTTGAGACAGACGTCAATTAATCTTTGGATATAAAATGCAATCAAAGGGTATAGAGTTAGTACAAGATAGAGTTGAGCTAGCAGATCAGTGAGGTAGTTGAAATGGCTAAATGGCCTATTCCAGTTTCTATTTATGCTCTTGCGTTGCTATTTAGATTGGATAATAAAGGATCTTGGGGAGGCAAGACTGAAGCCTTTGTCTTTACATCCCATCTCCACATACAACTTCTGCCTCCTGTTAACACATGAAATCACCCAACGTCCCAGAAATCATCCATTTAACATTCCCATAAAACCTAACCTGTCAGGTATCTGGAATTTAAGTGTCACACATACAAGGATGTGTATGTTTATGATGAGACACGTTCTGGCCGTGTCTGTCCACATAACACATAATCCACTATAAATGCCAAAATTAAGACTGCATTCACTCACACTTTTTTCTATCCTGATGCTATTCTTCTGCTCGAGTATTTGCAGGTAGCCCATCCATTAATGTGTTTTACTTCTGAGATGCTGAATGCCTACCACTTACCGATTGTGAACTTCTTAAATCTATTTTGAGAATAACGCTCAGTTAATATTCTTTAAACATTCATTCATTCACAGGATGTGGGCTTGACCAGCTGGGCCAGCACTTTGTCACTGCCTGGCCAGCATTTCTTACCCACCACTAGCTGGCCTTGAGAAGGTGATGGTCAGCTGCCTTCTTGATCTGCTGCAGTCCTCTGGCAATGGGATGACCCACAATGCTATTAGGGAGAGAATTCCAGGATTTTGACCCAGCAACAGTGAAGGAATGGCGATATATTTCCAAGTCAGGATGGTGAGTGGCTTGGAGGGGAAATTGGAGGTGGTGGTGTTCCTGTATGTCTGATGTCCTTGTCCTTCTCCTGGAAGTGGTCCTGGGTTTGAACGGTGCCCAAGGCTAGCTACTGCAGTTCTTAAACCACTGCAGTGCACTGAGTGTAGGTTCACCCACAATGCTTTTCAGTTCGGAATTCCAGGATGAAATTTGTAGCATCACTTCCTCCAATAAGTTGCTTAAATTGTCCACCTCTATTCACATCTAGGATGTGGTGGGAACGCAGAGTTTAGATTCAATTTAGTAATGTGGAACCACTTAATTCTTTTGACCCCTTGCTGCTTGTGTTATCTGGTACACAAGTAGTCCTTCACCAGTTATCACCTCATTTTTAGCTACCCCAGGGGCTGTACCTGGCATGCCCTCCTGCACTCTCCAATTGGTTTGGTGATAATGGTAATACTTATTCCACATTTCACATTCCCCATACGCAGAGATCCTGAAACCTTCTTTTCATACATTCTACTCCAATACAAATCTTAGCAGTGCTAGATCTTGTCCACACCATTGTACTGTTGCATGGATTTTCTCAATGCTGACGGAAAAGAGAATCTTTACCCAACTTATCTTGAACCTCTTTATTGGCCTCTGAAAAAACTAAATTCCCCCAATTTTCAACAACTGCACTTCCAAAAGCTAAACTGTCTAGTCTTTTCTCCTTTCCACTAACCTATTCCTTCCTTTCCTCACAATATTTGTGCAACATCTTACAAGCTTAACTGAATTTGGAGGTGGGAATGCAATGTTCTGGTTCTAGTCCTAAATAAAACAATTACCCTTTCTCACCCCTCTGGTACAGCCCTCATATCCACTACCCTTAGTGCAAAGAATGTAAACTTGAACAGATTTGGTGGCCAGCTACCATAAGTGTCATGAGTCGACTTTTGAAACCCCCAAAAAATCCTTCCAGGCAAAAAACAGGGTTGACTTGTAAGGATAGTAGGAACTGCAGATGCTGGAGAATCTGAGGTAACCAAGGTGTAGAGCTGTATGAACGTAGCAGGCCAAGCAGCATCAGAGGAGCAGGAAAACTGACGTTTCGGGCCTAGACCTTCTTCAAAAATGCATTTCTAAAGAAGGGTCTAGGGCCCGAAACGTCAGCTTTCCCACTCCTCTGATGCTGCTTGGCCTGCTGTGTTCATCCAGCTCTATATCTTGATTCATGGGGGTTCTGTATAAACTACCAGAACGGGTGGTCAACATTTGAAATGTGAAAAAAAATTGGTAATTTATTTTAACTTTGTGTAGCACTATTTATTGAATAAACGAATTCTGTAATGGCGCCTCTAAACAAAATGACAGCTTTTAAAAGCCCATTAAATTCAGTTCTTCTGTATCCAATGCAAAGAGCTCCTAAAATTCATTCCAAGTCAGGGCTAAGGCATCATTGTAAGCATCCTACTCAGGACAGCACTTTTAGTTTCAGAATCATCCTTCTACCCACTAAATTGTATGTTCCACATTTTTTAAAGGATCTAATGACAGTTTGTGCACTAATAGCGTCCCATGATTTAATGATGAAATCATTCAAAACATTCAGCAGGACGGTGCAGACATTTCCTTTGTTTACGAAAGTTTGTTTTTTCATCAACTGTCCACCTATTTCATTTGGTGCAAATGTGGTCCTTGAAAGGCTTGTTGAAGCAGAAAAATTGATGCAAGACTTCATGGTTTGACTACAACGTAGGTGTTACTTCTTAGTAAGCACCTCTTGATATCAATCATAAGGGATCTATAAGACCATAGGACATACAAACTGAAGTAGCCCATTTAGCCTACTAGTCTGCTCTGCCATTCAATGCGATCATAGCTGATCGGATAATCCTCAACTTCACTTTTCTGCCTTAACCCCATAACCCGTGATTAAATGACAATGACTAGAAATCTATCTCAGCGTTAAAATTACTTAATGATTATGGCCTATCGTTCTAGACTTTCCCACAAGAGGAAATAACATCTCTGCATCTACCACGTTAGCCCCGTAACAATCTTATGTCTCAATAAGTTCTCCTCTCATTCTGCTAAACTCAAATGAGTACAAACACAACCTACTCAACCTCCTTTTATACCTGGGATAAACCACATGAACCTTCTCTGGACTGGGTCAAATGTTAACATATATTTCTTTAGATAACGGCACCAATATTGTTCACAGTATTCCCAGTGTGTTCTGACTAGTGCCTTGTATAACTTTAGCAAAACCTCTGTATTTTCCCTTTATTACCTTTGAAATAAAGGCCAACATTCCATTTGCTTTCCCTATTCCTGCTTAACC
Organism: Stegostoma tigrinum; assembly: GCF_030684315.1. Taxonomy (NCBI): domain Eukaryota; kingdom Metazoa; phylum Chordata; class Chondrichthyes; order Orectolobiformes; family Stegostomatidae; genus Stegostoma; species Stegostoma tigrinum. The sequence goes on along the minus strand of NC_081367.1, from coordinate 37,437,844 downwards.
TAGATGCTTACCTTTTGCGATTCATGCACTAGGATTCCCAAATCCCTCTGTGCTGCAGCTTTTTCACAATCTTTTTTCCATTTAAGTAGTATTAATACATTTTCAGTACTTAACTCTTCCAAACATGCCCCACTAATAAGGTGTATTCTTTATGCAGTCTACCAGGATACCTATCCTACATCTTTTCGATGTGTAGCTTCTCTCCATCCTCATTCATCCATACAGCTTCACGGAGTTGTACAGAAAGTCCTGAAGGGAGCTTCATTTTCAGTAATGGGTCTACGTTTGAAAATGACTAAAGTCTTTAAGTTTGTCTTGCTGGCGGTGTAGGTTAGCAGGCCTACAGCACCGTTCCAATGAAGCTTAATGAAAGCTTGAGGAAAAGCACCATATCTTTCAGTTAGGCACTTCATAGCCTTCCAGACTAAGCACTAAGTTCAACAACTTGAGAATGTAATCTCTGTTCCACTTTTTCTTTACTTTTTCCATTTCTTTCTTTCAGTCAGTAGCATAACCCGCTCTAGGCACATCTTGTTTCTTTTCTTGCCCCATCACTTACCTCTTAGCTCTGGAAGACAACTCTTTTATCATTCAAACTCACCTCATCATAAAACTTTCTTTTATTTTCCCAATCAAACCTTATTCAAAGATCTATTACATCTGCCTCTACCCAGTTCTGGTAATCAATTGTAATAACGGTTTAGATAGTCCCATGGTCAGAAAATCACTGCAGCTGCATAGACCAGAGTTGCAGTTCAGGACTATGTGGAAGACCTGACATAGCTGACTCAAAGGGCCTGTGAAATTAGACGTGTGAAATTGAAAATTCTGATGTGTGATTTCGATGTCTGGAACACCTCATAAAACCTCTACAGTCAGAAAATACAGAGGGCGCCAACTCATTTAAGCTTAATAGTTACCCAGGCAAAAATCAGACGATTTAAAACCTACCTTCTGAATAGCCATTAAAGTGAACTTCCAAGTCAACACTGAATCCCCTCAACTACATCCAGTCCTGACACAATATCCCCCAACCTAATCCAATCATACCCCACTGCATTGGGCATAAACCCCAATCCAGCCTCTCTAAAGCCCCCCAACCTGACAGCCGCTACACTCCTACAGGGACCCAATCCAACATGGATCCAACACATATCTCGTCCATCCCACCAATTTAGAACAGACAGTCCTAGGCACTCATCCACTTGCCCAACTGTAACCATCTTACCACCTGCTATCCTACCCCGCACTTATCCTTTCAATGTATCTGTCAAAGTGTCTGGCCAAGCTGGAAACATTTAAATCTCAGAACATAACATACCGACTGATGTAAAAGGGAGCATAGTTTGGATGATGACCCTCTTCCTTGATGGCTACATGAACTGCCAAACAGGTTTCCCTGTTTTTTGACAGGAGGCTTCTGTTCAAGAATTTCTAAAGTAGAAATCATCTCACTAGACCTACAGTTTTTTTGGTTTGATCACAGTCAAAAATAGAATTTCTAACCTAATCAAACTTTCTGGGCCACAAACTCTATTTCTCTCTGCAGATGTTGCAATAATCTGCTGAAAATTTTCCAGTACAATTGCTTTTGTTCCAACGTACAGCGTGTCTTGTTCCACAATGCATATAAGCACTAAGGAATGTACACATTCTTACCAATGTCGATAATACCTAAAGATAACTACTTGAGTTGAGTTTTTTTTGTGAAACACTCTGGACCAGAAAATATCTGCTGAGCTTTAGACTTGATGGAACTGACAGTAAGATCTTTTGAGGAAATACTGGAGCTTCTATTCTGATTGCGACACATGCTACTGCAATCTAAACCACACAGAAACGTCATGATACATTTATATCTATGTAAACAGCAACATCCTGCTCCAGGAAACCAAATCACCTAATTCTTCAATAAAACTAAAACACTGCAAATGCTGAAAATCTGAAACAAACACAGCATGTTGGAGAAACTCAGCAAGTCTGGCAGAATCTGTGGAAAAAGAAATGGAATTAACATTTCAAGTTTGGTGTGATGGTAAAGAAGAACATTGCCTAGGTTTCTCTCTCCACCGATACTGCCAGATCCACTCAATTTCACCAGCATTATCTGTGTTCCCTTCATGCAATTCTTCTCTCATTTCCCTCAGGCACCCAAAAGTCTGCTTTTAAATGGGTATGGAGAGGAATATGCATAATTTATTGTCACTTGCATTTTACAGTGAATAATAGTAAAATACAGTGAAAAGCTTCAACTGTCACCACAATCTGGTGCCATTTTGAATGAGGAAAATGAAGTAAAAAGATAAACTGAAAGAACAGTCTATCTTTGTTCCGCCGGCTCCACCATAAATCCTGAGACAGCTCACCAGTGACACGACGCCGCCTCAGTGCTGCCTGCGCTGGGATCACCATCATAGCAGTCACCACTGTTTAGGCATCACGTCTTTGCTCCTGGAGCCACCCTGCTGGCACGTCCCATACCGAACGCACACTTGCCCCGCACCCAAGAGTCCACAGCTCCACTGCCATCTTGCCAAGGACCAGAAGTCCCTGGATCTGTTGCTGCCTTGATGACACCAGCAGTCCCTGCTCTAGGCATACCATGCTGTCCCTGCTGCAACCACCGCGTCACTAATGCCAGGAGTCTCTGATTCTGCTGCCAGACCAGGTTACTGTTGTGCCAGGAGTTCCACTCCTGCCGTCCTCCTCCAAAATGTCACCTTGCCAGTGCCGCCATCCTACAGAGTCCATTGCCGCTGATTGCTAAAGGAGCTTGGCTGCCACTGCCGCCCCCCGTCCCAAACGCCAGGAGGACATTCTTGCTGTTGCTGCGGCTCCTGACACCTCCAAATGCCTGGAGGTGGCATGTCCAGCGCCGCCTCCGACTGCTGGGAGGTGTCGCCATTCCACGCAAAGCCGAATCTCACTGCCACACCAATGCCAAAGAAAAAAAAGCAATAGGAAAAGATGAAAGAAAAAGAGCAGAAATAAACAGAAAATGTAAAGAAAGGAAGAAAGCAGATGGAATAAGCCCCCAGGCAAGAGCCCACACACAGCCTTGTATCCTACCCAAAATGGGGAATGATGAATACTACTAACAGGCAACTTAAACAAATGTTAAACTTTGCAATTTGAAACACTGTAGTCAATTCAGAACAGTTTGTGATTAACATACATTCAGAAGTTTAAAAAGTTGCATTCACATCAATGCTTAGTGAATAGAGGCATTTTCCACTACTGTGTTATAAAATCAAAGCACACATAAATCAAGCAGGGCAATACAGTAACCAAAGGATTACAAACCATGTGGCAAAATGGCAAAAAGCTGAAATTTATTTTGAACTATAATCTGCAAAAAGGAGATAACTGTACACAGTTTTTGTCTTTGTGGGTTATGAAATAAGAATTTAAACATAAATAGAATGGGACTATCCACACTACAAAGCCTGAATTTCCAGATCCCAAGCTGGGGTGGATTGTTCTGCTACACACCAACCTGAACCTAAAAATCAATTCATCACAATTTAAAGGTTAGCTTGGTTCTGTTCTGGCAATCTCACTTCAGTGAGAAAATTGCTAATTCAGCCTTGGTTTATACCCCAAGTTGTCACTCAGCACAACACTATCTGCCTTTGAGATGAAATGTTAAACTGAGATCCTGTCTAACTTTTCTGGTCGGTGTAAAGGATCCCTTGACTTCATTTTAAAAGCAGAAGATTTATCTTTAGTACTTAAGCCAGCACTTAACCAAAGTGCCAAATTTAACTGGTTAAGTGTCACATTTTTCTGTTTGATATTGACTATAGTTTAAGTGAATTAAACCGTGTGAAATGTAGATGTAAAAATGTGCAACATAAATGAAAGTTATCTTTCTTTTACTAGAATTTAAATTCTATTAATGTCACAGTAGGATAGAACTGTCTAACTTGAAGACATCTCTGGAAAATGAAACTCATATCATCCTCCCTTAGTTGTTAGTTAAATAAAGATAATAAAGTTGTTAGTTTTGTTCATAATTATATAGCTTTTGAAGCAGGAATTTAAAAATTTCAATCAGTTTTACTCAACATTTATAAAAATAAAACTTGCATTCATAAAGCAATTTTCACGAATTCAGGAATTTTTCAAACCATATTACTAAATTGGTGTTTGTTTGAGTCAATGCTTTAATGTAGAAAATGGAGCAGCTATTTACCACAAATGTAGCTCCCACAAATGGTAATAACAAGTAGATAATCTGATTTAACTGTTGATGATTTAGAGATGAATATTGGCCAGAACTCCGGGGATAAGTGCCCTGCCATTCTTTAATACAATGCCATGGAATCTGTAACACCTGACTGACAGCAAATTGGACCTTGCTGAATATCCCATATGAAGGACTACACCAGTGACAGCGTAGTAACAACCTCAGTACTGCACCGGAGCACTAAAGAGAGTCCAAGTGACATATTTAATCATTTAGAAGCCGTCCCTCTCCACAATTTCCTAACTACTGTTCCCTGCCAAAGGTAATTATTCTGTTTCGATAGTATCACAAGAGCAGGAAGTTAAAGGGCTAGGCTTTACGTGAACCTATAAATCAATTTATCAGTTTTAGGAGGGAACGAGAGCAATCACTGCTACATCTTACCGTATTTTTTTTCCACACATTATGCACACTTTTTAGCAAGCATCATTCATTAGCTTGCTGGGAGAACTTATCAAATAGAATATTCTATTTAATTCTGGTTATCCTTCTAAAAGGACAGATGTTAATAAACTTGAGAGGGTTTAGAAAATATTTACAATGACACTGTTGGGACTGGAGGGTTCAAATTATAGGGAGAGACCAAATAGGCTGGGACTTTTCTCCCTGGAGAGTCAAAGGCTAAGGGGTGTTCTTATCAAGGCTTAGAAAATCATGAGGGCCACAGCTAGGGTGAATAGCCAACGTCTTTTCCCAGGATGGGGAATTCAAAACCTAAAGGGCATTGGTTTAAGGTGAGAGAGGAAAGATTTCAAAAAGGAACGAAGGAGTAACATTTTCACACAGGGAGTGGTGCGTGAATGGAATGAGCTGCAAGAGGAAATGGTGGAGGTGTGTACAATTACAATATTTAAAATTTATCCAGATGGGTATATGAAATTGAAGGCTTGAAAGGAATATGGACCAAATGCTAACAAATGGACTAGGTCAGACTGGGATGTATGGTCAGTACGGACAAGGTGGGCCGAAGGGTCTGTTTTCATGTGGTATGATTCTATAACCCTTTCTTCATGGTCTGCAAAAACCAAAACCGAATAGAGGGTTAACAAAGTGTGGAGCTGGATGAGCGCAGCAGGCCAAGCAGCATCTTAGGAACACAAAAGCTGACGTTTCGGTCCTAGACCCTTCATCAGAAAAGGGAGATGGGGAGAGGGTTCTGAAATAAATAGGGAGAGGGGGGAGGCGGACTGAAGTTGGATAGAGGAGAAGATAGGAGGAGAGGACAAGAGAGTTGCAGTGGGAGAGAGATCCCCTGAGGTTGGTCCGTAGGGAGGAGGGTAATCTTCAGGTTAGGCATTCCTGGAAGAGGCTTTGCAGTGAGGTTAAAATTGTGATCAGAGATAATGGGAACTGCAGATGCTGGATAATCCATGTTGACTGACCTGCTGACTTACTACGGAATTTTCTGTGTTCATTTAACATTCTTCAGCACTGCTAACCTAACTGGCTTAAGGATAGGTCAATGAAACATATTATAAATAACCAAGTTCTAAAATTTGAATTACAGCTATGTCACCTCAACACACAGACCCAATTTACAAAGTAATTCGCACTGTACTTGTATTGGAGGTGCCAATGTACCATAAATAGCAATGAAATGACTAGCCAATAATCCAGGGGGTTTTTGGCAGTGGTTGACAGGAGAATATGAGTGGTGGCACTATAAGAGCTTCCTAAAATGTTTCGAACAATGACAGGTTTGCCTTGCTAAGGAGAAACTTTGTATTTGGGTAGATTGCTTATAAATTTAACTGGGAGTCTTTCAGGAAGTATCTAGTACAACTTATTCCATGCTTTTACTGCAGCAAAATGAGATGGCACACTCCAAGTCGACATCACTGAACAGGGATTGAACCCCATCCTGTTGATTTTTATTCTGAACCACAGTCTTGCCATTTACACAACTGAATTAATCAGCTCCCCTAGGAAGTAATTTATATCTGGGAAATGCAACTTTCCCAGCGTGATATACTAAAGGCTCATAGACATAGCCTGAAGGTCAATCTAAAGTTACAGCCAGTGTTTTCAATGAAGTTGCTCTCAGACGTTAATGGTTCCACAACCATCTAGACTGTACAGCAATGTATTTTAAAAAGTCAATCAAAATTCGTCTGAGACCATATCTTCTTCAATTTCTTAACTTTTGACAAAACATTGGTTAGAAAGATGAAGACTTCAGTTCAGTCCACACCACAAACCTGAGACATGAACTCCATTCTTCTTCCTAGCAATTGTCTGAAGCTAAACTGGACTGTTCATGAACTGTGTGTCATACATGATCCTGAGATGCACTTCCTACCACATATCCATACCATCCCCAAGTCTGCTAGCTTCTAGCTTCAAACATCAGACTTCATTCCTGCCTCATCTGCTGCTAACAATTCTATCCACCCCTTTGCAAACCCAAGATTTGATTACTGCAATGCAACCTTGCTTCATGATCTGACGAAGTTTCGGTTTTAAAGTTCTCATCTTTGTTTTTAAATCTCTCCGTGGCCTAACCCCTCTCCATCTCTAATCTTCCTTAGTCTCACAACGTTCCAAGATATCTCCACCTCTAATCCTGACTTCTTCAGCATCCTTGATTTACCTAATCCACAAACGGTGGCCATGCAATAAGTTGCAGGGCTTTAAGATCTGAAATTCCCTCCCTAAACTTCTCTGCCTCTTTCAAGATATTCCTTAAAACATACCTGTGACAGGAATTTTCATCACTACCCAAGTATCTCTTGTATTTTGTTTGATAAGAATCCTGGTGAAGCACTTTTAAAGGCACTACAGAAGTACAAGTTGCTACAACCTGTACATTTTTCCTTTCAAGTATTTACAGGATTATATCTATTTTCAAAATTAATACCAAATCTACTTTCACCTTTTGTTCTGGTTCGAGGTCAATGAGGTGGAGTGCAAAACAATAAATTGAAATGCTGCAGAAATTCAGCACGTCTGGGCAACATCTATGAAGAAAGAAACAATTAACATTTTGAGTCTGATATGACTCTTCATCAGAACTGCTGGAGTGTAAGTTTAAAACAATGACACTGTAACAGAGAGGGAGCCGTGTCTGGACAGTTTGCTCAACTACATATTTCAGCCAGACTACATTTTCAAAATTTTTTTTTCATAGAATGCGGGTGTTGCTGGCTTGGCCAGCATTTATTGCCCATCACCAATTCTCCTAGAGAAGGCAGTGGTGAGCTCATTTCTTGAACTGTTGCAATCCATCAGGGGTCAGGTCAACCACAGTGCTGTTAGGAAGGGAGTGGTACAGGTCTGTGTTGCTATGTTCACATTTCATGTTTTCCAGCTTTTCTTTTTTCCACCAATTTCTCTATGAAATACGATTTCAGATGCTGATTCTTGTAAGGGATCATGGTTCTTGTATTTAGCAGGGTCATCTTTCAGTAACTAGCGATAGCCTAGTTGTTAATAATTCTAATGGAATCATTAGTATTTTATTTAGGCATATATCCATTGTTTATAACTATGTGAGGTGATCTTAGATCTTGCAAAGGTGGATTTCAACAAGATGGTTGCTAGAATGGATGACACAGTTTAAAAAGAAAAAAAGAAACAGTCTTTCTTTTAAGATAGAGATGAAGAGAATTTTTCCAACCAAGGATCATTAAGATTGTGGAATTTTGTCTCCCTTGATGACAGTATAAACTAAGTCTTTCACATTTACTCATGACAGATAAATTTTGGATTAATTAGGGAGTCAAGGGTTATTGGGTGCAGAGAGGAAAGTGGAGATGAGGCCAAAACCAGATCAGCTAAGATCTTATTGAATGTTGAAGCAAGTTCAAAAGGGTCAAATAGCCTACTCTCCTCCTACATTTCTATTTATTTACTCCTCATACCCTTGCCAATTTTATTGCAGTGAATGTAAAGATATGCATCACATTCAAGACTCTCTGAAGAAAACTCTGTAATGCATCAATTTGGAGGTAGAAATATGCTAAGAGCACTATTATTGAAGCATAAATTGGACTGCAACTTCACATACACACAATTAAATGCAAAAGTCAAAAAAAATCAGAATCAGCTGTCCAAGCTGCCCTGTTCATCTATAGGCTTAAAGTACAATAATAAATTACAACAAAGACTTACCACTGAAACACACAGAATTTAGGTTATATACCCATTGAACTCATTTTATAAAGCTAAGAGTTTGACCATTTGAGTGTAAGTTTTTTTGTTAAATGGCTTAAATAAGTCTTAACTAATGCCAAACAGCCTACCAGGTTTGAAAATTAATTTCTGTATATGTGGAGTTCTCATTCCTTCAAATTTTACTTGTTATTGTGAATTTAAAAACAAAACCCTTTCTTTTCTACCTCATCTCTCTAAATATACTTCTTCCTTGCACATTAATTAGTATTTAATTAACTGTTCTAATCTACACTTCCTGGATAGGAATATATGCTCCAGCGAGGATCCACAAATCCCATTGGTTAATTAGATGCACAATTCTTTGTCCAGTTCAGACAGGTCCCAAATCTCAGTTGAGGGCACTGCACCAAAATAGCTTTCAAAATACCGCAAGAAACTGTACAAAAGCCCTGAGAGAATCTGTGGCCAAATGTAATGAAAGACTAACACTGTTTGCTTTATGCTAATCACAAAATCTAGGCCATCCAATATATTTTCAGACATAAGCTCAATGACTAGTTCTTTGAAAATTTCGAGGGCTTAAACAACATCAGAACACAACAATTCTCACCTAATAAGAACGAAATTAAAATAATGTACCAAACCCAAAATTTTATAATATTACTAAATTATACAGCAGCTCAACACCGCTCAATGCTAATTAGGGATGCATAACAAATACTGACCTTGCCAACAACACTAACATTCGCATGAATGAATAAAAAACATCCTTACAATAATGAAATCATCAAATTTTATGGTTCAAAAGGAGGCCATTTGGCCCATCATGTACTGGCTCTCGAAAGAGCTACCCAGCAACTGCTGTTCTTATCAGGGATAACAAGGTTTAGAGCTGGATGAACACAGCAGGCCAAGCAGCATCAGAGAAGCAGGAAAGCTGATGTTTTGGGGGCCAGAGGCCATTCTTCAGAAATATATTTCTGAAGAAGGGTCTAGGCCCAAGACATCAGCCTCCTGCTCCTCTGATGCTGCTTGGCCTGTTGTGTTCATCCAGCTCTACACCGTGTTACCTCAGATTCTCCAGCATCTGCAGTTCCTACTATCTCTGCCATTCTTATCATAACAGCTATTGTCAACTTACTATAATCAAACTTTCTGAACCAATATTTTGTTCGCTAAGACAGTAAACCTGTCCAACTGTCATTAGTCAGGAGTGACATGTATTGATTTAATAGGTAATGTAGAGCAGCTTGCAACCTGCACCATTTTTAATCATAAATGTCACCTACAACACAAGGACGATCTTGACAACATTTAAATAGCACTTTAACAAAAACTGTCGTGGGAGATACGTTTCGTCATATTGACAATTGGAACAGTACAAAACAATAATCCTAAAATGAGCGGAAATTCAACTGTTTGTCCCAAACGTGCCCATATCACGAGCTGAGTTACGCTTTGGATTATTTTTGCCTCAAAAGATGATAATTTGTCCTGACAGTAAAATAACGCGCAGTGCTGCAACCGCATTAAATCGCTGTCCCTTGCAGCACAAACTGAGATTGGGGAATTAGCCGGGTGCAGACTCCTTGGCCCTGTCCTGAGGAGTCACCTTCAACGCCCTGGGCCACTGCAAACTATCGTCAGACAGCTGCTGTTGGCATATCAGAGCTGAACATCCGCATTCACATGTGTCCAGGTCCAGGTCCAGGTCCAGGTCCAGGTCCAGGTCCAGGCCCAGGCCCAGGCCCAGGCCCAGGCCCAGGCCCAGGCCCCGGCCCCGGCCCCGAGCCTACAAGCCGCACTTACCCCGGGGACAGGCAGCTCACAAATTAGGTAAAACAGGAACCTTCACACGGGTAAAGGATACAGCTTAAAGCCCTTCAGAATCTCCTTAGCCCTGTCTTCCTTCGAAGACATTGCAGTTCTCCCGATCCTTCTCCGATAGATCGGAACAAAGGGATTAAAGCGATTAATGTGAAAACAAGAATATCTGTAATGTCAATAAATGTAAAATCGAGCAACAAGCTGATTATCGCCACAGCAACGCTCGGCTCATCGCAGCCCGGAACACCTCCACCCGCCAGCAGCCAATCAGAATGGCTAGCCGGTGCCAACGTCCGATTGACATGGAGATTGACCAATAACCTACGGGTATCTCCGTCAGTCAGCCATTCATCAGGAGGACCCACCCTATAGAGGCAGGGACTGTCGTAAAGCACAGGGCCGATTGGTCATCTTTACAGTCAATCACAGGCGGAAATGGTTTTTGTTACTGGCCTCCACGCTTAATTTTCCTGAAAAAGTAATTCATTGAACCATCTCATTATCCTGGATTAAACTGACACAGAGGTCTCACTGGACACTCTGGTCAAGTTTGGTCAGGTCAGAGGTCGGATATAGTGTCACCAGGATGTCGACCTGTGAAAGTATGAACAGACAGCACATGTATCATTGATAGGAAGAACATTGGGCCATTCAGCCCATCTGCCACAAGAGATTATCTGCTCATTGACATTTGCAGTGCTCTCCCCATATCTGTTGATATACTTTGTATGTTTACAACCTCCTGGGAAAGCACCATAAAGGGACCAAAAACAAAAGTGAGGAAGTGTCACTAGACCCAAAATGTTAACAGTGATAATGGGAAACCATTTCCACTCCCCGGCCCATTCTTTCGATGACATGTCCATCATGGGCCTCCTGCAGTGCCACAATGATGCCACCCGAAGGTTGCAGGAACAGCAACTCATATTCCGCTTGGGAACCCTGCAGCCCAATGATATCAATGTGGACTTCACCAGCTTCAAAATCTCCCCTTCCCCCACCGCATCCCAAAACCAGCCCAGTTCGTCCCCTCCCCCCACTGCACCACACAACCAGCCCAGCTCATCCCCTCCCCCCACTGCATCCCCAAACCAGTCCAACCTGTCTCTGCCTCCCTAACCTGTTCTTCCTCTCACCCATCCCTTCCTCCCACCCCAAGCCGCACCTCCATCTCCTACCTACTCACCTCATCCCACCTCCTTGACCTGTCCGTCTTCCCTGGACTGACCTATCCCCTCTCTACCTCCCCAGCTATACTCTCCTCTCCACCTATCTTCTTTTCTCTCCATCTTCGGTCCGCCTCCCCCTCTCTCCCTATTTATTCCAGAAGCCTCACCCCATCCCCCTCTCTGATGAACAGTCTAGGCCCGAAACATCAGCTTTTATGCTCCCGAGATGCTGCTGGGCCTGCTGTGTTCATCCAGCCTCACATTTTATTACCCAAAATGTTAACTCTGATTTCTCTTCACAGCTGCTGCCAGACCTTCTCAGCTTTTCCAGCAACTTCCGTTTTTGTTTCTGATTTACAGCATCTGCAATTCTCTTGGCTTTTACCATAAAAGGAGCCCTGCTTTCCTGGACTCATACCAAAGTTTATGTTTTGAAAAATATGCACAGGACCCTAACTTACCTGACTTTCAGAGCAAGGTTGAAGGATATCACGGACCGGGTTTCTGTCCTAAACAAAACCTATTGTTTTTTATAGATAATTTGACTGTAGTTACAGGTAAATATAACACCAGTAACAAAATCTAATCTTCTTATAGATACCCTATTATACACATAGAGACAAGAAAATAGGGAAAACAAATTATTGACAGGGATAAAGCAAAACTGGAATATCAGTTCAGTGGTCTTTGCTATCCAGTTTTAATGTTGAGATGTTCTTTCTTCAGTTAACCAGAACCTTCGTGTTCAGTTGACTTTCCCTGGAATCTTCTAATGATTTGCTATGAAGACTATATATAGACCAAACATCCTTGGCCTCAAACCAGTCTGGAACTGTTTTGAAAGTCAGAGAAAACAACAGTCTTTTATTGATTGGTTGATGTTACTGATTGATTTTATTGAAACATAAACAAAGCTTTTCACTGTATTTCAATATGCAAGCGATACAGGCAGATCACAGTAAGCAAGGATACACAGATCAAAAATACTTAGAGACATACAGGTTACATTATTTGAGGCTACAATCCATTTAACAGGCTGATAATGACTGTAAAGAAGATGTTTCTGAACATGCTTGTGCATGTGTTCAGGCTTCTGTATCTCTTGCTTGACGGAAGAGGTTGTAGGAGGTCATTACCAGGGTGCGATGGGTCTTTGCTGATGTTGGCCTTCTTTCTGTGGCAATGAGCTGTGTAACTAGAGCCCATGGATGGAAAGTTGGCTTCTGTGATGGTCTGGGCTGTGCACACAACCTTCTTTAGTTTCTTGTAGTCCTAGGCAGAGCAATTGCCATACCAGGCTGTTATGTAACTGGATAGTATGCTTTCAATAATGCATCTGTAGAAGTTGGTGTGGATCCTTATGGACATGCCAAATTTCCTGAGCCACCCGAGGAAAAAGAAGCATTGTTGTGTTTTCTTGATTGTCACATTTAGAACATAGAACATAGAAAAGCACAGCACAGTACAAGCCCTTCGGCCCATGATGTTGTGCCGTGGAATAATCCTAATCCAAAACTAAAATAACCTAACCTACATTCCCCTCAATTCACTGCTGTCCATGTGCATGTCCAGCAGTCGCTTAAATGTCACTAATGACTCAGCTTCCACGACTACCACTGGCAAAGTATTCCATGTGCTCACAACTTATGTGGGAAGTCCAGGACAGTTTGTTGGATATTGTCACTTCGAGGAACTTGATGCTCACCACTCTCCCAACCTCAATTCCATTAAATGTAGGTGGAGGCGTGTGCTCTTCCTTTCTTTCTGAAGTTGATGATCAGTTCTTTAGTTGTACTGTGTTGGAGTGACAAATTGTTTTCATTGCACCACATCACCAAGCCTACATTTCAAAAAACTCAAAACTGTGATAAATTATAGTTGGGGAATCTCCCAACTCCCATCAAGAATGATTCTGGACTACCACCTATAGTGGCATTTGTTGAAACCACCATGAAACACATGACGAATGGTAAAGCCACTGCAGTGGACAGGATTCCAGTGGAGATTTTGAACCTTGGAGGAGCAAAGCTTACCCATCATCTCCAAAAATTGGTCCTCAAAATCTGGGACAAAGAGGAAATCTCTGACGATCACAGGGGTGCTGCCAATGCCACCATCTTCAGGAAAGGAGACAAAGCGAACTGTGGAAGCAACTGAAGAATCTCCCCATTATTGGTCGCCAGGGAGATCACTGAGACACTTTCTCCCAGTCTCTGAATAAATCCTTCTGAAAGCCAGTGTAGCCTCTGACCAAACTGTGAAAATATGGACATGACTCCAAAATAAATGCCAGGAACAACACCAACAACTTTACATGACTAGCATCAACTTGACCATGGTTTTTGATCCAGTCAGTCGGGAACTGCTACTGAAGACCCTATCAAAGGCCAACTGTCCAGTGAAATTCATCAACATTGTTTGTCTCTTCTATGGCAAGATGTTGGCAACAGTCCTCACAACAGTAATGTGACAGAATCTTTTGAGGTTAAGGTATGAGTCAAGCAGGGATGTGTCACCACCGATGTCCTTTCTTTCCTTTTCATTGCCATCATTCTTCATCTTGTCAAGAACACAAGTTTCCCAGTGGTGTGGACATTGTCCACAGAATGGACGGAAAACTTTAAACCTCAAACAATTAAAATCCAAAAAGAAAATCACACGAGTATAGTTCATGGAATTTCATTTCTGCTCTCTCAGTCTTCAAACCTTGTTTAATGCCTTTGCAGAATCATATTGAAGAATTGGTATCATTCTCAACTCCAAGAATCAAGTCCTTTCGAAGCCCATCCCAGGGCAAGTTCTGTTCGGTCCCTCCATTAAGATCAATGGAGAAATCTTCCCAAACATAGAACATTTCCCCTTCCTAAACAGCCATCTCTCTTCTAATCCAATCCATAAGCACCACCAATGAATATCTGAGAATGAGAGTCTTCAAAGATTGTGACATCCACTGAGATCCTTGTGTATAATGTAGTCATTCTTCCAATTCTTCTATATGCCTCCTAAACTTAATTTACATATAGACACCGCTTCAAGGCCCTGGGGAAGTACCATCAATGCTGTTTGAGAGGGATTCTCCACGTCACCTGGGAAGACAGGCATACTAATATCAGCATTTTCGAAGGAGCCAATAGCACCAGCATCAAGACCATGATCATTCAAAACCAACTCTGCTGGGCTGGCCATGTGCTTAGGATGCCTGAGTTCCGACTACCAAAGCAAATCTTCTTTGTTCACCTCATGGAAGGCATCGAAATGAGAGATGGACAAAGAAAGTGCTTCAGAGACTGGAGGCTTACCTCAAGCAGAATAGACATCAGTGCCTGAGAGACGCTGGTTCAGAAGAAACCAACTTGGAAGAATCTGCCGTGTAATGGGACACAATTTTTTTGAGAACACTGATCAGTAAGTGGAAGTATGAAACTGGAGTCGGAGAAAGGAATACCAGTGATTGAGGTCAAAAACCAATTCCACCTGCCATATGTGTGGTTGGAGGTACAGCTCTAGGATGTGGTTCATCAGCCACGCGTGCACCCACAGAACTCATGAACAGTGACACAGAACTTCCTAGATGCACAATCATACTTGTTAGTGAGTGATAACTGATGATGACTGGTTTCTCCGAGGTAAAAGAGTGACTGCTTCACTTGGAAATGTCTCTGATTTATCAATTCAAACATTACAGCTGCCAGCAACTGCTGCATAAAAAGTAACTCATTTTAATCTCTGCTAGGGAGAACAGCGGTACACCCTTCTGTGTCTTTCTGTGAGCCTATGACTCATGTTTCTTATCATTCAGTTAGCTGAAAACCAATCAGATTCACTGTAAACAACATCCCAACTCATTATTGTCTGCACGTTGCAGGGTGCCTTAGCCACAGAAATGAAAGTTTAAAGAAAGTAACAAATTCCTTGCTGTAAAATTTTGTAGCCCTCCTAGTTAATTCCTATTTTCTTAAAACAGTTCTTTCTCCTTGTAACCCACTGTTTATAAAGACGCAAAATTAAAAAGACACAGTTATTAAAGCACGTAAAAAATTATCAATCTCTGTCTTAATATACTCAATGACACTGCCTCAACAGACATCAAATTACATAATTCTAATGGTTCATTTCTCTCCGATTGAAGAAATTCCTCCTCATTTCTTGCCCCACATGTCAAGACTGTGTTCCCCAGTTCTTACCCCATCACAACCATTACCTGTTACATCTCAGCCAACAAAAGCTAGGGTAAATATCCTTCCTGCACCCGGCCTATCTAGTCTTTTAAGAACTTTGCAAATTTCAATAAGATCACTCCTCATCCTTCCAAATCCTATATAACGTATATCCCCAGACTCCTCAATCTCTCCACATTGCAGAATCCTACTGTCCCAGGAATTAGTCACATCAACCTCTATGACAAATATATTCTAAGAGATAATGGGACCAAAACTGTTCACAGTACTACACAGGCAGTCTCACCAAGGTCTATTCAACTGAAGTAAAACGTCTTCATTCCTGTATTCAAATTCTCTTTTTTTTGTTGCACCTACTTGTTAGCTTTCTGTGAATTATGAACAAGTACACCCAGGTCTCATCAACACTCCCTAAACTCTCACAATTTAAGAAATACCTTGCATCTCAATTCCTTCTTGACTTTAGCTCTTCCTTTTAGATTAGATTGCCTACAGTGTGGAAACAGGCCCTTTGGCCCAACAAGTCCACACTGCCCCTTGAAGCATCCCACCCAGACCCATCCCCCTATAACCCACACACCCCTGAACACTGCGGGCAATTTAGCATGGCCAATCCACCTAGCCTGCATATCTTTGGACAGTGGAAGGAAACCGGAGCACCCGGAGGAAACCCACGCAGACACGGGGAGAATGTGCAAACTCCACACAAACAGTCGCCCGAGGTGGGAATCGAACCCGGGTCCCTCGCACTGCGAGGCTGCAGCGCTAACTACTGAGCCACCATGCCGCCTTCAGCAACATAATTCCAAACAACCTCATCTCCAAATTCCAAGAACTAGGACTTTACCCCCTCCCTGTAACTGGATCCTCAACTTGCTGACCCGCAGACCGCAATCAGTAAGGGTAAGCGCCAACATCAGCTCCACAATAGTCCTCAAAGCCAGTTTCCCACAAGGCTGAGTCCTCGGCTCCTTACTACAATCTTCTACACTCACAACTGTGTGGTCAAGTTTAGCTCGAACAAATTTACTGATGACACCACTGTAGTGGATCAAATCTCAAACAAAGATGACACAGGGCACAGAAAAAGATAGACAGCTTGGTAGCTTGGTGTAAAAACAACCATGTGCACCCAATGTCAGCAAAATGAAGGAGCTGGCCATTGACTTCAGGAAGTGGAGTGGAGGACATACCTCTTACTGTATCAGTAATGCCGAGGTGAAGGTGGTCAAGAGTTTCAAATTCCTGGGAGTAAATATCACAAACAATCTATCCTGATCCATTCACATCAATGCTTAAGTCAAGAAAGCACACTAACACATCTACTTCTCCACAATGAGTCTTACCAATTTCTATAGCTGCACCATAGAAAGAATCCTATCTGGATGTGCCAAGCTTGGTGTGGCAACTGCTCTGCCCAAGACTGCCAGAAATAATAGAAAGCTGTGAACACAGCCCTGTCCATCACAAAAAGCGACCTTCCTTCCATCACTTCCTACTGCCTCAGGAAAGCAGCCAATGTAATCAAAGACCCATCCCATTCTGGTTACACTCTCTTCCATTGTGCAGAAGATACAGAAGTTTGAAAACACCTACCAACACATTCAAGAACTTCTTCCCCGCTGTTATCAGATTTTTGAATGGACCTCTCATATATCAGAGTTGATCTTTCTCTGCACCTTCTCTGTAGCTGCGACACTACATTCTGCATTCTGTTCAATTACTGTGATGTACTTACATAAGGTATGGTTTGTCTGTTTAGCATGCAAAACAATACTTTTCTTTGTATCTTGGTACATGTGACAATAATAAATCAAATCAAATGTACTAAATGTATACTTACCTATATTATACTTTACCTGCTACGTTCTTTCCATTCAATCAGTCAATCTAAATCTTCTTGAAACCTTTTTTTGCATAATCCTCACAACTCACATTCTGACATAATTTTATGTCATCCAAAAACTTGGAAATATTACACTTTGTTGCTACGTCAAAATCATCAATACAGTTTGTATGCATCTGGGGCCCAAGCACTAATCCTTAGAGCACCTCACCACTTACAGCCTGAGAATGACCCATATATTCCTACCCTCTACTTACTTGCCATTAAATTAGCCTCCATACATGCTGGTATATTACCACGTCCCTCTTCCTCAACAGCATTTATATCCCATGGCAGCAGGATCTCATTTTTCACTCAGGGACCCTGCAGCCTTCAGGACTCAAATGTAGAACTCAATAATTTTAGGACTTGAATGCTTTCTTCCATGTCCTTTACAAACACCCTCCACATGCCCCATCCCACCCTACTCCCACCCCCTCTCTTCAGCATATACTCCACCTTATTCTAGCCTCTACTCTTCTGAAGAAGGGTCACTGAAACGTAAAAGTTCACTCTGCTTTCTGTCCACATATGTTGCCAGGCATACCTAGTTTCCCAGCAATTTTTGCTTTTGTTCCCATGCCCTCTAGTTTTGTTTACCATACTCCTGTGTGGGATTTTATCAAAAGTCTTCTGAAAATCCAAGAACATCACATTCTCCAATAGTTAGGAGCCCAACAAAACAATGAGTGACTTGAATCCCAAATACCAAGATCAGATGTCTCTGTTTGTTAACTCTCCAAGTATATTTACACACCTCCAGTCTGAGCAAATTGCAGCTTTGCTTCACATTTATACTACAATTAGAGTCTAAGTGCAACTTTAATGTGGATGAAAAAATATTATCTCACTTCGCTCCAGAGCCAGATTAAGCCCTGACACTCAAAACAATAGAATGAGAAATAGGACCAGGCTCACTCAAGCCTGCTCCCTCCTTCAATAAGATCATTGCTGATTTTTCCATAACTCCATTTCTCATATCACTTGATTTTCTTTCTTCCCAAAAAATCTGTCGGTAACAGTCTTGTGATGAAGCATTCATGAAGCCCACTGGAATAGTGAATTCCAAAGATTCATCTTCCCTTAAAAAGTAAATTACTCCTCATTTCATTCCAAAATAGCTGACGTCTTCTATTTAGTTTGTGACTCCGAAGCCTGGATCTTTGATGACTCAGAAGTCCTTTGAAAATGGTAGGTGGAACCCAACCCTGGGATTCCCAGCCTCTTTCCCTAGGTTTCTGATTTTTGGGAACGTTCTTTAAGGATGTCGATTGATGCAAGTCAGAAGCCTGCACCCAGCAATCCCAATCTGACCTGTTCCATTGTGGAAATAGGCATGGTCTACTGTTTTGCATGTTTTCTAGAGTTAGGCCATCATTTTAAAGAGTCATGGTTTGCAGGATCGCAGCTATTGTGAACCTTTGCCTACATGAAGAAATGCTTCGAAGGTTAATTCAAAATGCCCTTTTCAAACTCCACATGCCAGGCTATTCCACCTGCACCCCACCTGCCCTGAATAATCCCTACTTCCAATATGCCTTCTTTGCCAAAAAAAAGTGCCACATTAACAACCTCATTCCACTCCAAAACTGCATGCTAAACTATGGCATTTCTACGCTAATTCACACACTATGCACCATTTAAAAGCAATAAAGCCATCATGTAAACTGTATGTGTAAATAATATTTTTTATTCATTAATGACTTCCCAAATGTCAAAACAAATCCGACTTACTACAGACCGATTAAAGTGTCAATCATCCACACTTTTTAATTTTTAACAGCTGAAACTGAAATGACTTGAAATTTATTAACCTCCTTGCAAATAAACACTGTGAAATTAATAGCAGGGATCAAACAGCCAGAACTGCCAGTCAAGCAGGGTTTCAGATTTTTCAACAAAATGATGGATATCTGGGCTCTCATCCAAATCTCATTGTTTATTTTTGGCCGAGAGGCCAGGCAGCATTCATTATTAGTCTTGAGACCTTTCAAAACCTGTCTAAATATGGTAAGTACTCTTGCAAAAAGAGGACATTTGCTATCCTTGCTACATCTCTTCTGCGCTTGCTGTACTAACCCTGAAAATGTTGCATTGGCCCACTTCTGCTTCAGCTTGCACTTGGATAAACCCCAGTTGCAAATGAGCATTTCTTTCAGGACACCAAATACTTTGTGGGTAATAGCAAAGCTTCCAGCATTGCTGCAGACTGGAATACCTGGGCTATAATAAATTGCAGCACGAAGGAAGCTGTTGAGCCCATCCATCATGTTAGTGCCTGATCAAAAACAACTAGCCACCCTAAACATATTTTGAGGCCCCGAATCGATACATTCCCAGAAGTTACAACATTTCAACTGTGTATCCAAATACTTTTAAATACAATATGGGTTTCAATCAGTGCATCCAGACTGACATCCAATGCCTGCTAGGTGAAAATGTTTCTCCTCAATTACCCTCTAATATTTTTAACAAGTAATTTAGATCCATCCCCAAATGTATGAACTTTACCCTAAGGGAAATGGGGTCACTCATCCACTTTAGCTTAGGCCCCTCATAATTTTATCTACCTTAGTTAAATCACCCCTCAGCCTCTTCTCTTTCAAAAGAAACAAACCTCAGCCTAAGCAATATTTCCTCATAGCTACATCTTTCTAATACTGCCGACATCTTTGTAAATCTTTTCTGTACCTACTCCAGTGCAATCTTCTTCCTAGGACAGACATGAGTGGAATGGTATAGAGAAAGATGATTTGTTGTCTTTAGTCTGCATTGTAGCAAGTCATGATTTATCAATTTGTCTTGGAAAGTTTACTTTTAGTGGATTATATTTCAACATTTTGGTCAAGGAATGGCCAGTAACAGGGAGAAGGTGATGTATGAGACTACTGGTGAATGAGGAATTGGGTTGTATTCCTGGTATCAGAATCAGATATGTTAATTATAGATTGTTCAGTCAGAAAGGGGCCGTATTACTGTTTGCAGGACTTTACACAGTACCAATAACTTCGTGCCTTTCCCAACATTGTTAACAGTGCCACATAATTCAATAAAATTTTACTGGTTATGAAGTGTATTAAATGTACTGTGGTCATGAAAAGTAGAATAATAAATGGAAATTGTTCAGTGTTGATAGAAAGCACTTCACAACAATTTGTACAGGGATTGCCCTCTTAAGTATTAATTACCTGAAAGTTATTTAACAAGCTATATCTGAACGTAAGTCTTTAAGATTTTAATTTAACAGTTGCAGTTTGTGATTAGTTTTTAGAACAAGCCGTAACATCCCGCACTGCCTTCAGTTACTCAGGGTTATGGTTGGAAACAAGCAGGGAAGGAAGCTGGACATCTGCCTCGTCAGCTTGGACCAGGAGAAGGCCTTCGTCAGAAAATTGCAAAATGGATATGGTCTCTAAGATGGGATTTGCATAAGGAATCTGTAACTGTATCTAAGTGTTCTACAGTAGTACAGTTGCAATTAATTAATGGGAATCAGAAAGCTTTCTGACTAAATCTGGAAACAGGAAAACCAATCTGTCTTAGCTGTGTTCAGAGATAATGCGAACTGCAGATGCTGGAGAATCCAAGATAACAAAGTGTGTAGCTGGATGAACAGAGCAGGACAAGCAGCGCCTCAGGAGCTCCTGAGATGCTGCTTGGCCTGCTCTGTTCATTCAGCTACACACTTTGTTGTCTTAGCTGTGTATAGTGTTGAATTATTGTCAAGTCCACCAAGAAAGATGTGTGTGTCAGAAGGATGTTGATCTGAGGCAGCAGAAGGGCTTAAGTCAAAGACTTGCTTTATATTTAGCCAAGCTGTTGCAAAGATAAGGTTTAATAAATAGGAAGAGGAGACTCTGGGATAACAAATGATTTCATGTGATCTCAGCAGGCATGTGCTAGTAGCCTTTAATAAATTGGACAATGTACAGCGCAAAGTATGCTATTCTGTAGGTTTGTACAGTTTTACCTGTAAATGTAGCTTAATAGTGATGAAGAAGTCTGGCCTGTGCTTGTGCCAATGTTCAAATTAGAGTATAATGAAGCAGCATGTTCTGCTCAGAACCACTACCATTTGCACACTAATAACCATTTGCAATCAGCTCAAACTGCTTCAGGACAAAGGTAAATCATGACAAGAGCAAGCCTTTGGCAACTAAGCTGACAGATCCCTTGTCTCCTTTATGGTTTGATCAGACTATCTGAAGGTGCTAGGGATTGGGTCAGAGGTTTCCAAACAATGGAAGGAGGGTAAAGCCAGTTCAAATAAGAGCTACTCATGTAGGAGTGATGCTTCCTCTCCATCATGGTAAGAATATGGTTATCAGGTGCGTAGTACTCTTGCTGTTACTGCATGTGGTGCATGTGTTCTACCCCACATGTGTGCCATAATAATCACCCATGGGATCATCTACTTCATCTGGAGACTGAAATTTGACCATGTCTAAATCTCCATATAAAGGGAGGTAGATAATCACCAACTTCATCCTTATTCTGATGACCACCTTTGCGTTTTCTTCCATGAAGATGTCGCTAGTATTGGGAAATAGGGCCTGGCTATATTCTTACAGAATGCTCCAAACATCTGGGCCATAACGCACAAACTGGCCTTCCTGGAAAATTTCACTTCGCAAAATACCTCTAACCACAAATGGTTCACACGAAATGTCTTCAATATTGCAGATCCTGTTGGTTGACAACTTGAGCAAGCAGTCAAAGTCACTTGCCAGAATTCTTCAGTGTTAAAACAAGACCAAGGTGTAGCCTTGGTTGGCGGCAAGAAACGTCACACTTGTTTGACCCCATCCCCACCAACAAAACCTCTACTATGAGACATTGACATGCAGTCATCCATCTTACAGTCAGCTTAATAGAAACACAGTACATGCCAAACTCTTGTCCCGTGAGCTCATAACATGGTGCCAGACTGGAGCTGCAATTAAGAATTGGAGACCTGAATAGAACTACTAAAAGAGAATTACAGGAAGATTTGGAGCTGTTGAAATTTGCAAGTCATAGAAAAAGAACAAAGGAGTAGGACACAGATGAAAACACTACGTAAGGCACAAGGGCTGCAAATTTTCTTATGCCTTGTGCCAGTCAAAATGAAAAGCACTTGGAGTAGAACTGGAACTTTTTTCCAATCACAACAGCAAATTTTGACGCATTTAATGAATAAGCCAAAGTAGCTTGAAGTAGCTACACTTTTAGCACTATAGAAAAAAGACCATTGCAAGGAGTATTCCAGCCAGTATAGGCCTGTGTGGTCTCTTGGCTACTCGCAGTGATGCATACTGAGACAATCATCAACTACCATTAGCGGACCATCACCTCAGTGAAAGGCACTCTTTGGTTTACACAAAACTCTTGTTTTTCCAGTGCAAAGAAATAACTACTACTGAGTGTTCCAAAGTCAAAGACATGAGAGAGATATTCAAGCTTGAGGTAGTTCTACAAAGACTTAATAGCAGAGGACCACATATAAAAACCCTCCTACGTGGAAGAGCTGGAAAATATCCCCCAGGCTGAATGCACCAGAGAATGTTTGACTTGGAATTGAATTGGTAAACACAGCTAGTGTGGTGAGGCACCATAGACTGCCAAGCACTGTATTGAAAAGTAATGTACTTAAATTACACTAAGAAATAAAAAGGTCAATTATGTTATATATTTATGTAAAAAATTATGAGGAAAGAAATAATGTTTAAGTCAGAGTGACTGCCTCTCGCTCTGCAGTAAACCATGACAGCCTACAATGTAAGTCTCCAAAGCCATGCTCTGCTGTGCTACACAAGTCATAAAATTTTAAAGCAACTTGGATGAACCTAGAATGTCCATTCCCCACTATTTCTTGCCACCTACTGACTAGTATTTCCACTACACTGCTGATATCTCAGTTTTACTCCATTGCTGTAGACAATAGGCAAATTGGGAGTGAAATCAGGCAGCATCATTTTACACAGAGGCCTGTGGAAATATGGAACTCATGCTCCATAGAAATTGAGAAATTATGGTTGAAATAACATTTTCAAGACTGATTTTGTTGTGGAATTGTTTCACCAACATATATGGAACAAAGTTGAGGCACAAATTAGTCATGATCACATAGAATGACAGAATACACTTGAGTGGCTGAAAGAAATTGTCTATACCAGTCTTGTTTGTACTAAATAATGGAGCATCTACAATAGTCTGGTGTAGAGAATTTCATAGATTCACAAGCCTTTGAGTGAAGAAATTTCTTCCCATCCCCAGTGTTAAATGATTATGCCTTTATTCTGATTTCAGATTCTCTCATGAGTGGAAACAAGCTGTTAGTGTCTATCACATCAGCCCCTTCAGAATTTTACAGCTATCCATGAGATTGCCTCTCTTTTCTAAATACCAGAGGATACAGGCTAAAATTTCTCAGCCTTTCATTATTAAATAGCCCCCTCATGTAGTGAGTCTTTCCTGTACCATTTTACCCCATCCATGCCAAGTTCCATTCATTTACTACCCTTTTCCTCGCTGACTCAACGTTAGTTTAATCAAAATCCGTGCATGGCCTAGTTACTCCCCATCTCTATAAACTCTTCCAGTTCCACAACCTTCCAAAATATATGTATTTATCTAATTCTAGCCTCATAAGCTTCCTTGATTTTAATCATTCCATCATTGCTGGGCATGACATCAGCTGTTCAGGCCCTTGTCTCCCTCACTGTCTTTCCATCTCACTTTCTACATTTAAATACTGCTTAAAATATAACACTTTAACCAAGAATTTATTCATCCGACCTTATATTTCCTGAAAAAAACAAGGAACAGATGCTGGAAATCAGGAACAAAAATGAAAATTGCTTCTTCTGAAGTAAAGTCGCTGGACTTCAAATGTTAACTCTGCTTTTGCTCTATTGATGCTACTAGACCTGCTGAGCTTATCCAGAATTTTTTGTTTCTGATTCCAATATCGCCTAACTTGGTTTGGTGTCATATTTTAATTTAGAATGCTCCTAAGAAGCAGCATGGAATGTGTTATTATGTCATACATGCTGTATAGATGGAAGTTGTTATTTTGCTTTGCTACCTTAAGCTTTCTTTCTATAGTCTCAGATTTCACACATCATTTATCTTTCAGAATTGCTCAGCTACCCATTGCCAGAGTGGTTCATCACTTTTGATACTTTCAATTTTATGTGCTCCTTACCCCTACTGATGGCCCATGGGCCGATTCCTTCATTTACCCTGATGTCATAGATTTATCTTTCACTGTTCTTTGGCTCCTTGGGCTTCCCTGTTGTCAGTCTTTGTGTTTCACTCCTTTTGTAGTTTATTTCTACTGTTCCTCATTCGTCTGCAGGCAGAATAGATTCACCAGCACACCAACAACTGCGAGCTTATCAATAAGCTCTGTTGGGCTCCTGGACCAAATCCTGTCAGCTCATGATTGACTTTGATGAAAGACAACAATGCCTACTTTTATTAAGGAACAAGCAAAATAAATTTTAAAAAGGAGACCCTTGTATTAACTAGACAGAAGCACAGTAATAATAATTCACTTCAATTCTCCATTTTGGTTTATACAAAAATTGGGACCTCATGTCTATAATGAACATTGCAAATGAACAATTCCTCCAATTCTTTAAATGCAGTAATATACCCTACTTTGTTTTAACCATATATAATTTGCTGTTGATCTTCTTTAAATTGGACTTAACCAGCTGGTTTGGGGGAAACACCCCAATGCCTATTTTTAAGAAGAAGTCGAAAGTAAGACCAAGAAACTTTAAAAGCAGCCGCAAAGATAGACAATATAGAAGCTCAGTAAGAATAATTCACTTCATCTCTTCCTCTTGTCCATGACAAAAATTAAAATTTAATATTACAAATCTGCCAAAATTTATCAAAGTGCACACAAAAAGTGTGTGGAGTTCAAAGTTAAGAAACATACATAAATTAGTTAATAGTAATCAACTGGAAGCTGGAGGGAAAATTCAATGGCTTAAATTATTTTAAAGAAAAATAATCGCAACATTAACAGATTCTTGTAATTAACATCAGAGCAACATGATAAATTGTACGGCGAGAATGTGTACAGAAAAGTAATAATTAACTGGCAGAACCTTAGCCTAAGCCCATGACAGTTGGAAGTTGTCACCAAGAAAATACAGATCAAAGTGTCCATTTGAGATAAGACCGGAATTACTACAGTTGGTTTTCGGGCATTTGAACCTCAGCCAATATCTATAATAGGTAGGACAGTCAAATTCTAAAATGCATAGGGATACTTTTATCGTGGATAATTAAACCTGTTGAGCATGTTTGATAGAACTGGAAAGGAGGAGGCTAGAGAGAAAGTTTCAGAAGAGAGAGGGCGAGTGCTAGAAGTTCAGAATGGAGAAGATAGGAAATATCTTTTTCAAGAAAAGGGACCGAAGACGAAATTAAAAGTTCAAGATGAAGAAAGGGATGCCTGGGGAAAAGAAACAACAAATGAGCTGGATGGAATCAATTACATATTATAGGGAAATGGTTTGATAAGGTCCTAGGCTTTGTGCTAAAGGGTTCAGAATAGATCAAGAGATAAGACAGAACTTAAAGAGAAAGATTCTGTTCAGTTACCCATAGTTGAATAGGACCTGACCCTCTCAAAGGGAGGGCTTGTAGATTCAAAAAGGGTCAGAATATATCCAGGGACAGCCAAGAGAAGTTGGACAAACTGAGTCCTTTCCATCAGCATTCTGTAGTATGGTGGAAATTTGGAGAAAGCTTGAAGGCCCTACTGAAGTTAAAAGAATCCATCAGGGATCCAGGCTCAGTGAATGTCCCCTATATTTAAAAAGGCAGAGACTGGGCCAGTAAAACTAAAAGGGATTAGGGAAATAGTTTGCTAAAGGGATGAATACAGGGACAGAGCAAAGAACTGATTTAACAAATACATTCTTTGCTAAATTGAATGGAAAACAGGACCATCATGCAGCAAAGGGTCGCCAACCCAAAACGTTATCTTTGATTTTCTCTTCACAGATGCTGCCAGGCCTGCTGAGCTTTTGTGTTTTTGTTCCTGATTTACAGCATCTGCAGTGCTGTCAGTTATTATGAGTTCCCTGATTGTGGCTGTTACCCTGCTCGAATCAGGGAGTCCTGGCTGACAGATAAAAACAGGAGTGTCAGACATCCTGCTCACCTTGAGAGCTGACTCAGGGGGAGCTGGATAAGTGTCAAGGACTCTCCATGTGTAAATATAGGGTGACCTGATGACAGTATACCAGCCTCTGCAGAGTTCCTTCACAGGGCCCCCCAGTAGACTTGGGTAGAGGCAGGAGTGGTAAATACCTTCATGGCTACATTCGAGAAAAGCAATGCAGGTGGCTGACTACCAATTCCCAAGCATCCAACATTGTGCAATACAGAGATAAAACGCCTGGAATGAGATAAACCAACTTCAAATGAGATACAGCCAAAGTATGGCCAGTAAAATCCTTTTTCCCCCAGAGTAAAGAGGAACACAAATATCTCTCAGTGATAGTGAAAACTGCAGATCCTGGAGAATCCAAGCTAACAAAGTGTGAGGCTGGATGAACACAGCAGGCCAAGCAGCATCTCAGGAGCACAAAAGCTGACGTTTCGGGCCTAGACCCTCATCAGAGAGGGGGATGGGCCCGAAACATCAGCTTTTGTACTCCTGAGATGCTGCTTGGCCTGCTGTGTTCATCCAGCTTCACACTTTGTTAGCACAAAAATCTCTCCCTGCCTGCAAATTTAAATCAAAGTGATGCCTGTGCATCAAGGTCTAGCTAGCTGAAACTTTCTTCTCAATTTTACAACAGTGATAATAAGAAAGTCCAACCTCTCTGAACTATGACAGGTTCCCATTGAACCTGAGGAGTTTTTATTAATTGCAAAACTATACTTTATTCATTTAAAATTTTTTAATGCACATATGCATGTGCTAAAACAATTCTG
This sequence comes from Stegostoma tigrinum, assembly GCF_030684315.1. Classification (NCBI taxonomy): domain Eukaryota; kingdom Metazoa; phylum Chordata; class Chondrichthyes; order Orectolobiformes; family Stegostomatidae; genus Stegostoma; species Stegostoma tigrinum. Next base: position 37,410,478 of record NC_081367.1, on the reverse strand, counting down.
TGCTGTCTTTACATACAAAGAAAAACCAGACATTAGAATTTGACATTGCCTGCAGTGGCAAAATCCAAAGGCATTTCCTACTTATGCAGGACAAAATGTACGTACATTTTGAGGCAAAGAGAGAATCTGAAACCTTAAGGGGCCCTCGTTGTACTTTGGCTGAAACCTCAGCCAGTAGTCTTTCCTGCTGTGCCTTGGAGGCAGCTGCCCCAAGTTTTAGGACATCTCTCAGCACATAGTCCCAGACCTTGCTATGTGTCAGTCTGCAACTCTAGGTCAAGATCAACTCTTTACACGAGGAGACGAGTTTCAGGCAGACCAAGGAGTGTCTTTCACAGTGTTGGTGGTCCTCCATGCACAGTCGATGACTGTCTCAGTGTGTGCCCTGGGAAACACACCATGGAACACAGAGTCCAGTGGCATGGAACTGCTCGGAATGAACTTTGGCCAAAACCACGACACCTCTCTCCACACCTTCTTTGCAAAGGTGTATTCCATAATGAGATGAGTGATAGATGCTTCATAATAGCAGTCACTTTGAGGGCAGCATGCGATGGTGCAGAGAGACCTGGTATGGATGAAAACAATGGAACACTTCACAAATTTGCTCAGGGGCCATCTTGAGCCCAGAATCCTGCATCAACCCCAGAGCCTAGAAGAAAACTGCCTCACTCAGTTGAAGACCTCTAGGGTGCAACAGCCAAAGCTAGGACAACACCTGTGAGTGAGCTTGTCCCCAGAGAAATGAGACAGGAAGAGAGGCAGGAAAATTTAACTGGAGAGGAACCCACACCCTTGCTAGGTGACAGAAGGCCTGGCTGGCCAGCAAGACGGCACACAGATTGTGAGAGTTGTAGTTACTTCCAATAATCTACCGCACGAGTCAAGTAGGAAGTTTTCTCAGTTTTTCAAGTGCATGCAGGGACAATGTATATGAGGATGTCTGAAAGAACTTAAAGCAATGTAGGGAAAGGTAATATCCTTCACAGTGTTTTTATTGCTGCACGCAACCTCATTATACAACTTCCAATTTTGCTTCATAGTAACATAAAAGGCAGTTGTCCATTATAGGGCCATAAGACCATAAGACACAAGAGCAAAATTAGGCCATTCAGTCCATCAAGTCTGCTCCACCATTCAATCATGGCTGATATGTTTCTCAACCCCATTCTTCTGCCTTCTCCCCATAATCCTCAATCTCTTTATCAACCATTAACCTATCTATCCCTGTTCAAAATAGACTCAATGAATTGAACTCCACAGCCCTCTGAGCAATGAGTTCTACAGATTAGCCATCCACTATCTGAAAAAAATCCTCCTCATCTCAGTTCTAAAGGGTTGCCCCTTCACTGTGAGACTATGCCTCCAGGTACTAGCCTCTTGCACTCGACAAAGAAGCATCTTCTCCATGTCCACTCATTCAGGACTCTCAGCGTTTTGTAAGTTTCAATCAGATCCCACCTTATCCTGCTAAACTCCATCAAATACAGACCCAGACTCGTCAGTTGCTCCTGATATGACAAGCACTTCACCCTCCCTGATGTGACACAGCGTTTGAAATTCAGACTGCAGCTCACCAACTCTGACCTGGAGTTCCTCAAGCAACTAACACTTAGTACAAATGTGGTCACTATAAAACTGAATTGATCCACCAGCTTCCACATCAAGGAGTTACAAACCTTTGCCTTGTCCTACATCTCTATCTAATGTACCTAATTCTTAATTTGATTATTAAAAATTTCATACTGGTCTTTGTGTTTGCAACCTGTAAATATTTTGCCTACTTACCTTCAATCTGATTGTTACCTATAGCATATAGCCCAACTAAATTATCAATCAATGAACTTACAATCTATTTGCGATGTCGCTCTTTTGTGCTGAGCCCATGATCCTGGGCTTTAATTTATCCTGTTAAATATAACCTTACAAATTAATAGCCCAAAGATGCGAGGAAAAAACTCCTCTTCCCCTCTCCACCAAATTCCCATGCTGCGTCCAAAATTCCCAGAATTACATACCCACATGGGCTGTGTCTCATTCCCAATGTCTTCTGTCATTTCTGACCATGTGAAGATTAATCACTCTGTGTCTGAAACAAACAAATCCCAAAATTTCTGGAGAAAGTCAGCAAGTGTGGCAGCATCTATGAAGAGAAATCAGCTGACATTTTGAGTCCAGTAACCTTTCTTCAGAACAGCTAGCAGCCATAACAAGGTGGTATTGAAGCTGTTGATAGTGGATTTAGGGGTGGGGGACACGGTTGCTAAACAAGAACAAAGATTAAAATGGAAATCCTGTTAGAGAGAGGAGCAGAACTCCTTCAAAGTAGGCACACCTGGAAAGATGTGGCAGTGAATTAAATAGTAAAATAAACAAAGATTTGCAAGTGCCAGCAATCTGAAACAAATAGGTGACAGGCTAATGTTATTTGTGTCTTCCTCATCCAGTCAGAGAACAACAAATCTTACCCTCTATGTTAATAAAATGTGAGGCTGGATGAACACAGCAGGCCCAGCAGCATCTCAGGAGCATAAAAGCTGACGTTTCGGGCCTAGACTGTTCATCAGAGAGGGGGATGGGGTGAGGGTTCTGGAATAAATAGGGAGAGGGGGGGAGGCGGACTGAAGATGGAGAGAAAAGAAGATAGGTGGAGAGAGTATAGGTGGGCAGGTAGGGAGGGGATAGGTCAGTCCAGGGAAGACGGACAGGTCAAGCAGGTGGGATGAGGTTAGTAGGTAGGAGATGGAGGTGCGGCTTGGGGTGGGAGGAAGGGATGGGTGAGAGGAAGAACAGGTTAGGGAGGCAGAGGCAGGTTGGACTGGTTTTGGGATGCAGTGGGTGGGGGGGAAGAGCTGGGCTGGTTGTGTGATGCAGTGGGGGGAGGGGAGATTTTGAAGCTGGTGAAGTCCACATTGATACCCTCTATGTTGCTGTTTTTCCCCATTCCCTGTCAATGCCTGGCAGCTTTGGTCTCTCAACTCTCTTCAAGCTCTCCAGAACGTTTTGATAGCACTAGTTGTTATTTGTAGGTTCCTGCTGACACCATCCTCGAGGATGCACAAGGTTAATCTAGTGCAAGGCTCATTGTTTGAAATCCGTTCTTTCCTTTTTTCCTATTTAACCCTTGTAACTTTGACAGTGAACACTTTAAAAGACTCACATACTTGATGAACTATGTGAGGGCAGTGCAAAAGGAACTGGGCAGCCACCTGATTGCAGTAGGCTCCCAAATGACTTAGGACAGGTTGAAACCAACCCTTCTCCAAGATAACAAGTGAGAAAAAGCCAATAGTCCCAACGCTCTACCACACTTGTGACTATCAGATGGGGAGTTCAAGTACAGTTAAAACCAATATTAAATTCTGACTCCAGCGAACTGGTGAGTCTCCACCAGAAGGAAGACATGTCCGAGGATAGCCATGAGATATCTGGTAAGAAGGTGGTACAGAAAGTAACACCATTGAATCCTGGACTTTTAGGCTGTGAAACTAGAATCTTAGCTGCCAGCTAACACTACTGACAAGAGCAGTTGAAGGAAATGGTTATCCTGTTTGGGAAATTCAAAGAAATCAGACTAACCACCCACTCCATAGATATAGGAGAACCCTGGTTGATACATCAAGAGGCCTATCAACTGAGCCCTGATAGGATTACCCAGGTCAAGTAGAAAATCCAGCCCACACTGGATGTGAAAATAGCTGAGCTGCCAGCAATTGGAGGTCCCTCAATGCATTGTTCCTGGAGTTGGGAAAAACAATGCAGATCCACCTTATAGACTGGGGTATACATACCGTGACCAGCACAGACAATTCTCAATTTCCATGCCTTGCGGCATGTGCAGATGAAGTGGGCCACCTACTCTACAATAGCAAGAGTAACCTTTGTTTTGTTTTCTGAGGGTATCGAGAAGTCCCCTTGACTCCCAGAGTGAGAGAAATCTCATTTCTCTCATCCTGGAAGGCCCATACCAATGTACAGTCATACTTTCGGCCCACACTGTAATACAACACATTCTTTACTTTTGATAATTCCCACCAAGTGCTCGGCAGAAAACACCAGACTGTTTTGCTAGGATTGGCTCTTTGCAGCTTTTAAACAAGTGAGGAAACCCCCAAAAAGAGAAATTACTCACATTGGGTTACGTTCTGCCCATGGGCTGATCCTAAGATTGCAGCCAAGAACGGACATATTCCCCTGCTAACTGTTTGTTTGTTTTTTGAGAGAGAGAGTGAGAAAATGAATGTATACATCCTTGAAATGTTTCTCTTTTTCTCCACGAACACACTAAAAAACTATTAGAACACGATTTTTAAAAAATTTCATGGTTAGATGATGGTTGGTAATGTCCAGAAATCAGGAAGAGAGTTTTTGTTTATACAAGACTATACTTGCTTGCTTAAATTTCTTAAAATGAACTTTTGCTGGAATTTTTAATGGCTGCTGTTGAACACAGAATGAGCAGGCTGCCTGCTTCTAGAAATTTCCGGCAAATACCAGGACAAAAGCAAACATATCACCTCCTGGCATCTGCCGCTCCTTGCATTGTATGAATTAGCCAACACAAAAGACAAGTAGATGACATGTTTATCTCAGCCAGTTCTAAATAGAGGAGACCATTGAAACACATTATAACAAGGTGTAGAAGCGATTAGAGCTGGATGAACACGGCAGGCCAAGCAGCATCTTAGGAGCAGGAAATCTGACGTTTCGGGCCTCGATCCTTCATCAGAATATTCATCCAGCACTACACCTCTACACCTTGTTATCTCGGATTCTCCAGCATCTGAAGTTCCTATGATCATTGAAACCCATAATTGCTTGGCTTAGTGTTGATGACTGCGTAATTCCCTGCTACAAATCACAATAAGTTTTGGTCAGGTCATTAAAGCCCACCTCATCAGCTGAATGGCTGAACCTAAAAGCCAGTCACATGACTAAAGTTAAAATGAAAGAAAGAACTGCAGATGCTGGAAATCTGAACCATGACTGAAGTTTCTAGTTTCTATGAATCACCTTTAGCTATAAAGCTTTGACTGGTAATGAAAGTAAATTAGTGTGGTGCTGAAAATCTGAAACAAAAACAGGAACTGTTAAAGAAACCCAACAGGTCTGACAGCGTTTGTGGAAACAGAAACAGAGATATGAGTCCAGTGTAACCAGGTGTAGAGCTGGATGAACACGGCAGGCCAAGCAGCAAAGGAGCAGGAAAGCTGACACTTTGGGCCCAGGCCTTTTTCTGAAGAAGGGTCTAAGCCCGAAATGTCAGCTTTTCAGTTCCTCTGATGCTGCTTGGCCTGCTGCATTCATCCAGCTGTACACCTTACTATCTCAGATTCTCCAGCAGCGGGCAGTCCCCGCTATCGATGAGTCTAATATGACTCTTCTAAGGAACTCAGAAAACTCTGAAGAAATGGCTACAATTATCTCATCCCTTTCCAGCCTCACTTCTGCTTTTCCTGAATGAACCCACCCCCAAGTAACTTAAAACAGTCCTTGCAACATTTTTAATACTGAAAGAACTGCAGATGCTGCAAATCAGAAATAAAAACAGAAATTGCTGGAAAAGCTCAGCAGGTCTGGCAGCATCTGTAAAGAGAAACCAGAATTAATGTTTCGGGTCCAGTGACCTTTGCTCAGAACCAATGATAACTCGGAAAATGTCAGGTTTTACGCAGAAGATAGGGTGGGAGGTGGTAAGGAGTGAACGATAGGTGGGGATGCATCATTCTAACTGTACATCTTCTGTTCCTAATTCACCATTACATTTCCATAGTGTTGATCTGTTCAATTATTATTTTCTCATCTCCTGAGTAGATGGCCATATCCTTCCACTGGTCTTGGGTCAGGAGTTTTGATTGGTATCTGATATTCATTTGTTTTATGAAAATAGTTAATCATAGTAAGTAGCTGTCTAATGTAAAGTCATCAGTTATGGCCCATCTTGAGTTGCTATTAAGAAGGTGCGTTTTGAACTGTTACAGATGGGTAGCTTATTACAGCTAAACTTTTCTCTGCCATTTCAGAAAGTGTTAAAAGTCAATCCACTTACTGTGGGTTTGTAATCATTTTTAGGCAAGGATGACAGATTTTCTTCCATAAAGGACTTCAGCGAACCAGATGGATTTTTGCAATAATCCAGCAGTTACATGTTCGCCATTTTCTTACCGTTGTTAAATTCCAAAATCATTCAAGAACTGAGGTTAGTGACTTGCTCAGTGAGCTGGCTTGTGTTCATTCAGATATTTCATTACTATGCTACATAACATCATCAGTGAGGCCTCCAATGAAGCGATGTTGTTCTACTCTGCTAAACAGGACAACATAAGCACAGTAGTCCAAGCCAAACATAGAGACACACGGGAATTCCCAGAGGCATGGCTCTCAACCCATAAAGCAATCAACAAACAGATAGAATTGGACCCCATATACAAACCCATACAGAACTAAAAGTAGTAAAAGCAGAATCTTTGAAAGTGGGGGTAAATGGGTTCTTGATAAGCAGGGGTGAAAGGTTCTCAGCTACAGGCACTAAGTGGAGTAATCAGATCAGCCATAATCTAATGGAATAGCAACAAGTGCAAGGGTCCAAGTGGCCTAATCCTAATTTGTATGTCTGTATGTATATCCACTACCATGCCCCAACACAATCTGGATAGCATTGAAGGCTGACGAGTGGTGGCGACTAACTTTTCACCTCTCCTCATTTTGGCCTGGTCTAAGCTTGTATATTTCATGAAAACTGACTGCTACTCTCGTATGATTCTAAATAAACCTGGCTATTCAACTTCTCTTGTCTGGACTCATGCTAGGTGCTGACATTGCAAACTGTTGTTAGTGAAGTGCCCGATTACGGCTGTCCTGAACAAGAGAATTTCTGTCACCTCCTCAACCTTAAAAGGCATACTCAACATTAACAATGTAATCCAATTATGTACCATTGCTCCTTTAAATACAACAGAATTAGAAAGTTGAAATTACTCCTTTATAACAAACAGGAGAACTACTTTTATAAAGAACTGCAGAAGTTCAAAACATTGACACATGATCATTTTCTCAAGGCAACATAAAAGACCTCTAAATGCCGCCTGTTCCCACTGCCAGCATCTTAAGGACAAATCTTCATGAATGCCAACAAGATTCTGAAAAAATATGAAAGATATGACAATTAACTCCAGATCAGATTGTTGTAACATACAAAACTATGATCGAAGGTTAAAAATATATCACTCTGCAAATACGTAAAAAAAAAAATTTAATGGCAACTTCACTTGTGACTTTGGAAAGGTTTCAAATTAAATTGCAGCCTTATTCTATACACCGTTTAATTCAAAAATAGGCTTCCAGAACTTTGTATGTCCACTAGGTGGTGCCAGTAAGGTTGTCAGCTGGAGTGGACACAGTGTCATGGGCAGTGAATGCAATAGAACGTATTGGAGATAGTAAGTACTGCCACTGCTGGAGTCAGAGATAACACAGTGTGAAGCTGGAGGAACACAGCAGGCCAGGCAGCATCAGAGGAGCAGGAAAGCTGATGTTTCAGGTCAGCACCCTTCCCGAAATGTCAGCTTTCCTGTTCCTGTGATGTTGCCTGGCCTGCTGTGTTCCTCCAGCTCCATATGGTGTCATAGAAAATATTAGCTTGTGTCATGCCTGGTATACTTAAGTCTGAGAACGAAGTGAGATAAACTATTTCTCCAATAGTCCAGTGACTGCTACTTTTGGAGCAGCATTTTTATTTTCGTAGAATTCTCACAAGCATTGCATTATGATGGAATGAAGTGTGAAACAAAGAATGCACATCTAGCTGAGATTTATAGAATCCATACAGCATGGAAACAGGCCTTTCAGCCCCACAAGTGTACACTGACCTCTGAAGAGCATCCCAGCCAGGCTCAACTCCTGACCCTATTACCCTGCATTCCCCATGGCTAATTCGCCTAACCTACACATCCCTGGGCACTATGGGTGATTTAGCATGGCTGATCCAGCTACCTATACATCTTTCAACTGTGGGACCAAACAAAAACAGAAATGGAGAGAATGTGTGAACTCCACACAGACAGTCACCTAAGACAGGAATTAAACCTGGCTCCCTGACACAGTGAGGCAGCAGTGCTAACCAAAGAGCCACCGTGCCATCCCTGGTATCATTCTGAAGCAGATGACATGGATCTAGAAATTCAGCTCCACTAATGTTGCTCACAATTTTTTGAATGAACCCGGACAGCATGTTAAATTTATGATGGGAGCTGATTAAAATCATGCCTACAGTATTCAATTGCTGTATACTGTATATTGGATAGCAAAGCTTTGGATAAAGCCAGTCTGAATATTACTTTAAATTAAATCATTGGAGTTAAACTAGGGGATACGGGTTCAAATGAGGTAAATTTATGGCTGATATTAGAATGACCAAAATGTCTGTTAATATAATGCTTCAATAAGATACACGTCAATACAATAAAATGCTCTTAGGTTCATTAAGAGACAAAATTTGAAAGCGAGTCACATATGATGGTATTAGGACAGATGGCACAAAGAAAATGAAGGTAGAGAGAAGGAGATGTTTAGAGAGGAAATTCCAGAGTTAAAGGGCTTTCATAACACAAAAATATACAACTTTTTTAATATGGAAACTATCTGACATCATTTTAGAAGCAATTAGTTGCTACTGTGGGAGTAGGAACATTTTGGATAGCTCAATCAAGATGGGTCAAATTGCCTTCCTCCTCATGATATTATGCAGAGTAGCTCAAGTGAACAGTGTAAATGAGGAAAAAATAGGTGTGATCTTGGAGGAATCAGCTGGAACAAAAATAGAAGTTGCTAGAAAAGCTCAAAAGATCTGGCAGCATCTGTCAAGAAAATAAATCAGACTTAACTTTTCTGGCCCTGTGACCTTTCCTCAGAAGTTTGTTTTTCTCTTCACAGATGCTGTCAGATCTGCTGAGCTTTTACAGCAACTCCTGTTTTTGTTCCTGATTTACAGCATCTGCAGATCTTTCAGTTTTTATTTAGAATCAGCTGAGTGATACAGATCTGCAGTAAAATCATTGAGAGTTGTAAGGACTAAGGAAAGGAGTAGCAGGAATTTCTGAACTGTGTTTAGGAGAACTTCCTCAGCCCAGTGAAAATTGAGATATTGCTGCGGATGGAAACAAAGTGGACCAGATGAGGGGAACATTAGGGTAAGTGATTATTATATTGTAAAGCTTAATAGTAGAAAACAGCAAGGAACAGTGTAATTTAAAACTTTTGTACTGGAAAAGGTCTAACATCAAAACAAAGAGAAAGGATGAAGCCAGGGTAAAGTGTAATAAGAATCTGACAAGAAAGCTGTAACGTAATAAAGGTTGATGCTTAAGCAAGGGTTATTTCAGACACCAACCAGCACATTCCAACAAGGTCAACAAGGTCCCACTTGCTACAGTAAACTTTAGTTAACTGACAACAAAGTGTGAAGCTGGATGAACACCGCAGGCCAAGCAGCATCTCAGGAGCACAAAAGCTGACGTTTTGGGCGTAGACCCTTCATCAGAGAGGGGGATGGGGAGAGGGAACTGGAATAAATAGGGAGAGAGGGTGAGGCGGACCGAAGATGGATAGAGGAGAAGATAGGTGGAGAGGAGAGTACAGGTGGGGAGGGGATAGGTCAGACCAGGGAAGACGGACAGGTCAAGGAGGCGGGATAAGGTGGTAGGTAGGAAATGGAGGTGCGGCTTGAGGTGGGAGGAAGGGATGGGTGAGAGGAAGAACAGGTTGGGGAAGCGGAGACAGGTTGGGCTGGTTTTGGGATGCAGTGGGGGGAGGGGAGATTTTGAAGCTGGTGAAGTCCACATTGATACCATTGGGCTGTAGGGTTCCCAAGCGGAATATGAGTTGCTGTTCCTGCAACCTTCGGGTGGCATCATTGTGGAGGAGGCCCATGATGGACATGTCATCTGAGGAATAGGTGGGGGAGTTAAAATGGTTCGTGGCTGGGAGGTGCAGTTGTTTATTGCAAACTGAGCGGAGGTGTTCCGCAAAGCGGTCCCCAAGCCTCCGCTTGATTTCCCCAATGTAGAGCAAGCCACACCGGGTACGATGGATACAATATACCACATTGGCAGATGTGCAGGTGAACATCTGCTTAGTATGGAAAGTCATCTTGGGGCCTGGGATAGGGGTGAGGGAGGAGGTGTGGGGGCAAGTGTAGCACTTCCTGTGGTTGCAGGGGAAGGTGCCGGGTGTGGTGGGGTTGGAGGGGAGTGTGGAGCAGACAAGGGAGTCATGGAGAGAGTGGTCTCTCCGGAAAGCAGACATGGGTGGGGTTGGAAAAATGTCTTGGGTGGTGGGGTCGGATTGTAGATGGCGGAAGTGTCAGAGGATGATGCGTTGTATCCGGAGGTTGGTGGGGTGGTCTGTGAGAACGAGGGGGATCCTCTGGGAGCAGTTGTGGCAGGGGCGGGGTGTGAGGGATGTGTTGCGGGAAATGCGGGAGACGCGGTCAATGGCATTCTGCAGTCACTGCCTCCACTTCCAGAACCAACACCACACTAATCACCCTCACCGCTGCTGCTGCCGCCCACTCCGCACAGCCCACAGCCGATGGAACCCCGCCCACAGCCGACGCCGAGGGAACCCCGCTCACAGTGGACGCCGATGGAACCCCGCCCACTGCCGACGACCACATCGCTCCGCCCACAACCTCCACAGCCAGCAACCCCGGAGAAGACAGCCATGCTGAGCCCTGCCGAATCTTCACCATCCCCCCAGACCTCCCACTGATTGAGGATGAACGGTCAGTCCAAAGCAAGGGGCTCACATTTGTCCCCCTCCACCCACACATCAACGAATACCACTCATGTTTGGACATCGAGCAGTTTTTTTCTGCCGCCTTCGCCTCCACGCTTACTTCTTCAACCGGGAACCTAACCCTCCCTCCACTGACCCCTTCACCCGCTTCCAACACAAGTCCTCCTCCTGGACACCACCCCCAGGCCTCCTACCCTCCCTCAACCTCTTCATCTCCAACTGCCGTCGAGACATGAACCGCCTCAACCTCTCCACCCCTCTCACCCACTCCAACTTCTCCCCTGCAGAACGGGCTGCCCTCTGCTCCCTCCGCTCCAACCCCAGCCTCACCATCAAACCCGCAGACAAGGGTGGCGCAGTGGTAGTGTGGCGCACTGACCTCTACATCGCCGAGGCCAACCACCAACTCTCCGACACCTCCTCCTACCGCCCCTTTGACCCACCCCCCAGCACCAAACCATCATCTCCAACACCATTCATGACCTCATCACCTCAGGGGACCTCCCACTCACAGCCTCCAACCTCATTGTTCCCCAACCCCACACAGCCCGTTTCTATCTCCTTCCCAAAATCCACAAACCTGCCAGCCCTGGTCGAACCATTGTCTCAGCCTGTTCCTGCCCCACCGAACTCATCTCCACCTATCTGGACTCCATTTTCTCCCCTTTGGTCCAGGAACTCCCTACCTACGTCCGTGACACCACCCACGCCTTCCACCTCCTCCAGGACTTCCAATTCCCTGGCCCCCAACACCTCATTTTCACCATGGACGTCCAGTCCCTATACACCTGTATTCCTCATGCAGATGGCCTGAAGGCCCTCCGCTTCTTCCTGTCCCGCAGGTCCGACCAATCCCCCTCCACCGACACCCTCCTTCGCCTAGTCGAACTTGTCCTCACCCTCATCAACTTCTTTTTCGATTCCTCCCACTTCCTACAGACAAAGAGGGTGGCCATGGGTACCCGCATGGGCCCAAGTTATGCCTGCCTCTTTGTAGGTTACGTGGAACAGTCCATCTTCCGCACCTACACAGGTCCCAAACCCTACCTCTTTCTCCATTACATTGATGGCTGTATCGGCGCCGCCTCTTGCTCCCCAGAGGGGTTTGAACAGTTCATCCACTTCACTAACACCTTTCACCCCAAACTCAAGTTCACCTGGGCCATCTTCAACACATCGCTCAACTTTCTGGACCTCTCAGTCTCCATCTCAGGTAACCAGCCAGAAACTGATGTCCATTTCAAGCCCACTGACGCCCACAGCTACCTAGACTACACCTCCTCCCACCCACCCTCCTGCAAAAATTCCATTCCCTATTCCCAATTTCTCCGCTTCCACTGCATCTGCTCCCAGGATGAGGCATTCCATTCCCGCACATCCCAGATGTCCAAGTTCTTCAAGGACCGCAACTTTCCCCCCACAGTGGTCGAGAACGCCCTCAACCACGTCTCCCACATTTCCCGCAACACATCCCTCACACCCCGCCCCCGCCACAACAGCCCCCAGAGGATCCCTCTCGTTCTCACATACCACCCCACCAACCTCCCAGCTCAGTTCGCAACAAACAACTGTACCTCCCAGTCACTAACCATTTTAACTCCCCTTCCCATTCTTTCGATGACATGTCCATCATGGGCCTCCTGCAGTGCCACAATGATGCCACCTGAAGGTTGCAAGAACAGCAAGTCATATTCCACATGGGAACCCTGCAGCCCAATGGTATCAATGTGGATTTCACAAGCTTCAAAATCTCCGCTTCCCCCACTGCATCCCAAAACCAGCCCAGTTCTTCCCCTCCCCCCACTGCATCACAAAACCAGCCCAGCTCATCCCCTCCCCCTACTGCATCCTAAAACCAGCCCAGCCTGTCTCCGCTTCCCTAAACTGTTCTTCCTCTCAGCAATCCCTCCTCCCACCTCAAGCCGCACCTCCATTTCCTACCTACCACCTCATCCCGCCTCCTTGACCTGTCCATCTTCCCTGGACTGACCTATCCCCTCCCACCTCCTTACCTATACTCCTCTCTACCTATCTCCTCTTCTCTCTATCTTTGGTCCGCCTCTCCCTCTCTCCCTATTTATTCCAGTTCCCTCTCCCCATTCCCCTCTCTGATGAAGGGTCTAGGCCCAAAACGTCAGCTTTTGTGCTCCTGAGATGCTGCTTGGCCTGCTGTGTTCATCCAGCTTCACACTTTGTTATCTTGGATTCTCCAGCATCTGCAGTTCCCATTATCACTCACATAATCCCTCTCGCTCTCTCTTTCCGAGGGTTAATTGGTTCCTGCAACCGTCAGCAGTAGATGTCATTGTTATCTTTTACGTTCTCAGCTCGCTGCTAGTTCTTTCCAATCATTGTTGTCATCTTCTTTATTTTTGAGAAGCAAAGAGGAAGAGAGATTATTTTAACCTGTTTTAGTCCTGTTATCAAAATTCTGTCTCTCTGCTTTACTTTTTTCCTTGAAATACAAACTGTTTTATAACCCATCAGTTTTGTGTCTCAGATTACCTCAAACTTGATCAGTACACATGATGTTTCCATCTCCAACTTGAAGACATTCTCACAATGGTGCATATTAGAGAGGAGATTAGGATCTTCTTACATTTTCCAGGATAAGTCCGGTTTCACTGCTTTTGCAGACTACTCAGGCTGTTTCTTGTCAAACCGAGGCAGTTGGGTGCCATCCACAGCCATTGTTATGTCAATGATTTTGTGCCTGTTTAAAACCATTTCAATCCACATAAATCCCAAGTAATGAATCGGACAACAGAATTGAAAAGACAGCAATTCATGATTCATATAATCATGACACCACATTTTCTTAAACACAAACGTAAAATTTTTTGAAAGGTGTTTACCAATGAGCTGAAAACTTCGCAGGAGCAGTGCTCTGGAGACATATTTGCAAAGCAAAATTGATTAGAGTACAGAAGGTCCAATGATAGTCAGGAAAAATTAATACATGTTCAATATGTTCTTGTGTGCAGCCTTGCAGACTCTGACAAATGTCTCAAGATCATCTTTGGACCCAATTATTAGTTTCTTGCCTTATATTGAGCAGAATTTCAGTATAGAACACAAAGTGCAGTGTATTCAACTTTTATCGTGATTTGTTTTTATCCAAATATAGCTGTATTCAATTTTCTTTTTGCAGTGAATGCAAGTGCAGCTAAAATGTGATTAAGCTGGTCTCCTATACATTATTCTAAGTAATTGGCACTCAATAGCTGACATAACATTTTCAGTAAACAAACTTGTTTCAACTCTCAAGGGTAGATTTTCATATCGTGTTTCTTGGGTGGCCGCATTTCTGGGTTTCCTGGCTGTGAACACTACTGGCCACTGACTGAAGCCCACTAGCTCGCCATTAATATGCATTCCACAATGCCTTAATCATTAACCAAATGATATCTAATCAGTGTTACAGGCAAATCAATTTCCTTATCCAAAAAGCAAGGGCGGGGATTGTGTCTTGCCATCTTTATTTTTTTTTGCTTTGCAGCTTGCCTTGACACTTCGGTCTCCCATCACTTAACTTTCAGAAGTTTAACCATGGCACACATCACTCCTGACGGCAGAATACTTATTGATGCAGCACTTCTGTGCTGCTGCTTCGCACCCCACCTCCCCCACCCCGGCCCCGGTTCCCACATGTAACATAGTTAGAATTAAAACTTAACATGCTGGCAGTGTGCACAGGAGACACATACCATCAAGCGGTGGGAAAAGCTTTTCATTTAAGGTTCTCAAGTAGATTTATTAGCCTGGGGTGCAGATGCTGTGGTTGATTCGCTCACCAAGCTGGTTTGTTAGTTTGCAAACTTTCATTACCCTGCCGGGTAACATCATTAATGCAGCCTCTGATGAAGTTCTGTTTTGTTTTCCCACCTGGTATTGAAACTCTGGGGTCCATTGGAATTGGTTACCTCATTTCCATCTTTCCTTTGCAGTGTATGGAGTCTAATTCAACATGTTTATTGATGGCCTTCTCGGTGGAGAACCAAGCCTTGAGAAATTCCCATGCTCGTCTCTGTTCGGCCTGCCCTAGGATCCAGATGTTGTCCCAGTCGGACAGATGGTTCTCCTTATCCATGTGGATGGAGATGAGTGAGTATTGGTCATGTCTTTTTGTTGCTAGTCAGTGTTCATGTATTCTTATGGCCAGTTTCCTTCCTGTCTGTCCAATGTAATGTTTGTCACAGTCCTTGCATGGGATCTTGTACATCACATTGGCTCTGTCCAGAGTGGGTAAGACGTCTTTGGTTTGAGTTATCATTTGGTGTAGGTTTGACGTAGGTTTGTGTGCCACTCTGATGCCCAATGGCCATTGTGGTCAGTTATGTTCTTTGTGTACAGTAACGTGATGAGTGTGTCAGGGCATACTGTACCTTTCTGTTGTTGTTTGTGTGATGGGCATTGTCGAACACAGCTTTTCGAGTATCCATTGTCTTTAAATACTTGGTAGAGGTATTCTTCTTCATTTTGGCATCATTCTGGGTTGCTGCAGAGTGTTGTTGCTTGTTTAAATAGTGTTTATAACGCAATTTCCTTTGAGAGTGTTGGTGTGGTTACTGTTGAAATTCAGGACTTGATCTGTGTTTGCGGCCGTTCTGTGTACCTTTGTCAGACATTCCCTGTTGGCCCTGCGTTCTAGTATGACATCCAGGAATGGGAGCTATACGTACTTGTCATCTTTCTTGAGTGATGCCGGTGAGAACGTTGTCTATCAGTTGGTGTGTCTCCTCTAGTTTGGTCCGTTTGATAATGACAAAAGTGTCGTCCACATATTGGATCCATAAATTGGGTTGGATTTGCAGGGAGGGTCATGCTTTCAACCCTCTGCATCACCGCTTCAGCTAATAGTCCAAAGATAGCTGACCCCATCC
The DNA here is from genome assembly GCF_030684315.1 of Stegostoma tigrinum. NCBI lineage: Eukaryota > Metazoa > Chordata > Chondrichthyes > Orectolobiformes > Stegostomatidae > Stegostoma > Stegostoma tigrinum. The sequence continues at coordinate 37,394,801 of NC_081367.1, read as the reverse complement.
GTGTCCTGTTGATTTGTTCATAGATTTAGCTAATATAGGTAAAGTGGGCCGTGAGGCATAGGTCCAGTAACTTCAGTATGTTGTCTATGGAGATGGTGTCACTCAGGTCTCGTTCTTTCAGTAGTGTTGTTTGTGTTTCTCTTGTCAGTGGTATGTCTGTAGATGTGAATAGGGAGGTAACGTCAAAGTACACAATGTTCTTGTCCTCGTTATTTTTATAACATTGAGGGATTTGAGGAACTCCTGGACTGAGTGGATTGAGTGGGGTGACTTACTGACAAGATGCTTTAGCCTTCATTGTAACTCCTTGGCTAACCTGTGTGATGGTGCTCCTGGCAGGGCTGAGGGGTGCTTCTGGGTTGTGTGCCTTTTGGAGGCCATAGAATTGGGAAATGTTAGTTCCTTCAGGTTTCATTTTTAGTTAGTCAGCTTGTTGATTTGCCTGATCTGTTTGATTCTCTTTGGTATGTTGATTTTTTTATTAGCTAGTTGTGGTGTCGGGTCTATCTGCACTCGCCCGCATGTATTTGTGTCTGTGAGTAGTGTCTGTGCTTTAGTGAGGTAATCCTGTTTGCTTAGTATCACTGTCATGTGCCCTTTGTTCCTTGGTTGGATTATAATGTTTTTGTCTGTTTTAAGCCCTTCTAGGGCCTTCCTTTCTGGTGTGTTGGGATTGTTAAGTTAGCTCTTTCTGGTCAGTGTCAGGACCAGAGTCTGTCTTATGGCTTGTTGTGTTTCCTCATCGATGCTGTTGGTCTTCAGTGCGACTTCTAGCGTAGCTTGGAATTCTGCCCTGTTCGCTTCTCTGTGGTTGTAGTTGAGTCCCAAAACTGGAACAGCTTTCTCTGTGTCTGTTAGTGTCCTATCTGAAAGGTTTCTTACCCAAGTGCCTGATCTTTGGTTGTCATTTTGGTGGGTTAATTTGGCTAGATTTTCTTGTAGGATATGTCTTTTCTTGGTTCTTGTTATTTGCTGACTGATGCCAACAGGCTCTTTCTAAGTCTGTCGTCCAGTCTAGGAATAGGGATTTTTGGTGCATAATTTTCCTGTCATATCTGTGGAGCCAGTTGTGTGCATTGTTAATCATTACCTTTACCATTGTGTTCTGCTGTCTTATGTGCATGTGGGCTGTTGATGGGAGGTTTGTATCTAACACTTTGCAGGAATACCTGGTTCCTGAGGCATCCACGTAGGAAGTAGAGTTGCTCACGGGTGGCACTCTGGCATGTGGTGTAGATTTCTGATTTCCAGAATAATTTGAGCATGCTGTGCCTGAAGGTGTCTAAGGTTCTTGAGTAGATTTGTAGCTCAGATTGTGGTTGGTTCACACACCAAGCTAGTTCATTATCAAACCAAAGGCCCTTTACCCACTCTGGACAAAACCAACATGATATACAAGATCCCATGCAAGGACTGTGACAAACATTATGTTGGACAGACAGGAAGGAAACTGGCCACAAGAATACATGAACACCAACTAGAAACAAAAAGAAGGGAAAACACAACAATGCTCCACTGGAGGCTGCACTGATGATGTTATCCAACAGGACAATAAAATGTCTGCAAATTAACAAACCAGCTCAGCCAGCCAACCAAACACAAAGCGCTTCATTGCTGAAATGCACTAACAAAGCTGAGTGGACTATAAAAGAGCATTCTGGACAAATCAGGAGATTCCATACAGTCACCAAAATTTTGCTCCCGAGCTCAATTGCCATTCACACAAACTATATTGAGAGCATAACAGAGGCACAGTTCTTTTTCCAATTTAACTTCCACTTGAAAATATTTTTCGTAATCCTGGTTCAATTTATTCTTCTATGCAATGTCATTATTTGTTGAAAATTGCTTAGTGAACAATGTAATCTCTTTGGAATATCTCACACGTTTGTTTTTTTTCCCCATAATAAACTATGTCGTGATTTTGTCCACTATTTTTTGAATGTTAATCTTTGTTGGATGAACTTTCTGGCCCTCCTTTCTCTGTATTGGAAAGGATATGGTCTCCGATGACTCTCAGTGCAGATGATTGAAATATTGCAGGTGAAGTAAAAGCCCTTAAAATACTCTGCCAGTCAACATCCTAAGATGGACCCAAATATGGACAATGCAGACACTATCCTTTGGCCCCTCATTTGCTTATCTTGGTTGACTGTTCAACATGTCTACAATCTTCAGGAAGACAGGCATTCCAACTTTCCTACTCCTGGCCCCAGCCTTTGTATCCCATGGATCTCTCTTACACTCTTCCATGCACCTACCCATACTCCACACCATGCCCACCACACTGATTCACACTTACCTGGCCCAAGCCTCCATGCAAGCTACCATTCTCCGCTTCTTTTCCTTGGTCCGAGATCAAAAGGAAAACAGCCTAGTTCAAACATAACTGCGCAAAGTCAACTGTTGTATGCCACTTAAATCCAACATGAACAAGATTATTGTGTGCTGCATGAAGATAGGATGTACTTATTTATAAGTTTTAATGTAATGAGTATTCAAGGTATACATACATATCGCAAGGATGAAATTGCCTTGGGATGTAATAAGGCCATGCTGAGTAAATCTTTTAAGTTTGAACATTAGGAAAGCAAAATTTCAGCTCCTTTCAGAAAGTGAAGAAAGGTCCCGATCCGAAACGTCAGCTTTCCTGTTGCTCTGATGTTGCCTGGCCTGCTGTGTTCCTCCAGCTCTAAAATTTGTTAACCCTCCTGAAGAGCTTCATTGTAAGTGAATCCAGATTGATTAATTCATTCTTCCTCTTTTAGCATTCACCAAGGAAACAGCATCTTGAGTATTAGATACAAAACATTTTTCACATCTTATTGAAAGTTAATTTAATTGCTTAAAGATACACAAAATAAAAAGAGCTGAAATAAATTAAAATGCTGATTGTCAGATCCAGGCCAGCTTCTTTGGTTGAAAGACTAATGGAAGAGCTAATATAGTTCCACTGTTATTCTCGGTTTCTCTTTCTCTTCAGGCAAATCTTTTAATTGGTCTCACCAAATTTTATTATTTAGGATGGTGATGGACATTATTGAAAGCATTAACAGTGGAAGTGATGCAAGTCGAGTCTTACAAAGAGCAAAAGTGATTAAATAAATCACTGTTATACATTATTTGGAGATCAGTACAAGTGAAGCATTAATTCATTCAATATCAGTAAAAATTTACATGTTTTAAAATATCTATTTTCATAAATTCAATATTTTTGGAGACAAATATGGGAAAAACTCCACTTTTTGGATTACCTTACCTGGTCTGGCCTACATGTGACTCCAGACCCACAGCAATGTGGTTGACTCTGAACTGCCCTCTGGGCAATTAGGGATGGGCAATAAAGGCTGCCTAGCCAGCGATGTCCTCATCCGGTTAATGAATAATGGGATAATGTTAACTATGATCTGTTCAATACTCTGATATGACAATTATCTTTTAATTCTGTTTGTGACTGGAGGGAAATCTTTTGGTCAATTTGTTGTCTGAAGGACAAAGAACCTTAATGCCACGCTTATGTGAATATCCAAATTAAATTAGTGAGAAATTCACACAACTACTGTTTCTGTTTGCCTAGTTTAAAATGCCTAGTCATTCACCCTAGAATGACATTCCATTCAATCCATTCTAGTGAACTAAAACCCAGATCAAGAATACCAGATGTTAAGGGTCTCAAGTGAAAATAGGAACTAAAATCAATAAAAGCTGCATTCTTTACAAGCATAGAGTGAGGATTCACTCTCTGCAATGTCTCTTTTTAGAGGCATCCATCATGAGACTTTAGCTCGTTATATTTTCTGGTGCTGGATGGGTGGGGGGATATCACCATTTTGAGAAGTAATCACATTAGAATGAAACATTGCTACTTTTAATCAGTATTTTTGCTTCATTTAAATGACAACATGCCTTTTGAGGTATATTGTCATAGTCATATTGTATTGGCACTGACAGTAAAGCAATCAGAAGTTAACATAGTTAACAAGGTGTTGAGCTTAGTGAACATAGCAGGCCAAACTGCATCAGAGGAGCAGGAAAGCTGACATTTCGGGTCTGGACTATTCTTCAGAAATGGGGGAGGGGAAATGGAATCTAAATAAAGAGGCGGAGGAGAAGGTGGATGGACGTGGATAAAGGAGCAGATAGGTGGAGAGCAGATGGACAAGTCAGGGAGGCGGAGATGGAGCCAGTAAAGGTAAGTGTAGGTGGAGAATTAGGATAGGGATTCGTCAGTCAAGGGAAGACGGACAGGTCAAAGAGGCAGGTATGAGGCTGTTGCTAGGTAGGGGGTGGGGGTGGTGTAGGTCAGTGAGGTGAAAGACATCATCGCATCATTCTCCATCACTTCCACCACCTGCAATCTGACCCCAATTCCAAGGATATTTTTTCCTCCTCACTCTTAGCTGCCTTCCAGAGGGACCACTCTCTGTGATTCCCTTGTCTGCACCACACTCCCCACCAGCCCGGCACTTTTCCCTGCAACCACAAGAACTGCTACACCTGCCCCCACACCTCACCCCTCACTCCCATCCCAGGCCCCAAGTAAACCTTCCACATTTGGCAGATGTTTACCTGCACATCTGCTAATATGGTATACTGTATCCGCTATTCGGATGTGGCCTCCCCTACATCAGGGAAACCAAGTGGAGGCTTGGAGACTGCTTTTATGGGAAACATACGCTCGGTTTGCGACAAACGACTGCACCTCCCAGTCGCAAACCACTTCAACTCCCTGGACGACATGTCCATCCTGGGCCTCCTATAGTGCCACAACGATGCCACCGGAAGGTTGTAGGAACAGCAACTCATATTTCGCTTAGGTACCCCTCAGCCCAATGGTATCAACGTGGACTTCACATGATTCAAAATCTCTGCACCCCCAACCTCATCCCCAAACCAGCCCAGCTCATCCCTACCTTTTTGACATGTCCGTCCTCCCTTGACTGAATAACCTCCATTCTAATCCCCATCTACATTCACCTTTACTGACTCCATCCCCGTCTCCTTGACTTGTCCATTTCCTGTCCACCTATATGCTCCATTATCCACCTTCCATCCACCTCCCCCTTTTTCTCTATTTCAGAATCCCCTTCCCCTCCGCCATTTCTGAAGAAGGGCCCAGACCCAAAACGTCAGCTTTCCTATTCCTCTGATGCAGGTTTGCCTGCTGTGTTCATCCAGATGTACACCTTGTTATCTCAGATTCTCCAACATCGGCACTTCCTACTACTTCTGAAAATGTTAACAAATACTGTTGTGCTCTCAACTTTAGAAAGAGATAGGTTGCTAGATTACAACAATGCTGAACAAGCCCATTACAGAAATTATTTATTACAACATGTGTCTGATCCTGAAAAACCCATTAAAGCTGATGCAAGCTAGGTCTACATTCAGAAAGAACTTTAAAAAGAGGATTGTGTCAGAAAAGCTGAACATTAACCATTAATCATTATGAAGCATAAGGGGAATCAGCACATTTTGTGTGCACAATAAAATATTTCTAGCAGACCACAGTAAAATATGCAACATCCTACAGATCTGAACCGTCATTATTATCATGCTTTCTTTTTCAATTTTTTTTTATAGTTAATGACAAAGTAAATATTTTGATGAATGGGATGTAAGAGATTTTAAATTGTGCTGTGTGCTAATGAACATAGTTTTAGTAAAGACATTTATGTTGACCAAGGAATTTTATACCCGTATATTTGTTACTAATATGGCAAGAATGATTTGAGCCTTAAAATTAATTTGCATTTATTTTTAAAGCCTTCTCTTTCTGGAGTGAAAGCTAACCAAACACTGATGACATAGTAGAGACTTTCAGTGAGAATGTGCTGATTTTTTTTCATGATTTTGTGTTTTCTATTTAATTCTTGGGTTCAAATGCTCTGTCAAATATCTTGATTTACTGTCTAAGTTCCTTACGTTCCACATGATGGCTGAAAAATACGCAAACATTCTCCAAATTTGTTGCGAGATTAGAGAAAAACGTCCTGATGCTTACCTTAATGGGGCAGGGTTGGCGGGGTGGGGGGGGCGCAATAATAAAAGTAACATTCCAGAAACTAGGCTGTAAAATAGCTTTGTGACCATCATACCAAAATTCTTCATTTTCCTTCACCAGTTCCAGGTATGAGTATGCATAAAAAGTATCCTTTGGAAATAAACATTGACAGCAGAAATTGGACAGCCGGAGCTGTCAAAGATGGTCAGATGTTTCAAAAGTGTAATAGATGTCTGGACTCTTGGTCGAGGCTCAATAGTTATTCTTTGCTATCACCGAATGGCTGCTCATTTTTTTTATACTCCTTTGTGATGAGTCACTTACTATTTAACATGTGACGATCACACACAAGAGAATGGTCGTATAATGCTCAAGTTAAAAAACAAATCTTGCAATCTTGCCGTACAGAATAATGATCATGAGCATGAGGTTGAATTGTACAAACTAGAATCCCTGCATTCCTCACATCCCAAAAATCAGGAACTTATCTGCCAACGGAACTGTGAGAGTGCACCATGCGGACTGCAGTGGTTCTAGGAAGTGGATCAACAACACCTCCTCAAAGCCAATGGGATTTGTCTATAACTTTTCACTTTTCCATTGAAAACCACATCCCAAGAATGAATGAAGAGAAATCTTCATTCTGTGAGCAAATAAATGCCTATTTATCCATCAAACCTTTTTAGTTTAAGTGGAACCAGTGAGACGACAACAATAATCAAGAATTTACTAAAGCATCACGTTCTCTAAAATTGGTATGCTGTACAATCCTGATTAATTCCATCCTGTTAAGGCTTTATTCACTGAACACTGTGGTACCACTTACAATTCTCCCAATTCATTACAAAATAAATATGTTCACTACAGAAGCTCGAGAATGATTTTGAATTTTTGATTCCTCCGTGGAATTTTCTATTAATTGTTTTCTGTTGGCAATTAACAAGAATTTCCCGTGATACCCTATTACTTCATCAGGTGGCCCCAAAGGATATGCAGAACCTACTCAGTGAAACTGCCTTATAGGATGTTGCCACTGAATTGTTAATATTAAATATTTGTTATAAATATTGTACACTCCACATCTGTATTCTTAATTTGTTACATCTCACTGGGGGTAGTACGCTGGAAATTAAGCTTCACTATTCCCTCAGTCAACACAAAAAAGGTAAAGATTTTGTAAAAAAATGCAAATTTCTCCAACTTAAAATAAAAGAAATAGCCAAGAATTCTGGAGATCAGTAGGTCTGACAGCATCTATGAAGAGAAAACAGAGTTAGCGTTTCAAACCCAGTGACCCTTGCTGAGTTTCTCCTGAAATTTGTGTTTCCCTGATTTACTTGATTTCAACCCAGATTTCTAGTCAGCATGGATCAGGTTTCTGCACCAAACAAGGAGTATTATTTCTTTCAAGGAATTAAAGTTTAGCTACTGGCAAACAATTATAAATCATTGCCATATAATACAAATCATTAAAGCTCTATTCTCCTTATAAACTTTCCCATAGACATGAACAGAAATACACAAACAGTCATAGTTAAATGGGTTATAGACAGAGGGGAAAATCTGAAAAGATTTTGGTATTGTTTTTGGCTCCCAGGTTCTAATGTTGAGATGGTCATTGTAGTGATGGTAATGACTATTAATATTATCATCTTTATGACTCCTCTCTTCATAGTCACTTTCTCGCCCTCTACCTTTCAATTCCTTTAGCTCTGAGAACTATATCTCACTCCTTCTTGAAAATATTCAATGTTTTGGTCTCAACCACTTTCTGTAGCAAAGAAATCTACAGACTCACCACATCTCCTCATCTCAGTTCTAAATAGCCTTTCCTGTATCCTTAAACTGTGATCCCTGGTTCTATACTCCCTGTTCCTCAGGAACATCCTTCATGTAAACACCCAGTTCAGTCCTGTTCAGGGAAGGCAATGGCCTTAATGGGCTATTAATGGCTATTAATCCAAAAACCTAGGGAATATTGGGGGGGACCCAAGTTTGAATCCTGCCACGGCAGATGGTGGAATTTGAATTCAATAAAACTCTGGAATTGAGAGTCTAATGATGACCATGAACCCATTATCCACTGTTGGGAAAAGAAACATCTGGTTCACTAATCTCTTTTAGGGAAGGAAACTGCCATTCTTATCTCATCTAGCCTACATGTGACTCCAGACTCTCAGCAATGTGGTTGACTCAACTGCCTTCTGGCTAATTAGGAACGGCAATAAATGTTGGTCTAGTCAGTATTGCCCACACCCTGTTAATGAATAAAAAAATTGCATGTTTCTATGAGATCCCCTTCATTCTTCTGAACTCTATTGGATCCGGTCTCTCTTCATTTGTCAGCCCTGCCATTCCAGGAATCAGTCTGCTAAACCATCACTGACCCCCACCCCCCTCTCTTTAGCAAGAATACCCTTCTTCAGATAAAGGAGACAAAAACTGCACACAATACTCGAGGTATGGTCTCACCAAGACAGTGTACAATTTCACAACTGCATCCCTGCTCTTGTACTCAATCCTTTCACTATGAAAGCCAGCGCACCATTTGCCTTCTTCACCATGTATTGCATCTGCTTGCATCCTTTTGGTTGAGCACCATAACGTGAGGTATTACTCCTCGATTGCAGCATCTAAAGTACCATTCAATGGGCTTCTAATATGGCTCGAGAGATGCCACTGCCAGAAGTTGTGCAGTGATAAGCACTTCCACCTCTCTGGCTGCACGACTCCCTGAGAAGGATCCAGTTGCCTAATTAATGAGCTGAAGAACAAAAGATTACATGTAAAAAGTCACTCTGAACCATGATGGACCAAGCATCATGTATTTCACTCAACAAAACATTTTAATTGAAAATGGGAAAATTATATTCATAATAAACAAACTGCACGTTAAATGATAGCCGTGTAGCTAAATGCAATGATGCTTTGTAACTCAAGCAAAAAATAATGTTGGTAGTTAGGGTCCAATAGAAAAACTCTGTCTATTTATTCAGTTGCTTTGTATTATGTTGCAGTATCACAAAAATACTTTACATGCTCTCTAAGCTTGTAGTCTTTTGCTGGTTTGTGAAGCAATCACCAATGGAAAAAAGATATACAAGTATGATATAATTAAGGAATCCAACGTGCAACTATATATATATATTCAGAAAAAATGCCCAAGGGTTTTATGTCTGAGTTTGATGAATGAATGCTAGCATAGCAGCTGCCAGCAGGAGAAAGAATGAAACATGATATGGCTAAAACGCCGGATGGAATTGAAATGACTTATTCAATTGAAATCCAATTGAAAAAGTCAACGTACTTCTTAATTGGAAGATCTGGATTCCAACATTAAAAACAGTTCGCGGAGCATCGACAGCTAAAAAATACCATTTTAGTGCTTTTCTTGTACAGACATATATCTTCTCACGTGCATTGTTAACTACTCTATTAACCTGGCCTACCACCTTCAGGGTTTGGTGGACAAGTATCCTAAAATCCTTCTGTTCCTCTGACCTTTCCAGAGTCCTGTCATTCATTGATTACTCCCTCATCTTGTTACTTCTTCCAAAGCCCAACGCCACACACCTTTGAGGGTTAAATTCCATCTGCTGATGATCTGCTTATCTGACCGCTCCATCTCCATCTCCATCTCTTCCTATATCTCACAAACAAAATAATGCAGCTCGCTACTTCATCACTGCACAAGTTGCTTTTGTTTGTAATGCTGATTCCAGCCCACTTTGGGGCAGGAACAAGAACCCAATTCATGAATCAAAACAGGATGCATCTCAGAACTCTTAATTTGCTCCGTCAGTGCTGCTCATTTTGCGCATACTTGTACGCTTACAGCATCTCTACCTTGCATTTGCTTTTCTGTGCACTACTGCATCATTCACAATTTTACACCCTCACAAAGCTTTTGTCTTGCCTTGCCGTTTAGAACAAGCCCATAAGCAGGCAGCTTCTCATCATGGTGAGCAGTGATCAGTCAAAAGATAGACATGTTGCTGTTTGGCACTATACTTCATCAATGTCACGCCTTAAACATGTGTCTGCAGCTTATGCAGCAAATACACTGAATAAGCTTCAACATAACGATTATCTCAAAGTATAAGGGGAGTATGCCTCAGTCAAGTCAAAGAGGACTGTCGTCAGTCAGGGACACCATCTGATTTCAGCTCATGAGCTTGAACATGATCAGTTAGCCATTTGGTGTGTTCAGGATCAGGGATTTCTATCAATACAGTCTGGGCCTATGGTCTATGATCAGTCTTGGGTCTGCGTTCTCTTAAAGTTTAGGGAGTTTATCAGCAGCCAAAGCTGTGGTCAGAAATTTGAGAAGACACATGCAGGGATTGGAATGTAGAGGGGACAATAACTAAAGCAGATGGAGCTCAACTTATAAAGGTAGGACAGAATAGAGCACGAGAGGGGTTACTGCAGGAAGGTGTTTATCAATGATTTTCACTACTCAGGCTTCATCAAGGGAGAAAGTGCATACAGTCCTAAGTATTTATTGATTTTCCCTATTGTAAAATTTAATTAGTCAATGCTGCTCAGGGTTTCTAGAAGTTGCAAAAGTGCACATAGAAAATGCACACAAAAGAAACAGGAACTTAAGAACAGGGGTTGGTCATTCTGCTTGTAGAGTCTCTCCCACCATGCAATATGATCATGGATGATCAAACACTTCCATGCCAATTACTCAGAGATAGCAAGGACTGCAGACGCTGCAGTCAGAGACAACACAGTGTGGAGCTGGAGGAACAGGCAGCATCAGAGGAGCAGGAAAGCAGATGTTTTGGGTCAGGGCTCTTCTTCAGAAAAGGAAAATTTACCTTTTAGGTCAGGAATCAAGGTTCCCAACCCAAAACTTCAACTTCCCTGTTCTTCTGATGCTGCCTGGTCTCCTGTGTTCCTCCAGCTCAACACTGTTGTCCATTCCTATTACTCATCTTCTTCCCATAACCCTAAAATCATATGCATATTGAACTTGTTGAATCTTATTTCAAGAAGAGCACTTAAATATTCAGAAAATATCATTTCAAATTAGTGAAACTGATATCCAGCCAAAACAATGCAGAATCACAGGGCTGAATTTTACCAAAAATCTGCTCAATGTTAATTTTAGGGACTTTCATGTAGCAGTATCTCCTTGAAGGCTGGCAAATTATGCGACCATGCTTGCATTATCCTGTGCTTACCAACAGCACAAGGACTTGCTGTTGCTGGGACCTTCCAGGATTTTCACTGCCAATGCTATTAAAACCCCAACCATGCATCAAGTCACTTGCTGTCAATCATGAATAGCCCTTCACGGTACATATAGTAGGAAGGAATTAGAAATGAATAGCTTCCAAGTGGAAGTAGGTAGCGTGGGTAACATCTCATTTAAAATAGGACTCTTACATTTATAAATGCATTGCAAATTTAGTTCAAGATACACAGGTAATCAATTTTAATACTCTACCACATTAGATCACTCTGAGGACGTGCTAATTTTCCTAATGCTCAGTGTAGAATAACATATTTTCATCGTTCAACGTACAACCATCTCATGTTGGAAAGCTGGCAAACAGTTGAAAACATTTAACTTTTATCAAACTACAGATAAAGTAAGAAAAAGAAAATCTGTATTTGTTTTTGGAAATAACTGGAGGCTGTTTGACTTTCAAAAAAAAAATAAACAACAGACAGTAAGTCCAGCAGCATCTCAGGATCACAAAAGCTGACGTTTCGGGCCTAGACCCTTCATCAGAGAGGGGGATGGGGTAAGGGTTCTGGAATAAATAGGGAGAGGGGGGGAGGCGGACCGAAGATGGAGAGAAAAGAAGATAGGTGGAGAGAGTGTAGGTGGGGAGGTAGGGAGGGGATAGGTCAGTCCAGGGAAGACGGACAGGTCAACCTGTCTCTGCCTCCCTAACCGGCTCTTCCTCTCACCCATCCCTTCCTCCCACCCCAAGCCGCACCTCCATATCCTACCTACTAACCTCATCCCACCTCCTTGACCTGTAGGTAGGAGATGGAGGTGCGGCTTGGGGTGGGAGGGAGGGATGGGTGAGAGGAAGAACAGGTTAGGGAGGCAGAGACAGGTTGACCTGTCCGTCTTCCCTGAACTGACCTATCCCCTCCCTATCTCCCCACCTATACTTTCTCCACCTATCTTCTTTTCTCTCCATCTTCGGTCCGCCTCCCCCTCTCTCCCTACTTATTCCAGAACCCTCACCCCATCCCCCTCTCTGATGAAGGGTCTAGGCCCGAAACGTCAGCTTTTGTGCTCCTGAGATGCTGCTGGGCCTGCTGTGTTCATCCAGCCTCACATTTTATTATCTTGGATTCTTCGGCATCTGCAGTTCCCATTGTCACTCAACAGACAGTAAGTGATCACTTCATGCAACTCACATTTAATGGAACTAGGTGTCATTTACGTCCTGATAGGGTTGTTGGATCCAATTCCAATATTGCACCACCTCATGTTCCTGTTTGAAAGATTGCTGTCACTTTCCAAGCTCTTTAGTGTTTATCATGTACCCTCTTTGCTTGCTTCAGTTGTGCAGAACACAATATAAAAAAGACATGCCACATACTCTGCCTGGACTGCAAAGCCCCCAGCCCATCCCACCAAAACCGATCCAAGGGTCAGAAACTCATCCTCAGGAAGCCTTTTGTTTGCTCCTAGACTTTCCCCAGGAGGGGAAACATCCTCTCAGCATTTAACTTGTCAAGCCTCTTCAGAATCCAATGTGTTTCAATGAGATCACCTCTCATTCTTCCAAATTCCAATGAATAGAATCCCAGCTTTTTAACTTTTGCTCATAAGGCAATCCCTCCAGACTGGGGGTCATATTAGTAAACCTTCTTTGAACTGCCTACGTTGAAATAACACCTTTCCTTAAATAAGTGGACCAAAGCTGCTCACAGGACTTCAAGATGCTCAACATTTGCAGTCAGATTTCCCTATTCGTATATTCCAACCCCCTTTGAAGTAAGAGCCACCATTCCATTTGCCTTCTTGATTACCTGCTGTACCTATGTGTTAGCTCTCTGTGTTTCATACATAAGTACCCCAAATCCTCAATGTTGCAGCTTTCTGCAGTTATTCCTCATTTTAATAATACGCTATTCTTTTGTTATCCCTTCCAAATTGAAACATTTCACATCTTCCCATATTTGCTAACTTTCTGTTTGATGACTTAAATCAATAATATTTATTTGTAGACTATTTATATCCCTCTTAACACTTGCCTTTCTATTTACATTTGTGCCATCTGCAAATTTTAACCATATTTTCTTAGATTATACTGCAGCCAGTTTTCTGATAATATGGTACAACTCAGAAAATACCAAGGCATTGGAGCAAAGTAAAGTTTGTCCCCTGAGTAAGCATTTCTGTCTCAATTTAAACACCTAACAAGGTCCAAATGGATTTCATCCGTAGATTGATTCAAACAAAGAAATGCTTTTGGTCTTTATACTGTAATTCTTGTCTGATAAACAATTTGCTCATTTTAAAGAAAATGGTTTGGATTGTTTCACTTTTACTACCTTTTTGTGATAAATATTAAGTATTTTGGAAAAATGAATTTTGATATTTTCTGTGTAGTTAATTTTAGGTAAAATTTGAGCCTTAGGAATTTATTCTTCCATTTAATAAAAGATTCATTTTACAGGATGATCAATTATCCAATATTAAATCACATTAGACTACATTATGTTCATTTGATTAACTATTAAATACAACTTTAAATTAATCACATGATAGCTTATTTTTAGCATGCGAACTAGGTCTCGAGCATTACATTTTAAAGGGCAGTAATGCAACAGAGGTCTGTTCTGCTTCAGATGGTAAAACCTAAGTAGAAATTCTGAGCATTTACTTTCACATTTAAGTGCTGATATTGCATTCCCAGTGTACAATGTTTCCATAGGCATTAACCCACTGAAAATATATACCCTACTTTAAAGGAGTTCCATTTATCACTTTCAAACCACCAATTAAACAAAACTGGTTTGAACAATTCCTTGAAAAATAGGGCATGTTTTTTCCTGTTGACATGCATGTATTTAGTTCCAGGTAGGATTTAAGATCATTGATGGTATGATTGTATCTGGAAACTGGTTTCAATAAGTTAGATTTTGGCTCAAAGTAACCGCTGCTAGGAAAAAATGGGTTTGGAGCAAAGGCTCAAGGACCCTAATGGCCCCCTGCTGTTTCTGTCTCACTATTCATTGATATCATGGCTGATCTATGTCCTAACTCCATGTACTCGCATTTGGCCCATATCCCTTAATATTTTTGCCTAACAAAATTTATCCATTTCAGATTTAAAATTAACAACTGATTTAGCATCAACAGCCATTTGTGGAAGAAAATTCCACACACTTATACCACCCTTTGTGTGTATGAGTACTTCCTAACTTCTAACCGGAGTGGTTTGGCCTTAATTTTTTACAGACTTCAGATGTGGCTTTAGGAGACAAAGAAAACTTGCTACAAGTTTAGTTAATGATTTCTATGAGGAACCCAGCTAATGAAGCTAAAGAAGCTAATGAAGCTTATAGCAATCAGGCATGACCTTCAATCAGTGATCATGTTTAAAATGCTTGGGGAGATCTGGAGGATCCTTTCAGTTCACTAGCCTTGGACTCCAGGATAATTGTGGTTTGCTGCATTCTACAAGGGTTAGAAATGCAGAGGGTAGAGTATATTGACCATATAGGATGAATCTGATGAGTTGGAAATGGAGAAATGAAGGAAGATAGTAACCCAAAATGCATCATCAGCCATTCACCTTGCTGCCCAGGCTCTTAGAGTTGTACAAGATAATAAAATGTGAGGCTGGATGAACACAGCAGGCCCAGCAGCATCTCAGGAGCACAAAAGCTGACGTTTCAGGCCTAGACCCTTCATCATCTGATGAAGGGTCTAGGCCCGAAACGTCAGCTTTTGTGCTCCTGAGATGCTGCTGGGCCTGCTGTGTTCATCCAGCCTCACATTTTGTTATCTTGGATTCTCCAGCATCTGCAGTTCCCATTATCACTCTTAGAGTTGTACAGTTAGTTAGCAGGTATGGACTGATGTAGCAACTCCATTCAACACATACTCTCACTTAATCCTTACTCCCCAATCTCATTGACACAAAGGAGTCTCCTAACAAACCAGCCATTATTTTACTTTAAATCCCATCAACTTTTGCCTTGTTCATCAACCAAAAAACCCTGAAAACATGAGTTTCCACTATGCAAGAAAGCTGAAAAAAGAAGTCCAAATGATTAACCATATGCGTATCAACCAAACAGCAGAAACTTAACAAATTGTCAAACTCAGCCAGTGAGTGAGAGAGGCAGCAGCATGTAGGAGTTGTGCAATGGGTGATAAGTGAGAGTACTGAGTGGAGTTCACACTTCTATATTCTTATTTGTCAGCATCTTTGTTATAGGCCAGCTTGGCACAGATCAATAAAGCATTTAATGCCAAAGGTAAGATGACTACCAACCAATTAAATATTCTGGCATCCTGAGTCTGCATAGCCATTGTCATGGCCTTCATGGACTCCTTGCAGCAATTGAAGTTCCACAGAATTATTCTATACAAGGAGAAAAGGGGTCCTTGCAATGTTCTATGCCATCAACCAAATCATGCTTGAACTGGGGTCATCCATTCTCTGTAATTTTAGAGAATGTGTACAGAAGATCTGTCACTACATTTATGATTTTCTGATCCTTCATATCTATGGTTATTGAGGCAATTTTCTTTCAAAAGAGAAAATATTATATCTGTATCCATTCTATTAAAACATTTCAATTTTAAACAACATTTCTTGGTCACCACACAGCGTTCTTTTTGAGATATAAAAGCGATGCAGACCGTCAGTTCTTTAGATTTGCATATCATCATTGTAAATATTCTCTTTATCCTTAAATGCCTCTATTTTATGGATTGGGTCCTCAGTTCGTTTAGCAAAATATTTGTTCCCTACACCCTGCCAAACACCACTCAAGAAGCTGTCCATTATTGTACATTTCTGTTTGGTAACATAATTAACCATTCTATTTTCTGAAAATTTCTTCTCTGATCCTCAAAATTGGCTTTTCTAAAAAATTTTTCAGAGATTGTAGGAACTGCAAATGCTGGAGAATCTGAGATAACAAGATGTCGAGCTGGATGAACA
This sequence comes from Stegostoma tigrinum, assembly GCF_030684315.1. Lineage (NCBI taxonomy): Eukaryota > Metazoa > Chordata > Chondrichthyes > Orectolobiformes > Stegostomatidae > Stegostoma > Stegostoma tigrinum. The sequence continues at coordinate 37,378,637 of NC_081367.1, read as the reverse complement.
CAGCAGGCCAAGCACCATCAGAGGAGCAGGAAAGCTGATGTTTCGGGCCTAGACCCTTCTCCAGATATATTTTTCTAAATTTTTATGAAGAAGCATCTAGGCCCGAAACGTCAGCTTTCCTGCTCCTCTGATGATGCTTGGCCTGCTGTGTTCATCCAGCTCAACACCTTGTTTTCTAAAATTTAACAGTTTTCATCAACATCTTTCGATCTACATCAACAACTTTATCTAGTGATCCCAAAATGGAATATGTTAAGTTGTTGATGTAGAATGAAAGATGTTGATGAAAACTGTTAAATTTTAGAAAACAAGGTGTTGAGCTGGATGAACACAGCAGGCCAAGCATCAGAGGAGCAGGAAAGCTGACGTTTCGGGCCTAAACCCTTCTTCATAAAAATTTAGAAAAGTATATCTGGAGAAGGGTCTAGGCCCGAAACATCAGCTTTCCTGCTCCTCTGATGGTGCTTGGCCTGCTGTGTTCATCCAGCTCAACACCTTGTTTTCTAAAATTTAACAGTTTTCATCAACATCTTTCGTTCTATATCAACAACTTAACATATTCCATTTTGGGATCACTAGATAATGTTCTATCTTCCTAATTTTAATTTTCTGGTTCAAACCCCATTATTAGATTCAATAGTAATTCTTCTGTTGCATTGGACTCTTTTCAGTAGGGTTAAAAAGCAGTGCTTCACAAACATTGTCATTTATTTACCTCTTCTGACCAATCACTATCAGACTAGTTCCAATTTGTCTGCGTTTTTCTTCCTTTATCTGCGAGAGGGTGGCCTCTAGACTATACCTTTTTTGCATGAGGATCCATTCTTCATTGTCATGATGTTTTGTTTTATTCATTCATTATATGTGGCCATTAGTGGCTGAGCCAGTGTTTGCTGTCCATCCCTAATCCCCCAGGACAAAAGCTGGTCATTAGATGCAATTTGGATCACTGCAATTCTTATGGTGAGTTCCAAATTTTTGACCCAGTAAGAGTGCAGGAGCAATAGTATTGTTCCAAGTCAGAATGGTATGTGGCTTAGATAGGAGCTTGCAGCTATAGTTGATTCTCTGCATCTGCCATCTTCTGCTACCCTATAAGATGATAGAGATTGCAGATTTGGAATTAGTGAGTAAATGGTGAACATGTTTAATAGGATGTCAGTCAAGCAGCTGCTATATCCTTATGGTGTTGTGCTTCTTAACTGTTATCAGAGATGCACTCATCCAGTCAAGTGGAGAATATTCTCTCATTTATGAATTGTGCCTTGGACAGGCTTCAAGTACTCAAGATATAAATTACTCAATGCAGAATTCTCAGCCTCTGGTCTGATCTTATGGTCTCAGTAATTATATTGCTGGTCCAATCTAGGTTCTAGTCAATGGTAACTCCCAGGAGATAATTGGGTAGGTAGGGGCTGCAGGTAGCACTGAGGAGGTGGGGAGACTGCAGAAGGATTTGGACAGGTGAGAATAGTTGGCAACAAAGTGGCAGTTGGAATAAAATATGTGAGAAATTGTAGGTTATGCACATTGGTAGGTAGAATAGAGATGTAGACTATTTTCTGAATAGGGAAAAGCTTGGAAATTTGAAGTATAAAGGGGCCAAGAAGTCCTTTGTTCAGGATGCTCTGAAGGTTAACGTGCAGGTTCCATTGGCAATTAGGAAGACAAATGCAATGTTAGTACTCATTTCCATTGGAACAGAATGCAAGAGCAGAGATGTAGTGCCGAGGTTGCATAAGGCTCGGACCAGACTCTATTTGGAATATTGTGAGCAGTTTGGGCCCGGTGTCTAAGGAAGGATGTGCTAGCCTTGGATGGGGTCCAGAAGAGGTTTACAATTTTGATCTCAGGGATGAAGGGTTTGTCATATGAAGAGCAGTTGAAGACTCTGGGTCTGTACTCAATGGAGTTTAGAAGGATGAGGGGGTTCTGACTGAAATTTACAGAATACTGAGACCTGAATACAGTTGATGTGGGGAAGATGGTTCCACTTGTAGGAGAGACTAGGACCTGAGGGAAAAGCCTCAGAGTGAAGAATTGAGATGAGGAAGACTTTCTTCAGCCAGCGTGTGGTGAATCTGTGGAATTCATTGCTACAGAAGACAGGGAGGCCTTGTTGTTGAGTATATAAGACAGAACTAGACTAGGTTCTTGATTAGCAAGGAGACCCAAGTTATGAGGAGGAGGCTGGAGAATGAGGTTGTAAAATACACCAGTCATGATTGAATGGTGGAGTGGACTCAATGGGCTGAACAGCCTAATTCTGCTCCTATATCTATATGTCTTCTAGAAGTGGGAATTCAAAGTGCAATGGTTACATTTTCTCTTGTTGTAGATAATAATTTAAGTGATTAGGAACACTTGAGTTGCACAAATGTTATTTGCCACTTATCAGCCCAAGCCTAAATCTTGTCCAGGTCTTGCTGCACTTAGGCAGGGAGTGCTTCAGTGTCTAAAGAGATATAAATGCTGTCATCAGTTAACATCCCCACTTCTGACCTTATGATGGAGGCAAGCTGACGGATTCTTAGGCCGAAAGCACCTTGATACACCACTGTAAAGCTCTCTTGTGCTATGATATTTATTCTCCAACAATCCAATCCTTTTCATTTCTGCCAGATATGGACTCGAACAAGCAAAGAGGTTTGCCTTGAAGCCCATTGATTCCCGTTATTCTCTGGGGCCTCCTTGACACCACAATCTTTGAAAGCCTGCCTTGATGCGGAGGGCCTCAATTCCCTTCTGAAGTTAATCTCATTTGTTCTTGTTTGGAAAAGGCTGCAATGAGATCTGGAGGCTGAAACCAATCTATACCTCTGATAGCAGGTTATTGTTGAATGCCAGCTGTTTGATAACATTGTCAATGATGCCTGCTATCACTTTGCAGACACTTGTTAGTGTAGTAATTGAATGGGTTGGACTTGTCTTTTGTTTTGTGGACAGAACATTTCCACGTTTCTGTGTTCTGGAACACAAGTCTTCAGTGTAATTGCCAGTATATTGTCGGGGCCCATAGCCTTTGCTGTATCCATGTCTTTAGCTGTTTATTGATAGCATATGAAATAAATTATTCTCTTTTATTTCTGTCGATAAGGATTCTACAGTCTTACTGACAGTTTTTTTTTAACAGCCATTATGTTATTACGAATAATCACAGCTACGTAATCTTACTGTTTTCCCTCTCTATCTTAAATATTTTATATCCTGCAATGTTTAATCATTTGGCTCTGAATTACTAAGTAACGTCATCATAGTTTCAGGAGGACTACAGGGCTGTTCTCTTGTTAGAGAGAGGTAGCTGTTGGTGGTTTAACCTGAGGGACAAAGTTGAGAAGGAGGAAACTTCATGACAACCTTGTGTGGTATGGGAATTGGACCAGTGTTATTAGTGTCACTTTATACTACAAACCAACTGCCTAAAAAACCTAGCTAACCAATCCTCAATGCTAACCATGCCCCAGTGGCCATTGATTAACATCCCATCTAAAATAAGTACAATCCAGCACTCCATCAGTATTTAACTGGACTGTAAATCTGTATTAAATCTTCAAGTTGCAGAATGGAGCTTTGAGCAATGATCTAATGCTTTAGAAACCATAATGCTATCAATGAGCCAAGCTGACACAAAAGAACACATTCTAATAAAAGAGTGATTAGGCAGAAGGTCTGAGATAGGCAATGCACACAAATAATAAAAGCAATATGATACTTGGTCAATTTTAACTGCGACTGTTATTTACATGTAGTTCCCTGGCATTGGACAAACCCGTTGCATGGCTGTAATTATGCTATGATAACAAAGTGTGGAGCTGGATGAACACAGCAGGCCAAGCAGCATCTCGGGAGCACAAAAGCTGACGTTTCGGGCCTAGACCCTTCATCAGAGAGCTGTTCATCCAGCTCCACACTTTGTTAATGCTGCTTGGCCTGCTGTGTTCATCCAGCTCCACACTTTGTTACCTTGGATTCCTCAGAATCTGCAGTTCCCATTGTCACTGACGTAATTATGCTATATCTACTTTACTTTTTAATGCAAAGTGTTTGTACTACTTTGAGGCGGTGGCGGGGGGGGGAAGAAACTTTACAAAAATCAATGCAGATTGGTGACAACTCAAAAGGAATCACTACACCACATGGGTTAATTTGAAATTCTCATGACTGATGCAAATTTGTTTGCGTTTATCTCTCCAGGGATTCTTGGTTCTGGTTCACTTCATTGTTTATACTTCAAAATGCTTTCAAGGCAAGTTTCCAGATCCCAGTAGCATTCACACAGTAATGAATTGTTGGCAGATTTGGTTTTAAATTCGTGCAAGGCAGCTGAAAGGGATATGGAAATTCACTTCTTTAATTTAAAATGGAAATTTCTTTTCTATTTAAGGGTCAGTTATACTCATTAGCAAAATCCTGAAGCAGTCTCAGTTTGTCAGAAAGCTTCATTAAAATGCACTAATATCTTGTTGAGAATTTAATGGTATAAAACTTATTTATTGACATAAATTTTGTAATAGTATAAGAGTTTAAATCAACCAAATGAACATAATTATAAAATATTCTGTAAAAATCAGCATTCAAATCAATGATACACCTCTTATAAAACACTCTTTGGTGTGATCTGGTTTGAGAATCTTCAACAGGACAATTTTCTTTTGAAAAGAATATGATATATTCTCATTACAAAGTTTCACTAGATTTTTATCAAGTTCACAGTTGGCAGAGAAATCTGGTTATTAGCTTAGTATCCTGCAAGATAATTTTCTCATTATTACTGTTCCAAAACAATATATCATAAAAAAAATCAAATAAAAAGTTATACATAATTCAGTTAACTTCCATTATATTAGGGCTTATTTAATGGCAGCCACTATTTCAAATAGCTTTATACAATTAGACTATGGCATATAGCTAAATCTCTTCAATAGTTTCTGCCTAATATAGCTGTGTAAATTAATCCTCTAATGGCTTTGCACCAGTCTCACCCGAGGAGTTTGACAAATGAAGCGTTCCCAACCAGACCAGCCTCATTTCTGAAGAAGGGCCTCGGCCCAAAACATCAATCTTCCTGCTCCTCTGATGCTGCTTGACCTGCTGTGTTCATCCAGCTCCACACCTTGTTATCTCAGCCTCAATACTGTCCACGTTTGTAAGTGTAGCTTGAGAAAACATCCTGACTCTTTGCCTTTTCTTAATGGAAAAGTAATAGCCCTCACTAAAGACTTGCTACTAATAAAATATGAAAATGTACCCCAGCAGTGTGTGGCAGGGAAAGTTCCACCATCAGTCCATTTCATTGCAAAGTCACTCATTCACAGTAAATTTCTATACCCTCAGCCCATTGCTTCAACATCTTAGTCCCTTATTATGTCTGTAACGGATTTCATTATCTTTTTGATTTAGTCATTTTCTATTTGTTTCCACAATAATAGTGATAGATATATCTTGCTTCCTGTCACAAATGGTAAATTGAAACTAGCAACAGTACCGTAAATGTTGAGATTGTGCTTTCACAAAATTTCAGAAGACAGAACAACAAAACAATTTCTATGCTACTTGATCACAAAACACTGATATTTATAATTTTAGTGTTTGAACTCTCAAACGTACTAATAACCAAGATATTCTCATAGATAGTATAAACATGGTAGGCAAAAAAATGTGCAATTAAATAGTTTAAAGCTAAAAGAGCTGAAGAATACAAAATTCATGAACAAAATTTGTGTTTTTGTGTTTTAGCATTAATATTCAAAGCCTTACTTACAAACACGAGCTCACCTAACCTAAGGGTTGTGATAATGAGTGCAAAACCTAAAAGCACATCTGTAATGTCTTAACAAAGCTATTATTAATTTCAAGTTTGGCGTTAAATATGGGCTAGCAGCTGTGGTGTGGATCCACATATACAATCTCAACAGGAGAATTTAAAAGTAGTATCCAAATGGTGGAATTTGAAAGAATTTGGAGCTTTGACAAAGAGAAAGAGAGAGAGTATGCCTAACCTGAAGAAGTTACCCTCCTCCCTCCGGACCAACCTCAGGGAATCTCTCTCCCATTGCAACTCTCTTGTAATCTCTTCGGCCTTGAAACTGCTCGACCATGTCCTGAAGCAAACCAGGCTTCCCTGGACTGACCTATCCCCTCCCCATCTCCCCACCTATACTCTCATCTCCATCTTCGGTCCGCCTCCCCCTCCCTCCCTATTTATTCCAGAACCCTCACCCCATCCCCCTCTCTGATGAAGGGTCTAGGCCCGAAACGTCAGCTTTTGTGCTCCTGAGATGCTGCTTGGCCTGCTGTGTTCATCCAGCCTCCCATTTCGTTATCTAAGAGAGAGAGTAGTTTCATTTTGAAATCAGGACCGTCGGCATTACTCCATACACTGTAGGTTTCATTGAGGGATTGGAAGGAGATATATTCTTCTTCTGTAAGAGAGCAAAAGGAGCCTGAAGAGGAATTCATAGCTGGAAGCAAATAAGATCAGCAACTGGAGCAAACACCAATACACAGTTAAGGTTTTGCATGACCCTTCTGTCTTCTCTCCACAGATGCTGCCAGACCTGTTGTCTTTTTTTCAGCACTCATTTATTTCAGCAACTGGAAGCTATGCTTGCTCCTGGTTTCAATACAGTTGATGTGATAATGATCTAGGTGGTCAGGAATGGCGACTAGATCTTTAAATTTAACCAAAATGATTGTATTCATCATTCCATGCAATAGCCTTCTTTCACTATGCCATGGCCATCGCACAATTCTAACATGATTTCATACCCTTATTTTACTAAAACTGCTTCTCACCTTGAGCTTTAAACAACTTCATATAGCTCCCAGATATCAGCCTCACTAAATATTCTGCATTAGTTGTGTGAACACAATTCATTATAGGTACTAGAGATAATAAGAGCTGCAGATGCTGGAGAATTTGAGATAACAAAGTGTAGAGCTGGATGAACACAGCAGGCCAAGCAGCATCTTAGGAGCAGAAAAGCTGACATTTCGGGCCTAGATGAGGGGTCTTAGCCGGACACGTCAGCTCTTCTGCTCCTAAGATGCTGCTTGGCCTGCTGTGTTCATCCAGCTCTACACTTTGTTATCTCATAGGTACTCATTTTTCTTGCAGGACAGTTGGGCATAGAATAATAGGAAGAGTCATAGAACCATAGAGTTGTACAGCATGGGGACAGACCCTTCGATCCAACTTGTCCATGTCAAATCAAATGTCCTAAATTAATCTCCGCCCATGTGCCAACACCAGGTCCATATCCATCTAAACACTTCCTTTTCATGTACTCATCCAGATGCCTTTTATATGTTGTAATTGTACCCACCTCCACCACTTCTTCTGGAAGCTTGTTCCATTCAAGTACCTCCCTTTGTATGAAAATGTTGCCCTCACCTTAAAATGTATGCCTTCTAGCTTTGCACCCCCGCCCCCCCATCCTGGGAAAAAGGTGTTGGTTATTCACCCTATCCATGCCCTTCATGATTTTATACACCTCTACAAGGTCACTCCTCAGCCTCTAATGCTCCAGAGAAAATAGTGCCAGCCTGTTTAGCCTCTCTCTGTAGTTCAAACCCTCCAAACAGAGATGATCCTCCAAAAACATCAAAGTTGACAGCTGTTGAGGAGTAAATGCTGGCAATCAGATGCATATGATGTTCTGACCATCAAGGATACAGATATTGGGATGTCCAGCGATGTGGAAACTGAATGAAATATCAACATGGCAGTGTCAGTTGTGTTGTCTTTATTGTAACAGCAAGTGAAAAATACAATCATCCTCATAATGCTCAGTTGCAACATGCTTATTTTGCTGGTACAAATGTTTTTCTTCCAAAACAACCATCATCTCTTTTTCTTTTAGTTTATTCAAAAAAAATGTGGGTGTTGCTGGCCAGGCAAGCATTAATTGCCCATTCCTAATTGCTCTAAAAAATTGGTGGTAAGCAGTCAACCACTGTGCTATTAGGAAAGGAGAGCTGGGATTTTGACCCAGGGACAGGAAGGAACAACATTGTAGTTCCCAATTGTGATGTTGCGCAACTTGCAGAGGAATTTGCAGCTTGTCGTGTTATGTATCTGCTGCTTTTGTCCTTCTAGATGGTAGATGCTGCATGTTCATAACGTGCAACAGGAAGCGCTTTGGTAAGTTATTACAATGTTTGTAGATAGCACATATGCTGCCACTGTGCATCAGTGTTAAACGGAATGAATATTGAAGATGATTAGGGTGTACCAGTCAAGCAGGAGGCTGTGTCCTGGAATGTGTCAAGCTTATTTAACTTTGTCAGAGCCATACCCATCCAAGCCAGTGGGGAGTACTTCATCATACTCTCGACTTGTGCCATGCATGTGGTGGATAGGCACTGCAGAGACAGGAGATGAGTTCTTTGGCAGCAGAATTCCTAGATTTTGATCAGCTTTTGTAATGACAGTAATGATCTATGACTCAGATCAGTTTCTAGTCAATAGTAACCCTCAGGATATTGAAATCAGATAACTCAGATGCCAATACAATTGAAAGTCAGGGAGTGATGATAGAGTCTCTCTTGTTTTGGATGGTCATTGCCAGGCACTGGTGGCACTTGTGTTACTACAGCCTAAGCCTGGATATTGTCCTAGTCTTGCTGCATTTGGACGTGGGCACCTTCAGCATCTGAGGTGCTGTGAATGGTGTTGAACATTGTGCAATCATCAAAGAAAATCCCTGTTTCTGACTTTTTGATGGGAGGGCTGTCATTGATGAAGTTGCTGAAGGAGGTTGGAAGCAGGACACCACCCAAAAAAATTCTGTAAAGATGTCCAATTCCCAATATCTCCAGTTTTGCTTGGGCTCCTTAATGCTATACTCGGTCAAATGTGGCCATGATGTCAAAGGTAGTCATTCCCATTCACTTCAGAGTTTGGACTGATATGGTACCCAAGTCAGGAACAAAGTGGCTCTGGCAGAACCCAAATTGAGTGTCAGTCAACAAATTATTCCTATGCAAGTTCCATTTGTTGGCATTGTTGATGACCCTTCCATAATTTTTCTGATGATCAAGAATACTCTGAGAGGGTGGGAATTGACCAGATTGGATTTATCCTGCTTTTTGTCTATAAGACAAACCTGGACAATTTTCCACATTAAATCAGGCACCCAAAACACATCTCGAGTAGGTTGATCATCTGTTAAATTATATATTTTGTTGTCAGTTAATTATATCATACTTGAAAATCACTTGTCACATTCAGCACATATGTTATCATCTAAGGGGGAAAAGTGTCTTCCTTTAGACCTGCAAACAGGCTCCTAGAGATAAAGATATCGGGGAGTCATTATGACAACTCCCTAGAAAACTGACTCACACCAACATAAACCTTTTCTCCTGTGTGCACATCAGGTGTATCTTGATGTCATGGATTTTTTTTTTCTCTTTACTGATAGTCCTGGCCAACCTATAAAAGGTGTACAAAATGATCAGAGGGATAGATAAAGTAGACAGCTAGAGACTGTCTCCTAACGTGGAGGTAGCTATTATGAAGCAGCATGGATTTAAAGTGAGTGGAGGTAGATATAGGGGAGACGTCAGAGGTAGGTTCTTTACTCAGAGTGGTCAGGGTGTAGAATGCATTGCCGGAGAGGGTAGTGGACTCTGCCTCATTTGGGGCTTTTAAACTCTATTAGATAGGCATACAGATGATAGTATAAAGGTAGTTGTGGAGTTTAGATCAACCCTACCCTGATCCTAAGTGTTCAGCACAACATCGTGGGCTGAAGAGCTTGTACTGGGCTATGCTGTTCGATGTTTAGGTTCTAGGTTGCCTACTTGCTTTATATGTTATCCCATCCCTGTGGGAGACAAAATATGGAAGAAAACCTGAACATCTGCTATTGGTGACAAGCACCATTGTGGTTCCAATTTTCGTAAATGATAACTACTGCTCTGCCTAATTTATTTACGTGCAGCCGAATGGGAGATTTTAACATGTTTTCAATAGCATCAAAAGCAAGAGTTTGAATGTGGTGTCACTTCCTCTCCCATTAGTAATAGGTAGCTACCAGGTAACAGGTCTATGACACTGCAGAGGTTTGACAGCACTGGTCAGCCTCTTATGATCTTGTAAAATTATCTAATGTTGCCCTTCAGACTCTAAAGTTCAAGTGAAAACAAACCAAGTTTGTCCAATCTCTCATCAGAGCAAATACTATACAAACCAGGCAACATCCTGGTAAACTTTTTCGTACCCTCTTCAAAGACTTCACATACATCTGGTAGGGTGGTGACCAAAACCGTTAACAATACTCCAAATATGGCTCACTAAAGTTCTATACTTTCGCAATATAACTTGCCAATTTTTACACACTATGCCTCGACCGATGAAATAAAGCATGTCATATACCTTCTTGACCACCTTATCCATTTGTATTGCTACTTTCAGGAAACTGTGGACCAGTATGCCTAGATCCCCCTGTATGATAATGCTTTTCAGGGTTTTGCCATTTAGTGTATACTTCCCTCCTGCATCAGATCTTCCAAAATGCATCACCTCACATTTGTCCAGATTAACTGCCTTCTGTCATTTCTCCATCCAAGTCTCCAGCCTACGTATATTCAGCTGTATCGTCTGGCAATCCTCCTCACTATTTGCACCTCCCCCACGTTTTTGGGTCATGCGCAAATGATCTCACCCACTTCCTTCAGCTCCACGCATAAATTTGCTCCTTTGTATTTCAGTTGACCTATCCTTTCTCTAGATATATTCTTGCTCCTAAATAGGTATGAAGCTCTATGGATGTTTCCTTAATCCTGTTTACCAAGACCATTTCCTTTTAGCTCTGCTAACTCTTTGTTTCAGTTCTCTCCTCATTTCTTTATATTCTATTCTACGAGGGCTCTGTCTAACATCAGCTTCCGAAACTTATACACAATCCTTTTTCTTTTTGCCTAAACTCAGTATCTCATCATCCAAGGCTCTCAAATCTTGCCATCCTTATCCCTCACCTCAAGCATAAATTTTTGAAAAAGCAAAATACTGCAATTGCTAGAAAGAAAACAGAAAAGGCTGGACATGCTCTAATGATCTTGCAGTTTTTTTTTGAGAAACATAGAGTTAGCATTACAAGTCAACAACATTTCATCAAATGATTCTTTCATTTATGATAAACCTGCTGAGTATTTCCAACATTTCCATCGTTATCTATGCTAACTTTGAGACTTTACTTTAGATTACACTTTGAAACTAATTGGTGAAACTACTGAACTAAGCATTTATTTTACAGGGTGTTTTGTTACCGATTTCAGTTTGCTATTATTGACCCTGCCTCAACTGAAAACAATGGTCTTCCAAAAATCTGAGAATGATTGAGGAGGTTGATTCAGGATCTGCAGAACTTATATAGGACAATTCTTGTATTCTGAGATGTCTGGTCATTCATTCTTAATTTAAACCTTGGCTTGTTCTTTTTCCTGTTCTCACTTTTCCTCATCATCTTTTTATTGCTAGATCTCAGAATGCTAGAATCCTTCTCATAGACTCTGCCTTCATCTGGTTCAATCCGGACAGATAGTCTCAAAGCTTCATTTCATCATGTTGGCTTCCACCATAAATGAATTGCTCATCATATTCAAGTTTGCTAACACTGAAACTACATCTAGTATTTCATGAAACATCCCGATTTTGCCTACTTTACTGGAGTATTAGCGAAAATCGGGAATTATTTGTGTAATTAAACAGACAGACTTAAAGTACAGGGAAATTTATAATAATTATTCATTTAATTTGAAGGTTGCTATAAAAGTAATTTCACAGTTGGGAGTAAGTTATTTGTATTCATTTTTAATTAGATAAAGAAGTCTTTTGTAGCATGGGCCAGAAATCTCACATCAGTATTAAAAATGATGTTACAAATGCTTAACATTTAGAAAATGTGAATAGAATAATCCACTGAATATTAAAAATGCTCTGCCAGCCACCCTTAATTATTTTGTGTCACATTCTGTATATATCAAGAACACAGCATAAAATCTTTGCCTTGTGCAGTCACTTGGGGGTGTTTTGTTACAAGAATATGACAGTTAAATGTAACGATGCCACCACAAATTTCTGCACGGCATATAAAATGGAATCACCTGAAATATTTTTCTGTTTTAAAGTAACATTCCAGCACATAAACTGGATGTAAAATCAAAGACTATATTGCCAAATATTGTGTAATGATTATAAGAGAGTCCCAGAGTTTGACTCTACGAGAATCCTTGCTTTATGTAAATATAGGTTATATCAACAACAATCTTTATTGATTCTGACTCGTTTCAAACAACCAGAAAGGACATGTTGTGTTGCACAGGTGTTTGTGCCACTTTGAATTTCTCATGTTATTGTTGGTCTTATCAATTAAACTGATCTTGATGTGGTGGTTATCTTGAGCCATACAGGAGCAGCAAAGTATATCGTCAAGCAAGTAAAGAAGGAATCTTTCGTCTAATGTGTGTGCATGGCTTGCCAAGAATGAGACCACCTCATATTAAACCATTCACAATTATGTCATCAAAATGATAAGTCTAAAATTATTCTTCCAACTTCACAATTTCTAATGTTGCCAAAATGTTTTATTTTCCTTTCACTGTGCCAACCACAACAATCATTCTGTGAACCAGATGGCTTTGAATATCTGCAGGGATTTTAGATTCACAAAAAAAAATAAAAGATTTATTATGATTGCCCTGAAATCTTCAACACATTTACGTAGTATACTTGCTATGATTATTTTAAAGAAATAGATACTTAGTGAATGAAATTTATGATAAATTCATATAATATTCCAACCCTACTTTCCTGGCACAATTCAGATCTGACCACCAACAAAAAGGTAAACAAATTGAACAATTTTGAATAAATATGTTAGAATTTTATTAGTTAAAATACACGTGAATTTTCTTCATAAAATTGATTCATTATATGATGAGAAGAACAATGTGGGTTTTTTAAAGACACGATAATTCTGATCACGTTAACGTTCTGCAACTATAATATTTAAAGTTCCACAAAAAATTTAATTATAAAGTAAAGGCATAATAAAAGGGCCTGCAATGTAATACTATAATCACTCAACAATTGGATCTACTCCACAAAGACTCAAATTATGGCTTTTCTTATTCCTTAACGAGACGAGGATGTCACTGACTAGGTGGCATTTATTGTCCAACCCTGAATGCCCAGAGGGCAGTGCAGAGTCAACCACATTGCCATGGGTCTGGAGTCACATGTAGACCAGAACAGATAGAGATGGCGCTTTCCTTCCTTAAAAAGGACATTAGTGAACCAAATGGGTTTTTCTGACAAATGACAACGGATCACGGTGATCATTAGATTCTTAATTCCAAATATTTTATTGAACTCATCTGCTATGGTGGGATTCAAACTCGGGTCTCCAGGAGGTTATTCACATCTCTGGATTAACAGTCCGGGTGATGATACCACAAGGCTATTGCCTCCCCGGGTTATGTCTGGATTGAAATATGAATTGCAAACATGAGATAAGTATTTAAAAAAAATGAAACAGGAAGAGATAACATGGGCTTTCAAGCTTATTTTCTCCTAAGACTCCAGGAGGACATTTTATAAAAAGTCGCTGCAGGTAAAACATCCCAAAACAAAATAAAAACATGTTTATTTATGTTCACAACTTAAACTATCTTTTGATGTCTCCTGAATACTAACTTAATTACAACTTGCAAATCTGACCAGAACCATAAATTTATCTCTAAATTAAACTTTATAAAGTAGCTTGTCTCATAAGCAATGAAATCATACATTGGCAATTTGCATGCCACAAACCATGATCTTCTGTTGATTAATTGTAAAATTTTGAACTATAATTTCCCAATGAGCTGCTTTTTCTAGGTTTCTAGAACAGTTTTAACATCAAAAACTATCATCTCCTCATGTCTTTTTCTCCTTACAGAAGTAAACAAATAATTGAAAGTACTGAAAAAATTAAAATTTAAAATATTGTCCATTTCTGCTTTGGAGGTCCATTTTCCCCTCAGACGACTTTATAAAATGATGTTTTTTCCTGTTTATCTCCCTTGAACTAGTTATGCTAACTGCACACATGGGTTTCTAAACCCTAAGACTAAGGAGGATGCTTTTCTCATGCAGTGGCCAAAAAGATGCAGAATGCAAAAAGGAATCTAGATCTACAAGAGGTGCGTTTCCTATATTAGCCCCACCATAAAATTCCAGTTAGTCTAAATTATTGGTCTATATTATGTCCATTCATATAAATGACCATATAACAGCTATAAAAGGAAGGATATCCATTGCATGATACATATCACATATTTGACACTAGGGATGCATGTGTGGGAGGGGGGTGCGAGGGGGGGGGGAGGGGGGTACGAGGTGGTGGTTTGGAGATGGGATGAGGCCAGGGGTGGTGTAATTAACACTAATGACATCTAAAAGATTTGAAGAATATTCAGAAACTTACACTCAACATTACAAATGCAGTTTTGTAGCTGGTAGCATAGTAATATTGTTCTTAGACCAATAATTTTGAGACCTATGGGTTAGAATTTCACTGTGGCAGATGAAATTTGAATTAAATTAATAAATTTGAAAATAAATGATAGTTTAAGTTGTGAACATAAATCTATTCTTGAATGTTATAAAACCCCCCTCTAGTTTACTAATATCCATTAGGGTAAAAAAATTTGCCAGTCTCACCTGGTTTAACCTGTATATGACTCCATACCCACCAGTAATGCGGGTGACTCTGAAGTGGCCTGGCAAGTCACTGTTCTATCTAACCTTATAAAGCTTGATTAAAGAAATGAAGCTGCATGGACCACCCAGCAGCAACCAAAGGGACTGGAAACAACAACAATGCATGTAGCCCTGTCAAACATGGAAAGTCCTCATCATTAATAACTGAGGACTTGCACCAAAATTGGGACAGCTGTCCCACTGATTAGATAAGATGTAGTGATTTTCACAGAATCAAAACTCACAGACAGATGGACAGACAATGTCCCAGATACTACCATAACCATTTCTGGGTACGTTTCAGTAGGATAGGACATTTTCACCAGTAATGTCAGCACAACAGTACGGAGACAGAAAAAGTTGCTCTGGGAGTCCTCACCATATAGGCTGGAGTTTATGATGTGTCATGGCATCAGATCAAACACGGGGAAGGTAGCCTCCTGCTAATTACTACCTTCCAGCCAAACAATTCTCCATGTTGCCCACTAGGTTTGAGAATCCATAGAATGTACTCAATTTTAACTACTAAAGGCAGCTCAGTCATATCACTTTTAACTGAGCTGGTTGAGTTCTAATGGACAAAGCTGCTTGGCTGGGTCTGCAACAGGTGATGAGCAAGCCAACTAGAAGGAAAACCGTACCTGACCCTGTCCTCACCAATCTACTGCAGAGAAGCATTGGTCCGTAACATTGTTGGTAGGATTGACTGCTGCACAGTCTTTATGGAGAGAAACCCCACCTTCAGAGTAAGCTTACTTTCCATCATGTTGTCTGGTGCTAATCATAATGAATGGGTTGGATTTTGAATAGATCCAGAAATACAAGTTGGGGCAAGCATATGGCACCATGGGCTATCGGCAGCAGCAAAATTGTATTCACCGCAATCTGAAACATGGCCCTAGTGTGGCATCGAGGAGCCCTGGAAAAATTAAGTCAATGAGAATCAAGGAAAAACTGATTAGTTGAATTCATACCAAGCACAGAGGATGTTGTGGCTGTAAGTCAAATCATCTCAGCCACAAGATGTCAATACAGAAGTTCCTCAGGGTGGCATTCCAGACAGAAGCATCTTCGTCTACTTCAATAATGACTTTCCCTTTGTCATAAGGTCAGAGATATGGATGTTTGTTCATGATTTCACAATATTCAGTACAATTTGAGATTCTTTCTGATATTGAAGCAATCCTTGCCCAGATGTAGCTTCTCTTGCTGGCTGTCTGACTGCCCCATTGTCATTTTACTTTCTGTGCTCTTAACCAAAGAGCTCACGGTTCTTCTGACTTTTTCCAAAAATTAATAAGGGCCTCCTGGCTCAACAGGGTGAGATGAGACAAATAAGCCCCATTGTTCAGCTTGACGAAAACAGCAAGCCATAAAATCTCACAAATTTGTTTAATACATAACTCCCTGCCTGCAGGCTGCAATTAGTTTTGAACCGATGAAAATTCTCTTTGCTTAAAAATGCAACACATCAGCATAATTAATTCCCAAAAGCTTTATGTAATGATAAAAAGTCGAACATCAGCAAAGAAGTACAGAAACACTAAATTATTATGCTGGTTAGACTTATGTTCTCAACAACATTTAAAATAGGCATTAGGTTATGCCTCTACATTTCCATGTCTTTTTAAAGAAGAAAATTTACACACAGTACAATGCAAGCCTACACAACTGCCACAAACCCAAGCACTGGGGCTTTCCCCTCTATTAGAAGTCTGCTAATTACGTTCTCTTTTGCAATTTTGCTGTAACTATCTGGACTTATCTTTTGGTTTTGTTTTAATTCTCTGATAACACTTTGGCATTGCTGCATGATTTCTTTGTTAGTTAAATTAGCCCAGATTTCCACATTAATCAGAGATCTTTCCCATTGACCTTTTTCTCCAAGTCTGTCTTCTCGTCAAAATTTTCCTTGCCTCTTTGTGCTGCAAAACTGTTAATCAATTAATGTCTTACAGTTTATGAAAGATCGTTGACTAGAATGTTGGGATAGATTATTATGGGTATGAACAACTCAAATACTGTAGGCTTTGTGGCAGAATTGTATTTGAAGTGAAGTGAGGCCTATCTCAATATTGGGACCAATTTACTGCATTTTTAATGCCAGTGCTGGGGTCTGAGGTGAGATTTGCACAGCGAGTTAGGAGATTATTGCTTATCAACCACATATCTCAATCTTTAATACACAGCTTCCAATCTTGTCGGGTAAACTAGATATTAAGAATTCTTGACACAGAAGTCAGAGTGGTGACTGATGACTTCAACTTGTTGCCGTGTATGAAGGTCTCCATGTTGCGCAGCACTGTAAGCATTTTAGGACATTTTCCATGGACCCCAGTCACACGCACCAATCATCCACAGACGTTGACATTGAATAATAGCCAATTCCTCAGGATCCTCATGGCATCTCTGATCTACTTGTCGGATGCACTGGAAGCAGAAACATGCATTGCAGGATGCACTGACAACTACATTGAAAGGCATCTGCAGGGACAATTTGCACGAGATGCAGCTCTCGAGTTAGACCAGGCTGTATCTCGGGGCTTCCATTCTGAAGAAGAGTCACTGCATCCGAAATATTAACTCTGCTTTCTCTGTACAGAAGCTGCCAGACCTGCTGAGTTTCTCGACCAATTTCTATTTTTGCTATGAATTTCCAGCATTTGCAATTCCTGAGAAAACTCTGAAGAAGGGTCACTGGACCTGGAATGTTAACCTGGAATGATTTTTTTCCTCACAGATGTCACCAGTCCTGCTGAGCTTTTCTAGCAACTTCTGTTTTTATTTGCAACTCTGTTTTATTTTGATGTATCTCAGATCTGCTCACTTGCTCTTTTAATACTCACTCACTTAATGCCTACCTGCATGCGTACACCATTCATGCCATACCTTGCTTCGTGATACCAAGTTGTGCAATCACACAACCAGGCAGCGTGCCTTGCAGTCAAGGAGATGGGACGTCTTGTAGTATGACAGTGTGCTATGCCAGTTTCACAGATGCACCATGAGCCAGCAGCTTATGCAGCAAACACATTGCATAAGCAGCAAGGAGTCAGGTCTCAACATCTTAGAGCAGTAGTCCCCACCAAAGTCCGGGAGGGAGCCAGTCAGGGAGACCCGGCCTGATAGGGCAGGAGCAGCCTTCTATACGAGTCCAGGTTGTAGTGATTGTAATGAGGTCAGCCAGCTGGACATCATAGAATAGGAGTTCCCTGATTGGACCAAATTAACAGCCCCATTCAGGGAGCCCTGGCTGACAAAGAAAAAAAGGGTGATTGCCAGAGATATTGACCATTGCATGCCTGGCCCAAATGCTCTTGCCAAAGGCTATGCATTTGTAAATAAAGGGTGAACGGCGTTAGGATGCTGGCCCTGAAGAGTTATTTCACAGGAGACTGGCCATAGAAAGGTATTTATGGTCAAGGGTTCTGTGCCTCAAGAGTGCTAGAAATTGATCATATTCCTGTGGCTCCGTAGTCACCAATCCAAATGGAATAGGACTATCACAGTCAGGGAGATCTACAGGCATCAGTCAGGGTCCTGATTCAGCTCATCTAGGGCTGTCCAGTTAGCTCACTCAAGGGGTGAGCCACAGTCAGTCTTTTGGGTCTAACCAGAAAAGCTAAGGGGAATAGGGATTGGTGGTGAGTGGAATGATGAAGTGGAGGTCGGGTGCATTGCTGCAGGAAGGCGGTTCAGGCTCTTTTAACATGAATTGGGTGTTGCAGACTAGGGGATAGAGGGATTGCAATTGGGTCAGTTTCTTCAAGTATTTGGGAGGCCGGGGTGGGGGTGGGTAGAGGGATAACAATTATGAAACAGTACAAAGTTGAGGAAGAATGTAGAACTTTACAGCACAGTACAGGCCCTTCTGCCCACAATGTATTTATAAGGGAGGGATATAGTGAATATGGGTTGGAGCAGATAATGCGGGAGGGGAATTTGACCATGATCAGGAGCATCTTGACTTCAAATGGGGAACAGTGTATGGTCACCTCATATGCCAGGGCCTGAATGGTAAACATAGGCAGATGCAGGCTCTCATAGATGTCTTGGGCAGGAACCTGGGGAAGTGCAAAGCCTGTAGGATTCATGGGAAGAGCTACCAAAAAAAGAAGGGATCTGGGTGTTTGGGGTCTCATCGATGTACGGAGGTGGAGGCTGGAAGCTGCAAGCGAATAAACAACAACTCTCACTATGACTTACCCCTTATGTGGGAAATCATAAGTATGCACTGGGGTAGAAAAAAAGTTATCACCAAGTGGATGGGATAAGTGCTTTGCCAGACTTCAGGGAGAAAACAACCAAAACAGTCAACCTAATTGTGAGGACAACCCTTATTTAGCAGACAATGACAACCATAAAGGTAGTTGGTTTCCACATTGTAAAGCTATATGCCAGCAGCCCCGGGCTGAGGGCCATTGACATCTGTTAGTCTTCTGGGAAGAGGAGACTCCTTTACTGCACCACCTCATTCACCAGGACCTCTAGGTCCCTGTCAGAAAATTATAGCACCACATTCCCCTGCTCTGACATCTTCTGACTGAATATATGTCACTGATAAGGGCAGGTTTTGATTGTGACTGCTTGCTTGGTGCACAGCAGCCTTTTAAACATGGTGCCAAGATTCTGGTCATTCAATAGATATCAAATGGGTGGAGAGTTCTTCCCAGAAAGGACATGCTGTAAGGTGGTGTTAGAATTGGACAAGAAGAGCAACATTGATAGTTCATGAATTGAGTTAGATAAGATATAAAGAGAGGCTTTGGTAGACCTCCCTAGGAAAACCCTTCCAAAATACTTGATGAAATTGACAGCCAAAAGACAAGAGGTCTCAGTCTTTGGAGGGACTCTGTCTTGGTTTATGGTTGTGGGTGCTGGGAAGAGATCAGGGAGCTGCTTTGGGATAGCAACCAGATAGATTTCCACTACATGTAGTTTCATTTTTTTTTTCAGAATTAACCTACTTTTCTAATCAGAGATTTTATTACACAACTCTGGAGCAGGAGGTACTTGAAACTGGTTCTCTGTGTCCAGGGGTAGGGATACTACTACTGTACCACAAAAAGGACCCCTACATATAAATTCCCAGTTGCAGGATGGAATGTGATTTAGTTGCCAACTGAATGGAGGTAGGCAGCTAACTGGACTAATAAAGTACTGACTATTGCTGCTTTTCTTGGTAAAGTAACTGCTCAAGAGGCTGATATCCAGTCACCAAGTCACACTTTATCCGCGCATGCACAGCACATGGACTCTGATCAGCTAGGTCAGAGCTACCCCTCGAGTGAGTAGACTCCCTGAGACTGTTATTTCTATCTGTCAGCCAAGACTCCCTGTTTGGTGTCGTTAACCTGGTCCAATTAGAGAACTCATACGCAACAAGATCCATCTGGCCAACCCTGTTCTGGTCACTACACTTGGGCAGTGAGCATTTTGCCACTGACACATTGGATCGCCAGTTTCCCTGAGGCAGCCATGTGAAGGAACCATTGGAGTTAGAAGCTCCTACCCCAAAAGAAGGCAATGTTCAGGGTACACCATCCCTACGGACCAGTGGGCACTCTGGAGGGAGCTGCCTGCTTGCTCCCCCTGGCTTTTAATTCTCTATGTACCACTTCAATGGCACCTCCATTTAGTGGTTCTCTCTTAATATCAGAACTACCTCAGCAACACCCATCTCTCCTACTGAAGCTACTAGGTCTTTAAGCTGTTGTGATATGATATACATGTGCCTTTATCCCAAAAAAACGTGGTCTAGCGGTCACGAGACTGGGATACAATCTACAAGCAGTCAACTGGTAGGGCAATAATTACCTGGACTGCATTTATCCAGATTTTTACTAGGGGATTACTAGGCAGAGCATTATTAGGGAATTTTCTGCATTGGGATAGATGCTAATGTCATGGCCGAGTTGAAACAGCTTGGCTGAAGTGTAGCCAGTTCTGACACTCAAACCTTCAGCACCACAGCGGAGAGCAAGATGGCTAGTAGAAGTAGAAAAGTTAATGCACAGCAGGATCAGTCAGAGAGATGGGTGACTGTTGGGAATGATAAGGAGGTAGTTCAAAAGTTTTTGGTGGCTATTTCTGTATCGAGCATATATTCTGTTTTTTTGGGACGGTTGAAGGGGATAGTCTCTGAGGAAAATGGAAGGGCCAGTCAGTTATTGGACACCTGGAAGGATTCTTATGATAGGCAGCATTTGACAAGATTTAACAGAATCATTGTTATAGAGGACACTCCTGTCAGGGGCATAGGCAGGAGATTCTGTGGCAGTGTGCATAAATTTGGATGGTTTGTTGCTTTCCTGGTGCTAGTATTAAAGGAGGTCTCTAAATGTTGCAAGCATATTGTTTAAGTTGAGATTGAGAAGGCAGAAATTATTGTATACATTTGTAGGAAGGACATTTTTTTTTAAAAGGGAAAGGGTTAAAGCAGTGTAGAGTGAATTTCAGACGTTAGGTAGAAGTTTAAAAAGTACAAATCTTAAAAGTAGTAATTTTGGGTTTATTCCCAATGCCAAACTCAAATGAGGGAAGGAACAAAAGGTTAAAGGAGATAAACCAATGGCTGAAGAGCTGGTGTATAGTTCAGGGATTCAGCTTTTTGGACAATTGGAATGTCTTTTGGGATTGTAAAGATCTGTTGAAAAAGGATGGGGTCTAAAGTAAACTGAAAAGGGGCCAATATGATAGCAGGGAGATTTGCTCGTTCTATTAAGGGAGACTTTATTCTGATAAAGAGTGGGAGTGGAGGAATTTTAGGTAGCAGTGTACACAGAAGGATTGATGGGGAGGGTTCTGAAAGTGAGGAAAGTACATCAATTAGAAAAGAAAGACAAGAGAGAGTCGGAGTACGAAGTAACTATGAAGAACTAAATTACATTTATCTCAATGCAAGGGGTCTTACAGGTAAGGCTGATGTACTCAGGGCAGGTTTAAGAACAGGATTGGGACATTACAGCTATTGCAAAAACCTGGCTGAGAGATGGACAAGACTGGCAGCTCAATATTTCAGGTTTTAGATGCTGTAGGAAGGATAGAAAAGGAGGCAAGAAAGGGGGGAGTAGGGTGATGTTTCTGATTAAGGAATACATTACTGCTGTGACTAGGGAAGATATTTCTGAAATAATAAAAAATTATCCTGTGAAAACATATGGGTAGAAATTACAAATAAGAAAAGAAAGATCACTTTGATGGGATTGGGCTCTAGCCCCTCTCAGTAGTAAGAAGGAAATTGAGAAACAATTATGTTGGGAGAACTCAGCTATAATTTAAACTTAATAAGGTTGTAATAATAGGGATCTTAATTTCCCAAATATTGACTGGGGCTACCATAGTGTTGAAGGTTTTAATGGTGAAGAATTTGTTAAATGTGCTCAAGAAATTTTTTTAATCAACATGTAGGATGCTCCTGCTAGAGAAGTTGCAAAACTCTGCCTTCTTTTGGGCAATAAGGCAGGGCAGGTGACTGAAGTAAGTGTGTGGCGACACTTTGGGTCTAGCTATCACAATTCTGTTAGTTTCAAAATGGCAATGGAAAAGGGTAAGACCGCCATAAAAGTTGAAGTTTTAAAATTGGACGGAGGCAAATTTTAACGGTATGAGACAAGAACTTCCAAAAGTTGATTGGATAGACTGTTGGCAGGTTAAAAAGAAGTCTGACAAGTGGGAGGTGTTCAAGAGTGTGATGCCAAGAGTTCTGAGGCATTTTCTTCGATTAGAGTGACGGGTAAGGCTGATAAGATTAAGGTTCAATGGATGATTAAAGATATTGAGGCTCTGGTCAAGAATAAAACAGAATCTTATTTTTGGTACAAATAACTTGGTTCAATTGAATCTCTTAAATCAATATAAAGGGTGTAGGAGCATGCTTAAGAGAGAAATCAAGAAGGCAAAGAGGGGATATGAGATGCCATTGGCAGAGAAGGTTAAGGATAATCCAAACAGATTCTACATTTACATTAAGAGCAAGAGGGTGACAAGAGAGATGGTAGGGTCTCAAAGATCAAGGAAGTCATCTTTGTGGTGAACCCCAGGAGATGGGAGATACTAAATGAATATTTCACATCAGTTTTTACTATGATGAATGAAATGGAGTCCAGAGAATGCAGAGAAACAAACTTTGATGTTTTTAAAACACTTCACATTGCAGAAGAGGAAGTTCAGGAGGTCTTAGAAAATATAAAAGGTGGATAAATCTGATCTAATGTATGCCAGAATGTATTAAACAGTAAGGGAGGAAATTACGAGAGCCCTTGCAGAAATATTTGCATCATCTATTACTACAGGTGAGATGCCTTCTGATGGAATGGCTAATGTTGCACTTTCGTTTAAGAAAGGTTGGAGGGAGAATCAGGGGAGCTATAGACCTATAAATCTGACTTCGGTTGTGGGTGCGTTGTTGGAGGTAATTATAAAAGATAGGATTAATGGATACTTAGAGAGGCAAAAATTGGTTGAGGATCATCAGGATGGCTTTGTGTGAGGAAAATTGTGTCTCAAACTTGATGGAGTTTTTGAGAAAGCTACCTAAAAAGATTGACAATGGCAGAGCAGTAGATGTTATTTTGTGAGTTTCAATGAAGTCTTTGACAATGTTGTGCATGGTAGACTAATTAGTTAAAATAAGTTCACATGGGAGTCAGGGTGAGCTTGCCAACTGGGTCCATAATTGGCTTAATACCAAGATGTTGCAGGCTATGGAGGGCTTGAGTAATAAAGGATAAGTTGGGGCTTTTTTCTCTCCCCCCCCCCCCCCTACTGGAGAGTAGGAGGTCGAGAGGCAACCTGATAGAAGTTTAGAAAATAATGGGAGGCATAGAGAGAGTTACCGGTAGTTGTCTTTTCCCTAGGATGAGGGATTTCAAAACCAGGGGACACTTCTTTCAAGGTGAGAGGCGAGAGATTAAAAAAAGATATGAAGCAATTTTTTTCCCCTTCTTTTACACAGAGGGTAGTTTGTGTGTGGAATGAACTTCCTGAGGAAGCAGTGGATATGGGTACATGACGGGATAGCAAAACTTATGACTAGACAGGGCAGCATGGTGGTTCAGTGCCTAGTACTGCTGCTTCACAGCGCCAGGGACCCGGGTTTGATTCCACCCTCGGGAGACTGTGTGTGGAGTTTGCACATTCTCCCCATGCCTGTGTGGGTTTCCACCAGGTTTCCTCCCACAGCCCAAGAGATGTGCAGGTTAGGTGGACTGGCCGTGCTAAATAACCCTCAGTGTTCAGAGATGAGTAGGTTAGGTGGGTTATAGGGGGATGCGTCTGGGTGGGAGGCTCAGAGGGTTGGACTGGACTTATTAGGCCGAAGGGCCTGTTTCCACACAGTGGGGATTCTATGACCTATGATCTAAGATGCATTCTAAACAAAAGCAGCATGTGATACGCAGGAGCTATGTTGTAGCTTCTCCTGGTTGGCACCCATTGTTTGCCTGATGCAATTCTTGGTTTTCTGTCCTAATTCCCTCCTTGACCTGGGATTCATCTCCTGCCATGATAGTACTTATAGAGCAAGAGGTATGTGGGACCATAATGTTACAAATTGAACACAATTCTGCTGCTGGTGTTGAACTTCTCAGGTGTTAGAGATCTGTACTCTTCTAGATAATAGGAGAGTATTCCAATACACTCCTGGACTTGTGCCTTATGCCTTACAGATAGCTTTAGTCATCACATGAGAATTTACTTGCTGTGTATTACTGCAGTAGGTCAGTGGTTGGGTATTTATGTGACTGGCACACTTGAAGTTTTGGTCATTCAAGATGTCAACTGTGGGGGATTTGATGTAACAAATGAGGTAAAGAAAAGTAGGTCAAACATACCAGGAACTGCAGATGCTGGAGTCAAAGAAAACACAGAGTGGAGCTGGAGGAACACAACAGGCCAGGCAACATCAGAGGAGCAGGAAAGTCAATGTCTGGGATCAGGATCCTTCTTCAGAAGTGGGGAGGGGGTAGAGAGCTGGGAAATAAATAGATGGAGGAGGGGTGGGGCTGAGGCAAGGCAGATGGATGGTGATTGGTGAGTGCAGGTAGTGGGTGGTGTGGATTGGTCAGTGGGAAGGGTGGGCAGGTAGGTGGAAGAGAAGATAGACAGGTTGTGTCAGGTCAAGGCAGCAGGGATATGAGAGAAAAGGTTGGATGTGGGATGGGGCCAGGGGAGATTTTCAAACTGGTGAATTCTAAGTTCAGGCCATCAGGCTGTAAGCTCCAGAAGCAGAATATGAGGTGTTGCTCCTCCAGTTTGTGTGGGGCATCTTGTGGCACTGGAGGCAGTCCAGGTTCAACATGCCATCAAGGGAGTGGGAGGGGGGAGTTAAAATGATTGGTGACCAGGTGGTGTTTTGTTGATTATTGCATACAGAGCGCAGATACTCCATGAGTCTGTGCTTGTTCTCACCAAATGTACAAGAGAGCACATCGGGAGCAATGGATACAGTAGGCCAGTTTATAACACCTACAGGTGAACCCCTGTTAGATGTGGAAATTTTGTTTTGGGTCTTGGATGGAGGTGAGGGGATCAGTGTAGGGGCAGGTGTAGCAATTCCTGCAGTTGCAGGGAACAGTGTCGGGCGTGGTGGTGCTAGTGGGGAGTGTGGAGCTGATGAGGGAGTCATGGAGAGAGCTGTCCCCATGGAAGGGAGATAGGAGTGGGGAGGGAAATACCTTTGGTTGTGGGGTAGGATTGCAAGTGGCGGAAGTGGCAGAGATTGATACGCCAGCTGCAGAAGTTGGTGGGACAATATGTGAGGACCAGATAGCAATGGGAGTCAGAAGGTTTGAAGAGTAGTTTGGCTTTTTCTTACCGGTAATGGTAATTACCTACTACGTGGCAGAAATGTTCCCAAAAACAGACCACAGATGCCATTAATAGCAATTGTTCGAATTTCAAGGATGGATCCAAAATATTTCTATGTTCAAATTAAAAAAACTGAAGAGCAGAGATTTTGCAGGAATTTTTCTGGCTACGTGTTCTGCAAATACCACCTCTAGGTGGCACAAACAGCACACATGCGCAAACAGTAACTCTACATCATTCTTAAGTCATGGAAAGCAGTAACTAGTCTCAAAGATGGTGCAGAAGTTCTGCAGAAATAAATTCCACGATCCAGAACTCAATGAAGTGGAGGCCGAGTCCGAAGTCACAAAACGATCCCCGTCTGGTGGGGTCTGCAAAGTACCTCTGTTTACAGTGCTTGCCACACCTGGTGTTATTTTACTACCCAGCTCAGTCCAGCCATTGCACCATGCCTATTCCTCCCAACCTGCTGTTCCCCTTCTCCATGTTCTTGACCAGGTGCCTGGCACACAGCAGCAATTTCAGCCCTTAGATCCTTTCGGATCCACAGCAGCTGGAGAAGCCCTAGCAGTGATCCTTATAAATAATTGTTCTATTTGTATTTTTATTGTAACTAATATGACCTTTTAAATTTACTTTCTTTAATTTGCTAATTGTTTTATAGAAATGTGAAAGTCAGTTAATGATTTGGTAAGCATGACAAACTGAACTTACATCAGCAATATCGTTATCACTTTATTTGGGTATGGCTTTCCTTATTTGAGTCAGCAATTCTATCATCCAGTGAATCTGAAACTATGAAGGCCAAAACAGACTGAAATTCAATGACATGGATTTGCGTCCCATTATCCAGTCTAGCCATGCTAGAACCGACAGAATAATATTCAGAATAAAAGTTACCCCCGCCATCATGTTCAATCTTGGTACTGTGCAAGTGTTCATACCACCCAGCTTATCACAAATTGCTCAGTATTATAGGAAAATAGTTTTGGGTACCAGGGCAGTTAAATGAGGATTACAATCATTTTAATAGCTCATATTGCAGAAACACATTTTAGCATCATGCATTCAGACTAGACATTAATCCACAAGGGATCAGGCCAACAAAAGCATTAGCTTGGTAATATTTCTTAGCTGTGGTTAGTTTGACAGAATGACTGTCAGCTTTTGATACACTGTTGAACAAGAATTACAGAAAACTGACATGGATTGCCAAATTGAGAATAATTTTAAAATTTATCATTGAAGTACTTTACTTAATTCTTGGTAACTCAATACACTGGAATATTTATACATCGTTCCATGGAACGGAGAGTTTTTTTAAAAATAGAGATATTAAGAACTGCCAATGCTGGAGAATCTGAGATAACACGGTGGGAAGCTGGATGAATACAGCAGGCCAAGCAGCATCAGAAAGTTTGACATTTTGGGTCGGAACCCTTCTTCAGAAATAGGGGAGGAAAAGGGGATTCTGAAATAAAAAGGGAGACGGATAGAAGATGGATAGAGGAGAAGATAGGTGGAGAGGAGACAGACAGGTCAAAGACGTGGGGTAGAGCCAGTGAAGGCGAGTGTAAATGAGGAGTTAGGGAAGGGAAATGTCAGTCCAGGGAGGACAGACATTCAAGGGGGCAGGATGAGGTTAGTGGCTAGGAGATGGGGTGTGGCTTGAGGTGGGAGGAATGGCTAGGGAGGTGGGGATTAGCCGGGCTAGTTTTGGGATGCGGTCAGGGGAAGGGAGATTTTGAAGCTTGGTGAAGTCCACAATGGAACCCTACAGCCCAAGGGTATCAAAGTGACATGACATGCTGTTCCTGCATCTTTCGGGTGGCGTCATTGTGGCAATGCAGGAGGCCCAGGACAGACCTGTCGTCCAAGAGGGAGTGGGAGTTGAAATGGTTCACAACTGGGAGGTGTAGTTGTTTGCTGCGAACAGAGCATAGGTATTCAGCAAAGTCTGTAACATTGGCAAATGTGCAGGTGAACATCTGTTTGAAGTGAAAAGTCTTCTTAGGGCGTGGGATGGGGGAAGGTATACGGGCAGGTGTAACACTTGCTTCGGTTGCAGGGAAATGTGCTGGGGGTGGTGGGGCTGGAGGGGAGTGTGGAGTGTACAAGGGAGTCACAGAGAGAGTGGTTCCTCCGGAAAGCACATAAAAGAAGGGTGGGGAGGGAAAAGTGTCTTTGGTGGTGGGGTCAGATTGCAGAAAGCAGAAATGTCAGGGGATGATGCGTTGGATTTGGAGGTTGGTGGGGTGGTACGTGAGGATGAGGAGCTTTCTGTTTTGTTTATTATTGCAGGGAATGGGTGCGAGGGATGAGTTGTGGAAAATGCAGGAGATAAGCCCGAGGGCATTTTTGATCAAGGGGAGGGAAAGCTGCAGTTTTTGAAAAGAAAAGGACACCTGGGATGTTTGGGAGTGGAATGCCTCATCTCAGGAGCAGATGCGGCAGAGGCAAAGGAATTGGGAATAGGGGTTGGCCCTTTTACAGGAAGATGGGTGAGAGGAGGAATATTCTCAGTAGTTGTTGGAGTCGGTAGGCTTAAAATGGATATCGGATTCCAGGTGGATGCCAGAGATGGAGACAGAGGGGCCCAGGAAGGAGAGCGAGGTGTCAGAGATGGTCCAGGTAAACTTAAGGTTGGGGTGGAAGGTGTTAGTGAAGTGGATGAACTGTTCAAGCTGCTCGTGGGAACAAGGCAGCCCCAAGACAGTCATCAATGTAATGGAGGAAGACATGGGGGATATGGCCAGTGTAGCTTTGGAAGAGGGATTGTTCTACGTACCCTACAGAGAGGCAGGCATAGCTTGGGCCCATGCGGGTACCCATGAGCACCCCCTTTGTCTGTAGGAAATGGGAGGAATTGAAGGAGAAGTTGTTAGGTGTAAGGACAAGTTCAGCTAAGTGGACAAGCGTGTCAGTGGAGGGGGACTGGTCGGGTCTGTGGGACAGGAAGAAACGGAGGTCTTTTAGGCCATCTGTATGGGGAATGCAGGTGAATAGGGACTGGATGCCCAGGGTGAAAATGAGGTGTTGGGGACCGGGGAATTGGAAGTTCTGGAGGAGGTGGAGAGCGTGGGTGGTGTCACTGACATAGGTAGGGAGTTCCCTGGGCCAAAGGGGAGAAAATGGAAATGCAAAGAAATTTCCAATTCCCCAGTATCGATGGTATCAAGGGTGAGCTGGCAAGATGGATACAGAACTGGTTTAGTCATAGGAGACAGAGGATAGTGGTGGAAGAATACTTTTCAGAATGGAGGGCTATGACTAGGTGTTCCACAGGGATCAGTGCTGGAACCCCAACTGTTTGTGGTCTATGTAAATGATTTGGAGGGAAGCATAGCGGGTCTAATTAGCAAGTTTGCAGACAATACAAAGATGGGTGAAGTTGCAGAAAATTGTCAGAGGATACAGATCAGTTGGAGGCATGAGCAAAAAGATGACAGATGGAGTTTCATTCAACCAAATGTGAAGTGATGAATTTTGGAAGGTCAAGTACAGGTGGAAATTATACAGTGAACGGCAGAGGGATCTGGGTGTGCAGGTCCTCAGATCACTGAAGGTAGCAGTACAGGTAGGTACGGTAGTAAAAATGGTTTATGGCATGCTTACCTTAATTGGAAGGGGCATTAAGTACAAGGACGGACAAGTTACGCTGCAGCTTTATACAACTCTATAGTTAGGCCACACTTGAAATATTGTGTACAGTTCTGGTCTCCACACTTCCAGAAAAATGAGGATATGTTGGAGAGGGTACAGAAAAGGTTACCAGGATGCTGCCTGTTATGGGGGATTTTAATTATGAGGAAAAATTGGATAGTTTGGGTTTGTTTTCACTGGAAATCAGGATTTGAGATGGTGACCCGATAGAATATAATAAGATTGTGGATGCATGGATGGAATGGAAAGTATGAGGCTTTTTCAAAAAGGTAGTGGGGTCAACTGCTAGGAGACACAGGTTCAAGTTGCAGGGAGTGTGGGGAGCGGTGATGATGGAAGCAGACACAATAGCAACATTGAAGAAGCACCCGAGTACGTGAATAGGAAGGGAATAGAGGAGTACAGATCCTGTGTGTGAAGAACAGTTTTAGTATTGAATAATAAAAATGTGTCAACACACGCATGGAGGGCCGAAGGGCTGTTCCTGTGTTGTATTGTTCTTTGCATTCAGATCCAACATTTATAGAACATCTATATTTTTCATGCTCAAGGTACTAGCACAGCTTGAAAATGGCATCCAAACTGCTTTGGGCTGCACCCAATGCTTTTTGAGTGGGTTGATAAAGTGGGCATCAGCAGTTAACACTAGAATTAAATAGGATATAAAACCATGACATCAACCAGATCTAATACCGATTTCATGCCAACATCATTTTCAAACTCAACACTTCAGCTATTACTCATTTAACCTCACACATTTAGCAGCAGAAATCCGCCTCCAACTCAATTTCAATGGATCATTAACTATTTTCATGTTAGTTGGTGATTGATTTCTACTTGCTTATTTTGAAGTAAAAAGGGGGTTCAGAGATTCATTGTGTTACTTAAAGCCAAAGTTTCAGATTATGTGACATATGATAAAAGCTCTCAATTCCAGGGCTCTGCTTAGATCACCTGATCCCAGTCATGAACGATATAGCTTATCTCCTCCTTGGCCTGGTGCAGGGCAGGGAAAGATGAGCAGAGAAACTGAGGGATAAACACAAAGTGCTGGAAAAAAAATGTAACAGGTCCAGCAGCATCTGTGGAGAGAGAAACAATTGACAACTCAAGCCCAGTAGGACTTCCCTTCACAATGGAGCAAGATAAATTGCTTGAAGATGGAGGAGAGGAGAAGGCTATCAGCAGGGGTAATATCTTAACATACGTACGGCCCAAAGATTATAATGAAACCTCATGTTGCATCAGCTTTCTGGCAATCCTGACATATCACAGCAATGCTTGTTGCGATAGCAGGGACTGCAGATGCTGGAGAATCCGCGATAACAAGGTGTAGAGCTGGATGAACACAGCAGGCATTTTCTGAAGGAGGGTCTAGGCCCGAATGTCAGCTTTCCTGCTTCTTGGATGCTGCTTGGCCTGCTGTGTTCATCAGCTCTACACTATTATCTCAAGCATTTCTGTGTGCTGACCCATCAGTCTTTTCCTGTATACTGCCCAACCAAGTTATCGTCCCAATCATCTGGAGCAGAACTTGAATGATGTTAATCTTTCTTCCTGCCCTGGCTACAAATCATTCATGCCTACTGTCTCATTGCTTGCAAAGGTCACGTCTAAGCCATTGTCTAAAGGGTATGTTGTGTTGGTATCTGAGTTGTTTGTTGTAAGTCTCACAATCAGTAACAAAGTTTTGTCATTGTTATCCCCTCTTCTTCCTCAATCACTACATCGTCTTGCGTCACGGCCTCACCAAGTTCCAATATTTGGGTTTTGGAATAGCATCCAGGCAACTAATAAATCAGATTATCGTGCAATCTGCATAGGACGATGTAATGAGAGACGAGAGAGAGAGAGAGAGAGAGAGAGAGAGAGAGAGAGAGAGAGAGAGAGAGAGAGAGAGAGAGAGAGAGAGAGAGAGAGAGAGAGACACACACACACACAGAGAGAGAGAGATGGGCAATGTACTAGTTACCAACCAAATTCATCCCTCCCATTGACCAACCATGTCACACCTACTACCAGTGCCCACCTATCACCACCATTCCACTAGCCCTGCTCCCCTTAACCCTTCATTCAGTCCTGAAGAGCAATACCCGAAACATTACCTTCTCCATTCTTCATGCTGCCTGACTTGCTGTGTTCTTCCAGTGTCTACCTTGGATTCCAGAATCTGCAGGTTTTTTTGTCTCTTACCACATGTATGCCACTGGAAAGTCTCTTCAAAGGATGCCCACTCTAAAGAAGTTCTCTGTCTCCCTCAGGCATGAGCTCGGGGACCATTTTTCTCACCGCCACACTGCTGTGACCTCTTCAGCCCTTCAACTCTTCGACCACATCATGAAACAAACCTGCTACTGCAGTCACATGGCCTTCCTCAGCTCCTGTCTTAACCACCATCTCAGCCCTGAAGGCCTACAGGTACATTTTAAACCCTCAAAATTTGGACTCACCTTTGATGCCCCACACTCACTACACCTTCCATGCCTCCAGAAACAATTCTCTCTCCAGGTTCTCCACTCAACCCTCTCTGCAATGTGCCAGCACATCCTCTCCCTCTCCTCATCCCTCCCCCAGCTTAAGGCCTCCCTTTCCCAAGCTTGTGGAGGACCTGTATTCTGCGATAAATGATGCAGAATCCACACACACACACACACACGACTTTTCTGCTTCATTTCAGACATTAAAAGTCATAAGTTTGCAAGACTCTATTCATCTCTGGTCAGAATCTGTGCCCTGTTTCCAGCCACCTCCAGGACCCCCATGTAGCCACCATCATTATGCATGTGCAGACCTTATCCAGCACTGGGCCTCTCCAGTCTGATGCCACTTCCGCCACAACCTGAGCCTCTGCAACCAGTAATCTAATCTTTGCTCCACAAATAGTGCCTGAAGGACAGGGACCTACCTCGACTTGCCTGTAACTCCTACCTCCAGTCCAGACTGCCCACTCTCCAACCAACACATTGCCTCCTATTCCCAGGGTCACTCCTCGATCCTACTGTCCACTTGCAGCTAGCCCACACACTACTCCCTACATCTCTGTCCAACTCCCTACCACACCCATCCCTCCCATCCAGTTCTCCACCACACCTCTAAACCACTCCCACCAAACATAATGAAAATAGGTGTTTCCACACGTTCTCACTTCTCACGTCAGCAGCCTTCGCATCCAACACATCATCCTCAAATACTTCCACTAACTCTAATTAGACCCCACCACCCAGAACATTTTCCACCCGCCACCCCTCTCTGTCTTTGGCAAGGACCATTCCCTTCACCACTCCTTAGTTCACGTCACATATCCCAACAAGCACTCCAACCCACCTGGTACCTTCCCCTGTAACCGTAAACGATGCAACACCTGCCCATACACCACCTCCATCCAGGGCCCTAAACAGCCCTTCCAGCTGAGACAGGGTTTCATCTGTATCTCCTCCCAACTAGTCTATCGCATCTCGTGCTCCTGATATGGTCTTCTCTACAATCGGTGAGACAAAGTGCAGACTAGGTGATTGTTTTACCAAGCATCTTCACCTGGCCCGTAGCGGCCAGCCTAACCTCCTGGTCACCACCCATTTCAACCCCCCTCCCCACCTCCCCCAACATGTCCGTCCTTCGCTTCTTCCAGTGTCGCAGCAATTCAGAATACAAATTTGCTGAACAATACTTTAAATCTTCTGCCTGGGAGGCCTACAGCCTGGGAGGATTCAATATGGAGTTCCCTAATATCAAAAAACCTTCCCATCCATCCCCCTGCTCCCTTTCCCGCTCCACCCCGTCCTTTCCAGCTACCAACAGAATTCATCCCTCCTATCGACCAACCAGGTCATACCTACTACTGGTGCCCACCTATCACCACCATTCTGCAACCCTCTCCCTCGCATTTATCTGCAGCTCCCCTTACCCACACATCAAGCCGCAAAGAAGGGTAATACTGGAAATGTTGATTTCTCCTTCCCTCCAGATGCTGCCTGGCTTGCTGAGTTCTTCCAGCCTACTGTTTGGCTATCTTCGGTTCCAGCATCTGCAGTTTTTCAAATTTTGTCTCTAACATATCTGCAATGTTTGCTGAGCTGGCAGTGTGTACAAGTTGTGAGAGGGCAGTGAGACTTGCAGGAATGCTACATTTTTGACAGTCAGATCCAAAATGTGGGCCCAATGTGTTTTCCACCAACTGGTGGCATAATAAATTATTTCTGCTCTCAGTGAGCATTTTTATCAATGTACCCAGTGAAGTGTTCAAAATACTTTTTCCTCCTAAAATGAAACATTATTCTTTGTTGATTTTTTTCTTTAAGAAACAATTATGATAACATAAATTTCCTATTGTATTATTTCTACAGAATAAGCTTTGTAGGCCAATTCAAGCTGGATAACCAAGTCACTCACTGTTAAAGCCTTTTGTGGAATGCATTTTAAAAAAAGGAATGTCTTATGTAATCTGATTTTCTCTTGACCTGCTAATCTGTCTGAATCTTTTGAGAGTTTCCTTCCATTTCAGTACATTTTATTTGGGCCCTATCTTTTCAGTTATTCAATCACATAAGTCACATAAAGAGCAAAAAGGAAAAGAAACAGACACAGAAGCAAATGCCCCCATGTGAAATACAGAAAAAGTCAGAGTATAGAACTGCCAGATTCAGGTTTCGTCCATTCTGCCGAAAAAACATGTATTGGCTCAGCAGAGAACCCTCTAATGCACTGGTGTCATTTCAAATGACACTGCCAGCATGAAACACTTTGGGTCTGACAAAGCTGATTTCATAGTCAGAGAAGAAAAAAAAACACTTTAATCTCGGCGATCTGGACATGAATCCAAGTTCCAAAAGGTAGAATACCAATGTGTAATCACTTGCTTCATCCTATTCCCTATGTTTGTTTGTTATTTCGGAAAAGCTATTTAGCTACCTATTTCAAAGAGTCAACAACTTTGTTAAAGTAAGGTAACAGTGGAATCCTACGCATGCATGATGACAAGTTTGTTACTGATGTTTAAAGATTTTTTAAAAATACCATCTAATGAGAAGGAAATCAAGGCACATGACTTATAAACACAGATAAATAAGCTATATATATCACAAAGAGTAGTAGAAATAATTGTGAACAACATATATATTTTCCAAATCGTATTCAGCGATGTGATGTATTCTCAGATTTGACTGATGTATTACATTTTATGATACTTTTGAACAACTATTCATGTTCTCTTTTCTCAGGAGTAGCTTCAAAGACTTTCCAATGTCTCTGAGTAATCTGAATACATCATTCAATAATTCAGTGTTCAACAGAAACACATTACAGGAACTAACATAGGCACCATTCAGACAGACAGAGTAAATCATTTCTTGTGTAACACACACACAATGTCTTCAACTTTTTATATTATTTTTCTTTTTTCAACTAAAAAGGTCCTCAAAATCTCTCAAACATGGATCATGTTCCCTTGGAAAAATATCATTTACTAATAAAAAAAGTTTAATTTGAAACACCTTTCCGGGCTTAAAATTACCAGCATTCAAAACCTTCACCTATGCTCCCTCAAATATATAAATTGTCAGAGATAACATGGATAGTTTAAAACAGCATAGTTACTGATGCTTATTATTTTGCTGTGAATGAAACCTTTAAACTGTTAACTGCAGAGAACCAGGAGTTTGCCAACAAACACTTGTTTTGTTAGTTTTGATATTATGTGGTGTAGCCAACTGAGAATTGACAGAAACCTGGAATATTATACTTGGCACAAAAACTTATATCATAATACTCGATACAATTTGCCAGTACACAACCACCACCTGTCAACTCTTCCTATGCAATATGAAGTCTGTTGCTGTTAAGCAGACTTTCAGAACGCTGTTATTTTTCTTCTGTTTCCGTCTGATCATCCACGCAAAAGTAATTGATTTCTCACAGCAATACTGTTTTTGCAGATGCCAAGCATCCTCCAACATCTTTCCAAAATGCTTCCATTTATGTGCCTAATAATAAGTTTTAGCAGGATATTCAGACACATTTGCATCAGTCGAGTTTGACATTATCCGCACATTTTCATTTCCAACAAGGGCCTTTGGATGTAATCAAAAGTGGGAGTCATGGCAGATTTTCTCATCCGTAACTCAAAATTGCTGAGGACACTTGCACTACCTTTGTTGAATTATGGCAAGGATCGTATCTGGCAGCAGAGAGGGGGCATTAAACCTATTACCATCTTGATCTGTATGTCAAGTGAATAAAATTGTTTATTTAAAAAAAATCAATGGTGCTTTCTCTGCTCAAATTCATGTGTCAGTTACCTAGAGGAAAACAATTGAGTGTTTAAACATGACTACAGAGTAGCATATGTATCATTTTGTTTTGGAATGAACAAATCAAACAGGAGAGGCAATAGCCTAAATGGTACTATTGCTCGACTATTAACCCTGAGACCCAGATAATGTTCTTGGGATCAGAGTTCAAATCCTGCCATGCAGATGATGAAATTTAAAGTTAATAAAAGTATCCGGAATTAAGAATCTATTGATGACCACGAAACCATTGCCTCATTGTTGGGGGGAAAATACCCATGTGGTTCACAGATGTCTTTTTAGGAAGGAAACTGCTACCCTTACCTGGTCTGGCCTACATGTGACTCCTGACCCACAACCATGTGGTTGACTCTGATCTGCCCTCTGACAATTAGGGACAGGCAATTAATGCTGCCCAGCCAGCGACACCCTCACCCCATTAATGAATAAAAGAAACAAAATTATGGGCCACCAAATGAAATTACAATCTGCTCTGGTTCCTCAGCAATTCACAGTATTACAGAAGTATTGTGCAAAGAAGGAGGCTATTCAGTCCATCAAGCCTACACAAATTCATTAAATGAGCTCTACCTAGTGCCAATCTTCTGCTTCTTCCCCATACCGTAGCAAATTATTTTTATCCAATAATCATCCAAAGCCCTCTTGAATGCCTCTACCAAACTTCCAGGCAGTGCAGTGCAATCTATACCCTGACTACTCAATAAGTGAGAACATTTTTCCTCACTTGCCCCTTGCTTCTTTTTTGCCCATTACTTAATATTAATGTCCTCTTGTTCTAAAGACGAGCAGGAATATTTTCTCCCTGTCTAATTTGCTCATGATTTTGAAAACCTTCATCAAATCTCCACTTTCTTTCTCACCCTGCAACCACCCCCCCCACCCCCATCCTCCCCAAGGAGAATACTCCCAACAGCGATCTATCCTTATAGCTGGAGATCCTCATCCCTGGAACCATCTTTGCAAACTGCTTTTGCACCATCTCCATCTTCACATCCTTTTCAAAATTTGATGCCCACAACTATACTGTGTTTTCAGGAGAATGGCCACAGGAGATTCCTGCACTACCTGCCTGTCTCTCGTGCTCTGTCTGGTGGTCACCCATTCCCTTCCTGCCTGTAGAGTCTGAGCCCACAGTGTGACCCACCTCTCTATAAACGTGCTATCCACAATGCTATCTGCCTCATGGATACACCGCAGTTCCCCCAGCCGCTGTTCCGCTCTGAAACTTGAACTTGCAGGAGGTATAGCTGGACACACTTCCTGTACATATGCTGTCCCTGTCGGGGTTGGACTGGAACTGTCCCCGGCCTGCCACGTGCAGCAAGTGGACAAACCAAGACTTTGAGCTCTCCTGCCATGGCTTACCTCTTTAAATTGAACCCTAGAGAGTACTTTATATTAGATTAAATCAAATCCCGTTATTTGTGGCCCTGCTTTCCTGGTGCATGTATTAACCTGACAGATTAGAAGCCAAAAAAAAAATGTACATAGAAGTTGTGAGGACTTACCTGCCTTACCCGCTACTCACCAATCAGCTCTCTCCCTAATAGTCACCTGCAGCAGGGCAAGACCACACACTTTCCCTTGCTTCAGGTCCTCAGTGACTTTTTTGGTGGTTGGAGGAGGAGGGAGGGAAACTAACAGGTAGTGTTTATGGTCTACCTGTCCCTGGACAATACTCCTTCCTCAAACCCGTTTGGCAATGGTAAGTGTACTGACGCACATCCTCGCCCCAACTGCCAATCTGCATCATCACTGCCTTCTGTCCAATGATGAACTGTAGGATTCAATGCAAGGCAGAAAGGCTTTAGCCACAGAATGTTCTACATGGACTGGTCAAATGGAGAGGACAATGGCAAATGGGATTTAAGCATGAAAAGTGTGAAATAATGTATTTTGGGACAAAAAGGCAAAAAAGGTGTACAGGGCGAATGGTATGACCCTGGGAAGTTCAGAGGGTCAGAGAGCCTTTGGTGTGCATGTCCAAAATGTTTGTAAGCAAAAAGGAAGGTGGTTTAGGTGATTCAGAAGGTATATGGATTACCTACCTTCAGTGGTGGAAGCATTGAATAAAAGAACAGAGAGGGTACAAAGAACTATACAAGATGTTAGTCTGTACTCCAACTGTAACCTATGAGCAGTTCTGGTCACATAGGAATGTAGATACTGGCCTAAAATTCAGTGGGTTAGCCAAAATTAAGTTCAACAAAATTGCATTGAATGAAATTCGGAGGAAGCATTTGAAGACTGGTGATGACCTAACAATTAGAAGAGTCACAGTTTTTAGTGTTTGTGTTGGGCCAAATGAATGTGCTTGTTTACAATGTGTGACACAGAAGTAATGGAATGAACTGTCACAATAACGCTGGAAGAGCTAACTTTTCTTTAAAATAGACATAATGAATGTCATTGGATTGAATTGGCTCCTCCCATTGTCCTCGTTCTCCATCATTTAGTGGCCTACCTCATTGCTCCACCTAATTGTCACAGCACGGTACACCACAATGATGCAGCACACATCTGCCCAAGCTATGCTGGAGCTCCTGTACCAATCCTGACCAGTGGAACCATATCTTCAGAAGCCCTATCATCTGTTGCACCACAGCCCTGGTCACAGCATTGTAGATATCACATTGATGTAATGTGTTACCCAGCCAAACATAAAAAGGAGAGTCAGCTACCCACCAACCCCTTTTCCATCCCAGATCTACATCAATCTTACATTGAATTCAGTTGCGTCCATTGTCAAACTTAAATGACATATTACAAGGCAAAGATCCCCTCCACCCAAAAATGTCAGTGCATGCTTTAGAAGTGATGAGGTCTTTTTGGCCACAATTTACCTCTTAAGTCATTGTCCCTGTATAACTGAGAAAGCAATATTAGATTTGCAAGTATCATTGGCATGGAGTAAATGGTCCTTGACCAGCTTTTCATGCTTAAACACATTCACTCCATGTGCATTCCTAATGGGCAAAAAAAAAGATTGCAAATGAAATATAGAAGTTTACAAATGTTGCTTCATGTATTGATCCCTTCAATATCCTAGCGCCCAACTGTGGAGCACATCCTTTCACCTATCAAATTGACACTGACTTTGTCCACCCAGGGCACTATCCTAGTCATCGTCCAGTTACATCACACATCTGAGCAAGAGTTGGCAGGGAGCATGGTTCACAGTGGATACCATCAGCACCAGGCTTTTCCATCTCATCACCAAGTAACCATCCACAAAATTCCAATCAATCCTGAGCATCCATGTCCAACTTCATTTCACACAACGATGATAGCCCATCTATGTGATGAGGAATTATAACCAAACCTTGCCACAAGTTGCCCTCCTGACTGGGTCCTGACATTAAACCTCAATGATGGACACCCTGGTCATCTATGCTACCTCTGGACTGGTGGACACTACCAAAATCCCTCTCCCCACTGCCAGCCAAATCAATCCCAGAACTGACTAAATGCCAGGCATCTGGCTGATTTTGATGAACGGTCTCAGGTGACCCAGACCCATGGCCAATATCTTTGCTCCCCAATGAGATACATGATCCACCAACTGCTGCTCGTGGCCTATAGAATTGACTGTTGTCCACTCCTTGACTGTACCTGGCCTGAATGAACGAATGTGGCCAAACCCCTCGATTTTGTGTGTGACTGAAAGTATTCGGTTCACCTGACAACAAGCAACTGACCCCTCCTCACTGGACTGAGAGCTAGCCCCGGTATTATTACCAGTTGTTACCAATATTACCAGTTTAATAAACATGTTATTGTTTGCCACGTAGGCAGCTGGGACATACTGTACATGCTAGAATGATGTCTTCATGTGCTACATAAACCCTCGGAGGTAATGGCCTAACGGTATTGTCGCAGGACTGTTAATCGAGAGACCCAGACAATGCTAAATTGCCCAGAGTGTTCAGGGTGTGTGGTTATAGGGGATGGGTCTGGATGGGATGTTTCAAGGGGCGATGTGGACTTGTCGGGCCGAAGGGCCTGTTTCCACACTGTAGGTTATCTAATCTAAAATGTTCCAGTGACCAGCGTTCAAATTTTGCCATGGCAGATGGTGGAATTTGAATTCAATACCTATGTGGAATTAAGAGCCTAATGACCATGAATCTATTGTCAAATGCCAGGAAAACCCCATCTGGTTCATTAATGTCCTTAGGGAAGGAAACTGCCATCCTTACCTGGTCTGGCCTACATGTGACGCCAGACCTACAGCAATGTGGTTGACTCTGAATTGCCCTCTGGGCAATTAGGGATGGGTGATAAGTGCTGCCTAGCCAGCGATGCGGTCGTCCTGTGAATGACTAAAATAAAAAAAAAGCAACATGCTCATCCCCCAAGCAAATCCCTCGCAAGGGACATGACAAGTAGTTTTTCTATGTATCTGTGTGAAAGAGCATGTCAAATGACAGTACTGATAGCCTTTAGGTTCAGAAGAAAATGCCAGTGCACTAACAGGCATGGCAAGGCAAGGATGCTATAAGCATGCAGGTAGGCATTGAATGCTAAGAGAGCAAACGAGCAGTCCCGAGTTGCAGCCTGGTCCAATTTAAGTTGGGTGACTGTGTGTGAAACATTTCCTTTCAATGTTAGTTGTTGGAGCACCCTGAAAAGTCAGCCTTTACTTCCTAAGCAGTTTGCAAGTGGATTAAAAGATGTGCCATAAGGATAGAGAGAGTTGTCAAATCTCAGATGTCAACGTCTGTGGGTGAGGTGTGTGCACATTTGTGGATCATGCCCTGAATGCTGTGCCGTGGTGTGCTACATGATGGATCTTCATTGCCAGCAGTGAGATGACAACACCAGGTACTTGCTCTGACTTTGATGTTGAGAATTCTTGATAGCTAGCTTGTTTGGCAAGTCTAGTAAGATAGGAAGCTGAATATTAAGTAGGTGACATGCACTTAAGGCAT
The DNA here is from genome assembly GCF_030684315.1 of Stegostoma tigrinum. Classification (NCBI taxonomy): domain Eukaryota; kingdom Metazoa; phylum Chordata; class Chondrichthyes; order Orectolobiformes; family Stegostomatidae; genus Stegostoma; species Stegostoma tigrinum. Next base: position 37,338,180 of record NC_081367.1, on the reverse strand, counting down.
TTAACAACAAATAATCCTCTAATTGGCAACTCACTGCCAACTAGCAAGAGATTTCTCTTGAAGCATAAAAGATGCCATGAGCTCCTACCACCATCAAGTTGGGCCTCATCGGACTTCTTACATGATTGTCCACAAAACTGGCCATTCGCCATGCCATTGAGGCCGCTATAAGATTCAGCCTTTAATCTTAGCTATTTGCAAATCTAGTAGATCACTTCAAACAATTAAAAAGTGGATAAATACCAGGTTATGGAAGTGTTAGTTCGATGGGGAAGAAGAGCTACTGGTGTTTTGGAATACTGTGACAAATAGTCAAACATTGCTTTTATGTCAGGCTCTGATATTTTTGTAATATAATCAACAATCTAACATACTTAGTATGGGAATGGAGGTTTTTAAATTTTGTTGTTTAGTCAGCTAATTATGGCATTTGACTTATTGCCCTGTCACATTGAATTCTTGTATTCATTGCACTCTCTTTACTTTGAGCTTTTATTACAATAACCCGTTCAGTAAATTATGTCTGTTTAATCAAAAGTATCGTTTCAGTCATTTAATGTATTTCTTGTTTGTTATGTGCATTTTTTCATACACAGAAAAAAATTGCATGGATCTTTGAACTTGGCTGATAATGTTTCGAAGCAATTTAGCTCATCAGCTGATGAGGCAAGTGTATGCTCATTACGACTGACTCAAGTAAAATGAATTTTTCAATCTTAATCTAGTTTCCAGAAAATATGCAATTTAAATTATCGGTAGCTTTAATATGTCACTGAAACAGCATTTTCATCATTTGTAGTAGAGCTTAATGCTTGGAAGAGGAGCAACATGCTGATGATGCTGTTTAAATCATTGGACCTGCTATTTCACTTCCAGTGAATATTTTGTGGCAATATTGGTCAGGATTTTGACTAGGCCTTTGGGATTCTGCATCAGAACCAAACCAAGGCTCCAGCCTCTAATTGTTCGGTATTAGCAAGTTCCTCGGATTCAGCCTCCAGCTTGTCATTCTTCATTAGAAGCCTGTTTGATCACTCCCAGTGTTACTGGTCCTGCAACCGCAGGAAATGGTTCACCTGCACATCTGCCAATGTGGTATACTGCATCCACTGTACCCAGTGTGGCTTCCTCTACATTGGGGAAACCGGAGGCTTGGAGACCGCTTTGCAGAACACCTCTGCTCAGTTCGCAACAAACAACTGCAACTCCCAGTCGCAAACCATTTCCACTCCCCCTCCCATTCTCTAGATGACATGTGCGTCATGGGCCTCCTGCAGTGCCACAATGATGCCACCCGAAGGTTGCAGGAACAGCAACTCATATTCCGCTTGGGAACCCTGCAGCCCAATGGTATCAATGTGGACTTCACCAGCTTCAAAATCTCCCCTTCCCCCACCACATCCCAAAGCCAGCCCAGTTCGTCCCCTCCCCCGACTGCACCAGACAACCAGCCCAGCTCTTCCCCTCCACCCACTGCATCCCAAAACCAGCCCACCCTGTCTCTGCCTCCCTAACCTGCTCTTCCTTTCACCCAACCCTTCCTCCCACCCCAAGCCGCACCTCCATCTCCTACCTACTAACCTCATCCCACCTCCTTGACCTGTCTGTCTTCCCTGGACTAACCTATCCCCCCCCTACCTATACTCTTCTCTCCACCTATCTTCTTTTCTCTCCATCTTCGGTCCGCCTCCCCCTCTCTCCCTATTTATTCCAGAACCCTCACCCCATCCCCCTCTCTGATGACGGGTCTAGGCCCAAAACGTCAGCTTTTGTGCTCCTGAGATGTTGCTGGGCCTGCTGTGTTCATCCAGCCTCACATTTTATTATCTTGGATTCTCCAGCATCTGCAGTTCCCATTATCACTGTTAGAGTGGCCAGCTTTCCCCAGAGATAGCCTTTTGATTTTGTTTTCCAATTGACCAGTTGTGAGCTCAGTATATTGACAACCACTTGACCAGTTTATGGGCAAACAGCTACAGCCTTGTGTGGATACTACAGCAGAAACACCAGCCTGTAAAATGAAAGCACCTCAAATCCTTCTCTTCCTCTGATGTAGAGAGCCAACAGAAAATCTCCCAGTATGTTTTCACTCACCATTTCCCCTCGAGACTGCGCTCTCTGCAATTAGTTTTTTGAAAGGAAAAGGGGGGGGAAAAAGCCTTCAGTGGCACTGAGTGGGCAAAATTTTGACCAGTGAAAGAAAGACTGAGAATCAGAGTATCCACAACTTCAACGTGAGGGAAAAAGAAGATTACAGGAGGAATCCAAAGCAAACAGATAGACATTTCTGATTATAAATGAGAAACTCACGTTTCTTTCTTGCTTTGGTTGAAGATAGTCTGATTCAAATAAAGGTTTAAAACTGCATATTCTTTGAACCTGAATTAGAAGGTGGATAAAATTATGCAGTTCAATGGTTTACTCATATTTATGTGGCTTGATTTCCAGTGCACTCTCTCAGTCAGTTGTGACAATTATTACCTACCAGTTGTAAATGTAGACTGTCCAGCCCATCCAGAGAAGACAGACAACTGTCAATGGGCAAAATCACAGGAAAGCGGACATGAGGAATGTCATGAACCCACTGAATGGCTAAACATCTATTTCCTTTGGTTTTCTTAACTGGCTGATGCCAACAAACTTAACCAGGCCAGGCATGAGGAGTTCAACACAAAAAAGTTACAGATAATGGTGAGAAGCTTAGAAGGTATAGATGGGCATTAAAGGGCCTGGTTGCTTCTGTTGAAATTGTGCCAGAGAATGGATAGAAATTAGACACTGTAAATTACTGATGTGAACGTCAGAGCAAGCACTAGGTGACTCCAGCTCACTTGTTCCTCTGGATCAAGATTGTGGTCATTCAACACCAATGCATCAACATGTTCCAGGGTACCAGATCACACCCACAGATGACATCTGGCATGTGCCAGTCTCTCCAAGCCACCGTAGCACATCTCCAATTCATTTGCACAATGCTGCATTATGACGTATTCATGGAGCTATCATTGAAGTGCTGCAGCAAAGAATGGACTAGCTATATCACAGGACTGCACATTTGCTTTGAGAGTGGTAAGTCATTTAATGCCTACTTATACAGTCACAGTATCTCTTCCTCACTGCCCCTTGCTTTGGTTATGCCACGTCTTTTAGCACATTGGCCCTTCAGGCAGTGCCTTCACAGTACTTTTGCCTTGACCTGCCTCTTAGCACATACACAAAGGCACTTAGCTTATCATGCTAGTCAGCAGTCCTCAGGCAAGGGGTGGATATCTTGCAACACAGTGCATTGCTGTATCTATTTCCTATTTGCTGCATGTGCCAACAGTTTACATGGCAAACGCACATGTTCTGCAAGCAAACAGCCAGATATCAACATCTAAGTGGAGCAGTCCTTACTGATGTACAGGAAGGCACTCAGTCAGTGGTTCCAGTACAGTAAGTCAAAGGCAGCCACCAAGATCAGATCAAGGGCTTGTCTGTAGCCAGGGGATTCATACCTCTGTAGTTGAGGGAGCAGGTCACATTCAGTTCTGCAGGTCCACTGTAACTAGTCCAGTGAATCATTCAAACAAAAATCAGGGAGTGATCTCCTCCGTTGGTCTAGTAGGAAGAGGACTGACTGCACCTGCACCACCCATCCCCCAGGATCACGGCGTCCCTTTCAGTGTCTACTTTGCATTATTAGACATGGCTTTGAGGAGCTTGTGCAGCCATGCAAAGTGGCTTTTGAATGCCAGTTGATATGACCTGATATCTAAGCAGTATTGAATAACTGTTTACAGCAAGTGACAAGAGTCATATGTACATTTGTGTGGTAAGTTGTTGATGAGGAGAGTTGGCATGAAAGCTTGTGAAAACTCACTGGGCCTCACAGAAGTAAGCCCTTCATGAATGTTGATGAAAATGATACATCACCAAAATAAAAGATTCAGCCAAAGATATTTCCTTTTTGTTTCAGTATCCCTGAAGCCTTCATCTGTCCTGTTTCATAGGCAGAGGCACTGCTTTGCCTTCCAGTGAGGTGTATCCTGGGCTGTTCCTGCCATCAGCAATTATTAACAGTGTTAGGTTTTTCATTAAAATGAAAACCCAACCTAATGTCCATGCTGGTATGTTGGAGGGCTAGACTGTATGTTTTCAGGAATTTAGTTTCAAAGTGGTTTGTGCAGATTGTTTTGTGACAAGCATTTGCTCTTAAAAGGATGTCAGATTGCTCTAGATTCTTCAGCTAGGGGTTTCTTTCTTCTGTGAAAAGCTTAGGTCTACTTTGACAAGTAGCCTACTGCCAATGAGGATATGAAAATTGAAAATTGTAGTCATTTTTATTTGACTTTGTGAATATTTCTCATTTCATGAGCTGCAATGGGAGTGATTTGCAGATTATTTTCATTTCTACAATTTGAAGATAGAGATTAGAAAATCAGTTAGCATAACATCCTTTATAAAGAAATTGTTCCCAGTTACCTTCATTTCACAACTCAACGCAAAGTGCCTTCCTACCTTAGGTTTTAAAAGGAACACTTTTCTTAGGTGTAAAAAGCTTCTTCCAGCTGAATGAAGGCAGAACATTTCATGCTGAGCTCAGCAAATTCAAAAATAGCTATTGATGGGAGAGGCTTAAAATGCACACAATGGAAGTCTGCAAGGGATAAAAGCATCTAAAATGGCAGAAAATAGTAAACATTGAAAACAATGATTTTTTTTTGCAGAGCTTACCAAACGAGCAAAATCTTTAGAGCAAATTAATGGTCTGATTTAGAATGTAGTCACCATTAGTTTACAGAATTGTAGAATAAAAGAAGGAAACAGTACGGGTTGAATTTTTCACCTTGCTCCCACCCCCAACATTGATGAAATGTCACTTCCTGAATGAAGGACTTTGGTGGCCTGAATACACTAGCTGCAGCATTTAAACAAAAATCCTTTGGTATTAACAAATATTCTCGATTCAAATTATTTTGAGATGCAAGTTTTGTCCTTTCTTACTTTAGAATGGCATAACTTCTAAAATATTACACATCATTAACTATGCCTTTTGGTTTAATAAAAACCACACATCCAATGCATAGATGTGCATACTCCAAACTTGTACCATTTCCAGGCAAATCTGCAGTGATTTTCTGCACATGAGTTTTTGTTTAAATCTTGATTCCACTGCAATTTCAGATCTAAATATTTTGTTATATATTTCCTGCTAATTCTCATTAAATTTTAAAATTGCAGGGCCATGTGCAAAATTTCCTAAACGCATTCCCAGTGATAAAGTCAGAAATTGGGAATAACATTTGTCAACCTGCTCTTCCAGTTTTGAAGATGGAGTTTCTTGTGGTTTCAAAGTACCTGGATTGAAACATCAGTATACTATGTTTAGAAGATACTGGTTGTGGAAGTTTGTGTTGTATGTCATATCTGATACCCACAGGACAAGTCACACCTCAGCACTCCAGCCATATAAATGTTGGCTAAACGAGACTTACCTACTTCTGACTCTGCCAAAATAGAGTGACATTTAAGAAAGCACCTCAAAGAGACAAGACCAGAACTCTTGTGTAGCATGGGGTGAAAGGGAGTTTGCGGTGTGAGGGGGGAAAAAGTAGATACCAGAGATCCGAGATAACCATAATAGCTCCCTTCTCTGCTGTAGAACTCTATTACACCAAAATAAATGAGGTTTCTTAGATTCTGCCCTTTAAAACAGTGAGTTGGTTTTCTGTTTGCGAGTTGAGAAGATTTGTAGCTCAGGTTGAGGTTCTGGATGTAAGTTTGCACGCTAAGCTGGAAGGTTGGTTTTCAGACGTTTCATGACTTTTCTTTTATTTGAAAAAAATACTTTGTTCATAAGATTACAAAAAAAAAACACTTTTCTACAACTACCCAGTCATGCAAGCCGCTCTGGGTTACCCAGGGGGTACGTACACCAACTAAAGGAAAAAACAAAGAAGAATAAAAAACAAAGAAAAGAAAACACCCCGGCAGTCGTCACCCCGCACAGTCCCATTGGGGAAGGCGCCAGCTGGGCCCAGTTACCAGATAGGGCCCTTTTTTCTATTCTGGACGAGGGGTTTCATATGGTGGTCTTTCCCCACCGCGCCTTGGCGGTGGCTGCCCCAAGCTTTAGCGCATCCCTCAGAACGTAGTCCTGGACCTTGGAGTGCGCCAGTCTGCAACACTCGGTCGGGGTCAGTTCTTTCAGCTGGCAGACCAGCAAGTTGCGGGCAGACCAAAGAGTGTCTTTCACCGCATTGATGGTCCTCCAGGCGCAGTTGATGTTGGTCTCGGTGTGCGTCCCGGGAAACAGCCCGTACAGCACGGAGTCCCGCGTCATGGAGCTGCTCGGGACGAACCTCGACAAATACCACTGCATCCCCCTCCAGACCTCCTGCGCATAGGCACACTCCAGAAGGAGGTGATCAACAGTCTCGTCCCCCCGCAGCCACCTCGAGGTCAGTGTGCGGTGGTGCAGAGATTCTGGGCATGCACAAAGGATCTCACTGGCAGAGGCCCTCTCACCGCCAGCCAAGCAATGTCCTTGTGCTTGTTTGAAAGTTCTGGTGATGAGGCATTCTGCCAAACGACTTTGGCAGTCTGTGTGGGGAACCACACGACGGGATCCACCCTCTCCTTTTCCCGAAGGGTCCCGAGGATACTATGTGCTGACCACTGCCTGATGACCTTGTGGTCAAAGGTGTTTCCTTTCAAAAATTTCTCCACGAAGGACAGGTGGTACGGAATGGTCCAACTACTCGCAGCGTTCCGCGGCAACGAGGCCAGGCCCATCCTTCGCAACACCGGGGACAGGTAGAACCTCAGTAAGTAGTGACACTTGGTGTTTGCGTACTGAGGATTTACACACAGCTTGATGCAGCCGCACACAAAGGTAGCTGTCAGGGTGAGGGTGGGGTTCGGTACGCCCTTTCCCCCCATTTTCCAGGTCTTTGTACATGGTGTCCCTGCGGACCCGGTCCATCCTCGACCCCCAAATGAAGTGGAAGATGGCCCGGGTGACTGCAGCGGCGCAGGTCCAGGGAATAGGCCAGGCCTGCGCCACATACAACAGTACCGAAAGCCCCTCGCACCTGACAACCAGGTTCTTACACGCGATAGAGAGGGACCGGAGCGTCCACCTGCCCAGCTTCTACTTCAGTTTGGTGATACGCTCCTCTCAAGTCTTAGTGCACGCCCCAGCTCCACCAAACCAAACACCCAGCACCTTCAGGTAGTCTGTCCTGACGGTGAAGGGGATGAAGGAGCGGTCGTCCCAGTTCCTGAAGGACATGACCTCGTTCTTACCCCTATTGACTTTGGCACCCGAGGCCAGTTCAAACTGGCCGCAGATGTCCAATAGTCTACTCAGTGACCGACGATCGGTGCAGAAGACGGCGACATCGTCCATGTACAGGGAGGTCTTGACCCGAAGGCCTCCGCTGCCTGGGATAGTCACGCCCTTCAGGCTCACATCCTTCCTGATGGAGGCGGCGAAGGGCTCCACACAGCACACGAACAAGGCAGGAGAGAGCGGGCAGCCCTGCCTGACTCCAGATCTAACAGGAAAACTGTCTGATTCCCACCCGTTGATCGAGATTGCGCTAACGATGTTGGCGTAGAGCAGCCAGATCCAATTACGGATGCCCTCCCCGAACCCCAAATTTGGAGAGGACGTCCCTCATGTAAGCATGAGAGACCCTGTCGAAGGCCTTCTCCTGGTCCAGGCCGACGAGGCAGGTGTCCACCCGCCTGTCCTGTACGTAGGCGATCGTATCCCTGATGAGCGCGAGGCCCTCAGCGATCTTCCTGCCCGGCACAGCACAGGTTTGGTCAGAGTGAATCACTGGCTCCAGGACAGACCTGACCCGGTTGGCTATGACCTTGGCCAGGATTTCGTAGTCCACGTTCAAAAGTGAAATGGGACGCCAATTCTTAATTTCTTCCCTCTCCCCCTTCCTCTTGTAAATGAGGGTGATGATGCGCTTCCTCATGGACTTGTACATTTCCCCTGCCCGAAGCGCACTATCGTACACCTCCAGCAGGTCCTGGCCGACCAGGCCCCACAGAGCGGAATACAGCTCGACCGGTAAGCCGTCGCTTCCGGGAGTCCTATTCCTCTCCAAGGACTTGTGGGCTCTGGTCAGCTCGTCCAGGGATAATCGGCCGGTCCAGCCACTCTCTCGTGCCGTCGTCTAAGACCTCCGTGATAGATGACAGGAACGATTCGGAGGCCGTGCTGTCCGTGGGCTTCGTGTCGTACAGTCCAGCATAGAAGGATCTGCTGATCCTCAAAATGTCGGGCCGAGATGACGTCACCGAACCGTCGTCTTCCTTCAGCCGGCTAAGCACAGAGCTCTCTTTGTGCACCTTCTGAAAGAAGAAACGCGAGCACGTCTCGTCCTGCTTCATGGAGCGGACCCTAGACTGGAAGATTATCCGGGAGGCCTCCGCGGCGAAGAGCAAGGCTTGCTGGCCTCTCACCTTGCGGAGGTCTTTCGTGACATCGACCCCCATCGACTGCAGAAGGAGCAGGTTCTGCACCCTTTTCTGGAGTCGCGACAGCTTTCCCCACCTCTCTCTCGCCTTCTGAACACGCTTGAGGACAAAGAACCTCTTGGATGTTCTCTTTCACCGTCTCCCACCAGTCGCCCGGAGACTCAAAGAGGGGTTTCAGTGGTCAGAGAAGAACACCGGCTCGACGCCGGTGGACCTGACTGAGAACGCCCGTGACACAAACAGGAAGTCTATCCTTGAGCGGATAGACCCGTCTGGCCGCGACCAGGTGTACCTCCGCTGCGCTCCGTCTGCAAGGGTGCTGAAGACGTCAGGCAGCTTGGCGTCCTTCACCGTGCCCATCAGGAATCTGGATGTGACATCCAGTTGACTCCTCCCACCCGCTGTCCCCAAGCCGGATCTTCCATCTGCATCGATGATGCAGTTGAAGTCTCCGCCTCGGATGACCGGCCTGGACGTAGCCAGCAGGGGTGGAAGCCGCTGCAGGACGGCCAACCGCTCACTCTGTACCGCTGGGGCGTACACATTGATCAGCCTCAGGGGAGTGCTCCTGTAGGTAATGTCAGCCACTAGGAGGCGCCCCCCCCACAACCTCCTGAACTTGAGAGATGGTGAAGTTGCGCCCCCGCAACAGAATAGCCAGGCCCGAGGAGAGACTGTCGTTACCCCCCGACCAGACCGAAGGCCCACAGGTCCAGGCGCCGGACCATTTGCCGTACCTGCCGAGGTGCAGTATCCCGCACTCATGCAGAAACAGGAGGTCCGCCTCAATGGTGGTCAGGTAGGCCAACGTGGATACACATCTTGCGGTGGACCTGACGCTGCGCACATTAATGCTCGCAACTCGTACCCCAACTGTGGGCAGTGACCGCAGCACCCTCCCCAAGTCCAAGGTCCAGCCCCTCCATCTGTCCCTTCATGCCCATTGCCCGGGCTAAGTGCTGGACGCTCTCCGGGCTCAGGAAACCGTCCGTGCTGCCTTCCGGGTGGCATCCCCCCGTCAGGGGTGCAGAGGCAGGAGAGTCCGGCTCCGGCTCAGGCTCAGGCTGGGGACGCGCTGTTTCCTCCTTTCTGCCTTGAAGTTCCGGGGGGCCCTCCAGTGCCCCAGCGGCACTTGACTGGGTGTCGGAGGGATCCTCAGGACGCCTCCCGTCACCTGGAAGCGGGTTGCTGCTTTCCTTCTCCCTCGAGATCTTTAACTTCTGCTTCGGGCGGGCCTTCTCCGAATCCCCCTTGTCAGAGGAGCTCTTATAGCCCCCCTGTAGCTGCCTCTTCCCGCCTGATGGTTGCGGTTCCTGGGCCCGTTGACGCACCTTCCTCGTTGCTTTCCGGACCGTTGTGTACTCGCCTGGGTCGCCGCCACCATCGACTCCGGGTTGTCGGGTGGGGGGGGGTGGTGGTGGGAGCGGAGCTGCAGGGGTGCTTTGCTGGCCTCGGGCCCATCCTGCAGGGCTTGGCCCTCCTGCGCAACCCGGCCCTCCTGCACATTAGTGGGGTCCTTGCTGGGCCCCGGTGCCTTCCTCTCCTCCGGGGGGGGGGGGGGGGGGGGGGGGGCTGGTCCCACATTGCCCCTGCCGGCAACCTGGGCGTAGGTGGCCCCCCGCTGCGGGCATGCCCTATAGAGGTGGCCCGCTTCCCCACAAAGGTTGCAGCTTTTCTCTTGTGGGCAATCCTTTGCAAGGTCTCCCTCCTCCCTGCAGATGGTGGGTTTGCAGTCGGCCGCCACGTGACCTGACCTACCACAGGCATGGCAGACTTTAGGTTGCCCTGCACAGGTCAGGTAGCCCTTGCTCCCGCCGATCGTGAAGCTGGACGGTGGGTGTACGACATTCCCGTCCGCGCCCATCCTCAGCGTCACCTTGACCTGCCTCTTACTCGTCCAGATGCCAAAAGGGGTCCATGATGTCAGTTAGGTCCCCTTCCACCTTCACGTACCTTCCGATGAAGGTCAGGACATCAACTGCCGGCACATGCGGGTTGTACATGTGTACAGTCACCATACGGCTCCTCTGCGCTGGCATCACAAACAGCAGGACAGCGGTCAATACAGAGAGGGGCCCCTCACCTCCTTTCTCCTTGAAAACCTCCAGGAAGCGCTCGCAAAGCTTGGCACTCCTGAAGGTCACGTCGTAAAAACCTCCTCCGGGGAAATCCTGCAGGCAGTACATGTCCGCAGCAGCGAACCCGCAACAGTCCAACAGGACCCTCTTCACGAAGAAGGTGCGGTCCACAGGTGCACCTTCATCCACCTTCTTTACGGAAACACGGATGGTGTTCCGGACCCCCTGACCTGGGGCACGAGCACTTGCCGCAGCCATCATTGCAGGTTGGCTGCTCCCCTGAACCAGCTTTAGGCCGAAGCCAGCATTAAGATCCACTGGTCGCAAGGGTGCACAGCCAACCCGACGTCTTCCTTCTACTTCCAACACAGCACTCTCGTCCTCTCAGTCCACAAGAGAGTGGGTCTTTATTTTGTTCCGGACGTAAGCTGGTTCACTGAGCTTGAAGGTTTGTTCCCAGATGTTTTGTCACCATTCTAGGTAACATCAACAGTGAGCCTCTGGTGAAGCGCTGGTCTTATGTCCCGCTTTCTATTTATCTGTTTAGGTTTCCTTGGGTTTGTGATGTCATATCCTGCATCGGTGATGTCATTTCCTGTTCTTTTTCCTCAGAGGATGGTCGATGGGCTCCATATCAGTCTGTTTGTTGATGGAGTTCCGGTTGGAATGCTATGCTTCTAGGAATTCTCGTGCGTGTCTCCGTATGGCTTGTCCTAGGATGGATGTGTTGTCCCAGTCAAAGTAGTGTCCTTCCACATCTGTATGTAAGGATACGAGTGATAGTGGGTCAGTGGCTAGTTGATGTTCATGTATCCTGGTGGCTAGCTTTCTGCCAGTTTGTCCAATGTAGTGTTTGTCACAGTTCTTGCAAGGTATTTTGTAGATGACGTTCGTTTTGCTTGTTGTCTGTATAGGGTCTTTTAAGTTCATTAGCTGCTGTTTTAGTGTGTTGGTGGGTTTGTGGGCTACCCTGATCCCAAGAGGTCCGATTAGTCTGGCAGTCATTTTGGAAATATCTTTGACGTAGGGCAAAGTGGTAATGGTTTCTGGGCCTGTTTTGTCTGTTTGTTGCTGAGAAATCGGCAGACTGTGTTCATTGGGTACCCGTTCTTTTGGAATATGCTGTATAGGTGATTTTCTTCTGCTCTTTGTAGTCCTTCTGTGCTACAGTGTGTGGTGGCCCGTTGATATAGTGTTCTAATGCAGCTTCGTTTGTGGGTGTTTCTGTTTGCATGAAGTGGATGTGCCAGTGTTGGACTAGGGTGGACAATGCCTGAAAGAGCAAGACTCTCAAAGCTTGTTTTCAAATAAACCTGTTGGATTATAGCCTGGTGTCTTGTGATTTTTGACCTTGTGTTTACAGTCACCACCACACAGTGTTAATTCCAGTGAGCAGTCGGTCAGATCAAAAGTAGGTTGTCCTGATGTGTGGTTAATATTTTGTCACAATTGCTACGTCCAATGCATGAAAAGCTTCTTTTATTTTGATTGTTTGAACGCAGCTTACCATATTATTTTTTAATGACTTTAGCAGCTGCTTCTCGCATAGAGCACCTCTTTACGACCAGGACTAACCATCTGCCAAGTTAGTAGGAAGTAAATATCACTGATTAATTTTATAGGTGGTGGGGGGGGGGGGGGGGGGAAACAGGCATATAAACACAGATATTTATTTTGCCAAGATCTCAAGCTAGTGCTGAATTTTACACTCGTCCACCAGGCGTGTTCTCAGCAGGGGAGCTCAAAATTACTCAGGCAGTTAGCTCATTATGAACTGACCCCCTATAAATGAGCAAAGATGAGCATGTGCCAAAACAGTCTGCCTGCCTGCCAAGTTAAAACAAAAAGCTTAATTAGGTATTGAATACAACGCTACCACAAAATAGCTCAGAGGTAGTATTCTCCCTCTAGCCCTGGAAAGGTGGGTCAAGTCCCATCTGTCCCAGAGGTAATACCATAATATTTCTGAACAAGTTGATTAAAAGTATTCATTTGGGTCTTGAGATGCAGCGATCGTCTCCCTACCTCTAGGGCAGAATGTACAGGTGGTGCAAGTCAAAACTATCCCAGGGAGGTGTGTCATAACATGTCCAAAGAGGCTGAATAAGAGTTAACATGGAAAGTCGCAATGCAGCGGTAGTGTCCTACCTCAGCACCAAGAAGTCTAAATTCAAATCTGACCTGCCCTGAAGCTGTGCCACAACTTGTCTGAAGAGGGTGAATAAATATATGCTTGGGCAGCTGGGTGCTTGTGGTCATATTTTATATATACATTCATGCATGTGTGCACACATATATCACAAATAAAAAAAGGACCCAGCACCAGTCCCTGTGGCACACCACTAGACACCGATCTTTAGTCACACAAACAGCCTTCAACTAATGCCCACTGTCTCCTGTCGCTAAGCCAATTTTGGATCCAACATGCCAAGTTACCCTAGATCCCATGTGTTTTTAACCTCATTATCAGTCTCCCACAAGGGACCTTGTCAAAGGTTTTGCTGGAATTCACAAACTACATCAACTGCACTACCCCCTCATCTGCACACTTGGCCGCCTCCTTAAAAAAATTGGATCAAATTTGTTTGGCAAAGCCATGCTGGCTATCCCAGATCAAACCTTACTTCAAGTGGAGATTGATTTTCTCCTTCAGAGTTTTCTCCCTACCACCGGTGAGAGACTTATTAGTCTATAATTCCCTGGTTTCTCTCTTCCACCTTTTTTGAAAAGTAGAACCACATTAGCTGTCTTCATACCTCTGGCATCTCCCCAGTGGTCAAACAAACAGGAATAAAAATTTGGGTCAGAGCCACAGTCATTTCCTTGCTTGTGTCACACAGCAGCATAGGATACGACTCATCCAAACCTGGCAATTTGTGCCATTTAAGACAATACTTCCAATACCCCCTCACTCTCTTTGTCAAACTGCTCAAGAATCTCAGTACCTCTTGCTGAATTTTGTGCCTTCACTCTCCTTCTCCAAAGTGAAGACAGGTATGAAGTTGTAGTTTTGGGTCAGAACCCTTCTTCAAAAAAAAAGGTCCTGACCCAAAATGTCAATGTTCCTGCTCCTCTGATGCTGCCTGGCCTGTTGTGCTCCTCCAGCTCCACACTGTGTTCTCTCTGACTCCAGCAGCTGCTGTTCTTACTATCTAAGAGATATGAAGTTCTTGTTTAACACCAAACCATTATCCTTCAGTTCCCCACACAGATTGCCCCTTGGTCTCTACTAGGTCCCACTCTTATTCTTATCTTCTTCCCTTTGATGTAGAATTTCTTGGAATGCTCCCCAGTGTTTAAGTCCCTCCTTTGGCCTCTTAATTGCTTTCTGAAGATCCACCTGAACTTCTTTAACGCCACGAGAGTCTGCATTGACTTGCTCCCTCTGTACCTGTTAAAAGTCTGTTTCTCATCTTATCCAGTCTTGAATATTTCTATACAATCAAGGGTCCCTGGGGCTTGTTGATCCTCTATTTCATCCTAAAGTGAACATGTTAGGCCTATACCCTTGCCAGTTCCATTTTGAATGTCCCCTACCCCACTGTTCTACTGCAGATATACCAGAACTAGCTTCATCTTTTCTATTTTCCATAAAAGAACTTAAAGCATATGGTATTACTGTAGTGATCACCAAAAAGGCTCTACCTTTGCCACCTCGAACACTCACCCAGCTTCATTCCCCGGAATTAGGTCCAGCACTGCACTGACCCTTACTCAGTCATCTACATGTTGATAAAATAAAACTGTCCTGATACCTTCAAACAAAACAAGAACTGACTCCTCTAAACACTTAGCACTTTGACAATCCCAATTAATGTTGGGGAAGTTGAAACTCCCCGATGTAATTATTCTTGGATTTTTTTAATAGCAAACCTTGGTAAATTGTCTATATATCTGCTCCTGTATTGCCTGCTGACTGTTTGGGAATCTATCATATGCTGTCAGCAGTGTGAATGCCCCTTTTAAATTGCTAAACTCTGCCCACAAAGCCTCATTCGAAGATCCTTCCAAGATGTTGTCCCTCCTGACCGCAGTAACTGACACCTTAATTAAGAATGCAACATCGCCTCCACTCTTGTCCTGCCTGAAGATCCTAGGCCCAGGAATGTTGAGACGCCAGTCCTGCCTCTCCCTCAACCATTTTTCATAGGTGGCAACATCATGTCATCCACATGTCAATCCATGCCGTTAACTCATCAGTCCTTACTTTGATGTTAGGAGCATTATAGGTGAGGTCATCCAGCCTCAACTTGCTCCCTTGAAACTTAATATTTCTGAACTCCCTTTGCCTTGGCTCCTTTACTAAAAGTATGCCATGTCCTAAATGTACTAACACTTCACTTCTCCTCCCCCCCCACCCCTGCTAAAATTAGTTTAAATTTCTCCCAACAGCACTAGAAAACCTATCTACAAGGATGTTGGCCCCATTCGGGTTCAATTGCAGACGGTTCCACTTTTCATGATATTTCCCAGAAACAACAATCCTTCTTGCTGCACTAATTCTTGAGCCACACATTCATCTTCCCTATTCTCCGATTTCAATACTCACTCGCATGGGACACTGGAGTAATCCAGGATTTTTTTTTCCTTTATTTATTCATGGGATGAAGGAATCACTGGCTAGGCAGCATCTATTGCCCATCCCAAAGGGCAGTTAAGAGTCAACCACATTGCTGAGAGTCTGGAGTCACATGCAGGCCAGACCAGGTAAGGATAGCTGTTTCCTTCCCTAAAAAAAGGATATTAGTGAACCAGTTGGATTTTTCCAATAATCAACAATGGATTCACGGTCATCATTAGACTCTTAATTCCAGATATTTATTGAATTCAAATGCCACCATCTGCCTTGGCAGGATTCAAACCTGGGTTCCAAAAACACTAATCCAGAGATCCAGCTAAAGGTCTAGTGATAATACCACCAGGCCATTGCCTCCCATTTATTACAACCTTGGAGATCCTGCTCTTTCATCTGTTGGCTCACTCACTAGATTCTTGGTGTGAGGCTTCATTCCACATGCTCTCTATCATTGGTGCCAAAGCATAGCACAATCTGTTATATCATCCTCCCCCTTCAGGAAGCCCAGCAGCAGATCAGACACATCCCTGATTCAGCACCAAGGATGCAATACACCAAACTGGAATCACACCTGCCCCCTGTAAAAATACCAGTCTGTTCCCCTAATTAATGAATTCCCAATTAACATAGCTCCTTTTATTTTGTCCCTTCCCTCCTGTACAGCCAGAACTTGGCTCTGTCTGCACTTCCTCGAGAAACCAGTGCACTCATCAGCTTCCAAATGAAAAACTGATGTGTGAGCAAGACCATAGAGGACTCCTGCACTACCTAAGATATCAGTGTGGAACCGGAGGAACACAGCAGGCAAAGCAGCATCAGAGGAGCAGGAAAGCTGACATTTCGAGCCAAGACCCTTCTTCAGAAATGAGGGAGGGGAAAGGAGCTCTGAAATAAATAGAGGTGGGCTTGAAATAGCTATCAGTTTCGAGGTGGTCACCAGAGATGGAGACAGAGGGCCCAGGATGGAGAGAGGTATCAGAGATGGCCCAAGTGAAGTGGAGGTTGGTGTGAAAGGTGTTAGTAAAGTTGAAGAACTGTTCGAGCTCCTCGTGGGAGCACGAGGCAGAGCTGATACAATCATCGATGTAGCAGAGGAAGATGTGGGGGATAGTACCAGTTGAGCAGCAGGAGTGGGACTGTTCCATGTGTGCTACGAAAAGGCAGGCATAGCTTGGAACCCTGCGGCTTCCCATGGCCACCCCCTTAGCCTGTAGGAGGTAGGAGGAGTTGAAGGGGAAGTTGTTAAGGGTAAGGATGAGTTCAGTTAAGCGGTTGAGGGTGTCAGTGGAGGGAGACTGGTTGGGTCTGCGGGACAGGAAGAAGTGAAGGCCTTTTAGGCCATCTGCACGGGGAATGCAAGTATACAGGGATTGGATGTCCGTGGTGAAGATGAGGCATTGGTGGCCAGGGAATTGGGATTCTTGGAGGTGGTGGAGGGCATGGGTGGTGTCCCAGACATAGGTGGGGAGTTCCTGGACCGGGGGAGGAAAATACAGAGGTCGAGATAAGTTCAGTGGGGCGAGAGCAGACAGAGGCAACGGGGTTGGCTGGGGTGGTTGTGTTTGTGGATTTTGGGAAGGAGATAGAAGCAGGTGGTGCAGGGTTGGGGAATGATGAGGCCATGGGTGGGAGGTCACCCGAGGTGATGAGCTTGTGGATGGTGTAGGAGATGTTTTGGTGGTCAAAGGTGGGGTCGTAATCAAGGGCACAATAGGAAGTGGTGTCAGAGTTGGTGCCTGGCCTCAGCGATTTAAAGGTCAGTGCGCCATACCACAACTGCACCTCCCTTGTCTGAGAGTTTGATAGTGAGGTTAGGGATATGAAGGATATATTTCCCTCCCCACCCTTATCTGCCTTCTGGAGGAACCGCTGTCTCGTCTGCTCCACACTCCCCACTAGCCCCACCACCCCCAGCGCCTTTCCCTGTAATCGCAGGAGGTGCTACACCTCCCACCCCACCTTCAACCCAAGCCCCAAAAGACTGCACATCTGCTCACGTGGTCTATTGTCTCCACTGTTCCCATGTGGCCTCCTCTACATTGGTGAGACCTAGCAGAGGCTGGGAAACCACTTTGTAGAGCACCTGCGCTCGGTTCATGACAAACGACAACACTTCCAGCCACAAAGCACTTTAAGTCCCCTTTTCACTCCCATTCCCTGGGTGACATGTCCATCCTGGGCTTCCTCCAGAGTCACAAGGCCCCACCTGGAAACTGGAGGAGCAGCACCTCATATTCCACCTTGGAAGCCTACAACCAAATAGTCTCAATGTGGATTTTACTAGCTTCAAAATCTCCCCACCCCCAGCCTCATCCCATGACCAACCATCCCTCTCATCCCCATCTCCTTGACCTATCCGTCTTCTCTCCCACTTAACTGACCAATCACCACTATTACCAACCTGCAAATCACCATTCCACCTACCTTCTTCAGCCCGAACTCCCCTCTCTTTATTTCTTTCAGAGTCCCCTTCCCCTCCCCCATTTCTGAAGAAAGATATCAACCCAAAACATCAGCTTTCCTGTGCCTCTGCCTGGCTTGCTGCAGCTCCACACTTATCTCAGACTCCAGCATCGGCAGTTCTTACTATCTCCTGCACTACCTGCCTGTTCCTCTTTGACTGCCCCGAACTCAACTATTTACTTATTTTCTCAAGTCTCTTGAGTTGTGATGTGCCTGTCTCTCTAACTATGCTATCCTAGTCTCATGGATATGTCCAAGTCTCCAGCCACCACAAGCTCCAAAATGAAGACCTCCTGTTTCTGCAATTGGGAACACTTCCTGGTCATTCAGAATGTTGCTAGGATCCGTGCCTTCCCACATATGACAGACCACACATTCCACTCAACTGACCTCATCTGTTATGACTTAAACTTACCTAGTTTTACTTGATAAGTGTTCTAATTACTTAAACCTTTTATCCTAACTTTAGTCTCCTTCTCATTCTCTAACCTTTACTCATCACTGATGCTTTCAAATTAATCCTTAAATCAATAATCTCCCAGCTCTTGGGTCTTTCTGTCATGCCAATTACAACATATTGTCACCATCTTCAAATTCAAGTCAGATATTGAACTTTTAAAAAAATATGGATTTCCCAGCAAATGATAAATAATTGCTTGCCAAAACTTCACATGCTAAGACTTTTACAGAACAAAGACAACAAGACTAAGTATTCCTTAATAGGCAACTCATATAGTTAAACATAGAAAAGGGTACTTCCTCATTAGCTACTGAAACACAACAGAAAATCCTTTATACCACATTACCCCAATGCTCTCAACAGCTATGAAGCCTTGTAGATTAAGTTCAAATTCCTCCCATTTTTTCAACAGGATCTTTTCTCCTTGTCACACCAAAAGAAGTCTTCCAGCACTTTTTGAAAGTCTGTTCACTCAGCCTTGTAAGTATTATCAAACTGACTTCCATTTACCAAGGTCCACTCCAGTGTATCATAGATTTGGGGAGATTTAAGGAACCAATGATTCAAAGACATTCAGTTCTCTAACATGAATCTTCTTCCTAAAATGCACCCATTGGAATCATAGGTCCTATTTGGACTGTAGAAGACACTTGTTAGACCTCAGCTAGAGATTCTATCTAGTTCTGGACACCACCTTTATCGATTTTAAAAAAAAAATGTAACTACATTAGAGAGAGGATAGAAGCAGTTGACAAGAATGTTTTTTGGCGATGAGGAAATTCTGGTATCAGGACAAACTGAAGAAGTTGAGGCCATCCTCCTTGGGTGGAACGTGACTATGAGGAGATTTAAAAGAAGTTTTTAAAATAAATTTGTTGCTTGGATAGTTTGGGATACTTGGTCAGCATCAACAAGTTAGACTGAAGGGTCTGTTTCCACTCTGTATGACTGTAGGAGTCTATTTTAAATCTGAAATCCTTACAGAGCTAATCCCTTTCAAACTCAGCCAGAGAAAGACAGAATCTAAAGATACTTAACTGGAGCTGCAGAACCATTCAGTCTCTCCAAATTGGGAAACAGTTAGCTAAGGTTATTGCCTTTCTCTGCACAGCACTTTTTAAAAAGAAGATGTTATAGCCAGGCAGTAATTTCCTAAGTTAGACAAATAAGGTAGAAAGATCATTTAGATACATAACAAAAGGATAGATTCAACCCTTTTCCCAGCAATATAAATCAGTCATTCCATCCCAGTGAAGTAGCACTTCAATTGTAACCCTTTAACTTCTTACTCAAATGATTCTTGCCAGCCCATCTCCTTTGACTGTTGAAGCAGCTTAAGCCTTCTTTGCACTCTGGTGACTTCTCTTCAGTTCTGCTAAGTTGGACACTTCTTTCCATTTCTGATTGACTCCTGGCTTTCACAATTTAAAGGCTCAGAGTCTGGAGACTTCTCCAAACTTAAAAAAAGTTGCCATTCTGTTTGGATAACATGAACTTAAATCATGTAATGGCCCCTTGGCAATCTGTTTTTCTGTATGCCATAAAAAGTTCAAACTTGCTAAGTACTTTATCAATTGATTTCCCAGGCAGCTGATCAAGTTGTTTAATGCAAGTCACATCCTTTCTTGGAAAAGTTACCTTTAGTCCAGCTCTCAAAATTACTGTGTTTTGGTTTAAAATGTCTGTTTCACAGAACTAATATCTATGTTGCACCCATTTTCAAATCCAAGCTCCCAAATATTGAGATACCACAAACTATACCACAGCCCTTATTCAGAGGGAGTATAGCATTGAGTTATTGATACAGAAGAATAAAAGAATTTTAAAACATGTACAGTAAACTCCTGCTATTCACATAACCATCAAGTTCACGTAACATTGTAATATTGAGTTTGTACCTTTTTGCCCACCACATCACCACTACTTGCTAACCCACGGTTTTCCAAAAGTAAGCATCCACATTTGTCTGCCTGTGTATCAAGTATATACAGTTGATCATTTTTGTTCTCTTGCTCTGAACTCATCTCCAGTGTGGCAACAAATTCCACTCTATGATTCAATTACAAAAATATTATCTCCAAGACAGCGAAAAAAAACACTATAAAAAATCTCATAATTCTACAAGACTCAAAATTCTAAGATGGTTATTTGTAGCCGTATTTTGAATTTGAAAGCAAGTGTTACTTTGTTCCAAATTATTGCTATTGTTGCAGAAACTAATGATTTACAATTACACCCATCAATGTTCATTTTTCCTGACATTGCAAATTAGTTTTTAAAATGTAAACAAAGTACCTGGATTATTAAGGTATTTCATCATTTCTTTCATATATTGACATGCCATGATTCATTGCCCAATCAAATGTATAGATGAGTAACCTTGCCTCTGTCAGCATCATTTTTCATGTCCCAAAGCACGAGAAGAATAAAATGAGAAATACCTACGTGTTGGATATTTTCTTGTGGTATCCTAGCAGCACAGAATTCACCATCACAGACCACACTTCATTTCTGTTCCAATTCCCTGGCAGGATTTTCCATCCAATGCTATTTACTTACTTAATCTATTTCTAACTTCTTTATTTGCTCTTCTAATTGGATTAATTACTCATTTCCTCTTCCTTCAGGTTTAAATGACCTTTTGCTTTCTAGTCTGTTTTGATAGTTCATTAGCTCTTTTTGCTCTGCTGAAGCTCATTATTACTGATATCAATGCCCCATAAAATGGAAACAGCCTTCCTGTTAGCCACTCATGAGCTGCCTAACCTTCCAGTCTAACATATGGCTGGGGAATAATCCAGACATTGTTACTCTTGAAATCCTGCGTCCCTATTTAGTGAACACATTTTGTTAGGATTCCAGGCTTTTCCTTTTTCTATCATTGGCACAGACCACAACAATTGATTGGTTCCTCTCACCTCACATTGTTGTTTGCATTCCTTCCAAATTGTTTCTTACACTCACAGCTAGGAGGTCTTCATGTTTCATGGATTCAGTCTTGGCTGAAAAAAAATACTCAACCAAACTAAGGTTCAAGTTTCCTCTGGTTTCTACATCAGCAAGTGAATTGCTAAACCTCTCCTCACCCAATCAATTTGATGGCCCTTCCTGCAGAGCGTCCTCTCACTCCAGACAGGAAGTCATGAGTTTTGCATATTTTTTGCTAGTAGTGAAATTACAGGGGTGGGCAAGGAAAAAACAAGGGGGTGAAAGAGTCAATGTGAAGAAAAGCCACTAATTTTAATTATAAATCAAGATAACCCTGAAGAAGTACAGGAACTTGGATGAAGGAGGGGATGTAAGTATCACTTTAGATGATCAGAATCTCTTTAAGGGTAAGGAATTGAGAATTCAAGCAATTAGAGGTACTATTACTGACTACTTAGAGGTCACAACAGCATCCAAATTATAGATGAACAGAGCTGGTGATTGGATGCTTGTTATTGATGCAGCTATTGGCCAAAGAAAATGATACTGGTAGTTTTGAAAAGTCTGGCAGATGTATCTGCATGATAGCTTTCCTTTTTTATGGTGTGATCATAAAATGTTTTCACGTATGATAAGTTTAATTATAGAACTTCCAGAATTGACCAACTCTAAGATTTCAGGGTCCTGGGAGTAAAATGGCATGGTTCAGACTGGGGAGTTTTTAGAGAGTGAAGCTATGTGGGCCCCAGAATAATTGAGAAACCTGAGGAAAGCAATCAAGGGGATTTCAGATTATGATAGGTGAGAAGTTACTTGAAGCAGATTGAAGAGAGGGGAAGAGATTTCGGGGAGCTGTCTGTCAGCAAAAAGCAAGTACATTCCAATATATACTCAACAGAAATATGAAGTATTTGGAACAAAGAGAAGGCAAACCATTATGGCAATAGCATAAATTAATGCAAGCAGATGCATATATCACAGCAATAAAATCAACTACATCCACATTTATTACAGAATAAAAAGAAATTAATGAAGCTCTTAAATGGCTTTTCAGAAATTTGTTGGATTCAGAATATTACTTCACCGCACAGATTATTAATGGCAGCTTTGACATATATCACTTCTAAATGCTGTTTTGACTACTATGCCTTGGTGTTCACTATACCTGCAAGATAGTAATTACATTTATAATCCAATTCTGTATGTGAATTTCACACTCCTCCTTTCCAACAGGAAGCATTGCATCTTGGGACCTCTTATGCCATCTCAGAAAATTTATTTTAGTTTGTTTGTTTGTTATTTTGGTTTTGGTTATTTGAAGATAGTGTATAGACCTGTATACATTTTTGTTATTTATTAACATTTCTATTTCATCAGTGAGAGAAAACACTGCACTGATTAGAATGGATGTCATAGCAGATATATATTAGAAGATTTTACAAATATCAACATAACCAACATAAGAATTCAGTTTTATAACAGTACGGTTAATTGTGGTTGAACAAGTTAAATACAATTATAGTTAGATATCATTCAGGAATTTTTTAAAACCAGTATGTAGGTATTCCAAGGGGCTTAGTTTAGCTTCATTGACTGGACAGTTGGTTTATGAAGGAGTGTGGATTCAATCCTCATCACTGGCTGAGGTTACCACAAAGGGCTTTCCTTCTCAATGTCTCTCCTCGTCTGAGGTATGGTGGCCCTCAGGTTAAACCACTACCATTCATCTCTGTCAAACAAGAGCAGCCTATGGTCTGATAAGACTGGTGATTTGACTTGAGACATCCAAGTCACATTCAATATTAAATCCAGTAAATGAGTTACCTAAACTTAAAATAAGTTTAGATGTATTATCGAAGGAGTTAGATCACAGGTCCAGGTACTTGGTGGTCTATTCCAATGTTTGTGTATATATTCCTTTGATCAAGTATTTCATAATGATCACATTCTATTCTTAAAATTTAGGATGCTCTGTAAGATGATATATCCATACATCAAATGAAAGTAGATATTTAAGAGTCAAAAAAATTGCTAGCCTTCAAGCATATTTCTTGAATAATTCCATGGAGAATCCATGGGAAGGGCCTGCATTTGTGTTGCAGCTCAGCTATATTGTGGCCTGTTTAAACTTTCAGTTTCTTCTGCCCTTACAAGGCCAATTTAATCAAAAATGGTGGTGCCACTGCTGCAGTTTCTTAATACCAGAGATTCCCTATCTTGGAATTTCAGACGTGAGATGAAAGGTGCATGACATTTATTACCATCAAATTTGGATTTTTACAAAACAAAATTGAGGTGGGGACATTTTGGTCAGTTCTGTGAAGGTTTCTTTCTTTTCCTTTTTAAGAAAAGCTCAGAAAGTTAATTTGGAAGAGTTGCCTAAATCCTTCAGTACCTAGGAAGCATATGATTGCAACTGTGTGCCTGAAAAAAACTAAGTAGTGCAAATGAATAAAATGTTTATACTGTCAGATTGATAGCAGGAAGAGGAAACATATTAATACTTAGTTTAGTTTTGACTTCAGAACAGTGTTAGTTTAGAAGATTGCACAGTTCAGTTCATATTAGCTTTTATAGAGTCCAATTAGGAATCAATGAACACTGCTTTCAGTATTACCTTTTTATAGGATGTCTACATTCACATTTTTTTTAGATGTTATTCAGGATCTCATGGCATCTATTTCTGGGCTGGATACTCATGCCACTCACATCCATCATTTGGCAAACCTGAACATCTAATCATATTATCTTTTTGTCAGCTTGACCTGCGTACAGCTTTTGAAAATCGATTTTGAGCTCTTCTTTATTTTGTTTAAAAAAATGAATTGAAAAGGAGATAACACAATGTAGAGCTAGAGGAACACAGTAGGCCAGGCAGCATCAGAGGAGCAGGAAAGCTGATGTTTCAGATCAGGAGCATTGTTCAGAAAAAAAGGAAGCAGCATTTGGAGTGAAATTTTTAGTTTGGCATAAATTTTGATCAGAAATATTTCAGTCTCCTATCCTGCAATTCTGTTTTAGGGATGTTTTGGGGAAGTACTTGGCTATCCAAGTATATTAATTCATATCTCCAATGGCATGTGAGCCATCAGAGCCATAACCAGCTGAGGGTGTGTCTGGTCCTTTGAGGAGAGGCACGGTGTTTCCAAGATAGTTGTATGATCTTAGAGGCTGGCTACTGCTCCAATCTCTGTTAGCATATTTGATTGAATGTCAATCGCATACCCTTGTGGATGCATGTGTCCATCCTGATTTGTATTGACAATCCTGCTTTAATAAGAATTTCACATAATTTGGACTACAGCATGCTCAATGATTGAACAGCAATTACAACAATTCCCAAATCTATTTCTCTGTAACCATACCCACAGGCTTGATTTAACAGCACAAAGAATAATCAACAGATATGCACAAACACCAAACAACTGAGCAGAACATCTTTCCTCTGCACAAAATCAAAGAACCAATTTTAAATTAAATTGTTATAAACAATATATGTACATCAAGTCACTTCTTAGAGAAAGTGGCTTTGAACTCCAAGTACAGAAAAAGATCTTGAGATATGAAAATTGCTAGTGATGTGAGATCCACGAACTTGAGTTTGTTGTTCCACGTACATCAGGATCAGGGTTGGGAAAAGGGAATGCATGCTTGTAATCAATGGCCTCAATTATCCTTGTTTGCTTGCTGTCAAGTGCCCTGTGTTCTGCATTGCTTTGCAATATAATAGTTGAGTATTGGTACTGAGCAACACTCAGCTTTGACTCTGATAGATATAATCCGAGCTTGAAGTTGTGATGTGACTGTTTGATGCAAACACAATTTCTGTTTATTTTTCCATGCACATATTCAATTGTTGAAATATACTTTTGCTTTACCTCATTGGAGCTGTTTGATTTCTTCCACTGTTAGTCTTTTGTTTCCTCGAATAGTGGAACTGAATAGGAATAGTAAACAGCATGCCAAAATTATGACCAAGGTACATGTTTGGCCAATTTCTTTCTGGCCAGTGTGGGATGAATTATATATTTGTGATGTAGGGACTGAATGGATTGTTCAAATGTTGGACTACAGGAGTTGGAATGTCATGTTGTGGCTGTACAAGACATTGGTGAGACCACTGATACACCCTGCTATAGAAAAGATGCTGTTAAACTTGGAAGGGTTCAGAAAGGATTTACAAGGATGTTACTGGGGTTGGAAAGTTTGAGCTAAAAGGAGAGGCTAAATAAGCTGGGGCTATTTTCTCTGGAGTGTTGGAGGCTAAGGGGTGACCTTTATGGAGGTTTATAAAATCATGAGGGGCATAGTTAGGATGAATAGACAAGGTATTTTCCATGGGATAGGGGAGTCCAAAACTAGAGGAAATAGGTGAAAGGTGAGAGGGGAAAGATTTAAAAAGTTGCACCTTAGGTCCCTTTTCATGCAGAAGGTGGTGTGTGTATGGTCGAGCTGCCAGAGGAAGTGATAGGGGCTGGTACAATGACAACATTTTAAAAGGCTTCTGGCTGGATATATGAATAGAAAGGCTTCAGAGGAATATGGGCCAAATGCTGGCAAATGGGGATAGATTAATTTAGGATATCTGGTCAGGATCGATGAGTTGGACTGAAGCTCAGTATCTGTGTTGTACATCTCTATGACTCTCTGTTTTCCCCCTGACACGTTGGATCTTGGACTGTCTTTGATCACCTGCTGAGTCATGTGACACCACCATTTGATTATGTATGGTAACACAATGCCACATAGTGATGAATTCATTAGCTTGCTAGGAGCTCCATGAACAGATTAGAAACAATTGGTAGCAATGGTCTCTGACAAATTCCATCTTATGTGTAAGTTGTGTAAAAATGTCGGCAACTAAAGTGGTGATTCTGGAAGACGTTACTTCAAGTTCCAGTTATTTGTTAATGAGCAGCAGCAAAACATGTTGATTGCTAGGAGTGGCACAGTGGCTCAGTGGTTAGCACTACAGCCTCACAGTGCCAGGGGCCCGGGTTCAATTCCCGCCTTGGGCGACTGTCTGTGTGCAGTTTGCACATTCTCCCCATGTCTGCATGGGTTTCCTCCAGGTGCTCCGGCTTCCTCCCACAGTCCAAAGATGTGCAGGTTAGGTGAATTGGCCATGCTAAATTGCCCGTAGTGTTCGGGGTGTGTGGATTATAGTGGGGTGGGTCTGGGTGCGATGCTTCAAGGGGCGGTGTGGACTTGTTGGGCCGAACGGCCTGTTTCCACACTGTAGGGAATCTAATCTAATCTAGTGAGCGCTTGTATTTATTTAAAACTAGCACTTGTTGCCATGGTTTTGTCAGCCATTTTTGCATTGGGCAATAAGACATTCAATGACCATGTGGACGAGCTGATTCACTCAATAACATAGTCTTTATGTTGTTTCAGCTCCTATGTCACTTTAGCACAAATTGCACACAACCATCTCACATTTCATAAAACTGGCAGAAACAATGTAGCAAAGTGAGGTACGCGACTGTATCCCTACTGGCCCAGAATCTGGAAATACCTGGTAGGATACATATGTATCGTCTGTGACAAAAATCACCTCTCTTCAGATCTTCCAATTCTGAAGGCTTTGATTATAGACAATAGATTGTAAGCTTTTCTAGGTTGACATTTCTGTAACACACTAAAATTATAATTATTTCCTTCCACAAACAGGAATAATTGTGTCACTGTAAATTTTAAACAGTGTCTATCTGGCAGGAGAGTGGGGCGCAACAGGGAAAGAAAAAGTGTCCTCAATTAGGTACTTTTGCAGCAACTTTGAGGATTGGCACTTAACTGCCCACAAACTCAACTGAACAAACCTTAAAATGACACGGTTTTACTGTCCTTGATGATTTATGCATGCTGTATTTCATTCTTGGGGAGATTTCTCTGTGTTGAACTAAAGAAGTCTGCCTTTGATAATGTGTGCATCTTTATGAAGTGCTTCATTCTTAACCACATTTTCTCGAGTTGGACATGGTGTCATGAATCAGCAAGTAGCTCTTTAAAGGGGACACATTTTATGGGAATCTGGCCATGAAAACAACTACTAATGAGGTTTTAATAGATAACGCTGGTTCAGCATGCTATGTTTCTAGCCTGAATCTACATACATTTATTCATTTCCTAGTAAATATTTTGGTGCTGATGAACTATGATCGCGAATGGCCGAAATTCACGTGATGTAGTATACCACAGAGCTGTTGGAAAGTGTTCCAGTATTTTGATGCAGCAACAATGAAAGAGCAGTGATCTATTTCTATGCCAGGTGGAAGTGTGACTTGGAGCAGTAATTCTGCTATACCTACGTGGATACTTTCCTCAATTTTCTGTATGTAGTAAATGTCCCTGAAGCTGTTGTTAAAAAAATGCTACAATGCATCTCAAGATGTTGGACATCGATACCACAAAGTGCTGATGTGAGGTGTGGTCAATATTTAATCAAGTAGGCTACTATGTCTTGGGTAGTGATGAGCTGCTTGAGTATTGTTGGAACCTCATTGCCTCCAGGGAGGTGGATGATATTTTATCATATTTTGACCTGCACCTTGCAGACAGTTGAAAGGATTTCAGGAGATGAAGTATTCACCACATTTGCACCATATTGCAAGTTTCTGACCTGCTCCTGGTGCCACAATATTTGGGCGACTGGTCAAGTTTATTTTCTCATAAATAGAGACCTGCGGATATTGATAGGAGGTTTAGTGGTGATAATACCACTGAATGTCAAGAGATTATAGTTAGATTTTCTTCTGCGAGAGATGGTCTCTGCCTGGAACATGAATTACATGAACATTACTTGGCACATATCAGCCCAAGCTTGAGTATTGTCTAGCTCTTACCACTTGCAGGCATGGACTGCTCCAATTATCTGGGTTGCAAATGGAAAGGAGCACAATGTAATCACCAACAAACACTCCCATTTATCACCTTATGATGGATGGAAAATAATTGATGGAGCAGTTGAAGTTAGTTGGGCCTCGGATACTCTCCTAGTAACTGTTGCAATGATCTCTCGGGATTTGAGGTAGTGGATTTTCAACAGCTGCAGCCATCTTATTTGTGTGCTCGATGACAGCACCATAGAGTCAAACAGCAAGGAAACAGACCCTTTGGTCCAAATCATCCATGCTGCCCAATTTTTCCCAAACTCAACTAGTCCACCTGCTTGCATTTGGACCATTGTCACTGCAAACCTTTCCTATTCGTGTACTTTTACATGCTGTAACTGTCCCTGCAACTAGTACTTCCTCTGGCAGTTCATCCCACATACAGACCACTGTGTGGGTGATAAAGTTACCCTTCAAGTCCCTTTTAAATCTTTCTCCTGTCCCCTTAAAAATATGTCCCTTAGTTTGGAACTCCCCCACACTAGAGAAAAGGATTTTTTAATTCACCTTATCTATGCCCCTCATGATTTTAAAAACCATATTTTGGTATTGTCATAATCACTCAGGGCTCATATTAACATTTTGAGGTGACTGTAGTTTTGGGGAGATTGAATTTAAATGGATCATTATAATTCTGGACTTTAGAAACTGCCAGGCCACTTCAAATAATCACAATGACCTCTGTTCGTTTAAGCAGGTCATAGTAGGATAATGAGAGTTATGAAACAGCAGGTGGACTCATTAAACTGGATAACTGCAGATAGGGCGTTTAATCTGTATTGTCCTGTCGTAACTTGAGAGGTTATTATTCATGTACGTATCAGTGTCCAGAAATTTTATTTCGAGGTAAAATGTTATTTAATGTAAATATTTGTTGGACAACTCCACTAACCTCTGGTACAACAGAAGTATTAAACTGCAGATGCTGGAAATCTGAAAGAAACAGAAACTGCTGGAGAACCTCCGCAGGCCTGGCATCTGTGCAGATAGGAACAGAGTTAATGGTTCAAGTCTGGTATGATTTTTCTTCAGAATCTCTGGTACTACTGAGGTAAGAGACTCAGGGTGATGTCTGAGCTGAAATTCTGGGAGATTATCTGCTGATTTTTAAAAGGTCTTTTCTGTTGGAATTGGAACAACCAAGTTGGCCTTCAGTTTATAGGCCAGAGGAAAAGAATTTGCCAAGAGCTGTCAAATAGCTGTAGCCTAGTAGAATAGAATAAATGAAACTTTTCACCCAATTTCTACTGACTTCAATTTTCTTAAGGCCCCTTGGTGTCAGTCAGTCAGTCAAATTGCAGCCTTGATGTTAATAATATTCTCACCTTCCCTCTCGAATTCAGCTTTTTAACTCGTGGCCAAGGCTGTAAAAACAGCTGGAATTAAATAGTCCTGAAAGAAGCTAAACTGACTATCGATGAAAGGGTTTTGGTGAGTAAGTGCTGTTTGACAGCACTGTTCCTAGCACCTGCATCATTTTATCGATGATTGAGAATAGCCTGATTTGGTGATAATTTGTCACATTGGATGTGGCTTGATTTTCTGTGGACATGATACACCTGGGCAACTTTTAATTTTTATTTGGTAGATACCAGTATTGTACAGGGGTAGCTAGGCTAATAATACAGCCAGTCCTGGAACACACGGGTTCAGCACTACAACCAGAATATTGCTATATCTCAATCACTTCCAGATATTACGCCATGTATCAGATTGGCTGACACTTCAGGAAGAGACTGAGATGAATCATCCACTTGGCACTTCTGCAAATGCTGCAGTTTTGTTTTTCTACTGCTTTATCTGCCAGCATTTGAGAGTAGTGATATTCATGAAGCCTCCACCTTCATGATTGGATGTGACAATTGCAGAGCTTTGAACTAATGTATTGGTTGTAGAATCATATGGTTCTGTCTATCACTACAGCTTCAACTGTTTACCATGATTCTGAACGTGATACATAATGGCAATGAGGCTGGTGAATTTGAGGTCTCGTTATATTCCTCCCACCCTTGGGGTATCGTCACCTGTTGATTCTCCCTTTTGGCAGCTGTACAGAAGCTGCTAGATGTTCCTGTTCTTGCTGGACATGGACATGACATTCTAATTTATAGCTTCTTCGACACTATTGCCTGATTTCTAACCACTAGAAATCCTCTTAGTGCTGGTTCCACTTAATACGAGTGACCAGATAATCTGTGGGAAACATCAGAAGTAGAACATTTCAGCAATGACACTTGTGATCCATCACATTGATTGCTATTAAGCAATCTATTATGGCTTCACACCATGATATGTTTAGATAAGGAGCTCTCTGCAATGTAACCACATGCAATTATATTTTGCAGAACCATGTTCAAATGCTATATTGCGGGAGTGAAATTCAGGCAGCAGTCAAGGGAAAAAAAATCACCTTTTAAATATCACAATTTTGTTGCAAACTTAGAGTTAGATGAGCAATGCGGTAACTCCAAAATGTTATGTTCCACTATTGGGTGTGAAATGGTCATTCTAGGTGAGACCTTTTAGTTGACATCTGCATAGCTTTGTGTAGACATGACAGCAGGTATTTGATGCAAAGTACGCAGCAGTCATCATTGTGTGGGACCATAAATTTTAATGTTAATTGCCAAAAAACTAATTTTCAATTAAATCCAATCTGATGGAGATGGGTGACATTACAGAATCTGTGGGTCTATGACTGATGTAATTGCAGCTAGCTGTGCCTTATATACAGAGAATTATACTCCATGCCGAAGAGAAAAATAGTGACTTACTCTGAGAGAAGTATAGAAATAGCTGGAAAAGCTCAGCAGGTCTGGCAGCTTCTGTGGACAGAAATAGTTAATGTTTCGGGTCAATTGATCCTTCGTCAGTAACTAACTCCGCCTACTTTTCAGGCAGTAGCAGCTGTTTTCTCCTTAAATTGCACAATTGAGCTTGCTGCTAGAATATCAAGGTTTCAGCTTCATGTCACTGTGAATGAATTTCAGGCTCTGTAAGACTTAACAATCATGCATCAATTTTGTGTTCTTGTCCCTGTACCCCGGTGACATTTTAGATACCTCTGTTTCCATTCAACCCTTTTTATAGAATGATTTAAACACCTAATTTACCCAGTTGCCATGCCTTTGTTGACCTTTCAGGGTAAATGTTACTTAAGATCCACCCTAATCCCCTGCAGATTCCTGCTCTCTCCTATGCTCTATGTAATCTCACTTTTTCCATCTTGAATTGTCCCCTTTCACTTTCATCATTCCCTCAGCTACTCTGTCCAATGAACGTCAAGCTCAGATTTGTGCTTCCTACTTCCCCAGGACTGCGTAGACTGTCCCTTGATAAACAACCAAAGCACTAGGACTGACCATGGTCCACCCCCCCGACTGACTTGGGAGGTCAGCTCTGATTGAGCATGTCCCAGCCCTGGGTCTGATATCTCAACAGTGACTTAACTGATCGTCAGACTCTGGACAGATCAAGTCCTTGACTAACCATAGCCAATCCCTGGACTGAGATAAGAAGATCTCGACAGCATCTTGTGGCTAACTGTATTCCCTTTTCATTCCAATACACTCTGTTCCCCTTTTGACTTTCAGACAAGGCCAATTGGTTGAGGCACACAGTGTGCTTGCCACAAAGTTGCTGGCACTTGTAGGTGTGGTATTGATGTATCCCAGCACAGTGATATGTCTGGATAATGATGAGTGGCCTGCTTCACCCTCTGACAACAAACAATGCAGGTCAGCTAAGTTACTAGCCTGTCAATTATACTCAAGATCTTCTGTACTAAAATGCAATCCATGCGACAAAAGCTGATAGCCTGTAGTTTAGGGTCAAAGGGCCTCTGTGCTTAAAGAGAAAAATGGAAGCCAGAGAGGCATGCACGTGAGCATTAAGAAAGTAAGTAATGAGATAGAAAATGCATCTTATGTAGATACATGATATGCCAGCGTGTGCAAAGCAACCTTGCCGTAGCATAAGAGGACAGTATCTCTGATAGGGCTGAAGTGGTGTGTGAGTTGTTTTGAAAGTAGCTAGGATGATTTAGTAAAGCTGATGATTTGGTGATGCTGACTTATGTGCTACAAACAGTGCAGAGGATGTTATCCATGGAGCATGCAAGGTAATGGCAGTGGCAGTGAATGAAGAGAGGCAAGCAGCAAGCTACTGCTGCAAGGTAACTGCACTGACTTTCATGTTGGAAACTAGTACCTTCTAATTTCTCAGGAAAGGGGACAATCCAGTGCTGCATGGAAATAAGGTGAGATGGGCCAATAATGAAATGCAAATGACAGGAAATAAGGTTGTCGCCATCATTAACAACATTAAAAACTCTCTGACGATTAAGTGAAAAATCACAACAAAATTTTTTGACGTCAGGTGTCTGATTTTTTTTCATTCTCACCATATTCTTGCAACTTTCTCACTATTACCAATGCTTCCCAAGGCTTTGGAAAATTCTAACAATCTTTCATGTTATTTGTTACAAATGCAAAGAATTTAAAAACAAAAATACTGCACCAATGCAATTAGATGTGCTCAGATATTTTGCTGAATTGACCTGCAACATATTGGCCTGAATTTTGCAGCAGGAATAACTTTAAGATTATCAGTACTCACCTATTAACAGTAAATAGGACGGCAACTTCTGGTGTCACCAGATGTACAGTTAAATCTGGAAATCATGACTTATGGGACGATTTGCCTTGCTACTCCAGAAGCTGCTTTATACCAATAATGAAACCAGTGATAATCTCACCTCAACAACAGTCAGCAGTAAAACAGATGATTGGCGCACAGTTGTGATAATTCAGTGGGTATCCATTAAGACACAGGGCAAATTTGGCTTGTCTAGTCAAAAGTAAGCAGTTGCATTCATTATGATAAATGCTACGTATACAAACAACTTTCCTTCTTTGTGCTGAAAATTAACTTTTCAAGTGTGCAGTCTTGTTCCTTCAAGTTCTAATAATTAGTGTTGTTAAAAATAATTTGTATTGTTAAACATTTTAACTTCTTTGTTCTTTTCTGCCACTGATACTTGTCTTAAAACTATCTTTCCTTTTTTAAATTTTGCTTGTTTTTAATGTTATTATGTTGATTTGATTCGGATCCCTTGGTTTAGATTCCATGTGCCTCAATAAAGATTATTCAGTCTGATTAGCTGAGGTTACATGCTGTTATTCGTCCTGATCCCAAACCCCCTGCCGAGGCTCCCATACTGTTCCAGATTCCTGAACACCATAAACTGCATGCAAAAGCCTGAGGGTAGCTCTAAGACTAATGAAAAGCAAGGCCATTCATTTTTTACTAACCACAAATTACAGCCAATAATGGTTCAGAATTGTCAAAATAATTTTGAAAATTAAAGATCTATCATACATATTCCCAGTGATTTGACAATTTCTATTTGATGCATTAAGGAATATTGCTCGAAAGTCAACAACAAACCTTTTGGCAGACTTGCTTCAAGGTAAAAATAACAAATTTTAAGGACTCTGTGATCAGAGATAATGGGGACTGCAGATGCTGGAGAATCCAAGATAACAAAGTGTGTTATCCGCCTAGCCGAACTCGTCCTCACCCTCAACAACTTCTCTTTTGACTCCTCCCACTTCCTACAGACTAAGGGGGTGGCCGTGGGCACCCGCATGGGCCCCAGCTATGCCTGCCTCTTTGTAGGTTACGTGGAACAGTCCCTCTTCCGCACCTACACAGGCCCCAAACCCCACCTCTTCCTCCGGTACATTGATGACTGTATCGGCGCCGCCTCTTGCTCCCCAGAAGAGCTCGAACAGTTCATCCACTTCACCAACACCTTCCACCCCAACCTTCAGTTCACCTGGGCCATCTCCAGCACATCCCTCACCTTCCTGGACCTCTCAGTCTCCATCTCAGGCAACCAGCTTGTAACTGATGTCCATTTCAAGCCCACCGACTCCCACAGCTACCTAGAATACACCTCCTCCCACCCACCCTCCTGCAAAAATTCCATCCCCTATTCCCAATTCCTCCGCCTCTGCCGCATCTGCTCCCACGATAAGACATTCCACTCCCGCACATCCCAGATGTCCAAGTTCTTCAAGGACCGCAACTTTCCCCCCACAGAGATCGAGAACGCCCTTGAACGCGTCTCCCGCAACACATCCCTCACACCCCGCCCCCGCCACAACCGCCCAAAGAGGATCCCCCTCGTTCTCACACACCACCCCACCAACCTCCGGATACAACGCATCATCCTCCGACACTTCCGCCATATACAATCCGACCCCACCACCCAAGACATTTTTCCATCCCCACCCCTGTCTGCTTTCCGGAGAGACCACTCTCTCCGTGACTCCCTTGTTTGCTCCACACTGCCCTCCAACCCCACCACACCCGGCACCTTCCCCTGCAACCGCAGGAAATGCTACACTTGCCCCCACACCTCCTCCGTCACCCCTATCCCAGGCCCCAAGATGACATTCCACATTAAGCAGAGGTTCACCTGCACATCTGCCAATGTGGTATACAGCATCCACTGTACCCGGTGTGGCTTCCTCTACATTGGGGAAACCAAGCGGAGGCTTGGAGACCGCTTTGCAGAACACCTCCGCTCAGTTCGCAACAAACAACTGCACCTCCCAGTCGCAAACCATTTCCACTCCCCCTCCCATTCTTTAGATGACAGGTCCATCATGGGCCTCCTGCAGTGCCACAATGATGCCACCCGAAGGTTGCAGGAACAGCAACTCATATTCTGCCTGGGAACCGTGCAGCCTAATGGTATCAATGTGGACTTCACCAGTTTCAAAATCTCCCCTTCCCCAACTGCATCCCTAAACCAGCCCAGCTCTTCCCCTCCACCCACTGCATCCCAAAACCAGTCCAGCCTGTCTCTGGCTCCCTAACCTGTTCTTCCTCTCACCCATCCCTTCCTCCCACCCCAAGCCGCACCCCCATCTACCTACTAACCTCATCCCACCTCCGTGACCTGTCCGTCTTCCCTGGACTGACCTATCCCCTCCCTACCTCCCCACCTATACTCTCTCCACCTATCTTCTTTTCTCTCCATCTTCGGTCCGCCTCCCCCTCTCTCCCTATTTATTCCAGAACCCTCACCCCATCCCCCTCTCTGAAGAAGGGTCTAGGCCCAAAACGTCAGCTTTTGTGCTCCTGAGATGCTGCTTGGCCTGCTGTGTTCATCCAGCCTCACATTTTATTAACAAAGTGTGAAGTTGGATGAACACAGCAGGCCAAGCAGCTTCTCAGGAGCACAAAAGCTGACATTTCGGGCCTAGACCCTTCATCAGAGAGAAGGTCTGATGAAGTGTCTAGGCCCGAAACGTCAGCTTTTGTGCTCCTGAGATGTTGCTTGGCCTGCTGTGTTTATCCAGCTTCACACTTTGTTACCTTACATTTTAAGGACTCTGCTTGTTTCGTATGTATGTACTCAATTAATGGGCTAGCACCTAAGGGTAACTTCAGCAATCCTACATTCTCATTAGAAAATTGTAACTGCTCGAGGGGAGAGTGGCTTGGTGAATAGGTACTAGCGTGTTCTATTCCTATCTGTTTTCTAGTTCTATTTCTGACCATGTTTTGCAGTAAACAAAGCTTTCCACTAACAATACAGGGTCACCAAACAGACAAGATAGAATTACATTATGCACAGGGTGTATCCGTTGTCAAAAGTCTTTGGTAAATTGCATTTTTTTTAGATTTGTATCTCTTGATCATATTGTTTGTTACCTATCCATGTTAACAGTAGACATGTCAAAGATGCACATCCCGTAGTACAAGTATTAGAACTACTGGAAAGATTGAGCCCCTTTTAAGCGTAGATGAACTTATTCAACAGGTGGACATTGTACCAAAATGGTAACACACCCTGCTGAAGTACAATTAAAATGACACAGTATGTACTTAGAGCCAGTCACTAAACAAATAATTGCATTAAAATTAAAACATGCACAATAGACAATTATGTAAAAAGGCTATAAATAAATTGTTACATCTGTGCAAAGCCTATCTAAATGAACCACAAATCTAACCTATTTCTAAGGCCTTTACTTACATCTCTCCAACACTCTCTCAACAACATAAGGGACACCCTTTGTTCTTAACTTCCACCAGTCTAACCCATAAATTGATCAGATCATAACAAAATAAGGACTTACTATTCAGCATGTCTTCCCCTTCCCCACTGCATCTTCTGAACAGACGATTCATTCCAGGCTTGATTTATTGACTCCTCCAACACTCCGAGATCTAGTTGCCCATCACCTGGGTCTTTTCGCAACAGTAGCACATGCATCCTTTGTAGATACAATGTCTATCCATTCACCTTTTGTTACATACCATTCAATCTTCATTGCCCTTTAAACAACGCTGTGATGCTAAACTTCTTAAATTAAAGGCGTTGTGTGAGTTTCAAGGAAAGGGGAAAACGAGCTGCATTCTTCTGCATTGGTGGTCACATACCAGTAGTGAAGTGGAATCAGTTGTAATCCCTGCAGGAAACATTCTTAGAAACAACATTAAATGTGAATTCCTGAACAATAAGTTCACAGAAAAGCCATTTGATAAATATGATGAATATAATTGCCTAGAAATATCACGCTATAAATCGTACCATTGTTGCCCAATGAAATGTCAGTGGTGCCCATTGCTGATGTGCAGAGGTACTGACACCAGAATTTCCTGTGGCCACGCAACTGTAAATTATTTCAGTAATGATTGACATAAAATCCAAAACAGGAATAACCTTCTGACATGCGTGAAAATTAGAGTGCAGCCCTTAAAAATCAATTCTGGCTAAAAGTTGCAGTAGCATCCTCAGAGCAGCATATGAGTAAGGAACAGTGCTAGCTTGGATCAGTTCATTGTTAACTCATTTGACTGTGTGTGTCATGACCGTTTCTTTACTACATTACAGATCAGGAATGTCTAACACTGGGCAACTTAGCAGAGACGGCCACACCAAGGAGACAGAAAATTAATGCAGACTCAAAGAATAAAGCGCTGCAATGTTTCAAAAATAGATCTGCAAACCTACCTAGATGAAATGCAGGAGAGGAGAGACATACCACTATGCCCAAAGCAAGAAATCTAGCAAGAATATCACTTGTCCTGTATTTGCACTCTCTAGCAATTATTTGCTTCCACAGCCCTAACACTCCCTTCCCTCACTTTAACTCGGTATAGCACCACATTTCCTTCCCTCCTGCTTAGCACGTTTCTCAATTATTAGTTTTCATCTCAACTGAATTATAAATTGTAGCGGAAATAGAGAAGGAACAGTGCCCTGATAATTTCCAGCTTGTGTAAGGAACAAAGCATCTATAACCTCTCAGCTTTCTGAATCTGGTAGCTACTGTTACATTAGTTATTCCACAGAGAAATGGGAACCCAGGTCCAGGGCCCCTTGCATTGGTGATGACTAGAGTTAGCATGCCTGATGCTACTATCTCTCAAGACAGCAGCACCTATCTAATGCTCTGTCATCACCCTATAAAACTAGGCTACCCAGGAGCAAGTGTCAGAGATGCAACCAGCATTGTGACCCTAACAGAGGACAGATGTGCAAAAGAAGGACTATTTCAGATCCATGATCCTTATCAGATAATGAGATATGAAACACAACAAATTATACTTAAGCCCCTGATTGTAATAAGAGAAGCAGCAGAAATAGCACACGGAGCCATCGAGGGGGAGCATTATGTTATACCAGGATTGTTTGGCTTCTCTTCACTTTGTACTTGACTGTTGCATTACAATGAAAATTTAGATGATTTGTTGTTACATATGGAGGTCATAAAGCATCATGAAGGAGAAGTTATTTTGCTCATTTACAGGATGAGGGCAACATTGACAAGAGCAACATTTACTGTCTATCTTTAACTGAGTGGCTTGCTAAGCCCCTTTAGAGGAATAAAGCACATGGCTGTGGTTCTGAAGTTGCATGTAGATTCAATCTAGTAAGGATGGAAAACTTTATGGCAATTGGGTAACTTTTTAAAAATTCATTCACAGGATAAGGGTGTCACTGGCTAGGCTAGCACTTATTGCCTGGTTGTCCAGACCAGTTAAGATTGGCAGTTTCCTTCTTTACATAAAAACAGATGGGTTTTCCCCAACAATCAATCCATGGTCATCATTAGACTCTTAACTTCAGATTTTTATTGAATTCAAATTCCACCATCTGCTATGGCAGGATTCAAACCCAGGTCCCCTGAACATTACTGGCATCTCTAGATTAACAGCCCAGTGATAATAGCACTAGGCCATCATATCATTACTAATCCCAGCCTTTTAGTCAAGATATTTTAACAACTAAATATTTGAAAAGTGTATTGTATTAAATTGTTTTAAAATTCTTCAGCTACTCTAGTGAAATTTGAACTGTACTCTTCCGATTAATAGTCCAATGAAAACCATGACACTACTATTACCTATATATTTATCTGGCGTTTATTTGCTTAATCCGATACATATTATCGTCTCTGCCATGTAAAGTCAAAGAGGGCTAGTATAATGTTGTTGTAGGATAGGTCCTAGACTAAAGTTGCATCTTTTGAAGATGGATGAGGCAGTTGTATGAGGTAGCTGTGCTGAAACAATTAATGTTGGACATTGCATTCAGCTCCATTCAATCCAATGATGTCACACAATCTTTGGTGAAAAGTCAAGGAATTTAGCTCCAGATTTCAAAGGGGTCATGTTGGACAGGAGCTGAACAGACCATTCGTTCCCTCCTACCTCCTCGATCTTCGATTAAAATCATGACTGATCTTACTGTTCCACACTCTTGTCTACCCCACTAGAATATACACAAGTTAAAAAAAAAGTCAGGAGTGGGAGTTGGTTATTTGGTCATGTAACTTGCTCCATTTAATAAAATTATGGCTAATTTGACTGTAGCCTCAACACCACATTTCCACCTAGTCCCAATAACCTCTAATCACCTTACTTATTAAGAATCTAATTCTGCTTTACAAATATTCAAAAACTCTGCTTTCACAGCCTTTTGAAGGAGAAAGTTCCAAATGCTTATAACACTCAATAAGAAAAATTATTGCTTCATTCCTGTCTCAACTGTCCTCACATTTAAGATGATAACTCCTCATTCCAGATTCTCTCAAACAAAAACATCTTCTCCGTATCCAGCAGTGGTCTTTTTTTTTTGGAGCAGCACTCATCCAGGCAAGTGGGGAAAATTCCATCACACTCCTGTTTGGTGCCTTATAGATGGTGGGCAGGCTTTGGGGAGTCAGGATGTGAATTACTTGCTGCAGGATTCCTAGCTCTGATCTGCTCTTGTAGCCACTGTGTTTAAGTGATGAGTCCAGTTGAGCTTCTGGTCAATGATAGGACCCCAGGATGTTGAAAGTGGGACATTCAGTGATGACAAAACCACTGAATGTCAAAGAGCAGTGGTTAGATTTGTCCCTTTATTGGAGATGGTCATTGCCTGGCATTTGTGTGGTGTGAACATTCCTTGCCACTTGACAGCGCTAGCCTGGATACTTTCCAGATCTTGTTGCATTTGAACATGGACGACTTCAGTATCTGAGGAGTCATGAATTGTGCTGAACGTTGTGCAAACATTCCTGCTTCTGACATTATGATGAAGGGAAGGTCACTGATGAGGCAGCTGAAGAATGATTAGGCTTCACACCCCACCCTAAAGAACTCCTATAGAGACATCCTACAAGTGGGTTGATTGTTCTCCAACAATTACAGCCATCTTCTTATGAATCCAAACAGCAGAGAGTTTGCCTCCTGATTCCCATTGATTCCAACGCATCAAACCTCGTACTAGCTGCTCTTTTAGGAACCTTGAATGAATTCCATCAAAGCATGCAACCTGTCAGGCTGCAGCTCCAAGAAATTACTCAGTATCTTTTCTCTGGTTATTGCAATTTCCCCAAGTTCTGTCTTTCTTTCCATTTTTTAAACTTACAGCATGTTGCTATTGTCATCTAAAGTGAAGACCACTGCAAAATACTTGATCAATTCATTTGGCATCTCCTTTCCTTTTAATTTTCCATTATTAATTTGTTTTAAAAATTATTTTCTTAACTTTAGAACAAGTCTTGCCGTACATATATTTGCAGCTATATTCCTTGCACACTAAATTTTTCTCCTCATTAATCTTTTAGTCATTCTTGGATTTTAAAAAACTGTCCAATTTTATATGCCAACCAACATTACACAAACACATGCTTTTCTTCAAATTTAGTACAACCTTTAACATTTTTCAGTTAGCCACAAAAGCTGGATTCTACTACTAGAATTTCCATTCTCACTGGTTTGTGTATTCTGAAATATCCCCTTTAAATGTTTGCCACTGTATGCCTATGGACATGTCACAACATAGTTTGTCATTTTCACTTTAGCTCTACTTTCATACCTTCATAATTTGTTTCATTTATGTTTAAAATACAAGTCATTGACCCACTCTTATTTTCCTCAAACTGAATATAAAATTCAACATCGTCCTCAATGCTACTTGGGGACATCTTCGCTGTGGGGTCACTAAAAATCCTATTTGTTGCAGAATACATGATCTAGTATTGCTTGCTCACTGGTTAACCTCAAAACGAGCTATTCTGAGAAACAATCCCAAAGACAGGGAAGTAAAATCTGGAATTAAAAGTTTAATGAGGACCATGAATCCATTGTTGACTGGAAAAACCCATCTGTTTCACTGATGTCTTTTAGGGAAGCAAACTGCCATCCTTAGCTGGTCTGGCCTAAATGTGATTCCAGACCACAGCAATGTGGTTGATTCTTAACTACTCGCTGGGCAATTAGGGACGGGCAATAAATACAACCTAGCCAGTGATGCCCTCATCCCACGAATAATATTTTTTAAAAATGTCTTATTTCAATTTACGTATCACTCAGGTAATTACCTATCTCTTGAGGTTCTGCTTCCTAATTTGGTGCCCAACTCTTCATACCAATTATACAGGCCCTTTCTCCTTGACCTGCCTATATTAGTGGTGCCTACATGGTGGCTGGATCCTCCTTCTCCCAATATAAGTTACTCTCTAATCTTAAGCAAACCATGGCACCAGGCAAGAAGCATAGCCTTCTGAAAGGTCACTCTCTGCTGCAACGTCAATCTGTTTTTCTCCCCCCAACTTGAATGGCTTCTGTACATGATGTCGTTGTCTCCCTCCAGCCCTCACTGTCATTCAAGCAAGCCAAAACAACCTCAAACCTATCGGACAATTGCAAAGCTTCTTGGTCTCCAGGTTTCGTTGCCTACCTCAGCTACAGATAGGCTCTCCTGTTCCTGATCACTGATCAAATCAAATCAGGATCCCATTCTAAGGTACATTTAATCTAGCTGAAGTGTCATAATGTCTGCAGCTCAACCTCCAGCTCAATGTTTTTGTGCTGGAGCTCAAAGAGCTTCAAACATATTGCTGGATATGTTTGTCCTGGATCTCACTGGCATCCAGGGTTTCCTATCTGCTGCAACATTCACACATTTTCCCCCTTTATTCATTAATAGGATGAGGGCATTGCTGCCTAGCCAGCATTTATTGCCCATCCCAGAATCAACCACATTGCTGTGGATTTGGACTCACATATAGGCCAGACCAGGTAAGGATGGTAGTTTCCTTCCCATAAGACATCAATGAACCAGATGGGGGTTTTCCCAACATTTGGCAATGGATTCATGGTTATTGACAGTTTATACATCCCTCCATAAACCTGGATTAAATATAGAATTTAACTGGCAAACTGCACATCACTGTGAAATACAAATACGTTAGAAAGAGATCAAGATTTCCTTTACTCACCCATCTCTCAGCTCTCTGCTTGAAGTCACGTTTTCCTCCTCCTGATAAGCATAATTACTAGGACTAATTAGTTAATGTATCTATTGATATCATTCAATGAACTGTATGTTGCTGTTTAAACAAATGCCTCTTTTTGTTAATACATACTTGTCATTCATTCTCAACAACTGTTAGCTGAACAGGTCCTTACTGGCAGCAGGAAGAGGGATAGGTGGTAGCACTCTACCCAATTACAGGCTACCAGTAGTTGGTCCTGCGAACATACAACAATAAAGTTTTCACATTGAAGGCAAACCATGTTAAACACGAGAATACTTTTCACTATTGAATTGTGCACGGATGACAATTTGGATAAGCTAGCTGTGTGGTACTAACTTATTGTCATTTTGAGAGAAAACATTGCCTGTCTCATGGTGCTAATCTCACAGTAGTGTGGCTGTATCCCAGCACTCCCACTGTTCTGTGTGAGAACAGAATATTGCAATGATAAGATGTTATGTAGAATGTAGAACAATACAGCACAGTACAGGCCCTTCAGCCCACAATGTTGTGCTGATTTATTATCTAGCTAAGATCAATCTACCCTGCATGTTGTACATTTACTAACATCCATGTGCTTATCCAAGAGTCATTTAAATGTCCGTAACGTATCTGACTCTACCACCACCACTGGCAGCAGCACATTCCACTCACCCACCACTCCACCTTTTGTAAAGAACCTATCTGTGACATCTCCTCCATTCCTTCCTCCAGTCACCTTAAAATTATGCCCCATCATGATAACCATTTCTGTTCTGGGAAAAAGCCTCTGGCTATCCACTGTCTCTATGCCTCTCATCATTTTGTACACCATCCTTGCCTTTATGCTTTAAAAGTTGTTGCAGATGCTGAAAGCCAGTCAAAATGAAAGGAGTCCGTTTCAATTAAACTCAGTTAACATTAGAATTTCCATTGCCAACTGGTGCTCTCTGACTGACAGCTTTATTTCGAGTCCATTCAGATGGGCATAAGACTCCTCTATGCCCTCTCCATTTATGCAAATTTCCAATGCTCTGTTGTACTCAGGCTTTACAGTGCACTGAGGTGGTTGTACCTGAGATGGTTGGGACCTTGAAGTCATCACCTGTTTCTTGGACATTAGTCTGTGGGCTCACTCTCCGCAAAGTTGATGTTTGATTTACTTCAGCTTGCTGCTATGCACGTGTGCTGGGTGAATCTCCCAGTGCAGGTTCCTCGAGCTGATTCTTTACATTATCTTCAGCTGGCGTGTTCAAGAAGTTTCATTTTCAATGGGAAGAGGGTCTTTAGCCAAGATGCTCTTTAGATGTATGAATTCCACCGTCACCGGAACCGATAATGCCTTTAACTTGCCCAGTCTGGCAACAACGTCCTTTTTTTGTACCAGTGCACCTTGTAAAGAATGAAAATGTGTTTGACTTGTTTTTCATTGTGATGCAACTCACAACTTTAGAGCTTGCTGTACAAAGGATGCAATCTGTCCGAGTCAGCAGTGGGTAGGTACAAGGTGAAAACTCGCTGTACGGTTAAATCGTTGGAAGCGGACAGATCCCACAGACCTCCCCTCTGTGTGCACCCCTCTCCGGGTACAGTTACGGGGTCGACCTGCTGACCTCCAGGCTGATAGGAACTTGCCTGTGACATTGTGACGGAACACGCACAGCTCCCGAACCCGGCACGTGAGGAGGAGACTGACAGAGAGAGAGAGAGAGAGGGGCGGGTTCAATCCCAGCGCCGGCCCCAGCAGTACGGACATACAGCTCCAGTCACTTTCCCAGTCACCTTTGAAGAGAGAGCCTGTGAAAAAGCTCGAAACTGCACATCAGCCCCGACTGCTTCCAGACAGACCGCAAGTGTGCAGCTCGTCTGCAGTAAATAACCCATTCAGGATGTACCAGGGGCACATGCAGGTCAGTCAGAACGTAGCCAAATACGTATTTGTGTAATTTTGTGTTTTTAAAAAAAATTTAAATATGAGGTAACCTCAGCATGAACGTTGGCTTTCAATGGTCAAATGCAATTCAGAGCGAAACGAGAAAATGGCATGCAAAATGAAAAGGAAAATGATTGTCAAGGTGATCTGGCTGTGTTAGTTACAGAATGATGCACAATAAAACACAAGTTTTCAGTTGTGCATTCAGGATGCAGCGGCAGGCATATATCATC
The DNA here is from genome assembly GCF_030684315.1 of Stegostoma tigrinum. NCBI lineage: Eukaryota > Metazoa > Chordata > Chondrichthyes > Orectolobiformes > Stegostomatidae > Stegostoma > Stegostoma tigrinum. Next base: position 37,294,321 of record NC_081367.1, on the reverse strand, counting down.
GCTGGTTAAATTTATACGCGTGTATGCTATCAATGACAGCAGCTTACCTTGGCATAATGTGGAATTACGATCCAGTTTATGGAGAAGGTTAACATGAACTGCGGTGTAGCTTTACATCTAGTACATGTTTTAATACATTTAAGTATTACGCAGAAATATGATGCCTGACACTCGTCGATTCAAGGGCGACGGATGATGGAAGGCGGAAAAGAATCTGCTACGTTTTGCACATTTTAATGCAAATGCTCAGTTGCTGAAGAAAGGCAGAAATTTACAATTTGTGTCTTGCAGATACAGTAGTGTGCCGCCGTGTGTATAACATGGACGCATTGCATGTTTGAGACAATAAATAACTATTACAGGCGTCACAAATTAAACATGCAGGAGTTTTGAACGGGTGTTGTGTATAAACTAATCTACTGATCAGTGCTGGGATTGGAAATCTTGGTGTGAATGATTGTCGGCATTTGGCTTTGTTGAATCCGCAAATTTGTTTCTTTATATAACCATTGTCATCACTGGGAATCCAACTCACTTCGAGTCTTCACATTTTTATTCTTGCTCGCATATCAGTATTTCGTCACGACATTCTTAATTTCTTTCTAAAGATTTCGTACATAATAAAGCAGTTTTCTTATTTATTGCGTGTATTGATCTTCTAATTTATCCATGTTCTGCACGAGTCGCGACATCGGAATGGGTCACGGAACCCTGTCAATAGTGACTGTGAGTGACAGCAACAGGCTTGTAGACTTCAACACTGCCCTTGCATCTCCCTCTTTGACTATCCGAAAACTTCTGTACGGGCATGTTTTAGCAACACAAAAAAGTGACGTTACTAAGGCACAGTGCAGTTTCGTTGTGAAAATAATATAAATCCGCAATACGACTCTTTTTAAATTGCTGGGCTGTCAGAATTTGAATGTCCCAGAATTTTGCTGATCATTCCACCGGAAAATCACAAAGATATATAGGATCAGATATGCTATTGAAAGTAGGCATAACGATCATTTTTTCTAACGTTTAATGGAAATATTATTAGGCATGTTTTTGATGTTGCTTTTCTTTCCCAAGTGTATACCTCTGCATATTTAGTTAAGGGCCTACCGGGATCAGGTGTGAGCAATATTCATTTTTAGTACTGGTTAGTCTCAAATCAGACACAACGTAGAGATCCCTCAGATCAATACGTGGACAACAGATCAATACCAATTCATGCAAAAACAGGCAGTTTTGCCAGTGCATTTTTACACAGTCCTGTGCTCGTAAATTTGTAATTGAAATAATTATTAAATCTTAAGTTTCCACCTTGATAGCTCACTTCTCAAATCTTAGCTATACGTTGACCCCAATAATTATAGATGATAGCAACATACAGTGTTTATATTGATAATTTATGTAGCAAATTAATGGCAATTTGAAAACTCTACAGTATCGTTTATTTGGTAGTTACACTTGAGATAGTTCTTCTGTACAAATTTTAGTCCAACTTGACTTTCTTTCTGTAAAATATTTAAATTCAGTGGAGAAATTGCTCATATAGGGCAAAGGTGTAAAAAGTGATGTTGGACCAATGTCACATTCTGCGTCTTTAATTTTCATTTTAATGATCTAGTGTTTCCTGTTTAACACTGTTGGCTAAAGTCAAAGTACTTCACTACACTCATATCATACAAACTAAATTGCTTTTCTCCTTGTCTCAAATCCAGCTGTATTAGGAGCATGAGGGTTTAAAAGCACTTGATTTGTTTTAGTGCAATTTTATTTGTGAGAATAATGTCCAGAGAGAACTTAGGTATCATGCAAAATTATAGTTTTAAGGGACCAGTTGTGAGATCTGTTTGGATTAGTAATCTGGAGCCCCAGACTAATGTTCTGGGGACAGTGGTTCAGATCTCACTGTGATGGATAATAGAATTTGAATTTAATGAAAAGAATGTAATTAATAAACTGGTATATTGTCAATTGTTTTACGACCCCCGAATTGACTTGATTCACTGTCCCTTATGGGATGAGTCCAGCCACCAAGAAACTCCAGACCCACTGCTATGGTCACAGTTGAATTTGAACTGGCCGAGTAAACCCCACAGTTCAAAGGCAGATCGGGGTGGCCAATAAATGCTGACCCAGCCAGTGTTATTCATATCCCATGAATAAATTTTAAAAAGAGAGATGTGTCATCAACTTCGGAAATAACAAAAATATTCTTACAATCACATTTTTCCACGAAGCACATAGGTAGAATAAATCTGTCGCTGGAATATAATCAAACATTTCAGGCAACGTTTATATGTGAAAATGAAAAGCTCACAACTACTATGTGTTCACCTATGTGTCATGGTTAAAACTTTTTATTTCTACTTAATACTATTGTCTAAATATTTGGCTGATTTTTACCTTTTTGATTTAATAAATTTTAAAATAGCATTTCATCTCAATCCTGCAACATTCCCTTGGCAAGCGTTTGGGTTCCAAATCATTCTATACAGAATAGATCATAGAATCCCTGCAGTGTGGAAACAGGCCCTTCAGCCCAACAAGTCCACACCGAACCTCAGAGCATCCCACCTAATCTACACATCCCTGAGCACTACGGGCAATTTTAGCATGGCCAATCCACCTGGCCCGCACATCTTTGGACTGTGGGAGGGAACCGGAGCACCTGGAGGAAACCCACGCAGACACTGGGAGAATGTGCAAACTCCACACAGACGGTCACCAGAGGCTGGAATCAAACCCAGGTCCCTGATGCTATGACGCAGCAGTGCTTACCATTGAGCCACTGTGCCACCCAAATATGTATTTCCTAATATGTAGAAACCTGTATTAAAGTACAGAAATCCTATGCAAATTTCTACAAGAGCAGTAATATATTTGAATAGGATACTGTCAGTATCAATCTGCCATGAAAAGTCGCACCGGGTCAGAGATGAGTTTGCAAGATGGAGTTTAAAAAAACAGGCTCAGTCATAGAAGACCGAGGATAGCAGTGGAAGGGGGCATTTCTCAATGGAAGGCTGTGACTAATGGCGTTTCTCAGGGATCACTGTTGGGACCTTTACTTTGTAATATGTACATGATTTGGAGGAAAATGTAACTGGTTTGCTTAGTAAGTTTGCGGATTACACAAAGGTTGGTGCAATTGCAGATAGTGATGAGGACCTCTAGGGGATGCAGCAGGGTATCGATCGTTTGGTGACTTGGGCAGAGAGGCGGCAGATGGAGTTTAATCTTGCAAAAATATGAGGTAATGCATTTCGGAATGTCTAATCCAGATGGAAAATATACAGTAAATGACAGAATCCTTAAGATTACTGATAGTCAGAGGGATCTGGATGTACAGGTACACAGGTCACTGAAAGTGGCAACACAGGTGGAGAAGTTAGTCAACAAGGCATAGGGCATGCTTGCCTTCATCAGCCAGGGCATTGAGTTTAAAAATTGGCAGGTAATGTTGGAGCTATATAGAACCTTAGTTCGGCTGCATTCGGAATATTGTGTTGAATTCTGGTCGCCACACTACCAGAAGGATGTGGTGGCTTTGGAGAGGGTACAGAAAAAAATTACCAGGATGTTGCCTGGTATGGGGGGCATCAGCTATGAGGATAGATTGGAGGAACTTGGGTTTTTCTCTCTGGAACGATGGAGGTTGAGGGGTGACCCGATAGAGGTCTGCAAGGTTATGAAGGACATGGACAGAGTGGACACTCAGAACGTTTTTTTCCAGGGTGGAAGAGTCCGTTATTAGGGTGCATAGGTATAAGGTGCAAGTGGCAAGATTTTTACGCAGAGGGTGGTGGGTGCCTGGAACTCGCTGTGGTGGGAGGTAGTGGAGACAGATACTATAGTGACTTTTAAAGGGCATCTTGACAAATGCACAAATAGGATGGGAATAGAGGGATATGGTCCCCAGAAAGGTAGGGGGTTTTAGTTGTGATGGGCAGCATGTCAGTGCAGGCTTGGAGGGCCAAAGGGCCTGGTCCTGTGTTGTAATTTTCTTTATTTATTGTTTTCTCTGATACTTCCCATATTATTCTGACATTTGGCTATTATATTTTTCCATTGTACTTTTTCTTATTCATTTATGGATGAGGGCCTTACTGGCTAGGCAGCATTTATTGTCCATTCCTAATTCCCCAGAGGGCAGTTCAGAGTCAACCACATTGCTGGTCTGGAGTGACATGAAGGCCAGACCAGGTAAGGATGGCAGTTTTCCGACCTAAAGGGCATTAGAGAACCAGAAAGGTATTTCCAACCATTGACAATGGATTCATGGTCATTGTTAGATGCTTAATTCCAGATATTTATTGAATTCAAATTCCACCACCTGCCATGGCAGGATTTGAATCTGAATCCCCAGAATGTTATCTGGGTTTCTGGATTAACAGGCCAGCAATAATACCACTAGGCCATTATCTCCCCTTTGCCTTTGCCTTAAACAAGTGATCATTGTATAGAGCATCAGCAGTCTGTGCTTTTGGAATGGAGACATTGTGCTGTCACCCAGTAACCACATACGCACTCTTACTAAATTTCCTCTTTGGGTAGCAATGAATATCATCTCTAGGCTGATGTTTACTCTTCCTGGTCTTTTGTCAATATGTTACTTTTTGAAAGGACCTTACTGCCTACATGTATCAGATCAGGTAACTCAGCACTGACTAGAAATATATAGTTTTCTTTCTGTACAATGAGAAATATATCACTTTTGATACTAGCGCAAGTCTTATATACCTAAATATTTAGTGCATAATTTTATTAGTATGTATCAAAGCACAGTTTAAGAAACTTACTGAATCCAGGGAGTAGGAACCCAGAAGTATGTGTAAGAACAGTTTTGGAATTGAGCAAACTAAAATAACAGATGCTAGCTTGCATTTTATTGGTAACTGGCAAATACAGCTTGATGTATTATATATTTTATTTGTCATTTCTAACAAAATAAATGAAGTAATGAATTTTTCCAATTGAAAATCAATCAATAGCACCTTGCAGTGTGGCAAAATTACCTAGCTGAAAAAACTTATTACAGTATATTCCACAAACAGTTGACTCACTATCAATTTCCCTATACTCCATGACATCTTGGAGCTGGATTGACAGTTCTACCACATTATCTGTCCAAGAAGCCATTATTTGCCAGCATGTGACTCAAGACCCTGCTTGATGGGGAAAGGGAAGCAGGTACCAGGAATTCTCTAAAACTATGACTAATTCATCCTGATTAACATGATGATCAGCACATCCACTGTAAAATAGTTTCAGCCCATTGTCATAACCCTCTTAATTGCAATTACACACCATCCTCATCAAATGGTTACAGCAGCTAGAGCTTAATAACTGCTGAACTGAATCCAGATTAGCACATCTTATTTTTAAAAAATAGTTTACATGTTTAGCGTCCATTTGTCATTTCAAGTCTGTATTTCCTGGGTACCCGTGATTAAAAAATTCCAATTCCTGCACATCATGCTGTAGTACAACAGTATTCCTGAGTTCAACCCTGCACTTGAGGCTTGTTCGTCCAAGGTTTGATTTAGCATCTAATGTTATTAGCTTTTGTGTGATGTTTCGTTAACTATCTCAAATATGAGAACTGAACATTCTACCTTCCTGATTGCTGTAACTGAGTAGTACGATGGGTGGTGAATTTATCCACAACACCATTTCATTGGGCTTTATTAAAGTTTTGATTATTCATGTATTCTTAAATGCCTTTTCATAATTGGTATAAACATAAGAGTGAACTGGCTGCAAGGCATAAGCAGATTGGGCTTGCAATCTACAGATCATATATATGAGCAGTTTTGACGATTGTCAGGTTGGTTGCTGATGACACTTCTCTTATTCAGTAATGTGTTTCTTGCTGGAATCCAGCCTGCCAGGTTCGCTACCTTTTGATTGTGATGTGTACAAAAGAATAATAAGTAATTCAGTTGTACGAAGCACACATCTCTATTTAATGTAATCCGGTGCTAGTTAAAAGAAACACAAGTGTGGAAAATAAGAACCAGAATAGGCCATTTGGTCCAACAAACCTGATCTGCCATTTGATGTGATCATGGCCGTTCCTCTACCTCAGCACTATACTTCTGGGTGCCTTTGTTTAGAAATCCGTCTTTCTTTTAATCTTTTTAGTGACTGGGTCTCGACCACCTTCTATGTGGAAGAAAAAAACCACAGGTTTCAAAGTGAATAAATGCCTCCATATCTCGTCCTGATTGGGTCTATCACATATATTGAGCTCAAGAATCTTGCCTTAAAAATATTCAAAGATTCTGTTTTTTTTAAGGAGAGAATTCCAAAGACTCTGCGAGATACTCTGAGAGAAAGGGTTTCTATCATCTCTTATATGGATGACCTTATTTTTAAATTGTAACTTCTGGTTCTAGGCTCTCCCACAAGAAGAAACACCCTTTCCACATCCGCCCTGTCAATATCCCCAGGATTATGTTTTACTCAAATTGCCTCTTAGTCTTCTAAACACCTGAAAATTATAGCCTAAACACTCCAACCTTTCCTCATAAGATGATGTCCCCATTCTCGATATCAGTATAATGAACATTCTCAAGTATTTCCAATACATTACATCCTTGCTTAAACAAATCTCTCAATACTGTGCATGGGGTACTTAAAATGTGACCTCACCAATGCCCTGAATAACTGAAGAATAACATCCCCATAGTCATTTAATTTTCCTTGCGTAGATAATATTCTATTAGTTTTCCTAATTACTTTCTTTACTGGCATATTCATTGGCGTTACCCAGATCCCTCTATCTTAATCTATCCTTAGTTACCTGGATGCTGACACCAGGAAAGAGGGAACTTTCATTATGATTGGAGTCTAATCTAGTGTAACAGATTGCCTGCTCATTGTGGAAACCATCCCATTTTCATTCCATTATTTTCAACAAAATGAAAATTGGACATGTCAACAATCTCCTCCACCAGAGTGCCACGGATATTCTCTGCACCTGAAATAAAACGAGTTTCATCTGCCACCAAAAGCATCATTTACCCTGTTAAGCATCAGTGCCAACAGAATGCTTGAAAAAGTGAAGGTTCTTTTGGCTTAATACCCAAGTGATTTGGTAGAAATCAACAGAACTCTTAAGATCTTTGTGTTGACATGAGTACATATCTTTTATTAAGATATAATCTGGTAAGAAGAGTGAAATGGGGGATTTTTTTGTTTGTTGTAATTGATAACAAGGGCACATTTTGGACCTGGTTTTTGACAAGAAACAAACTTAAAAGAACTAAGTTTACGTGTTAGAAAAACTGCTTTTACTATCTCAGTTCCCAACATGGTTCCATCAACTTGTCTGTGCAAATCATTAGAAACAGATTTCAATGAAACATGTACATGCCATTGAGAAAGAAGTCAAGCAAATTAAGATCAAGTACATATTCAGTTTCAAAGCCTTTTTTTATTGTTTGTAGAGAAAAGAAAATGGACATCATTGCTCCAGCTTTAAATCAATATATAATTCAAGAGCTAATGTACATATTGTTCCACATTAGCTTCGAAGATACAATGATTAATTGAAGTGGACTGAAGTTCCACATTTTATGTGCAAACTTTCAAATTGGAAAAGATATGTATACTGAATGTCCGATTTTCCCCAGACAGCTGAAACCTGTATTGCAAACTGTGCAGTAAACCAAAGACAGTGTGCAAGCTTTCAAATGAATTTGAGGTTTATTTGTGAACATGTGACCAGTTTGGAACTAGCTTTCCTTGTGTCACTGATTTTTGTTTTTCAAAAACTGTTGTCTTGCATTCAGTGTGAATTGCGTGTAGATTCCAAGCTAAACATTTTTGGATTTGTGATTTCATGACCATATCTGAAAACATTATTGTCATCAGCATTCAACACAGACCCTTCAGTCCAACCAGTCCATGTCGACCGTAATCCTAAACTAAACTAAACTGGTCTCACCTGCCTGTGCTTGGCCCATATTCTTCCAAGCATTTCTTTATTCTTGTACTTATCCACATATCTTTTAATAGTTATACGCCCACATCCACTACTTCTTCATCTGGAAGTTCATTCCACACAGGAACCACTGTGGTGTTATTTTAAAAAGAAGTTACCCCTCCGTCCTTTTAAAACCTTTCTCCACTTACCTTAAATCTATGCTCCCTAGTTTTGAACCCATCCTCCCAGGAAAAACACCTGCTATTCACCTTATCTATGCCACTCATTATTTTATAAACCTCCATAAGGTCACCGCTGAACTTCCTATGCTCCGGTGAAAATTGTACCAGCCTATCCTCATAACTCAAATCCTCCACTGCCGGCAGCATCCTGGTGAATCTCTCCTGAACTAGCTCCAATTTAATAATATCCTCCCTTTTAACAGGGTGACCAGAAGTGTAAGCAGTTCTCCAGAGAGCCCTCACCAATGTCCTGAGCAACCTCAACATGATGTTGTAACTCGTGTACTCAGTGGCCTGAACAATGAAACAAGCGTGTTCTTAACCACCTTGTCCATATGTGACGCAAATTTCAAAGAATTATGTACCTGAAATCCTCAGTCTCTCTATTCTACAACACTGCCCATGGACCCACCATTAACTGTATGAACCCTACTGTTGTTTGTTTTACCAAAATGCAATATCTTGCATTTATTCGAATTAAACTCCTTCTGCTGCTCCTCAGCCCTTTGACCTAATTGATCATCAATATTCTCATCGTCAGTATGAAACGCAGTATTGAATGTTCATCTGGATGCTTATTGTTGAGGAAAGCTACTTATTGAGAATTAATGATAATGGGAACTGCAGATGCTGGAGAATCCAAGATAACAAAGAGTGGAGCTGGATGAACACGGCAGGCCAAGCAGCATCTCAGGAGCACAAAAGTTGACATTTCGGGCCTAGACCCTTCATCAGAGGAAGGTCTGATGAAGAGTCTAGGCCTGAAACGTCAGCTTTTGTGCTCCTGAGATGCTGCTTGGCCTGCTGTGTTCATGCAGCTCCACACTTTGTTATTGAGAGTTAATTTTGTGTTGCATTGATTTGATGTGATAATTTAAGAAAAACAAAGACATACCGAAACTTCATTTTTTAGGTTATTTAAAAAAAATGTCCTCTCTGCAGTACAGTGGCAAACATTTTGTATTTTCCTTATCATGTATCTATCTGAGCTGATTTCTTGTTCCCTATTTCCTAATGTGCGAGATAGTGGCATTTGGTAATGTGACTGGATTCATACTCCCGACACCCAAACTGATGCTCTGGGGTCACGCTTCAAATCCCACCGTAGCTACTTTAAATCTGGAATTGAAAGATACACTCAAAAATGGTGGCCAGGAAATTATCATTGATTGTTATGAACATTCACCTGGATAACTAATATTCCTTTTAGAGAAGGAAATGTGCTGTCTTACCCTATCTGACCGACATGTGACCTCAGGTCTAGAGCAATGTGATGACTCTTAGCTGCCTCCAAAATGGTCTGCCAAGTTACTCAGTTCAAGGGTCATTTTATGGAAGGACATAAACAGCTGGTCTTGCCAGTGATGCCAACATTTCATGAAGCAATAACAAATACTTCCCTTCTGATCCCCCTTCTAAAATCAGCAATATCATGAAGGCTCATACTTGTAATAATAGCACTCAAGATATATAATTTGCACTTTGAATATCCTGAAGTAGCAGATGCACCTATGAGAGAGACAGATTGCAAATTCTACCAAGCATGCTATTGACAGAGCTCGTGTTGCCTAATGGGCTACTTTCACACTCCATGTGTCTGCCTTTGTGAATCGCAGAGTTTTCACTCTACCAGTGTTTAGCAAGTGAGTAATCCTATCATATAAGTTTGTGCCTCCTTTGTGTCACTCATCTCCTTTATTATGTCAATCATCCCTTGCTAATTTTTGGACCTGTAAAGCAAGTTAACCCCTAGCTGTCTGGAAATAAAAGTTTGTTATCTCAGATTCTTCAGCATCTGCAGTTCCTACTTTCTCTGGAAATAAACCCTGTCCCCTAAACTGTCGGCTTATGATTTATTTTTCAGTCCGCACTCAGATTTATTCTTGGCATGTATCCTCATCGAGCATTGAAGCCTTCAGACAATTTATCAAATTCCTGGACAGGTCTGACAGTTTACTACAAGCGTTTTACACAGAGCTTCTAGCACGATTGTGGTTCACTTACCATGCTGTGTAACTGGGGAAGTGCATGCATCTAGCATTGGAAGAGGGTGTTCAGTATGATATATATATAAAGGTACTGATGACATACAGGATGGTAAAGTAATGAGCACAATTGAACATTGCCTGCAGCTTGAATTGTCAGCAGCAGCTCATTAAGGTGAATTTCAGATGAGCAATCTATGCTCACCTATATTAATAGTCATGTCTTTGAGCATACAATCAACAGCATCTACTCAATATCAACATTGATTCATGGAACTGAATGCTATAAGATCAGCAACTACTGAAAAACCCATCGTGGCTTCAGTGATGACAGAGGCAAACAATTGTTTCACTAAATGAAAAACAATGCTGGAAATAAGAAACAAGAATGAAAATGCTGGAAATACTCAGACCAGGCAACATCACTCGAGAGAAACGGATGCAATGTTTCAAGTTCATGACCTTTCCACAGATCAATTTCTTAACTAATCAAAATGATTACTGGAGAGGCTGTAAAATGGGATGAGAAAAGCTTTTGAGGCATGATGTAGTGTCCATACCTCTGGACCAGGAGACTTGGGTTCAAGTCCCATCTCCTCCAGAAGTAAGTAATGACAACTCTGAACAGGTTGGTGTGAAAATATAAATGGGAGAAAAAAGGCTGCTTTGGTTCATCAAAGGTTAATGAGATGACAATGGCTCCTAATGTCCCAGTGAGAGATCCCAACTGCTGATCTTGATGCATTGACATCTGCCAGGGCTATCTGGCCCCACTGGCAGATGTGTTATTGGGGATGGCATCATGTGACATTCATATTAGAGAGCTGTTGCTGTTTCTGGGATGTGATTTAGTACAACTGTTGACCTGAGATTTAATTTGTTTGCTTTCATGGTCTATCTAAGGTAAAAATAGCTGATCCCAAAATGTGCATGACTCTAATCCATTCTCCGTGCTCCTGATGCTACATAATACTGAAAGTCTTCTGAATTGCAGTTGCCATGAAGATGAACACAATCTGTATGGTTGACTGCAGAGTGGTGATGTTGTGTATGAGAATTTCACCATTCTACACTATATACAGACCAGCCAAATGTGTTTTGCAATTTCTTATCATCAGAAATCTTCATTTTATATTTGGAGCCTGATGTCCATATCTGGTCAGCTGTAAGCTGACCCTCCATTTTGTTTTTCCCTTGGCCTTGCTTGGTACACCCACTTATTTCTGTTCACTTGATGTAAGGCAAGTGTCTATCTAAAGACATCAGTATAACTGCCAACAGTACTCATTTATCTTACCATGCTGCAATTTGATAATGTCTTGAGTGGCTCAAGTGGCAGTCCTTGCCACAAGTGAAGCAAGTATGATCATTGTATCAGATGAGGAATTCCAAATAGTATTAGCTCTTGAAGTCTGTGTTTTCTTCTTTACTGTTTTTATTTTCTGCCATTTCTCAATTCCTTTGGTTTCCCAATGCCATTCAGCTGTCCAGTCTGATCTGTTTTTGAGTGAAATGTTGCTACCTTCTGGTATCTACTAGAAGTGGACATGTGTGTATGTTTCTGTCTTTGTGTGTAGAACTCTATTAGAGCTTTCGAATGTGGAGTGTGATATACCAAAATGAACATCGCAGTCTCCTGAGTTGATTAGTTGCAGTTTGGCTACCATAATCCTCTGAATAAAGGGAAAGCAAATTATTTTGGTGCATGAGTACAGGACTTTACAGGGGTTTTCCAAAGGAGTGTGTCATACAATAGTCTGATGGCAATGAGTTCACGCACTGATGAGATCAATGAAAATTTAGTTACCATAAATCTCTGATTTCTTAGCACTGCATTAATTATTATTGTACTGCATGTGGAACAGTGCTAAGTTCAGGAATGGTTCAGGGAACGATAGTTGAAAAAAAATTCAAAATTATTGAAGTGCAAGAAGCCAGAAAAGGAGTGCATCATTTGCTTTTCCCAGTTGGAGAGTTCCTTACAATCAACATTTGAAGAAAATGGCAAGTACTTGAAATTCAATTCCTGATGGCCATGGAGAGAGATTAAGAAGTTGGCAGAATATCTGTGGCAACACCTTGGACTATACTGATGAAGCTGCAACAACTTGATCTTCCTGTTACTGAACTGAATACTTTTGATACTTTTTAAAATTAGGCTCTACTGTGGCCTGGCCAAGTTTGTAATTTTTGGCAGCTGATTTAGAAAAGATATATAGTTTCAATTTGGCCAAAAGTATACGATAAGTGCTGTTGACTAAAGTGTGAATATTTTGCGTTGTTTAGGTGCAATGTAGAAATCAATTCCACAGCTTTGGCTCAATGGACCAACAGTTAATTAATGTGAAATGTTCAATCTCTCATTTTCACTAATGCTCAGTAGAAAGATTTCTTTTTAAAAGTCATGTGCCTGTTATTTGATGCATACAGTATTTTCCTTTGTAAATAAGAATCAGCAAAAATATAAATATGTGATGAAAACTGGTTTGTAATTGTCTGTTGTATCAGAAGCTACCATGTTCAAATGTATTTGTTAATAGTTGCCGCAGTGGCAGGGGTTGGGGGTTTGAAGATGCTAATTTTGGGATTGTTACAAGCAATTAATAAGGTACAAAAACAGAAGTTGCTGGAAAAGCTCAGCAGACCTGACAGCATCTGTGAAGCAAAATCAGTCAACGTTTTGGGTCTTATAACCCTTCCTCATTGATTTAAGGCATTTTGTTCATGGTAGGTAAATATAAAGATTGGTGTTATTACTCAGTTATATCTGTGAGTAACTTTTATGAAATGAGGATAAGATTTCAATGGCTCACAGAGCACTGACAGAGGAGAATACTGCTGTACAATTTTCATTCTGACAGCAAGGTGCTGTCATTGACGGGTTTTCCTAGTACTGCAGACACTCCAGGAAAGAATACCTGAGGAATGCATCAGCTTATAGGGGACATACTGTTCACAGTATGGATAATGAATGCCTCCATACCAAAACATATGATGTTGACTTTAATTTTTTTTCTTCCAACATTGTCAATTACAAAGGCATAAGGTTGTACTTGGTTTATACCTTCCAACTGGTGAACTGGGAAAATGCTTAAAAAAAAATCTAGGATTGCATATTATTTTCAATGAGTACTTTTATCTGTTAAATCTAAGTAACTAATTTGGATTTCAAAGAATAGACAAATTATGTGCCATCTCCATTTTGATTTCTATTTGATATTTATAGAAAATAAGGCCATTTATCCTATATTCTTGGAAGACTGAAGTGTATTCCTGTGGGTTATTGAATTGATTGTTCCAGGAAGTGGTTTACTGCAAATGCTTTTGCAGCTTTTCTTGGAAAGTTATGGTGGGTTTAATAATCTTTTACTTCAAATGATAAATTCTAGCCTTATGTTATGGTGATCGAGGAGATTCAGCAAGCACTGTATGCATAAATGTACTATGCTTCTCAAAAATAAATTGCCTAATCTATTCTTATTCAAAATTGTTGACTGTTCATTCTTATGTTAATTGCTAATGTTTTAAAATAAGTAACAGTATTTTAATATTTCACACGCATCTGGGAATTCGAACAAGAGAAGTTATTTATTTTTGTGTATGAAGGCTTCATCTATTGCAGTATCTGTATGCAATATGTCATAGGAAACAAAAAAAGCAGAAGAGAGCCTTGGTCATTATGTTGCTTAAAGTTTTTAAAAACATTAAATATGTTCATAAAAATGGAAAAGATTTTGAAGTATGATCCGAGCCTCTGCATATTTGGTTTTTAAAATGATTTAAGCTTCTGCATATTCTTTTGGTTTTAATGTAAAATTTATCTAAAATTACATATTACTTTATATTAATATTACATATTAATTTAAACTAACAATCTTGGTAACATTGTGCATGCCACCATGCAAAGGTGGGCTACTTATGGGATTTAGGGTGCATTCCTGAAGGTTCAAAGCTCCAAATTCAGTTGCAATGTTTTGTGGTGGTAATGAAAAGAAGGTATTATACAGAACAAACATTTCCCTTTGTGTCTGCCAGCGGAAATGTTCTGAGCAGTATTACTGGAGTGATGTTCACCGACACCTCAATTATAACTAATTTGTAATTGAGAGATTGGGGTAATGGGATGAAATAAAGCAGATTCATGTCCACGGTGTCAATCTTTGGAGAGAATCTTGACAAACCAGTTTCATAAAGTACTGGCGGAATTCTGTTTGAGAATCGCAAGTGTGAGCATCCACATGAAGACAGCATCTGTCACTCAAACTGGCACAACACCTTGACATACATATCAAAAAATGGCTCCCCTGTTTTCAGGTGAACTATTTGCATATTTGAAAGTAGTTCAACAATACCTTATGGACTTCAGGCAATCAGCTGGGAGAAAATTGTTTTTCTTAATTTTCCATCTGCCAACTGTCCTAATTATCAGCATAAATGGGGTGGTAGACAAATAAAAATCAGTGACCTTAAATAACATGAGCAGGCTTGGTCACAGTGTTTTGATGGACATTTTTATTTGTGAAAGTATAGTAATAACTGGCAACTTGAACAACAGTTTGTAAAAGTGAGTGAAATGTGTGGTGAAAATGTGCTTATTTGATTAAAACTGTTGCTACTTGCAATAAAAAATAATTACTGTAGTAAATGTCATAACCTTAATGGTTAGTCTTTCATTCCTGGCTAGAGTAAAATTTCAGCCAAAAACCTATCAAAACCACAATAAATTAGAATCTGGTCATATATCTCAACTTTAGCTATGTGCCTTCTGACCACCAAGTTAATTTTAAGGTGAATTAAGCAACTTCTCATGCCTTTTAAACCTCTTACTCTGTATGAAATTGCTGTTTTAAGAATTGTTTAAAGCTCTGAATGAGTAAATTATTCCTATCAGATAAGTTGTGGGTGTTTTAAGAGAGGAATTGGAGGAAATTGGAAGAGATGCCTGGGCCAAGGGAACTCTAAATTTTCTTTGTGGGATTTGAAGGATCTTAGTTCCTCCTGGAAAAGCAAAGTTTTATTAACTTGCTTGATTGGGCATCTCCTGACCCAGAGTCATCTTTCTCCGCACTTCACTTTGTGGGAAGTAGCAATCACCTCCCCATCCAGACGATGAGTTAAAATTGGGATCTGATCCGCATTTTCAAGAAAGACCTTGCCTGTTTCGAGTAAAAGTCCTTGATTGCTGAAAAGCAGGCTCAAATAGAATAGCAGAAGATACCAAATAACTACACTTTGAATTCTGCCAGGGTTAAAGTTGTTCTTCTAGTCAACAACACAAGAAAAACAATGTTGATCTCACACATCAACTCCAGAAAGGTTGGAAATTTTCTCTTTCACTGTAAACACTCTCCCAGCATATTGTGGCTGTTGCTGTCAGCAGTTCTACTGCATGTCCTCTAGAAAGGTCATGTTCATCGACTAAAAGTATAATTCTGTATATTCTCAAATAGGACCCAAACCTGGTGCAAAGCAAAATGAATGTCCCCTACCTTCTTTCAAACCTGATGATGTGAAGTTTGAGTCATTTCCATGGAAAAGGCAAGTGATGGATCACACCTGTAGTCTCTCTAGACTTATCAGCATTGAATGTGACCCTGAAAGTTGCGATTGCCCAATTATGTAGAAAATGTAAGTCTTTCTGTTAAAGAAAAAGAGTCAAAGAAACTAAACAGTTTGTAAGCATTTGTGGAGAGATAAACAATATTCGTGTTTTGAGCCTAATATGATGTTTCTTCAGTAGATCATATTGGATTGAAGTATTAACTTTGTTTCTCCCTGTACAGGTACTGCTGGAACTATTGAGTTTTTCCAGCACATCTGTTATTATTTCAGTTCTCTAGCATTCACAGTATTTTGCATTTATCCTCTGTAAATCTTTTGTCATTCACTTTGTCTCTTTACAGTGTCGTTACCTGACTTGGTATGCCTATCTCTGTTTAAATATACATATGTCATTAATGTACTTCTGAAGGACCATTTATTCATGAGAGATCTTATTTTCCAACGCAGGTTTTTTTTTGTTTGTTTCTGTGGTCTCCTGCATTTCTTCATCTTTAATTCAAATCTCTGCTATCACTTGGATAGTCCCAACAGACTGTAGGCTTTCAGTCTTGTCAAACTTGTCAACGTCGCAATTATTTTGACTTTCCTTGTGAAAATTGGAACAGTGTTTCTGCTCCAGTTGATTCTATAAAGAATTTTTTTTTGCCTTGCCTGGATGGAGAACCCCTTTGTCCTTCCGATAAACTACTAGCTAGCTTCAGTGTAGTGGGAAGCTTATACAATCTGCCATGCAGGAACTGATTGTCATGTTATCAGGAATCCCAATTCACATAATTCATGAGGCTCCCATATAAGTTAACTTCAAGTTTCAGAGCTTATAAGTAAATATTTGAGAACAAAAGAGGTACTGAGTAATGTATGTATCGTTCATTTCTAATTGTCCACTTGGCAAGTTTCCACTGGATGGCTGTGTTAAATTCATTCCACAAATGAATATTTTACACATTCTTTCTCATGTTAAGATGAAACCTAAACTATTCTTGCAGTACAAATGCCAAGTGCTAGTCTTACTTGTAACTAATGCTTAATTTTTTTATTATTTTTGGCATTGAGTAATCACGATACTAGTTTTGAAAATTGTCAGTGAATTAATCAAACTACTTCCAACAAGGTAAGCAGTTCAAATATACATCTGTGGCTAACACATTGATAGGACATTTGTAATAAGTTACTTATTTCATTTGCTATCTCTGAATACTTATTAAACAAACAGAAAAATGCAGAGTATAGGACTGTTGTGGAGAGTTGCTATTTATCTATGCCAATATTAATGTAAGTGTCACATACATTATTAATAAGGTAATATAAATGTTTAATCAGTTATTAATGAACAGACTGCATTTGAAGAATAAATTTAGTATATTTGGGCTCAGTTTAAAATCTAAAATCAATATATTACTATTGTTGGTGCAACTTACCTCAACTGGAGCTGCCTCAACTCATCTGTCTATCCAGTATGCCAGTAGAAGGTATCAAATGAAGAAAAAAACATAAATTTGTATTAGTGAATTACACCAAAACACTTTTTGTTCAAGCAAGAAGATTCAAATACAAAATAAGATAGAAGGCAATGCAATCCCAAAAATTCAACAATTCTATTTCACTTTTCAAATGCACTCTGTGCACTTTCATAATAATACACTGCAGTGTATTATAAATGCTGCATTTTGTTTGCAAATTTTTGGATGGGGGGTTGGGAGGCTTACAAATGCCTTCGAGCTTATATAGACACTTCTTACCAGGTGAGAGAGAAATTCAATCTTCTCTCTTGATCAAGACTTATACCGAATCAGCACACTACTTTTGCCAGGATTGTAGCTAGACTTGTTAATGGTGCAGGATGCCACAGAATGTGAGCACATTGTCTCATCAGCACAGTTTGGCAACTCTTCCTACACTAAATCTGGAAAGGATTCTACACCATCCACATCCAGCAGTTGGGTGACCATACAGAGTGAGTTATCTAGGTCAATGCCTCATACGCTGGCAGCAGTCATTGTGTAGGAGTGACCATGCCAGCTGCACTTGAGGCACAATGACAAAGGAAAGGCTGGCTACTGGCTGACAAGGCTGATGATGCTTGTGAGTAAGGTAGGTGCAGCACAAGTGTGATAAAACATGATGGTGCAGACCACTGACTTGCTGAAACAAATGTTTGACTTACAGGTCCACTCAGGAGGAACCTCACAGTACTTGGCAGAATTGGTGTAAATATATTAGTTGTCCTCGCCATCAAGAAAGACCAGCTGTTTTTTGCCAGCTATCCAGAGGCAGCTCAAGAGTAGGAGCATGAAGAGATGAGGCAACCTGCACAACCTCTTTCTTTGTATCAGAGATAATGGGAACTGCAGATGCTGGAGAATCCAAGATAACAAAGTGTGGAGCTGGATGAACGCAGCAGGCCAAGCAGCATCTTAGGAGCACAAAAGCTGACGTTTCAGGCCTAGACCCTTCATCAGAAACGGGGGATGGGGAGAGGGTTCTGAAATAAATAGGGAGAGAGTGGGAGGGGAATCGAAGATAGGGAGAGGAGAAGATAGGTGGAGAGGAGACAGATAAGTTAAAGGCCTTTAACTTGTCCGTCTCCTCTCCACCTATCTTCTCCTCTATCCATCCTCAGTCCGTCTCCCCCTCTCTCCCTATTTATTTCAGAACCCTCTCCCATCCCCCTCTCTGACGAAGGGTCTAGGCCCAAAACATCAGCTTTTGTGCTCCTGAGATGCTGCTTGGCCTGCTGTGTTCGTTCAGCTCCACACTTTGTTATCTCCAACCTCTTTCTTTGTTGATTGCTGGGGGAAAGCACAGTGAAGTGCACAACTAGTTAGTGCAACCCCAATTCTCTATTCACCAAGAATCCACATTTTATTTTTCTTTTGTTGTTGATTTGTCATCACATCTGCTTGGCCACAGTGCAAAACCAAAAGTGCCCATAAAATGAATGTTCTATATTAATCTTATAAATCATTTCAAGTCATATTTTATATGTAAGTTAATAATTGCTGTTAGTGCCCATCTTTCCACATGCTTTTTCCTGCTTTAGAATTCCCACAGATTGTTAAGCCAGTAGTTGCAGTGTGGGTTTATGGAGGGCTACTACCTTTCAATGCTGGAGAAAGCAGATGACCTTGAATGACCTCAGGGACTTTGAGACTATAAGGCTGGGTTGCGGGCGACATCTTCTGATATCAGCACGCTGGAGCCTCTAGCTGACAGGCAGTAGAAAGAGCACTAGAGGAGCAGCAGGACAAGAGGACAAATGCTGTCATCCTAACAGAGGACAGAAGGCTCATGCTCTGTAGAGACCACTGCCACTCCGCTCAGATGGCACCTCCGCAATATCAGTGAACATTTTATATTAATAGTTTGCTATGAGGCTCCACAGATCCCTTATGAGCGCTGTATGCGACAGATGTATTGTCAGCAGTCTGACTTCGCATGGCAACAAGCTGAGCTTTAGAAAAGGAAAAAATGAGCTGAGCTTATGCCCAAAGTATATAAGCTTGAGTTTAGATGGTCACCGCTGGCAATGCAATGGAAGTTATGACATTGGGTATCAAGTACTGCATTATGGTTGGGCCCACAAGTGTGTAAATGGGGCTGACCATCACTTCCATACAGGAAAGGATGAGCTTCAAGTCCTGCACAAGACTCTGTGTGCCACGTTGATGTTGGACGGCTCCTCACTCCATGATATTGACAGCATACTTTTTGGCAGGCATCCTAATGCAGCAAGCAGTTTGTTGTGCCGCCCCATCATAGTTCTGTTGGAGTGCTCATCACTGCAGCAGCGCTTGTGTGCGGCCTCACCCTCCAGCTAGCTGGCATCTACACTGTCATTAATCCCAGCACAGGTTAGAGCTGCTTGTGGCGGTTCTCACCTTTTTAATTATCCTGTAAATTATACACAGTGTCACTTTTCTGAGTTGGAGGCCGCAAATGTGAACTAGACTGACAGTGTGTCTTCATCATCACTGCCTTCTTCCCGCTCCTGAAGCGTGACCAGTTTACACTTTTTAGGTATCTGCAAGGAGCAAGGTACAAGGGTAAGGCCATTGCATGGGGAGGGGGTGGTGGGGAGGTAGAGAAAGGTGCATGCTTATACCGTTGGCAACTTTTAAGTCAGAAGAGTGTGTGCGCGATGGTAGGGAGGTATGTTCAGAAGCAGAGGATTTAAAAATCAGGATTCCTTCATCCTCACTAGTTTCCTCCTCCTACTGTTGACCACATCGTCAGTGTTTGCCATAGTAACAATGACCAGCAGAAAATCCTTTAAGAGGGTTAAGGTCATGAAAATATTCCTGGCCCCTGCTAGCTCCATCCTGCTGCATCCTGTCAGGCTCCACCTTGATTTAAAGGGGAAAGGCAAGCACGTGTTTGAATATAGTGCAATCTGTTTTGGTGATATAATTGTCATGCTTTTAATAGCTGATAGTGTACCACCTATGAGAGCAGTAGAGTTTTGCAGCAGTGTTATGTATGTGAAGAGTGTGATGAAATGAGCAGCGTATGAAACTAGTGGTGCAGTTGGAATGATTCGGCTTTTGAAGATGCACTCAAACCTTTGATCACTTGTGTGGGGCCAGTGAGCTTTTGGCAGCAATGTGTTCACTCAGGGGTTGACTCCTCTGCTTGGCTTCCACAGCATTCTGCTCCTATTGTTTTCTGAGTATGTGTTTGGAAGGTCTGTTCATGACTTCTACAAGCTCCACAAGTGCCTCAGGTGGAGTGTTAAAAGAATCTAGAACCCATGTTGTGCCCTTCCTCAATGTTATCCAAGACATTATGCTGCATGACTGTAAACATCTACTTCAGCCATATTCCACCACCCATTTAAGAAGTGCATGATAACATTGAGAAGTGCTAGCCACTCATGGTATGAACTGTCTGCTGATGTATCCAGCCAGTTACCTCCTTTTAATGATGAAATCATTAGAATACTACAATGGGCACAGGTCAATTTGCCATCATGATCCACATGACAATTTTGGCTATTGACTTTACTGTACAATTTTCTGAAATTTCCAGACTGAATTTTTTTGGTTTATTTGCTGCCCTTCTCCCTGAAGTAATCTTGCTCAGTACGACTATTGAATATTAACTAATTATTGGTCTAGTTGATCCAGCCTGTCAAATTTCAAATGAAAATTGAATTCTTATGTTCTTCCAATACTTGATCAGCTTTCCTGTTTCCCTAACCAAGGAATTAACTGATTATACAAGCTGTGTAAATGCTGACATTGCAGCTTGTGAAGTGATTTGCACAGCACTATAGAGCATATTGCCCAAAACTCAGAAATGCTGATATTACAGAAGGCTTGTGCTTTGGGCACAGCTTATTAAGCGCATTTCTGGAAAAAAACAGGAGTGTGCCACAATAGCTTTCCATCCATTTTGTCAACTGGCTCAATTAAGCATGAGATTCAGCGTGAAGAAGTACAATTCTCTATTCCTTCGGGGATTCACAATTTCCACAGGAATTAACAATGTTGACTGAACTGCAACTAAATCCCTATTGGTTAATTTAAAACTACCTGACAAAGGATGGCTACATGTAAAATTATCCTTCTACATGCCTGATGAGTGAAAACATTTAGCTGACTTTTGAAAAATGATCTTTTTAAGATCCTGGTCATTGTCCACATTTTAATTATTTTTGTTTTATGTTGTTTTGGGCTCTTGCAAATAGAATTCAGATTGTTTGCATCCCTGTTAAAATTACGTCTAACTAAATTTGTGCTTTGAAGAAATGCTTCTCGAAGGATGATAATGCTCTGTGAAATTAGGAGTGGGAGTCTTTACAGTGTTTGAACAGCAATCCAGTAATCTGGATATTTGAGCGTGGAATAAAGTATATTTTACTATCAGGAAAGCTGACAATCCTCTTCTTCTAAAATGTATTCATTCTCCTTTGTGCTATCTCCTGTGTTATCTGCTAATTCAAGTCATGGTGCATGGTCAATGAGATTCATGTGTGTATTAATTGAACTCTTCACACAAAATTTTAATTTCCTCTCAAAACCATGAATAAAGATTTCTTTTATTTAAGTGCAGCAAAGTTGCAAGTAAGTATTTGTTTTCAGAGAGGAAACCTTCTTTGGAACATAAAATAAATTACAATTTTTTAACTTGCATATCATTTTAATTTAGCACTGTTTATAACTAGATGGGATTTAACGCCGTTGATTTTACTTCCTTTCTGTCAAATAGCAAATCATTTTGAAATAAAAATTGATTCAAATTAGTAAAGGTTGGAAGTTGCCATGGAGCACAGATGCAGAGGCATGTGTCCCTTGATAATTCATCTCGGCAGCAATAAATTGTGGGCAATGCCATTGAAGAAGCTTGAACTCAGCAGTCAATTGCTGAGTTCATTTGGGAATATCAGCAAGGTTTGTTTTCTAGATTTTTTTTTTCCCCTCTTCTCAAAGGCAGCCTGGAATATTTGTAATTCTAAAGGTGCCAACTCCTTCCCCCAAGCACCATTCTGTATCACGTCACTTTAGACAGTAAATAATTACAGGTTCTGTTTTAATCATGGGAACCGTCACAAGCATGACCAATCTTGTCCTGCCTTGATAAATGTATAGGTTCCAACAGGATGCTTTGGATAATGATCAGTGAAATTCCAAGTTTCAGCTCTTCCTTTAACCTGCAGTACAATGAGGCCAAATGCCTCAAGTACCAACATCAGTCTCCACAGACATGTGGTACCATGTGTAGATCCAAAGTTCTTGAACTTGACCTTTAGTATGTGAAATCATTCACTTCTCCACTCAATCATTTTGGCGCTCAAGTTACTCATCAGCAGCTGTAATCTGTCCATGGTCCCTAGATACAGTTGTCCCCCAAATGGCATATTCCAGCAGAAACTTTTCATATGGCTTCACAATAATCTCAAATGTTATAAATTCCCCAGAGCCTCATTTTAAGAAACTCCTTTCATAAACCACATTACCACAGGCAAAACTAAATGATCGAATTTATGGACTTCAAGGCATTTGACAAGGCTCCCCATGGTAGGCCCATTCAGAAGGTCAGGAGGAATGGGATACAGGGGAACTTAGCTGTCTGGATACAGAATTGGCTGGCCAACAGAAGACAGCGAGTGGTAGTAGAAGGAAATCATTCTGCCTGGAAGTCAGTGGTGAGTGGGGTTCCACAGGGCTGTGTCCTTGGGCCTCTACTGTTTGTAATTTTTATTAATAACTTGGATGAGGGGATTGAAGGATGGTTCAGCAAGTTTGCAGACGACACAAAGGTTGGAGGTGTCGTTGACAGTATAGAGGGCTGCTGCAGGCTGCAGCGGGACATTGACAGGATGCAGAGATGGGCTGAGAGGTGGCAGATGGAGTTCAACCTGGAAAAATGCGAGGTGATGCATTTTGGAAGGTCGAATTTGAAAGCTGAGTACAGGATTAAGGATAAGATTCTTGGCAGTGTGGAGGAACAGAGGGATCTTGGTGTGCAGATACATAGATCCCTTAAAATGGCCACCCAAGTGAACAGGGTTGTTAAGAAAGCATATGGTGTTTTGGCTTTCATTAACAGGGGGATTGAGTTTAAGAGTCGTGAGATCTTGTTGCAGCTCTATAAAACTTTGGTTAGACTTTGGCACTTGGAATACTGCCTCCAGTTCTGGGTGCCCTATTATAGGAAAGATGTGGATGCTTTGGCGAGGGTTCAGAGGAGGTTTACCAGGATGCTTCCTGGACTGGAGGGCTTATCTTATGAGGAGAGGTTGACTGAGCTCGGACTTTTTTCATTGGAGAAAAGGAGGAGGAGAGGGGACCTAACTGAGGTATACAAGATAATGAGAGGCATAGATAGAGTTGCTAGCCAGAGACTATTTCCCAGGGCAGAAATGGCTAACACGAGGGGTCATAGTTTTAAGCTGGTTGGAGGAAAGTATAGAGGGGATGTCAGAGGCGGGTTCTTTACACAGAGAGTTGTGAGAGCATGGAATGCATTGCCAGCAGCAGTTGTGGAAGCAAGGTCATTGGGGACATTTAAGAGACTGCTGGACATGCATATGGTCACAGAAATTTGAGGGTGCATACATGAGGATCAATGGTCGGCACAACGTCGTGGGCTGAAGGGCCTGTTCTGTGCTGTACTGTTCTATGTTCTATGACAGTAAAATTTTCCAATGCACAATCCCTGCTTAACGCTAACTTTGGCTTTCTGCATTGTTTAATTGCATAATACTTGCACAGTTCATGTAAGTGTACAATAGCACATGTAAATGTACCTTCCCTTTGTAGATCTCCTTCGCCTCTAGTTCTCTTTGTGTCTGTAAGTCACACAGTTGCTACTGCTTCGAGATTCATGATTACCAGGTTATGTTAACCAGTATTTCCTATAATTGAAGAAAATTACACCTGCTCCCTTTACAAATTCTTAGAACTTTTCTTTAAATTAATCTAATTAAAAATTCCATGGACATGTTAAAGAAATTACATGTTTTCCTTCCTGTACCACCACCTTTTCACATATCATCACATTGATCTCATCAGTTTAACAAGACCTGTAGCAGCATAAATTTTAACTAATTACATGCCTTTATACTAATTTACATACATTAGCAGGGTGACTTTTGGAGCACACCAACAGACTTTGTTCTGGTTTAAGTGGTGAGATTTCTTCCAGGCCTTCAACATGGCTATAGCCAGTTTCTGATAAATCAGTGCAAAATGGTCTTCACACTTGGGATCTTCTGGTTTACTATGGCTCAGGATCAAGCTATCTGTTATTATTTAAGTACTGAATCTATTCAGTAGCTTTGTCAGGGAATTTATCAAGCCTACCTGCTTGACAGGTCTGACTTAATGCTTTTAGTGGGAAACAACATTTGCAGTAAGAGCAGAGCCCAAGACAGTACATTGAATAAAATCAATAGATCAGAACCTACGAGGCACTTTATAGTTCAACTGGAAGTACTGGAGCATAGAATTGGTCCAAACAATAAAAGTCTACATTATTTTCAATAATGAGAGTCGTGTTGAATCTATCTCTATGTCCAAAATCAAATATATGTCTAACATTCTAATTAGATTCCAAAGGGTTGAACGAATCTATATTGAATAGCTTGTCACTGTAACCGGTATAACGTGAGAAGCAGTATTGATACATTATTTCCGGATTAATCAAATTTTGATCTATTGAATTCTTTATTAAGGAACCTAAATGCCACTAAATATGTATTTTTAGTACAAAACACTTACTGAATTATTAATCACCGCACTAAATCAGAAAATAAATTTGTGGAACTAAATTTCCATAAAATGATTCTCCCCAGGCTAAATTACAGATGAGCTTTGGACTGTGAGATGATGGGACTAGTGCTAAGAACTATCGTGATGACAGATCAGAACCTACTCGACAAAGCTCACCCACCACCATTGAATACCAGGTCACCGTATTAACCTTTAATATATCCATCACCTGTTCTCTTACTCCATTAGACCTCTCATCCTTCACCCATTTCAATTTGGAGATTTCTCCATTCCTCAGTGTCTGCTTTAAAACTGTAGAATTAATCCTCAGTCGTGTTATGTTCTCAAGTTATCTGTAAGTTATCCAATGCTGACTAATTATCAATGAAGGACTCAATGAGTTTTGTGGTTGAATCCCTTTTTAGAATATCTTGCAGTATTTTTGCTAAGAGAAATGCCACACCTCCCACCTCAACAATGGGGTGAGTTTCAGCCATTAAAGTATGTTTTATTATTCTTATCTTTTCACCGTCCCAAGCTAAAGGACTATATTTATGTCCCCTCCAACAGAACTCATGCAGTTGAGAACACATCACAGAGATTTCCATAAGAAAAAGGACAAAGTATTAAATTTCATATTTTACACATAATTGATACTCGCATGCATTTTTCACCAACAAAACCAAGAAAATTTTCAAAGTTGCTTTTCCTGCTATTAATGATTCTATTAGATCTTGGAACCCTGTGTTTCTTCAAAACCTTATGTCACTATCCTTGCTTTAGCCTTGGATGTCCCGTCAGGAAACACCTTTTAATTGCATAACCACCAATTCGATAGGGCTTGTTTTTCACCTATCTGGATACCTCTTTATACTGGAACCTCTTTATACACTTCAAATTCCCTCCTTCTTTGTAATCCTTGTTTGGCCTAGTCATTAACTTTGTCTTTTGAGTTTGTTTATTGGCATCTAAGACTTCTTAATCGATATGATTTTCTGCTGCTGATGGTATTTTTGGTTTGTATGACATATCCTGTCCTGATTAAACAGTGCCCTCTTGTTCAAAAACAAATTGTTGGAAAAGCTCAGTAGGTCTAGCAGCATCTGTGGAGAGAAATCAGAGATAATGTTTCGGGCCAAGTGATCCTTCTTCAGAACAATATCCTGTTTTCTATCTTGCTGGACTGTTGCTGTTTGACCTTTCCCTCTGAATAATTGAAATTCTTTCAAATCTCTTTCTCAAGGCATGTTCACTCTCAGATCCACTGTTTGTGCTTACAGTTGTTTTTCTTTTGCCTTTTTTTGTACTACTTGTTCTCAATCCATGGGTCTGACCTCCTGCCCTCATCCTGTACATCCATTCAGCTTTGATATTTCCCAGTGGCCTTCCCTGTTGTAGATATGATGGTGGCATTTTGCCATTGACTGGACCATTCTGGTTAATATTTCACTTTAACACCCACTTTTGGCAGTTCTGCCCCAGGAACTGTAGCCTGATATGGACCATCAGAACGGATATGTCCATCGGGTTTTGAGAAGATTTGTAGCTCAGGTTGAGGTTCTGGTTGTGAGTTTGCTCGCTGAGCTGGAAGGTTAGTTTTCAGACATTTCATCACTTTTTTTTATTTGAAAAAATATACTTTATTCATAAGATGTACAAAAAAAAACATATTTATACACCTACCCAGTCATGCAAGCCGCTCCGGGTTACCCGGGGGTACGTACACCAACTAAAGGAAAAAAAACAAAGAAGAAGAAAAAAACAAAGCAAAGAAAATACCCCGGCAGTCGTCTCCCCGCACAGTCCACGTTGGTCCCCTGACCAGTGGGGGAAGGCGCCTGCTGGGCCCAGTTACCAGATAGGGCCCTTTTTTCTATTCTGGACGAGGGGTTTCGTACGGTGGTCTTTCCCCACCGCGCCTTGGCGGCGGCTGCCCCAAGCTTTAGCGCGTCCCTCAGCACGTAGTCCTGGACCTTGGAGTGCGCCAGTCTGCAACACTCGGTTGGGGTCAGTTCTTTCAGCTAGCAGGCCAGCAAGTTGCGGGCAGACCAGAGAGCATCTTTCACCGCATTGATGGTCCTGCAGGCGCAGTTGGTGTTGGTCTCAGTGTGCGCCCCGGGAAACAGCCCGTAGAGCACGGAGTCCCGCATCACGGAGCTGCTCAGGACGAACCTCGACAAATACCACTGCATCCCCCTCCAGACCTCCTGCGCATAGACACACTCCAGAAGGAGGTGATCGACAGTCTTGTCCCCCCCGCAGCCGCCTCGAGGGCAGCGTGAGGTGGCGCAGAGATTCCGGGCGTGCATAAAGGATCTCAGTGGCAGAGCCCCTCTCACTGCCAGCCAAGCAATGTCCTTGGGCTTGTTTGAAAGTTCTGGCGATGAGGCATTCTGCCAAACGACTTTGGCAGTCTGCATGGGGAACCACACGACGGGATCCACCCTCTCCTTTTCCCGAAGGGTCTCGAGGATACTACGTGCTGACCACTGCCTGAGGCCTTGTGGTCAAAGGTGTTTCCCTTGAAAAATTTCTCCACGAAGGACAGGTGGTACGGGACGGTCCAACCACTCGGAGCGTTCCGCGGCAACGAGGCCAGGCCCATCCTTCGCAACACCGGGGACAGGTAGAACCTCAGTAAGTAGTGACACTTGGTGTTTGCGTACTGAGGATCTACACACAGCTTGATGCAGCCGCACACAAAGGTAGCCGTCAGGGTGAGGGTGGCATTCGGTACGCCCTTTCCCCCATTTTCCAGGCCTTTGTACATGGTGTCCCTGCGGACCCGGTCCATCCTCGACCCCCAAATGAAGTGGAAGATGGCCCGGGTGATCACAGCGGCGCAGGTCCAGGGAATAGGCCAGGCCTGCGCCACATACAACAGTACCGAAAGCCCCTCACACCTGACAACCAGGTTCTTACACGCGATAGAGAGAGACCGGAGCGTCCACCTGCCCAGCTTCTGCTTCAGTTTGGTGATACACTCCTCCCAAGCCTTAGTGCGTGCCCCACCTCCACCAAACCAAACACCCAGCACCTTCAGGTAGTCTGTCCTGATGGTGAAGGGGATGAAGGAGCGGTCGTCCCAGTTTCCGAAGAACATGGCCTCGCTCTTACCCCCATTGACTTTGGCACCCGAGGCCAGTTCAAACTGGCCGCAGATGTCCAACAGCCTGCTCACCGACCGACGATCGGAGCAGAAGACGGTGACGTTGTCCATGTACAGGGAGGTCTTGACCAGAAGGCCTCCGCTGCCTGGGATAGTCATGCCCTTCAGACTCACGTCCTTCCTGATGGATGCAGCGAAGGGCTCCACACAGCACACGAACAAGGCAGGAGAGAGCGGGCAGCCCTGCCTGACTCCAGATCTGATGAGAAAACTGTCCGATTCCCACCCATTGATCAAGACTGCGCTAACGATGTTGGTGTAGAGCAGCCGGATCCAATTGCGGATGCCCTCCCCGAACCCCAATTTGGAGAGGACGTCCCTCATGTAAGCATGAGAGATCCTGTCAAAGGCCTTCTCCTGGTCCAGGCTGATGAGGCAGGTGTCCACCCGCCTGTCCTGTACGTAGGCGATCGTATCCCTGATGAGCACGAGGCTCTCAGCGATCTTCCTGCCCGGCACAGCACAGGTTTGGTCAGGGTGAATCACCGACTCCAGGACAGACCTGACCCGGTTGGCTATGACCTTGGCCAGGATTTTGTAGTCCATGTTCAATAGTGAAATGGGACGCCAATTCTTAATTTCTTCCCTCTCCACCTTCCTCTTGTAAATGAGGCTGATGATGCCCTTCCTCATGGACTTGCACATTTCCCCTGCGGGAAGCGCACTATCGTACACCTCCAGTAGGTCCTGGCCGACCAGGTCCCACAGAACAGAATACAGCCGGTAAGCCGTCGCTCCTGGGAGTCTTATTCCTCTTCAATGACTTAAGGGCTCTGGTCAGCTCGTCCAGGGATATCGGCCGGTCCAGCCACTCCCTCGTGCCGTCGTCTAAGACCTCCGTGATAGACGACAGGAAAGACTTGGAGGCCGTGCTATCTGTGGGCTTCGCGTCGTACAGTACAGCATAGAAGGGTGTGCTGATCCTCCAAATGTCAGGCCGAGACGACGTCACCGAGCCGTCGTTCTCCTTCAGCCGGCTAAGCACAGAGCTCTCTTTGTGCACCTTCTGAAAGAAGAAACGCGAGCATGTCTCGTCCTGCTCCGTGGAGCAGACCCTGGACCGGAAGATTATCCTGGAGGCCTCCGCGGCGAAGAGTTGAGGCTTGCTGGCTCCTCACCTTGCAGAGGTCCACTGTGACATCGACCCCCATCACCTGCAGAAGGAGCAGGTTCTGCACCCTTTTCTGGAGTCGCGACAGCTTTCCCCACCTCTCTCTTGCCTTCTGAACACTCTTGAGGAGAAAGAACCTCCTTGATGTTCTCCTTCACTGTCTGCCACCAGTCGCCCGGAGACTCAAAGAGGGGTTTCACGGTTCTCCAACCAGCGTACTCCCTCTTAAGCTTCTCGACGTTCTCTGGAGTCAACAGAGTCGTGTTGAGTTTCCACGTCCCCTTGCCGGCCTGCTGGCCGTCCTGTAAGTGACAGTCGGCCAGCAGGAGGCAGTGGTCGGAGAAGAACACCGGCTCGACACCAGTGGACCTGATCGAGAACGCCCGTGACACAAACAGGAAGTCTATCCTTGAGCGGATAGACCCGCCTGGCTGTGACCAGGTGTATCACCGCTGCGCTCCGTCTGCAGGGGTGCTGAAGACATCGAGCAGCTTGGTGTCCTTCACCGTGCCCATCAAGAATCTGGACGTGACGTCCAGTTGACTCCCCACCCCCCCCCCCCCCCCCCCCCCCACCCGCCGTCCCCACGCCGGATCTTCCATCTGCGTGGATGATGCAGTTGAAGTCTCCGCCAAGGATGACCGGCCTGGATGTAGCCAGCAGGGGTGGAAGCCGCCGCTGGATGGCCAACCGCTCACTCTGTACCGCTGGGGCGTACACGTTGATCAACCGCAGGGGAGCGTTCCTGTAGGTGACATCAGCCACTAGGAGGCGCCCCCCCACCACCTCCTGAACTTGAGAGATGGTGAAATTGTGCCCCCGCAGCAGAATAGCCAGGCCCGAGGAGCGACAGTCGTTACCCCCTGACCAGATTGAAGGCCCACAGGTCCAGGTGCCGGACCATTTCCCGTACCTGCCGAGGTGCGGTATCCCGCACTCCTGCAGAAACAGGAGGTCCGACTTGACGATGGTCAGGTAGGCCAACATGGACACACATCTTGTGGTTGACTTGACGCTGCGCACATTAATGCTCGCAACTCGTACCCCCATTGTGGGCAGTGACCGCAGTACCCTCCCCAAGTCCAAGGTCCAGCCCCTCCATCTGTCCCTTCATGCCCATTGCCCGGGCTAACTGCTGGACACTCTCCGGGCTCAGGAAACCGTCCGTGCTGCCTTCCGGGTGGCATCCCCCCGTCAGGGGTGTGGAGGCAGGAGGGTCCGGCTCTGGGTCAGGCTGGGGACGCGCTGTTTCCTCTTTCCCGCCTGGAAGTTCCGGGGGGCCCTCCAGGGCCCCAGGGGCACGTGACTGGGTGTCGGAGGGAGCCTCAGGACGCCTCCCGTCACCTGGAAGTGGGGTGCTGCTTTCCTTCTCCCTGAGGTCTTTAGCTTCTGCTTCAGGCGGGCCTCCTCTGAATCTCCCTCGTCAGAGGAGCTCTTATAGCCCCCCTGTAGCTGCCTCTTCCCGCCTGATGGTTGTGGTGCCTGTGCCTGCCGGCGCGCCTTCCTCCTCACTTTCCAGACCGTCGTCCACTCCCCTGGGTCACCTGTTGCCTCCTCCATTGACTCTGGGTTGTCGTGGGCCGGGGTGGGGGGGGCAGGGAGGAGCAGAGCCTGCAGGGGCGCTTTGCTGGCCTCGGGTCCATCCTGCGGGGCTGGGCCCTCCTGCTTGACCTGGCCCTCCTGCACTTTCGGGGGGTCCTTGCAGTCCCCTGGTGCCTTCCTCTCCTCCGGGGGGGCTTGCCCCTCATTGCCCCTGCCAGCGACGTGGGTGTAGGTGGTCTCCCGCCGTGGGCAGGCCCTATAGATGTGGCCCGCTTCCCCGCAAAGGTTGCAGCTTTTCTCTTGTGGGCAATCCTTTGCAAGGTGTCCCTCCTCCCTGCAGTTCCTGCAGATGGTGGCTTTGCAGTCGGCCGCCACGTGACCTGACCTACCGCAGGCATGGCAGACTTTAGGTTGCCCTGCTTAGGTCAGGTAGCCCTTGCTCCCGCCGATCGCGAAGCTGGATGGTGGATGTACGATGTTCCCGTCTGCGCCCGTCCTCAGCGTCACCCTGACCTGCCTCTTACTGGTCCAGATGCCAAAGGGGTCCATGATGTCAGTTAGGTCCCCTTCCACCTTCACGTCCCTTCCAAGGAAGGTCAGGACATCAACTGCTGGCACATGCGGGTTGTACATGTGTACAGTCACCATACGGCTCCTCTGCACTGGCATCACAAACAGCGGGACAGCAGTCAATACAGAGAGGGGGCCCTCACCTCCTTTCTCCTTGAAAATCTCCAGGAAGCGCTCGCAAAACTTGGCTCTCCTGAAGGTCACATCGTAAAAACCTCCTCCGGGGAAATCCTGCAGGCAGTAAATGTCCGCAGCAGCAAACCGACAACAGTCCAACAGGACCCTCTTCACGAAGAAGGTGCAGTCCACAGGTGCACCTTCATCCACCTTCTTCACGGAAACACGGATGGTGTTCCGGACCCCCTGAACTGGGGCACGAGCACTTGCCGCAGCCATCGTTGCAGGTGGGCTGCTCCCCTGAACCAGCGTTAGGCCGAAGCCAGCATTAAGATCCACCGGTTGCAAGGGTGCGCAGCCAACCCGACGTCTTCCTTCCACCTCCAACACAGCACTCTCCTCCTCTCGGTCCACAAGAGAGTGGGTCTTTATTTTGTTCCGGATGTAAGCTGGTTCACTGAGCTGGAAGATTCGTTCCCAGATGTTTCATCACCATTCTAGGTAACATCAACAGTGAGCCTCCGACGAAGCGCTGGTGTTATGTCCCGCTTTCTATTTATCTGTTTAGGTTTCCTTGGGTTGGTGATGTCATTTTCTGTTCTTTTTCTCAGAGGCTGGTAGATTGATTTGGAGCCAATGTGTTTGTTGATGGAGTTCCGGTTGGAATGCCATGCTTCTAGGAATTCTCGTGCATGTCTCTGTTTGGCTTGTCCTGGGATGGATGTGTTGTCCCAGTCAAAGTGGTGTCCTTCCTCATCTGTATGTAAGGATACGAGTGATAGTGGGTCATGTCGTTTTGTGGCCAGTTGATGTTCATGTATCCTGGTGGCTAGCTTTCTGCCTGTTTGTCCAATGTAGTGTTTGTCACAGTTCTTGCAAGGTACTTTGTAGATGACGTTCGTTTTGCTTGTTGTCTGTATAGGGTCTTTTAAGTTCATTAGCTGCTGTTTTAGTGTGTTGGTGGGTTTGTGGGCTACCCTGATGCCAAGAGGTCCGAGTAGCCTGGCAGTCATTTTGGAAATGTCTTTCGTGTAGGGGAGAGTGGTTATGGCTTCTGAGCCCGTTTTGTCTGTTTGTTTGGGTTTGTTGCTGAGAAATCAGCAGACTGTGTTCATAGGGTACCCATTCTTTTTGAATACGCTGTATAGGTGATTTTCCTCTGCTCTGTTTAGTTCCTCTGTGCTGCAGTGTGTGGTGGCTCGTTGGAATAATGTTCTAATGCAGCTTCGTTTGTGGGTGTTGGGATGGTTGCTCCTGTAGTTCAGTATTTGGTCCATATATGTCCGTATAAGGAAACCTAAACAGATAAATAGAAAGTGGGACATAACACCAGCGCTTCATCGGAGGCTCACTGATCATGTTACCTAGAATGGTGACGAAACGTCTGAAAACTAACCTTCCAGCTCAGCGAGCAAACTCACATCCAGGATTTGTCTATCATCAGACGAACTGACAAATGTGACTGTCTAATTTTCTGTGCCACAGAGCTTTGCAACATTTGGACCTGAGAGATGAAGCAAAAACAAAAATAGCTGAAGAAACTCAGCAGGTCTGGTAGCATCAGTGGAGAAAAAGTGGAATAGAATAGAGTAAAATCCCTGCAGTATGAAGGCAGCCCATGTCGACTCCGTGAAGAGCATCCCAATCTCACCCCCACCCTGTATCTCTGCATCTCCCATGGCTAATCCCCCTGGTCTGCACATCCCTGGACACTATATAGACAATTGAGCATGGCCAATCTACCTAACCTGCACATCTTTGGACTGTGGGAGGAAACCAGAGCACCTGGAGGGGACCTATGCAGACACTGGAAGGTCATGCAAACTGGACACTGACAGTCGACCAAAGATGGACTCAAACCTGGGCCCCTGGTGCTGTGAGCGAGTGCTAACTATTGAGCCACCATGCCACACAAGTAAAGCCAATGTTTCAGGTTTGGCTTTCCAGCTTCCGCCATTCTGTTTGTTTTTCTTGGATATGAGAGGTACCTGGCTCCTCAGTAGTTTCTGTACTTGCCGAATCTGGAATTTGGAATAACCTACCAAGCAATCTTTATAGGCTGTGTCTGAACACATTGATGCCCAGCTGTCCAATTATTCTTACTAACAACCATCCCTGATCTTCTCCGTTCCTCAGCTCCTCTCTCTTAGAATAAACAATATCTACCTTTCATTGGTTTTTGACGGTCTCCCTTCGTACCTTAAGGCCAGTCAAATTTATTTTGAAACTTTGGCTTTAATAAAAGTCGTTCTGCCTGCAATGCATTCAAATATTTTTAAAAAAGGTAGAACCAATTGTAGCTGCTTCTTGAACTGGGGGCTGACCATTTAGTTTTTGCTAGGAATCCTAATGTTTAATTAATACGAAGTTCTATGGACAATATCCTCTCACCGTCTGCAATAAATTCTTAGCACATGCAGCCCACACTAGTGCAGATGTATATTTACAGTTTGGCTGATGTGCCATAACTTGAAACATTTGTCTCTTTTGCTTCTATTCGCATACCATACTGCAAAAAGAGCTTCCTGCTGCCTTAGGCAGAACTGTCACATTAATATTTGCACACACGTTTCTAAACCCATCATTAGCAAAGTCCTCCCTCCCTCCCTCCCTCAGCCTTTACCAGTGAGACATATTGCTGGTGGCTCAAGTCGAGTCCCTATCCACTTTTCTATTGCCATAATTGTTCACTTATTTTTACTATGCATTATTGATGCCTGACAAAATATGATAGCTAAATTTGTAAAATGATTTTTTTAATCCCATACCTTTAAATCTATAGCTGCTGATCCACTACCTTGTTGAAATTTCCTGGTAATGCCGACCAATCTAGGCCATGAGAGTGACTATTTCTTGCATTCTTTACTAAAACTTTAACCTCCTTAAAGAACCGAGAGAAAAATTACCTCTAATTTTAAAACGTGACTATTTGTGTTCTAAATGTCTACTTGCTGATTTTAAATAACATTTTGTTAAATTTATTTAGTGGAGAGGTTATGTTCCAATAAAGGAATATAGTAGTGTCCTAAACAAAAATAGAAGTTGCTGGAAAATCTCAGCAAGTCAGGTAGCATTTGTGGAGAGAAATCAGAGTTAACTCTTCAGGTTGAATGACCTTGACCCAGAGTTCTGAGGGAGGGTCACTTGACCTGAAATGTTAACTTGATTTTCTCTCCACAGATGTCACCAGACCTGCTGAGCTTTTCCAGCAATTTCTATTTTGTTTGATTTATAACGTTTGCAGTTCTTTTTGATTTTACAATAGTGCCCTAATTGTGTAAACTGCAAATTTTCAGATTTACCATAAACAATAGCTTTGTTTTCCATTCCCAGTTTCATCTGTGCTTTCTTGCATAACAGTATTTTCATTGGACACACCTACACTAATAAAATAAGATAACAGTGTGGAGCTGGAGGAACACAGCAGGCCAGGCAGCATCAGAGAAGCATGAAAGCTGACGTTTCAGGTCAGGACCCTTCTTCAAAAAAACCCTTTTTCTGAAGAAGGGTCCAGACCTGAAACGTCAGCTTTCCTGCTCCTCTGATGATGCTGCTGTGTTCCACCAGCTGCACATTGTGTTATCTCAGACTCCAGCATTGGCAGTTCTTACTATCACTGTACTAATAAAATGATTGATTCAAGCTACTTTTCAAGGAATGGCCATTCTTTTCAAAGTTTTTAAATGTTATCACCCCCCAATCTGAAACTGGTGGAAGTCTAAATTCCCTTAACTTTTCCAATCCTTATTACTCACAGTCTAGGTTTTAACCAGTTAATTCCACACACCATAGAGAGTACCCACTCTCTAACACTGTATAACCAATTCTGTGACCAAAAAATCCATCACTGAACTAAAAACTTCTAATGATTAATACAATGCCTTCTCTTTGATTTGCATGTCCATCTTTCTCTGTCTAATCCTCTATTTTGTAGGATTCTGTTTTTGAATATTCTATTGTACCATCTTGGATACTTTGTGATGTAATTGTACTTTGAATCATGCCCGAAACACTGAGAGATAACACTGAGCGTTTCTGGTGTTTGTTCTCTATTGCAAATCCCCAATGTGCTCTGCTTCTCAAAATTATCAATCACAGTTCTGTCCTCCTTTCTTTTAGTTACAGCTCTTCTTGGTGTTGTCTGTGACCTGCATCTATATGTCTTGTCAATTTGTCAAAATGTCCTGCATTTCTGTCATATTACTCATTGTCCACTTTGCATTATAAAATGCTGTTGGTAAGGAAGGCTTTGCTAGGAATATTTTAGAACCTCCTATATTTGTTCTAGCAATGTATGTTCATCTGCAGATTTAACTCCTGCCTAAACCAGGAGTCTGTCCATTTTCATATTTTGGCACAGTGCAATATGTTAAATGCAATCACAGATTGGAGAATTTCCAAATGAAATTTCTGCAGTCTTGCATATAAACTATTTAATTCCATTATGCAGTCTTCCACGGTACAATCATCAGTTTTTCTACATTTGCCATGATCTGACCATCCCTCGTAAGCAGCCAATACAACATCCTTTCGATTAATTTTGTCTGCAACGGTTACCAATCATCCAAATCTTCATCTGTGATCAAATCATCAGATTCTAATTGTAAAGAAAAGACTTTGCTTCTTGTCCCATCTCTATTTGTAACCACAGTGCAGTAGGTCTTAAGCACTTCTTTGAATGATGTTGCATGATAAGTTCTTGTTTTGAGGTTGGAAATTAAGATTAAAATTGCTCTTTAAGACTTTTCTTTTACATTCTATACTTAAATGCACACATTGGGAGCAGGAATAGGGTACCCAGCTTTGTTAGTCTGCTCCCCATTCAATGGGATTATGGCTGATCTGATGGTGGTCTCAACTCCACTTTACTGCCTTCACTACTTTTCTACACTCTGCATGTGTCAGAGGTGATTCATCAATATTGTTCAAGACGTTGCTGATAGCCTTGATAACCTTGCCACAGTTGCTATAGACCCCCTGAAAGCAACATGCTGAGAATAACTTCTAAATACTGTAAATTGCTATTCAGAAGTCCATGCAATGTCTATTTACAGCTCTAAGTGCGATAAACAAGTGACATTCCTTCACTGGTGTCTGCAACAACTGAGCTATTATTAACTTTGCAGAATAAGTGCCTGTCTTATAAATTAACAGTTGGACAGGCCCTTAGACTCAACATAGTAAACAGGTTTGGTAGCAGCACTGTGCGCAAACCAGCCGCAGCTCCAAATGTCATAGGGGGTAGCCTGGCACAAGGAGGATCTTTGAACTTCAAACTTTTCCTCATGCGGTGTATAGTTCATAACACCAGAGGTGTTTTTAAAAAGTTGGCCCAATGACATGAAACTGTAGAAGAGTAGACCACGTTTATCTCCACAATGGAGCTGGTCAGATCAGGAATGCTGCCTGCAAGCTTGTGAATCCATACCACCCTGTAAAAGCACTCCTGAGAATTCAAAAGCCTAGGATGACACCAGAATCTTGCAATTGGCACCTACCTGATACTTTTAAACAGCTCCTGAGCAAAATCTAGGCTGTTGTTTTTATCTCAGTGAAATCAATATAATAAAAATCAAGCAGGTGCTAATCTGGTTGGTTCATTCTACATTCCTGATTATAGTTCAAGCACTGACACTGATAGTTTTGAATATTTCTTCGTGTGAGATTCTAAGCCTTTCAGAAAAGGTGCATAATTTTAGAAACTATGATTAAGCAGGATTTTCGTGATAAAGTCAATAGTCTCTATTGTAAAATAACTGATGGAGAGCTGAGGACCTTGGGCTGTTAAATATCCACTGTTTCTGAAAAATATTATTGATTGAAAGCATTACATATTTGGAACAAATAAAAGTGGCTTCAGCATACCAGTCACATGATTTTTAAAATTTGCTTTCACATGTAATTTAAGAAAATAACTTTTAGACTGACATTATTGTGACAAAATATGAATTTGGTATATCACAGAAACAAGTTCACTGTAATAAACCATGGAAAATGCCTGTCAGTATGTGCAAAAATTGAAGTGCACAAATCATTCAAGGAAGATTTGAAAATGTGAGAATTGCGTAAGGTTGAGAGTAAGGAGATTCTCAATGTTGAGAGCAAAAATTCCCATTTCTCAATGAAATATTAAATGGTGAGATGGGATTCTCACTAGTGAGCTGAGACAGACCTATTTGTGTGCATTAACTTAGCATTGGTCACATCTTCATTGTTACATGATCCTGTTTTATTGATATGAAATTTTCTTTTCTCGAACCAAATGTACAGAAATTATACAGTAACAATTCCTGACATGAAAGTCAGAGCAGTGATTTGGCAAATAAAATTTTTTAAAAATGCTGAAGAAACTCAGCAGGTCTGACAACATCTGTAAAAAGAGAAACAAAGTTAATGTTTTGTGTCCAAAAGAGCTTCGTCAAAACAGTTCTGAAGAAGAGTCATATCAGACTTAAAACATTACTTCCATTTCCCTCTGCATAGATTTTTGAGTTGTTCCAACAATTTTTATTTCAGATTTTCAGCATCTGTGGGAGTTTGCTTTTATTTCAGTAACATGGTGTCTCCAGCCCATCTCCCTCTGTCTAGCACTCCATTTTGGACACCAACGATATACATCTCAGGGCACGCTCCATGAGCAGTGACCATATGCCATCCTCCATTCACTAGGCCTCAGCATCCCATCAGTGAAGCAGGATGTCAATTCCTCTCTGCCTGGGATGTCTCGGGGAATTGATGGGAGCTGTGCAGTACAGCAGAGATTGAGTGCCGCAATCCAAGTTCCAGGAATCCCAGGAGGTCCTGGCAGTGGCCATGACATTCACCTATGAGTAGCGCCTTACATGGCTGTGATGCATAGGTCATGAGGCAAGATTGGGTAGATGACATGAATGAATATGCTGGGGCTTATGGAGAGAATTCTTCCATGAAATTCACCAAAAATGACAGCATATTTTTGGTAATATTCACCTGTTTGTGCTTTAGTTTCGATTTGGAGAACTTAACAAATTCTTCCAAAGTACTACTGGGAAACATCTTCAGTTGCTCGTTGTAATGATTCCAGGTCACCCATTTGTCACAATGATGAATGTCTTTGTGCATATAAATAGATAGATGAGGATATTAACAGCCAGACTATTAAGTGTATTGATGAAATTAAAAGGAAAAATGTGTAGAAAGGGTAAGTTTATGCAAAGGGATTTGGAGAAGTTCAGGTATTGGATTAAGGATTGATGAATGGCATTTAACTAATGTGATTCAGATTATAGACCCAAATATTCCGTGATGTGTCTGATTTTCATACAAAATATGAATGCTTCAATCTTACAGATATAAAACAGAAGCAAAATGCCTTCAAAATATGTGCTTGCATGTGTGTGTTCATTTGGGGCACCAAATGGCTGTTTGCACCTTTTCACAAAATTGTTTTGTCCTGCAGAACTGGCACCAATGCAGACCAGCACCAAGAAGTATTTTTAAATAGTAATTGCCTGAATGTGGAAGGAACAGGAGTGTTTCTGCCATTAGGTACATAAACTTTGAACTGTCACTGGCCACCATTACAGCCACCTCACTGCTCCTGCACTATCCTGTTTAAATTCCCCCATAGCCCTGCCTCCTGGTCTTTTTCAATCCCTAATCTCTTAATTGACTGCCAAGCAGCTCCCAGAGTGATGAGCTTTAACAAGATGTAAATCAATTGGATGAATGCCTGATTCAACTCAGACCTTTACAGTCAGTCTATATTTTATACCGTACCAAAGGAGAAAAATGTTACAGAATTGCTGAATCAGAGTAGAAGATATTTAATGCAACATCCTCCCATTCTATATTTGATTGGGAAACAAAATTGGAAATGATACACTCTCTTCCATTTTTAACACATGGTATCATTCTCCAATAGTGAACTGAGCATGAAAAGATCCCAAATTATAAATAAAATTCCAGCAGGACAGTTAATAGTTATTGGGTTTTAAAAGAAACAAAAACCAAAAGGTCTGTGGATGCTGGAAATCGGAAAAAAAGCAAAAATGGAAGTTGCTGAAAAATCTCTGCAGGCCTGGCAGCATCTGTGGATAAAAATCAGAGTTAATGTTTCAGGTCTAGTGACCTTTCCTCAGAACTGATGGTAGCTAGGAAAAAGTTGATATTTTACACAGAAGATAGGGAGGGAGAAGAATAAAAAATGATAAGTGGAAATAAAGACCGAAAGAGACTGTAATACGCTTGAACAGTCAAAGGAGTGGTTAAAGGTTACAATCATAGAATCCCTACAGTGTGAAAACAGGCCTTTTGGCCACTGAAGTCCACACTGAACCTTGGAGCATTCCCACCCAGACCCATCCCCCTAAGCTTCACATCCCTGAACACCGAGGGCAATTTAGCATGGCCAATCCACCCTAACCTGCACATCTTTGGCCTGTAGGAGGAAACCATAGCACCCAGATGAAACCCACGCAGACACAGGGAGAATGTCCAAGCTCCACACAGACAGTCGCCGAAGGGTGGAATCGAACCTGGGTCCCTGGTGCTGTGAGGCTGCAATGCTAACCACAGCCAACATACCGGTTAGACTAGGGGAATGTATAGCTGCTAACGGGGCCCCTTAGTAGTAGACAATGGGTTGTGTGTGGTCACAGCTCATGTGATAACAAGGCCTGGTGTTTGGGGTCTGGCGGTAAGGGCATTGCCTCAAACCCTAAAATTGTTGAATTCAATATTAGGACCAGAAAGCTGCACAGTTCCCAAGTGGAAAATGAGGTGCTGTTCTTCCACCTTGCGTTGAGCTTCGCTGGAGCACTGCAGCAAGCCTGAGACAGATGTTGGCCAGGGAACAGGGTGTGTTGAAGTGGCAGGCAACTGGAAACTCAGGGTCTCTTTTTGAAGAGAGAATGTAGGTGTTCCTTAAAGCAGTCACCCAGTCTATGCTTTGTTTCCTCAATGTAGGGGAGACCACATTGTAGACTAGTACTGTACAGTAGACTAGATTGAGGGAAGTGCAGGTAAAGTGCTTTTTCATCTGGAAAGTGTGTTTGGAGTGGAAATTGGAAGCAGAATTGATAAACTTTCCCAATACTGGACAGGAGAAGGAAGCAGCACGGATGAAATCACCAATATGCAGAAGAAAGAATTCTGGGTGGGGGCCAGAGTAGGACTGGAACAGAGAGACAGGTGTAACTGGGGCACATGTGTGGTCATTGGGTGTCTGTTAAAAGAAATGAGCCATTAAATATTGCTCAGGAACCCGTCGTCCTGCTTGGAATAAACTTTCTATTTCAAGTCCCTGCAAAAATACAGATTAAATTGGTATTGCTGTTACTTTCACTGTTCTGCTCACTAGTTAAAGATCAGTCCAGTGCATCTTATAGGCAGGTAGTCATTATTATTACATGAATGTTGGAATAATTGTTCTTTAAAACTTAGCTGGATTTCTTCCTTGACTGAGTATCCTTCTGAATGGCTCAGCTTGATTAAACAGTAACATTAGTTTAATTGGGCTACATGGTTAGAAACAGATGAATCCTAGTTTTCGTATTTTCATTCTTCATCCTTGCTCTTCAGTATCAATGTTGATACCTCAGTAAGCCTTGTTGATTGGCTTATTGTCTACCCCTCAATGCCTATTTTGAAACGCCCGTATCAGTTCCCGAAACTGATCTCGAACTGCCCTCCCACTCCACTCTTCATTGATTTTCTTTCCTTCAACCCGCAACTTTCTTACTTCAACTATTGTCAATCCAAAACTCCTCTGGACACTCCCCTTTGCCAAGTGCACCCGATTCGGCGGGGGGGGGGGGGGGGGGGGGGGGGGGGGGGGGGGTGCGGGGGGGGTGCAATGGAGAAACTTCTTTGTCTACAATTATTATTATTATTTCTATCACCAAGGACACTTTGAATGACCATGCCTACCAAGAAATCAATAATGGTTAAATATCATTCTAATTGACGTCTTGGTCAGTTTTTCCCTCACTTTATGTCCCCTTTGGATCATTTGAGTACTGCCTTTTCCTTCAAGGATTCCTTGAACTAAAGCTCACGCAAGAAATGTAAACATCCATTCGCTTGCCAGAAGTTTCTATCTGTTCCTTTGAGTATCTCTCGCTATCTCATATAATACCCTATATTTGTGTCCAAAATTAAAGCTGCCTCTGGCTACCACTTAGCCAGGTTTCGAGCTCCGTTATTATGTCAAAAGCAGATAATGCTTTCACAGTTTCCATTTTTTGTACTTGCTACCTATTTGCTCTCAGCTTACTCAGTCCAACCATGAAACCCAATACTAAAATTCTCAAATATTATTCTGAGTATTTAAAAAACTCTGATCGTAGCTCCCACCTCGGCTAATCTTGCACATCCTTCTTTATTGTTCAGCAAAGCTGAATGCTGCAGAGTGAAATCTTGTTTCTTTTTTCCTAGACAGTGAGTTTCTTGAATAATTGCACCTGCACCGTTTTCTGTTTTCAAACCTTTCTCTCTTTGACCAAATCTTGAATTCTTTCATTCTTATGTTTCCATTCACCTCCCTGAATTTCAGTGTTTAGTTGGCTATGCTAAATTCCCCGTAGTATGCAGGGATGTGCAGGGTAGGTGGATTAGCCATGGGAAATGCAAAGTTAGGGGATAGGGTAGAGAGGTGTATCTGGGTGGCATGCTGTTCCACGGGTCAACATGGACTTGAGGGGCTGAATGGCCTACTTCCACACTGTAGGAATTCTGTGATTACTGATGTCTTGTTGTGCAATTGAGCACAGGCTCAACATCTAGAAGGTTGTCATTATTGTCAGTGGGCCTCAGTCAAATCAACATGGAGAACCTTTGCTTAAGTTATTCTCTCACAACAAGTAAAGGGCAACCTCTGATAGCAGCCCAGGCCCTGGTCAATGCAGTCAGAATTAGGATCCTCTCTGCATAATGGGTGAGAAGCAAAAGGATGGGCAGCGTACCATCTGCCTTGATTCTTGCTGCCCCACTGTGCGGGTTCCTTCTGGAATGAGAGAGAGGCAAGTATTACAGAAGATGCAAGTCTACTGGAAAAATATTACTGTAGGTGCAGATAGGGAAGTGTCCTCAGTCAGTCAGTAGGCAATGCAGAGAGCAAGCAGGGCTAGAAGTGTCTTGGATTGTGGTATGTGAGGACGAATTGGGAAGATGTTACGTGCAATAGGAATGTTAAGAGTGTGAGCCTTGTTGCGACGTTTGTACAGTAGCAGAGATAACATGTGTGAGGTATTGGAGAGCATATGGAGGCCCTTATGCTGGCAGAGGAGAGAAGTGACCTCAGGCAATCTGACATGGCCTGGTGTTGTGGGGTCCATTGTTTGCCCTGGGAAAGAGGATTCAGTTCTTCAGAGCATTCTGAAGAAGAGTCATTACCAGACAAATTGCCAAGTAGGCCGCCTTAAAAATGTCAAAAAGAAGAGAAAGGTTAAAGTGAGCATCGATCCCTTCAAAAATGAATCTGGGGAGACAGTTTCGAGGAACAAGGAAACAGCGGAGGTGTTGAACAGAGTTTGCATTGGCTTATATGGTGCAAGATCCTTTTGCACTTTCCATTAATGCTAATGAATACAGAGGCAGTATTAAGTACTATCACCATCACTAAAATCATAAAGTCATACAGTATGGGAACAAACACTTTTGCCCAACTTATCCATGCCGACCAGGTTTCCCAAACTGAACTAGTCCTAATTGCCTGCATTTGACCAATATCCTTCTGAACCTTTACTATTCTTTACTCAGAGAGTAGTAAGGGAATGGAGCGCTTTGCCTGCAACGGTAGTAGATTCGCCAACTTTAGGTACATTTAAGTCGTCATTGGATAAGCATATGGCCGTATATGGAATAGTGTAGGTTAGATGGGCTTGAGATTGGTATGACAGGTTGGCACAACATCGAGGGCCGAAGGGCCTGTACTGTGCTGTAATGTTCTATGTTAACTCTGATTCTCTCTCCAAAAATGCTGCCAGGCCTGCTGAATTTCTCCAGCATTCTGTTGTAGTTTCAGATTTCCAGCATCAGCTGTAGTTTGCTTTTATTTGAGATGTTGGTTGGGTGGTAGGAAAAGTACTAGCACTGCTGGTTCAGTGGCAGTGCTAAGAAAATGGAGCCATTTTGAGGATTAGCCTTCACTTCAGTATAAATGACAAGTTTGTATAAACTAGTGTTTGTAGGTGGTTCATCAGGCAAAGTGTGATGAGACATTTAAGAGCTTCATTGCAGAGTGAAGTCATACGTATGCACTTAAGGTGCTGAGGCAGTTTTGGCAGCACCCGAGCACTGGGAAAGTCACAGATTGGACAAAGGATTTATGAAGCTCGGAAGAGCATTCAGCCTCTTCTTGGCCTTTTACTAAACAGGAATGTACCTTTTCTGAGTAGCCTGCACTAGCCCAATTTGGGACTGTTGGTTTTACTGTTGATATAGAACATGCATGGTGCTCACTTCATTCACTGCTACCTCCAAAAGTATATTACACTACACTAGAGAACATTGATCTGTATGTTATACAAATGTTGCCTGGGTGACACATGTAAAAGCTAAAGTGATGTGGACTGGAAGCAGGACGTCATTTTAAAAAAAATTCTGTATTTAGTTTCAACATCCCTATCAGGTGGCAATGAAAAACAATGTATATCTGTTGATGGCTCATCCTTAATATTTTCTTTGTTCAAAAATTCTAAAGCCTCAGATGTAGCAGATTTGTTATTAATACCTGTACATTCTATCTCAAAAAGTGCACACACTTGTACAGTTCACCCCGACATCTGTTCACCAATGACCAGTAATAATCCCAACTATTCCTGAATTTATTTCTGAATGATAAATCATTAATTATTTTTAGCAGTTAATCAATAAGTTTGATATAGAAATGGATGCAAACTATTGTAGGGCATGTTGGCATGGCGTCAAGCTGGGATTTTTAATATTGCCACCAATATTATAACATATTTTCCACAAGTGGCTGTATTTCAGAATTGATGACATAAAAGTGGCTGCTTCCAAGAGATGCTGTTCAACAGTATACAATTGCAAAATGAATAAGGTTGACTTTATTTATCCTTACTGCATTTCTCATTGCCTTGCTAGTAATTGAAAGGTTGGCAATACAGAAAAACTGATAAATCGTATTTTTTACAATTAGTTAGACAGATAACAAAATGCATAAGCAGGTATACAATGTATCACAA
Source organism: Stegostoma tigrinum (assembly GCF_030684315.1). NCBI lineage: Eukaryota > Metazoa > Chordata > Chondrichthyes > Orectolobiformes > Stegostomatidae > Stegostoma > Stegostoma tigrinum. The sequence continues at coordinate 37,249,700 of NC_081367.1, read as the reverse complement.
CATTTCTGTTGTTTTCAAACACCAGTTCCTTTGTTGAGAGTTTGAAATGTAGAATGTGCTTGTCAGTGTCCTGTGCCATTCCTTCCTCAGTTGATTTTACAAGCTGAAGTCCTGCAATGGAACAGAATAACATGAGCAGGTATTCCTGTGAGATCAGGGCTGTCTGTATGCAATATGCAGCACACTAAAACCTTTCCTTTTATTAATACTTAAACAGATTGAAGTAGAAGGCGCAAAGAACTAGGTTCAGGTGAACATCGTAGAGAAAGCTGTTGAGGGTGAAATATTGGGGGAGGGCTTCGTAGGCTGTGGAGGAAATGAAAAAGTGGACAATGGTTACAAGGGAATCTTGAATGAAGAGAAAAGGAGAGATTTATGGCAGTTACAGAGGGCTCAAAACAGCAGAAGCACCAGAGAACTACAGAATGCGCAAGGGTGATCTCAAAGGAAATTAGGAGAGTAAAAAGGGGCACAAAAGGATAACAGATAAAATAAAGGAAAATTCAAATTTGTTTTACAAGCACATTAAAGGTAAAAGAATAACCATGGAAGGAGTGGGGCCTGTTAAAGATCTAGTGGTAATTTGTGCAGGAGCTTGAAGTTGTAGGTAGGCTTCGAAATTAATACTTCATGTTGGCGATCATTAATGAGAGGGATGATGTGGGTATAGGAGTCAGGGAGGACTGTGATATAATTAAAGAATTTAGCACAGATAGAGAGGAGGGTTTGATGGCCTGACAAATTTTAAAAAGTGAATAAATCTCCAAGGCTGGCTGAAATGTTGACCAGGCCGAGTGAGGGAAGTGTGGAAATAGCAGGGCCGCTAGCAGTAATTTTCAATTCCTCTTACCACAACGGAGTTGACAGAGGACTGGAGGACAGCCTGCTGAAAGGGGCAGGGATAAACCATAAAATGGTCATGGTCCGTCTAATCTGTGGAATAAGATCTTTGGGCAACTGATGGCAAATGTGAGTCTCCATGGGATCCAAGAAAAATTGGCAAATTGGATACAGAATTGGCTGAGTGGCAGAAAGCAAGGAATGTTTTTCTTACTGGAAACCCATGTCCATTAACGTTACACATGGAGCAGTGTTGAGGCCCTTGTAGTTTATACTAAATATAAATTATATCAGAGGTTGGTTTATAAGTTTGTGGATCTAAAAATTGCTAGGGTGGTAAACGGTGAGGGGGAATAGCTTGAGATAACAGTAGGATTTAGGTTGGCTGTTCAGATGAGCTATCAAAGACAAGTAGAATTCAGTTTGGATAAGTGTGAGGTGATGAACTTGGCCAGGACGTACCAAACACGAGAATGTGTGATGAACATTAGAATTATAATTAGGTTTACTTTCAGTGTATTCAAATGAGTACAGTGCCATCTTAAGTACAGAGATACCTAGATACAGATTCTTGAGTACAAACACTTAAGAGGGGATAAAAATGGATAAATGAAGAAATAAAAAGCTCAGCATTACAGATTATAGGAATAAATTGGAAATATAAATAAATAATTGCTTTGGAAATAACAGTCCTTCCAACCCCGTCTGCCTAGCCACCAGTCAGTGCAAGACCTTGACTCCAGACCACATTGGGCTTTACCTCAAAGTTTTTGATGCCAGGAGACCACTCTGGAATCACCTGGAGGCTGGAAGTCTATGCTAAGGCCATGCTGGGCTGGGAACCCACCACATTGGGCTGCCAAGAGACTCGTGGGACCACAAGAACACCATGCTGGTTCCGTGCTGAGGGTGAGAGGCCGAGTTCGTGCTGTGATTGGGAGTGCTGGACATTGCCAAGAAGGACCCAGGAAAGGGGAGAAAAAAAACAAAATTATAAAGAAAGGAACAGACAGAATGGACAAGCTCTGGTTAGGGAGTCCTGCTGCACTGTCCTCTTGGAAGGACTTTGGGAAGCACTGAGGATTAGAGGAATCTGGGTTTGCATATCCTGTGATCCTTGAAGGTAGCTGGACAGATAAATGAAGTAGGTAAGAAAGCATATGGTATACTTGCCTTTATTAGCTAAGGCATAGCGTTTAAGAACAGGGAGAGTATGCTGGGGCTGTATAAAAGATTGATTAAGCTAGAGTAAATAGTGTGGGACTGGAGGAACACAGCAGGCCAGGCAGCAGCAGAGGAGCAGGAAAGCTGATGTTTTGGGTCGGGACCCTTCATCAGAAGTTAGGGAGGGGAAGGGGGTTCTGAAATAAATAGAGGGGGGGCTTTGGGCTGGGGAAGTTGGTGGGATAGCGATAGGTGAGTGCAGGTAGGTAGAGGTGGGGATTGGTCAGTGAGATGGGAGAGAAGACGGGCAGGTCACAGAAGCGGGGATGAGAGGGAGGGCTACTCATGGACGCCCAGAGGTGGGGAGATTTTGAAGCTAGTAAAGTCCACATTGCGACCATTGGGTTGTAGACTCCCAAGGTGGAATATGAGGTGCTGCTCCTCCAGTTTTCAGGTGGCATCATTCTGACACTGGGGGAGGCACAGAATTGACAATGTCATCTGGGGAGTGAGAGGGGGAGTTAGTGTTTCGCAACTGGAAGATGTTGTCGTTTGTCGCAAACTGAGTGCCTGTAGAGCACCTGCAAGACAAACAACAACAGCCCCAATCAGGAAATTCATGTCTGAGATCCACCTGGCTGACGTCATTCCAATCATTATTCTTCCTATAGCAGGGCAATCAGAATTGGACACAGTACTCCGTAAGTAGCCTCACCACTGTCCTGTACAACCTCCAGCATGGTGTCCAAACTCCTGTATTCAATAGTCTGAGAATGAAAGCAAGCATGCTAAATGTTGTGTTAACCATCCTGTCTATCTATGATGCGAATTTCGAAGAACAGTGTATTTGAAATCTTAGGTCTGTCTGTTGACAACACTACTATTATCATTTAACTGTATAAGTCTTGCCCTTGTTTATTTTACCAAAATACAATACCTCCATATCTCTTCAAATTAAATCCATCTGCTAAGCTTCAGCCCATTGGCCCAATTGATCAAGATCCCTTTATAGTCTTAGAAACCTTTCTTTACTGTTGACTATACCACAAATTTTGGTGTCAGACCCAGGATCCAACTGCATTAGGACTTCTGCATGCTCCTGATGTGCAATTTCTGACTACCCTACTGCAATGACCAACTTCCCATTGGAATGTCTAGGCCATGAAGTTTAGTACATTGCTGCAACTGTATTCAGGTTATATAAATATGACCTACATTAACCACAGAGAATATAAGGAGCACCGAGACATCAACCTATATTCTACCAGCCCCTTTTAATCTCTGAGCAAAAGTCCATGATATCATTCACGTGGATGGTATTTACAGCACTCGATTGAGTATTAACACAACGTACAACAGGTGGTACGAGGGGGAAGAAACCGAGTCCAGTCACAGACTGGCTGAAAATAGGTATTCTTCCACATTGGTTTTCTTTGAAGTACTGCTTACCAATCTGTTGCCTTGCATTTAACTGGCGATGCATCAGTGCATTTGTCACACTCCAAGATGGTTTGCTAAGACACCAAGTTCCTTTCTACATCCCAAGTAAGCAGCAATGAGAAAAGCAGTTAAGTTTGTCTATGGATTCACCACTCCAAGTCTTGAGTTCATAATCTTGCTGCCTTTCTTCTCTGTTACTGAACCTCTATCTAAATCCTGATAAACCAGCTCTTATTCCAGCCACTTACCATGATGAATATTACAACAACCGATAGTGAGTCCAGGAGAATTCATAGGATTTCGTTGGAAGAAGGGGTAAGAACTGCTGAGTGTGCAGGAGTGATCAACCCCAAGTCAAAGGTTGTGAACAGGTTGAAAAAGATGAGATAGGTTAGTCTAACTTTGTCATGGTTACAGAAGCTGTTGTGACACGGGTGGAAACATGATTGGATGGATTCCAACAATTGACTTTCAGGAAAGATGGGCACATAAGTGGGAGGCCTGTAATTTTTACGTATGCAGTGTGTCTCACTGAAATGGGAGTTGGGATAGCAATCTGCCTATGCAGTGCACCTCATGTTAGTTGTAGGCCCTCAATCAGAATGTGTCTAGATTTAAGCAAAGCTCATGTTATGCATGTTGTAACTGGCTGTTCTGAAACAAAAACAGAAACTCAGCAGGTTTGGCAGCCTCTGTGGGAAGAGAGCAGAGTTAATATTTCAAGTCTGGTGACTGTTCCAGAGAACTGTTAGCAGCTCAGAAAAGGCAGTATTCATTGCTGAAGGTGAAGTTGGGGGAGGGCTGTTCTGAGTCTTGAGTAGCCTCAACAGTTGATCTGAAGGGACTGCAAGAGGCTCCTCAAAGACAGCCAGAAATGTTATTTGTTATATTCCTGTAGAGACAGGAGGAGTACAAGTATATTTACTGGTTTCACACCAGGATACTTAGAGATTGCATGTGTTCAGGTCTTTTGCTGCTATCTAACCATAAACTCAGTAAAGATTTAGCGGAAAACTCATTTGTTAACTGGATTTCTGCCAAAATTACAACAGCACAGCGGGAGAAGCCGTGAGGAAATGTAATGCTGTCATAAGACACGGTGACAATTATGCATTTTGATTTGCAGCTCAGTAAATGTTGAGATACCCAGTCCTAACATTTACTAAATATTTTTGATATTTAAAATTTCTGTGCAAGTTAAGAACCCAATTTCAGGCAATTAAAACTACAGTACCAACTTAATGAAGAATAATAGGCTTGGGGGAGGTGTTATCGCAGGGTAATGTCCTGGGATCTGGGTTTGAAGTCGCCATGGCAAATGGTGGAATTTGAATTCAGTAAAAATCTGAAGGGTCTAATGTTGACGTTGGAAATTGTCAATTGATGACCATGTCAATTGTCAGGAAAAACCCATCTGGTTCACTAATGTCCTTTAGGGAAGGAAACTGCCATCTTTACCTGGTCTGGTCTACATGAGACTCCAGATCCACAGCAATGTGGTTGACTCTTAACTGCTCTCTGGGCAATTATGGTTGGACAATAAAAGCTGGCCAGTGACACCCACATCCTGTGAATGAATTAAAAATAAACTCTTACTGCAACAATTGTGCTAATTTTTTGCTGTTTTGTTGTCAATTTGATGGACATTGCTCTTGATACAAGTGACGAAAATAAATTGAAATTGCAATCATATTCAACTGTGAGAAAATTGGACAAGCCTCACTAAAAGATAAGTACCACAGGTCAAGGAAATCCAGCGAGCATTTTAATGATCATGATTTAAAAGCTAAGATAGAGAGAGCTCCCTGTCTTGTTGGTAGCATTCGGGTTAAGAGGGCAGAAATTGGAAATGATGCTGAGTGTGATTCAGTGACATTTACAAAATACAGGTGGTGGCATGAAAATTTCATAAAGACTATTGCTAATAATCAGAGCATCAGGCACAGACTCACCCAAGCAGGAAGCATCTCACAGGTAATGTATGCTCCATGAATTCTACTCCAGGAAGAAAGCAATGAACTGGGTAGGAAGGTCAACTGAAGAACGTACAAAAATTGAACATTCACATATGCACTTTCCAGGCAACTAGAAATGGCAAAACATTTGGTAAATCACAAAACTAATACTACTACTTGAAGCAGAATATTATGGATTGTGCTTTTAACTTGCAACAAATTTATTGCAAAGTTGACAGAGTAATTGCATTGTTCACGTCGTGATGTTGCCTTTTAAGAGCATACCTATTCCTAGGTTACCCTCTTGTTTAGTGCCAGTATAATTCATGGTGCTGCAAGGCCATTGCATATGGCCTCTGTACGGACAGTGGCACCAGTCTGCAACTTGACCTTTTCAGCCCCATGCTTAGTGGGGTGATGGTTATTTTCACCTTGATGTGCACAACGTAATTTGTGGGCAATGATGCCCTGCAGCTGGGACAAGCCTACAACTCCAACAAAGCCCAAAGCACTCTGATGTTTCCCAGCATCCTTTGAGAATGATATGTACTGATGGGTTTTGATACAGACTTCCAACCATAAGCTATTGTACACTGACCTACACAGTGACTGAGCTGATGTTGCAGATTTCCCCTGCGGCAGCCTGAATTGCTCTTTTTAGTGTAAAAGGTTCAGGGTCACTATTTTCACCAAGTTCCCATTTTACAGATTTTAGGATTTTGTTTTTGTTTGAGCTCATTGTTACTGCTCATAGATGTATGGCTGAGCAATGCAAAATGTTTAATCATAGATGTTTCCTGCTGGTAGACACCAGTCTATATTATCAGTCTATATGCCTGTTATTAAGACAGTAGTCTAATTATTAGTTAAGCTTTAAGAAATACATTTCAGCTTGTGATTGAGAATACCCTGTGATTTGTTTTTGATACAATGTTCTTTTTGCAGTCGTTACTCTATTTCCTTCCTGTTTGCCAGTGCCATACATCTCCTGGGGCCAGGCTTGCTGGAAAAATATTGCCATGAAATTCTGTGCGGTTTCTTCCACGTGAAAATGTTGACAAAAATCTGAAGAACCCATTTGAGAATTTAAGACTCTTTTCTAATTGATGTTTACACCCATTTGGGAGGAACCACAGTTCTACGTATAGAGAGAGCTGTTGACGCTTTAATCAATTTTAAGATAAAGATTAAAATTGTAAAATGATTTGTAATTCTTGAAAATATAGAAACATATAAAATTATTACCAAATGTAACAATTGGATGAATAGGGCTTTTGCTAGACACAAATTGGTTATGGTTTTTAAACCTCTGATAATATTTTGCAGACAAATCATTCCAGAAATAGATTCACTGTGTACTCATGATACTGTGGTAACCAACCTACAGTTAGACATGTTACATTTCCTCTGAGGTGTTTGACATTCTGTACCATCCAACTCCCTTGTTGTCTAATTACCCCAGGTTGTTTTTAATCACCTTGTCACCACAGGTGACCTCCTGGTCACAGCCTCCGACATCGTCATTCCCCAACCCTGCACCGCCCATTTCTATCTCCTTACAAAATCCACAAACCCAACCACCCCGGCCAGCCCATTGTCTCTGCCTGCTCTTCCCCCACTGAACTTATCTCCACTTAGCTTGACTCTATTTTGTCCTCCTGGTCCAGGAACTCCCCACAGATATACGGGACACCACCCACGCCTTCCAGCTCCTCCAAGTCTTCCAATTCCCTGGCACCCAACACATCATCTTCACAATGGGCATCCAGTCCCTGAACACTTGCATTCCCCGTGCAGATGGCCTAAAAGCCCTCTGCTTCTTCCTCTCCCGCAGGCCCAACCAGTCTCCCTCCACTGACACCCTCATCCGCTTAACTGAACTCATCCTTATCCTCAACAACTTCTCCTTCAACTCCTCCCACTTCCTACAGACTAAGGGGTGGTCATGGGAAGCCGCAGGGGCCCAAGCTATGCCTGCCTCTTCATAGGATACATGGAACAGTCCTTCTTCTGCTGCTCAACTGGCACTATCCCCGCACCTCTTCCTCTACTCCATCAGTGACTGCATTGGCACTGCCTTGTGCTCCCATGAGGAGCTTGAACAGTTCATCAACTTTACTAAAACCTTTCAGCCCAACCTCCAGTTCACCTCAACAATTTCTGATACCTCTCTCTCCTTCCTGGACCTCTCTGTCTCCATCTCTGGTGACCACCTCAAAACCAATATCTGTTTCGAGCCCACCAACTCCCATAGCTACCTAGACTACACCCCTTCTCACCCACATTCCTGCAAGAATGCTACCCCCAGTCCCAATTCCTCCGCTTCTGCCGCATCTGCTCCACAGATGGGACATTCCACTCCCAAATATCCCAGATGTCCTGTTATTTCAAGGACTGCAACTTCTCCCTTCAGTGGTGGAAAATGCTCTCGACCACATCTCTTGAGTTTCCAGCACATCAGCCCTCACATTCCTTCCCTGCAACAAAAACAAAGTCAGAACCCTCCTTATCCTGGCATATCACCCCACTAATCTCCAGATTCAATGTATCATTCTCTGCTACTTCTTCCACCTGCAATCCGACCCCACAACCAAAGATATATTTTCCTCCTCAACCCTATGTGCCTTCCATAGGGACTGCTCTGTCTGCAACTTCCTTGTCCACTCCACATTCCCCACTAGTACCGCCACCAAAGGGCACCTTTCCCTGTAACAGCAGGAAGAGCTACACATGCCCCTACACCTCACCCCTCACCTCCATCCAAGGAACCAGAAAAACCTTTCACATCAAACAGATGTTCACCTGCACATCTGCCAGTGTGGTCTATTGTATCCGCTGGTCCCGATGTGGCCTCCTCTACATTGGTGAGACCAAGCAGAGACAGCACCTTCCAGTCGCTAACCACTTCAGCTCTCCCTCCCACTCCCTGGATGACATGTCCTTCCTGGGCCTCCTCCAGCATCACAATGACACCACCCGGAAACTGGAGGAGCAGCATCTCATATTCTGCCTCGGGAGACTACAACCCAATGGTTTCAATGTGGACTTTACCAGTTTCAAAATCTCCCCACCCCCAGCCTCATCCCGTGATCAACCCTCTGTCTCATACCCACCTCCTTGGCCTGTCCATCTTCTACCTCGCTGACCAATCTCCACCACTGTCTACCTGCACTCACCTGTCACTATCCCACCAACCTTACCCAACCTGACCAAGCCCCCCCTATTTATTTCAGAGCCCCTTCCCCCTCCCCAATTTCTGAAGTAGGGTCCTGACTTGAAACATTAGCTTTCCTGCTCCTCTGATGCTGCTTGGCCTGCTGTGTTCCTCCAGCTCCACACTGTGTTATCTCGGATTCTCCAGCATCGGCACTTCCTACTATCTCCTGAATCAATTTCAACCCCACTGCGAAGCCTCTAAGTAACAGGGAGTAGCCATACCGCATTGTTCTCACATAAATGTTCTAATCACAAAATTCCCGATGAGGGAACAGCTGTCTTATAATGTCACTGGGCTACTAATTGAGGTATAGGCTAATGCTCTGCAAACTTTGGAGTCAAATCCCACCCCAGCAGTCCTGTTGGGCCTGTTTCACCATGTCCTGTAGGGAAGGAAATCAGTCAGTCTTTACACCCTGAATCTGGAGTACATGTAGGTTAAAGAAATATGGTTAAGTCTTCACCTGTCTCTGAACTGCCCAGCAAGCTAGCCAATTCAAGGGCACTTAGGGATGGGCAATAAATACTGGTCTTGTCAATGATGGCCATATCTAATGATAAAAGGTTAAAAATCATCTATTCAAACAGATCCCAATGGAAGTTCATCCCTTCTTTATTAAAACCCAAGAAAGCCAACTTGTATTTTTAACATGTTAAATAATAGCAGACACAGAGATGCATTTCCACAATAACATTTTCATAGCCATTCCTGTGATATGGGAGTTGCTAGCAGGCCAGCGTTTATGCCTATTTAAATTGGCATTGTGAAGATGGCAATACGGTCTATAATCTTTAATCTTTAGGTACATCTATATTTTTTATTAGATTAGGAAATTAGCTCATTAATCTGAATTTAAGGTTATAGCCCTGGAGACAATAATGGTGTGTGACCTGAAGGAGAACGTTCAGGTGGTAGTGTTCCCATATACTTGCTGCTGTTGTCCTTCAGATGATGGAGGTTAATGGTTTAGAAGATGCTGTTGGAGTCTTCTCAAGTTGCTGAAATGTATCATGTAGAGGGAACACACTTCAGCTAAAGTGCACCAGTGGAGGGTGTGAAATGATGATGGATGAGTGCCAGTCAAGCAAGCTGATTTGTCTTTGATGGTCTTGAACTTTAGATCTACATTCATCCAGCCAAGTGAATTGGACATGCTCATTGTTAGAGATGGGCAGACCCTTTTTGGGCCTAATTTTTACTTGTCATTTTTCAGTCCAGGTCTGAATGTTATTTAAGTCTTGCTGCATGCAAGCATGAATGAATTTATTATTTGATGTTTTGTGAATCCACTGGAATGCTGTACAATCATCAATCAGCATCCCCACTTCTGAGCTTATGACTGACCATGATGAGGTAGCAGAAAATGATTAAAGTCTAGAAAACTGACCTGATGAACTTCTAAAGAGATGATTAGCCTCCAACAATCTCAACATCTTCCTTTGTACTAGGCATGATTCCAACTGGTTGAGAGTTTTTCCACGATTCCCATTAACTTCAGTTCTATTTTGGCTCCATGAGGTAACAACTAGTCAAACGGTAACTTGATGCCCAGGCCTGTGAGATAACAAGTTGTAGAGCTGGATGAACACAGCAGGCCAAGCAGCATCACAGGAGCAGGAAAGCTGACATTTCAGGCCTCGACCCGTCTTCAGAGAACCTTTTCTGACTGCTGGGTTCATCCAGCTCTACACCTTGTTATCTCAGATTCTCCAGCATCTGCTGTTCCTACTAGCCCAGAGCAGTGATTTTCTGATTTTTGAATTTCACTACTTTTGTCTATGTTTGAAACAAAGTTGCATGCGGTCTGTAATTGTAACCTTGTCAGAACTCCAGCTGATTATTGGCAAACAGGATATTGGTACATGTGTTCCTTGATGGCACATTGAAAGTGGACTAAAGGGGCAGAACGTGGATTTGTTCTGCTTTTTATCGTGTAAAGTAAATTGAATTGGCAAGTCTGGTTACTGCAATAATAAAGACCTCAGGAGGAGGGTGAGTTGAATTATCCACTTAGCATCTCTGACTGACTGTAAATATTTTGTTTACAGTTGTGTTGGATCTGTCAAAGTTGAGAATGGTGATATAAGGGAATGTGTATATGACATAAGCTTCAAAATACCCCCACCCCCGACTTCATCCCAACAGCAGCACCCCCCCATCCCCGTCTCATTGACCTGTCCGTCTTCTGTCCCACCTATCCACTCCACTGTCTACCCGCTATCACCGCCCCCGTCCCTCTCTATTTATTTCAGAGCCCCCTTCCCCTCCCCTGATTTCTGAAGAAGGGTCCCAAACCAAAACATCAACTTTCCAGCTCGTCTGATGCTGCCTGGCCTGCTGTGTTCAGCCAGCTCCATACCTTGTTATCTCAGACTCCAGCATCAGCAGTTCTTACTATCTCTGCGTGATATTTATTTAGAGACTTGTTATCCCATCGAATCTTGAATTAATTACCATCAGATCAAAGTCCACTTCTGAATGATTTGTTAGTTTGTGGATCACTTTTTAAATCACACATGGAATGTGGATGTTGCTGACTGGGTAGCATTTTTAGCGGATCATTTGCTGCCCTTGAGAAAGTGGTAGTGAGCTGCCTTCTTGAGCTGCTGCAGCCCCCTTGTGCTGTAGGAAAGGAGTTCCAGCATCTTGACCAAGCAACATTCAACCTTGATGGACGCTGAAGTCCTCCACTCTTGCACCCCTCCATGTTTCTCCTGTGCTGTTTAACATGGAGATTCATCAGCAGGCCAGTGGGTATGGTCCGTGGTAATCAGCAGGCAGTATTCCTGCCCATGTTTGACCTGATGTGTGAGATACCATTAGGTCAAGAATCATTGCTGAGAACTCCGAGAGTCTCACGTACATGTTTCTTGATTGTAAGCATTGACTGCATTCTGGAAAACATCAAGTTAAAGAATGAATGAATAGGCACCTTGAGTTGAAATTCACCCTGTGACCATGTTAAGCATAACAAGGAAGTGCTGAATTTCTGCAAGAATATGTAACTGCCAATTAGATATCTTGCTGGAGAGTGAAGTATATAGGGATTTTTGAGGCTTAAGAGGATTTAGCTTTATTTGATGCAATTATTACCCATCTTATCTGAGTCAGAAAATTAGGAGAGGGATGTGTCCCTCTCCGGTCACTGGTGGAAAGGGCTACTGCCACCTGATGCCGTCTCCCTCCCACCCCGCTCTCCGCATCCTTATAATTTTCATGGCCCGTCCCTCACACCTCACAGAGGCCTATCTGACTGACGTTGGTGAACCACTGTACAGTCCTGTGGCTCTGATTTTTATCACCTTTGTAAAATGCCCGATACAAGTGGCATTTATGGCCTGGAAACAGAGTGGGGCCACCACCTCCATGTTAAATCCGAGTTGTAATGTTTCCTACAGGACACCAGTGACTACTTTTAAATAATTCATTGGCTGAAAAGTGTTTTGAGATTTTTTTTTGTTATGTGAAAGTGTGTATAAGTGTAAGCCTTTTTTTCATAGTAGTAACCGTTGCACTTCAGCATGATTAATTGCATATGAAATGTGGTAACACAATTTGAGTACCATGGCAGATTGCTGTATGAATTTAACTTGAGTGTATTTGCAGCTGTTTTTAATAAATCTTACCACCTTCTTAGTTATTTACTAACATGAGGATAATATTTGTTTTAAAACGTATTAAAATTCCTACCATATTTCAATTTGCAGTTCTCTCCATTTTTGTCCAGTTCGATGTGTTCTTTTTGATCTGAATGTTTTGTAGATCTCCTGGGTTTTAATGCATGCTTCACTATGAATCATTACTTTTTCTGTGAACATGGGTGATTTTTCTAATATACCACAGGCCAAAGTTAGAATACGTGACGTCCTTGGGAACAAAAAGTAATCAAATATCCCCCAAAATCCTCTATCTATTAAGTTTACATACATTTAGATTTATCACCCCAAGGCTGAAAAAGGAGTCTGCGTTTAAGTGAAGGGAGAACACAACATGAACAACATACAAGAAATGTTGGGAGACTCATATTTAGTGAGATGGAGGAACTGAAGGAAGTAAGGATTAGTAGGGAAATAGTATTGGAGAAATTGGTGTGTTTGAAGGCAGGCAAGTCTCCAGGGCTAATAATCTACCTCTCTGTACTGTGGCAAGTTGTTCAGTGAACTGTGCATGGTAAGTTGGGGCTGGAATTAGGTGAGAGACTATCATGGTGGCGGGCTATAAGTTTAGTGAGACGTCTTTGGCAAGAGATCTCACCGTGTCTCATAGCAAAACCCTCCAAAAAAAAACGATTGTAATTGAATCTTAGCCAGGAAAAAGCCCAGTTCCCAGGCAGATTTGATTGGAATATGCAGTGTGCATTTTTCAAACACTGGCCTTGGAACCAAGCGATCTCTGCGTAAGATAAACTTGACGCACATTTTAATGGGACCACGCAGCTTAAGCGCCACCAAAATAATGTGAGTCTCTTCAGGCCACGGGGATTTAATCATGGCTGATGTTCTCTCAAGTTTCCTGACTTTCTCTAGCGCTGGTCTCAATAGCTCCATCCTCTTCACCCCAGACCAGATGAACGACTGCCAAACTCCATTAATTGGGCAACCTAAGGACCAGACAATACTAAGAAGGAAAGTAAAGTTAAGCAAACGGCTCCAGTTTGAGAGTAATGCTTTTCCCTTTCTCTGATTTGTCCTGTTACTCCTGCTCTAGTGTTCATCCTCATTTTCCTAGCCTCAGCATTCACCTGTCTTTCTCCTCTCTGAACTATTATCTTAAAAAATGTTCCAAACAATATAGGGTAAAAACAAAAAGCAAATTCATAGGATGAAAGTAACAACTAAAAACATAACAATAAGAACAACACCAATGATTATCAAAATGATTTTTCAAAAGCACAATAAGCTGTAATTCAAAAGCTCATGGGTTTCACATAAAACAATTTATAGAAGGTAACAATAATATTCCTCTCTTTCAAACCTGAGGAAATCTTAGTTATCAATAGTGAAAGAAAGACTGCAATAGAGCCATCTGATGCTTCTGTAGGACAGAGCGGAGCCAGATAAATGATATGAACTTGTAATTCAGATGACGTTACAACTTTGATAAATGCCTAAACGTGGAAGGGAAGAATATTAGGGACAACATTTAGTATGTATAAATTTAAATACTTTTAAATAATCTCTCCTGAAGCAGCCAACAATTAAAATTAACTAATTAGAACTTAGGATCAAATATCATCATACACTCCTTTAATTAGACATTTCTCTTCATGTAGTTCAGGCACGGGTTACACATTGACAGGTTTCATATGATATAACCCACAGGAAAGCAACACCTTTGCTTACAGAACCATGGATCAGTACCAATTTCTAATGAATCACTGAATAAATTATTCATATTAAAATGAATTTGAGATTAAATGTCATTGTCTAGTTTTTCATTTTGAAAAGATCCAAAAATGTTATCAGTCAATGCCAAGTTGAAACAAAAGCAAAATACTGCAGTTTTTGAAAATCTGAAATCAAAATAAAATGCTGGAGATACTTAGTATATCTGGCAGGACTGAAGGAAAAGAGCAGCTTTTTTCTACAGAGGCAGTAAACTTGAATTGGGAAATTTTAAACCTCAGCAGGTCCACCTCAAAGTGAAGTTTTACTGCTGGAAGGCAGTATTCACTCTGGAAATACCTTGGGAATCATGAAAAGAGAAAATATATTTCTAAAGTTTTAACAGAGATCATAATCCATCTAAAATAGAAAAAAATTCTGCAACCTATTTCAAGATTTCATTATTCCCTCAAGTGTTCAATCTGGACCAAAATCATATACCTTCTTTTTGTTGTTATGATCTAGTTGACATATTTACTTGACAAGTCAGATTCCAGACAGAAACCTGACTTGATAGATCATAATATGATTTTAAAGAAGTGGTCTGTCACTGAAACACAAGCACACAATGCTGCAAAATTTTTATTAATAATAAATCAGAAATCTACCAAAGAAATAAAGATAACATAGAATAAATCAAAATATCTACTTCTAATACCAGTACAAAGATTTTGAAACAATACAAATGTAACCACATTAATCTCAAAACAATTGTTCATAAATGGAAAAGGAAAGAAAAATAAAATACCTTCTGTATGTATATGACACAAACTGGTGGTGTTGTTGATAGTGAGGAAGATGGTCTCAGGCTACAGTCTGATATTGATCAGGTGATAAATTGGGCACAGCTATGGCAAGTGGAATTTAATCCTAATAAGTGTGAGGTGATGCATTTCAGGAGGTCTAATAAGGGAAGGATATACACAATGAATTTGATTTTTATTGTCACATGTGTTTTACTTAAGAATATAAGAAAAACAGTGTAAAGCGTTTCTTTGTCACCATGATATGGCACCATTGTGAATAATTTTAAGAATATGGGAAAAAAGAAAGATATTGCTTGAAGAGAGTCCATCAGTCAGTCCTGAGCCAGCTCATTAACATCAATGACTCCTGTGCCACCATCCCTCTGCTGCCATTTCACCGCTGACTACATCGAACCCAACCAACATCAAAATCGTCGAACTTCAGGCGCCATCTTTGATGCTGGGCCAACAGTCTACTGCCAACACCTCACTGCTGCCTGCGCCAGACCCAACCAACGTCACAGTCTCATCTCCCGCTGCTGGGCCCACCACATTGATCTTCCTGTGATGCCCTGCTGCCAGTGTCAGGCCCAATCATCAACTAAGTCACCGATCCTCCGGTGCCATCTTTTGCTGCTGGGCCTACTTCCCCAGTGTTGCCTCTGCCAATGTAGCAGCCACTGATTCCATGCCCTGTGTTTGCTCCATAAAAGTAAGTAGCAGATCACTCAAGGGCCCACTGACCTCACTTTGGGCACTCTGCAGCCTGTCCCAGCTTGGTATCATTTGAGATCCACCCCCGGGCCCACTTGAAGTCTGCTGTAGACCTGCTGGACATTCCTAGGGACTCCTGAGGAACAAAGGCACCTTGGTGTAAAAGTCTATAGATCCCTAAAGGTATCAACACAGGTAGACAGTGCAATGAAGAAGGCATATAGGATAGCCAGGGCATAGAGTATAGGAGTGAGGAAGTCTTGTTACATCTTTGTAAAACATTGGTTAGGCCACAGATGGAATACTGTGTGCAATTCTGGGTCGCCTATCGGAAGGACATGATTGCACTGGAGGTGGTGCAGAGGAGATTCACCAGGATGTTGCCTGGGATAAAAAAGCCTCCGTTATGAGGAGACAGGATAGGCTGGGCTTGTTTTCCTTGAAGCAGAGGAGGTTGAGGGGGAATATATTTGAGATATATAAAATTATGAGAGGTATAAACAGTAGATCATGAAAGTCTCTTCCCCAGGGCAGAAGTAACTAAGACCAGTGGGCATAAGTTTAGGATGAGGAGCAAGTGGGTTACAGAGATCTGAGGAAAACATTTCTCACCCAGAAGGTGGTAGAATTACGAAACATGTCACCTGAGAGTGCAGTGGGAACACATACTAATGTAAAATTCAAGAAACATCTGATGAGTACTTAAAATGCCAGAGCATAACAGGTTTGGATCCTCTGTGTTTGCTTTATTAACTATTTTTCTAATCAACCTGTTCAGAGATGTTATTGCACACATGGGAGAAGGTTTACCTTGAACCTGGGTGCCTTGGTCAAGAGTAGGAATACTATCACTGTACTACAAGAGGGCCCTCAACCTTCTCTTCCTTAGAAAAACAATATTGTGCCTCCAGCTTTCTTAGTTTCCTGCTAAAGTGATTAATACGAATTGAACAAAGAGCTTTTTGTTGATTGCCAGTACAGAGAGGCCCCATTTAACAAGACAATTTAATCTACTCACAAGTTAGCTAGGTCTAGATTGTAGGCAAGAATTTGACTACTCATATCATGTTAAACATGGGAATTACTTCGTTAAATTCCCACTTTCAATTAAATTCCTTCGCACATACTCTATCTTGTCACACTCCAGTGTAGTCTCACCGTGTGCCCCTTACCAACTGTGCAGTTTCTTAGAAAAAGTCTTGTATAGAGATAAGTGGTTATAGACGCTTTGTGGGACTGTGAATTCCAGGCCTGCTTGTTAAAATGGGTCCCACCATCTCAAAATGAGTCTCTGCACTTGAATTAACAATTTTTTTGTTACACTGCTTAATTGAGTTGATGGAACGGAAATATAGTAAATGCCAAAGGTTACAGGTTAATAGCTGACATTTGAATTGTTTGTTTTCAAAATTTTAATGTAGTGACTGAAAACTCGTTATATGCTGGAACATGGCATGACTCCACCGTATGTGTGAACGTGTGAACTTGTCCACTTTGGTAGGAAGAATGGAAGAATAGTGTAATACTTAAATGGAGAGAGGTTGCAAAGCAAGGATCACAAAACAGAGATCTGTGTATCCTGGAAAATTAATCACAAAATCAACTATCCGGGCAGAGCAAGTGATGAAGGAAATAAATGAAATGCTGGTGTGTCTTGCATAGGGAATGGCATATAAAATTCGGAAATTTTTATGGCAGTTGCACAAGCCATAGAAACCCTAAGGTGTGAAAACCATGCTGTTCAGTCCATTGAGTCAAGACTGCCCCTCCAAAGAGCATCCCGCCCAGACCCTCCCCTATTCTGTCCCTGTGACTGTGTGTTTCCCATGGCTAATCCACCTAGTCATGCACATCCTTGGACACAATGGACAATTTAGCATGGCCAATCCACTTAAACTGCACATGTTTAGATTGTGGGTGGATATCAGATCACCCAGACGAAACCAACACAGACACGGGGAGATTATGTAAACTCCAAACACGTAATCATCCGAGGCTAGAGTTGAACCCGGGTCCCTGGCACTGTGAGGCAGCAGTGCTAACCAATGAGTCACCATTTCACCCACAGGGTTCTTAGTTTCCTTTACTGATGGACCTCTGTCTTTTTGATCACATCATACCTGCACTTATACCTTCCTGTGGCAGACAGTATCTTGGAATTCTGGCAAAGTGGTAACTCATAATCACGGGTGCAGTACCTAGCAACGCTTTGGACTTTACATTGAGCAGCTCTTTTGTAATTAATAAGAGTATGTTGCTGACTTCCAGAATGAGTTGTATCACAGCATTATGAAACTCCAACCAGTCAACAGTTTCCATTCCTGTTTACCACGTGTCGGGAATGTGGCACTGTAAGTCGACACAACTGTCAGCAGTATTCCTGTACAAGTACAGAATTAAGTTGGAACATATTTTAAAGGCACGGTTTGTACTATTACACTCTTTGGTTTCACCTGCAAGAGTAGAAACAATTCGCAACTTAGCAATACATCAAATAAGTGAGCTAAATAACTCAGAACATTTTTCAGAATATAAATGGCTGCCCTTTTTTCTCATGAACTGAAATGTAAAGGCCTAAAAATAGCTTTGTATGAATCTGGTAACACAAGCTTAGCCTCCGTTATACGAAGCTGCCAGGTTATGCTATAGGAGAAATAACTTATCCATAGAAACGAGATAGTAGGAACTGCCGATGCTGGAGAATCTGAGATAACACGGTGTGAAGCTGGATGAATACAGCAGGCCAAGCAGCATCAGAGGAGCAGGAAAGCTTGATGTTTCAGGTTGTGATCCATCATCAGAAAAAAAAATTCCATAGAAAAATCCAATTGTGGCTTTCTGAATTTCAGTTTATGCAAATTTGAGATGATTTTAATGAAATGAGGTGATTTTTAATTTGCTGCCTGTGTTTAAAATTGTCTGGTGGATCGGGCACATATTACAGAAGCCACTCTCCTAATTTACATCAAAAACATTGACAGAAATGTGGTGAAGTTTCCATAATGGGCAGCCGATCCTCCACCTTGGTTTCAAAATGAACAGCAGTTTGAAAATCTGCCTTCATAAGTTTCCAAACACTGCAGCAAAAGCATCTTTTTACTTCAGGAAGTGAAAAGCAGGAGCAGCAGTGGTGATCATTGGTGAAAGAGACAAGAGAGTTGACACTGTAATTGTAAACTCTGGGGAGTATCTTTTAGAGGCCTGAATAGCCTCCCTATCTCACCACACACTTGCTTCTCAGGCAAACTGCAGGGGCACCAGCTACAGACATCCACATCCTCAGACACTGGCATCTGTCTACCTTTGAAAGGTAAAGGAATTAAGGGTTATGGTGAGTGGGCAGATAAGTGGAGCTTAGTCTCAAAGATCAGCCATGATCTTATTAAATGGCAGGGCAGGCTCGAGGGGCCAGATGGCCTGCTCCTGCTCCTAGTTCTTCTGAATGTTCATATTATATACAAATCTCTTAACAACCTTCATGTCCAATGTCCAATCCACTTGCAGTACCTTCAGTGCTGCACCTCAGGGAACATTGTCAACTATCATTACAGTGCTGCAGCGAAGGCACTTTGTGGACAGGGACATGTACCCGAGGCAGCACGCTGCATCTCATGACTGTTTCTTTGCTGCCTTAGTGCTCACTCACGTTGAAACTCTCAGCATCCCTGCCTCGCGTTTTTAGGTCTTTGCGGCTCAGCCAGATTCATCGGACCCACAGTGCTACTGTATCTCTTGTCATTTAGCGTAAATGCAATGTCAGGAAGCCTGTCATGGTTGTCAGTGGTCCTCGGTCAACTCGCAGGAGGCAGCCTTTGGTAAGGGGATCCCAGCACAGTACGTCAACAGCAGCCTCCAATACCAATTCTGGGAGTTGGACTAAGTCAGTCAGCTGCTTCGAGCGATCAGAGTCCGGATTCTGTCTTCATAAGGGGCGAGGAGATGTACGTCAGGCAGCTATCACCCATCTTCATTCTTTCTGCCCTATTGTGGGCTGTTCTCTTTGATTGATGACAAGGCGAGAATTAGGAGGGATGGAAATGAGTGCAGATCTGTCACCTTTTGTGAAGGTGGAGAGGTGTCCTGCCTGAGTGAGTAGGCAGCGTAGCGGGCATGCAGGGTTAGCGATGTCAGCTGTGGAGTTGAGAAAGAGGGAAGATGTTGCCAGCAATATCCAGTGGTAGAGCATCAGCCTTGGTTGGGTATGGGTATGGTAGGAAAAGTAGAGTGTGGTGAGGTATCAGAGAGCAGATGGCGGTTCTTATACCGGCAATGTGGAGAACGTCATTCGTTGGGCATTGCTCCATTTGGATGAGACTGAACTGACCCACGTGGCAACTGCGAACCAGATTGGTTTAATCTAACATCATGGCCTCTTTTACTGGTCTTGGGAGAAGAGGAGGTCCAGCCTCAGTACCAGTGATCCCACAAGGCTGCACAGCAGCTACTCTCAGCTTCTTCAGAGGGTCTGCACTTGCCGATGCACTGACTTCGGCAATTCCATGCACAGAACTTGAAGACACCCACACCAAAAAAATGAGGGGGTATTGCTCTGCACCCTGTCCATCAAAATCTCCAGGCTTTGCCCAGAAAGCAAGGCACCAGTTTCCCCTTCCTGCCATATTCAGGGCAAATTTCAGGAACTTTGCAATGCTTATTTGGATGCACGGACAGTGATGCACTAGGGTGACATGGCAGCTCAATGCTTAGCACTACTGCTTCACAGTGCCAGGGACTAAGGCTTGATACCAGGCTCAGGTGATTGTCTGTCTGTCAGTCTGTGTGGAGTTTGCACATTCTCCCAGTGTCTTCATGAGTTTCCCGCATGTGCTCCAGTTTCCGCTCACAGTCCAGCGATGTGCAGGCTAGGTGGATTAGCCATGGGAAATGTAGGGTTATGGGTAGGGGCTGGGTGTGGGTGGGATGCTCTTCAGAGAGGCAGTGTGGAGTCAATGGGCTGAACAGCTTGCTTTCACAGTTTAGGGATTCCATTATTTGATGCCAGTCCATTCTGGCATGTCCCAGCAGTGGCACCTTGAGTAGTAAGATAGAACTATAATCAGATGAGAAGAGCCTCATGGCTGGGGTAAGTTGTTACTGAGATATGTTTGGTAAGGTGCAGTGAGAGCCCACAATGTCTTAGAGAGAGAAATGACACTTGATGAAACTGAAAATTAGCTGACAAACAGGATTGAATCTTACTTTTTTTTTAGTCTTATTTCTGAAGAGACAATATCATAAAATGCAAACCATTCAATTTTCAAAACTGTTAAGCAACAGGCTAATTACATTCCCTGTAGAAAAATTTTGAGTCCTTTAAGAGTTAACCCTTCATCTGAGTTAGCTGATTGTAAAAATTGGAATTAATTACCACAGTGTTCATCACTAAATGAGTATATGGTCACCAAAGACAATATGAAAGAATTGGTTATATTTAAAGATTGCTTTATCTTGATACTGGGCATCCGAGATTATGCTACGTGGAGTGTTGATTTGTCTGCAACCATCAGGAGACAGTCAGTACAGATTCTGCAGTGCTCCAGTTCAAAGCTGCCAGACTTCACATTCTCCCCCGTCAATATGACTCAACTCTTTAACGTTCTGTCCCACCATCCCACTCCATTAATTGCCCCAAGATTTCCATTATTTCTGACAATAAAAACAGAACCCTGGTTTCTTCCCACATTTGCTGCCAAGCCAACAATCCTAGATGTTGGTATTCCTCCAGCCAGTGCTCCTAGATGCAGGAGCCTGTTTGCTTCACACACTCAGACCCTGGCTGCCCCCAAGGTTGGCAGGCCAAAGGCACTCCTTATCAGATTGCAAAGTATAGGGACCCACTCATCAATATAACTAGATCTGAGAGACACACCCAGGGTACTGAGATAACAAAGTGTGGAACTGGATGAACACAGCGGGCCAAACACCCAGGGTGCAATGGTTTTTAAAGATGCATGGTTGGAAGGCATGACAGTTAATACTACGATATCCTGGCAGTGGAAAGTTGTTCTGGCAACAGTACTTTGTAAGATAGGGCTAGAATTAGATGTGAGGGACAGTAGGGGGTCGAGATTTGCAGTCAATGAGGTGATTTTGGTAATATACAGTGAGAAAAATGTGCTAGGCCTTGGAGAAGCAATCCATGCATGAAACTCGAGAAAGCTTGCATATAGAATCTAAACTTAAGATTCAGTACATGTTTCTTTTGATTCTATGTAAATTCTTCTGGCCAACAGTTCAAGAAACTATTACTTCATTCAGAAATAGTAATCAAGAAATTTGAGTTCAGGATTCTTTCGATAGTAGTCACTCATTTGTGTGATGATATGAAATGTAATTCTGAAATTGGCCATTCAGTCAGATTTTAACCCAGGGTTAAGGTCAAACCCATTGTTTCAGAGATGTAGTCAAGTAATTAAACCTAATTTCATATTTTAATGAACCTATGTGGCATTAAATAATAAATAATTCTCATTATTAAAATTATTTTCAGTAGATGCCATCTTGTTTTAAGTCTATTTTACAATGAAACGCCCATTGAAAAGTAATTATCCCAGTTTTTAATGTATAGCATCATAACTTTTATTTAAAAAAAGTCATGCGTGAGATGTAGGCATACCAGCTGTGTCAATGTTTACGGTTCATCCTTAATTGCCCTTGGGAAAGTAGTAGTGAACTGTATATAATATTTTTGTGCATAATATACATATTTTACTTGTCAATGAAGCCCAGTTGTTTATGGTATTAACCAGAGCAGGTAATTGGAACAGCTCACTACAAATGTAAAAGGATTTGGAGCTGATATGCTGATCATCAGTTTTTGCCTTGACCAGTTGTGTCAGTTTTACAAAACATTCCTGGAAAAAAAGTCAGTAGAAACACTTAACATTGTCAATGTGAGAATGAAAAATAAGAACTAATTTCTAATTAAACTGAAGTTGTTAATTCCCTCAAATATATTTAGGATCCATCTTTGAAAATGTCCATTCATGTGCAGTGTTTTAAACAAAAATTCCAAGAGATTCCACTAAAGGTAACAATGCATGTTTTGTTATATGTCAGAAATCTGTGTACCTTATCTTGCCACCCATTAGCACTATCCAGTCAATTTTTATCTCTTGGAGATGAAGACATAAAGACAGAAATTCCCCCACCCTCCATAAGTGGCAAGGAATATGGCAGGAAGGTCAAGTCATCAGGTTGGCACCAGGGAGATATCTGCCCCCTTAATGTCATCTCAGGAGTTAAGGTTTGGGCAGGAATGCCCAAAGTTGTTCTTTCAAATGAGCTGCATATAAAAGTCATTCAGCAATTAATCAATGGACGCTTAAGTAGTGGACCCACTATTCATCTGACTATCTGTGTTACTGGCTGGTGAGAAATACCAGCCTTCCTGATTGATATACTGGGATGGCCTGTCTGCCATGTTGAGAATGGGTCCTTGATCTTCCCCCCAACTGTGAACAAGCGGAACACAGATGGATGGCTGATGCCTGTGAATGCAACGCTCTACGACTCTGAGCCTATGATTCACTCCAACCTCAACTCCAACACCAAAAGCCGCTTTGAAGACCAGGAGACTGGGATTCTGAACTACTGTCAACCAGCATCCTGAGCATGCAAGGTGGTGCTGCTCCTCAAAATGGCTGCTGCTTCTAATTATTGAGCAGCTAAAGGTGGGAATCATGGTCACATGATTTGACAGATCTCCATCAGGTCACTTAAGTGCAACATTGGCATTTGATCAGGTGGACTTTCTTGTTGGTGAGGCTTGGAGGAGGGTCTCATTATTAAAGACATCTACCCCTCAAGTTAGAAGAAAAAATGGCAAATCCTGGCCTTGTGTTCCATTTTGAGCATTGTGACATGGATAAACATGACAAATAATGGTAACTACCGTCTGAATCTCAACGATCAAAGTTAGAGATGTGTCTGTGGAAAGTTGGCAGGACATTGTTTTTACTTGAGGAACTTCAAACCAAATTGAAATCCTTGATCAACTGTAACAAAGACCTGTTTCTTAAATAGAAAACTAAAAATACAGGAAAAAATATTTTGTAAGTAATTATGCAGTATACAGCTTAGCTATTTCACTGACATTAATTTCGTCCTGAATTCTGAAAGCATGCAAGAAAAATATAGCCACATAACTGTTGTTCTTTGTCATGGCAACTGAATAGTGATGGCATCTTGTGTGACATTTTTGTCAATGGAATTTAAACGCTAAAACCATTGTAATCATACTAGGACAGCTTCATTTAATGTAAACTGTAGGCACACAATATAACTGCAGGATTCAGCAATTTGACAGCTTGGATCTGAATTATATGCTCAGGATAGTTATAGGAAGTTGCTCTTTCTATGCTGGGAGGCTAATACCATAAATCAGCACATAAACGTGCAACCAGTAAATCTGTACTTTTATGTTTTATTCTTATTTTTTCAAGTGATTATTAAGTATATACATTTTAAAGATTTCAAAATCTATCTTTAAAGAGTCTCATCTAAAATTGCCACTTTAAGAACACAAATAATTATCTTGAGCACAAACATATATTTTTGTATTCTAGGCCCAAGAGTGATTTTTTAAAAAAAGTTTCTACTTAAACATGAACAAGGAAATTACTGTGCCTTACTGAGTGAAATGAGCTAACACACAAAGTCAAATATGAAACCCAGAATAGCTGCTTACTGATGTTATTTCAGATTCTTTATTCTCCCAGCCTTAAATATTCCTCTGACTAATGTCCTCAATTTCATCTAGTTTTGTCTCAATTACTATTGTGCCAAGAAAAATGAGGAAGAAATATTGTAAAAAAGAAGAAAATCTGTTTTAGACCATAAATTCTGTAAACTTCAAAATCTTATGTGCACAGAAATCTGTTAATGTTTCAATAAATCATATTAAATATGCATTTTAAAGAAAATCTCTGTTAAAATTTTAAAGACGAAAACAATTGTGAGCCCTGAAAGCATGGCGAATAATGAAAAACAGAAAGGAAATTTTGTTACTGTCTGCATTTGATAAACATGGTAAGAAGATTAATAACTTTATTTTCTTGGAAGCAAAATGCATACAATTTTTTTTAAAAATGTCTGTACAGCACCATAGTTAGAATGTTCCCTAATATTTCCTTGCAATTTGTGTGCCATATAGTCTTTACCCACAATGTTTCTTCTGGCCTGTGGGCCAATGGATCCTTTTTTTGTGATTGAGTTATCGGTGGCAAGCAGTTCCATGGTGAATATTAGTGATGGTGTGACAATGTTTTTGGATGTTTCCATTGTTCACTTCATGCTTTGGTTACAAAATAATGTTTTTGTTACCAATTTAAACCTTAAAGTTTATTTCAATTCTAAGAATGTTATAAAAGTGTTAGTTTGACAAAAACAAACATGTATTGAAAAGAAAAGTTATAAATTGAACAGTAAAAGCTTAAAGACTTTTGACACAAGTCATTGTTGATTTCACTGTTGTAGGGGAAAGGCGCTAGGGCTGCAGATAAGGGTGTTACCATGGTGATGAAGGAGATACCGAGGGAGGAGTCTGGAGAAGGAAAACCCCTCCTCACTGTGACATCACAGGTGGGCAGCATCATGCCAACATCAGGTTGGCATGTGGTCATTCAGTCATGTGAACTGAATGTATGAGGACAATGTTATGAAACACAATTTAAGATGGAAAACTCTTCCTTAAATATGATTAATTCAGTTAATGATGTAATATCGAACTAATGTTTGCCTAACTGTACCATTATTAACATCCATCCCATTCTGTGTTAATTGCTTTCAAGTCATGTTACCAGATGGACTCATTCTTTCAATTGATTTTGAGGGACATCAGTTTGTTCATAATTTTCTTAGTGTTGACAAGTCTAGACAAGTAGCATTTTGATACTTTACATGGACTAAGGTATAGTCTTAGTCCAACTTAAGTCTACTTGCATCTAGCATACAATGTTTTGAAAACCTGTACTGCCTCTATCCATTTAAAAACATAAGTTTAAAATGGGCTTTATCACAATAGCTACAAGTTGTATCAATTTTCAACCTTAAAAGTGCATCATATTCACTTATTTAACAAATGGTAACCCTGTAAAATAATATATTGAAGAATCTGATTTAAAGCACAAATCATATTCTTTCCCTTTTATCCAGCTGTGTCAAAGCATAATATTTATTTGCTCAAGCTTGTGTTGTATTTCCTAATTAGAGAGCTGAATATATTGATCCATACGCATTTGTGATGGCTCAAATTTATAGCATGTCCTGTCCTTTGTAAATGTGACATGGGTCCTTTCTTGCCTTTACATTTTCCTTCATGTGTCATCAGTGTTTTTGCTGGTTGTAACTAAATATGATACTTCTTAATGAACCAAAATATTTAATTTTACATTTAGTTGTAACATAAATATTTCCTTGTTGTTAATGCCAAAGCTGTAAATTGTTTATTTGTATGCAAAATGGTACATTCAGTCTTCTTTATTTCTTCATTGTGCAGTCGAGTTGAAATTGGTGGAGTTATATATGTAATTTTACCTTTACCCATGTGGCAATAGTTGCAAAAGATTTGGTGTTGCAAAGCTGTGGCCATTCTAGTGAACACCCATCATAACTTCTGTAGGAATCCGAGAAAACAGCTGAAAACTAACCCTAGGTTCATGCTGATGCTTTCTGTATGTCATAGTGTGAATGAATCACATACCTCTACAGTGTGATGATGCGGAGCTGCCAGTGTTGGACTGGAGTGGACAAAATTAGAATTCACACAATACCAGGTCATATCCCAATGAAGGGGCTGCACTCTGAAAGCTTGTCTGATTCCAAATAAACCTGCTGTATTGTAATTTGGTGTCATGTGAATTCAGACCTGCATAGTGTGATCAGTGGAAGAGGAATGCACATATTTGGAGCTGCATTGATCCTCGTTCTCAGTTGGACGCACTTTGTTTGTGTATCTCACATCAGTAAGAGTGGATGTGAGTCTCACCTGTATATTCAGGCCAGGATTAGTAACTGGATCCTTTAAGATAAATGAAGATAAAGTGTATTTTTATTTTAGTACAAGTGACCCTACCTCTTTTGAAGGAACATAAAGGTTGTCCATGAAGTCAATCTCAAACCATTAAAGGAAACATAGTAATTTAGACAATTTGAAATAACGTACGCAAGATTGATAAAGCACTCTCAAATTCCACCCGCCCCACCTCCCAAAAGCTGTTGTGCCCATCGGTCATATAGAAGCTGAATAGTATCAGCAGTCACATTGTGCTCCTTCTCCAGTGACACACAGATGTAGCCTCAGAAAGGAGGCAGGTGGTCAGATTAAACCACTTCCCCACTCACTCCCTGGTTGTTGCTGTCTGGTCACATTCATTGGCCAGACTTAGAAGCGGTTCACAAAAGTAGTTTCCCAATTAACAACTACCCTTGTCCACTGGGACCCTGCAATGAGTGGCTGGAGGAAGGCATCAAGGTGCCAAACAACCTGTTGGACTGACTGACTTTTGCTGGACGTGTCATACATTGGAGACAGTGCCATAATGGTACGTCGTCATCCAAGGCCCAGGCAAATATTCTGGGGACACGGATTCAAATGCTATAATGACGGCTGGTGGAATTTAATTTGAATTAATAATTCTGGAATTAAAAGCTCATTTCAGTGATGGTGACTATGAAGCTGCTGTTGATCGCCGGAAAAACCCATCTGGTTCACAAATTTGCTTTAGGGCAAAAAATCTTACCTGGTCTAGCCTATATATCACTTCAGACTCATTTTCATTAGCAAACCTTTCACTGTCCTCTGATATGATTCGGCAATCACTCAGTTCTAAGGGCAATTAAAGACGAACAACAAATGTTGTCCTCACTGACGCATATATCCCGTACAAAATGTGTGGAAATAAAAAGAATCTTGAGCATATGAGTATAAAACAAATGCACAGCAAATTCCCCTTACTTTGGTCCCTTTCTTGAACTCTCACTTGCAAACTTAATGTCAGCAGAAGTGGCCACGGGAAAGCTCCTTAATATTCTTTCCAGAAACGTACCCATCAGCACAAATTTTCATACCTTTTATATGCTTGTAAATCATGCTGTGTAAAACAGTAGTTCATTTTGAATTGAAAAAATAGAAATATTGAAAATAAACTGTCCGTTCTAAATTCTAAATTTCAACAGATTTAAGGCTAGCCTGTCTAACCTTTCCTGCTAAAGAAACTCACTCATTCCATGTACTGAGCTGGTAAACCTTCTCAGAACTGATTCTAATATATTTGCATCCTTCCATAAGTCAGATCATTACTGTATAGAGGATTCCAGATGTAGCCTCATTAATGTCTTGTATACCAAAAGCATTTACTTTCAGTTCTCTTTGCAATAAATGAAAACATTGTATTAACTTAGCTCATTATTTGTTGCTCCTGCATACTAACCTTTTACGATTCCTACACCAGGACAGAGATCCCTGTGCAATGTCTCACCAATTGGATGATGTTCTTTGTTATACTTTCCATCAAAATGAAGAAATTCACATTTTTCCACATAATATTCCATTGATTATTTCAGCTTCAATAAATTTCATTGACATAGATATTCTATTATAATTTTAGCAATGAATACTGAGTAATAAATGTAGTGATTATGAGGGCAGATCACAGATTGAGAATTCTGCAGTTGATTCCCAACCCTGTCCACAATCCACAAGGTGTAAGACACAAATGTGATAAAATACTCTCCACTTGCCTAGATGAGTGTAACTCCAACAACATGCCACATCATTTGGATCCAAGCAGCCCACTTGATTGGCATCCCATCTACACTTAAACATTGATTCACTCCCATCAGGTCTCAGTGGAAGCAGTATGTACCATTCACAAAGTATAGTGCAGAAATTCAGCAAGGCTCCTTCAGCAGCACTTTCTAAGCCTGTAAACTTGACCACCCAGGAGCAAATGGACAACAGACAAATGGGAACATCACCAGCTTCAAAGATAGCAAGAACTGCAGGTGCTGGAGTCAGCGACAACACAGCATGGAGCTGGATGAACACAGCAGGCCAGGTGGCATCAGAGGAGCAGGAAAGTTGATGTTTTGGGTCGGGACCCTTCTTTAGAAATGGGGGAGGGGTAAGGGAGCTGAGAAATAAATAGAGGAGGAATGGGGCTGGGGAAGGTAGGTAGGATGGTAATAGGTGAGTGCAGGTAGGCAGGGCTGGGCATTGTTCAGTGAAGTGCGAGCAGCGGATATGTGGGAGAGAAGTTGGACATGTTGTCTCAGGACAAGGATGCAGGGATGAGAGGGAGGGTTGGCCATGGGATGAGGCTAGGGGTGGGGAAATTTTAAAACTGGTGAATTCCATGTTCAGGCCATCAGGTTGTAGGGTCCTGAGGCGGAATAGGTGGTGTTGCTTCTTCAGTTTGTGGGTGGTGTCATTGTGACACTGGAGGTGGCCCAGGATAGACATGTCACCCAGGAAGTGCGAAAGGGAGTTAAAATGGCTGTCAACCAAAGGTATTGTTTGTCACGTACAGAGCACAGATGCTCCACAAAATGGTCTCCGAGTCTACACTTGGTCTCACCGATATTAGAGGAGACCACATCGGGAGCAGCGAATACAGTAGACTAAGTTGACAGATGTGCAGGTGAACCTTTGTCTGATGTGAAGTGTTTGTTTTGTGGTTTCAATGAAGGTGAGAGGGAAGGTGTAGGTGGCGGTTGCAGGGCAAGTTGCCGGGTGTGGTGGGGTTAGTGGAGTGTGTGAAGTGGACGAGGGAGTCATGGAGAGACGGTCCCTATGAACAACAGGAGTGGGGAGGGAAATGTCTCTGGTTATGGGGTCGGATTGTAGGTGGTGGAAGTGGTGGAGAATGATACGCTGGATATGGAGCTTGGTGGGGTATTCGCTGCTCCCGATGTGGCCTCCCGTACATCAGTGAGACCAAATATAGACTCAGACACCATTTCGTAGAGCATCTGCACTCTGTGTGCCACAAATGACAGGACCTTCATGTCACCAACCATTTTAACACCCCCTCCTGCTCCCTGGGTGACACGTCCATCTGGGCCTCCTCCGGTGTCAATGACGCTATCCACAAACTGGAGGAGCAACTCCTCATATTCCGCCTTGGGAGCCTATAGCCCAATGGCCTGAACATGGAATTCACCAGCTTTAAAAGCTCTCCACCTCCAGCCTCATCCCATGTCCAACCCTCCCTGTCAACCTTGTCTCCTTGGCCTGACACAAACCTCACCCACCTATATACCCCTCCAATCCCCACCACTCCCAATCTGCACTCACGTATCACCATCCCACCACTTTACCCAACCCACCCCTCCTCTCTTTTTTATTTTCTGAGCTCTCCTGCCTCCCCATTTCTGAAGAAGGGTCCTGACCTGAAACATCACCTTTTCTGCTCCTCTGATGCTGCCTGGCTTGCTGTGTTCCTCCAGCTCCATACTGTGTTGACACCAGCTTCAAGTTCCTTTTCAAGTCAAGTACAGCCTGACTGGGAAGAATATCATCGTCTTATCACTGTCTCTGGGTCAAAATCTTGGAACCTTGCTTTCTAATAATACTGTGGATGTACCTGGATCATAGACATTGCATTAGATGGGTACAAATGGTTCACCACCAACTTCTCAAAGAAAAGCAGAGATGGCAACAAAGGCAGTCTTGCCAGTGGCAAACTCATTACTTGAATGAAATGAATAGTACTTAATTGGATCTGGATATTGCACCCACCTCATGAGATGTTAACTGTCAAAAAATATAGTGATGTGCGGTATTTGCCTAGAGGGCTTCAGAAGAATAAGGGGAAAAATGAATATGTGACTGAATACCAATATGGACAACATATCTAGCGGCTAAATACCCAAGGAAATTGGATACGTTGAATCTACTGGAGCATCATGAGAATTTGGACACTACTCAAAACTTCTGCATTTTAGCCAGGTCTTCAAGAAGACCAAATACAGATTACCCTGCAGAATGTCAAATATCATAAATATGTGGACATCAAAGTTCCTAAGACTAGGAGTAATGTGTGACCAGCTTTGCACTGCTAAGTTTTTTAAAGGCTGTGGTATCAGAGCATGTGAGTGGCATTGAGACCCCAGAACATTACAAATGCACCAGGAGCTTCTGACATTTTGACGCTAAAGAAATCCCTGTTGCTTAAGCGTCAATGGCAAAGCTGCCCTGCACATTTCTATTATCATCTGTGTAAGATGCTGAATCTATCAAACCCACTGTTTAATCCTTATTTAGGGCCTAGAGATCTGAGTTGCTTTCCTGACCAGGATTACTAAATGCAGCACCCCCCAGCTTACATTCCACCCGAACATACACACCCCCTTAGCTGGGCCCAGTAGAATCCTTCTAGAGGAAATAGCTCAACATCCCAAATTGGTATCACTTCAGTCTCATTCCTTCAGTGCAAATGACCTTATAACCTACAGCTGAAGTAGGTCATTCAGATTAAGCTAGCGATTCAGTCCATTCGTGGCTATGATTTTTGAGAAAAATTCTGCAGACGGATCTGGAATTATGGAAAGTATCATGAAGTCACACCAATGGAATTCAGTTCCATAAGACTACTGGAAATTTAACATATTGGATTCACTATATAATCAGTTGATTCTTTGGAAGATAAACCAAGTAGGTTCACAAGAAATCAGATGAATCATACTATTAAAAAGAAAGCCATCTACCTAATACTTCATTGTCCCTTTCTAATTTGATTGGATAGAAGCTGTCCTGATACCCAGACTCAAATGCTGCATACTAGTGAGGCAACTTTCTTAAGAATTCAAGAAGTTTGCTGTAGTT
Source organism: Stegostoma tigrinum (assembly GCF_030684315.1). NCBI lineage: Eukaryota > Metazoa > Chordata > Chondrichthyes > Orectolobiformes > Stegostomatidae > Stegostoma > Stegostoma tigrinum. Next base: position 37,218,414 of record NC_081367.1, on the reverse strand, counting down.
CAAAAATACGGGTGTTCGTGAATTCCTCTTCATTACAATAATTCTAGACATGCATTCTGGTTTAGAACCCACACCTCGCATTTTCTTTTTGTAATCTATCCAAGAATATTGGACAGAAATTGTGCCCCACTGTGCAGCTTTTTCGGGTGGAGAAGAAAGACAAAGTATTTAAGTTTTGAGGGGCTATCTTGGGAGCTCTAAGAGCATTCAAAATGCAATTGATACCATAACTAAAGCTTAAAGCAGGCACTAGACCTGTTTGTGAGGTGCCTAAAGTATATCCCAGAATCTCCTCTTGGAAATTTGTCAACACTAAGAGCTATTGTAGTCCAAGCATTACATTTTAAAGGGGTTTTTGGAAGCAATCACCTAAACGTTCCTTTCAGTGAGAAAGGATTGCTCCTCTTCAGTGCACACCACCCTCTTTCTACCATGAAGCTTACCTCCATAGTACTAATAGCCCAAATGGAAGCTCAGAGTTCAATGGGCTGTGTCTGGAGACCTGCAAAGTAACTGCTCAGTTTTGCTCATGTCTTATGTCTCCTGGATCCTGATGTGCACTGTTCATTTCTCACCCAAATTTGGACCAATTTTTAGGCCAAGATAACAAAGTGTGGAGCTGGATGAACACAGCAGGCCAAGCAGCATCTCAGGAGCACAAAAGCTGACGTTTCGGGCCTAGACCCTTCATCAGAGATCTCTGATGAAGGGTCTAGGCCCGAAACGTCAACTTTTGTGCTCCTGAGATGCTGCTTGGCCTGCTGTGTTCATCCAGCTCCACACTTTGTTATCTTGGATTCTCCAGCATTTGCAGTTCCCATTATCACTGACACAATTTTTAGGCCAATGTTTTCTAGTAATGCAACCTGATACACAAAATTAATTCAACAAGGGTTTGAATTGTATTTGTCCTTAAGTTATATGCTGCAAAATGTTAGATATTAGACAGATTTAATTAACCAATTTTCAGACATTTTCTAAATCTGATATTCCCAATGTACACTATATTATTTATCATTTTTATTTATAGTTTAAAATTTTGATAGTTCAGAAATATATTGCTTGAGGGTTAATTAAGAAAATGAACTAAGCATTCATTCAGCTCAGATACGAGTGAAGATCCAACCCAGTCATTGGTTGTAGGCACCATTCTTAATGAATAATAGATTTTTCAGTTCACTTCAGAGTGAATTTGAGTCAACAATTCACACTAGCCAGCATTTCTTGACATTAAATTTGCTGCCTCGCTGTCAAAGCAACAAATCGCTGCTTTGGGAAATTAAATTGTTTTAAAAAGCATACTGATTCAGTATAGCTAAGGCACATGGTTGGTTGAAAGTACATTGGAGAGGCTTGTTTTTAAGTAACTAAATCCCTTTTTATTTAAGATGGAGGTCAGAATCTTACATGGGTTTGAATGATATGGTCTATGGAGAGATCTGTGTTAGACTTATGTGAGAAGTCTGGCAATGCCATCTCAGCATCAAGAGCAACTCACTGCAACTTCTGTGCATTTGCTGAGTAATGAGGGCAGTTTCTCATGAGACAGAGGTGGATTGCCAGTTAAAGGGGATTGTAGTTCATTAAATGCCCTCTTAAATGCACAACTTACTAATTAACATTAAGCTTCCTATTTTACTGAACACCCAGAATAAGCTTGACATTGAGAATTCTCAACAAGGACAGAACTTGTACAATTAATGCCCTGGGTAGTGTTGCAAAATGGAGATCCAGGCATTCAGGTGCATAATTCTTTAAAATTTGTGTCACAGGTAGACTAAATGGCTAAGAAAGCGCTTAGCACACTTGTTTTCATGCTCAGACAATTGAGTATAGGAGTTGGGGCGTCATATTGAGGTTGTACAGAACGTTGGTGAGGCCTCTTCTGGATTACTGTGTGCAGTTCTGATCGCCCTGAGATAGGAGTTATTAAATTGGAGAGGGTTCAGAGGAGATTTACCAGGATGTTGCCGGGAATGGATGGTTTGAGGATAGGCTGGGACTTTTTTTCACTGGAGCTTAGGAGGTTGAGGTGTGACCTTAGAGGTTTATAAAATCATGAGGGGCATGGATAAGGTGAATGGCAAAGGTCTTTTCCCTAAGGTGGGTGAGGAGAATGTAAGAGGAGAAATATTTTAAAAAGGACATGAGGGGCAACTTCTTTTACAGAGCGGGTGGTAGTGTGAGGAATGATCTGCCAGAGGAAGTCATGGATGCAAGTACAAATACAGTATTTAAAAAATATTTGGATAAATACATGAACAAGAAAGGTTTGGAGGGATAAGCGCCAATTGGTAGCAAATAGGACCAGTTTAGTTTGGGAACATGGTTGGCATGGACAAGTTGGACTGAATGGTCTGTTTCCATACTATATGACTCTGAGTCTGTAACATGGAAATCAGAGGAGGTGCCGAGTAACTTTAGTTCATTTGTTGACTGCATGGAGTTGCCATGTTGTTCCGCACCAAAACACCTAGCTCATGGACTGGATCAGGCTACATCTCAGAGCTGCTATCTTGCTGTCAATGTGTTCAATCAATTAGTGCCTACCTGCATTCTCATAGGATTGATACTTTGTCTTCCTTTGCTGTGCCATGCCACAAGACTGCCCATGACTCACTCCCTGGACGTCAGAGGCAGAGAGGCCCCCACCCTCCACAAAGAACACCTTGACGAGACAACTAACCATGGCCAATCCTGGACTGGTATGGTAGGCTGCCTCTAACTTACTGAGCCAGGATCCCCTGACTCTCAAATGTCTTGACGAGTTCAAAGAGGACTACTGCCCTAAGACTTTAAGACATGACCACTTACTCACTGCACCTACACTGCGTTTGCAGTGAAAGCTGCTGGCTTGTGGTGAAGGTGTGAGATTGATGTTTCAGAATGCCTTGCAGGAAGAAGCACACCCACTTGATAAGCTGAGCAGAAGGGCGAGCTGCTCATTTATGTGACTGCGATAATAGGCTTGTTGACCCACTAATATGAAGCCCTTTAGAGGGCAAGAACATCACACACAGATCCATATACTATGCAGGGCACAGATCTGTGAGACCCCTAATCTCGGGTGATCCTGAGGCATCGGACCTCTGTCTGCTGTTCACTTCCTGCCAAAGATATTGCTGATTACTGCATTCACACCAGCACTTTTAGATGCAGATACCAGGGGAAAGACTAATGCCATTCGTACCAACATGACCTAAAGCCCTACATACAACTTGTTCATCATGCTTCCTCATGCTGCAGCAGGCTTTTATTATGGACATGAATCCATGGATGTCCTGTATGGACATGAAGTTAGGAACCCTGGTGCCACAGTTACATTTGGGGCTACGGAAAAGTTCAATAAAAACAAGTACATTTATACAAATGTGACACTTCGTGTACAGTGCAATGGTACATGTGCAACCAAAGTGCCCTCAATAGTGTCATTTCTCTTCCCTCCCCACCGCCACTTCATCTTGTCCCAGTTACTACGGTTGGGGTACAGGCAGCCAGCTCAGCAGTGGAGCCTTTTAGCCTTCGTACTTTTAGGTGAACAATCCCTGGGCTGTTTGTGCCTGAGTGGCCCTGACATTCTAAGGGTGGTCTTAGAAGCAAGTAGTCTCCTCAGGCTCGAACTTCTAGGGTTCAGAAAGGGTGCAGGCAGGATGGAGGTGGAGGGCCTGTCCATTTCTGGAGTGCCCTGAGAGGAGACTTCTGAGGGGGCCATGTGTGGTTTCTCCTTCAGCTGGGATCAGTCTGCCTCCTTGAGAGGCACGGGCACTTCATGTATGTCAGATTCCCCTTGTCACACCTTCAGTCCTGAGGACCAACATTTGATGCAATGGCGTATACATTTTAGTGCCTCTTCAGCAAACCTTGAGATGCTGGACTTGGCTCCCTGTGGCAGCTACCAACCTGCCCATGAAGACAGCTAGACAGTCGCATGCTTGAAGCAGCTGAGAGCACTCCTGCAGCCTTTGGGTGATCAGGGTCATTTTGTCCCACATCCGTGTCTGTCATTCCCATTCCTCCCTGTGCATGTGGAGAAACTCCAGGATTGTTAGCATCACAGGGTCCTGACATACCTAGCGCTGAGCAGGGACCTGGTTTCCGACTGCTATCTGAGACCCAGTGGCCTGGCAGCTCCCAAATGTAGCGTTCATATCCGACCTGGACAGGAGTGCAGGAGTAAGCCTTTCTGATGCTTCTTCGGAGATCTTCGTCCTCAGAGGTTGAGGCAGTAACTTCTGATGGAGCCAGCTACAGAGGTCATGGATATTCCACTGAGACCTGCAGGACAAAAGAGAAAGGAGGCATTGTGGGAGGTTGGAATGGGTGAAAGTGCATGTAGGAAAATGTTGATGGTAATAATGAAGTGACACAGCATGAGTCTTGGTGGGAGGTCAACGCAGTAACAGAGAGTGTGCGTGTGAGCTGGCTGAGAGCGAAGCGTGGCACTTACCCTGGCATAGTGGAGAAGGCCATTGACCTTCTTCCAGCACTGCTGGAACCACAGATCAAGCTGCCAGAGTCTGGTGAAATGACTTCTTATATTGATGCCCCTCCTCTGGATCACCCCTTCCACAAGCACCTCACTGTGCCATCTTCCAATTCGCTGACATCTCCACATTGTGCCTGTCAATGAGGAGGACACCTTCAGAATGCCAGTGCTTCTCTGGGTGCACAGTGGCCTTTTAAAGATGGCGCAGGCACCAGAGGCATGCTGATCTTTCAGCAGATAGCTGCTGAGTGACAAGTTATCCTGTGAATGGAGCATGATAACAATGGGGCGAGACTTGGGTGAGAGGAATGACTTGGGGCTGGGTAGATGGTTAATAAATTGAGCTTAGTAAAATATGGCTAGAAATTTTGCTACAAATCACAGCAAAAACATTCTAGAAAACTCAACAGCACTCTCACTTAGCCATTAATAGGTAGGATTCAGCCTGGAGTATTGTTGATGTTGACAGTTGCTATTTCAACAGAGGTGAAGTGGGAAGGGGTATAATCATTGAGCTAAAACTGCATTGCTTGTAAACCATAACTTGAAAATGCTGCCATTGTTAAAGATACTAACAGATCTTCCATTAGTTATGTTTCTGTATTTTGGATATGAAGATATGGTGCTTTATAACAATAGGGATCTTATTTTATGTAAATAAGTAAACAAGTCAACTTCCATTATAAGTTTAAAACCCTTTAAACTACTAATTAATAGTAACTTGAAATTTGAATTCTGAAACCATTATCCAGAAAAGAAATGAAAATGAGTGCCTTTTATATTTCTATTTCTTCACCCTTCTTGCTTTGCATTAATTTTTATTCTAGCCGGTTTAACTCTGCACAACACAGTATGTAAGATATACTAGTTGAAGGTAAGTATTTAGCAGTACTGAGGGATGCAATGGGTTTAGCGTTCTGTGAGATTTAACAGCAATCTGGGCATTGCCCTGAGATTTGTAGCATGGGGCATACAGGTTTTGGTGAAGTATCATGTCTGACACCTCTGCAGAGAACTCGGGATAGAAAGTGTGTTTGGCTCCCTGGCAGATTCCAGTGGTCTGTTATTCAGGAATTGAAGTTTTTGATCCGGCTAAATGGTTAAATGCTTCTAACAGATCATTAAAACATTAGGCAGAACTTTTCCCATGCCACTCAATGGAAGGAAGTGGGAGAAATGTGGGAAAATGGAAAAGATCAGAAACTCAACATTGAGAACACATTTTCAGATTTCCCCCTTAAAGTTTGGAATTCCACTAATGGGTGGCACCTATTTTATTTCTGTGCATTTGTCGGTCCGTAAAAAGCCCATGCCCTTCATTTGTTTGCAGCTCCTGAATGTTCTGATATTCCCTAAGAATTTAAATAATGCCAGTTCCCAGCATGAAATACAGAGTGGTTATCTGGTGGCAGCTGTCCACCACTTCCTTCTCCGGACTGTCCTCCAACTCTACCTTCATCACAGTATCCTTGTTTGCACCTTTGACCCTGTGCTTCTCCAAACTTTTTTCAAGCAAGTTGACACGTAAGAAGATTGGGGCGGCATGTTGGCTCAGTGGTTAACACTGCTGCCTCACAGCACCAGGTAGGGGGGTTCAATTCCACCAACAGGCAACTGTCTGTGTGGAGCTTGTACATTCTTTCTGTGTCTGCTTGGGTTTCCTCTGGTTTCTTCCCACAGTCCAAAGATGTGCAGGTTAGGTGGATTGGCTGTGCTAAATTGCCCATAGTGTCCAGGGATGTGTAGATTAGGTGGGTTACAGGGGGATGTTTGTGGGTGGAATTCTGTGAAGGCTAGTGTGGGCTTGTTGGGCCTAAGGGCCTGTTTCCACACTGTTGGGATTCTCTGATCTTTCTCCTTCTTCCTGCCCTACCATGCATTGCATTTCAGCTGGCACATTGCACTGACCTGTGTGGTTTTCTCAGTCCAGCCTTGCTGAATCTGATGATATGGCTTCCTTTGCCAGACGATAATAACCAACTAGATTCATTTCTTAAATCTTTGGATATTGGTTTCTAGATATGGGCATCTTTTTCTCAGGCTTTATTTCTTCATTGCTTTGGTTTTATCTTTCTCACTGATTAGAATATTTACTAAATATTAACAAGATACATCCAGTAGCAAGTATTTTTGAGAAACATTCAGATCTTAGATGTGGTGATAGTGTCCCTACCACCAAACCAGGGCACTTGGGTTCACATTCCCATCTGTTTCAGGGGAAGTAATAATTTTTTTGTGATAACATTTAAATTAGCGTAAGGAACAGTATTTTTGCCATGGTTCTTTCTATATCGGTCTATCTTTGTCTCTCAGATGACACCGTTCCCAAAATAAGATAAATACCTTTAAAAGTTGAAATCCTGCTCAAATCTTTTACAAAATACACATGCTTAAATGTTATTGTGGACAGAATTGACACTTTCCACAAGAATAGATATTGATAATTTCAATTTCAAACCTAAATAAGACTAACAGATCAATACTTTCTATCTGAAAGTGGATTTGTTTGCTTGTCTATACATATAAATGCATATTGTTTTTAAAAGAAGTGCTTGCGCAATTATTTCCGTTTTCCTCACAAAAGGCAATGAAAATGCCAGCAACAGAAAGCTTTGTGGAAGCCATAGTTCCAAAGTCACTAATCCTCCCAAAAAACCTGGTTAGTTGGTAATGCTCCTTGACACTGAGTCATAAGGATCTGGATACAAGTCCCACACCAGGGCTTAAGCACAAACATTCAGACTGACACTTCAAAATAGCACTGCAATGTCAGATGTGTCATCTTTTGGAGATGGAAAAGATACCATGTCACTATGTGAAGAAGAGTGATTTATCCCCACTGTCTATTCCAATAATTATCTGTCAAGCAAACTCAGAAAAGCAGATTATCTGTTCATTATCTCATTGTTACTAATGAATATTAATTGCTGTGTTTCATATATCACAACAATGGTAATATTTCAGAGGTACTTGATTGGTTTTTGAGGCATTGTGGTCAGAAAAGGCACTCTGTAAATGCTGTATTTATTTTTATAGCATTTATATGATGTTTCATGTTACTCACAATTTGTGTACCAAAGTGTTTGCAGAAGAAATCTACCTTAATCTCCCATAAAAGAATCACTACTTTCTGCTTCAGCCATCTCCTTATAAAAGCCGAATCACACTGAAGCCGAGTTTATGCTCACGAGTCTCGAAACAACTACTGTTCCAACTCAGTGTGTTTTCTGGTCTGTCTTTTTGGGCAAGATGAAAACAGCTATATTATCTCTAGTCATTATAGTTTCTGGAATCCTAAAAGCAGCAACCATATCGCCTTACAAACTTTCTTTTTTCTCAGTAAGACAATGTCCAATTTACATAATTGGACAAAATAATACATTTCCTCCATCTCCTCAGTTATTATTTTGCTTCCTCCTACAGCCTGCATTGGCATCTTTATGCTGTGGCAAGTAGAATTTTGCACCACATTTTAAGTGCAGCCATTAAAATTTTTTTAAAATGTTTGGCGAGTCAGGAGCCTGTAACGTTTAACTAATTTGATCAGTTTCTCAACATATATTTCAATCAATCTGCTCCTTTCTTACATTTCTTTACCTTCCATTCTATTAGTTCATGGTCTACCTTTACATAACAATTAGCCTGTGTTGCTTTATGTTTCTCTTTCATTACCGAACATTTGGAGAGTTAAGCTGTTATTGTTTATGCTGTCCCTTCGGGCTTCTCATTTGCATCATCATTTTTAATAGCACAGTGCATCATCTATTCACTCTTCAATTGGATGCATTTCAAGAAGTGATTTTAAAAAAAAAACAGTGCAAGCACTTATTTTTGTCAGATGTTCATATGGTGCGACTTCTTTCTGTAAATATTTTGAAGAACGATTAATAATTTTGCATAGGTTGAAACTAGAATTGCTGAGACAGTTTGTGGAACGATAAATGCAAACTTTACACATCTAACTGAATTTTTCAATATATATATATATATATATATCAATGGAGTATGACAGGTGCAAGTCAGTCGCTATGAAAAGAATGCCAGTTCCCTCTTGATAAGTGTCAGCTTAATTATAATATAAAGTTTTAATCATGGCTAATTTGAGCTGTGAAGATTTGCCATCTGCATTTGTTTATTATGGTAACTATTTTTAGAACTTGCACCATCTAACTTGAGGACATTTTATTCAAAACTATATTCACCCGCTTTATCATAGCTATTAACAAAATGGGGATAGTTAATCAACTTAACTCAAAGATTAAATTTATTTGCATCAATTTGAGGCCCAGTGGCAAATGACCATTGAACCCGGAGATGTAAATAGAGGGAATTTCATTTAGTGGTAAACTGGGCTTCTTAATGGAGCATTAATAGTTTGGAGCATTGAAATGTTATTAAAAGTGTATAATTGTATTGAATATCAGTGTAATAGAAATAATCTCCCAGACCACATATGGATGTAGGTGGAATGGAGAAAAATCACAAAGGTAAATATTTGACATGTTGTATTATTAGAATTGCCTACTTTGGGTAGACCAAATCGTCAAAATCTTTTTGATGTGACTTACAGCTTCACTGCGCTGCAACCCCAAATCCCCCTTCATGTTAACTCCCTTGCCCAACACAACCATCATTGCGAAACAATTGACAATCAAGACTCATCCAGTCAGGGGAATTTCGTTCCTATTTTTAATAGTTTAATAAATAAGTGTTCAAGTGAAGTGAACAAGATGCACTGTGATACTCCAATGACTTTTCATCTGGGTTGCTCACAGCATTGTCCTGGAGCTTTAAACCTGAACACCTGTACATCCTAAAAGAATCTTGGAACATTGTGAGCACTATTTAAATTAGATATTTGCATTTACTAAGCAAGGACAGGTGTGTTGTTCCTCATTCCTGACTTTCATTGTGTTATTCCAAGATTTAAATTAAAATGATATTGTGCATACAATTCCCTGTGTATTTGGAGTATCAGCATAAGCTGGACCTACTATCAGTACAGACCAAAATGTGGAAAGTCATCAATGAAGGAAGTAGAAATCCAATATATTAACTTGTTCTCAGCAGTACTACAAAATATAAAAAGTATTACGAGGCTTTGTATTCATCTGTATTGTGCACACATTCAACTTTTATCACCTATTAATTACAGCAATAAAAAGAGAAGACATCTTAGAAGGGTCCTCAAATGAAGCCATATGAGTAAAGACTATTGTTGGGAGAGTACTATAGTTCCTCTAACAGTCTGAAAGGAATGGGAGAGCAGAGATGTAGGCAAATTTCAGAGAAGTGTAAAGTAATAGGGTAATGACAGTAGTGGATTGCAACTTCTGCCCCATTACCTGGGGTACTCCTGGTGTGACAGGTTTTGAGGGAGCTGAATTCCTAAAATGGATCTTAAAGAGGAGTGGCATCGATAGGGTGGGACAGTGGCTCAGTGGTAGACACTGTTGTCTCACAGCACCAGGGACCCAGGTACAATTCTACCCTCTGGTGACTGTCAGTCTATATGGAGTTTGCATGTTGTTCCTGTGTCTGTGGGAGTTTCCTCCGGCTGCACCAGTTTCCCCTCTCAATCCAAAGATGTGCAGGTTAGGTGGATTTGCCATGGAAAATGCAAGGATCCAGGGATAAGTAGAGAGTAGGTCTGGGTGGGATGCTCTTCAAAGAGTTGGTGTGTATTCAGTGGGCCGAATGGCTTGTTTCCACTCTGTCGGGATTCGTTGATTATACAAAGAGCATTTTAAGCTGGTATGTAAAATGCCCTATAAGAGAAGGAAAGATCTCATGTTTAGGTGAACATTTTACAGACAGTGATCACAGCTTCAAGATTGTTATGGAAAAGACAAAAAATGGGTATGAAATCAACATTTTAAACTGGGGTAAAAGACTGGTTTTAATAAGATCAGGTATGATTTGGCTAGGATCAGATACTTTCTGGTAAATCTATGTCAGACTGTATTCAAAAAAGAAATAGAGAGAATAAAGAGCCATTATACCCCCAATACAGATAAGGCTGGGGCCAACAAATCCAGCAAACTCTGGATACTGAGGATATACAAGATTAGATAAAGAGAAAACATTAGGCTTATGGCAGATACCGAGGGCTCAAAATAGCAAATACCTTGGAGGAATATAGAATGTGTAAGGGGGGGAAACATAGAAAGGAAATGAGAGCACAAAAGAAGGGGCATGAAACATAATGGCATGTGAAATGAAGGAAAATCTTATGTTTACTACAAATATATTAAGGGTAAAAAAAATCTAGGGAAAGAGTAGAGGATAACGTGGTAACTTGCATGTGGAGCCAAAGAACATAGAAGTGATTCTAAATGAATATTTTGTGCCAGTGTTCACAAGTGAGATGGATGTTATGGGAATAGAAACCAGGGAGAAGGACTGTGATGCAATTAAAGAAATTAGCATTGACAGAGAGTGGTCTGGCAGACTTAAGAGTAGATAAATAACCAGGGAGATGAGTGAAGCAAGGGAGGAAATAATTGAGGTGCTCGCAGTATTTTCAATTCCTTTTTGGCAGCAGGAGGAGTTCCAGAGAACTGGAAGGCAGCAAATGTCATTGCATTATCCAAGAAGGGAGCAAAGAGCATACCAGGAAGCTGTAGGCCAGTCTGTCAGCCTTTAGTGGTAGAGAAACTATTGGAAGCAATTCTAAGGGATGGAAGCAATTCTGAGGAGTGGAATCAATCTGCATTTGGAAAGACCAATATTAATCAAGAACAGTCAGCATGGTTTTGTTATTGGGAGGTCATGTCTTACCAGCTAGATTGATTTTTTTTGACAAAGTGACAAGAGTGTAGATGAGGGCAAAACCAAAAGTAGTCTGTTTGGACTTCTCAGCAGCTTTTGATAGGATCCCAGATGTGAGACAGAAAGCAAAGGTAAGAGCCTGTGGGATCCAGGGAAATTTGGCTAACTGGATCCAGAATTGTCGAAATGGCAGGAACAGAGGGTGATGGTCAAGGAGGGTTCTTCTGACTGGAAGCCTCTGTCCAGTAGGGTATTGCAGGGGTCATGTTGGGGCCCTCACTGTTTGTAATATATTTAAATGAATGTAGGAGGTTTGATCACTAAGTTCATGGATAATACAAAAATTGATGGGGTCGTAAGTAGTGAGGAGAATGGCCTTAGATTCAGGAGGATACAGACTGGCTGGTCAGATGAGCTGATCTGAGGCAAATTGAATTCAATTAGGGTATGAGCAAGGTGATGCACTTTGGCAGAACATGCAAGGTAAGAGAATATATCATGAATTGTTGGACCCGGGAACCATCAAATATCAGAGGAACCTTGGTGGGCAGGTCCCTGAAGGTAGCGAGACTGGACAAAAAGTTAAGGTGATATATGGAATATTTACATTTATTAGCCAAGGCGTTGAGTTTAAGAACGGGGAGATTATGCTGCAACTGTATAAAAGATTGGAGTATTGTGTGCATTTTTGGGAGGGATATGATTGCACTGGAGAAGGTACAGAGGAGATTTACCAGGATATTGCTATCCAGGTAACATATCTTGGTAAGATGGCAGTGGAGTAGGGCTTTTGAGACGAGGGCTCGACATTTTACTTAACTCTTGTCAAAGAGCTCGGTAGCTCACAACCATAGCATCAGTGACAGTAGGTCGGCCAAGCGCAGACTTGTGATGGCAGCATCAGAGAGAGCTTGGGTGCATCACTGAGGTGGTCCTAGCGCCGACTGTTGGCTGTTGTGAGTGAGACAAGTTTGAGCTCCCAGCAGCATCTGCATCCAGTGCAGATTTATGGAGGCAACGGAGGTGATTTTGTGTCGGGTATAAGACCCTATGGTATCAGCAAGGTGGGCCCAAAGCAGACCCGTGGTGGTGGCAAGGTTGAGTTTCAGCTGGTGTGGTACTCAGCAGCATTGGTGGCAGCTGCATTGGCAAAGTCCAGCTAGGGTGTCGTTGGAGGCGAGAAGAATGGCAACTTTCACAAAGGGATTTGTGCCTAGCCACCAGGTCCATGGCCCATGGCGGAGCACTTAATAAGAAGAACTGTAAAGTTGAACACTGTTTCTTTATTTTTTTATTTTTCTGCCTTTATATTCTATGGTTTGGTTTATTTTTGTGTTTTAAGATGGTGCTGGAGAGTAGCGACACTATACAACACTTCTCATAGTATTTTGTAACAAAATAAATGTGACAATAAATAAATCAAATCAAACTTGGCTAGAGAGTTTTAGTTGGAAAGAGATATTCGATAGATTGGGATACTTTCTTTGGAACTGACGATACAGAAGGGGGATATAATTGAGATGTACAAAATTTTGAGGGGCATAGATAGAGTAGACAGAAAGGAACTTTGCCTCTTTGTGGAGTAATCAATGACTAGGTTCTTTCAAATTTAAGGTAGGGACTGAAGATTTAGAGGGGATATGAGGAGAAACATTTTCACCCAGTAAATGGCAAGAATAGAGAACTCAGTGTTTGTGAAAGTGGTAGAGGCAGAAACTTTCATAACAGTTAAGAAGTATTTAGATGTACAATTGTGACGCCAAGGCGTAGCAGACTCTGGGGAAAGGGCAACAATTGGGATTAGAGTTGTTAGCTTCTTGTTTTTGATTGGCACAGACTGTATGGGCTGAAGGGCCATTTTCTGTTCTGTGGACCTCTTTAACTCTATGACTTTTAAAAAAAAGACATGAATCACATTTATTTTTGTCAAGTTAGGATGAACATATTTGCAAATGTGTAGAATTAGCTTCAATGCCCAAAATTTAGCCAGCCAATAGAATTGACATAGGATGACCTTACAGAAGTTCAGCAAGGCACTCAATCTCTTTTAGCCCAGTGTCACTTACGAAATTTAGCAAAACAGCAGGATTGTGTAATTTGATGAGAGAGCTCATGCTCTTAGCTGGCCTGCAAGTACGGACCTCACCTTAGTATATTATCTACAGATCAATTTATTCTAAGTGTACATCTCTTTCAATTTACAGTGCCTTTGGGACAGTGCAGCCATACACCATGTTAGAGCTTAATGTTACGTTAAGATGGAATGGTCTAGTTCTCAGTCTCATTCTAGTTCTAGTCTGTTCTCACTCCAAAAAAAGGATGTTGATCTGGTCTGTATATTTTGTTTCTCATTTCACAAATGACCATAAGACCATAAGCTGTCAGACTACTGAGTAATTCCAACAGTTTCTGGTTTTATTTCTTTCTTTGCTCTTCTGACTCCACAATTATGTCATCAATTATTCATAGGATACAGGAATTGCTAGGAAGGCCAGTATTTAGTGCCCCTCTTTAACTGCACTTTGTGGGCTCTTATTTTGGTGAGGAAGACCCAGATCTTTTGTTGGGAAATCTCAGGACAGTGTCAAAGCAAGTCAATGTCCAAGTTACTTAAACAGATATTTTAGGAGTCAATGTTCCGTCAACTGATAATTTCCAAGGAGTGCTAAATACTAGTCTTGCTTATTTTGAGAAAACGTCAATTTGGTGTAAGTCAGTTTCAACAATAATACAGCTTCAAGGGCTTCCATAGATTTTTCTTGTTGTAAATATCTAGTTCATGGATGATAGTATTCTCATTTGAATATAATTTTTGGTTTTCGAAGTTAAAGGTTAGTGTGTAAAAACTGGGTTAAATGCAGTTGAAGTACATGGAAGTCTATTACACTTAAAATGTTGGGGTCATATTGCTCTAAGAGATTTTCTTTACGTTTCTTTACTAGAATAAGAGTAGAAGTGGTGGAACTATGAAAAATTATTTTATGAAATGTGGGTGTCACTGGTTAGAATAGCATAGCAATGCCATCCTGAATTGCCCTTGAGAATATGGTGATGACTCATCTTTTTGAACAGCTGCAGTCATAGCAGCTAATATGCTTAGTGACACACTTCAGTTTACTTAGCTAGAGATATGTCTACAAAGATAGCAGTAATGACAGTACAGAGAGTTTGTTTGTTTGGGGAATTAGTGCTAAATAAATTAAAAGCGCTTAAAAAGTCAAAAGCATTTGAATGGCTGTAAAGTACACTTAACACAACAATGTAATCATGGAGATGGATAGAGTTAAGGAAGGTTCTCTGGTTACAATAGATTTGAGTTTGCTGGTAGAAGATAGTTGCAGTTACAGTTTGGAATTGGAAGAGTGCTGATACCAAGAAGCAGCCCTAGGTATCAGGTACTGTAGTCAGCAGGCTCAGGCCGTCAGGCAGAAGGAGTTCTTTGGAAATATGGATAGTTCCAATTAGCAAGAGTGGAGGTGAAGTAAACCTATCAGTAGTCGTTGCTTGGTACAGCTCGCAAACACTGGAGCTTAAGAAAGCCGAGGAGTGTTGTCATTTAGAGAAGCCAGCTATCTGTTTAAAAAAAACTGGATTGGTTCAGTGCAGTATCAGGAATCCAATGGAATGTAGTCTGAGAGGAAGAGGTAGAACTGCCGGAATGTGAACACTTGCTGTGGCAATCTGTGTTGGACAGGTTTGTGAAGGAGTACTGGAACCAGATCATCAAAAGTGAAGAATTGGAATTCCTTCCAAATATAACAAAGTTGTAATACAGTTTGGTGACTCACAATGTCCGTAAAATCTAAGTGAGGTCTGTCACGAACACATCAATC
The DNA here is from genome assembly GCF_030684315.1 of Stegostoma tigrinum. Classification (NCBI taxonomy): domain Eukaryota; kingdom Metazoa; phylum Chordata; class Chondrichthyes; order Orectolobiformes; family Stegostomatidae; genus Stegostoma; species Stegostoma tigrinum. The sequence goes on along the minus strand of NC_081367.1, from coordinate 37,203,324 downwards.
ATTTAAAGTACAGTCTATGAGACGTTCAACCATCATTTGTCAGTTAACTCAGGTTTACCATATTAGTTTATAAATTGTGTGTATGTGCATAATTATGTAGTGAATTATTTTATTGCTCTAACTCTGTACAGTAAATATTATTTTGTTTATTGTTTTCCAAACAATGCAAAGGTGATGAGGGAAAATGTATTCACACAGCGAATAATTAGGGTATGGAATTTGCTGCTCGGAGATGTGGTGGAGGCATGTAATTGAGGCATTCAGGAGGGCATTGGAAGGTGTGCAAGGGATATGGGAAAAAGACTGGGAGATTGTCACTAAGTAATGGAATCAGTGCAGGCTCAGTGGGCTGAATGGTTTCCTTCTGCCCCATAACAATTTTGGTGATTGTATTAAAAATCATGAAATCTAGTGGTTTTATTCTCTTGTCAAGTAGCTGGTATCTCAAACTTTGTCCTTTTTAAAGAGAAAAGAAACCCAGAACCAGATTGGAACATAAATTTGGCAGTCTTGTCAAGGATCTTAACAATCTTTGGTTGATATATAACAGGTTTGGAGGAATAAAAGGGGAAAATTACAATTGATAGGCCCCTTAAAATCAGGAAAGTAACTCCTTTCCTTACTTAATAAATTGAGATACACATTGAGTAAGCACTGTAATGTTTCAATAAAATCCATTTATATTGTCACAAATGCTCTTAAATTATCCTAAAGAGGTGAGCATTCATTTCTTTAATTATTTCTGGATTTCTGTCAAAATACATTTTTTATTTGCTGTACTGTGAATTTCCAACATGATAGTTAAAACATAATTTTCCTAATAAACATATTATTGGGCAAAAAGCTATAAAAAACAAGAAAAAATGACAAAAAAACTAGTTAATTATAATGTTGTTTTAACATACCATAATTTCCATTTAAATATAAATTAATACTCCAATCCATAGTTTGAAATGAAACCTGGGTGTCAAGCACTTTTGTAAAGCAGAGTTCTTTTAAGGATTCAGAAACTGTGCTGTCTAACATACAATATATTTGCTTATTCAATTTTTTTGTAACACAGAATTAATTTGTTCCAGAAATTTACTTCTGGAATTTAACAGTGATGTATTACACAGTATATATTCATAAATTTGAATCTCCTTCATATGAATTAAGTTAAAAATCTTTATTACAAACTTGAATCTGCTTCACTGTCAGATTCTCTTCTGAGATTATATGGGAATAGATCATTTAATCCCTGACCCTTAAATTAAATCATGGTTGATTTACACCTCATTATTATTTATCCACCTTTTGATTCATAGTTCTTGATATCCTTAACTAATTTAACACTGGGGAAGGATTTGTAGTTAAGGGGGCCAAAGTCAGATTAGGAAGTAATAGATGAGCTGTTATGTTACATTGTGTGTATTATGAACCACTTTGTCTTAGGAAGGACTGATTTGGAGGTGCCAGTGTTGGACTGGCGTAGACAAGGTTAGAAATCACAAGAAACCCCATTATGATCCAACAAGTTTATTTGGAATCTCGAGCTTTCGGAGTACTGCTCCTTTACCTGATGAAGCCGCAGAGTTCTGAAAGCTCGTGATTTCAAATAAACCTGTTGGACTATAACCTCGTGTCATGTGATTTCTGTTTTCAAAATGAGATACAGCCACAAATTTGCAGATGAATTGCAGACTTGCAATGACGATGGAGAGGTGACAAAGGAAATTTCGATTGTTTTCATATTGATAGGATGTTAGAAGTTGAAGGGAAAAATGAGACGGTTGATGAAATGTATACAAGAATGATTAGAAAAGCTTTGTGTTATTAGGAAGGAGGCATTGCTGGATTTAGATCTAGAATTAAGTATGTTTTAGTGGGAAATATTTGGGAAAAGGTGTTCATATTGTTAATTGAGTATAGGATAGGAAAAGAGAAGGACAAGGAAAAATCAAATATAAAAATAATTGGCAGGGGACTAATTTTAGAGAGTTAACTAAGTTTCAGATTGAAAGAAAAGCTAAAATATCGTCTTTGAAAATATTCAACATGGATTTTAAGTATTTATTTTGTCATCACAATAGTGAAATACAGAATTAGTCTTACAAATCCAGAAAGGTTGTTCAAGAGTTATGAATTTACTCTCCCATTTTAAAATCCCAGTATCGTCTCGGTCAAAAAGACATTTTTATTTCAACGAGTTTGCTGCACCCTGTTAGCTTAAAAGGGGACGTTTATGTCTATTGAACTCATTTGTGAGATTTCCATGAATAGGGCCTTCAATGGCACACCATGTGGAGGAACAGAAAATCACCAACAGCAATTTAAGGATTTCCATTTCTAACCGCACATGACTACCTACCAGAAGTTGTTGTTAGTTTTCCAATACAAATTCACCATCATTAGAACTCCAAAATCTGCAACATGGAAATTAAAATACAACAGAAAAAGGAGACCTTTGTAAGGTTTGTAAGACTATTACTTATTTTGCCACTCAGTAAGATTGTAAGTGAATTTCTGCATCAATTGCACCTTCCCACTTTATCATTGTATCCTATACTTCCCTTGCTTCTTAATATACTCATTGACTCAACCTTTGTAATCTGCTGGAGTGAAGAATTCTGAAGATTTACAATCCTCTGAGTAAAGAATGACTGATCTCTAAGTGACACTTCGACTGTCTAGCTCTAAACTGTCAGGTCAGGGAACAACTATTTAGCATCTACCATGTCAAAACATCAAAGAATTTTCCAATGGGAGAAGTCTTCTAACACATCTCAACACTTTCACGATGCTGATTAATGCATTGGTCAACTTACCTTTTGTAGGACAGAGCCCCATAATCAATCATTGCAGTAAGCGCACATTGCATCCACAGGTGCTCCTCCATTATCTACCCAGCTAAATATGCCTCCAAAAAAAAACTCAAACACATATACTGAACAGGGGTTCTATTTCAAAAATTGTTTTGATTCCTACTAATCATGCTGTGATTTCACAAGTGCCCCTTCTGACTAATTGGTCTGTAGTTCCCTGTTTTCGCAGCTGAACTTTCTGAAACAGTGACAGTGCAGTTGTTATCATCCAATTCCTGAGGACCTTTCAAGAATTTAGGGAGTCATGTAAGATCAAATCTAGTGCAGCAACTATCACTGCAGTTACCTCTTTACTCTACAGTGTAGGCCATCAGATGGCATTGGTCGTCTTTTAGTCTTTACTGATTTTTCTTTGCGATACTAACTATCTCAAAGCTCAACACTTCCTTCAGACAGACCTGGATTTTCACGGTGACACTTCTGAACCATTAGAAATGACAGGCGGGACAAGATTTCAGATTCTTTCCCGTATTCCTCAATTTAGGTGATATTGAATAAAGATGTAGGTAGCAAGCCCACATACCACACTCCTGATCTAATCAACTGGATTACAAAGTTAGACATCTCCTAGCTTGGCTGAGAGCCCAGACTCCCTTTAATGATTGATTTACTCTGTAGTTGCAACAAGAATTGGATTGGAAGCTTTATGATATAATAATTTAATTTTTTGTGATCTCCTTTGTTCAGTGTTCATTTTCAGAAGGAAAGTGCTATCAAATCCTTATAGCCATTAGTATATTTATAAAGGACAGGTCATTTATACCTATTATAAGGATATAGCAACAACAGCGTTTTTTTGTGAAAGTAATTATAAATGGGTTTTTCTTACCCACATGATGTAACTGTGGGGTCAAATGATTCTGGAAAGAGCATACTGGTTGAGTGGTTATGAAAGTGAGATGGGAGAATTAGTGGCCATTGGGGTGGGCAGGATTTGCTGCAGAAGGTATAATGAGTCATTGGGAATGGGTAGAACCATGACTTGGCATTCACTTGATATGGAGACATGACTTAGCATTACACTGGCATGGAGACATGACATGGCATAGGGAACGGATTGAGGAGTAATTGGGTGTGGAAGACTAAGCCAAGGAGTCAAGGTGCATTTTTGGTCTGCCCAGTTTAACAGTTGTGTTAGGTGCCTACCAACAGCATCAGTGGGGTGTTGTCCCAATTACATCGTGCACTCACCCACACCCCTTGGAGCAAAGATCACTCCATTTTGGACACTTTTTCTACCAGTGGGTAGAATGCTGCAAACTGGGCAGTTTTCCATCTTTAGCCAACTGTCTTATTGATGAAATTCCAGGCCTTTGCTTCCTTTAATTTGTTTTTTTTTGTTTGTCCTTTACTGAAAAAGTACATTAAAGAGGCATTTACAAAGTTGGGACAACTCTGGAAATGTTTAAAAATAGTAAGCAGGGACTCAAGGGCAGAAGTCCATCACCTGTTTCTAGCCTATACCACATTCAATGAAGAGACGCTGGATTAGTTAGGACTATATTCATTGGACTTTAGAAAATGAGGGGGATCTCTGGAATCTACAACATTTCTAACCAGACTGGACAGGATAAACATAAAAAGGATCTTCCTGACGACCATGAAGTCCAGAACCAGGGTCACAGTCTGAGAAAAAGCTCAACAGTACTGGCAGCATCTGTGAAGGAAAATCAGAGTTAACATTACGGGTTTGGTGTTCCTTCCTCAGAACCCATTCTGAGGAAGGGTCACTGAACCCAAAACACTAACTGATTTTTCATCACGGATACTGCCAGACCTGTTTAACATATCCAGCAACTTTTTTTTGTTCCTAATTTACTGCATCTGCAGGTTCTTTCAGTTTTCACAGTCTAAGGATACGGGCTAGGTCATTTAGGACCGAGATGAGGAGAAATTTCCTCACAGACATTGGTTAGCTTTGGAATTCTCTGCCACAGGGTGGGACTATGGCTCAGCAGTTAGCAGTGCTGCCTCACAGCGCCAGGGACCTGGCTCAATTCTAGCCTCGGGTGACTCTCTGTGTGGAGTTTGCACATTCTCCCTGTGTCTACATGGGTTTCCTCCGGGTGCTCCTGTTTCCTCCCACAGTCCAATGATGTTAGGTGGACAGGCCATGTAAATTGCTGATAGTGCCTTGGTATGTGCAGGCATGGTGGATCAGCCATGGAAAATGCAGGGTTACAGAGATGGGGTGGGTCTGGTGGAATGTTCTTCAGAAGGTCGTTGTGGACTTGATGGCCCAAATAGCCTCTTCCACATTGTAGGGATTCTATGATTTAATGATGAGGAAAAAGGCAAAACAAAGAAAATAGAATGGGACGAGGCTATTCGGCCCTTCGAACATGCTCTGCCATTCAACACAATCATGGCTGATCATCCTACTCGGTATTCTGTTCCTACTTTCTCCGCATACCCTTTGATCCCTTTGATGCTAAAGCTATAGCTGGCTCCTTCTTGAAAACATTCCAATGATTTGGTGTCAAGTACTTCCTGTGGCAGAGAATTGGACCCTAGGGATTTATCGGCTTTTCATCTCATCAATTTCTCCAACACCATAAAACTGATTTCCTTCAGTTCCTCTATCTTATTAGATCCTGTGTTCCCCACTACTTTGTGGATGTTTTTTGTGTCTTAATTTGTGAAGACAAACCAAAATGTGTATTTAATTCATCTGCCATTGCTTGATTCCCATTTTTTATTCCCATGTTTCTGATTGTAAGGGATCTACATATGTCATTGCTAATCTTTTTCCCTTCACATTCCTATGGAAGCTTCGAACATGAGTTTGTATATTCCCTGCAAGTTTACTCTCGTATTCTGCTTTGCCCCTCTGAATCAATCCTTTCAACCTCCCTACTAAAAGGTGGCTCAGTGGTTAGCACTGCAGCCTCACAGCACCAGGGACCCGGGTTCAATTCCAACCTCAGGTGACTGTCTGTATGGAGTTTGCACATTCTCCCTGTGTCAGCATGGGTTTTCTCCGGGTGCTCCGGTTTCCTCCCACAGTCCAAATATGTGCATGTTAGGTGGATCGGCCATGCTAAGATGTAGTGCCCAGGGGTGTGTGGGTTATAGGGGGATGGGTCGGGGTGGGATGCTTCAAGGGGCGGTGTGGACTTGTTGGGCCGAAGGGCCTGTGTCCACATTGTAGGGAATCTAATCTAAACTGCCCCCAATTCTCAGGCCTGCTGTTCCTTTAGTCAATTTATTGGATCAAATACTATCCCTGATTTCTCCGCAGAGCCATGGCTGGACCACCTTTTCCATTTTGTTTTTGTGCCAGACAGGAATGAACAACTGTTGCAGTTCCTCCATTCTCTGTGTTCTGATATTTAAATGCCTTTCTCACAGTCTAAGAAACAGTATGAAATTTTTTTTTCCCAAATGACTAAACCAGCATGATTTGGCTATTTTTAGCCTCTAAAATGATGCCAAAATGTTTCGATATCAATCACTCCTCACTTGCCTGTGAGCCCACAAACTGCAGTACAAGAAAACACTGAAATGTCTTTAGGCAGCTTCTTGTACAGAACACCTTTTAAAAGAGATCATTCAGATGGAACTTGTGTACGAAAAAATATGTTTGTGGTAATTAAGAAATATGTGGTAAGATACAACTTGAATTCTAAGACTGACTTTATTAAACTTATTGCAGGCGATTACTAAGTTAGAATTTCAAGATGGAACATTTGGGACCCCATGATATGCTAATGCAAGTAGGACAATTTATTCAATGATGCATGAATTATTATTTCATTTGGTATTTTATTTATAACCTAAACTAACCTGACCAAATTCAATTCTCAGCAGACAGTTTAGTAAGATCTTGTATCATGTGTAGTGCATGTGACATAATATTTGAAAGTACTGTTGATTCCTTCTGAAATAGTAAAATATTCTAATTAATTTGACTATGCCTGAACACACAGGATTTTACTGCAGAAAAGGGTTACTGCTTGTGAGATCCAGGAGGACTATTACATATAATTCTAGGACTTTGATTAAGAATATTGTTATTTTTCTTTTTTTTCTCATTTTTGGCCTGGAACTGAGTTGCACTTGGGAATTGAACTTTGAGCTTTGAACAGCAGCTTATTTTCTAAGAAAAAGAGAGAAGAAATGGCTGATATTTGCCGTTGGGAGCCGGCCTGGAGAAATGAAACAAGTATTGTTCTAACAATACAATATGATGAACCAGCACTGAGATGGCATTATACACAGGGACTGGCAGCTGACTGGATGTTGAATGTTCAATCAAGGGAGATGAATGCTGGCCAGCCAACTACAGCTAATATTGAAAAGTAAAAGAGAAATCAAAGGGTGATCTGGTTTTGGCTGGATTTTTAAGGAGGAGGCAGTGTTGCTTTGAAAGCTGTAGGACTGAGATTTTCAGTTTTGCTCTCTCTTGTTATTCTCCAGTTATTCTCTTAAGACTTGTTGAAAGCCCTAATAAAAACATTCCAGTCTACAGGGAATCTGGGAATGTCTCTGGAAGTTTGCAGAAGCTTTTTGCATTGACCAGTGACTTCAGAATTCAAACAAAATCCAATCCTATGTGCGTGTTATACGACCGATCAAATTCCATGAAGGCTTGGCATTCATCATTGAAATGGTTATTGAATTAACAACTTAAAAGTCCTTTTTTAAAATTTATCCCTTAGCTGTGTCTGCCTGTCAGTATGTGTGTTGGTGTTTGTGACCAAAGAAGCTTAGGCTTAGACAATAGATACTAATTAGATTTGCCTTGTCTTTCACCTTTGTTCTGCTAAGTTACATTATTAATAATAAATTATTCATTTTTGTTTAAGTTGTAAACTTGGTGTCCAAGATCAATTATTTTGTAAAGTCTGGATAGGAACAGTTAAATAATTTTGAGGGTCGTTGAATGTTTTAATTTCACTGTGTTGTGGATCCAGTGTTAGCCAGTCTAGCTTGCTATCCCTGCATCGTAACACTTATGTAAAAACTGGCAGACAAGAGTGGTGCTAAAGAACATTATGCTGTTAATCAGAGATCCTCCCTAAAAACAACAGAGTTGTGAATTCCTTTCCATAGATCAATAATCTGGAGAGATTTGACCTTCTTTCTTTCATTCAATTAAGTGTTTTTACAATTCAGCACTGTTTCCCTTTTTTTTACGTTGCCATTTCATTCTATTAGAGAGCTTTCCATATACAAGTATATTGGTGACTTTTTAATAGAAAAATATTATACACACAAAAACATTGGTGTAAGAGAAGAAATTATAATAAATATATAGCTGTTGAGGGGTTTATAAATGAGAGAAGGGGATTGTTTTAGAAGGATGTGGACCATGGTGATGTCAGTGAAATGCTTGATGTGATTATGAATGCATTCTTGGATGAGCAGAAGATTGAACACACTTGAATATCATTGAGTCACTATATTCATAAATTGTTAGACTGAAATATTAACTGGCACAAGGGACCCAGAATTTCTTAAAACAAGCTTAGCTTTGTCGTCACATAGGATGTATCGAAAAATTGTTATGTCCTAACACTGGAGATGCTATCCAAACAGGGTTGAATGAATGAAGCAGGATGAGTGACTTGAAGGTCGGAAAAGCTTAAGAAACAGTGACTTGTCAGCTTAGACTCATTTGATAGCATGTGGTTCAAGCCCTGCTTTAGAGTATATAGGTTAGAATGGCACTTGTGAGGAAGTGTTGCACTGTTGAAGATGCCCTTGTGAAAATCAAAACCTCGGCTGTTTGTTCCGGTTGCTTAAGTGGAAATTGAAGGAAATTTCCTACCTTCTGTCCATGTTTTGTAAAGTGAGGTTCTTAGTGCCAAATACACCATTATAGAGTCATAGAATCCCTATCTTGTGTAGGCAGGCCATTCAGCCCATCGAGTCCACACTGACCCTCTGAAGACCATCCCACCTAAATCCACTCCTTTACCCTATCTCTGTAACCCTGCATTTCCCATGTTTAAACCACCATAGCCTGCACGTCTCCGGACAATTTATCATGTCTAATCCACCTAATGTACACACCTTTGGATGGTGGGAGAAAATCGGAAAACCCGCAGGAAGCCCATGCAGACTCCGGGAGAATGTGCAAGCTCCACACAGACAGTTGTCTGAGAGAGGAATTGAACCTGGGTTCCTGGTGCTGTGAGGCAGCAATGCAAACCGCTGAACCACTGTGGCACCCCATTTTGATAGTTATCCAATAACCTACTGAAAGCCAAAACTGAATCTGCCTCCACCACATTCCCAGGCAGTACATTACATTACAAAAATATCAGTAGAGGAATTCCTTGTTCTATGCTGATTTGAGCAATTTGTTTCAATATCACGGAGACAATGGATAGTGCATAGACCTTTAAAGTCATGGCTTTCACTGAAAAGTTGTTTGCACGTCGGCACTGATGATAAACTGACTTTCAAGTGTCCCATAAACAGTGGAAATGAAATATTGAGAGTCAGGGCAGGAGGAAAGAGTCAAAAACATTTCTTATTCCACAGAAGAGAGTAACGTAAACAAAATTTATAAAGACAACACTGGTATTTTAAAGGAGATGGGATGTTATTCAGCAGCAGATTACTTTGGAAGAACATAATTTTATTTCAGGAATTACTAGTCAATGTTAGACAGTATTTGGGGTGCCTTGGTAGGAGGTAATTATTATTACTTCTATGTTTAAATCGGAGGTGAGGAAACGATAATACATTTGCATCCATGTACAAGTGCATAGACCTACCCTCTAGCATTGCTTAAAAATACATGTAAACTGGATGACTTTCTTTTCCAATGCTTTCACAGAATGTGGTCAGGCCACCATTAATTGTCAATTTCTAACTGCCCTTGAATGACTTCTCTCAAATTTCTGCAATGTGTATCCAGGCTCTTTGGAACCCTTTTCATGAAATCACTTACCCAGACAGTCAAATATGCTCACTACTGCAGTCAGTACTCCCTCAATAGTTTTTTTTCAGTGCGTGGACCTCCAAGATCTATAGGCTGAGTGACTCCTAACACTGACGGCAGGATCCTTCTGGTGTTCACAGTACTGGTGTTGTATTTACATCCCATCTGCATGCCAATTCAGACACTACAAGCCAGGAACTGCCCCTCACGATGTGATGCAGGGTCATTACCACTGAGGACATGACCCAGAAAGGCAGATTTGCACATTGGTTCACCAACGGCATCCTGGATGCGCTGGTGGACAGGGTGGTGGAGATAAAGGCCAGCTTTTCACCAGCGAAGTACCAAAGGAGGCCAAACCCCCAGTTTTAGGCAGGCTATACTGAGATAGCTATACTGAGCTTTTGTGGTGAAGGTCCAATTGGATGATGGCTGAGACATGTAATTGGTGTGCTACAGCCACCGAGCATCCTGTAACTTACATGCCAGGAATATGTTATGGGCTTCAGATCAGTATGACAGGTCGGCACAACATCGAGGGCCAAAGGGCCTGTACTGTGCTATAATGTTCTATGTTCTATGTCCTCCTAGCTTTTCAGGGAAGGAGAGGGAAATTTGAAGTGATGTATAAATAAGGTCAGTTAAGGCCGTTATGAAATGCAGTTGCATGGAAACAGTCACTGTGCAGTAGTGAAATTTGGAAGTTGTCATATAGAATTTAAGGGGAAAATCAGAAAGAAAATTCCCAACATTGAAATTTGAATATTTTTTCATTCTCATCATATTTTCCCAACTTTGCAGCTATGCCCGCTTCACATCAAGATAGGTCAAATTCCACATTATAGGTCTCTTGACACTTCTCAAAGTAGAACAGTGAGTTTTACTAAGTATACAGGCTGTCATTCCTTCTGTAACCACTTTGGATGTCACACTGGAAATGGTAGCATTAATACTCTTGAAAGTTTGCAAAGACAATGTATTGTTAGGCTGAAAGTACCGAACATGTTCTTTAACATCAGATCAAAATTAGTACAAGAAGACATGTAGACTTTAATATGAAGCAAATTTATTAGCTTAATCTACTTAATATATAGACACTCTCATTCACACTCACACTTCAATTCAGTGGGGACTTGAGTGACAGTGGTATGTAGAGCTGTATCTCAGATCCCATGGCACTGTCTCACAAACCCCAACCCAACAGTGAAAAGTCCAATGATTGGAGCAAAGTTTCTATTTTTTCTGAATCTAAAGTTACATGCTGAATCACCATTTCACAATAATTTCAGTGGTTTTCCAGCCCGGAAAAATAAGTGGAAAAAACGTCCCACGTATACAGCACAAGTGAAGTTCCTCAACTGTCCCTCAAGGTCAGACAGATTACCCTCAGTGAAAACAGGTCTGTTTTTCATGTACTTTTCCTCTTCAATTGCTCATTGTCATGTCCAATTACCTATTACAATCAGGCCTTAATGGTCTGGTTTGGAGATATCATTTTTTAATTAATTAACTACATACAGATAGTGATTAACAACAGGAGTGAACTGGATTTACCATTAATACAAGTTACTATGTTTAAGGTTCTCACAAAGATTTGCAGCTCAGGTTGTGGATGAGGTTGTTGGCTTGCTTGCCAAGCTGGCTGGTTATTGTACAGACGTTTTGTCACCATGTTATGTAACATCATCAGTTCGCCCTCAAATGAAGCAGTTTTGTTCAACTCTGCTTGGAATTTATATGAACTGGTCTATTGAGTTGGGTTGTGTAATTTCCGGTTCTTTTCTGCATCAGTTTGTATATGGGGTCTAATTCCAGATGTTTGTTGATTGCGTTACAGTTTGAGACCCAGAGGACTGGTTTTTCAACCTGTAATGCAATCAACAAACATCTGGAATTAGACCCTACATACAAACCCATGCAGAACAGAACCAGAAATGATACACCCCAACTCAACAGACCTGATCATATAAATTCCAAGCAGAGTAAAACAACTGAGATTACCAGCCAGCTCAGCAACAAGCCAACAATCACAAGGTATTATGTCCAAAGTGAACACCATTTTTCTTAGATTTAGACTTTTGTTGTCACATGTACTCAAGTACAAAAGTACAGGAATACAGTGAAAAGTGCACAATATCGCCACATAAAGTGACATCTTAGATACAAATACGTACATTCAAAATCATAAGAACAAAGTAGAAAGAAAACAAATTATAAGTTAAACATTACAGTAATGGTTAGCATTAAAGTAGAAAAATAAAGAAACAAAGCTAAAAGTCAAACATCACAGTCTTTTGAAAGTGCTTATCCACACTGGGACTGCACTTTCAATAGGAGCTCAATCTCTTCCTGTTTGCCATGCTTTCTCCTCACAATCCTTTCCAGGAGTTCCCCACACCGGGCCAACCATGCTACCACCCAAGCAACCACCGCTCCTATTGATCCACCCAGAGTATCAATTCATGCCTACGGCGTTGCTGCAGCTGACCACTACCGATCGTCAATGCTGCCTTTTCTGCCAACTGCAGACGGTGCCCTTCTATTGAGGACTAACGCCTTGAGTCCTGTGCTGGGCCCACGAATGTCAAAGATGCCCCTCTCCGAGGCCATCACTTGCTGTTGGACGCACAATCACTGCCATCACAAGCACCCTGAAGATTTGCTCCCTCCGTGCTGCCCTTGCTCTCCCCAAAGAGCCGACTCCTGTTGCCACACGTGAACACACTTGTCCTGCCAAGGATCCTGAAAGGTCTCGTCTTCAGCTGCTGCTGAAGCAGCCACAAGGAATGGCAAGATCATCTCAGCTGCTGCAGTCTCCCGGAGCCTCCTTCCTCACCTGAAGCCTGAACAAGGTGTTGAGCTGGCACTAAGACCACCTCGATAGATGTCGCCAGGAACGTGAACTCACATCTGCTTTTGCTGCTGGGTCCACAACAGCAGGGCAGCTTAAAAATAATCTTTTGAATATCAAATGATTTGGACATGGCCTTACCAGATGCCATCTAAAAGCTCGGTTTTTAAACTTTCATTTCACCTTTTGTGGTATCCTGCTTTATGACTGTTACCCAGATTCCTCGGAATAAAAATGGGCGCAAGCTATGCCTGCCTCTTTGTAGGATACGTGGAACAGTCCCTCTTCCGCACCTACGCTGGCCCTAAACCCCACCTCTGCCTCCATTACATTGATGACTGTATCGGCGCCACCTCATGCTCCCAAGAGGAGCTCGAACAGTTCATCCATTTCACCAACACCTTCCACCCCAACCTTCAGTTCACCTGGGCCATCTCCAACACCTCCCTCACCTTCCCAGACCCCTCTGTCTCCATCTCAGGCAACTACCAAGAAACCCATATCTATTTCAAGCCCACTGACTCCCACAGCTCCCTAGAATACACCTCCTCCCACCCACCATCCTGCAAAACTTCCATCCTCTATTCCCAATTCCTTTGCCTCCGCTGCATCTGCCCCAGGATGAGACATTCCACTCCCGTACATCCCAGATGTCCTCATTCTTCAAGGATCGCTACTCCCCCCCCCCCCCCCCCCACCCCCGCTGCAGTGGTCGAGAATACCCTTGACCATGTCTCCCGCATTTCCCGCAACTCATCCCTCACACCCCGCTAAAAGAGAATTCCCCCTAGCCCTCACATACCACCCCACCAAACTCCGGATACAACGCATCATCCTCCGACACTTCCACCATCTACAATCCGACCCCACCCTTGTCTGCCTTCTGGAGAGACCACTCTCTCCAGGACTCCCTTGTCTGCTCCACACTCCTCTCCCACCTCACCACACCCGGCACTTTCCCCTGCAACCGCAGGAAGTGCTACACTTACCCACACCTCCTCCCTCACCCCCATCCCAGGCCCCAAGATGACTTTCCACATCAAGCAGATGTTCACCTGCACACCCGCCAATGTGGTATACTGCATCTGCTGTACCCAATGTGGCTTCCTGTACATTGGGGAAACCAAGCGGAGGCTTGGGGACCGCTTTGCACAATACCTACGCTCGGTTCGCAATAAACAACTGTACCTCCCAGTCGCAAACCATTTCCACTCCCCCTCCCATTCTCTTGATGACATGTCCATCATGGGCCTCCTGCAGTGCCACAATGATGCCACCCGAAGGTTGCAGGAACAGCAACTCATATTCCGCTTGGGAACCCTGCAGCCCAATGGTATCAATGTGGATTTCACCAGCTTCAAAATCTCCCCTCCCCCCACTGCAACCCAAAACCAGCCCAGCTCGTCCCCGCCTCCCTAACCCTTTCTTCCTCTCACCTATCTCCTCCTCCCACCTCCAGCTGCACCTCCATTTCCCACCTACTAACCTCATCCTGCCCCCTTGACCTGTCCGTCCTCCCTTGACTGACTATCCCCTCCCTACCTCTCCACCTGTACTCTCCTCTCCACCTATCTTCTCCTCTATCCATCTTCGGTCCACCTCCCCCTCTCTCCCTGTTTATTTCAGAACCCTCTCCCCATCCCCCTCTCTGATGAAGGGTCTAGGCCCAAAACGTCAGCTTTTGTGCTCTTAAGATGCTGCTTGGCCTGCTGTGTTCATCCAGCTCCACACTTTGTTATCTCGGATTCTCCAGCATCTGCAGTTCCCATTATCTTTGATCACAACTTCTTGATGTGACTTTTTTTTAAAAAAGTACTTTTTGTATCAGTTTTCAAGACTTTGTTCTTAGCAATACCAGGAGAAGAAGGCTATTCTGTTATGGGGATATTTTCATACTCATCAAAGTGAAAGATGTTTGCATCAGGGAATGATTACTTTTGATACCTACTGCCACCTGCAGGCCAAGTATAAAAAGTATACACAAATAAAGCTTTCTGAACTCTACTAACACTATATCAACTAGATTTGTTGCAGAATTCCTGCTAATAGATTAGCAGAATGTACATGTGATTAAATGCAATACTGCTAAAAGTTGCAACATCTTAAGCATTAGTGAGTAGCACCCGTGACTGTTTCCTCATTGAGTATCCAAAATCTCTTGTGCAACTTTGGTCTGAATTTTCACTCCCAACTCTTGTGCTCAGTGTTGGGAAACTTCCCAACTCCACGAACCTGACTGAAGAAATGCCCACAAATGGCTGCACTTTTTGCCCCAGGGATGGGGAATAAGTTGCTGTTATCTGGACTTGAGTGCATCATCCCCAGAAACAGTGACAGGCAGCAACAGGAGTTGCTGTTCTCGAAGCAGGCTACTGAAACTTATATCAGTGATAATGGGAACTGCAGATGCTGGAGAATCCAAGATAGCCAAGTGTGAAGCTGGATGAACACAGCAGGCCAAGCAGCATCTCAGGAGCACAAAAGCTGACGTTTCGGGCCTAGACCCTTCATCAGAGAGGGGGATGGGGGGAGGGAACTGGAATAAATAGGGAGAGAGGGGGAGGCGGACCAACGATGGAGAGTAAAGAAGATTACAAGAGAGCTGCAGTGGGAGAGAGATTCCCTGAGGTTGGTCCGGAGGGAGGAGGGTAACTTCTTCAGATTAGACATCCCCCTCTCTGATGAAGGGTCTAGGCCCGAAACGTCAGCTTTTGTGCTCCTGAGATGCTGCTCGGCCTGCTGTGTTCATCCAGCCTCACATTTTATTAATTTTTAATTCATTCTCTTTTCTCGCAATTCTAAGGTCCAGGATTTTTAATTTTTTTACTGAAACATCAAAGATTAATTGCCCATGTTTTATCATGATATCCTTTAAAGGACTACAGATTAGGTCATGCCTAGCATATAGCATACACCATCCATCTATGTGGCATTGAAAACAGGTATCCATAATGTGCAGATTTAATTTACTCAGACTAAGTTGTTGTGAACTGAAATGTAATACTTGAAAGGACAGTGGACGTGGATTCTATGAAAAGTGGATCAGTTACCAGTAAGGGGAAAAGATATGGAGGGCTATGGGGCCAGAACAGGGGAATAGGGTAAACTGGATAGTTCTGTCTTAGATCATCTCCTGTGCGGTATAATTCCATGCTACTTCACTGGGACATGCATCGGGAGATTTAATTGGAAACTCTATGCTGAAGAATTAAAACATTTAATCGACAAAAAGAATAAATAACAAAGAGAAACTAACTAGATGATATGCCTTTTGTAAACAACTGTCCGTAATTCTCCCAAAAACAGCGACGTTTTACTGGCTAATGCTGAGTTGAAAAGTTAACGTTGCAGCTTGCTGCTGTTCGATATCTTTGATAAAGGATGGAATTTTCCTGACAGACGAAG
This sequence comes from Stegostoma tigrinum, assembly GCF_030684315.1. Lineage (NCBI taxonomy): Eukaryota > Metazoa > Chordata > Chondrichthyes > Orectolobiformes > Stegostomatidae > Stegostoma > Stegostoma tigrinum. The sequence goes on along the minus strand of NC_081367.1, from coordinate 37,187,309 downwards.
AGATTTTAGAAAGGTGAGCTGGGGAACTTAATAGAGTGGAAGGTCAAAGATTAATTTCTAGTGGGTTAAGTTTTTGCCGCTAAACTGTCAGTATTTTTCAGCTGGATGAGCATTGTCGATCTCTCTGTTTTGTGTTAATTAGAATATAATCAATACACTTTAACACCCCTACCCACTGGAATTATAATAACGGGTGCAATCCTGTTAGCCAAAACAAGAAACACCCAATGTACATACGAGATGTGCACCTAGCTGAGCAAACGTCCTTCTTCAAGTTTCTTTAGAATCAAGGTGTCCCTTTGCATAAATGCTTTCAGTATTAAAACCTCTGCAAGGTGATAAGCTCATGAGAAGTTTCAGTATTACAAAGTGAGAAGCTTTTGTGCTCCTGAGATGCTGCTCAGCCTGCTGTGTTCATCCAGCCTCACGTTTCATTATCTTGGATTCTCCAGCATCTGCAGTTCCCATTATCTCTGAATTAAAAATTAACTGGGACATTTTAAAATGGCCTGCAAAGTCACCTGAAAGTAGCCAAACTCTCAGGTATGTTCAATGAAGTGGTCGGGACTGACTGCAGTATCCTGAAAAGGTAGCCAAGAAGTAGTTACCTATCCATTAAAATCCATCCTCTGGAATATATAACTCACAGTGAGACCTTCATATGTGTCTGCTTGGTGACAAAACTTTACAACTACAGTTATTGCTAGAGCAAAGACCTCAGTCTGAAAGATATGCAAAGAGGAGATTCAAACTCTGCCTTCCACGCAGTCCCCAACCCCAAAATCTCATCACTATCAATAGATGACAAGTGAATTCTGAGAATGGACCATTGAAATTTTTTATAAAGATGGATTGTTCCCATTAAGGCAAATTTCCACACATCAAAACACCACTGTATCAAGAAGACTAACAAATGCAACAAAAACAGAAATAGCTGGAAAAGCCAGCAGATCAAGCATCATCTGTGGAGAGAAAGCAGAGTTAATGTTTCAGGTCCAGTGACCCTTCATCTGAATGGCCAACCAAGACAAGGTACAAGATATTTTAACAATGGCTGTCACAGCCAAATGCATCCCAAGATCCTGGTGGAAATATATACTGAAACCAGAATTTCAAGGGTGATTCTGTGAACTCTTTGAGGGGGTTATTAAGGAGAAGTTGCGATCTCCACCTTGTCTCTCTGAAGAAGTTGGCACCCAGTTTTCACAAACACATCTAGCGTGAAACTTCATCAAGGAACCAAGAACTTGAATAACTACAAGATTTTCTAAAACTTATTTTTTTCAGTAAAGTACCTAGCAACATTAGCCTCAGATTAAAACATACACCACAAAGACAAGTGAAAGGCTTTAAATTCTACATTCATCTTTCTTCCCTTGAACTTTGTATATATATATATGTGTGTGTGTGTGTGTGTGTGGATCCGTGAATGCACCTAGAACATATGATGTGCATGTTTCATTATTTTCCTCAGGTTTAACAATTAACAAATAACAATCAAAAAAAGCTCTTTGATTAGCTCCTTGTTGCTGACAGCAAAAAGTTAAATACATTTTTAATTGAAAAGATTTATAAATCATGCAAAAAGAGCTTAAACTTCCAATGAGGAGGTTGAACAGAGGGGTACCAATTTACCCTTCTCAGATGGTCATAGCAAGGGGTCATGTGAATCCTGTTCAAAAACCAGTGTGCAAATGGGTTTTGATTTTAAATGTTCAACCAGGTCTCAAAACCACCATTACGTGGCAAAGAACAAGTGAAATTTCAGAGCAACTATAAGTGAGTTAAAAATTGAAGAAGGGGCTTCTGCCTCTCAGAACAGGTCGAAAGCAGATCCAAAAGAGTGGACAAAGAGAAAATGTTGAAAATATTGAGAACGAGTGCAGACGGATTTAAAGTGATTGGCAAAACAAATGACATTGTAAGGAAAACCTTTTATAAAGCGAACGATTACAATGCTGAATTCCTTACACAAAGACGTGGTGAAAGTAGAATCAATTTTGGCTTTAAACACCATAAACATTAGCACATGCTTCACCAGCCATTTGCCTTTAAGTCTGAACATTCTGAAACAAAACATTGGACTACAATTCCCAAGAACCAGAGCATAGTGACACCAATACAGTATAAACAAGCAACCAGACCACAACTCCCAGAAATACTACATGGCATCAATTGACAGCACCCCTTTCAGCACTTAGCCTTCTCAGTCACACATTTTGCAATTTGCTCAATCAATTGATTAACAGGCCCTCTTATCGCACTTCTTCTCTTGGCCCAGGAGACCGTAGGTAATGTTCCACCTGCTTTTAAGCTTTGTAATAGCATTTCAACAGGTTGATTCGAAAGATACAGACCCCATTCAATCCTTTCACTTATGTGGTTTTTCCTCCCAATTTGAATCCCTTTACTTCTGCTATTAATTTGAGTTCTGGCAGTATCTTTGCCTTAGCCTAAGCTGCTTGTTCCTTCCCCACTTGAAACAAATAAAGAACTTAGCCACAGTGATAATGGGAACTGCAGATGCTGGAGAATCGAAGATAACAAAGTGTGGAGCTGGATGAACAAGCAGGCCAAGCAGCATCTCAGGAGCACAGAAGCTGACGTTTTGGGCCTAGACCCTTCATCAGATGGCCCGAAACGTCAGCTTTTGTGCTCCTGAGATGCTGCTTGGCCTGCTGTGTTCATCCAGCTCCACACTTTGTCATCACAAACTTAGCCACAGCTTGGTTTACTAAAAGTCTGAAGCAGGAAATCGAAATTTCAATCAGGTGGTGTCCTTGTGAGGTTGAAGATTCATTTATTGAAGATAAAAATACATTTATTACAGGCAAAGATAAATGTGAATTTTCCCAAGCTAATTATGAGAATGTTAAATGTGCTTAAAAGTATTTTTGAGTTTCCAGTTAAATAGTAGAGACTAAAGAAGAAAATAACTTGATATCAAGAGCAAACAAATCACAGATAATTAAGATAATCTGTTAGTTGATTAATATTCAGTTGTGTATTTTTATCTCTACGCGATGACATGGGGGACAAATTAAACTGCTCAAAACAAAATCAACTTTGTTCTTCATTAATAGTTTCCATTCTTGTTCTATGCAATTCCTATTCTGATATTTGAAAATATTTCCAACGTGCCAGCCTAGGTATGTCTGTCTTCTGTGCCAGCCAATGTAACAAATCAACCAGCGAGACTTCGAACCTACAAAACGTACATGCATACTCTAATTCACCAGAGGCCTTATCAATTTTAGATAGATTTCTTCCTCCTCTAGTTCAATCATTCACTTTGACTGAAGGCTCATTACTACTTGTTTAAATGAGGCTTCAGCTATATTTGTTTTTATAATACTGGCTATAAATTACGTTTAACACAAGTTATCAGAAAAATGTCCTTTGTTTACAAAACTAGAAAATGGCTTCAACCAAAAAACATGTAGCAGATTTCAAAGTTAAATTGAACCACGTTGATTAAATATTTAACCTAGCTGGTTTGAAGCTCGACATTTCAAAAGGCCACACAACCAGGGCTTCTGTACAAATTGGCTGTCTTTAACTATTGACTTATATTTTCATTGCAAGATTTTTTAATATAATTTGAGGGCTCCCTTTCATCCTCCTCTTATGACTTGTTTTATTTCTCATTTTAGCTGGTAAATGAACAACAGGAGAGTCGACCCCTTCTGAGCCCCTCGATCGATGATTTCCTACTTGAAGCAAAAGCCGACAGAGTTTCACGTACACCAACATCAAACACAGCAGGTGAACATTAGCCTGAGTATATCAAAGAAAAGAAACGAATCTTGATAATTATTTAAAAGGATTTTGATCACTTACAGTCCAGCGTAATTCTGATTTATTTAGGATTTATAGGCAATAACATTAGATGTTATTTACGGAAATTGGAATTAAATGTTATGAAATTTAGAAATCTCTGTAATGTTATATTAATATCATTGTGATTTTTATACCAGTAGTCCTCAATTATTGAAAGTTTGTATCTTTATAATGTAATTTGACAATAGAATAGAGTATTTAAAAATAAATAATATAAAAATTGTTAACAGGGCATTTGGGTGAATATGAAAACAGAAAACGGTGGAAAAAAACTCAGCAGGTCTGACAACATCTGTTGTGAGAGATTTACATTTAACATTTCAGTCTGATATCACTGTTCAGCAGAATAGGGCATTCAAACTAACAGACTTGTGTTGGTGTTTATCTCACACATGGCAAGCATTCTCAATCTTCTGAACCCACAATCTCCCTCTGTTCCTTTCATTTTAATGTAAAGCAATCTTAATCTCCTGCACCCACACTGTCCGTCTGCTCCTTTCATTTCCTTTTCTTTCATTCACTCCTGAACTATTCTTAAATGTTATTATCATCTCCTTTTCAATCATTAATTCTGATCGTGCATTCCACATCCTCATCCTCCTCGTAAGTAAGAAGAAAAGTGTCTCCTATTATCTTGCATAATCTCTCATAGTTAGTAATATATGAGGTTTTCAGCCTTCTGTATAATAGTTTTACTTCTGCTTTAGATCTCTTGAAACTAATCTTCTTTCCATGCTCTAAAGCTGCGGTCACAGAAACAACCTAATGTGAAATTGAGCTTGGATGAAAGTCCAAAACAAGCAGTTGGCGATTAGCTGGTCAAAATACATCGTGTTCCACATTTCTTTCCATTAGCTCTAAAAATATAAAATGCATAAATAATATACTCAAAACATCTACATAATACATAATGTAAAAATATAAAATGAATCAACACTTTCTTACATATGGTCCATATAATATTTACATCTGAAGTTGACTAAGATATTTTATCTATTCAAGATCGTCAAAAAACATTGAAGAAGTAATATTAATAGGACGTTCAATTTAAAAACAAAGATCAATATCTAGTTAGTTTCTAGCAGATGTGTTAGTTCTCTACAGTTTTCTTTAAACTGGATATGGAGCAGTCACATTCACTTCATGAATAAAATATTTAAGGTTGAATCATTTAGTTTCAACAACTCTTAAATTTAAATCAGCAAATTATTAATTGATCACACGTGCTAGATATCTGGCAAAACAAACAAAAAAAAATCAGTAACCTCTGCTATAGAGTTAGTTTAGTGCCATACTTCATGATCTTATACGTTCCTCTTTAGTTACTCATAGATCCTCCCATTTTCAATTTCGACTTATCTAATGCTATTGTTCTCTGTTTCCTCTTGTTTAAATCCCAAGTCACCTCTTTCAGCAAGTTCTCATGCCTCAGAATATGGTTTTTCCAACTTTTTCTCTCAACTGAGAACTGAGTTCAAGATTTGAAAGCAGCTGATTCCAGCCATTGCCATTTGGCATTGGGTCCACCTGGTAGCAGTTGTTAAGATCGGTCTCACTTACCTTGTTTGTATCATTTGAGCTTCTTATCCTTGGAGCTACTTTCACAAAAGGCAGTCAGCAGTATCTTCTGTGCTGAACATAGGTCCCCTTCAACAGAGGAAGCTTGCCTTTAAGAGGTGCTAATAGTTGGAGCGTGTGCTGGCCATGTATATTGCTAGGCCTCTTGTTGACCGTTCAGCTAGTCAGCAACATGTGTCACACCTTAGCCGAATACTATGATCATTTGAATGAGGGTGCAGCACATTTCTGAACCACGTGCCTAGCAAACTGCAGCCCTAATCTTCGAAAGTGAGAAATATAATTTTTAAGAGATAATGGGAACTGCAAATGCCGGAGAATCCAAGATAACAAAGTGTGGAGCTGGATGAAAACAGCAGGCCAAGCAGCATCTTAGCAGCACGAAAGCTGACGTTTCGGGCCTAGACCGGTCTAGGCCCGAAACGTCAGCTTTCATGCTCCTAAGATGCTGCTTGGCCTGCTGTGTTCATCCAGCTCCACACTTTGTTATCTCTAATATAATTTTTAACCTTTTCCCTCAAAGTAACTAACAGGACTGAAGGAAAAGATAAAGAATTAGATGACTTGCAGCTCAGAATATTTCATTAAGCATTATTACTGAACTATGGATTTGCAACAGGTACATGTTGCAATTAAGTTAAGTGCAGTATCATTGCTGTTAAGACGACAGAGATTAGTAAGCATGATATTATATTTGAAGTATGCGCTCCTGTAACCAATCAGAAGAACAATGTTCATATAACACTTTATTTGTAAAAGTTGTTTTCTGATGAGAAGCAATTTGATGATATGGAAGCCTGTAGTTACAGGAAACAGGTTAAAGAATTAGGACTGCAAGGTAAGAATCTTTTCTCAGTCCCACAGTCCTTCTGAGCTTGGCTTCTTCATTAGGAGTGTGCTATCACAGAATCACAATTAGTATTTATATTGAATTTAGTTACAGATGATCTGCCTATATGCAGAATATTAAAACACCAGTAATTCATCCCCATTTTTTATGTAACAATTGCAGATAACTGACATTGCCTCTACTTCATCCTGCTGTTGAGGAGTCCCGTTCACTAATTATACCCAAATGTCAGACTGTAGACAGTTTTCCATTGTTTCAAATAATTGCATATAAAATGTGCACGAAGTTACAATTCATCTTACTGGCAGGTAAAGATGCCTACAGTGAAAGTAAATGCTATCATCAGGCCATTTACTAAAAAGACCAATGTAAATAAAGTTTACTAAGGTTACTTTGCTGTTCATTTACTTCTAATAACGCCATACAATATTATAGTTTTGTCACCAGCTTTGGATCTCTTGGACCTTACGGAGCCAGCTATGACAAGCAGTAATAAGACAAAGAAACCTGATGTTGCATCAAGAAATGAAGCAGCTAAACCTGCTTCCTTTAGAAAAGAGCAAGATGATACTGAGCTAATCAAAGTTGAAGTTGAACAAAATATTCAGAATGTCAAAGCCTCACATAGACCGTCCCTGGATGCTGGTATGAACTGAATGAATCCTGAAGTATTTGATTTTAGTCTGTTGGCATTAATATAATTTTCACAGTTTTCGTGCCGTTTGTCTATATATTGACATTTCATACAAATTTCTGTTTCCACTAGATATGAAAGAAGTAATACAAAACCTATCATCATACATATAATTTTAGCAATGGCTTATTTGATAACTTGTCTTTCCTCTTTGCAGATTCTGTCTAACCTGTCGAGGTTTCCAACACTTTCTGAATTGGTTTCAGATTTCCATCGTCTGCAGGTTTTTAGTATAGGAATTTTCTTCCCATACGCAAGTTTTATTTTTCATAACATAGCATCAACAAGATTAATATTTATATGTAAAGAAAAATTACACATCATATTTGTCTATAGAATAATTAGGACTGAGAGAGTTTTCATTCATGAGAACTTATAATCAGCTATCAATTTATGATAGATACACATTTCATAATTTCTAGCTAGGGTAGTGCAGTAGCTAATGTTCTGTATTTTACACATCATTGGTTAAATTCTCTACCAACACTATAACTTTTTGATGCAATAGGACAATTACATTTAACTTGCATATCTATTTTCACTAGGACAAATAGATAATAGAACAAACAATGGAATTGGAGAGCAAAAATTTAAAATACCATGGACTCTGGAAGGCTGCAATAAATCAGAGAATGCTGGAAATACACAAAGGCCCTGACCTTTATTCCCAGGTTGGGTGGTCAGAGTGGGATCACTGGCACTGGAGCCCAGTCACCTCTCTGACTGGCCGAGCCCAGCCGCCTCTCTGACTGGCCGAGCCCAGCCATCTCTCTGAGCGATGGACAGCTGTGGCAGATGAAGCAACCTCCCGCATGGGAGCAGAGGCCTGACAATTACAAAAGCTGATCATGACAGCAGAGGCCGACTTGTTCGTGATACTTTTCAGCCAGGAGTTTACGGTCACTGTCTACATGAAAAATTCCAGCAATTCCAGTACACCACTGCCTACCTCGTTGCTTTTCCTAGAAATTTAATCACCACGTTTCTTTATGTCCAAAGTTGATGCCTGTTTAACATCGTTGATATTCTGAATTAATTTCTGCTACCAACATTTTGGGTGTCAGCACAGAAGGAAAAGAAAACTTCAGTTACAACTTGTAATGCCTTATATTACTCAAAAATAACAGTCTGCCACTTCTCTTTCATCATGAATCTTTGTCAATTTACCAAGGTTGAGATGAATTCCCCTGCTGCATGCATTCTGATAGAAAATGCACTCTATGTCGAAGCAGCTGTGATGGATTGTTAATGTTTCCTCATCCATAGATTTAATTAATTTAAATCACCGCTTTATTAACATTTCAAGCTGTATTTATTAAACAAAAAGTGCAGAAACCTCAATAACCTCACACTGAAATGAAATATGTGAACGACCTCCAGTGAAGCCGACCTGTGGCCGCTATTAGTATGTGTTCATATGGTAATTCAAGTAACATAAACGAGAATGAGAAGAAAGCCAGAGAACTTAGTATTTCTTGAAGTCAGTAGAAAACCCACTATGCAACATTAGATGTGTGAAAAAAAAATCAAGCTCAGATGCAAAATACACATGCGTAGGTAGTCTGGGGCAGGTGGGTAAACATCAGGTAGGCCACCTGCTGCATTCTACATGCCCTTCAAAACTCATTGATTGGAGACCGTAAAATTCACTCCAGAGTGTGATATATTATCCAGTTTATAATCTAGTAGTTAGGCAGGCTCAAACAACAGAGTGCAGGGAAGTGGAGTTGAAATGCCCATCAGCCATGATTTAAATGGTAGAATGGACTTGATGGGCCGAATGGCCTTACTTCCACTTCTATGTCTTATGGTCTTATGGTCTAACATTGACTTGCAGCCTAGATAATAAAATGTGAGGCTGGATGAACACAGCAGGCCAAGCAGCATCTCAGGAGCACAAAAGCTGACGTTTCGGGCCTAGACCCTTCATCAGAGAGGGGGATGGGGGGAGGGAACTGGAATAAATAGGGAGAGAGGGGGAGGCGGACCGAAGATGGAGAGTAAAGAAGATAGGTGGAGAGGGTGTAGGTGGGGAGGTAGGGAGGGGATAGGTCAGTCCAGGGAAGACGGACAGGTCAAGGAGGTGGGATGAGGTTAGTAGGTAGCTGGGGGTGCGGCTTGGGGTGGGAGGAAGGGATGGGTGAGAGGAAGAACCGGTTAGGGAGGCAGAGACAGGTTGGACTGGTTTTGGGATGCAGTGGGTAGAGGGGAAGAGCTGGGCTGGTTGTGTGGTGCAGTGGGGGGAGGGGATGAACTGGGCTGGTTGAGGGATGCAGTGGGGGAAGGGGAGATTTTGAAACTGGTGAAGTCCACATTGATACCATATGGCTGCAGGGTTCCCAGGCGGAATATGAGTTGCTGTTCCTGCAACCTTCGGGTGGCATCATTGTGGCAGTGCAGGAGGCCCATGATGGACATGTCATCAAGAGAATGGGAGGGGGAGTGGAAATGGTTTGCGACTGGGAGGTGCAGTTGTTTGTTGCGAACTGAGCGGAGGTGTTCTGCAAAGCGGTCCCCAAGCCTCCGCTTGGTTTCCCCAATGTAGAGAAAGCCGCACCGGGTACAGTGGATGCAGTATACCACATTGGCAGATGTGCAGGTGAACCTCTGCTTAATGTGGAATGTCATCTTGGGGCCTGGGATGGGGGTGAGGGAGGAGGTGTGGGGACAAGTGTAGCATTTCCTGCGGTTGCAGGGGAAGGTGCCGGGTGTGGTGGGGTTGGAGGGCAGTGTGGAGCGAACAAGGGAGTCACGGAGAGAGTGGTCTCTCCGGAAAGCAGACAGGGGTGGGGATGGAAAAATGTCTTGGGTGGTGGGGTCGGATTGTAAATGGCGGAAGTGTCGGAGGATAATGCGTTGTATCCGGAGGTTGGTAGGGTGGTGTGTGAGAACGAGGGGGATCCTCTTGGGGCGGTTGTGGCGGGGGCGGGGTGTGAGGGATGTGTCGCGGGAAATGCGGGAGACACGGTCAAGGGCGTTCTCAATCACCGTGGGGGGGAAGTTGCGGTCCTTAAAGAACTTGGACATCTGGGATGTGCGGGAGTGGAATGTCTTATCGTGGGAGCAGATGCGGCGGAGGCGGAGGAATTGGGAATAGGGGATGGAATTTTTGCAGGAGGGTGGGTGGGAGGAGGTGTATTCTAGGTAGCTGTGGGAGTCGGTGGGCTTGTAATGGACATCAGTTACAAGCTGATTGCCTGAGATGGAGACTGAGAGGTCCAGGAAGGTGAGGGATGTGCTGGAGATGGCCCAGGTGAACTGAAGGTTGGGGTGGAAGGTGTTGGTGAAGTGGATGAACTGTTCGAGCTCCTCTGGGGAGCAAGAGGCGGCGCCGATACAGTCATCAATGTACCGGAGGAAGAGGTGGGGTTTGGGGCCTGTGTAGGTGCGGAAGATGGACTGTTCCACGTAACCTACAAAGAGGCAGGCATAGCTGGGGCCCATGCGGGTGCCCATGGCCACCCCCTTAGTCTGTAGGAAGTGGGAGGAGTCAAAAGAGAAGTTGTTGAGTGTGAGGACGAGTTCCGCTAGGCGGATGAGAGTGTCGGTGGAGGGGGCCTGGTCGGGCCTGCGGGACAGGAAGAAGCGGAGGGCCTTGAGGCCATCTCCATGCGGAATGCAGGTGTACAGGGACTGGACGTCCATGGTGAATATGAGGTGTTGGGGGCCAGGGAATTGGAAGTCCTGGAGGAGGTGGAGGGCGTGGGTGGTGTCACGGACATAGGTGGGGAGTTCCTGGACCAAAGGGGAGAAAATGGAGTCCAGATAGGTGGAGATGAGTTCGGTGGGGCAGGAGCAGGCTGAGACGATGGGTCGACCAGGGCAGGCAGGTTTGTGGATTTTGGGAAGGAGATAGAAACGGGCCGTGCGGGGTTGGGGAACAATGAGGTTGGAGGCTGTGGGTGGGAGGTCCCCTGAGGTGATGAGGTACACATTCCACATTAAGCAGAGGTTCACCTGCACATCTGCCAATGTGGTATACTGCATCCACTGTACCCGGTGCGGCTTTCTCTACATTGGGGAAACCAAGCGGAGGCTTGGGGACCGCTTTGCAGAACACCTCCGCTCAGTTCGCAACAAACAACTGCACCTCCCAGTCGCAAACCATTTCCACTCCCCCTCCCATTCTCTTGATGACATGTCCATCATGGGCCTCCTGCACTGCCACAATGATGCCACCCGAAGGTTGCAGGAACAGCAACTCATATTCCGCCTGGGAACCCTGCAGCCATATGGTATCAATGTGGACTTCACCAGTTTCAAAATCTCCCCTTCCCCCACTGCATCCCTCAACCAGCCCAGTTCATCCCCTCCCCCCACTGCACCACACAACCAGCCCAGCTCTTCCCCTCTACCCACTGCATCCCAAAACCAGTCCAACCTGTCTCTGCCTCCCTAACCGGTTCTTCCTCTCACCCATCCCTTCCTCCCACCCCAAGCCGCACCCCCAGCTACCTACTAACCTCATCCCACCTCCTTGACCTGTCCGTCTTCCCTGGACTGACCTATCCCCTCCCTACCTCCCCACCTACACCCTCTCCACCTATCTTCTTTACTCTCCATCTTCGGTCCGCCTCCCCCTCTCTCCCTATTTATTCCAGTTCCCTCCCCCCATCCCCCTCTCTGATGAAGGGTCTAGGCCCGAAACGTCAGCTTTTGTGCTCCTGAGATGCTGCTTGGCCTGCTGTGTTCATCCAGCCTCACATTTTATTATCTTGGAATCTCCAGCATCTGCAGTTCCCATTATCTCTTGACTTGCAGCCTAAGTGTTTTTCCTTTAGGCATGTCCCTAAATGTTGAAAAACCGAGGGCCTAATTTTTTGAAGAAAGAACTATTTCTGAAAGGCTTTTACTTCAAGTTTTGCCCGTTGTTGTGCCACTAAAGTTTTTTTAAAATTCATTTTCAAGACCCCATTGATAGGAAAGAAGGACTTGCAACCTGATACGGAGTAGAGCTTAGTGTCCTGTGGTCAATGTCATGATGATTAGCTCCTCAGAGTAGGTCGGCTGAACAGTATCTGTTTAGCTGATTAAAATTATATTGATGATGCCAGAAGACCTCAACACCATGTTTGCTGGAGCCAAGGAGAGGCAAATGAGAAAAATAAGAAATAGAAGCAGGAGACCATATGACTCTTTGAACCTGTTCTTTAAGATCATGGCTGATCTGATTGTGACTTTAATTTCATTTTCCTCTATGACCCCTGCACTACTAATTCCCCATTTCCTCCTCACACACCTACATAACTTTTGACACCCTTTTAGATCAAAAATATGTTTAACCCAGTCTTGAATCTATAAACAACACAGCCTACTTTATTCCCCAGAACTTTCTGTCTCAAGGATTGATGAACTTCTCAGAGGAGAAATTCCTTCTACTCTTTGTCTTAAATGTAAGACCTCTTAATTTGAAACTGTATCCTGAACTGTGAGGCCTAAGTCGTGGGAAAATTTATGTACTAGTTGTTGGAGCCTGTTTGTCACTGTTTATAAAATCATGGAATCCCTACAGTAAGGATGCAGGCCAGTGAGCTCATAGAGTTCACACCAACTGTCCAGAGAGCATCCCAAACCCCTACTCTATGAAACCCCGCATTTTACATATCCCTGGACACTCTGGGTAATTTAGCACCACCTAATCTACATATCTTTCGACTGTGGGAGGAAACTGGAGCACCCGAAGGAAACCCATGCAGACACAGAGACTGTGCAAAATCCATACAGATAGTCACCCAAGCTAGATCCCTGGTGTTGTGAAACAGCACTGCTAACCACTGAGTCACCGTGCCACCCTGCATTTACACCCGGTATATTACAGAAGGTGAACAAAGGGGTGAGGTTGTTTAGCACCACTGTGGAGTCAGGAAAATAGTTGCCAACCGAAGAATTCAGATCGGCACCTGCTAAGCACAACATAAAAAAGTTAGAGAGCACTTTTAGCAGATGTAACGACCCTAATTAGCATATATACATCCACTAAAATGTGTGGAAACCATGAAGTGGCCCTGTTTAGGCAAGTATAATGCCTCAAAATAGTTTTGTCCTGCTTTCCAATTTGAAAATAGATGTACTAAGAACCAATTTCTACCTCAGTTTAGGTGGTTCCTTTAAATACCTATTGTTTCTTTCTGATTTTAATTTCTCAAACAAACGTTCCACCTTGCTGTGCATTTGGCATCAATTACAGCTTCAGTGAAGCATAAATCAACCACAGTAGATACTGAGACACTTTTTCAACATAGTCATTAAGAAGTCTTATTTCAGTATGAAAGTGGTGATTTCTTCTTACCTCATTGACTTTGCCAGTGAAAACACGTTTTGTTCAGGTTTTTATTAAGAAACTTGTAGGTCAGGTCGGTGATTAAGTTAGATTTTGTGGCATTACCCATTCTTACTGCGTTGATTTGATTCTAATTTTTGACTTTATCTGAAGAATTGAATGCAACTTACTGTTAATATTGTTCCTTCTACCACTTTCTTTCAACGATAATTTGCTTTGTGTGTTACAACTATGTAAGTATTACTATATTGTTCTTACATCATAGAAAATGCTTTTCAGAACATTGCCAATTTAGTTGCGCCTGCTCTTTAAGTATTAGAACAGGTGTTGGTGGCAAAAGCAGTGAGTATGATCAAAGACTTTGTCAAAAGTGAGCCATTATATCTTTCTTCATTAAAGTTCTTACAGGGATTTTTTTTGTCTGTTACTTATTGTTATGATGATACACAGTATTGCGGTTGCTTGCCTTTTTACATTTTATGCATGTTTCACCACATTTCTTTTCCCTTTTTAGGTTCCCCATTTTCCAATTCATCTTCTATATTGTATTAAGGATAGAGTAGTCTATGAAGCTGATTTTTGCACCTAATATTAGTGCTGCATGTCAAGAAATGTGCTTTTATGGAAAAGGTATAATTGGATGTTAGCTCTTCGTTCTCCTTTCCCAGAGATAGTAATTACTGATTGAGTATCAGATAAGCTCAGTTGTAGCACTCTTGAGAGACCCTGAAGTATGAACATTGATTGATACTTCAGTGCAACACTAGGGACTGCTACGTTGTTAAGTGTTTACAAAATTCTGATTCCAAAATCTTTACAAGATAAATGCTGCCATTCAGTACAACATGTCCAGATTATCGGATCAAGGCCTGTTTTGATTTAACCCACAGCGTCACTCTACAAAGAGAGTTTTCTCAGTGCCCTGACAATGTCTCCTCCCTCCTCACTATGCCCAGAATAAGTAAACTAATATTTTATATAATTTCATGTTGCCTTACTTTATCAGCTATGTTTGCATATAAAACAAAGCAACTACACATTAGAAGTACAGAGATAGTAGGAACTGCAGATGCTGGAGAATCTGAGATAACAAGGTGTAAAGCTGGATGAACACAGCAGGCCAAGCAGCATCAGAGGAGCAGAAAAGTTTGAAAGGTTTCAACCTGAAACATCAAACTTTCCTGCTCCACTGACGCTGCCTGGCCCGCTGTGTTCATCCAGTTTCACACCATGTTATCACACATCAGAGGTGATTTCTTTTATTCGCACATGAGATATGGATGTCACTAGCTGGCCAGCTTTTACTATCTGATGCTAGTTGCCCTTAAGAAGGTAGTGATGAGTTAGCTTCCATTACTACTACAGGCCATGCGCTGTAGGTGCACCCACATTTGGTTGTGAAGCATTTTAACGTCGCTGGAGCACATGAAGGTCTCTTGAAAACACTGATTTTTCACCATTCGTTTATCCTTCCTGGACCATTGTGTTTTGTGTGACTAAGCAAGAACTAGATGATACCTCTGATGAGGACAATGAAAGCTGATTGTTAGGTTCAAGCTACAAATTGGATGGCCTAATTTGTATCAATCTTTTGTTTACCTCTTCTACTATTATGATGTTGTAAATGTTTTGTCATTTTCAATTTTAAATGGTTTCCTATCAAGGAACATATAAATGAAATGCAATGATTATTAACAAAAACGTCTAATGGAATGACAGAAAGGAAGTTCTTGGGCTGTTCAACACAAATTTAAAATTAAATGTAGAAATTTCAGAAGACAGGTGGACGCCTACAACTTCTTGCGTCAACAACGTTATTTAGCCAACCATCAATAAATTATAATGGGAAATAATCTTTTGTCTTATCTTTAATTGGTAGGGAAGTCATTTTATTCAAAATTAATAAAAGTTCCAACTCCTCACATAAGGCTCAAGAAAGATCTGAGTTTTACCTGGTGCCTGCGAATTTATACTTTGATCAGCTGCACAATAGAATTAATAGTTAATTTTCTTCTCAGAAATAACAAATTTTCTTCTCTACTTTCAGTCAGTATGCCTCCACATTTAGAGAAATGGGAAGAAGTAAATCTACAAAGTGCTAAAACCCCTGAGGATCACTGGGTACCAGAAAGAAGACGTTCCAACAGGACTACTTCACAGGAGTTTTTATGGTAAAAAAAAATCAACTTGTATGTTAATCAGAGTTGTCGTGGTGATCTACTCATTCTGCTGATTTCTCCATGCTTCATAGTCCTTCATTTTTCTCTTTCATTGCTAATAGCAACCTTCCATGATCAACTTCATGAACAATATTCCCGTTGCTTTCCTGTAACAAGACCTGAAAAAAATGTAAAATTTTATGCAAGATAGTATTTCATTAATACTCCACTATCTAATAAAATAAACTTTCTTTATTAATTTGTGATTATTAATTGCATACATTCAAAAACCAAGTTAAATTGCGCAGAAAAGTTCAAATGTTTCTGATTTCATGGGGACACAGCAGACCATGTCCTTTATGACTGGAAAATTGCATTGTTATTCTTTACTATTTTCAAAATAAGACATAGAATCAGTACCTGAACTGATATAATGAAATCCATGACTTACTGACCACATGCTTCAAGCACCTTTTGAAGGCAAGAAATAATATGTCACAGTTACATTCAATGTAAAATTATTGAGTTAAAAGTGTTTGCAAGGGAAACAATTTACAGATGCAGCATGTTGAAGAGGGTAAAATATCCAATCTTCCGTAATCTGCGCAAAGTGTTATAGTTTAAAAGCTTCTGAACCATTTGCAGTTTATTCAGTAAAGTTTTTGATAAGGTTCCACATGGTAGGCTATTGGAGAAAATAGGGAGGCATGGGATTGAGGGAGATTTAGCAGTTTGGATTAGAAACTGGCTTTCTGTGAGAAGGCAACGAGTGGTGGTTGATGAAAAATATTCAGCCTGGAGTCCAGTTACTACTGGTGTGCCTCAAGGATCTGTTTTGGGACCACTGCTGTTTGTCATTTTTATAAGTGACTTGGACGCAGGCATAGGTGGATGGGTTAGTAAGTTTGCAGATGACACTGAAGTTGGTGGAGTGGTAAACAGTGTGGAAGAATGTTGCAGGTTGCAGGGAGACTTGGATAAACTGCAGAATTGGGCCGAAAGGTGGCAAATGGAGTTCAATGCGGATAAATGTGAGGTGATTCACTTTGGGAAGAATAATAGGAAGGCAGAATACTGGGTCAATGGAAAGATTCTTGGTAGCGTGGATGTGCAGAGGGTTCTTGGTGTCCATGTACATAGATCCCTGAAAGTTGCCACGCAGGTTGATAGTGCTGTTAGAAAGGCTTACGGTGTGTTAGATTTTATTGGTAGAAGGATTGAGTTCCGGAGCCGTAATGTCATGCTGCAACTGTACAAAACGCTAGTGCAGCCTCACTTGGAATATTGTGTTCAGTTCTGGTCACCCCATTACAGGAAGGATGTGGAAGCATTAGAAAAGGTGCAGAGGAGATTTAGCAGGATGTTGCCTGGTCTGGAATGAAGGCCTTATGAAGAAAGGCTGAGGGACTTGGGTCTGTTCTCATTGGAGAGAAGAAGGCTAAGAGGGGATTTAATAGAGACATACATGATGATCAGAGGATTAGATAGAGTGGACAGTGAGAGTCTTCTTCTGAGGATGATGACGTTATCTTCTACGAGGGGGCATAGCTACAAATTGAGGGGTGATAGATTTAAGATGGATGTCAGAGGCAGGTTCTTAACTCAGAGAGTGGTAAGGGCGTGGAACACCCTGCCTGCGAATGTAGCGAACTCAACCACATTAGGGGCATTTAAACAGTCCTAGGATAAGCATATGGATGATGATGGGATAGTGTAGGGGGATGGGCTTAGATTAGTTCACAGGTCAGCGCAACATCGAGGGCCGAAGGACCTGTTCTGCACTGTATTGTTCTATGTTCTATGGTCTATGTTTTGTTCAGCAATTTCTTGAAACAATTGAGAATTAATTAGTAGGAGAAATAACTCCCAGAGTTCCAACTGCGTGGCAGAATTCTTTGAACCATTGTGTTGTCCCTTTTGTGAATAACACAGTAACACACCTTTAGTGATCTAAGGAACAAGACCCAGCCCAATGTAGTATATACCTTCCCTTTTGTTGAAGTGGTTAGTTGAAAAGCATAATTACGGTATTATTAAAATTAAATTGATATATGAAACACCCCTTGTCATATGATTTGATTAACTTGCTATCAAATACTCCTAAGCATATCAAGGAGTAGCCCATTTCACCACTCAATGAGATTGTGAAATGGGGTCTATATTGCCCCGAGTTTGGAAAAGTGAGAGGTGATCTCATTGAAACATGCAAGATTATGATAGGGTTTGACATAGGGGGCAATGAAAGAGCATTTTCCCAGACTGGAGAATCTAGGAAAAGGTGGCACCTTTTCTTCTTTCAACTTGAATGATTTTCCCTAATGCTGTGTGAATATTGCGTATACAGAGATAACAAGGTGTAGAGCTGGATGAACTCAGTAGGCCAAGCAGCATCAGAAGTGCAGGAAAGCTGTCGTTTCAGGCCTAGACCCTTCTTCAGAAATGGGGAAGGGGAGGAGCTTCTGAAATAAATTGGGAGAGAGGGGGAGGCGGATAGAAGATGAAAAGAGGAGAAGATAAGTGGAGAGAAGACAGACCGGTCAAAAGAGGCGGAGCTGGTGCCAGTAAAGGCGAGTGTAGGTGGGGAGGTAGGGAGGAGATAGGTCAGTCTGGTTTACAATCAAGCCTACTCCAGCTCAGAGCGTTCCTCTCCCAGACCTGCAAAGAACCAAAACCAGCCCAGCTCGTCCCCACCTCCCTAACCTGTCCTTTCACCTATTTCCTCCTCCCACCTCAAGCCCCACCCCCATGTCCTACCTACTAACTTCATCCCGCCCCCTTGACCTGTCCGTCCTCCCTGGACTGACCTATATCCTCCCGACCTCACCACCTACCCTCACCTTCACTGGCTCCATCCCCGCCTCTTTGACTGGTCTGTCTCCACTCCACCTACCTTCTCCTCTTTCCGTCTTCTATCCACCTCCCCCTCTCTCCCTATTTATTTCAGAACCTCCTTGCCCTCCCCATTACTGAAGAAGGAACCAGGCCTGCAACATCAGCTTTCCCGCTCCTCTGACGCTACTTGGCCTGCTGTGTTCATCCAGCTGTACACCTTGTTATTTCAGATTCTCCAGCATCTGCAGTTCCTACTATCTCTGAATATTGAGTATCTGCCTTGTTCACACACATAACACTGGACTTCTCCAAATATAGTGCAATTCTCCCGGAAGTCATAGCCTGGATGTTTCAGTGCACTATGTTTACTGCCTTCCTTGCTAAAATGTCATGGGCCCGTGATACTTATGTCCGCCTGACAGCAATTTGATATTGGGACCAGCATTATTAACTTAAAAGATGAGGCATTTGCCCTTTCTCTGTGGAGAACCTAACAGAGATGCCAACTAATCAATGGCCAGTAGTTCTTTAAGCCCAATAGCACCAGTTGGGAATAGCGACCACACTAGAGCTGTAAGCAGCCATACTACCAAAAAATCCAGTTCATTCCTGAACCAGGAGGCTCAGTGAAGATGTGTAGATCCGAATTGAAGAAGCGTGGGATGTGGGTTAAAGTGGGGGCATAACCTTAGGGTTGGTTGACAAGCAATGTCTATCTCCAAAAAGAGAGAGTTTCATCCCTTGACATTCAGTGAATCATTTCCATGAAATCACACTCCATCGATATCTGGTAGCCACCATTAACGAGAGACCTAACGAAACACAAATAATATGACTGCTAGAGCAGATTAGACGTTATCTTTCCCCCAGTGAATAGCTCATGTACAGATTCCCCAAAGCCTTTCTATTAGTCGAAAGTCAGGAATGTAGTACAATTATTTTAATTTTCCTGCGTGAGTGCAGGTCACTCCATTCACCACTGGTGTACCATAGCTCCAGTGAGTAACGCTTCAGAATGCACAACAACTAATTGCCAAGGCTTTTAGATCTAATCCCTCCAAAACCTGTAAACAAGAGTGGCAAGTGCATGGGAACACCACCACCTCCAAACTTGCCTTTCAGTCATGCCATATCCTGACTTTGAAATCTATTCCTTCATTTAAAATGCTGGAATTTCCCACCCAAACAGCTCTTAGTGCTCTTTCACCACATCATTTGTGGTGGTTCAGAAAAGTGACTCCAGAGCAATTGGAGATGGAGAAATCATCCTGCAAGTGAAGAAAATAAATTCACACAAATCTTAGTATCATTGCAAACTTGCAGATCATGCCCACACCATGTACGTCAAGGTTATTATTAAAATAGTAAAGTATAATGGACCCAACTCCAATCTCTGCAGTCCCCACTGATAATTAGTTTCCAAATTGATCTAAATCTATCTTTTAGTCAAGTCTTGCCTGACTGCCATGTAACCAATTCTTGATTATCCTTCAGACAGTTCTCTGACTCTTCACGGACCTGAAAGAACTTTTCTCATTACTTCCACAATTGTCTGTGATCCCCTTTTCTATTAGATTTTAGCTGATCTAATAGCATCTGTCTGATGAAAATCCTGAACCAATTATGGTTGCACTTACATTGCACAATAAGGACTGGATGTGCTATTTTGGATTTAAAATTATATTCTTCTATTCAGGTCTACAGAAAATAGAATCCCATCTGAACTTGCGTCTGGTAAAAATTCATTGGAACTACGTTCAACTTCGACAGATTTGGACCAAATACAAACAGCACAGGTAGAATATGTTACAGTGATTTAAGGGAAGTGAGTTACTAAAACATGTTACAAGGCTCAAATATTTGGCCCTGTAAAATAAAAATGGGACAATGATCCTTTAAGGACTTTTGATACTTCTGAAAGAATATGATGTTTATGACATTTACATCTTTGACATTAAAAGGGAGGGCTTTAACTCCAGGTGGAAAATGCGTAAGTGAGGATCAAGGCAAACATTAAACCAATTAATTGTATGCAGCATGAGATCTAAGCGATTTTACCCTTCCTATTCATCTCCTTTTCAAACCCAATAGGAAACAATAGCTGGCCAGAAAATTGATGCAGGGTTTAGGACAGAAGGCTGAATTTTGAAAATATACTTTGATATTCTATGTCTTACTTTTAACATACAAAGATTATCGCATAGTCTCTTAAGTGGAATGAAATCAGTGGAACACTGCATGAAATGCCCAATTTCAAGTCTTACCATTGCACATCGTGGATGCGATTCCAAGCTCAAAATATTACTTCAGTGACTTATGAGAATCTAAGAATGTAGTAGTATTTCAAACACTACAGTCCAAAATCCATTGATGTATTTGGACTTATTCAACAATTCTTTCCTTCAATACCTGATTCATAATTGTTATGATCGAAGTTATCGGAATTCTGGACATGCTGGATTTTTTTTCATACGATAATCTTATAAGGAAGCAAATGTGTGGATTAACCAAGGGCAAACAAAATGTTGCATGATTCCATGGTTGCAAAAAAAATTACACAAACGTGTGAGCAAACATATATCTATTTAATAATTATTGTTTACTGAACAATGAAGAAAATGTTTCTAAATTGTAAACAATGTAGATACAACATAAAAGTCGAATATTTACTTATTTACTATATTTACTAAAAGTCGAATATTTACTAAGAATTAACTTATAATTACCTCATGTTAATAAAGTGTGGTCAAACATAACATACACAGCACTTTGAATGGCTGACACACAATCAAAACATATTCAACACAGATGCTAGTGACCCTCTAGGCCACTGGGTTGGAGTCAGGCCAGGTTTTTACATAGAAGGGTCCTCAATTAATGTTTGGGCCACATTCCTGAAAATTGTGACTTTAAGTGAATAGGAATTAATGTCCAATTGGCTTTAGGTTCCAAAGACCCTTATCTTGTACCACAAAACACTACACCCGTATCTCTAAGTTGAAATATAGTTCTTAAAATAAGTAAATTTCTGCATGATAAATTGAACAACCTTAGAATATCTGTACAAAAGAAAAATGTAACAAATTAATTACAGTAGCTCCTGCAGAAGGCCTTCTGACTCTGGAGAGAGAGGAAGCCACTGACTAAGGTCAGGATCAATGGCCCTTTGTTCATTGAACTGGGACCATTGCTTGTTCCCGGCTGCATTGTAACCACTTCCTGGTGGTGCTGTTTGGGGTTCTTTGATGGCCCGTGTTAGCACCACTTCCAGACCCATCTTGTGCCACTGCTCCTCATGGCTGCAGGGGCCCTTCTGTTTCACCCATTACCTCAGACACCAGATCCAGCCAAGCTCAGTCCAGCTACGTACTGCTAGTGCCTTGCGGAAGCGTTGCAGCTGGCAGGGTACGTGTTGAGTTCAGTCCTACAAGCATCCTGCATGTCTGGGGTGGCTGCCAAGCTTATCCCTGTTGACAGGGCAGAAGGGAGGCTGCCAAACTTTGCATTGGCTGGCACATTGCCACTTGGGATGGTAGCTCTGTTGTATCTGTGGAGGTTCTGCGGCAGCATTGGCTTCTCAAGAAAATGCTATCAGGCAGATGGCAATTTTGATGGGTGATCCTTATGAGCTCAGTGGTTCCTACTGCAAATCTCCGGCAGCAGAATGGCACCAGGACAGGCTGCAAATCAGAAAGCGAGGGGTTGTGCCAAAATAGTGGCAATTGACTGTTGAAAATAGTGGCAATTGAACATTATAACAAACCTCATGCCCTCAATGAGATGTCCACTTATAATAAATTATTGAGATTAAAGTGAAATAACATTAAACAGAGCAAATTTACATGTGGAGAACTTGCATACATTTTACAGAAGCAACAGGTAGCTCTATACACAACAAGGTGCCTTTAGTGAAATAGGAATTTGACATCCTGTTGATTGGACGAGAAGTGTGCATGTTGCACCTGCTAAGAGCAGTTCTGAACTTTGGAGAGGTAATGTACCCTAATGGGTATGGTCTTGAGACCATTTAGAGGGACTCAGGTATGCTTGGGAGTTGTCAGGTACCTCTTATAGGGGTTCAGATACCTCTACAGTGCGTCAGGTTTCCTTTTGGCTTTTTAATATTATAGAAGGTATTTGAGAAAATTTATGGAGAAGGTATTATTGATGAAATGTTAGTGATTAAGAAAAGAAAACAATTTGTCAAATATACAAGTTTGCAGATGAAACAAAGCTCGGTGGGAGGGTGAGCTGTGTGGAGGATGCAGGAAGCTTCATTGTGATTTCAACAAGTGGGCAAATACATGGCAAATGCAGTATAATGTGGATAAATGTTCCGGGCAGGACGATGATTCTCTGAATGGGGATAGAGTGGAAAAGAAGGAGGTGGAATGAGACTTCAGTGTCCTTATACACCAGTCACTGAAAATATTCAGCAGGCAGTAAAAATGGCAAATCGTAAATTAGTCTTCACAATGAGAGGATTTGAGTACAGTAGCGAGGATGTTTTGCTGCAATTGTACAAGGTATTAGTATAACTATACCTGGCCCAAATTCCCTTCTGGGCACAGGGCTGTTGCCTGACATTGCTGGGAACAAGGGAACAGAATGGCTATGAAGCTTCAGGCTTAAGGGACCTGCAGTTACCCTCCAACTTCCTGAAATTGGGATGTTTTTGCTGCTGCTGGGTTGCAGCACATCTCTGAAATTGTGATGGTCATAAATTAGCGTACCTATTCAAACTTCCATTGCACGGCAGCAGGGTCTCTTCGGCATCCCTTGCAGACATTGAAGATTTTTTTCTCCCCTCTAAGTTTGAGCCTGTACCAAATGCAGGATGAACACTGCTGATTTAATGAACCATCATGAATCCTGGGCTATGTGACCGGACTGAAGTTGTACCTAATTGGCCTTTGCTGCTTCTACCTCTTTGCTGTGCTTGAGAACTGAGCAGCCTCTAGGTATAGACAAAAATCTATTTTATACTTCACTAATCTGATGGTTTATAGCATGCTATTTGCTTTGTGGTCTAATCTGCAATGACTGTGCATAGTCAGTTTGTTACTGTTTCCAGACTTCTTTAAACTTCATCGCTAGCCAGTTTAACAGTATTAAGCAAATGTGTTGAATACTTTCTTCCATAGTAGAAAACCTTGTAGTTCTGTATTGTATTTTTTACTGACAAAACAAACCATTTAATTAGAAGAAATTTTAAAACAATTAAGATTTCCCATAAGTCCTTTATAGTTGAGCTATCTTCTTCATAATAGAAATTGTGTTTTATTGTCCCTTTACAGACTCAGATGACCAAGGAACAACGCTGGGGAAGTGTGTTACTGACCCGGAACCACTCAACAGAGGAAGAATTTGAAAGAGCAAAGGCAGCAGTTGAGGTCTCTGAATTTTCCACACATTTTGCCTGAGATTATGTTTTGCACTTGCACATTAAAGACATCATAATTTCTTTTGGATTCTACTTAATGTATTTCAAAACTGCAAATTACATGCTATCGGTTTGTTGTTGACACATGTACTCTTGCTTTAAAGTGCCAAAAATGGCATCCTACTTACCTTAGAAATAGTAAGAAATGCCGCTGCAGGAGTCAGAGATGACACAGTGTGGAGCTAGAGGAACACAGCAAACCAGGTAGCATCAGAGGAGTAGGAAAGTTGATGTTTCGGCTGGTTCTGACCTGAGACCTCAACTTTCCTGCTGCTCTGATGCTGCCTGGCCTGCTGTGTTCCTCCAGCACCACACTATCCTACATACATTCCTCCTCCTCACATTATGATTCATCACAGTCTTCTACCTTAATGCAGTTTTTCCTAGAACTCCAAAATGCTTGATGCCATTATTTCACTCATTCTTTACTTCCCCCTTTTTCATTCTATTAACTGCAGAAGAGTTGAACTCCAGAGGTGAGATGAGAGTGACTGCTGTTGACATCAGCACTTGACCAATCATAGAATCAAGGAGCCTAAACAAAATTGAAGTCAATGGGTATCAGGGAGAAAATCCTCCACTGTTTGAATCATATCTTGCACAAAGAAAGATGGCTGTGATTGTTGGAAGTTAGTCATCTCACTACCAGGACATCACTGCAGGAGATCCTTAGGGGAGTGTCCTAAACCCTCATCTGCTTCATCAGTTATCTCCTTGATATCATCATGTAATGGGGCCTTCAACAGCAAGTGGCAATGTTGAAGTAGGGCAATAAACAGGTGGCTCAGCTGGTCGAGCAGACCCTCTTTTGAGGAAAGGGGAGAGGGAGATACATGCATTTTCTCAACCAGAAGTGAACAACAGGCGTAATTCCATATGAATACTCTGTTTTCCAAGTTTAAACATAATTCCCCCTGCATGTTATAAAGACCTGATGGCAGTGGAGTAAAGAATCCCTACTTTCATGAGTTTGGGCTGTTTGTGTGCTTGAATCTCATGTTACATTTCTGGTGCTCTCCCTATCTGTCTTCAATCACTCTTTCCTTTGCAAAGAATTTCTGGGAATCCCTGACTGACCCAAAAAATACTTCATTGAAGGTAAGGAAGTTAAGAATACCTCTGGTGTTGGAGTCACAAGTGTGAAGAGATATCTAGGTGCCCTTAGACAACATGTGTCGTTAATCTTATGAGTAGCATATGGCATACTCAAGGTCTATTAATCTGTATGGAACCTAGAACTGCTCGAAAAGCAGGGAACTGGACTGATCTTTTATGTGCCTGTTCCATTATTGATATTGATCGAACATGCCAGCCACCTCTAAGTGTCATGGGCGGTGGACCAACTAGAGGAGACATTTCTTACTTTGTTTTACAGACTGACATTGGTAAGTTGAGATCCAGATGAAGTAGCTTGTTTCTACTGTCAGCAAATATAGGACAACTTTCAGTAAAGATGATGGTGGTATTGGCTATTGTGACCTGTTGAGCCACAGGATTTTGAATAAAGATAGCCATCCAGCAATGATTCATTACCACCTGATTCCACCCCAACACTGGTAGGAAGTCTGGGATATCCACAGAAGTCTTTGGAGTGAGATGAAACCTTAAGTCATCATATGTATACCACCACCCTTGTCCTTGTGAGGAAGGAAATCAGAAAAATTAGGATCTGTGTGGATTATTGGGCACGCAATGTGAATTCTCACAGGAGGCTTACCCTCTACATAGGATTGAGAATGCATTGCATATTTTCAAAGGTGCAAAATATTCTTGAAGTCTTAATTTTGCCCACAGTTGTAACCAGTTAGCCATCGGTAGACAAGACATTGAAAGGCCAACCTTCCTGACAGGCACTGGGCAGGTTTACAAATACAGAGGAGTGCCATTTAAGCTTTGTAATGTCCCTCCTCCTTCATGTGATGAACAAAGCACTTGGCGACTTTAATTTCCAGCCTCTCTTCATATATCTGAATGATATATTAATCTTTGCTTAACATTCAAGAAGACTCTTGAAAGATTAGATGCCATGCAGACAATTAACTCTTCTCCCGGTTCCCTCAGGGGCTGTACACCATCTCTGACACAATTCAGGTTGTGATGAAAAAATCTACACTTGCCTTAATGGATGCAGGCCCAACAACACTCAAGAAGCTCCAAACCATCCAACAAGACGATATGTTTGAATGTCACCCTTTACCCCATCTTCAACATTTACTTCCTTCTTCATTCTTTTGACTTTCTCCTCTATAGCGGCAACTTATGCGATCTACAAGGTACACTGCAGCAATTTGTAAAGGCTCCTTTGCAAGCATCTTCTAAACCCTCTACCACTGCCATCTAGAAGGACAAGGATAGGTAATGCACAGGAAAACCAGGGCTGCAAGTCCTCATGCAAGCCACTCACCATTCTGACTTGGAACTATTTTGCCATTTCTTTACTATTGCTGGGGGAGAAAAGTCCCAGTAGTCCTTGCCTAACAGCATTCTGTGTGCCCATACACTTCAAGGACTACAAAGTTCAGGAAGGCAGATCACTATAATTTTCTTAATGGTTTTTAGGGATGGACAACTGATGCTGATCTAGCCTGCATTGCCTGCAACATGAACAAAAATAGTTACACAATCTTCTTGTGAATAAAATATGAAGCTATATCATAATCAGATTTACAGATATATTAGCTTTCATATTCATTGCAATTTCAACAATGACCTGCAATATGGGCCTTCTCCTTTGTTTCTCAATAAATGTTTGAATCAGTACAGATTGAAAAGATCCTAAGCAATGTAGCGTTGTTTCTTTTACACTCAACAGGGATGAATTGAGAATAATTCTTGATCTTTTAAATTGGAACATCAGTAATTTGCACAGTTTTTTATGCCATTTTAAATTCTGCTTGAAAGAGTGCATATACTTCCCTGATATTGTTGTGTGTGGATGATAAATGTTCAAAAGTCTTATCTCCCATATTCCATGATGATTCCAACTAGTTTTGATGCAGAATATCAAAGCAGAGAGAATCATTAAAATCAGAACCTAGGATACATTTCCATAAATACTGTGATATAATTTCAAATATCTTAGGCACATGGAGGATAGTATAGGCATACTGAGGGTAGTAAAATGTAAGGTATGCAGGGTAGATTGATTTTAGTAGGATAGTAGGTCAACACAACATTGTGGGCTGAAGAGCCTGTACTGTTCTATGTTCTATTTCTATGGTGACTGTAACTTTCATATTGTTACTCATGACATTCTGGAGCTACTCAGGAAATACAATGCAATGCCTCTAAAATTAGATCCTTTAAACATTACTTGCCTTGTCAGGAGTGATAATCTACATAAAGACTATTAAGCAAGACAATTACCACCATTTATATCATCCATGCCCCTGGACAGCACATATTTTGGGCAAATAGTACTAAGCATTTGCCAATACAGTGGGTCATTTTCAGTCATACTCCTCATAAGCAGAGAAGGAACGCTAATTTTGGCCATACTTACTGCTGTTCTGCCTTGCACTGTCATTTCTTTCCTTTACTGTTCAGCTGGATAACGTATCACCTCTCTGAGCTTCCATGCAGTAAAATATCTCCATTAAAGTGAGTGAGAACCTACACGTTAGTGCCCTGAAACGGACTCCTGAGCAAATGATTGGCTAGAACTGTTGTTTTTGATTAGATAAAAAGAAAATTATGTTATCAGGGTTTGAAATTGTACATTCAGAACTTGTCTCACTACTTTCCCAAAAGCTCCTATTAGTGGAAAATGTAATTAATTCCACCACTGTCTTCTGTCTTCCTACTATTATTTTGTACCTCTTATGTGCTTTAATCGCACAAACAAAATACCAACATGCCTGTTACAAGCAGTGGGGATATACTTATAACTTTACTTTGAAGACTTTGTCTTATTCAAAGTATGTAGAGCTATAAATTTTCAAATATAAAATCAATGTTGCTTATAACAATATGAATTAATTCACATTGGGAATAATTCATTTTTCTTACTGTAAAGTAATTCTTGATAAATACAATCTTAGTTGAGCCTTCACAGGCCAATTAATCTGACATGCATTGTCAGGAAAATACTCTTAATGATGAGGTCCTGTATGAACAAATGTATTAGGTTGTCATGTCTCCTCTCCCATTCAACAAGATCATGGCTGTCTGATTACTTCACATTCCCACCTACCTTTCCTCCTTGCCAATGAAGAATCCATGTCCACCTTAAAAATATTCAAAGATTCCTCTTCCACTGTCTTTTGAGGAAATGAGTTCCAAAGACACAGAACCATTTGTGAGGAAACGATGCTCCTTCTATTGCTTTTGTGTGGCCCCTTAATTTTAAACAGTAACTGCTAGTTCTTGATTCTCCTACAGGTCTGAACATACCTACCACATGCACCTTCTCAAAACTCATCAAAATGTTATGTGTTTCAATCAATCCAGCTAAACCTGCGCAACCTTTCCTGAAAAGACAACCAGCCCTTTTCAGATATGAATCTAGTAAACCTTCTTTGAACAGCCTCCAATACATTTACACCTTTCTTTAAATCAGGAGACACTGAGATACCTCAATCCCTCAGCATATCCCTCGACAGCCTTGCAGTCTTCCACTATTTACATAATGTGTTCTTTTTATTTCTCCTAGATGGACCAACAGACAATTTTACTTTTCCGCCATTTTACTCCATTTTCCAAATCTTTGCCCATATGAACCTAATAATATCTCTTGATAGCCTCATTGTGTAAACATAAAATATCGGAGCAGAAGTAGGCCATCTGAACTTGCTCAACCATTCAGTATAATCTTGTCTGATCATCCAATTCACTACCCTGTTCCTGCTTTCTCCCCAAGTTATTTGATGTCTTTAGTTCCTAAGAAAGTCTTCTTGAAAGTCTTAGTGTCCTCTTCACAACTTGCCATCTGACCTATCCTTGTGTCATTAAAAAAAACCATACTTTCAGTCTCTTCAAAAATTCATATTTAAAAAAACTCACATATATAGAATGGTAAAAAGGTTCAGGCACCAGGATTGATACCTGTGTCGCACCACTTGTCACAACCTGACAACCATAAAATGACCCAGTTACACCTATTCTTTTCCATGTTAGCTAGCCAATATCCTATCTATACCAATATGTTACCCACTGCACTACAAGCTTTTTTTTGCAATAACTTTTGCTACAGCACCATATGAAATGGGTTCTCAAAATCTTGTTGAAGTGTATCTATCAGTTCCTTTTATCCAAAGCATATGTTACTTACTCTAAGAACTCCAAAGGATTGGTTAAAAATGATTTCCCTTTCACAAAACCAATGTTCTCTGACTCTGACAAAGTATCCTGCTATAATTTGTTTAGAAACAGCTTCTAATGCCTTCCTTATGACAGTTAATTAGAGCTAACAATGCACATATAACATCAGAATCAACATGATTTACACAAGGAAAATTGCATTAACAAATCTATTTGTGTATATTTTTGCAGATGTAATGAGACACATGAAAGGAAGATGTCCTTTTCATGGGTTTTGAGAATTAATTAGGTAAAGTGCCTTACAAAAGGATACAATGCTAGATAATGACTCCTGGAGTTTGGGATAAGATCTTAGCATACTGAAAGACTGAAATGCTGCAGAAAGTAAGACTAAAGAGGATGTTTTCAAGTTGACAGGCTGCAACTAGTGGAGTGCCACAGATAGTGCCAAAGCTACTTACAATCTGCACAAATGACATAAAGAGACAGGAGTTAGGTATCAAAATTTGCCGATGATACAAAGCAAGATGGGAATGTAAGTTGTGAGGAAACTATAAGGAGATACACAGGTTAAATCAGTGGGCAACAAGATGACAGATGGACTATAATGTGGATAAGTAAGAATGTATTCACTTTGGTAGTAAGAATAGAAGTGCAGAATATTTTTAAAAAGATGTGGATCTTTTAATAGTTAAATGCCAGAGAAGTTTGGGTATATTCACAAGAAACACAGCAAGTTAACATTCAGATAGAACAATTAGGAAAACAAAGAGGATATTGACTATTATCACAAGTGGATTGAAGAAGAAAAATAAAGAAAGGTAGCTACATTCTGCAGGGCTTTGCTAAGATCATATCTAAAGTACCATGCAGAGCTTTAAATTCCATATCTATAAAGAATTTGAAGGCAGTACTGTGAAGATTCACTAGACTGGTTACAGGAATGAAAGTTGAGGAAATGGTCTTGAGTCATACAGCACAGAAACAGACCCTTCAGTCCAACCAGTCCATGCCGAACTTAATCCCAAGCTAAACTAGTCTCACCGGGATCCTCCTAGCTCAAATCCCTCCAAAACTTTACTATTCATTTGCTTATCCAAAATGTCTTTTAAACATTGTAATTGTACCCACATCCATCAGTTCCTCAGGAAGGCCATTCCACACATGAACCACCCTCTGTGTAAAATGATGGCCACCTTATGTCTTTTTTTAAATCTCTCACCTTAAAAGTGTGCCCTTGTCTTGAAGTCCCCTAAACTAGGGAAAAGACAACTATTTATCTCTATCCCTTATTATTTTAAAAACTTCTCTCAGGTTGTCTCTCAACCTCCCAGACTCCGATGAAAATGTCTCAGCCTATCCAGCTTTTCTTTATAACTCAAACCTTCCATACCAGCAACATCCTGGTAAATCTCTTCTGAACCCTCTTCAGCTTAATGTATCCTTCCTTTAAGTGGGCAAACAGAACTGGACACACTATTCCAGAAGAGGCCTCAATAATATCTTGTACAACCTCAACATGATCTCCCAACCTGTATACCCAAAAGGGCCTAAGCAATGAAAGTAAGCGTGCCAAATACCTTTTTAACGATCCTCTCTATATGTGACAAAAACTTCAAAGAATTATGCACCTGAACCCCTAGGTCCCTCTGTTCTACAACATTACCCAAGGCCCTACCATTAATAATTATAAGCTGTACCCTTTCTTGTTGTACCTAAATGCAATACCTCACATTTATCCAGATTGAACTCCATCTGCCATTTTTCAGCTCATTGACCTATTTGATCAAGATCCTTTGGTAATCTTAGAAAACCTTGGAGTAACTTGGGCAACACGTCCAGAGTTTAGAAGAATGAAGGGTGATCTATTGAACCATAAAGGTTGTAAATGGGCTAGATTGGGTAGACACTGAGGAGGTGATTCTCCTCCCTGGCAAACTTAGAAGATAAAGCCACAGCTTCAGGGAAAGATCAATCATCTAGTACTGAGTTGAGAAGAAATGTTTTCACTCAGAGGGTGTGAATCTTTGGAATTCTCCGCCCCAAATGGTTGTGAATGCTGCATTGTTGAGAATAGATAAGGCTGAAACAGATAGAATTTTAGCTTGCCAGGGAGTTGAGGGATATGAGGACCAGGTGGGAAAGTGGCATTGAATCAGATCAGTTGTGATTGCAATGAATAGCACAGCAGGCTCAACATAGAAAGTAGATGTATGAGTAGGCCATCCGGCCCTTCGAGCCTGCATCACCAAGAAGGCTCAAGAGGCTGTATGGTTCACTCCAAGTCTGATCCTCATGTTATTCATATTAGGTGATTTTTTTTGTAATGCAATAACAAAAGAATTCCAATATCAGCACAATGTAAACTAATAAATAAGTGAATCAGTTGATCTTAAAGACTAAATTGATTTGTGGTACAATGCATTTCAGATATATACTGCTGCTGAGAGTTATGAAAAGGACAACTTTCCTGGACAAGACAATTATTGACCACACTTCAAGTATTCAGCATGAGTATGCACTGTGAATATGTATAATTGACAAAAGAAACCAACAATCTTGAAGTTGCATTTTCTCTCAAAGGAAATCTTTGAGACCAGTCCTGTGAGAAACTTGAAAAGAACTATATTTTGTCAGTTAAAGCGGGCTTATCATCCTGCTTTCTTCTTAAGCATTCATACTTCATCTCATCTGGCAACCTCCTCATTGTTCTCTGCCTTAGAAAATACTAGCTTACTTGTACATCTGATGTTTAATGAATTGCTACCAAGTATTTTCTTTGACTTTCTTTCATTGAAATCAGATTGTGATTGAAGTATTTTTGTTTTTATATCTCATTGTTTTTTACTAGTCTGACACAGAATTCTGGGATAAGATGCAAGATGAATGGGAAGAAATGGCACGTAGGAATTGGATTGCAGGAAGTGAACAGCCAGCGACAAATACAAACATCTCCCCACATGAGAAGGTGCCCTTGAAAATATGATCTTCACAATTTGTTGCTTTCTAATTAAAATTTTACAACTGTCAGTTTTTTTGGTTGATTCTCATTTATATTCAAACTCGATGAGAAAATGGTGACGACAAATTCATTTACATGGCAGAAATGAGGAAAATACAGCAGAAAGAATTTATTATCACATCATTATTTACACAAGATAGATTCTAATCTTGTAATTGTAGTACTGACCATTTAAAACAGCGTACTAATGAGTGATGGAAGAGAATCAAACAAATGTTGAATGGATAGTATTTTAATTATTAATGAAGCCATTTAATTGCTGTAACCCAATAAACAAGAACAGCAAAGTAATCGTGAATGGGTTATATGCAATAGATGTCTCTTAAGCTATCAGTAAGCAGAACAATTTAGTTCTACAAATTAGATAATTAATTCTTGCAATTTGTTTCAAGATATATTATTCATTCCAATTAACCTTTGATACAGGGCTATTATTTTCACACCGACAATCCCTTCAAAGACTGGCCCAATGCATTTGAGGAAGCTCTTAAAAAGCAGAAAGAAGGAGATCTACCCAATGCTGTATTACTGTTAGAATCAGCAATTTTGCAAGACCCCTATGATGCAGAGGTAGGCTGATGATATTTAACAGTCACAGATTATATGTTAATGCACTGATAATTCCAAAGCATACATGCAAATCTGAGTGTTGAAATATTATTAGTGGGGTTATGCCTAGTAATACAAAACAGGTTATATAGTTCGTCGTCACTAATGTTTGCAACACACCATGAAAACTGATTCAGGCCTTTTAGAACAATAATAAACATTTTTATAGCACCACTATCGTAACAACTCATCTTTAGATACTTGCTGCTATAAATCTAGATACAAAGAGCCAAATCTTACTTTTTTGATTTTGAGTGGGGATTCCAGAGTTTGCCAGATTACAGGCTTGGTTACCAGCGGTGGCATGATTTAAAATTAGGGAAAATTCTGAGGCCAAATTGGTGGAACTCATTAGTACTGACCTTGCGTATTCTGTCCCTTTTGGTTCTCAGTGCCAGATACCTCACTGAAAAGTAGGACAGTTACACATAAACCATTCAGTCCATCTACCTGGCAGTGAACTTAGTGATTCAAATGCTACTTTATTTCTTTGCTGCTGCCCCATCCAATTGCTGCAATTAAACTTGGCTACTGAAAAACTCATCTCCATTACTTCCCTTTTGCATGGATTTATGCTGATAATCATGGCTATGCAAATAGACTGACGGGTTCTTGATTGGCAAGGGGATCGAGGTTTACGGGGAGAAGACAGGAGAATGTGGTTGAGACGCACATCAGTCATGATCAAATGATGGACCAGTCCTGATGGGCTGAATGGCCTAATTCTGCTCTTGTGGGCTTACAAAAATCTTGCATGTCAGTTCTGTAGAGCAGAAGGATCCCAGCTTAGATACCATTGTTCAAACCTAGCAGAACTTATCAAGCAGCGTTTCAAAATGTCAGTGTATTTTGTCACGATGGTAAAAAGAGATCAGCACTGAATATCGTACTGATAGAAAAGTGTGTTCGGAACCCTTGATGGGGAATTAATGATAGAGAGCAAGGAAACAGAAGATAACTTAAACCAACACTTTGCTTCGGTCTTCACGATGCAGGACACTATAAACATTCCCAAGGATAACAGACAAACAAGGTGTGAATGGAAGATTCTCAAAGGGAATATAGTTACCGAATGAGGGGATGCTCATTTAAAACTGAAATGCAAAAGAATTTTTCCTCCCAGAGGATAATGAGTATCTGGAAATATTTTCTCCAGACAGTTTTGGAAGTGTTTCAAGAGGAGGTTGGTATATTTTTCAACTATTAGGGAGGTGAGGACTATGGTGGCCTGGCACAAAAGAGGAGTTGAGGCCGGGGACATATCAACCATAAACTTGTTGAACAATGAGGCAGGTTTGATGAGCCAAATGGCCTACTCCTGCTGTTATTTCCTATGTGCCTACGATATTACATTTGCTGGTTTACATTATTTCAGTGCATATCTTATTCATCTTACTTTGATTGGATACACTTAATATGTCAATTTAAGAGTTCATGTTGAAACGATTTCCTATGTAGTCTAGAGATGTTGTATGTCACTCTATATGCAAAAGCCTAAGTTTTACTTCATCCACACAATACGTTGCATTGAGAGTAACTAACATTTTAGGCAACAGTCCAACTTGAAACAGCTTAGTCCTACTGGGAACATGGGTTGGGGAAATCACATGACAGTGTTGAAACCCTATCTCTTACCACTATTCCTTTAAAAAGTACAATTCCCCATTAAGAAAAGAACTAGTGAACTTACTCTGCACAGTCTAAAGATTAGTTTCGGCTCCCTATCAAGTGTTATGCAGTGAATTCAGTTTATTTACCTCCATGCTATTTGCCTGGTCCCTGCAGCTAAATTAAAACATAGCATTTTTCTTTTGAGAGGAACTTACTTTATTACAGGATAGCCTGTTTACACTGTAGGCCATTTTCCATCTGTATTTGTATGAATCCCGTCCTTCCTGCTTATTCTGCATAAAACACATAGCACTGTTAACTCAGAAAAATGACCTCGGGCACTTTATAGGAACAATTCTTAGAAGCAATCAATATGGAGAGATTTATTCAACTAATCAAATGCACCATTCCAAAAACTCTCATTTGTACCATTACCTCTTTTTTTGATGCTATTCAAATTTTTCCCTTTTAATTATTTGCTTACTGTATATGCTGGTTTATAAATTGACACTTCAAGCCTTGAAATAGCCCTTCAAAAATGCCGAGAATAAAGGTGGACCATTGACATGGTTTTATGTGGTCACCAACCTTGGTGTTCATCACGAAGGCACTGATCTGTTTGGTTATGATTTGGCAGGTCCTTACAGAACAGCATTTATTACCTGCATGATCTTTGCAACCAGTGATAAGGTACCACTAAGTAAGAAGTCTGTTTGTGGGTTGATGACTTGAGGTTTATAACTACTGTGAATACTGCACATTTGTGGCTGATTGGGAATTTGACCTGTTGGCGAAGTGTATGTAGAAACAATAACTCTTACAACTGAAAAAAGGGGATTATCTTACACACTAGATTGACTTGTATGCCATGATTTACTGTACCTCTCAGTGTATTTATAGAGATTTACCATAACTTTTTCTTTGTTTCTATATTTCTCTTTATAAGCTGAGGTTCCCATATGCCTTTTTGATACTCTATGTAAGTTGTCCTGCTACCTTTCGAGATTTGAGTACATGCACCCTAGCCCCCCATTCCTTCACTCCTTTTAAACGACCAATATGAAATAAATAAGCTGCCATTTAGCTTATATTGCATCTCTTCATTTACCCTACCAAAATGAAACACCTCATACTGCACCTTTTAGTGCAGACGCAAAGCCTGGTAGCTTATCATGGTTGTCAGCAGGCCTCAGTCACATCAAGGAGGCCAGCCTTCACTTAGTGGATCATTTTGCAAGAAGGAATAAGATAAGGGAGTACTCAATAAATGGTGCAATACTAGGAAGCTCAGAGGAACAGAGGGATCTTGGATTGCTTGTCTACAGATTGCAGAAGGCGGCAAGGCATGTTAAAAAAGCATACGGTATGCTTGCCTTTATCAGTCATGGAACAGATATAAGAGAGGGGAGGTCATGTTGAAGCTGTACTGAACTTTGGTTAGGCCACAGCTAGAGTACTGTGTGCAGTTCTGGTCACCATACTATAGGAGGGATGTGACTGTACCAGAGGTGGTACAAAGTAGATTCAAAGGATACGGCCTGGGATAGAGCATTTCAACTACAAAGAGATGCTGAATAAGTTGGTGTTGTTTACTTCGGATCAGGGAAGATTGAGGAGGGGCCTGATGACAGAGATGTATAAGATTATAAGGAGCATGGAATAGAAGGCAACTGTTCCCCTTAGTTTGGGAGAACAATGACAAGAGAATAATTTTGAAGTGTGAAAGGCAAGGAGTTTAGAGGGAATTTGGGGAAAAACTTTTTCACCCCAGCCCTTGCTGCTGTACTGGAGGCCTGTTTTCTTCATGGGATGAGAGACAGACAGACCGGGATTAGAGAAGTTGAACACAGATCGCACAGCTATTACATCGTTGGTGCAGGTGGAGAAGTGTCCTAAATGGGTGAGTAGGCAATGCTGAGGAGATCCAGAGTTAATGGTGTCAGGGGCTGGGGTGGGTGAGATCTCACAGGCAATACTGAGAGTGGTAAAACAAATACCTTGGTGGCAGGTTGGTAAAGTTGCAGAGATAGAATGAAAGTGACGTATCACAAAGAAAATTTTGGAATTTATCCAGGTGAGAGTGGAGAAAGACGTTAACTTTCTTCCAACAATTCTGGGCATTCCTCCAGACAACTGAAACTCTTTTAACCCAGGTGACGATCTTCGGACCAAGCTTGCATTGTTTTGTGTCATGTCTTCCGGTGTTGGTCCTGGGGCAGGGACAGGAAGAAGTCCTGTGTCAACACCAGTTTATCCAACTGGACCTCCAGGAACCAGCCGGCAAAGCAAGACATTGGTTTCCCCAGAATGCCATGTCTCGAGCAAATGTCAAGAACCCTTGGCACAAATGTAGATTAATCAGATCAGCCGTGACTTTATTGAATGGCAGAGCAAACCTGAGAGGCTGAGTGGCCAACTCCTGATTCTAATCTGAATGTTCACTTGATTTTCTAAATTGCTGTTCACCCAAAACATCCGGTTCCACTGTTGGTTTAAAAGCATTTCTTCTCATCATGTCTTCTAGTACACTTCTATGTTTATTAACCCTGTCCATTCCTTTCACATTCTGGTTACACAACTGTGCCCATATCGCTACCCTGGACTATTCCCTTGTCATCGTGCTTTAACTTGACAAATACTTTCACACGTGACACCCCACTGTTCTCTCTGATTCTCCCTATTTATAGCACTTCCCAGAACATGGTCCCAGCGTGGTTCAGGTGAAGAACATCCCAACAGTACAATCTCTCTTGTCACAGTATTGGTGCTAGTGTCCCATGACTCCAAACTCATTTCTCCCACACCAGTCTTTGAGCCGTGCATTCAAACTTCTTTTTTGATCCTATGCAAATTTGCTTGTAGCTCAGGTATAGTAATGCAGAGATCATTACCTTTGTGTTTCTACTTTTTCATTTAATGCCTCGTTATTTGTCTCTCTTAGCAGAACTTCTTTCTTACTGTAGCTTATATCATTGGTATGCATGAATACCATAACAACTGAACCTTCCTCTTTCAGTCCAGGCTCCTCTTCAGGCAGGAGGAAAATTCCTCAAATCTGCCACCAGACACGCAGTACAGCCTTAAGGACTCACTTTGTCAGCTGCAGAGAACTACCTCTATTCTCCTAATTATATTTTTTTTAGCCTTCACATTTTCAATGGTTCCCTGCATCATGGTGCAGTTGATCCACCCTTCAGTCTCTGCTCTCATCCACACAAGCTACAAGAACCCTGAACCTGTTTGACAATAACAGGCTAAGACTCTTCCACTTGCTGATCCCCATATCTGCTTCATTCACTGCCTCAGAGAACAAGGTGTCCAGGCATCTTCATCTCTCACTGATACATCATAGCATCTGTGTCTGTGTTTCAGTTCGTCAACTCTGAGCAGACATTTGGTCGTGCTGAAACATTTACAGTTGCTGTGTTATTGTGGTGTAAACTGGTGACAACCAGTCTCCATTTAGTACAGCTGCTACCTGCCATCTTTATTGTGTTTTATTGAATTAATTAGCTTTCAACTTCTATTTTGTCACTTATCATTTTTTACCCACCAGTCAACTTGAAAATCCTTCATCCGTAATTATATAAAATTACATACATAATATACATAAATATTGTAATTTGAAACAGGACAAAACTGACAATGTCAAAAAAACTTATCTGTAAAGTATTGTACCTTTTTCCATAAACATTGCAATTGCATTCTTGTGAATATAATTTGTTATTTAGTACTGTTGCTTCTTTGCACTGACACTGTTAGTATGTCCACAGGCATGGCAGTACTTGGGTACCACACAAGCAGATAATGAAAATGAACAAGCTGCCATTGTTGCTCTCCAGAGGTAAGCCTGATAAAACAAGATGTCTACGCTAATTTCCCTGTGCTGGAATAGAGAATATAACGTAGTTTGGTCCGTGGATGAATGAGTTAATTTTGTTAGTTATACAAAATTTCAGATAATGAAAATGGATTCAGTGGGGTGGAATCTGGTATGAGGATTTATAAATGCCAGAATGTTTGCGACTGGCTTCATGAACCATAGAGAGAAAACATGGCCAAAGTTGCAACGAACAAGACATCCCCCTCTTCAAATTGCTTTAACACGTATTTGCTTTCAACTTGGCAATTATTCTCGATGTATTATAAGAAAGTGCGTCACATACTAGGTCCCATATATTTTTTTGGTAGAGGAACCTGAGTTGAAGATGAAAACATGTGAGTGGTTTTGATCATATCATTTGAAGTTTTATTTTACACTGGTTGCTGCCTTTGGTTATAACAGCTGTCTCTGTAATTGAATCTTATCATCCATTGAATCACAGTAAATCATTTGGGCATTTCCTGAGTGGCATTTTAGAACAGAGGCACATGTTGGGCAATGCTATTCTGTTGCCTGTCCAAACAACAGCAAACAAACAGACTCAATTTCCCAGATTCTGTCATTGTCATCCAACTGGGCATATCCTGTCCTACCGATAGCTCACACCATTTTACACAAAATGCACATGCCACTAATCTTCATGCCAGACCACAAGACTGAAGATCAACCAAGAATTAAGATCAAACAAGAGTTATGATCAGCAGCTGTTACACCTCTTCAGTGTACCTCAAGGGTGAACACCCCTTAAAGGAAAGACAGTTAAAGCAGCGAGCACTGTCGGATCTAAGTAGTCCCACAAATAGTGGATGAAACCAAATCATCTTAGTCCCACCATTCCCAATTGTGAATCTTCATGTAATTAAAATAGTAGAACATCAGCAACTGTGACAATTCCCATCAAAAGTATGAAAGGTATGTGTGAAGACAATAATGACTCCAGATGCTGAAAGCCAGAGTCAATAGATGGAGAGTTGGAAAAGCACAGCAGGTCAGACAACATCTGAGGAGCAGGAAAGCCAATGTTTCAAACCATAACCCTTTGTCAGGACTGGGGAGAGGAGGGGAGCCCAAAAATAGAAGGGGGTGTGGGGCTGGAGGGAGGATAGGTAGATGGCGATAGGTGGGTACAGGTAGCAGGTTATTGTGGTTGATTAATTGGAAGGGTGGAGCAGATAGATGAGTCAGAAGATGGACCGTTTGTGGGAGGGAAGACTTTGAAACTGGTAAAGTCAATGTTCAGGCCATTGGGCTGTAAGCTCCCAAGGGAAAATATGAGGTGTATGATATGATTCCATGCAGCTTTAGCCAAGGTGAAAGCTGATGGTTCTGCTTGGTATCCATAGGTATGAATCAGCCGAGTTTGATGGACACTGCAAAAATCACAGACCCGAATTGTAGATTGGAATATGTAGAATTTGGGTTAAGTTGTTGGACTAATAAAGGATTATTGATTAAATTAACTTGCTCACTCCCCCAGCTGTGTTTCCTAAGGCTTCATTCTTGGTTGATCAGTTTCCCTTAATGGTTGGTGGGGATTTTTCTTTGGAAGATGGAAAGGTTGAATATTTCTGTTGAACTTGTCTCTTCCTAGTCACTCAATGTACCTATTGTCTGTCTTATATTCATTGTAAATAGTTCATCACTGCATTAATCATAATTTTAATCAAATTTAGTTTTAGATGCCCCCATCATCTGTCTATCACGATACAACGTTCCTTGTCCGCGTAACAATGTCTAACTAAAGAAGCCTACTTCCCTGCCTTATCTCCATAATCCTCAATTCTGTTACTGATTAAAAATCTATCTAAACCTTGAATGTACAATTGGTTCTGCTATAAATGTGTGTTTCTTCAGTACGAACTGGCTTTAACATGATTGAAGAATTTGGACCACTATTTATAGAACGCAAACTTTCCCTACCTGTATTGGCTGTAACATGATTCTGGCACGTTCCATTAGTTTAAATGGTGTGGCTATTGCGCAATTATCTTTTCATGCGAGATTGCAGGAGTATGGAACTCTTGCGTTAAATCAGAACTGACTGTACCCTATGATCCAACCTGAAAAGCACTCCGTATAAAGAATTCTACAGACTGTCTACCCTGAGAAAAGTTCTTCTTCACCTCTGTCTTAAAAATGAATGACCACTTACTCTGAGATTTTGCTGTCTGGCCCTAGTTTCTCCCACAAGGTAAAACAACCTCTCCACAACTACCCTGTTAGCCCCCCTAAAAATCTTAAATGTTTCATTTTAACCCCAGTGGGGTTAAAAGGTCTCCTCTCATTCCACTAAACTCCAGTGATTCCAGGCCCAACCTACTAAACCTCTCCTCATAAGACAATTGCTCCTTTCCTAATATCAGGCTAGTGATACTTATCAGGACTGCCTTACACAAGAGAACGAAAACTGTTCACAGTAATCCAACTGTGAACTGATTCATGCCAATGTGTAGTTATAACAAGACTTCCTATTTTTATACACCATTCCCTTTAACATCTAGGCCAACAGTCCATTTATCTCCTCCATTGTCTGTTGAACTTCGATGTTAGATTTTTTTTGTGATCCAAATATGAGGACCTTCAAATCCTCATGTACCACAACTTTCTGCAGTCTTTTTCCATATAAGTATTGTTCAACATCTCTATTCTTCACATTAAAATACATAACCTCACATTTTCTCACATTATATTCCATCTGCCAAGTTTAGATCACTCATTTAACCTGTCTATATTTCTCTGTGGTCTCTGTGTCAACCTCACTACTTGCCTTTCCACCCAAATTTGTGACATCTACAGACTTGACAGTGCATTTGCCTTTGTAATCCAAGTCATTAATGTATGAAGTGTAATGAAATAAATGTGGTCCCAGCACTGATCCCTGTGGCACTTCACTAGTTACAAGTTGCTATCCTGAAAATGGTCCCTTTAACCAAACACTTTGTTTTCTTGTGGTTAATTAATCATCAATACATGCAAATATATTACTTTCAACATCATGGGTCCTTTTCTTGTTAAGTAACTTCATATACAGAACATTACAAATACCTTTTGAAAATCCAAATGTATTACATTTGCTGGTTCACCTTTAACTATGCTGTTTGTTAGCTCCTCAAAGAGCTGTAATAAATTTGTCAGGCATGATTTCCCCTTCATGAAGCCATGCTGACTCTGCGTGATTTAATGCTCTACTATTGCATACTTCATAAACGAGTCTAGTATTAGCATTGCACCATGTAATTTCACAATTAAAGCAATAGATTAAATGTGAAGGGAATATAATTGTCAAGAAAAGAACAAAGTAAAAAAACAAAATTATGATCATAAGGAACATCTCAGCTTCAGAACAGATATATTGTCACCTTTTTTTCCCTATCTAAATAAGTGTTATCCAGTAAGTTAGCCCAAAGCCACGTGTCTAATTCAGAAGTGATAGATAACAAAGTGTGGAGCTGGATGAACACAGCAGGCCAAGCAGCATCTCAGGAGCACAAAAGCTGACATTTCAGGCCTAGACCCTTCATCAGAGAGGGGGATGGGGAGAGGGAACCGGAATAAATAGGGAGAGAGGGGGAGGCGGACCAAAGATGGAGAGAAAACAAGATAGGTAGAGAGGAGAGTATAGGTGAGGAGGTAGGGTGGGGACAGTCAGTCCAGGGAAGATGGACAGGTCAAGGAGGCGGGATGAGGTGGTAGGTAGGAAATGGAGGTGCGGCTTGAGGTGTGAGGAAGGTTTGGGTGAGAGGAAGAACAGGTTAGGGAAGCAGAGACAGGCTGGGCTGGTTTTGGGATGCAGTTGGGGAAGGAGAGATTTTGAAGCTTATGAAGTCCACATTGATTCCGTTGGGCGGCAGGGTTCCCAAGGGAATATGAGTTGCTGTTCCTGCAACTTTCGGGTGGCATCATTGTGGCAGTACAGGAGGCCCATGATGGACATGTCGTCTGAGGAATAGGAGTGGGTGTTGAAATGGTTCGCGACTGGGAGGTGCAATTATTTGTCTAATTCAGAATATTGATGTGGACATTTACAATTCTGGTTAAATAAGAGACAAGTCTAAAACATCATTGTTAGGGATGTAATCCTGACACTTTTAATTCATACTGAGTTTGCAGGTGTACTTTAACTATTTGTGCACTTGTTGGTAAAATGACAGGTGAAATGAAGAGTATATGAGTGTCTTTTGTCAATTGTGACTATAGCTTTCCTGATTACTGATAGGTACTAAATGTGGAATATTGACACAAAGTGCATTCACCTGCATAATATGTACATAAAGTGGTTCCTACTAAAATTGGCGCATATTGTCTGGGCAACAATTTCTGCCAGACATTACAGTCAGCCTTTTCAACTTTTCAGCTTTGTTTTAAAGTAATGCTTTAAAATTTAATCTACAAAAAAAAATCCACGTTGGATGTAAGACATCTAAATTGATTAATTAATCAATCCGATACAATGCAGCATCTTCTGAAAAGTGAATCATGTATTGAATGACTGTTATTTGAATATAATTAATAATATAATTACCCAAATTGTCCAGATTAATATTTTCCACATTATTTAAGTGTATTTATAGCAGAGTCTTGTCAGTCCTCCCGATCTTATAAAGTAATCTCCAAAGCATTTGAGTATGTAGACTGAAAACTGTTGTGCCACAGTTGTCTCTGGAACAACCATATATCTATTTGCTTTCTAGATGTCTAGAACTACAGCCTTGCAATTTGATTGCTCTGATGGCATTGGCAGTAAGCTTGACCAACATAGGTCTGCAACAAGAAGCTAGTGAAGCTCTGAAAAACTGGATTAGACATAACCCCAAATACAAATATCTAATAAGAGGGAAAACTGGGTCTCCAGCCCTTGGGAGAAAAGAATCTAAAGAAACAGATGACAGGTAACTACAAATCAGTGTTTTAGGCATTATGAAGAATTTGTTCTACCAACTCAATTACTGGTCCAGCAAAAGAAAGTAAATTTGCATACAATGTATTTTAATTGAATGAATTCACACCTGTAATTGGAAAATTAG
This sequence comes from Stegostoma tigrinum, assembly GCF_030684315.1. Lineage (NCBI taxonomy): Eukaryota > Metazoa > Chordata > Chondrichthyes > Orectolobiformes > Stegostomatidae > Stegostoma > Stegostoma tigrinum. The sequence continues at coordinate 37,144,225 of NC_081367.1, read as the reverse complement.
CTTTTAGCTATTTGATACTCAATTACTATAAACATGTTCAGTTCATCCCTTGCAGAAGTGAAAGATCTGTTTTTGAAAGCAGCCCATCAGAATTCTGATGCAATAGATCCGGACCTGCAGACTGGATTAGGTGTACTTTTTAACCTCAGTGGAGAATACGACAAAGCTGTTGAGGCATTCAATGCTGCCCTAACAATTCGACCACAGGTAAAATCTCACTGATTTAAATGATAAATCATTCTATAATTTCTGTTTTAGCAAGGCCTTTTCACCTTCTAAACTAAATTGGAAAGAGACAATGACAATAGAAATTAGTTACATTTTGTCAGCAAGAGGGCGTTATTATATTTATTATCCTTTCTGTTTTTGATATTTCATTTTGGCTTCATTCTACCACACAGTCCTATATACCTAGAAATAATGACCATGTAAGATGAAATGAATATTGAAAAGTTGTAACAATCGTTGTTATGCCTGTGAATTGTTGGTTTCGTGTCCAACATTGTTATTTCACTAAACAACAGATTCAGTAATCATACAAGTAACACATAATGCCTTATTTCAACCCACTGTAATGTATGTAGTTTTCATCTGATTTGAGAATTACCTATAAACTAAGAGGTTTATTTCATCGTTCAGCAGTAAATAGCGGGACAAAACATTATTCAACCATATTTCGTGATCAAAGATAAATGAACACTTGGCCGTTACCATTCTGTAGGCTTTTGCACTAGAGGTTTTTGGCAACTAACTATCCAGAAAGCACAGAGTATCTGGCACCTGTGTGAACCCCTAGGAACTGTGTGTTCTCATAATCAATCAGATTGAAAAAATGCTAATTGCTGCTTCAGAACTTGCGCCAGGAGTCCCAGAACTGTAAAATTGATGTCAAATCAGGCAATTGCCAAAAGAGAGAGTAACGGAGGAGATGAGAGAGAAAGTTCAATAATAAAATCTGAACGGATGAAACTATTCTTGAAAAGCCAATTCTTGTTAGACATCTTCGGTTAAAACTAGATACACTAAAGACACAGTGAAATGGAAAAACCCCAAGTGTTTTTGACACATTTGTTGAAGATATCAGGTAAGTAATGCAGCCTCACACATAATATCATCAAGTTTGCAGATGACAAATGAAGGTGGATAAACTGTAAGGCGGATGGAGTGAGCTTTGGTATGATTTGGAGAAATTGAATGCTTGGGAAAATGCATGACAGATGAAGTATGATATGGATAAATATAAGATTATTCACATTGGTAGCAAAAACAGGAAATCAGATTGTTTTCTGAATGGCCATAGAGTGGGAAAGGGGAAGCTGCAATGGGACCTGGGTGCCCTTGAATATCAAGGGTAGCTTAAAGTAAGCAGGCAGGTGCAGCAAGCACCGAAGAAATGTATATTGTCCTTCATAGGGAGAGAATTCAGAACAGGAGTGAGGTTGTCTTGCTGTAATTATACAGGGACTTGGTAAGAAGACACCTGGAGTATTGTATGTAGTCTTGTCTACTTATCTGAGGAAAAATGTTCTGACTATAGAGGGAGTGCAGCAAAGGTTTAACAGACTGATTCCCAGGATGGCAGGACTGAGAAGAGAGACTGGATCGGTTCGGACTATATTCACTGAAATTAAACTTTTCAAGAATGAGGGGTTGGAGACAAAACAATGAATGTTTTCATGAAGGAATTTGATATAGTTCTTAGGTCTAAAGGGATAAAGTGGGAATAGGGTTCCCAACTAGATGATCATATCAAATGGCAGAACAGGCTCCGGGGCTGTTTTTTGATGTTAATTCAATGCCAAATTGTTTGAAGAGATACAATTATCATGCAATGTGGGGACAAGCAGAAATCTCTGACTGCAACTTCTTTATTTCCACATTTAACAAACCTGGACAATGCCCATGTTTCAGGTGGCAAGTATCATTTGCACCACATAGGTGCCAGGCAATGGCATCTCCAACAGGAGAGAATCTGACCACTATCCCTTGAATTCAATAGTGCTACCATTGCTTAATCTCCCACTAACTGCGAGTTATCATTGACCAGAGATTATGGTGACAAGAGCAGGTCAGAGGCTAGGGCTCCTGCTGTGAGTCTCTCCCCAAAGCCTTTCCATCATTCACAGGGCGCAAAGCAGGTGTGTTATAGAATACAGCCCTCTTGCCTGTTTGGATGCAGTTCTAACAACACTCAAGAAGCTTGAGCCATCCAGGACAAAGCAGTCCACTTTACTGACATTCACAACCTCAGCACGAACACTCAGTTGCAGTTATATCTACCATCTAAAAGAAGCACTGTAGAAGTTCACCAAAGCTCTTTTTCCAAACCCATAACCACTGCCATCTAGGACAAGGGTAGCAGATACATGAGAATACCACCATTCATAAGTTCCCCATCAAGCCACACACCATCCTGCATTGTAATTATATAGTTCTTCATTCAGTTTTACTGGGTCAAAATCCTTGAACTGCCTCCATCCAATGTGAGCCTTCCTCCACCAAATGCATTGGAGCAATTCAAGAAAAAAGTTCAATATCTCCTTCGTAATGCCAACTCTCAGAGTGAGCAGTAAAAATAAGCAAACTGTTGGAGAAACTCAACAGATTTGACAGCATCAGTGGCGAGAAAAACAGGTAATGTTTCAAGTCCAATCTGATTGAGCATGTCATACCAAACTCAATGTTAACTCTTCTTCTCTTTCTATAGACGGTGCCAGACCCACTGAGTTTCTTCAGCGTTGTCTGTGTTTGTTTCAGATTTCCAGCATCCACAGTATTTTGCTCTTATTATCGGGCTGGCCAATAATAAATACACTTACCAAGCAATGATGCCATATTCTATGAAGAACAACAATAAATCCTTGCATTCCAGCCACACTAAAATACCACAAAAAACAATTTTTGAAAGTTAGAATTATTCAACAAATATAATCAAAATTCAGTTTCTACATGCACAATTATTATGCAGCTGTCATTATATTTAAAGTTAATGCATTAACAATTTTTTTAAAGTAGCTAACAACTGACAACACAAACAGAAATGTGATATAAAAAATTAAATATTGTGATGTAACTTCTGTCTATCTAAATTTCTCTGACAATAGTTTTTAAAATGCTTTAATACTTCCAAGGATTATTTGTTGTGGAATCGTCTTGGAGCTACATTAGCAAATGGAGACCGGAGTGAAGAAGCTGTTGAGGCTTATCAAAGAGCTTTGGAAATTCAACCTGGCTTTATCCGCTCAAGATACAATCTGGGAATCAGTTGCATAAACCTGGGAGCCTACAGGTCAGTGCTAAATTCAATTTTTCTAGATATTTACATTTGTAATTTTGATTTCGACTTTGTTGAAGAGAGGAGTTCAGTACTGAGGATTTGAGCAAACTTCACTCCTTTTCACCATGTATTGGTTGACCCAAGTCCTTCAAAATGCACCATAGCACTTTTGCCCTTTCAAAGAAGGTTGATTACTCTGTTCAGTAAAGTGCAGGATACAGTCCTGGACCAAACTACTTCAGTTGTTTGATCGATTCTCCACAATAAGATCAGAAGTAGGGATGTTTGCTGATGCTTCTACAATGTTCAGAACAATTTGCAGTTAGCTCGATATAAAGGCTATCAGTATCCATGTGCAGAAAGACCTGGGCAATATCCAGGCATAGACTGATAAGTGGCTAGTATCATTCATGCTACACATCCCAGGTAGTGACAATCTCTAACATGAACAAATCAAACCATCGCCCTTCACATTCAATGGCATTACCATCACCAAGTCCCCCCACTGGTCTAAGAGTTACCATTGAAAGGGACTTGAAATGGACCACCAAATAAAACTTGTGACTGCAACAGCAGGTCAAAGACTGAGAGTTTTGGGTTGAGTAACTAACCTCCAGACTTCCTAGCACCTCTCCGTCATCTACAAGGTAAAAGTAGGAATGTGACGGAATACTGTCTACTTCCGTGGATAGGTGCAACTCCAACAACACTCAACAAATTAAAAAATATCCAGAACAACGCAGCCTGCTTGATTATAACCCAAACACCACCTACAATATATGCACTCCCTTCACCATCAACACACAGCGGTAGCAATGTACTATCTCTACATGATGCTTTGCAGCAACTCACCAAGATTCATTTCATAACAACTTCCAAAACAATGATTTCCACCACTTGGAAGGACAAAAGTAGCAGATCCATAAACTGCAAGTTCCCCTCCAAGCCACTTACCATTCTGATTTGCAACATTATCATTGTTCTTACACTGTCACTGGGTGAAATTCTTAGAACTCCTTCTCTATCATTATTGTAGGTGTTCCTCCACCCCAGCGATGTTAGCAGCTCAAGATAGCAGCTCACCACCACCTTCCCCAGGGCAATTAGATATAGGTAACAAAAACTGACCCAGCCATCGATGCACACGCCATGAATTAATTAAAACAATTCTGTTTTAAAAGTTCTAAATTTTCTGATGACTAGCCCTGCTGGCTAGTTAATTGGTTAACTTTCTCTCTGAATAATTTAGTCAGCAGTAGCAAACAGGAAACATTTTTACTGTGGTTTCAACATTGTCAACAACTTGGTGACAACATGAAATCTTAAAGTATCTTAGTCTTTCTTGCAGCATAGCCATTCAAAAGTCTGGTTCATGAATTTGATTTACTTCCCTCATTTTGGGTTCAAGGATATTTGAGACTACACAATATAAGATAGAAACTTGCATTTGCATGGTGCTTTTCATAACTTCGAGATGTCACAAGTGTTTTCGGGCCAATGAAGTATTATTTGAAGAGTAGTCATATTAATGTAGGAAACATAGCAATTGATTTGAGCACTGCATGGACCTACATACCATAAGGAGCTAATGACCAGATAATCTGTTTTAAAGATGTTTGTTGAGGGATAAGTATCAGCCAGAAGATCACGAAGAATGCTGTTCGAATAGTTCTATGAAATCTTCCATATTGTGAGTTTCACATTTCATTTGTAAAATGGTATCAACCTCTGCATTGCACTAAAATACCAACCTGGATTCTGTGTACAAGTCTCCAGAATAGGGCTAAAGCCCCAGAACTTAATTCCGAGGTGAAAGTTCTAGCACTGAGCCAGTGATGATATCTGATGGTGCAATGATTAGAACCAGAGAGACACGATAACACTGCAAACCTGGGGCCAAAATGTAACCTTCATATTGCCTAACTTGAATCATCAGACATTCTTTTGTTTAAATCATTTTAAGAATTGGATAAATGTCTAAAAAGTCAAATAAACACAGGTTATGGATCACATGATGATTTTAGGATTGTCTGAGTTGCCGATGGATTGCCCTTTCAAAGACAAGATGGGGCAAATATCCTCCTCCAGTCCTCTAACCACATATGTCATGTTGGAAAAATGTGTATTGATGGACAGACAGTAATCACAGCAAGAGCAGATCTTGTATTAAAGAATGCAGCTTTGAGGAAGAGACCAAAGCAGACAGTTCAGACTTGAGATTCAACAAATTTGGAGGGGTAACATGAAATAGTAGTCTCGGGATAATAATTGGAAATTAGATATCCAGGATTATTCTGGTCATTTCTCTATGTACTTCGTCCTGTTACCCACCTGTTGCTCAGTGATGCCATACACTGAGTTATCTGCGTCCCCATTGTTGGGCAATAATACTTTACATGTTAAACAGAGTCAGTTAGCTCAGTTGGCTGGATAGCTAATTTGCAACGCACAGTGATTCCAACAGCATGGGTTCAATTCCTGCACATTTACTATGAAGTCCACTCCTTCTCAACCTCCACCCTTACCTGAAGTCTGGTGACCCTCAGGTAAACCATCAGTTGTCTCTCTCTAACAAGAGATTAGGACTGTGGTGACTTTACCGTTTATATGTGTGTCACCAAAGTTCACACATCAAGTTGTTAGTAAAAACTAGAAGGCCGTCCTTCCTAACTGTTCCAGTGCAGAATCCTCTGCAGTGTTCCATACCTAACAACATCCCTCAAATTCACCAAAACCCTGCAAGCTTCATAAGTGCTGGAAATGACAATTTCCTCTCCCCAAAAGCATGCTTGCTACATGTTGCCTACTATTTCCACATTTATCCCAGACTTTTTTGAAGGCAAAAGATAAGACGATAACTGTATAAGGAAAGAGATTACAGAAATATTGTTGATTTATGAATTCACAGAGTGAATTTCATAACTCAAATTAATCTCCAAAACAATTATTGCAAAAATTTCAGGATACAGTGTAATGAAAACAGAATTTGACTTAAGCCACAATGAAATAATTCTCTTGATTACTACCTTGTTTATAATGTAGTAATGCACACTATCATAAAGTAGCATTACCTATAACGTCTGTAGCAGCACAATAAAAGATTTGTCAGTCATACAATAAAATCAGTGTGCATTGCACACATCTCTTGCGTCAGATTTATTTACATCACATCAAAGAAAAATGTAATAGAATTACTCAAGAATTATCTCTCAAGTCTTGTTTAATGTTCATATGAATTTGAAGTGTTTATTTCACAGTAATTTGCTTTTCCAGTCTTCAAGGAGCACAAACTTACACTTTAGCATGAGTTGAAATTATATGATATTGTTTTGTAAAGCAGAAGAATAATCTGGTGGAAGGATATTAATACAAAAGAGAAAATAATGCTAAATGAATAGACACAAAGAACATGAGCTTTCTCTCAAAAAGAATCAAAGGATGACTGTTATTTTTAAAGATTGCAAAGGTTTGGAATTTAGTAAATAGCAATAAATTACTCCCAGTGGTTAGTGAAACAACCAAAATCGAGCACAAATTTAATCAAAAAAAGTTAAGAGATTAAAAATGTGCTGAAACACACTTGATTGGAAAATAGCTGAAAGAGATCTGTAACTTCCTTTATAAAAAGAGAAGTAATGTCTGAAGAAAAGAATTTCTAAACAGTGAGCAAACAAGAGAGGAATTCCTGTGGAGAAAAACATTGGCACAAACAAGATAGATGAAGTAAACTGTCTCAGTTCTGTAATATTCTGTTTCTAATTTAAAGATCTTTCACATATGTAAGTCTTCATTAGGCAAGAGAATAGTGCTAAAGGACAGATAATGCTGTTCCTGTATTTTTGTGAAGATTTAGAACAAGTCCACTAAAACTATAGATTAATTAACTATAGAAAACATTCATTCCAGAGTGTTCAGTTCTTCATACTCTAGTGACCATTGTTCCTCCAAAATGGTGCCTACAGCATGCAGACACACTACTGACATTACCCACAGCAGATAATATTCTGCTAAGGCCAAGCAACATTGATTTTGCGTCAGCACAACCATTTTTCAGCTTAACACTGCAATTAATTCCTTCCTTAACCTTGTACACATCCTCACTTGTACACCAACACAGCATCTTTCTGCTTGAGCTGTCCCTGATCAGCTCATTTGACTGTGAAACCATTTAACAGAACTCTAATTGCCTATTCACCAACAGTCCCAAACATTTCTGTATCTACATTACTGACCTTCGTATCATTCACTTAGCCATAATGCAGAAATGAAAGCCGCTACAAAAATAAGTATCCCAAACCAAATTGATAAATCAAATTATACCAAAGTGCATTCCCTTAGCAGCTTTCCTTTCTGTGCCTTTGTCTGTTGTTGGGCTGTGGCATGGCTGGTAGAAAGTTGCTGACTTTCATTCAGGCTGAGTGCAGATGGCCTTTCAGGTTGATCCCAAGCAGCTCTGGATCTAGAGGGCTATTTTCAGAAGTTCTACTGATTGGGAAAGATTGAACAGGCTAAAGGCTATTCTCCAGAAAAGTGAGAGCTGCAATGTGATCTGATAAAGTCTTCAAAAATGATTAAGTGGTGCAAATGGATTGACATTCAGGTCATGTTTTTGAATCCACGATAAGCTGAAACAAAAGGGCATCAACAGAGAATTACTAATAAATCAAACACAAAACTCAGGAACTCAAAGAATGAATACAAAACAGGAAAACTGCTACAAGTGTTTAAATGTATTGAAGGAAAAACTGTATAAAATACAAGGAAGAAGGCCATCTTGACAGGGTTAGATATCAAAAAGTTTAAAGAGGCTAGGAGGGAGCATAATAGCTGAGCTAATTGAGTAGATTCTGTGTTATAGACCCTATGAGGGGAGTTTTGGTACACACAAGCATATGGGTCAGATCCAGAATATGTGATGGTGCAAATTCTAAAATCCTAATTCCTAGCTCCAACCCAGCAATTTCAGGACTTTAAGAATGTGTAAAAATAGATAGGAAACCTCCAGGTACAACATGGTTGGAAAGACTTATAATGAGTGACTGCATGTCCTAGGCCTCAGTAAAGCCAAGAAAAGACAATTTCAGGGAGACATTAAATGCTTTACCCTAACTGCTTAGCAATGTTGTTGAGGAGGAACAGCAGTGATCTGATTAAAATAAAGAAATTAATTGTAAAAGTTAATCCAGAAGGATATAATTGAAATGCTGAAGATGACTTCCGGAAGGATGGAATTAAAAAGCAGAAAGTCATGCTTTCATGCAATGAACCTTTGTTTAGACCATACTTGTAGGGCTATGGAAAATTGTGGTGTGCATGTCATGAAAAAGACTAGATTTCCTCCGTTTTCAATAAATGGTCCCAGGATCAGACGCTCCACGCTGGAGTTGTACATTGAACGTTCATGATATCTCCAAATGGCTCCATGTCAAACATGAAGCTAAATTAGTCAATCATGTGGATTCCTGGCCAGGAAATCTGCAAGGACCAAATAATGAAAGCTGTGGAGTTAAAACTTTAGCATATACAATTTTGCGTTTCTGTCATCCCTGTCTTCTAGTCTCCAAAATTTGATTGTGCACCGTAGTGTCACAAGTTTGCAGTCACCTTATGTATTGTCATTGGTTAACAAGTAGGCACTTAAAGATTACAACAAAATTATTGCTTACGTTGTGACAGGCACTGCCAGCTCCTTCTCAAGTCTGTATGCCTAACAATTATAATTGACTGCTTGTCCAAATAAAGTGCCTTCTAATTTTACTGCTAAATGAATGTTAATCTTCTGCAATAATCTTCACTCGTGGTGTAATCTAAAATAATTCATATTCTCAGTCATGCACGCAAGCAGCAATTTCCCTTGAAGATAGTGTTTGTTCAGCGACTGGCTTTGTTCCTTGGTACATCGGCAGCATGACTGCTATAATATTGTTAACACTTCAGTGATATATTCTGCCCCTTTATTACAAAATGCAACAATCCAACTTTGATAAATGTTTGTTGTATTGTACTTTCATATTGTTCAATTTAAAAACAAACATTCAGCTGATTTAATGGCAAGGGGATGTGCATTGTTACAAAAGCAAACCATTGCAGATGGTGGAATTACTCAGTAAGGCAGCCTCATCCATGCAAGAGAGAAACAGATTTAACATTCCAGATCATAACCTTTCACTCAAACTAAGAACAGGTAAAAATGCAAAATAAAATAAAAAATTGCAGATGCTGGAGATCTGGAAAAAAATACAGAAAGTGCTGAGGAAACTCAGCTGGTCTGGCTGCATGTGGGGGGAGTGAAGTTATCGAGTCCAGTGATTCTTCATCAGAGATAGGAATATGGTAGGTGAAAGCGTAACAGGTGGAAAAGATGTAAATGGAAGATCTACGATAGGGTGGAGGGCAGAGAAACTAAATGGCAAACTGTTTCATGGTAAAAAAAAACCATAGGGAATGATAATGGGACAAACAAGGAAACAAAAAGCTGATTCTAGGGTAAGTATGAAAGAAAGGTTCACAGTTGGCTGAATGATGTCTCTTTCAGTCCTTTTTTGCACAGAATCTTTACTACAAAAAGCATGACAGAACAAAATTGGGGCAGAGGTTATAATCTAAAATTGTTGAACATAACATTAAGTTCAGAAGCTTATAAAGAGCCCAGTAGGACGCTGAGGTGTTATTCCTCAAGCTTGTCTTAAGCTTCACTAGAACACTGTAGCAGGCCAAAGACAGTAACGTCAGTGTGGAATAAAGTGGAAAATTAGACATAACAGGCAACTGGATGCTTGGGATAAAATGTACACAGACTGAATGGAGATGTCTCCGTCTACATTTGGACTCTTCAGATTATTGATGATATTGTGAACAGTGAATACAGTAAACTAAATTTAGAGAAGTACATGTCAATGCTTTGACACTTAAAAGGAGTGTTTGGTGCCTTGGATATAGAGAAGGGAAGAGGTAAAAGGGCAGAAGTTGCATAGAATCATGGAATCCCTACAGCGTGGAAGCAGGTCATTCGCCCCCCTTGAGGCCATGCTAACCCTCCGAAGAGCATCCCACCCAGACTCACCCCTGTCCTTGTAACCCTGCATTTCCCATGACTATTCCACCAGCTTGCATATCTCTAGACACCATGAGCAGTTTAGTACAGCCAGTCAACTTAACCTCATAGGAAGCTGGAGCACCCAGAGGAAACCCACACAGACACGGGGAGAATATACAAATTCCACACAGTCACCCAAGGCTGGAATTGAACCTGGGTCACTGAGGGGCAGCAGTGCTAACCACTGTTTTGTGCTCCATGGAAGAAATGGAAATGTTGATACGGATAAAAGGAGGACTGTGGGATTTCAGCTATGACTGAAAAGTGGACTGATGAGTTACAGAGAACAGTCTCTTGAGAATGTTGAAAGGAGAGGGACAGAGGAAGACCAAGAAGACAATGAAGTCAAGGAGGTGAATTGAAGACTCAGATATGTGCTATGTGAGAGAAATAGAATGCTGGAATTGGAAGTAAAATCAATAAAATTTTGAAAATCAGAATATGAGCAGGAAATGGCATCAAGACAGTCAATGTATAGGCACTGTTACTGTTTTTATAGATTTTGCGGAATTGAATCTTTCAATCACATGCAAACTGTTCACAAAGAAAGACTCTTTTTATGCAAAGAGCCAGATTACCGTTCACTCTTGCTATTGGTAAAAGCATTCTTAATGTTTCTGCTATGTTTCTGTGATCTGCTGTCTGAATGTTAAATGACAGCTGAATAATCTTCCAAAGCAAACTTAGGAGAGGGAAAGCAGAACTTAGGGAATCAATACTCAGTGTAGCTCTCTTGATGTCTTTTTATTCAGACTTGCCCTTTCTTGAAATAAGATGCTGTCACAGATTATTTTCAATAATATAAAAATTTAATCACAGTTTCCAGCAGTTATAGGTCATAATACTCTGATTCAACACTGTTCATTTTAGTTTACCTGAAACAATTATTGCCTTCAATATTGAATGTTCAATAAATCCAATTTAGGACATTCTCTTCAAAAGTGAGGAAGAAATCTAGAAATACTATTTTGAATCATTTGCAGTATTTAGCACACCTTCCCATGACAGGATGTAAGACAGGATGGGGAAGGTCTAAAATCGGGGCTGTGCTTGCCTTCCAGCAGCCTCCATTATCGTTTTACCAGAGGTGGTGGAGGCAAGGGGTGGGGACATAGGCTAGGTAAGACCCTCTGTCGACTAAATAATGGCTGATAAAGTGTCAGCATCAGTGACTGCTTGGATTTTACCGGTGTTGAAGAAGCTGACACCAGATGTCCTGTATATTAGGTGAAACCTGTGGACCAGTGGCTAGGCAAGGTGGGGAATACATACCACCTTTAGAGCCTCCTTGTGCAAACTGAAGCCCACCCCTCCTCTACCACCTTAAGCTTGATCACCCCTGACAGACTCCCTTGAGATGCTAATGCAACATGATTTCTTCAAGGACTGTTGCAGACCCAGCAATAGCCATCATTCTCATTGGTGCTGCTGGGATAAGTCAGACACTAGCCATTTGATTGATTGGCACGTCTCAGTGGTAGGTGGAGTTTCTCTCTGAGTCAGAAAACTCATTCAATAAATGATCAGATTATCATTAAATTGCTGGGGACAATTGGCCAAGTTGGGTCATCCCTAATGTTTACATCAGGGATGGGGGTCATGGGTGCCTACATATTTGTGTGCAAACTGTTTCTCTTCATACATGGTGCTGACCCATGTAGTTTGCAAATACATAGAATTAAAGTAGAAAGCTTAGCACGTTAACATAGCACTTGAACCTGAATTGGCAAACTCTGTTTCCAATGTACTTTGAAGCAGAGGTGCAGTCATCAATAATATTCCTGATGTTTTGCTGGTTTTAACACTTTGTCTTACTTTTTGGAGAGCAGGAGTAGAATCAGTTCCTTAATTGTACTTTTTGTAAATGTGTTCCTTCTTTGCTTTCCTATCGTTGGTTTTTTTTCTAGTTTTAAGCAAGTCTACTCTACATCTATGATGTTAGTTTATTTTATCAATTGGAATAGTTTTCCCATATGATATGACAAACTAATTAATTAATTTGACAATTTATCTGAATAATTAAGTTGGGAAACTAATTAGGAAAATGCTAAATAGGGTCTACTGGAGGTTGAGAGGATTTGTAGCTTGGGTTTTGAATGAGATTGTAGACATGCTCACCAAGCTGGTAGGTTTGGATGCCAACATTTTGTCACCCTGCTGGGTAACGTCATCAATTCAGTGTGGTTGTTGATGGAGTTCCAGTTGGAATACCAGGCCTCCAGGAATTCCCTGGTATGTCTCTGTTTGGCTTGTGGGATTATGGATGTATTGCCACCATCAAAATTGTGTCCCTCATGGTCCGTGTGTAGTGATACAAGTGAGAATTGGTCATGTCTCTTGGTGGTGTTCAAGTATCCGTACTGTCAGTTTTCTTCCACCTTGGCTGATGTAGTGTTTCTCACAGTCCTTGCAAGGAACGTTGTATATTACACCGGTTTTACTGGTTTTGGGTAAGCGATCCTTTACATTTGTCAGTAGCTGTGGTAGGGTGATTGTCGGTTTGTGGGCTACTCTGATACCTAGGGGCGTGTGTCATCTTGTGGTCATCTCTGTAATGTCCTTGATATACGATGGGGTGATTAGTGAGTTTGATTGTGTTGTGTCTTCCTGTTATGGTCTGTCTTGGAGGTAATGGCGGATTGTGCTTTTTGGGTATCCATTCCTTTTGAAGACTCCACTGTAGGTGCTTCTGTTCTGCTTTGCATAGCTCCAGGTTGCTGTATTGTGTTGTGGCTCATTTAAATAGTGTCCTGATGCAGGTCCATTTGTGGGCGTTGGGGTGGTGTAATTGAGCAACTGGTCGGAATGTGCAGTCTTTCTATATACGGTAGCCTGGGGTTCCCAGGGTTGTTTTTGCATTCTACCATTACATCCAGGAAGGGTGGTCAGTTGCTGTCCTCTTCTTTTCATGAATTTTATCCTGGTGAGGAGGTTGTTCATGTATCAATGGGTTTCTTCTAGTTTTGTGTGTTTAATAATCATGAAGGTGTCATCTACACATCAGACCCAAAGTTTGGGTTGTACATTAGGGAGTGCTGTCCGTTCTAACCTTTGCATTGCTGCTTCTGCAATCAGTCCTGATATTGAGGATAGCATTGGTCTTCCGTTGATTTGTTTGTACATGTTGTCGTTGAAAGTGAAGTGGGTTGTGAGGCAGAGATCTAGTAGTTTCATGGTGGTGCCCTTGTTGATGTTGTTGGTGTCCTGGGTTGCCTGCCTACTTGATTCATCCAGCAGTGTGGCAATTGTTTCTTTGCCTCGGTCGATGTTTATGGATGTAAATAGAAACAATTGCCACACTGCTGGATGAATCAAGTCGGCAGGCAACCCAGGACACCAACAACATCAATAAGGACACCACCAAGGAATGGATATCTGAAAAGCACAATTGGCCGTTACCTCCAAGACAGACCAACAGGAAAACGCAACAGGACCAGACTCACTAATCAACCTACTGTACATTAAGGACATTTCAGAGATGACCACAAGACCACTCAGACCCCTAGGTATCAGAGTAGCCCACAAACCGACAACCACCCTACGACAGCTACTGACAAACGTAAAGAATCCCTTACCCAAAATCAGCAAAACAGGTGTAATGTGCAAAATACCATGCAAGGACTGTGAGAAACACTACATAGTCCGAGCCAGAAGAAAACTGACAATAAAGATACATGAACACCAACTAACCACCAAGAGACATGACCAATTCTCACTTCTCTCACTATTCATGGACAATCAGGGACACAAATTCGGCTGGGACAATGCATCCATTAATCGCACAGGCCAAACAGAGACATGCCAGGGAATTCCTGGAGGCCTGGTATTCCAACTGGAACTCCATCAACAAACACGTTGAATTTAGACCCTGTGTACAAACCACTAAGGAACAAAACTGGAAGTGATGCCAACCACCCCAGCAAACCAAGGCTTATCAATAGCAAATGGGACAGAACACTGACACTTCACGGACAATGCCATCTAGCGGGGTGACGAAACATTTGCAAGCAAACCTGCTGGCTGAGTGAGCATGTCTACAACCTCGGGGTCTAATAAATACTTTTTCATTTGCTGGAACAAACAATTTTTCATTCCCATTATTACCACTGTGAGAAGAAATATTCAAGAACAGCTCAACTGAGAAGAGTGATAGCATCCAAAACTTTATTAGGACCGTAATTGGAATTAATCTGCCAAACCAATATTAGTTTTAAATATAGATACTCAATAATACTACAATTTTGTAAATGTCACATTACATTTATGACAATATAATGTAGTGTACAATTATTTGGGGCGACACAGTGGCTCAGTGGTTAGCACAGATTAGCCATGCTAAATTGCCCATAGTGTTAGGGATGTGTAGATTAGGTGGGTTATGGGGAATGGGTCTGGGTGAGATGCTCAGAGGGGTGGTATGGACTTGTTGGGCCAAAGGGCCTGTTTCCACACTGTAGGGATTCTATGAGTTTCTATGAGAAGTCAAATCATGCTAATTATATTAATATGTTTTTACCCTTATCAAGATGATAGATGCCATTGTTGGAGAATGGAACATTCTCCAGCCTGCTATGTAGCATAAGCAATAACTGTCAGCATAGAAGAGGCAATGGCTTAGTGGTAAGATCAATGGACTGGTAATCCATTGAACCCAAGCTGATGTTGTAGGAACATAGATTTGAATCCCATCTCAGCAAATGGTGAAATTTGAATTCAATAAAAATCTTAAAATACTTATTTAATAGCGGTGAGTGGTTAGCACTGCAGTCTCTCAGTGCCAGGGACTCGGGTTCAATTCCAGCCTCGGGTGACTGTCTGTGTGGAGTTTGCACATTCTCTCCGTGTCTGCGTGGGTTTCCTCCGGGTGCTCCGGTTTCCTCCCACAGTCCAAAGATGTGCAGGCTAGGTGGATTGGCTGTGCTAAATTATCTATAGTGTCCAGGGCTGCATGGGTTAGGTGGGTTAGACATGGGAAATGCAGGGGTAGGGAATAGGTCTGGGTGGGATGCTGTTTGGAGGGTCGGTGTGGACTTGTTGGGCTGAATGGCCTGTTTCCACACTGTAGGGATTCTAGGATTCTATGATTCACATAATGTGATTGTTGTAAATACCTGGCTGGTTCACTAATTTCCTTTAGGGAAAGGAATCTGCCATTCTTACCTGGTCTGGCACAAATAAACGTGAATCCAGACCCACAGAAATGGGGTCGACTTTTATCTGCCCAGGATGGAGACTATATGCTGGACGAGCCATTGACACCCACATCCCATGACAGAATAGCAAAAGTTCTCGGCTGTCCTTTTACAGCTGTCATTGTTGACTCGGACATTGTTAGGCGCTGTGGACTTATAAAAAGTGTGCTCAAGGTTTTTAAAAATCTCAATTGAATGTAAATCTGTATTTTTAAAAAATAGTAAATCTCAAACAGGACTCAGGTTTCATATGGTAATAGCCTTCCAAAATGACAAACTATTCATGTATCTTCTTTGTATTCAAACAGAGAAGCTGTCAGCAACTTCCTCACAGCATTGAACTTACAAAGGAAGAGTCGAAGCACACAATTCTGCCATCAATTCATTTCAGGTAGCATCTGGACAGCTGTCAGGATAGCGCTTTCTCTGATGGACCAACCTGAACTCTTTCAAGCAGCACATGTGGGAGACCTTGATACCTTATTGAAAGCCTTTAATATGGACTGATTTACATTGAATCGAACATTTAAGGATATACATGGTAGGGATTTCCATGTAAATGTAAAGTTTGCTGTCTGTATCAGGATTTTTACAGTTAAGTTTAATTCAGAATTTTCAGGGGGAGTACTTGACCATTCCTGAATGTTATCCAATGGTTTTGCAGTCATTTTCGTAAAACAGACAAATTGGATTTAATCAAACTTCAATCAAAAATGTGTTATTTGCAGTCAATTATTATTTTAAGATACAGTATACTTTTTAGGTGAGAGAATTTAAAAAGATGTGACAATTATAACAATGTTTCATACATTTGATAAAGTGAGATAATGTTATTTTTTTCCTCAAGTAGAATGTATAAGCAGTGCACAAGTCAGTATGACTGTTTAGACTTATCATTGTAACTGTTTTCCCCCAATTGGGAGTTGGGAAATAATGCACTTTAGTTAAAACATTGAATATGATCAGAACATCTCCTCTCAATAAAGGCTACAATTTGAGGTAAAACTCAATATAGAATGAATGAAAGAATCTAAAGATCAAGTGAAAATTTCAAAACTAATTTACGTACATGGTATAAATTTGAACATTGAAGTCTAAGTCTTACCTGCACCCAATTTACAGAACAGCAGCTCAGATTTGTTACTGAAACAAACCAAATATTTACACAATAAATCTACCTAAGCTTTGTTGCAGAAAGTGGAAGTAAGCTGGACGGAAACACGTCAGTAATTTGCATGTCATCCTTGCAGCACTATTTAGATCTTATTTGTATCATTTCAGTTTTAGAATAAGTTCATGGAAAGAAAATTTGAACATCAATTACATTTTTATTTGATAGCAGTAATTAAGACTGTCTTATATTACTGCACAATTTTGACTTTTATTAAATATCCCCTCTCACCAAACTTGTATCTGATTGCATTTTTCGTCTTTGATGTTGACAAGCCCACCTATATTCTATGAAAATTCTGAAATGATGAGACACAACTCCTGCTAGGGTGAAGAAAAAAAGGATGGAAAGTGTTAGATGCATAGTAAAGTTAATTATGTTCCTTAAAGCATACTGTTATTTACAAAAAAGTATATTCATTAAACTGTAAGGAATATATTGTGCATCAAAACAGTTCTGTTCAATTCCACCAGGTCATGCCCTTATTATAGAATATTTTTACTTCTGTCCAAAAGATTGAAAACTAATGAATCTGTTTGAATCTATTTTCTCCTGTTTGGGTTATTCCTGTTTGGCCACCCAAAAGGATACTGTATGTTAAAAGACAACTTTTTAAAGATTAAGATAGTCAAATAAATTTTCTATTGAATCCAGCCTAGAATAGAACTAAATATGAAAACAATTAAATGTTCTATTTCATTTTAATAATTTTGTGATTTTCAATAGTGCACCTATAAACTTACTTATTTTTCAATTTATTTATCATCTTCATAATTTTGTGGTACTTTCAACGCAGCCACTGCAAATTTTACATATTTTTGTACTGGGCTTAAAATGGCACAGTATTTAAACTAAGTAGAAACTGAAACCAAAAGTGTATACCAGAAATGCAGAACTGTCTGATTTAAGCAGAATGAGCTGCCAAATCTGCAATCAAGGATTCAAAACTGAATATACCCTGAAGATTTGGGTTTTATTATTCTAAAAAAAGCATGCAAAAGGGATCAGTCTAATATCAATACATTATGAAGCAAGTTGTATTCCAAAAACAATTTCTTTGCCAGTAACAAGTTTTCTTTAGCAATATTGTGCCGTAGTAGAATTAAAATGCTGCAATGCACTGAATGAATTTGGTCATTAGGAGTATGTATTTAGTCCGCGCCATTCAGAAAATGTATTTCCTATAAATATAGGGACAGAAAAACACTGTTGTGGTTTTGGATTACCTAACTAGCATGCAAAAACCTCACCATATGAAAGACAATTCTTCTTTCCTTCATGTTCCATAACTTTTATTTTACAGAAGTTGCTTTTCCTTAATATGATGTGGTTTACACCATACTTGATGTAATCTGTTAATGCATGAGGTGAGGGGTAAGTAGCAAATCAATTATTGAATCGCATGAAATGCATCTTGCAAGTGTACTAAAAATCAGTGGGAATTTCAGATCTTTCAAAATTACAAGCAGAGATGTTTTAATAGATATAATAGTATTCATATATGCATTTTCATTGCTACTAATTGAAAACTTGGCTTAGCTGAGAAATCAATGGTTTCTGGTGGAGAACTGTGTTACTTCCAAATGTTTTCAACATGACAATGAACTTCAAGAAATGCTGCAACGTTCACACACCATTTTAACAATATAGAACATACTTAAAATACTGAAACTTGTTCTAGAGAGTATTTCTACAAACTCATAGAATAGTCAATGGGACTGAATGTAACATGAATGTCAGTACATTGTGAACACTTATACACTTTGTCATCTGCTGCTTTTAACACATGAAACAACATTAATGCTATGAATATCCAGTCTTCAAGCACTATTATTATTGCTTTAGCTGCACATTGAAAATCGACTTTCATTTTGAGTCATCTAGCAAACACAGATTAAAACTTTTTAAAATTTTTGAGAATTGCAACCAAATGTAATAATTTAATCTTATAGATATTTTTATTGGTAGGTCAACATTATTTCTGATAATTATAAATAATGGCTCCATTTGAAAATATACATCTGCATGAATTTGTCAGAAGCATCAATGATGACATTAAATGCATGAATTATAAAGTAACAATGCTCTAGGGTATAGCTTGCTACCAGAGGGACAAATATTTCCTCACACATGGTGTAGCAAAAGGATTAACCTATATTTAGCAAAGTTTTTAAGACTTTGTTACACCTAAAGCACAAAGGATATCTTACCCCATTTTTCATTGTAAGTAAATTCTGGTTTGCATTAATAATACACACATCTGTTTGTCTATTTATAAATATGTTTTGATAACATACAGAAACAATTTATGTAAACATTTTTAGTTCTTAAAGCCAGGACCATAACCACACACTATTTTTCTCAATGCCCTTATATTGTTTAATATGAATTTAGTAGCATGATTATGCTAGCAACAATTGGTAACTTTTTTTCCGAAACAATTCGTTTCCATTTGGGAACTATTTGTAAGAAATGAACTGTCTAGTTCTGAGGGACTTTGACCCCATTGTACATTGAGTGATGAAATCACTAGAGTGTGAAACAACTTGCAGGTAATACAAATGAACAAATACTTCTTGAGGCTTCAAACTGGCATTTGCACAAAATGAAGACTGCCAGTGTAGCATGTGAGGATTTCTGCTATGTACAGAACATGATAAGTTATCTAAAATAAAGTCAAATATGCACAAGTTATTTGCTGTTCAAATTTTCTCAATTAAAATACTGCCTTTGAAAAAGGTAACTGCTTATGTCATGGTTCCGAATTCTCATTATTATCACAAATAGACACTAACAAGTGGGTATATTCAAGTAAGTGTTATTCACCTACATAGTTTTCGCAATCACCACCATATACACATGAAAAAAACTTAACAGACTCAGAAGTTAAGAGGTCAAGACCATTGTTCAAATGCTTCAAATGTCCTGTTTACATCAAGATTCAACTTCACCATTTAAATAAGCGTTGTCCCTTTGGGACAGGCAGACTATCCCTGCGCCTGAATTTAAGGAAATTAAAAGACATCGGAAATGTTTAGAGACACAGCACAAACCTCACACTTTCGCTACAGTGTGTACCAACCCCTCATCGACTCATGCAGTTCAAGGCGACAGCTCGTCAGCACTTATCTGGTCTGGTTTACATGTGACTCCAGACCCACAGCAATGCAGTTGACTCTCAACTGCCCTCTGGGCAATTAGGGATGGGCAATAAATGCTGCCTAGCCAGCAATGCCCTCATCCCATAAATGAATAAAAAATTTCTTTCGGGAAATTAGATAAATATTAGCAACTCTCACTTCCCATGAATGAATATAAAGAAAAACAGAACAAAAGGAGTAGATTTGTCATTTAAAATTTTTTGAGAAGTTTTGCAGCTGGGGTTGTGGATGAGGTTGCAGATTTGCTCACTGAGCCGATGTGTTTGATTGCAGACTTTTCATCACCTCGCAAGGTAACATTGTCGGTGCACCTCCAGTGAAGCTTTGTGGTTCTGGGCCGCTTGTTGTTTATATGGCTCGGCTTGCTGGGGTGGCTGGCATCAATTCCAGTTCTGATTTTCAGTGGTCTGTATTTGGGTCTAGTTCAATGTGTTTGTTGATGGAGTTCCAGTTGGAATACCAGGCCTCCAGGAATTCCCTGGCATGTCTCCATTTGGTGTCACGGTTTCATAAGATCTCGGCTCACTGCAAAGTTTGGACTCTGCAATTGGTCGTATCTCTTGGTGGTTAGTTGGTATTTGTGTATCCTTATTATTAGTTTTCTTCCAATTTGGCCTACATGATGTTTCTCACAGCCCTTGCATGGTGTTTTGTACATTACAATAGTTTTTTCGGTTGTGGTAATGGGATCCTTTACAAATCGCTGAAAAACAGAACTGAAACTGATGCCCACCACCCCAGCAGACCAAGGCATTTAAATAACCAGTGGGACAGAACACCAACGCTTCTCCAGAGGCATACTTATGATGTTACCTAGCAGGGTGACAAAATATCTGCAATCAAACACACTGGCTCATTGAACAAGTCTACAACTAGATCTGTCATTATAGTAAAAGATTAAGAGGTTGTCAAAAGCTTGGTCACATTCAGGCTTTTAAGAAGGTTTCTCTCAGTGAAGAGAGAAGTAGAGACAAAAAGGAAGTTCTCTGGACAAACTTCTGACGAGTATGTCACAGTCAGTGAAAGTTTCACAAGTAAGGGATTGTGCAAAATGCACATGTTTGACACATAAATATTCTTTTGTTATCTAAATGTAACACAAATTGGGTACATGAATTCGGCTTACTTGAAGATCGCCAGTGGGTTTAGCGAGTATGTAAGAGTCCATGTATCATTTCAACAATTCAAAACCTCTTCCAGGTCTTATGATGTAACCAGAATTCCCTGAAATTTTGTTTATGATTGGACAGGCCTCTGAGGTGTATGTGTGACAGTGACCTCCAGCCTGTGGATGCCAGTCACCATGCACAGAACCTTGGAGAGAAAATTGAGGGAACGCTGCACTAACCTTCTGGAAGAGTGGATTTTGCTTTATCTGGGTATGTTCTTGAATGTTCATTCTGCACAATTCAGGTAGTGTTCACTACCCTTAACTGACTTCTGTTCCCCCTCAAAGGCACTCCATTAGGTGTCATGGTTTCATGAGATTTTGGCTCGCTGCAATGTTTGGATTCTGCAGATGTTCACGTTCTCACCTAGTAGTGTGTGGCCCTGATCTTTTGTGGCACACGATATCTACGTGTAGGTCAACAGCATGCCAGTCGTACACCATTTTTATCCTCCCTTGTTTGTTGAGAAAAATATCCTGCATTTTGAAGAATTTGGATAGGCAGTGGTTTAGCAGCATAATTTTCCCTTGCCTTCCCATACATTATCTCTGCTGGTGATGGTGACCTCATCGTCAGAGGTGTACCTCTGTCCATTGTCCCATTGTCAGCAATAATTATTTCAGGTGCACTGAACAGACCGAACATGGAACTCAATGTGTCAGCTGTGGTCAGATCTCAAGCATTTTTTACGTGTCTGGCAACAGGAAATTCAGAGAATTAATCAATGACTAAAGTGAAGTCCTGTAAATTCACAATAAATACATCAGTGTCAATATCTGTTTGAGCGACTGGGAATGTTGAAAGGTATAAAGGTTCACCACATTGTTTCGTCTGGTAGCTCTGGTGTACCTCACATGTTCTCACTAACTTTTCAATGTCACCATTAATCTCTGGCCAGTGAACAGTATCTTATGCTAGGCATCCTGTATGCTCCATGCCCCATGACTGCAGTGTGATTGTGACAATACAGGCTGGTGTAAGGTGTCAGGTACAAGTACTTATTTTCCTTTGAAAGCGATGTCTGTCTGAGCTATTTCTGTAAGACCAAAATTCACTAAGAGTGCCCAATACCTCTTTTATTGTGGCAGGCAACCCTTCAATGATAATTTTCCACAGTGCCTTCAGTAATGAATTAACTGTTTGAGGCTCGTAGCATTATGCTGACCACAATGCAACAGATAGATTTTGAGAACGCCAATTGTAGATACATTCTTGGTCAAGTATGCCAGGCTGCTCAGTATATGTCAGATAACCATTCTGGTACTAGTTCTGTACTGGAAAGCAAAGTCACATCCCTTTACCAGAAGCCATTGTAGTTCAGATCATGCATTTGTTAGTGGTTGTGACAAATCATTCGTGATGGCTTCTGATGGGTTTCCACAGTGAATTGCTTATCATATGGATGGTAAGCAACAAATCTTGTGATAATTAATACCAGTGAAAAAAATTGTAATAGACTATTAGATTCAAATGCAATTGGTTTTCCATTTCTGTTTACTCCTAACCCTTTCTACATAGCATCGACTTCCAGGAGTCTCTCTCTCCTCGAGTCGTGGTACTGCAGAGTGTCATTTGCTGCTGACAATGTTTGTTGCGACACTCGGTCATATGTTGAGGCTCCCTCTGCCATATGCATGGCATGTCTTTCTTTCACTCTCTTGATGATACTTTGTTGAAAAGTTCATTGTGTACAGTGCTAAGAAGTTGAAGAATCCAAGGCATCTGTGTTGCTCTGCTTTGCCTCCCAAGGGAGAGTTTTGTCTTGCATCTTTGATTTTGCCTGAATCAGGATCAATTCTGCGACCTAAATGCTTGGATACCTCTACATATTTTCTGTAATTCTGATCCTGTGCTGACAGATAAATCAAAATGTAATCTCAGAAGCAAATTTTTCCCAGTGTGGGTCTGACAGTCATGATTTCCCGAGATTCCCTGGTTATGTGTATAAACCAATATCCAAGTTTGACATCCAGTTTGAATTATTTTGCTCTGTTGAACTTGGGATGTAATTCCTGTAGTTTTTGGGGTCTTGTCTGGGCATTTCTTTAGAGGGCATTTTAGAGATTTGGGATCTAGAGACATCAATTACACCACACTTAAACTATGACAATCATTGTGATGTGATCCACAGAGTGAATGATTCCATTGCATTCAATATCATGCAGCTTGCCCTTGAGCTTTTCTTGAATGTGAATGTTGCAATTTCTGTGAGGGTTTATTGATAGAATTGCATCTTCTGAGGTGCAATATGGCATCACCTTTGAAACTGTGTACAGTATTCCACCTGTCTGGGTACAATTGTTATCAATCTTAGATAGACGTTATTCACATCTAAGATAATCCTTACATATGGTGGGTTTGAATCAGCTGCCTGCCTGCACAAAGCTGGTTGACTTGGAGATACTGTTTACAAAGAAATCTTATTTTCTTTTGCCTTCTACCTTATGGAACCTATGATTTTTTTTTGTTATTTGCTGCCCCTTGACCTTCAAGTTTTATGGTTTGTTTGTCTTTTTTAAAAACAAAAAAAATCCCAGTTATGTAACATATTACAGTGTCCTTGTATTATGTGAATATAACACAAATGAGGCACGTAGCTTCCATTTACTTGAAGATTTCTGGTAGGTTCATTTACAGCTAAAGTAAGATATAATGTACAGAACAATCAACAGACTCAGCTTGTGCTGACTGCAGCACTGCAGAGATCCTCCAGTCATGTGGCAATATCTGTGTACCTAGCTCATTCTCATGTTAAGCTCTAAAAGGGACATCACTCCAAAAGTGATGAAACAACATGAAAGACCAGAAGTGTTTGCAGCCAGTGGACTACTGGAGAAATTTCAACATAAGGGGCAAGATCAGAATCAGGGTCATTCCGGTATATTTAATCTCTTGAAGAGGATATTGGGATCCCAACATCATCACGCTAGCCCTTGGAGTTTCCTTGGTTGGATTTGCAAGTGAACAAGAAACACCTTGGCACTCAGGTAAGAAATTGTATTGCATAAATAATTTAATAACTCCTATTTTAACCCAGCATTATGGCCTTGACAGCCAGCACGTGAATTTCCCAAGTTGTGATCTACTTTCTAGGACCAATTTGCGGAGTGCCCAGTGGGGTGTCCATGCCAGTGAACATATAAGCTAAATCGGTTAACAGGTCAAACCAAAATCCTTTCCTTGAACCGACATATACCTGATTCATGACAAGCCTCAAGGGGTCGTGGTAAGTACTTTACTCTGAAAACTCAGCAATGAAAGGAATCAGAAGCTTGTTTTCAAGAAGGTAAGTGTCTTTTATAGCACTTCTTGTCAGCATATAAAGCCAGGTGCTCCTCTCACGCCTTTTTGCCAACCATGGTGTCTAATCTATCCCACAATGATCTCTTACCCCAGAACTTCCCAAAGCCTGGATGTCTCAGACTCCCCAATACATTCTCAGCCCCCAGTTCCTGGTTTCTGGCTGCAAGCACTCTGCCATTGTTCCTTCCTCAGACTGTCATTTTTGTCAGAGAAGCAGAAAAAAATCTTAATATGAAGTCATTAAATTTGAAATATCTAGGGCATAGAGATCCTGGTAATTTTTTTTTATGCTCCTCAACTTCCTTCCCACAACACCCCATAAAGACTGGTGAATATAGAACAAAGAACAGTACAGCACTGTACAGGCCCTTTGGCCCACGATGTTGTGCCGACCTATATCCCGACCTATTATCCTACTACGATCAAAATACCCTGCATTTTACTATCCTCCATGTGCCTATCCACGAGTCGCTTAAAAGTCTCGAATGCATCTGACTCCACTACCACTGCTGGCAGCGCATTCCACACGGCCACCACTCTCTGTGCAAAGAACCTACCTCTGACATCTCCCCTATACCTTCCTCCAGTCAGCTTAAAATTATGACCCTTGTAATAGTCATTTCTGCCCTGGGAAAATGTCTCTAACTATCTACTCTATCTACGCCTCTCATCAATGTACCATAGCTGTGGTCATATAATGAGGTTATTTCATGAGGGAAGGTAATGCTTGAGCTGTGCACGGAATGGAAGCCAGATTCAAGTGAATCCATTAGTTTTGAGAGAGTCAGCATTGCTCTGAAAGACAAAATCTTAGCATATACCACCATCACCCTTCACCCCCATATTGCCAAATCTTAATCTAATTACATTTCTAGACCTCCCTGACCTCTGACCATCACAGTGTTAACAAAACTCGCTATCCTTATTCCCTTTTCTGCTTTTGCGAAAGTTAGAAATTTCCTTCCTGGAATTCCCACCTGGATTCTGCCAGACGTCGGGTCCACTCTATTGCTCCTTATTGTCCAGGACTGCAACAGCCTAGACCCTGATCCACTGAGTTTCCATAAACCAGACTTAAGCTCTCCAGTAAGGAACAACTGATGCCATTTTGGAATAACAAAGGAATTAATTCAGTTCAGCAAAATCCTAGGAATCACCTCCTCTACCACCTTCTCCACTTCAACCATACACCAAACACCTACTTCAGTCTACAGCCTCTTTTCTGTCATTGAATGTTAAACCCTATTACTGTCTTATGAACACAACACAACAATGTATCTAATGCAAAGTCTTTACTAAATTGAAGCAAAGATGTCTATTTGTAGTGCCTCCAATTCATGGTCGAGGTCACAATGACTACAGACAAGAAAGAACTTTGAACATAATTGTATTTCAGCCTAAATATCCGCTTTTTATGCAAAGAAAATTGGCGTAGGAGCACTAACAGCACTGTTAGAAAGCAAGGTACAAGAATTTTACCTTGGAACTGTATTGCCATTCCTTCAATGTTGTAAATCAGGATGGTGTGGGTATGGAGGTGACTTGTAGGATCCAGTATTCCCATGGGTCTGTTGTCCTTGTCCTTCTGGGTGTTGGATGTCACAGCTTTGGGAGGTTTTGTAATAGGAGCCACGACAAGTTACTGCAGTCCATCTTGTAGATGGTACACACTGCTGCCACTGCACATTTAAGGTGGTAATTGGGCTGATTTGTCCAGGATTATGTGGAAATGAGGAAAAGAAAGAAAAAATGGAGGAATAGTAGTTAATAACAATTATGATGAGCAAATTAGCCAATGATAGTATTGCATTAATTAATGCATTATTTTAAGTGACAAATATTTCAAAACAGCATTCTGTACTTAACCGTTGCATATCCAAGTGCTCTGTGCTCATTTACCAGAATTAGAAATGAGAACATATTGTTTCATTGTTCAGATTCCCTACCATCTGGTCTATTCCACTTTTCTTTGTGCAATATGTAACAATGCCTCACGCTTTATTTTTTATATTGTTCTGTAACCGCAAGAGATGACTATTTTAGGTTTCATAATGTGCAGCCAATAATACGTGTAAATGAAAACTCAGCAATACTGGATTTCAACAAAATTTTATTTAATTACTCCAAGTTGCAACTGTGCAGCAACGAAAATTGTGTGTCAACATTTTTCAACATGTCCAGTTTACTGATGATACTAATTTCTGCAAACAGCAGCATTTGAGGATGAGATACAGCTATCCAGAGACACCCTGCCCATTATGGGAAGTAGATTATCTCTTTTAAAACAAAAACTCAATGATGTTACAGTTATTTAGTGCTGAAAAATACCAGCGCTGCATTTATACAAAATTAAAAATAGACGAGAGTGTAACAGAGAAAACAGAAGACAATGGCTTCAGTATCCACACATCAGTCAAACTGCATAGCTTGAATCTTCACCAAAGCAGTAAAATGGCAGCTACAATGGATAAAGGAAGGATAATAGGAACGCAGGGCTACAACATTCACTGTAAGTGTTTCAAAAGTATTTAAATTTGAATGTTGGCACTCACAAATGTGTAAAACCATCTTGCTAGTAAAAAATACAAATTCCTGTTACATTCACTAGTGGCCTTTCCCTTCCAGGTCATGTCCATCCCACAATATTGCCTCCCCTCCTTTCAGGCTGACAGCAGTCTTTAGATTCAAACTGATGGAGATGAGGTACAAGTTAGGGTTTAAATGGATAGAAGGTAGATGTAATAAGTGATGAAACGAAATGGGAAGGACAGGGAATATATATGGGATGAGGAGAAGCAAAAAAGAATGAATTAAACAAAATTAAGGATGGATGTAAAAAGGAGTGAAATAGAAAGGGGATAAAGGGGATCACATTTTTTGATGCACAAGAAATTGTTCACTTTTTGAACGTTTTTGAAATATTCAAAATCACAAAGATCGGCGTTTTCAAATTTGCAAAAGCATCGATGCTGCATGGCTTGCTGTGTTCATCAATTTCTGCACTTTATTATCTCTTCATAGATCCTACTGTGAGGTTCCTCTACTTTACTCTGCCAGTAATGGTAACCACGTGACTAAAGGGATTTATAAAAGTTCAAAGTTAATCTGGAATTAACAGTTCTATGACCAATTGATAAAATGACACCATGAAAGTTTTGTTTATCATCTAAGTCTACTGTTTGAGAGATTATTGAAATTGTACTATGGTCATTCAGGCACATAAATTATAAGAAGAGTAATCTTATGAACAAATAAATTAGGAGCAGGAGTAATCATTTCATTCCCTTCAGCCTGCTCCATCATTCAATAAGACCATAGTTGATCTTATTATGACCTTAATCATTTTGTGGTAAACATGCTAAGTTCTTAATATCGATGTCACCCAGATACTGACAAACTAACCATTCTTCAGAAGGTTTATGATTTGCAACAACGGTGGACATAGATATTTTTTCTTTTAAATGGTTCTCCCAACAAATTCTAAAGCATGTAAAGTGACTTGTCAGTCTGGTTGGTACTGCATAATAAACTGAACAACTGCAAAAACAAAATCTATTGCAAAATACTATCTCTAAAATCCCAATCTAACCTTGAGCAAGAGCCCATTATCACGAAAAGCCAAATGGAAGTCAAAAACCCAAAGAATTTGAAGTTTATTTTGTGCTGTACTATCAGTGGCCCAAATTGAACTTGGCTTGGAGAGTAAAATCAGTTCAGTATGATCAATTTTTAAAGAATTTCCATTTAGTTAATGGATTGACTTAATGAAAGGTATGAAAAGTAGTCCTGCATTTTAGAATTCAGTCATTGAAGTAGTGTTGCTGATATAGACTAACTTAATAGATTTCTGTCAAAATAACATTTCCTCAATAATGCGATATCTGAGCAAAAATATGGTGTGCGATCAAGTGAGCAACTAAAGCTCCCCACAGTAACATTGTCAAGTATTTTGCTTTACAGTTAACATTAGAGATGTTGAATGTTTCTTAAATTTTAAACTTAACATATAGGGAAATAAGTATAGAAATGTAAAAAATAATTACTCAAAACAAATTTTACTGACACTGCAGTGAGTGAAAAATTAGCGTTTTGTAAAGTTATGAACGTTGCAACATGTTTACAAGTTGGGATTTGTATTACCAATTCATTAGTCTGTACATAATTAATTTTAAGGGCAATCTTCCAGCAACTCAAAGAACTGTCACTACCCTTTTTTCTACAAACGAACAATCACTGTGCATTGCTTTAATCAACAAGTGAGAAGTCTTAAATGCTATTAATGTTGCAAATATCAGCGAAGAAGGCCAGAGATTTTTTTCTCTGGAGGTAATTTTGTTTAATGCCCATACTCCAGTGATATAATTGTTGACATATTTACAAAAGCCATCATTTTAGCTGATGTCAACCATTCTGGTCTACAAACTTTACCAGCTGTTGTGGGGGTGCTTTAAAGCATGAGGAAAATTTTATGAAATGTAAAAGGCAAGAAACCAATGTCTTGAATATTCCAAATGTTCCCTTCTCCAGTATTGAAATCTCTCTTGAGTCCGGTGGGCAAATGAAATACAAAAATCCTCCAAGGATATATGAACTATTCTTCTCACAAGGCATGGTTTTGCCTCTCTTTTCAATCTAATGCCACCATGTCGAATAGTTCATACAGTAAACACACCTTTGCACTTTAATGCAGCGAGACTGACAAGTTTTGAGATTCTTTCCACTTTGCTGACAAGCTTTCACTTTTGCTCTGGGTACATTTATCAGTATATTAGATATTCTTCCAACTTGGGAGGTGATGACTTAGTAGTAGTTGTTGCTAGTCTATTAAGCCAGAGACTCATGTAATGTTCTGGGACCCTGGGCTCAAATCCTAATTTGGCACATGTCAAATTTCAATTCAATAAACTCTAGAATTGAGAGACTAATGATTGTCTAATGAAAGTTGATTGTCAGAAAAACCCCGTTTCACTGTTGTTCTTTAGGGAAAGTAACTGGTCTGGCTTACATGTGACTACAGACCCACAGCAATGTGGTTGACTCATAACTGCCCTCTGGGCAGAACAGATATCATTTAGAATGAAATTACAACCTTATTATCAGATGCGTTGCCATCCCCTAGATACTACTTTGGTGCACAAATCAGATAGAACTTCAATAAAACCAAACTCCAGCACGTTTTCCACTGCCAAATTCTCAATTTATTCCACCACAGTGCGGGAAAAAAAAATCATGATATCACATCGAGCAATCTTACCAGCATACCTCAAATCATTAGTCTCATTTGACAAAGGATAAATGGCTTAGTCTTTTTGTTCCAGTCATTTGGGGAGGTGGTGGGGATTGGGGCAGTGTTACATGGTGTGAATCAAAAATTCTTGACATAGATATTCTTTGATGCTATTTAAATAGCTTCTCTTATCACACAGCAAATTGAGGTTATTTTCACTTGAAGGATACACATTGCTTTTCCAGAGGGACATACCTATTTGGAATCAAGTTTGAAATGAGCCTTTTTTTAAAATTAAAAGCACTTAGTAAAATCTTCTGTCTCCTAAGATCAATTACAGGGTGAATCTTATTCCATGCTCACGTAGGCTGGCAGCATGCCTAGCAGTGTGATTTTCCGGGGATAGCCTTCTCAATTAGATACGTGAGCTGGTAAGGATTGCTGAGGCTGCAGACCAATCCAATGGACTGATGGTTTGGAAGGATGGCAGCTGTGGATGCAATGTGATGGGCACAGCTGCAGCAAGGGGGTCAACCTGAGGGCACTTCAGCTATTGTAACCTTTGAAGAATCTGTGAGTTTTAAAATTAACATAGGCCACAGCTTTCTGTGCAGCCAGCAGAGAGGAAACTCCTACAGGATTGTCTGCCACTGCATTTATGGCTTACTGATCCATTCATCTTCAGTGGCAGAGTAGTGAAGATTGAAAATGATCTTCTGGGCCCACTACATAACTGCCTGCATGTAATGGTGAGGCTTTGGCATTAGCAGGGAATCTAATCACTACCAAGAAGATCCCCGCAGCAACTGAACAGCTAATTATGCAAAGCAACTAGATATTGCTGCTTCCACCCACTTCTGACAAGATTAGCCAAAGGCAGGAGCATATCAGGCCAATGCCTATCTGTTGTATCTTCCTCCTAGTTCTGTCAACAAAGTGACCGCAGTTGACCAGTAACTTTCCAACTATCGTTTGCTGGCACTAAACACCACCTTTAAATGGAATAACAATCTGATTCTATGTGCAACAAGAAATAAAATGATGACAAATGAATGACAAAGTGGAATTCTAAAAGTTTGGCTTCTGATCAGTCTTTTTATTTAGCTTGGATGAATGGACATGGTGAAGATTATGTATATTGCACTAAAATTGACTGTGTAACACATTTTAAAGTTCCAGATTGTACGGTCATATAGATCTTGTGCTCTATGTCTAACTTCATAAATGTAGCCTTTAATATGAATCCATGGATTTATTCAAAATTGTATATTTATCAGTAACTGCAAGGCACATCTATATGTCTAAACATCTGATTAGTGCTAAATATAATAACTCTCCCTTTTATGAACTTCTTTTTAGAAAGGAAAACTCTAAAGTTAGTGATAACGCAGTGTGGACCTGGAGAAGCCCAGCAGGCCAGGCAGGAGGAAAGTTGACGTTTCAGGTCGGGACCCTTCTTCAGAAAGCATTTCTGAAGAAGGGTCCCGACCTGAAACGTCAGCTTTCCCGCTCCTCTGATGCTGCCTGGCCTGCCATGCTCCTCCAGCTTCACACTGTTATCTCTGACTCCAGCATTGGCAGTTCTTACTATCTCTAAACTTAGTGGTTTTCTGGGCAAGATGAATGTATTCTATGAGAGAGACATGTTTTATGGAGTGCCCATTCAAACGAGAAACAGACAAATGGAACAATTATGTTCATTAAGGATGTAAAATAAGAGGGCAAGAGATCAATGAAACAAATAATGAAGATGTTTCAATATGTTAAAAAAAATGCTAAAGTCAGTTAAAATTAAACTGATTGCGCACACCTCTGATATGCTCCTTCAGTTTTTCCAAATGTAGTTTAAAATAAAAACAAAAAGGTCAATATATTAAACAATAAAAATTTTCCCTCTCATATCAAACATATTATTGGATTATAATTATGTTTTCTATAAATAAGATAGTTGCACAGTAATGACAGAATCTACAGTTTCCCCAAATCTTTGGCAGTTTGTAATGTTTTGATCTTTGGAAAGAAGGTCACGGTTTTCATACATAGGTCGCAAGTTTAGTAGGGCATCCGCTGATAAAAGTAAATGTATCCCAGGTCTTTAGGGGGTTTCTCTGAAGCACAGACTTTATGGTCATTGTAGATTACCCACCTGAATGGAGAAAAATGAAGATGCTATTAAATAATGCAAAAATAAAAGAACAAGTTATTGTTATGTACAGCCTTTAACACAATGAAACATCCCAAACCACTTCACAGAACATTATAGATCAAAGTACTGAGCCACATAAGGGATTTTGACATCACAGATAATGGGAACTGCAGATGCTGGAGAATCCAAGATAATAAAATGTGATCAGAGATAATGGGAACTGCAGATGCTGGAGATTCCAAGATAATAAAATGTGAGGCTGGATGAACACAGCAGGCCAAGCAGCATCTCAGGAGCACAAAAGCTGACGTTTCGGGCCTAGACCCTTCATCAGAGAGGGTGATGGGGTGAGGGTTCTGGAATAAATAGGGAGAGAGGGGGAGGCAGACCGAAGATGGAGAAAAGAAGATAGGTGGAGAGAGTACAGGTGGGGAGGTAGGGAGGGGATAGGTCAGTCCAGGGAAGACGGACAGGTCAAGGAGGTGGGATGAGGTTAGTAGGTAGATGGGGGTGCAGCTTGGGGTGGGAGGAAGGGATGGGTGAGAGGAAGAACAGGTTAGGGAGGCAGAGACAGGTTGGACTGGTTTTGGGATGCAGTGGGTGGAGGGGAAGAGCTGGGCTGGTTGTGTGGTGCAGTGGGGGGAGGGGACGAACTGGGCTGGTTTAGGGATGTGGTGGGGGAAGGGGAGATTTTGAAACTGGTGAAGTCCACATTGATACCATTAGGCTGCAGGGTTCCCAGGCGGAATATGAGTTGCTGTTCCTGCAACCTTCGGGTGGCATCATTGTGGCACTGCAGGAGGCCCATGATGGACATGTCATCTAAAGACTGGGAGGGGGAGTGGAAATGGTTTGCGACTGGGAGGTGCAGTTGTTTGTTGCGAACTGAGCGGAGGTGTTCTGCAAAGCGGTCCCCAAGCCTCCGCTTGGTTTCCCCAATGTAGAGGAAGCCACACCGGGTACAGTGGATGCAGTATACCACATTGGCAGATGTGCAGGTGAATCTCTGCTTAATGTGGAATGTCATCTTGGGGCCTGGGATAGGGGTGAGGGAGGAGGTGTGGGGGCAAGTGTAGCACTTCCTGCGGTTGCAGGGGAAGGTGCCGGGTGTGGTGGGGTTGGAGGGCAGTGTGGAGCGAACAAGGGAGTCATGGAGAGAGTGGTCTCTCCAGAAAGCAGATGGGTGGGGATGGAAAAATGTCTTGGGTGGTGGGGTCGGAGTGTAGATGGCGGAAGTGTCGGAGGA
Organism: Stegostoma tigrinum; assembly: GCF_030684315.1. NCBI lineage: Eukaryota > Metazoa > Chordata > Chondrichthyes > Orectolobiformes > Stegostomatidae > Stegostoma > Stegostoma tigrinum. The sequence goes on along the minus strand of NC_081367.1, from coordinate 37,111,237 downwards.
TGATGCGTTGTATCCGGAGGTTGGTGGGGTGGTGTGTGAGAACGAGGGGGATCCTCTTTGGGCGGTTGTGGCGGGGGCGGGGTGTGAGGGATGTGTTGCGGGAAATACGGGAGACATGGTCAAGGGCGTTCTCGATCACTGTGGGGGGAAAGTTGCGGTCCTTGAAGAACTTGGACATCTGGGATGTGCGGGAGTGGAATGTCTTATCGTGGGAGCAGATGCAGCGGAGGTGGAGGAATTGGGAATAGGGGATGGAATTTTTGCAGGAGGGTGGGTGGGAGGAGGTGTATTCTAGGTAGCTGTGGGAGTCGGTGGGCTTGAAATGGACATCAGTTACAAGCTGGTTGCCTGAGACGGAGACTGAGAGGTCCAGGAAGGTGGGGGATGTGCTGGAGATGGCCCAGGTTTTGACATCAGCTGCCCAAGACGTGGTTTTTAAGAAAGGTCATGAAGGGAGAAAGTGAGGCAGAGTAGTGCAGGCAGTATTCCAAAGCTTCGGGCCTTTAGGCGACTGAAGGCGTAGCAGAGAACAGTTGTGCAATGAAAAAAAACAGGTTTGCATGAGTATAGGAGTGCTGCTATCTCAGAGGGTTTTGAGGTTAAAGGAGATTACAGCAACTGGGCAGGGTCAAGCCATCGATAGATCTGGAAACAAAAATGAGAAATTTAAAATCAAGACATTGCTTGATCGGGAGCCAATGTGGATCAATGAGTGCTGAGGTGAATGAAGCAGTGAGTGAGTGGGGAACAGGACTTGATGCAAATAAGACATGGACAGCAGGATTTTGATGGAACACATCATGTGGGATGTGTCAGGTGTATGCCGAAAAAGAAAATCTAGAGGCAACAAAAACATGAAATTACATAACTTTGAACCACAGCAATCAATCAATTAAATTAGTAATAAATGCTGAAATATCTTGGTGCATTCAGTGTACAAAACAGTATCACTTTGTTGGATCTTTCAATTTTCTTTCTCAAACAAAACATTTTTCAATGGTTTTTCAACAAATAAAACAGCGCTTCAGTAACTCAAACATTCTTTTACAGGTTCATCAACAGAAACAATTGGACCCACATTAATTATAATTAAAATTGGATTGATGCTAAATACAGAATTACACGTCCTTTCAAAAACCAGAGTAGTGCTTACCTTCCCTCCTTCCTGATATGGCATACATAATGACCAGACATCGTAGATGGTCCCACATGGCTAATAAAGGCAAACAGCTCATATCCTGCAGGTAAAATCAAATAACACCTCTGTGAAAAATATTTTGCTAGTGTCACTTGTTGAAAATACAGTTAAATATGTGTAGGATAATTCAGAAATTCTACACAGAATGTCCTGCAACAAAAGCCGTCATTTTGAAAAATAGAGGTTTGATCAGTCAAGCATCATTATGTTATGTACCAAACAATTCCCATGTAATTTAGCAGTCCTATGTAAACTGATTGCATAGCTTATACTTTTTTTTTGTATTTTAAGATTTGGCTTAGCAAGAAACGTGGCCTTGAATGTGTGTACCCAACAGGTGTCCTTACATCAAGAACCAGTGAATAAAATTGAAACAATAAATCTGGAAAATGACTTTATCATGTATAATACAAAAAGCACCACCAGGACATCGATAAATGGCAAATTTAGAAGTGAGATTTGGAAATTCTTCAAATAAAGAGTAATCAACACATGGAAACATCTTAGAATTGGAAAAGCAACAATCCCTGGCATCATTTAGGAAACAATTCAATGCTACAATGCATGAACATTAAGATTTTCCTGGGTACGTAAACTACAATAAGCTAAACAGCTGCTTCTCATCTACAGTTATTTTGCTGACTTGTACTTTGACTTTGGCGATTGGATTAAGACTCCCAACTGTTGTTGGTTATGTCCCTGAGAGGCCAACAGTATACTTTATGGGAATAATTGTTCCAATTTGATATCAGGAAGCCATCAAGAATTTATTCATGGATTTCAATATCACAGAATATAAAAAGCCCATAAGCTCATAAGACATAGGAGCAGAATTAGGCTATTCAGCCCATCAAGTTGATCATGGCTTTTCACCTTATTCACCTGCCTTCTCCCCATATCCCTTGATCCCCTTCTTAATCAAGAAGCTATCTAGCTCTGCCTTAAATACACTCCATGACTTGGCCTCCACAACCTTGGTGCCGATGAGTTCCACAGACTCACCACCTTCTGGCTGAAGAAATTCCTCTTCATCTCAGTCTTACAAGGTCGTCCCTTCACTCTGATAGTCTGCCCTTGCCTCTTATAGTCTCTTCTAGTGGAACATCTTCTCCATGTCCACTCTGTCCATGACTCTCAGTATTCTGTAAGTTTCAGTGAGATCCCTTCCTCATCCTTTTAAAATCCACCAAGCACAGACCCAGAATCCCCAAATGCTACTCATACAACAAGCCCCATAAAAGTACCTGTGTTTGCAAGATCAAAACGTGTTTTTATTTATCCAGTATCTAGGAAAATTCAGCAATCCTAGACATTGATTAGTGTATCATTATTATTGAATAAACCATTGCCACATTTGGTAGGTATGTGGATGTGGGATATATGGACATTGCTTGTGCTCACCCCTTGCTTGGAGGAACAAGAGTCTCCAGATATTGGGCATCTGGTTACATTTCAATATTTTCAGTAAAGACTAAGACACCACTGGGGAAATGCAATCTTACTTTGCTCACAGTGATGTTCAGGCAAGTATTGACAGTGATTATATTATTTTGTACCTTAAAAGGGGCCTACCGTCTGAAACAGGAAGGCTGAATGTCCACAGTAAGCTGCATCATCAGGGTCACAGAAATATGGCTTCTGTCCCCATTCTGAGATCATTATTGTCTTGTTTACAGTAGCTGAACTAAATGAAAACTGAACCAATCAATTACTGACCTGATTAAAAAAAAATTAACTGAAGCTTAGAGAAAATGGGTGGGAGCAGCAATACCCTGCAATGTGAAAGAAAGACGTTCATCACTATCTTCTCAAAGGCAATCAGGGAGGGACAACAAATGCTGGCCTTGTCAATGAACCTCATATCCCAGAAATAGAAACAAGAAAAAAATTGTATGTGCCAATCAGATAATTACTGAACCAATAATATTTGGAGTTGTGTTTAAAATACGGAATGAAGAAGTTTGCCTTTTGTAAATGAAATATTTCAAGCAAAGGCCTTAAGCCCTCAGATAATAACATGAAAGTCCCAGTTTCAATGAAACTAGAGGAAATTTTGACCACAACCTACTTTTTAATCAAGAATTCTAGAAAATGCAACAAATACAACACTGTGTTTGGCTGATTACCACCTTTTAATGCAATCAAATGTTTAGCACTAAACTGGAAAATCAAAGAATAGAAGTTCTTTGGTGAAGGGTTATGGAGAGTGGGCAGGAAAGTGAAGATGCTGTCAAGATTAGATCAACCATGATCATACAAAATAGCAGAGCAGGATCGAAGGGCTGAATTGCATGCTCCTGCTCCTAGTTCTTATCTTTCATATAAAGCAAATGCCACCACTGAGAAAGAGATTCTACAGTCAAATAGATAGTTAATGTTTTGTGAATATCTTGTTTAAGGTTTATATTTTCCTCAGCTCTTACTATTTCCAGAGATAAAACTACCCTTACCCCTTCTTGATGGTGGATGCCTCAGCCCCTGGATTTTCCCAAATTTTCCAGCAATTCAGCTGGCTGTTTTCTACTGCCACAGGATACTGTGAGGCTCACAGTAGGTTTTGCCACTAGCTTTAAAGTAGGCAATCTTCTAGCTTCCATTCCAACGCAAAACCGAAACTGAGATTAAGCCTCATCTGCATTCCACACTGTCAATGATGAAATTAGTTCTTTTTCTTTATTTATGTCCCTTCATGAGCTGTGAACCACATAAAGTCCACTGCATGACTAACTCTTTTAGCAAGCACCCAGAAGAGCTGAACCCAAAGAATATGCCAAACTTCACTCATTTCCATGAAGCATAGCTTGTTCTGGAATGTCCTCAGGCTGATCTTTAGATTAATTGCTTTGTTTTAAAACAAATGTGAAATCTTATGGGACAGTTCTATTGGTTAAAACAGGATTCATATCTTCAGTCTCCAGATAGCTGGAAACCAAACATACTCAGGTGAAATGCGTATCATGTCCTCTCAAAGACCAAGCCAGTAACTGTATAGTAATCGCCCAAGGAGCTGGAAATTCCAGTGGCAGTTACCCAGTGTCTGGAACCAATCAAAAAAGTTTTCAATTCCATGTCAGAATCAGAGATTTGCTGGACATTTCTGACATGCGTGAATAGCTGGGAAATATTAGAAGAATCAAAGTCTGCTCAAACCTCCAGCTAACTATAAAATAGACTCCACACCATCCACGACTCACTCGTGCACCCAATTACACACACTGACCCCAGGTGAAAACTAACCCTAACGCACCTCTGATACCCGATGGCCCTTTCATCAGCTCTCAGGTACCTGACCGCTTCCCTTGACACCTGACCCAAACTATCCTTTCACTTATCAGCCTCCTTCATCTCTCCACCAGTAACCAGTTATCTGCACCCCCTCATCCACTTGCCACCCATACTCAGCTGCCACAATAAACCTTTACTCACCTACGAGCACCCAACTCTATATCCTCTCACACCTACTTTCCCTCAGTAGCTGTTAGAGAAGCTTTGGGACATTTTTTTAAAAAGTGTTTTGTTTGACTGGAATATCAACTTTATGAAAAGGGGATGTAGCTTTTACAAAGATCTATTGTAATTTTCGGGACTGAGGATGGATGCCACAATAGAGGTCAAGCCCAAAGTATCCTGAAAGGTAAGTAGGTATTTTTTTTTGTCTGACACGGGTCAAAAAGAGGGCTTCCTAAACAAATAAGGTGGCCCAGGCCAAGGTATTTGGATTTCCCTCTGAATGTTAAATATCCCTAAACATATTGTGACAAATGTAAGAAATCAGCATTATGTAAACAAATGATACACACTTGTACTGGTAATTAACTATGGTATAGTTGAATTCTTGTGTTTTTTTGAATTACAAAATTAAGCTATAAAAGCAAATTTATCTTTGCCAACTGGCAGTATGTGTTAAATGCACATTTGTTGACTTACTTCCAGGTCCATCCTTGATTCTGGGCCCTGCTGGTTCTGCTTCTGCATTTGTTTCAATTTGTGACTGTGTATCAATATCAGAAACTGTCTCGCTCTCATCCTCATTGTCTGCATGTGTGAAGATCCAGTCCAGTGCTCTCTCCAGGTTGTTATTCTACAAATACAGCCAAGCAGTAATGAAATTTGTCTACATGAATAGTGCCAGACAACTGGAGGATAGCAAGTGTGGTTCCCCTGTTCAAGAAGGGGAGTGGAGACAACCCTGGTAATTATAGACCAGTGAGCCTTACCTCAGTTGTTGGTAAAGTGTTGGAAAAGGTTATAAGAAATAGGATTTATAATCATCTAGAAAATAATAAATTGATTAGGGATAGTCAGCATGGTAGGTCGTGCCTCACAAACCTTATTGAGTTCTTTGAGAAGGTGACCAAACAGGTAGATGAGAGTAAACCAGTTGATATGGTGTATATGGATTTCAGCAAGGCTTTCGATAAGGTGCCCCACAGTAGGCTATTGCACAAAATGCGGAGGAATGGGATTATGGGAGATATAGCAGTTTGGATCGGAAATTGGCTTGCTGAAAGAAGACTGAGGGTGGTAGTTGATGGGAAATGTTCATCCTGGAGACCAGTTACTAGTGGTGTACCGCAAGGGTCGGTGTTGGGTCCACTGCTGTTTGTCATTTTTATAAATGACCTGGGTGAGGGTGTAGAAGGATGGGTTAGTAAATTTGCAGACGACACTAAGGTCAGTGGAGTTGTGGATAGTGACGAAGGATCCTGTAGGTTGCAGAGAGACATAGATAAGCTGCAGAGCTGGGCTGAGAGGTGGCAAATGGAGTTTAATGCGGACAAGTGTGAGGTGATGCACTTTGGTAGGAGTAACCGGAAGGCAAAGTACTGGGCTAATGGTAAGATTCTTAGTAGTGTAGATGAGCAGAGAGATCTCGGTGTCCTTGTACACAGATCCTTGAAAGTTGCCACCCAGGTTGACAGGGCTGTTAAGAAGGCATACAGTGTTTTGGCTTTTATTAATAGAGGGATCGAGTTCCGGAACCAAGAGGTTATGCTGCAGCTGTTCAAAACTCTGGTGCGGCCGCACTTGGAGTATTGCGTACAGTTCCGGTCACCGCATTATAAGAAGGATGTGGAAGTGTTGGAAAGGGTGCAGAGGAGATTTACTAGGATGTTGCCTGGTATGGAGGGAAGGTCTTACGAGGAAAGGCTGAGGGACTTGAGGGTGTTTTCGTTAGAGAGAAGAAGGTTGAGAGGTGACTTAATTGAGACATATAAAATAATCAAAGGGTTAGAAAGGGTGGATAGGGAGAGCCTTTTTCCTAGGATGGTGACGGCAAGCACGAGCGGGCATAGCTTTAAATTGAGGGGTGAAAGATATAGGACAGATGTCAGAGGTAGTTTCTTTACTCAGAGAGTAGTAAGGGAATGGAATGCTTTGCCTGCAACGGTAGTAGATTCGCCAACTTTAAGTACATTTAAGTCGTCATTGGACAAGCATATGGACATACATGGAATAGTGTAGGTTAGATGGACTTCAGATCGGTATGACAGGTCGGCACAACATTGAGGGCCGAAGGGCCTATACTGTGCTGTAATGTTCTATGTTAAATTTACTTTCATGATTAAATCTATTGCATCCTACTAAAACTACAAAGCATCTATATTTCATCATCATATTGAAAAGGCACCAGAAAATCTCACATAAATATAAATATACAGCCCCACCATTTAAGTCATTCATGGGCAATCACTATCATTGGACAAATGATACTAGCCATTTGCCACTTCCAAAGGCCTCAAAAGTCACTGTGTGCAGATCTTGAAAATTGATACAATTTTATCTGATGTCAAGCATCACATTTTTCCGATCTTGCCATATTTTCCTAGCTAATGGCCACAGCATTTATAAACTGGGAAAATTCTACTCTATGAAACACTCACAACAGATGCTACAGGCCTGCTGAGTGTTTCCAACATTTTCTCTCTTCATTCCAGGTTTCCAGCCTTTACAATGTTTTGTAATACGTTCAGTCACTGAATATGACAACATTATTAATGTGGTCTGAACAATTATTTAAAATGCATCACTGATTTCAGGAAATGTCAGATCTTCTAGGAAAGGTTTGCATCTCATTAAAGTGCAATTATGTGTGGCTGAGATTTTGCATACAGTGACTTTTATTCCCAAAGATATACTTACAAAATTTATAGGAGAGTCACAACATGACGAGTCAAAGTTGGCATCATAAATGATACAAACTAAATCAGTCTCTTCTGATATGTTACTCATTACATTTACAGTTAATGTTTACATGATTTAGAACTTGCCAAACACACAGCCTTAGGAGTTTTACCCAGTTTCCAGCCCCTCATTGGCTGAAAGGACTTAGCTGGTGGCCCTGCCTGTGGCAGTCCTTAACTTTAGTGCATACCTCAGCAGGTCGTCCTAGACCTTGGAAACTGGCTGTCTGCAACAATCAGTCACGGACAGCTCTTTGCACTGGAAGACCAGCAGGTTTCAGACAGAACAAAGAGCAGCTATCACTGAGGTGATGACCCTCTAGCCATAGTTGATGATTATGTCCATGTGCAGCCCTGTGAACAGCCAAACAGAGTACAGAATGCTGGAACTGCTTGGGATTACCCAATACAAAAACAACGGTATCCCTTCCAGCCCTTCTTTACAAAGGCACATGACAGAAGAAGATGACTTGCAACTACTGCTAGTTTGCAGAGGTAGTTACTAAATAAGGTTTGCCTGTTTACTTTGTGATTAAATCCATATCTTGTATGTATCTTACTGGGGAAGCTTGCTCTTAGTGATTAATGAGATTCTAAGCACACTCAGTCTGAGCGGCGCTCGGTGGTGACACTGAATTCTGCCAACAATAGAAGGGTTTATTGCAAAGTTTTAGAAAGACCACTCAGGACAATTCTGGGGCCACTAAAAAATGAGTTCAAAGATCACAGGCTGTAAGCAAGTAGGAAAAGGGGAGAGGGAGAGAGATGTGGCCTCCATATTAGGAATGCTGCAGTTAGCAGTACCACTTGGAAGATAACCAAACTACCAGTCTTTTGGGAAGAGTCGCAGTTACAATTCAAGAAGTAGATGGATGGCACAGTCCAGATTTGGGAAGAGTTTACAGAAATTAAGTGTTAGAGTCTGGATTCAGAAGTCCCAGGAAGCTTAAAAAGTGGGATGGTCACTAGCTGTGGGTTGGGAGTAGCCTGTGACCACATTTTAATGCGACAGAGAGTCAGGGTGAAAAGCTCACAAACAATATTTGCCAGATGCAATTCTAGAGGTCAGGTAAAAAAGGCACTTTTGGCTCATTGAAGTTAGATGTTGGCAAAGAGTTATGGTTATGCATGCACACAAGAGTGTAGGGGAGTTCAGATCAAGGAATGGGGAATATTGGGGCTGGGTGTTGAATTAAGGAGTTATAGTTAACAGTGGGAGCTGTCAATGAAGAAGTTCATAACAGAGTAACTTCAGCTGAGTTTCAAGGCCAGATCAGCAGAAAAAAATAACTGTTACTCCTTGCCAAGTTTTATGACATTTGATGACCCACTGTGTTATTAACATCTTGGGGAATTGCCGAGAAATCTATAGGAACTGCCTTGATCCCAATTGCTATTTTTAAAGAATTATTACTCATTCATAGGCAACATTTATTGATTATACCTAATTACTCTCTAGGCAGTTGAAAGTCAACTATGTTGCTAGGAGTCTGAAGTCACATGTATGCTTGTTCAGGTAAGGACAGCAGTTTCCTAGCCCAAGGAACATTAGTGAACCATGTGTTTTTTCTGACAATTAACAATAATTTCTAGTCATCATTAGAGTCCTAATTCCAAACTTTTATTGAATTTGAATTCAATCATCTGCCATGAAGTGCAACAAAATTTATACAGCATGACAAGAAGATGCTGATTAATTGGATCGTGGTTGGCATGGTGAGGCAGCAGGAACTGGTAATTGTCAATCTCAGCTGAAAGGAACCTCAGGCCAGCCAGGTAGACCAGATTGGTCAGGATGTTACCACAGGGTATTCAGGAAGGACTGACACACAGTCTCCATTACACTTACCTTGTATGAATGAGGGAAGTGTATTTCTTCATTCATACAAGAAAGTTTATGGTAATATATGTAGATTTAAGCATCCAGAAATGAATCACACTGGACTCTCAACTGATTAAATTAAATTGAGTTCACGCATAATTCTTAGTACAGTCAGGATTATTTAGTAAATGCTGTGCAATATCATTATCACATTAAATGTTGGACACAGTGTTTATAGGTTTGCAAGCAAGGGCTCATTGAGCCCCATCAATGCTGTCCGCTGCGAATGGTGAAAGGAGCCATTCATGCTCACTACCAGCTAAACACTGAACTGTTCAGCTATTAAAACAAAAAACAAAGAATTGCAGATGCTGTAAATCAGGAACAAGAATGGAAGTTGCTAGAAAAGCTCAGCTGGTCTGGCAGCATCTGAGAAGAAAAGAATCAGAGTTAACATTTCGAGTCCAGTGACCCTTCCTCAGAACTGATGGTAGCTGGGAAACAGTTAGTTTATATGCAGTAAATAAGGGTGGGGGATGGGGTAGGTAGTAAACAATAGGATAGAGCCCAGAGAGAGAGAAGTTGGACAGACAAAAGAGTTGATAACGATCTGGCTGGGAGGGTGAATAGTTGTTAATAGGGACTGTTGGTGATTAACAATAGGTAGTGTGCAATGGCAGGCTATGTGATAACAAGGCCTGGTGTGTGGGGTAGGGGGCTGGGACATGGGAGAGTTTAGGCCCTAAAATTATTAAATTCAATATTGAGTCCGCAGGGCTCCAGTGTCCCCATGCGGAAAATGAAGTGTTGTTCTTCCAGAGATAATGGGAACAGCAGATGCTGGAGAATCCAACATGATAAAGTGTGAAGCTGGATGAACACAGCAGGCCAAGCAGCATCTCAGGAGCACAAAAGCTGACGTTTCGGGCCTAGACCCTTCATCAGAGAGGGGGATGGGGTGAGGGTTCTGGAATAAATAGGGAGAGAGGGGGAGGCGGACCGAAGATGGAGAGAAAATAAGATTACAAGAGAGCTGCAGTGGGAGAGAGATTCCCTGAGGTTGGTCGGAGGGAGGAGGGTAAGTTCTTCAGGTTAGACATCCCTGGAAGAAGCCATCCCCCTCTCTGATGAAGGGTCTAGGCCCGAAACGTCAGCTTTTGTGCTCCTGAGATGCTGCTTGGCCTGCTGTGTTTATCCAGCTTCACACTTTATCATCTTGGATTCTCCAGTATCTGCAGTTCCCATTATCTCTGATACAATTTTAACCTCACTGCGAAGCCTCTTCCAGGGATGCCTAACCTGAAGAAGTTACCCTCCTCCCTCCAGACCAACCTCAGGGAATCTCTCACCCACGGCAACTCTCTTGTAATCTTCTTTTCTCTCCATCTTCGGTCCACCTCCGCCTCTCTCCCTATTTATTCCAGAACCCTCACCCCATCCCCCTCTCTGATGAAGGGTCGAGGCCCGAAACGTCAGCTTTTGTGCTCCTGAGATGCTGCTTGGCCTGCTGTGTTCATCCAGCTTCACACTTTATCATGTTGTTCTTCCAGCTTGTGTTGAGATTCAATAACAAAAGTTGCTGGAAAAGCTCGGGTAGCAGGATGGCAGAATCTGTGAAGGGAAAAACAGAGTTAACGTTTCAGGTCCAGTGACATTGCCTCAGAACTGAAAACATTAACTCTGTTTTTTCCTGCTGCCAGACCTGCTGAGCTTTTCCAGCAACATTGTTTTTGCTTTTGTTCCTGATTTACAGTATCCGCGGTTCTTTCAGTTTTTATTGCATTGGGGTTCGCTGGAACACTGCAGCAAACCAGAGACAGAGATATTGGCCAGGGAACAGAATGGTGTGTAAAAGTGGCAGGCAATGGGTAGCTCAGCGTTTTTTTTGCGAGCAGAAGCGGGCACCCAGTCTACACTTTGTTTCCCCAATGTAGAGGAGACCACATTGTGAGCAGCGAATGCAGTCGACTAGATTCTGGGAAGTGCAGGTGAAGTGTTGCTTCACCTGGAAGGTATGCTTAGGCCTTGGATAGTGGGGAAGGAGGAGGTAAATGGGTAGGTGTTGCACTTTTGCCGGTTGCAGGGAAAGGTGCCGGGGGGCTGTGGAAGGGGTGGGGTGTGGGGGGTGAAGGAAGAGTGGACCAGGGTGTCCTGGAGGGAATGGTCCCCGTGGAAGGTAGATAAGGAAGTGGGGAGGGGAGGGGAATATGTGTCTGGTGGTGACATCTCGCTGGAGATGGCAGAAATGGTGTCTGATGATCTTCTGGATGTGGATGCTGGTGGGATGGTAAGTGAACCCTCTATACTCTATAGGTGCAGAGCTATTGATTTTGCTAGAAATGCCAACCAGTCTGATTGGCTGTCAGCTGTTGAGGGTGGGACTCCCTCACACTGAGAGCAGCCTTTCTTTCTAACGGTCAGTTAGCTTGTCACCAGGTTTTGTCATGGCAGGGAGGTGTGAGCAATACATATCCTGTCCTCTCACCTATAAATTTCAGCTCTTTGTTTTTCGTGATTGGTGAAGATTTAATGGTTTAGCCACAGATGTCCCATATTACATACTTTTAAAAAAGGACAATCACCGATTTTGCTGGAAAAATATGACAAATTTAGACTTACGGTTGCTTTCAATGCATGGATGGCCTGGTTCCTGGAAAATCCCATTGATGTAATGATGGCAACAATTTCTTCTGGTGGCTGGTTCTCCACTGAAGAGGCCCCTCCTGCTAGACCAACCTCATTATGGCTAACATCATTATAACCTGTCGGTAATAGTGGTTCAGCAAAATCTACCAGAAAAATAGCAAAGCATTGACATTTTCATTGATTAAAGTGTCTGGCATCACTTGTGAGGTCAATAATTTTACTGGTACAGAGTCTATCTGCCAAGGTAATAATAGCTTTGAACAGATACATACCACAGAAACAGCCTCATTAACTGAAAAGGGTGACAATTGGAGCTGTGCATTATGCCCTGAGGTTGTTTCATATTCCATGTATTATACAACAATAATTTAAAAGATAGAACCAGATCCAAACAGTATAACATTTTGGAGAAACTATCCAGATTAAAACCATAGGAAGCTCTTTTTTTCCTCCAGTCAGCAACACAGATAAATAAGTACATCAACATTTCCTCTTTCAGATATTTCATACTATTTTTAATTTTATCCTTAGCAGCTGTGAATACTCCCTGAACAAGAAAGGTCTGTCAACAATGCTATGCAACTCAGGGAAAACTGTAAATTGAATTTACCATTGCACACTTAGTCAAAAACCGGGAAGGTTTTATGCTTACGTGTTGGCTGTCTGGTTTCTAAGCTTACCAGGTTCTTCCATGTGTGCTATGATCCAGTTAAAGGCCAACTCAGCCCCAAGATTCCCTGTGTAGTAGACTGCTTTACGACACGCTTCTAGTGGAAAACCCATCTCAGCCAGCTGCATCACTGCTGATTCATCAATTTCAGGAGCTGCAGGAAAAGGGACAAAAATAGGCAATGACCATCACGGTAAATATAATGCATTCAGAGAATGCACAATGTATCAATGAAGCAGATAGCCCAAAGGCCCGATATCTGCATAAGCAAGAAACAATCTCTCTACACATTATTGAATCATATTACTTGAAAATTACTTTGAATATTTGAATATAAACAATACACATTAATAAACCAGGAAATGTCCAATGTTAGGATCAATAATGCACAAATTATACCTAGACTGGAATTGCATTCACAGAAAAAAAAATTATGAGTTATATACATTCCTCATTTTTTTTTCAGGAAGGCTTTTATCAAACTAGCAGCAGAGTTTGGCATACTAACATGAAGTGACAATGGTTTTTAAATATGAGACATAAAGCATATCACATATCCACAGCAATATTTTTCAATGTGAAAAATGAGGACAGTTTTCATGAAAATTTAAGTATGAAGGTTAAAACAGAGAACAATCTGTTAATAGTTAAGTTAAAAACTACAAGCAAAACTTTCTAAAATAGGAAAGAGAAAATGATACATACACTCCATGAAATGGTTCAGCAGACTCCCTGAAAGAGAAAAGATGATTATTTTACCTTCTTTTCCATCAGTTTTAATCTCCTTCCTTTCAGTTCCTTCAAAAACACTGATTTTTAAATGCACAGGCACGAGGTAATTTACAAGACCTCATGCAAAGTGACACCAAGTTTCAAACTGATCCTGTATTAACAGTTTCACCACAAGAATATCTCATTCCTTAACAGCAGGAGCAACAACTAGTGGCCAACTTCTCTCATGACCAATCAAACGGTGCTGTAGACCCAACAGATGCCTGACTCCAACTGAACCAACTCTACAAACATTAAAAAATGAATTTAGGGTTTTACTGTACTTTAGGACATGTAAAAAAGTGCTTCAGAAAGTATAAACAGATGTTGTAAAACAGAATAGTTTGAAGAGAAGACAATAAACAATGTTTAAGGTATAAATGTTGAAACGAAATTTTTAAAATAAGGATGAGAAGTCACAAAGCAGACAGTTTTGGCAGTGAGTGCCAAGAATTAAGGCCAACATAGCAGAAGGCGTAGCTATTAATGGAGAACGAAAGGATGCAGAGAGGCCACAGTATGACTGATGGCTAGGACATAAGACTAAAAGAGAAACAATAAAACATGTAGGACAAAACCAGGAAAGAATTTTTAAATGACAATGTAGATTATAAAATGATGCATTCTTTCTCAGCGTTTTGGAGATTTGTGAGGATTGAGCAATAGGTGAACAGGTAGAAAAATATCAGATAGGTTCGAGAGATATACCAGCAGTGGAGGGGATGCAGAGGAGATTCACTCGGTTGATTCCAGAGTTGAGAGGGCTGGATTATGAGGAGAGACTGAGTAGACTGGGATTACACTCATTGGAATTCAGAAGAATTAGGTGTGATCTTATAGAAACGTACAAGATTGTGAAGAGAATAGACCATTAGCAGGTGCAACTAGGATTGAGGAGCATAGCCTCAAAATAAAGGGAAGCAGATGTAGGACTGAGGTCAGGAGGAACTTCTTCACCCAAAGGGTTGTGAATCTGTGGAATTCTTTGCCCAGTGAAGCAGTTGAAGCTACCTCGCTGAATGTTTTTTAAGGCAAGGCTAGATAAATTTTTGAACAGTAAAGGAATTAAGGGTTATGGCGAGTGGGTGGGTCAGTGGAGGTGAGTCTCAAAAAGATCGGCCATGATCTTATTAAATGGCGGGGCAGGCCCGAGGGGCCGGATGGCCTACTCCTGCTCCTAGTTCTTATGTTCTTATGTAAGTAAATTAGGTCACATCTTGAGGTCTCACAGACACCTGTTCAGGAGATATTTTGCCTAATTCCCAATCCATTAATTGATTCCCAAGGCTGTTTATCCCGGGTGAAGGAACACTATTCTATACCTCCACTTTTTTACAATATCACTGCCATAGGTACATTAACTGAGACTACGATCGATAGACGTGAAACGACAGTGAAAGAAAATGACAGACAAGGAGCAGAGGAATGGCAGAAAAATAAAACACCTTGTACCTGCCTCAGGAGCTACATCACAATCCTAAAACAAAACTGCTATTTTTTCCCTATATTCAAACATATTTATAAAGTGAAGGAAGAAGCTGTACAATTAGATAACTATTTTCTTAAAATCAGTTCCCAAGTTTGCTCAGTATGATTTTGCATCAGCTATTCAGTGAAAAAGTGCAGCATTTTCATGAGCACAGAAATAATCTACTTCATTTTTCACATTAGATCCTGCCAAATTAAAAGGTTGTACTTTTCAATTTGTTGTGTCTTTCTACATTTCATGGAATTTAAAAAATTACCACATGGTCACTTTGTTTCTCTAACAAAGTCGCTAATGTTAAGTAGTATTAACCAATATACTTACAAAAATTGACAGGACATTATTTAAATGGGCAATCAGACTTGTTGTGACTGTCTCCAGTGAGAATATATCTGCAATTAGACATTTTTTTATTCTAGGCTCACGTAACTATATTGGAAGTTTCAACTAGTTTGAGTTCACGCCATTAAAACACTAGATGAAGTAAGTAAAATTTCTGGATCTTAATATGCAAGTGTGAAGAATATGTCAAAAGTCTTTTGATCACTTTGCAATTTTAAATAAATTAGAATGTTGCAAAAAAGGAAATGGCTGAAACGATACCAAAAACAAAAAGAAACAGTCATGACTGAAAAAGAATGACCAACTAAGCAACAAATATTCACTGCCAACAAGGGAACGTTAATGGCTTGGATTTTACTTTTATAAATTCAATATTTAACTCTGAACCCCAGTCAGCTTTTCATAATCATGCAGACTTATTCATATTGTTGTGAAATTGTGTAGAGTACTTGTGAATTGGAAGGCAGGAAGTTAGAATTTGTTTATAAAAATGATAGGGGGAAAAGAGTGTGCAGTCCCTCTAACAGGTGATGAACTTTTCTAAGCTTGGAGATTTAAATGAAAGTGTGTCTGTAAGCGGCTGAATTGGTACAGCCAGGTCTGAAATTGAAACATGTATCAGTTGGCTGTGTGAATGGAAACCTTAAGCTAGTTTTGATATTTTGGCAACTAGTTTGAAGATGAACTAGTTAATTTAAACCAAACGCTTACAGACTGAAAACCAACTGAATTTAAATCTGATGGTGTTGACAACCTTGAACCAATCCTATTATAAGAAAATTGACAGGTCATCGGAGGATTTTTGAGAATTGGTGCGAGAGCGAACTGTCACCTGAAGTGCAAATATCTGCCTCTCATAGAAATCTGTAAGCTATCTGAGAAAGCACCATCTATTTAAAAAGGTACTACAGCACTCCTAGTTAAGATCCTTTACAGGAGAATTCAAAGAGAAAGCATTTCTGACAGAAGGATCAGCGGAGAAGGCAAAGAACATTCTGGAAGACTTAACCTGACTGCACTTTTAACAGTCTAAGTTTAAATTTATTTTTATTATTACATAGGTTTATGTAGTAGGACTTGGGTTTATTGAAACAATATACCATTAGAATTTTGTGCAATTAGGGAATAGTTGGTAGTTAAGGGGGAATTTTTCGATTTGTTAACAGTTCTGTTAATTTGTTCACTGTTAGGGTTAAATAAATGAGTTGTTGCCTGTTGGTTATAAAGTAAATATCAGGGATTTTCTTTCATTTAACTACTTCTTTTTAACAGTTTAGGCGAGGTAAGGCAAGCTTCTGTGGGTGTTTCTGGTTTAATTATCAAAAAGGAACTTCTTATATAGCGGCAACAGTATTGAGTCCAAAGGTTACAGATTTAATGGTGGATAATTGGCTTGCCCATTCAACCCCAGATCTGCTGAATTACAAAGCAATATCAAATTGTTGATTACATCTCTCAAAACCTTTCTAGGATCACTTTGATATTAAAAAAGATTATGTATGGCTTTTTTTTTCTCAATTGTGAACAATCTTCTCAAACCTTGTTCCTCTGTCTCCACCAAGTATGAGGAGTTCATGAATATTTTTGTCACCAGGACTACTGCCATCTAATAAGATACCTCTGCTACTGTACTCTCTTCCTCAGCCTACTGGGCTAAACTTCTCCAAGGATCCCCAGGTCCTAGCCTTGAATTTGTATCATCTGTAATTACTATCTATTTCACCTCATGCTGAATGAACATGATTATTCTTCAAGTTCATCATATCCATGAGAGACATCCCCTCTTGCTCCCTTAACTCTATTCCTACTCAACTCTTAACATACCCTATTTCCCTTGCTGACTTTCAAGTTAGCTGAAATTGACAGTTCTCTCTTCAGGTACTGTCCCTCTCCTTCAAATCATCATCCATCTCCTCAAACAAAATATTTAACTTTTCCATCCTTGTTAACTATCATGCTACCTCCAATCTTTCTTCCCACCCAATGTATATGAGCTTTTCACCATTCCCACCTCTTTGCCATTCTTTCCCAGAACTCCTTCCAGTCAAGTCTTCATCCCTGCTTTTGTAACAAATCAGATCTTAGCAATGTCAGAAATTACATCCAACATGACTGTAACAAAAGCAAACTAGCTGCAGCCAGGCTGAGTAGTGATATTGACATGGCTGATCAGACCATTCTCCAACGCCACTCCATCCTTGTTCAGCTAGATTGGACTACATGCACCTGTTTCCACTCTTATCTGTCTAGTTACAACCAAAAACCTCCTACAATGGCATTTCCTCCTGCTCCCCGTCCCATTTCCCATCTACATACTCAGTGTCATGATTTAAAAACACATCAATTCTTACATGTATTCTGATGACAACCCTAGTTGATGACCATCACTCCTGACCCTGTCACTGCCTCTGATCTGTCATGTTTCTCGTTCAACAACCACTACTGGGAATGTAGAAATGTTCTCTAACCCTCTAAAATCCAAAGATGGATGCTATTGTCTTCTTTGTTACCTTTGGGTTGATCAGGCATGATGATAGGTGGAGAAATATCAGGCAGTTCCTCCTCGCCAGGCTGTAAACCTCTTGCCCTCAGGTGGGAGATATCCAGGAGATCCGGCATATCTATGGAGACGTCTGAAATAAAATGCAAAGTTGTGGTCGACATTATAGGATAATGGCTTGAAAGAACTTTCAGGATTTCAGATCCAAAGCATTGTGAATGGCTCTTAAATAATCTCTGAAATTGCCTAGCAAGACACTCACCTCCACGACTGGAAGATAGTGAAAGCAATTCCAATTGCAACAGCCTTTACATTCTTATGACCCAACTTGTCAGGACATTGCATAGCTCTACAATGTGCAGTATGTTCACCCACTTAGCAATGATGGCAGCTCCACTTTCATATTCATTTAAGTACAATGAGCATCTTTACAGAAGTATGTATATAATGTAATAAATTGTTATATTTAGAACAGGCTTCTAGGAGCTTACCTAATTTCTTTGGAACCCAGTCTATACCGAAAGTGAATTTCTTTAGTTGAATAACCAAGTATTCAGGAAATGAGGCAAATTGGCTTGTTCTGTAAACAAAAAAAGTTATGTTTTAAATATCAGCATGTGTTTATCTATTTTTTTTTAAATTACATAGTACTATAAATCAAAATTCTTTGGTAATGCTTGGTACATAAATTTGGATATCATTTTTAAATCCAAATTTTCTATTTTGCATAAACCAGAAATATAGTGCAAGGAACCTCCACTATGTAGCCAAATTTAAAAAGGAATTAATGAAATGATATTCAGAACATCAGGCTAAAGTAAATGATTGAAAACTTACACTTTGGAACAAGTTATTTTGGTTTTACACATGCTCACAACAGCAGAGTCTATTCTATAAAGCTGATTCATCTTAAATGAGATCAAAACACAACATCTGCACAATATCGCGGGCCAAAGCGCCCGTACTGTGCTGTACTGTTCTATGTTCTCTGTTCTTAAAAAGCATTCAGTATCATTAACCATTCAAAATTGATGGAAGCTTCAGGATTTAGTGCACAGGTAGTATCATGCTGAAACCTCAAGTGACTAGCCACATTCCTGATCCAAATAACTCAATGTTCTTGGCTAAACACGCTCTGACACTAGTTGAACCCAATAAAATCCTTCAACGTAAAATGGATGAGAGTTTCAACATGGAAACGAAATCATCTACATGACATAAAAATGTGAAACTGTTGTATCTGAAGAACAAAAGCTGAAAGAGAAAATTATCAGTGGTGTGTGTTGTTATAATTTATTCCTTTTAAGTCTCCAATCCTCTATGGTGTATACACAGGTGTGACAAAGTGTGTTCTCATGAGTTGTAATCTCATTTGTAAATCAAACCAGGTGCACAAAACCACTCAAGTGGTCATCATCACACACTTTCAGTGATTTTATCTTTTGATAAACATTACAATGGACCTTCTACCAAAAGAGTACCTGTACTCAGATAATGTAGTACTAGTAACATACCAGTGGGTCTGGTACTCTGATGATTTCAAGTAGCTTCCTAAATTGTGACCTCATTCCACTAAGGAAGTTGTTTTCAGTTTAAAAATGTATAAATCAAAGAATCCCTACAGTGGAAACAGGCCCTTTGGCCCAAAAAGACCACACTGACCCTCAGAGCATCCCACCCAGCCCCACCCAATCTACACATCCCTGAACAGTACAGGCAATTTAGCATGGCCAATCCACCTAGCCTGCACACCTTTGGACTGTGGGTGGAAACCAGAGCATCCAGAGGAAACTCATGCAGACACAGGGAGAATGTACAAACTCCATATAGACAGTCGTACAAGGGTGGAATCGAACCCGGGTCCCTGGCACTGGGAGGCCGCAGTGCTAACCACTGAGCCACCATGCTGCCCTAATGTATAGCATTGTGTTTTTTCTGAATGGGTAGCTTTATGTTCAGATTTCATCCACAGAGGAGCTGACCTACCTATGCAAGACTAAGAAAGTTAACAAACCAAAGTAAGACATTTTAGTTTTAAATCTAACCTGTATATTTCTGGAGAAATGTATGGAAGAGACTGCTGTACTGAATTTAAGCTCACTGCAAAAAAAAGACTGTCTGTCTACTCCCTCTATCTGCAAACATTTCCTTCTGTGTTGCTTTCCTTTATGAAAAGAAGATGATTACTATTCCTTAATAGAAAGAACAGACAGAATCAGCCCCAACCCGTGGTTCTCCTATTTTCTGGAATAAACAAGACTTTTGAGCAAACAACAATAGAGCTCATTTGTTTCAGCTGGTTATTACACAGTTCAGAGGAACAATACCTACAATCTTCATCAATATTGTGTTACACTCAAATCAAACTGTAAGAATTATTTGGTATAGTAACTGCCATTGGACGAGAACAGGAAAATATTTCTGCTGTCCATGTCCAAGTATGTACTATAATTATAGTGTGTAAGTATGATCAGTGAATGCATTATTTTAAAATCTTCAGCATTACAGAAATCCCACTTCATTAGTCAGTACCAATAATCATATTTTTCAAAATTCCACATACTTTATTGCTGCTGACTTTGCTTGGAGAGCGCTGCTCCAGAAGTCAGTGACATTTTCTGGCTCTTGAAAAGCTTGAAGGCAGGCACTAAATGGAATCTTGGCACGGACAACTTCTCGTAACTGTCTCTTTGCTATCTCAGCCTCTCTCCTCCTCAAATCATATGCTAAAAGCTCCTCTACAGAACAGCATTATTATTTTTTAAAATTTGTAGTGAAAAATTACATAGTATAAAACATTCACAAATAATGTTACTTGATGTTTCAATCATAATTCGAGGTATTCCCTTATATTTTAGTATGCAGTCTGAAATGAATCTCAAGTCTATTGTACAAAATGTGTTGGAATGGGATTGTGGGTGATATAGCAGTTTGGATCGGAAATTGGCTTGCTGAAAGAAGACAGAGGGTGGTAGTTGATGGGAAATGTTCATCCTGGAGAAAGTTACTAGTGGTGTACCGCAAGGGTCGGTGTTGGGTCCACTGCTGTTTGTCATTTTTATAAATGACCTGGATGAGGGCATAGAAGGATGGGTTAGTAAATTTGCAGACAACACTAAGGTCGGTGGAGTTGTGGATAGTGACGAAGGATGCTGTAGGTTGCAGAGAGACATAGATAAGCTGCAGAGCTGGGCTGAGAGGTGGCAAATGGAGTTTAATGCGGACAAGTGTGAGGTGATGCACTTTGGTAGGAGTAACCGGAAGGCAAAGTACTGGGTTAATGGTAAGATTCTTGGTAGTGTAGATGAGCAGAGAAATCTCAGTGTCCATGTACTCAGATCCTTGAAAGTTGCCACCCAGGTTGACAGGGCTGTTAAGAAGGCATACAGTGTTTTAGCTTTTATTAATAGAGGGATCGAGTTCCGGAACCAAGAGGTTATGCTGCAGCTATACAAAACTCTGGTGCGGCCGCACTTGGAGTATTGCGTACAGTACTGGTCACCGCATTATATGAAGGATGTGGAAGCTTTGGAAAGGGTGCAGAGGAGATTTACTAGAATGTTGCCTGGTATGGAGGGAAGGTCTTATTGGAAAGGCTGAGGGACTTGAGGCTGTTTTCATTAGAGAGAAGAAGGTTGAGAGGTGACTTAATTGAGACATATAAGATAATCAGAGGGTTAGATAGGGTGGATAGGGAGAGCCTTTTTCCTAGGATGGTGACGGCAAGCACGAGGGGGCATAGCTTTAAATTGAGGGGTGAAAGATATAGGACAGATGTCAGAGGTAGTTTCTTTACTCAGAGAGTAGTAAGGGAATGGAACATTTTGCCTGCAACGGTAGTAGATTCACCAACTTTAAGTACATTTAAGTCATCATTGGACAAGCATGTGGACGTACATGGAATAGTGTAGGTTAGATGGGCTTCAAATCGGTATGACAGGTCGGCACAACAGCGAGGGCTGAAGGGCCTGTACTGTGCTGTTATGTTCTATGTTCTATGTCTAGCTGTCTCAAAGTAAAGGAATCTTTAACTATTACTATAATCCAATGCAGCATTCTTCTATACAACTCCACCGACCTTAGTGTCATCTGCAAATTTACTAACCCATTCTTCTACGCCCTCATCCAGGTCATTTATAAAAGTGACAAACAGCAGTGGACCCATCATAGCAAATCCTCAGATGACACAAATTCTCCACCAGACTGAATATTTGCAGGATAAAAGTTCTGACCTGTTGTGACAGTCTGCTAAAGTGTTCTAAATTACAGAGAGGGGTCAGCTACTGCCATGTTGACATTGCTCCACATTGAATACTCAAGTGGATTCTGCAACTCAAAAGGGAGGAACCCAGATAATGCACAAGCAGGAAAAAAAATGCACTGGCAAAAACATCAGTCATTTCTATGGGTTATTTCTGTAATTCTTTAAGTTAACAATATGAATTCAGATTGTGGAGCAACTAGATGTTTTAATTACACAAGTACCACTGCAAATCACCATCACATAATGACTGCAGGACACAATATTCTACAGTTACTTTTAAGCTGGCACGGGTTATTATATAAAAGTTATTTTGAATAAGTAGAAGAAATCCAGACATGTCTAAACAGTATTTTCTGTAAATCAGTCTTGGCTAAACAAACATTCATACATTAGAGAAAAAAAATCAAACACCACTATTTCAAACTTATTCCAGTTTTATATTGTTAGATATTCTTTTAAAAACATAACCATAATTATTTTGTCCCAAATCTTGTCAAAAACAAAATGCAGTCATTAGAGAGTCCTTTGGCACTGTGAGTTTAGTGGGCAGAGAACTATTAAATCATTGGTACCCCCTTTTAAAAACATAACCATAATTATTTTGTCCCAAATCTTGTCAAAAACAAAATGCAGTCATTAGAAAGTCCTTTGGCACTGTGAGTTTAGTGGGCAGAGAACTATTAAATCATTGGTACCCCCTGTAGTTTTCCCATTGGCTCCTCTAAGTTGGACATAAAGATGAGAAAATACAATATGCACCTTTATTACTAGCAGCCTCCAGGACAATAGGAAGTTGCATGATATAGTCCACTCTCTGTTTGTACTTGACTTTCCTGGACTGGCAACACTGGACCCGGTCTTCTACCATAAAACGAAAGACTTCACTGGGATCATCTGATCCGTTGTTGTTTCTCTGGGATGCAAAAAATTCATAAGAGCACTGAATTTAAAAGGCTTTAATTTCAGAAAAATCAGCAGCACATTTTAATGGAGGAAGATTCTCAATCCAAATACAAATATTGTTTAAAAGTAAAATCTTAAAATCTTGTAGTACAGGAAGTCGATCATACCACATCAGATCTTTGAAACAGTTGTTCAATTTAGTCTTATAGCTCAGATTTCTCCCTATGACCCCATAAATTTAGTCCTTTTAAGTACATTTTTAATTCTTTTTGAATAATATAATGGAATTTGTTTTCACTACTACTTCACTGGTACATTCCAGATGTTAACAACCATTTCTGAAAAAAAAGAATATTCTTAATTTTCCCTCTTGTTTGCTCATCAACTACTTAACCCTGGTTACTGACATTTGCCAGAGGATACAATCTTTTCTTACTCGTTCATCAAAACATGCCTCATTTTGAATATCACTACTAGGACTACACTTAACATTCTCTGCTTTAAGGAGAGAATCTCAGCTGGTCCAATCTCTCCATACAACCGAAGTCCCTTCTCTCTGAAACCAGACTGGTAAGCCTCTTTTGCAGCTTCTCCAAGACACTAAAAATTCCCTCCTAAAGCTCACTGAAAAGAACTATAGGCATTAATCAAACTGAGGCCTCATCCCTTATTTGTAAAGGTCATGGGTCCTTGTTTTGTATTTAATAGTCCCTATTTATAAAATGAAGCGTCTCTTGTGCTTTCATAACCTCAACTTTTCCCCTTCAAGGATTTATGAATATGCACCCTTTTCTTGCATCGTCTTCAAAATAACTGCTCCTCTGATGCTTCGCAGTGAGGTTAAAATTGTATCAGAGATAATGGGAACTGCAACTGCTGGAGATTCCAAGATAACAAAGTGTGGAGTTGAACGAACACAGCAGGCCAAGCAGCATCTGCTCCTAAGATGCTGCTTGGCCTGCTGTGTTCATTCAGCGCTACACCTTGTTATCTCAGATTTTCCAGCATCGGCAGTTCTTACTATCTCCGTAACTATTTAGAACTCTCAGCCTTCCACTGTTGTCCTCCTAAATGCCACACTTATTCACATTGCATCTCTTTTCATTCAGTCATGAGCTGTGGGAATCTCTGGCTTCATCAGCATTTCTTGCACATCCATAATTGTCTTTTCTCAAGGTACTGGCGAGCCTCCTGTATATCGACTTTTTCATCAGTCTACCCACATTCTCCTGAAGCCTGCTACTGTCCCTCTTACTGTTTTCCAAGATGACAAGTTTTAAATCATTAGCAAATTTCAAACTGAATTCCTTATACCCAAATCCAGATCATTAATGCAAAACAATAAAAGCTTTGTGTCATGATGCCAATCATAGGAAGAAGAAATAGGAACAGGAGCCACTTGGCCTCTTGAGACTGTTCTGCCCCTCGATAAGCACCCAATATGCCTCACACCCACTTTCTTGCATTTTCCCCACAACCCTTGATTCTCCTACTGATCAAGAGTCTACCAATCTCAGCTTTAAATATACATAAGGACTCTGTCCCCACAGCTCTCTGTAGTGAAGAGTTCCAAAGACTCTCAATCCTGAGACAAGAAATTCCTCCTTTTCTCAGTCTTAAATTTGCACTCTTTTATTCTGATCTTTCAATCTAGTTTCTTTCTCTAGTCAGAAAAACATCCATTCATCAGTACTCTCTGTCTCTTATCATTTCAGTAAGCATGCAGCCTAGTTGCCACCATTCATTTGATGTGCTTCTATTTCACAATAAATCTGGTATACAGTGTTTTATCAAATCCCTTGTGAAAGTCAATCTCAGCAACAACTATGCCATATTCTTTTTGAGAATTCAGACTATTCAGACATGATGTGCCTAAACCTCCAGTTTACTTCCTTAAGTGAACCTTGTTCCTTCAAATAAATTTATTGTTAACCATTTAGATTCACTTCTTAAAAGAAAACTTCGACTAACATTTTGGACAGTAAAATTTCATCTTCTAAATAACAAACAGCATGGTAATACTGAAAAGTCCAGCATTGCAATGATACAAAGGTATGCACAGATTGTATGCCGACTGACTGGTTAAATTTTTCAGAGGTGACCCAAAGTTCTTGAGCCATCTCATATCACAAAAGACCCTTGAAGAATCCAATATGGTCGTTGAAGCATGCTTGTTTTTTTCAAATAGATTGCTTTATCATACATTTGTATGGGTTTGCATACAATATAGTTTTTGTTTTGAAAGGAAATACATTATTCCTATATAAAGTTACATATGGTGTCAAAATAAAGAAGCATTTTATGAAAACTAATTCTAAATCACAGCATTTTTCATTTGCATGCGTTTCCAGAAAAATGTTCCCTTTGCAGGAACCGAAGGTTCAGTAGGGACAATGTGGAACAGATAAATCACACTTTATATGAGATTGAAAGTTAGTCGAGTCTAGTTTCTAGAAGATTTCATGGAAAAAGGGACCAAGATTGAAAGTTGTGTCATAACTGAGCGCAAAGTTGTTGTAGATAAAGTTGGCATCTTGTTTGATCTACTAAGAAATCCATTTCTTTCTTCTGTAAATAGAGCTATCCATCAAGAGAAGACTAGGCAATATCCACATGTAACCTACTGAAACCAACACTTGAAAACTAAGAAAATTACAAACAATTACTACCTTTCAGTGACTTACATTAATAAGATTGATCAAGTGTAGAAAAAATTCTAACGCATCCTGCTGCCGATTCGATGAAAATTCTGGATGTCCTTTTCCAATTAATGCTTTAAACATTCTGGGCACGAGCCCTTGTGGGTGAGGCTGCAGTTAACAAAAAGAATCAATAACTTGTTAGTATCTCAAATCTCAGCAGTATGAAACAAAAAAGGGTAAAAGAAATGATGGTACAGGCCAGCATGATGTAACTAAATGGTGGAACAGACGCATGTAGCTTATTCTTATTCCTATGTTCTTGTGAAATATTAATACCAGTAGAAAGAACAGATTGTCACTCAACTACCTAAATAGTCCTGACCA
The DNA here is from genome assembly GCF_030684315.1 of Stegostoma tigrinum. Classification (NCBI taxonomy): domain Eukaryota; kingdom Metazoa; phylum Chordata; class Chondrichthyes; order Orectolobiformes; family Stegostomatidae; genus Stegostoma; species Stegostoma tigrinum. The sequence continues at coordinate 37,085,424 of NC_081367.1, read as the reverse complement.
CCAGTCAATCATTGTCAAACTAAACAGTACCAATGTGTACATTAAGGCTGAGTTTCAAAATTTACCTCCATGTTGCGGTATTTTTCCTGAGGACCACTCCCAGTAACTTATGATTTTTGACACATCTACCGGTTTGTGGTACTGGGTAGGGGTTGTTTGAAATAGTCCAGCGCCACCAATCCTGCTTTGTCTTAGGCCTAGGAAAACGGTCTTGGATCAGATGATTGGACAAGCATATGGACGTACATGGAATAGTGTAGGTTAGATGGACTGAGATCGGTATGACAGGTCGGCACAACATCGAGGGCCGAAGGGCCTGTACTGTGCTGTAATGTTCAATGTTCTAAATGTGGGCCAGAAGAGTTGGAATAGCAAGGAGTGCTTTGGATTCCTGGATCACTGGATTAGTTCCTGGGGAAGATGGGATCTGTACAATCTGACAGGTTGTACCTGAACTGGAAGGGGATGAACATCTTTGTGGGAGTTGTTAAATGAATTTGTCAAAGGGATGGGATTTCAAATGGAGGTACAGCAGGAGGCCAGATGGCTCTCAGCATATTGTCACTATCAAAAGTCACATGACACCAGGTTATAGTCAACAGGTTTATTTGGAATCACAAGCTTTCACAAGCTCTCCTTCATCAGGTGAAGTGGAAGGAAGAACACCAGCTCACAATTTATAGGCAGAGAGAGCAAAATATAGTACAAATGGTGTGAGCAGAGTGTCAACAGGCTAAATAACAAGTCTTTTCAGGCGATCAAAAGTGTCAGACAATGTGTGTGCAACTGAATAGCAAGGGAAGGATGACACTCCCTCACATCATTTGCTCTCTCTCCCTATAAATTCTAAGCTGGTGTGGTTCCCCCCACTTCATCTGATGAAGGAGCAGCACTCTGAAAGCTTACAATATCCAACAAACCTGTTGGACTATAATTGAGTGTCACGTGATTTCTGACCTTGTCCACTCCAGTTCAACACTGGCACCTCCACATCATCTAACGTCACTGAACAGTTTTTTTTTCTTTGGGTTCAGATGTTTCACTGACTGAATTAGCAGAAGAATCACCTCATTTGACAATCAGCTTATCCACTTCTTATTAAACTCTAAGATATAGGTGGTATAAGTAAAAAAACTCCAAAAACATTCACATTAAAATCCATGCTAATATGGAAACGGGTCCAGGCAGACAGGCCAGTTTAACAACTGTTTCAATGTATGCCTCTTTATTGCACATGTGCAGCTTCTTCTCATTAGAAATGTTCAGTCTTGTGCTTGCACAAGTGATGAATCTCCACACATGTATTATGCAATGCAGTGCGAGCCTTGGGAATTTCACAGCACAGTGCTCTCTGCTTGTTGCAAATGATTTGTAAATTTTAATAGTTCACACATCTATTTAAACACTGGATAATTAAATACTTCATAATTTCTTCTGGCAGTTTTGTGTTCAATTTTCTTTTTTGAATTATTTAGGCTGCATTCTATTTGGAGTCTCAAGTCTTAGTTCTAACACTTTTCACCCCAGGGAACTCTGTGTAAGAGCATTTAAAATCATGCTTCATTATTTAGTGCGGCATTTCTCAACTCTTCATGTCAGATGCAGTATTAGTATATTTTTCCATTTTAAGCCATATATAAAAGTTATGTCCATTGCCCATTTTAGTTTGGGTGAAAAAGCTTTTCCTCAAATCCCCTCCAAACCTTGCTGATTTATGGGTCAAGAGGAGTGAGAGGGTTTCATGCAAACCCAACAAGTTCATTCATACCAACTCCTGAAGTCTGACACCATGTCCCACCTTACTCCAAACACTGTCTGCTCCTCATGAAACACCATCAATTCTTCCCCACCCCATAATCTGTATCTTCCTATGATTTAGACACACACCCCTTACTCTCTCCCCACATACAATCTTCCTATTTCCCTATGATCACACTCTCCCCACCTGTCCGAGAGCTTGACCCTACGAAGACAACATCCAGTGCAAAAAACCTCCAATCATTCAACTTCCTGCAAACAGGAATCCCAGATAAAGAGGCCCTGCAGTTAAATTCTGTGAAATAGCCAGGAAGTCAATTTGCCCAAATCTCCCAACCTTATACTAGCCCTACTCCTCAGAGCACAATTGCAAGTTCAAACACAGGCCCAGAAATGTGAAATGGAAACCAAAATAGAAATCCAACACATTACAGAGGGATTGTTTCATGCACTGACCGACCTTCTTCATGTTCATAAAGCTGTTAAATGTCAAAAGATTAGAATCAGCATGTGATCACACTCCACAAATTTAGCATCAACCTAAAGTGCAAAACATCTGACAATGAAGGTAAACGTTGAATGGAAATCAAGTGTCGCAGCCCAACATAACTCCAAAGTGAAGCAGAATAAGACTATTTCCACGTGACTCCAACATAAAGTGACTAAATTACAGTGTTATTCAAACCAAGTATGACAATAGCCACTTATTGAAATTCTTTTTAAATGTGTAGTTGTTCCAAATATGGCACCAATTTAAGGGACCTCAAAGTTAGAATACAAATCCCATGGTCAAGAAATTGTTTTTATTCACTATACATGACATCAATATAATTATTTCCACTGCAATTCATTATATCTTGCTAGTTTCACCCTCTAACAACATTTGGTCACATTAATTTTATTCCCAAAAACTTGACAAAGTTACTTTCATAAATAATCAATCATTTGCCTCAATATTTCTGTAAATCTAGTTGTCATAGTCTTACCAGACCACAGCGCTGCTATCTCATTAGAGACAGAAAACTGGTAGTTGTTTAACCTGAGAGTCACCACACCTCAGGTGAGGGGAGAGGTTGAAAATGAGAATCCTTCATGGTAACCTCGGCCATGCAGGAACTGAATCCACAACGTTAGCGTCACTCTTCATTGCAAACCTGTCATCCAGCCAACTGATCTAACCCAGCTGACACTTCATTAGTTTACAGCAAATAAGCTAAGAACCCAAATCAACTAATGAAGAAAAAAAGGGAACACAGATGGGAACAAGCATCAATCAAATGATATACCTCTACACAAGGAAAAGGTGTCATTTCAGTCAAAACTTCCAGAGACTCAGGTTCATACTTCATCATGTTCAGTGTGGAAGGATATGTTCAACAATTAAAAATAGAAATGGCATTGTGACTTAAAATTCACTAATTAAAACAGCTGTCAAAGTGATATATTTGCAGTTAAAATAAGTCATTGATTGTGAGAATGCTGCCAGATAGGAAACTTTACACGGTTAACCTCCAAAATGCCCAGAGTTCTTAAAAGATCTATGGGAAATGATCCCAGCAATTACATCTGGATCCTATTCAGAGAGCCTCCGTCAGAGGTTTCAGGAGCTTTTCTGAGCCGGAGCATTCCAGAGTGTATCTTGGATATCTACCTGCCTCAGAACTTTAACGCATAGTGTACAATGTGCTTTCAAGGACAGTAGTCAGTTTAACATTCCTGTCCTCCTCAAAAAGAAAAGTTTTCTTTTTAGATTGGGAATCACTTACAGGATTCACCTAGGTAACAGTTGTAACCTGACTCTCAGGTGAAGCCCATGTGCACTTTCAACAGTGTAGTTTAACAATTGTCACTGAGCACACCAGTTGCCAATCCTGTATTGGTTACTCGTTCTAACACACGGAGTTCCAATCTTGCCCTGAACCCTCTAATTGGTAGATGGAGTCTCCACTAGTTAGAAGGTGAAACAGAATCCCCAATGTCAGTCAACTGAACACCAATTTCCAGTCCTTCTACTGTGTCTCTAATGTAGTTGTACTAAATGTGCTGCAGAAGGATGGAGTATTTTTGCCTTTTAAGGTTTCCCACAAGTTCCTTACAAAAATCTTTAAAATAAATTCCAGAGACTTTGTTACCTCAAGTGTGGAGTGCCATCACTATTCGGAAGACTGAAAGTAGAACTGCTTGCATGAAGTTTAGCATGCCTTTGATGGGCCTAAAGTTATGTCAATGGCACACAACATTCTCCCCTTAGCATTACTACCATTCAATACTATATGGTTTGAAACCAGTTACTGACATTTTTTCTGCACATCATCTCTGACAGATGTAGGTATCAAGCTGACACACACAGGCAATCAAATACCTTGTATTCTTCTTTCATCACTTGTTCAATCACCTCTGATTTCATTGGAGGTCTGGAGTACTGGCCTGAGAGAAGTCCATGACCTAGTTTGGCCCTGTATAAATGTTTGGAATGCTCAGTTCAATTATCTACAGCAAACATACATTTTCTCATCTTGTTTTGTTATTTATAATACTATTTTCAAACATTGTCTCCAATGCAAAACAACGGTACACAATATTTATTTCACGTGAATGCACCCATGTTCCAAAATTCTGAGGCTGCCGTGAATGCAGTACACCAATTACTGCATTAACCACTTGTAAAAGATGCAAAGCCATTTTGATTTTTAAGAATCCAAGTATAAGGTCCATGAAGATTCCAAGCAGAGTGTTAAAAAAAGTGGAATAAATTCCGAAATGGCATTGATAAAAGCAGGGAGTAGGTCAGGTAACATGTAAATAGTTGTAGTTGGTTGGCTCACCGAGCTGGTTCGTTGTTTCGCAGGCGTTTCATTACCCTGCTGGGTAATATCATCAGTGCAGCTTCTGATGAAGCATCGGTGTGTTTCCCACCTTTCATTATTACCTCACTTCCGGTTTCTGGCTTTCTTCGTGGAGCACCACGCTTCTCGGAACTCCCGTGCTTGCTTCTGTTTTGTTTGTCCCAGGATCTCAGTATTGGCCCAGTTGAATTGGTGGTTCTCCTTATCCATGTGGATAGAGGTGAGTATTTGTCATGTCTTTTTGTAGCCAATTGATGTTCGTGTGCCCTTGTTGTTAATTTCCTTCCTGGTACTCCATGAAGAAAGCCTTCAACAAATACACAGAGCTCAGCCCCACACACACTCCACTGCGAAGGAAAACCGGAAGTGAGGCAATCCAGCTCAACGGACACCAGAGTTAAAATACCAGGCGGGAAATCACAATGGTACTTCATCAGAAGCTGCACTGAGGATGTTACCCAGCACAGTAATGAAACGTCTGTGAAACAACAAACCAGCTCGGCGAGCCAACCAACCACAACATCAGCTACAAATCTACTCTAAAACCTTAAAGAAGCAAATAGGTCATGGCACATTTGGGTGACAAACTACTGAAACTGCGGAATTTTTTAAAATGTTAGTGAGTTGTGACTGAGACTCATACAAGCCAGTCTAGATATTGCCAAGGTGGAGGATTTGAGCTTTCGGGAGAAGCTGATTAGGCTGGGGGTGTTTTCCTGCAGCATCAGATGCAGATGGTTGACCTTATTGAAGTTTATAAAATCCTGAGTGGCACGGATAGGGTGAATAGTGAAGGTCTTTTCCCCAGGGTAATGGAGTCCAAAATTAGAGGGCATAGGTTTATGGTGAGAGGGGCAAGTTTTAAAAGGGACCTAAGGGGCAATTTTTTCATAGAGAGGATGGTGCATGTTATGGAATGAGCTGCCAGAGGAAGTTGTGGAGGAAGGGACAATTACAACATTTAAAAGGCATCTGGATAGTTACATGAATAGGAAAGTTTAGTGGGATATGGGCCAAATGCTGGCAAATAGGACAAGATTTATATTGGATATCTGGTCAGCATGGACGTGTGTGACCGAAGAGTCTGTTTCCATGCTGTACAGCTCAATGACTCTGTATTTAGTCTGTATCATGCTTCACCCAGTGGAGCAATTGCGAAAGGCAAATGAAACAAGCAAAATAATAAATCTCAGTCATTTAGATCTGGGACCAAAATCTGTGATCATTTGTGATCACATCATTTGTACACCACCGTGGATTTAAAAAAGGCTGCATTCCCAACAAATTTTTATGATTTATTCCTGGTGCTTCCATCAAGAGTGAAAAATAAGTAAGTTTTGAATGCTAATGAATCAGGACTTTCTAAAACAAACAGGACAACTACTAGGAGAGAATTATGGTGAAAAGGGAGGCGAGTGGGACTAACTGAGTTGCTCTTTCAAAGAGTCAGCAATGACATATCGGGTCAAATAGTCTCATTCTGCATTATAGCTATTCTTTGATTTGTTTGCAGTAAAATTTATGATGAATGTCAAGTGATCACAGCTGCATTGATCCCTATTATATCACAAGCAAGCTGAAAAAGATAAATGGTGGCATTTTCCTCAAGAAAGGAAATATTGAAAGAATTATGCCGATGTTGTCAAGTCATCAGAAATGACTTTCAACAAGTAGTATTTAGATTTTTCATAGTTTGTTTTTACAATATCAGTTTATAGGAAGTTGATTTCACTTGTTAGGCCAGCATTTACTGCCCATCCAATATAGCCCAGAGAACAGTCAAGAGTCAAACTGCTGTGGATCTGGACTCATGTGTAGGCCAAACCAGGTAAGGATGCCAGATGTCCTTCCCTAAAGCAAATGGGTTTTTACAATGTAGCCATTAGGCCAGTTGTTTATCTCAAAGTTTTTAATGACTTCAAATTTTGCTATCTCCCATGGTGGGATTAAAACCCATATCCCCAAAATATTAGACTGCAGTTCTGGATAACCAGACTAGTCACTTTATATTGCTACAGTGGTCAGAGATAATGGGAACTGCAGATGCTGGAGAATCCACGATAACAAAGTGTAGAGCTGGATGAACACAGCAGACCAAGCAGCATCTCAGGAGCACAAAAGCTGACATTTTGGGCCTGGACCCTTCATCAGAAAAAACTTTCTCTGATGAAGGGTCCAGGCCCGAAACGTCAGCTTTTGTGCTCCTAAGATGCTGCTTGGCCTGCTGTGTTCATCCATCTCCACACTTTCTTATCATATATTGCTACAATGCTGCCTTCCCTTGCGAAACTATATTTCTACAAAAATTCCATGATAATGTTGACATTTTATTTAACGTAATCATTGCATAATGCTTATTCTCATGTTTTTAAAAGCTGTATGAAATTTTCCCACACTTCAGAAGCCCAATATTAAATTATAAATTTAATCTCATGGCAGCACAGAACTTGAATATTATTGAAAAGAAAGACACGTCAAAAAAGCTTTTCATCTTACACTCAGTAAGACAAACACAAGATGAATCACAGTAATTCATTCTAAAGGAGAAAAGCGTGCTATATATATAGGAACATGGAGTTCAACAATTCTGGCCTGTGAACTTAGTTGTCCTTCTCATTGTGAATGGAAGTCATTTTCTCATTTCAGAACTCATTTTCTTTCCTTTTTGCCATGTGCTACTTTACATTTTGTTTTTTCATTTTTTTTTACTTTTGCACAAAGCTGTTCTCAATATCCTGGCATTTACACTCACTGTGTAAATGCTTTGTTTGCTTCACTACAACAGTTACTAATCCTGAGGCCTTTAGCATCGTAGAGTCATTACAGCACAGAAAGAGGCCATTTGGCCCATCCTGTCTCTGCAGGTCATAAAGTTCAATCGATTCTAATCACTTTTTCATGCACAAGGGCAATAGCCGTGTATGCTTTGATGTTTTAAGTACACATCTAAATATTTCTTACATATATTGAGGGTTCCCACCTCTACCAGCCTTTTAGGCCGTGACTTCCAGATACACACTACCTATTGGTGAAAAGAAATTCCTCAAATCCTCACTAAACCACCTGTTCCTTAACTGAAAACTGAGCACCCCTTCCCACTCCTAGTTCTCCCCAACGATCTTATCTATGCCTTTCATAACTTCATACTTAAGGGTCCATAGCCTTCTCTGCTTTAAGGCAAACAACTAGTGTATCTAGTCTCTCTTCATAGCTGAATTGAACTAGCCCAGGCAATATCCTGGTGAATCTCCTTTACTCACCACCTCCCCCACCAAGTGCAATCACATTCTTCCTTTAACGCGATGACCAGAATTGCACAGAGTATTGTGTTGTGGCCTAACATTATATACAGCTCTCTCATAACTTGCCTTTAGTTGTTTGCAATTGCTTCATTAACAAAACAGGTATCCTAAATGCCTTCATAACTATCTTATCTACCTGTTTTGCGACCTTCATGGATCTACGGACATGCATGTGAAGTCCCTCTCATCCTCTGTACTTGCTGGGGTACTTCCATTCAATATGTACTCCTGGCCTTCTCAGTCCTCCCAAGCATCATCTTACACTGTTTAGGATTACATTCCGGTTCACAACGTACAGACCATCTAACCAGCCCATCTATTTTACCTTGAGAGTCCAAGATTTTCCTCCTCAATATTTAATACACCACCAATTTTCATGCTGGGAACTTACAAATCATGCCTCCTACATTTATGTCTCAACCGTTAGTATACAAACAAAGAGCAAAGGACTCAGTACCAAATCCTGTAGTACGCCACTGGACACAGGCTACCAGTCACAAAATTTACTGGATTCCCCTGGATTCCATGGGCTCTTAGCTTCTTAACTAGTCTGCCATGTGATACCTAGTCAAAAGACATAATGAAGTCCTTACAGAGATTACTTGAACTACAATACCCTCATTTACACCCCTCTAGACAGTCCTTGGAAAATTCAATCAGATTTGTTAAACATGATCTCCCCCTTTGCAAAGACATGGCAACTACCCTTGATTAATTGTTGCATCTCTGAAGTGGAGATTAAATATTTTGTAACAGTTTTGTAATCTAATTTCTCCTGTCCTTTAGCCTTGAGCTTCCAAATGGCTGTTCTTCTCCCCTCTCATACACATAAAACCAATCATAGTCGTACCTTCCATCAATTCTGAACAAGTCATATTCAATTCAAACATTAATGGTTTCTCTCTCCACAGATGCTGCCAGACCAGTTATTCCAACTCTTACTGTTTCCAGATCAGATTTCCAGTGCCCACAATATTTTGCTTCTATTAGAACTTCAGTTAGCCATTTCGAGCCAAGGATACTTCAAAAATTTGACTTCCCTATCATCCGACTCGACATCCCAAACTATTTGTGTCGGTAGTCAACATTAAAAATATTTAGCTCAAAAGTATAACTTGAACTCATAACCCATCAAGCAAAGCTTGCAAAAGGTGGAACGCAGAATAATTTCCAAACATTTCTACTGATTTACGAGCTATAAATTAGTCTGTGTTCTTTTTAATTACTTATTTAATGAGAGCAAACAAAATTGTGAACATGCAAAGATTTGTTTGAAATAAATTATTGACAGCTAACAAATACATTTGAGTACAGCTGAGCAAGAGCAGTATTGTTACAAATCCAATACTTACATCTGTGTATCAAAATCTTGAGTTGGATCTAGAGGGGAGTAATCAAATATTCTTTGGAGATTTCCAACATATCTGTAATACAAAGGCACAGCATTCACACTGTAATAGTTTGGATTTTGCATAGATAACAATGATGAGACTAACAGAAGACTATCAGAGGAAATCTGACAACAACTTGGGGCATCTGCAAACATGGAAATCAGACGTTGCTATCAAAAATGTGCCATTCCTCTATAAGGTGTTGTGTGACAGTCCTCATCAATAGAAACAACTGCAATAACATGTCCTAGGGTACTTATTCACTGGGTCTGCACCAAACACACCAGAAGTTGTTAAAATTGCTGCATTCACGAGCAGATGAAGTCTTAACGGCATGATCAGTGACAATTTCATCCAATCAAACTTCCTGGCCCTAAAAATGTAATTTAACAAACATGGAGTCTAATATTTTTTCAAAATGTTTGTAGAATTCTTAGAATCACAAAATCCCAACAGCGCAGAGACAGGCCATTTGGTCCATTGATACCACACTGACCCTTCGAAGAGCATCCCACCCAGAAACCTCCCCCAGCCTCTCCTTGAGACCCTGCATTTACCATGGCCAATCTACCTAGACTGCACGTTCCTGGACACTATGGGTAATTTAGCATGGCCAATCCACCTAACCCATACATTTTTGGACTGTGGGAGGAAACTGGAGTGCCCAACAGAAACATAAGTAAACTGGGGAGAGAATGTGCAAACTCCACATAGTCATCCAAAGCTGGAACTGAACCCAGGTCCCTGACACTGTCAGGCAGCAGGGCTAACCACTAATTGCCAAGTGCTAATTGTTATGGTGCAGAAGGCATTTGGACAATTGTGCCTTCACTGGCTTAGTACGAATCTTTTACCTGTGACTCTGGACATTATTTAAATTGAAACAATCATTTAATGCTCTTTTCAATAGTTCAATTGCATGTGCCTTCACCACACTTCCAGACAGTACAGTGGAGGTTTAAAAACATACCATTTACAATTATTTTTACTGTCACTTCACTCTTTTTCTTCATCCCATTTATTTTTCTCAATATTCATTTTGCTTTTGGGACACAATTTAAACTAACATACATTATCTGTTTTAGACGGCATGGCCCCAATCTTCACGAGAACATTGGGAATCTAGCGATGGGATATATCCTGGATGCACAGACCTAACCAGGGAAAATTGGCCCGAAGGTTGGATTTTTGTTCTTAGGTAGCAGGGTTCACAAAAAGACAGGCCAAACAACCAGAACAAAAGGATGCTGGCTGCAGGCCATCCTCAGTCCACAGTGTGTCACACCCCTCTTTCCCCCATAAATTGTCCTAACCTTCTTTGTGAACTCACTCTCCAGTCAAACTGGGCTCCCCACGCACCCCCCCCACCCCATATCCACTATGCCAACCCAAGTTCCAGTATCAACCACCAGCCTTTATAACTCCTATATCATGCTAATTCATCTAGCCCATAACCCCACCCTCCATCCTTTACGTTTTCTCCAATGATGTCAACTCACCCACTAATCCAAAATGACAGATCTCAAGGCCAATGTACAGATGAAAAAAAAGGATAGAAATAAAAATCTTACTCTAAAATTCTATCAAGCTACACAGTGGTAAATTGTGCTGTAGTGCAATGAACTAGAGAAAATGAAAAAATGTATACATTGAAAAAAAACGTTTGGGCACCTCTTTGCCAAGGGAAACAACTAGTTCACACATTAGCTGGTGCCAAGAATCTATAGATCGCATGGCTACATGTCTGCCCAATTCAAAGTAAGGTGATAATAGTGTAGTAGTGCGAACAATAACAAATTATACACTATCACACATTGTTTGGGGTAGAAATACAATACTGTACTCATGTGTTTTCTGTACAACCACAGCCATGGGACCTCCACCATGAGGCAGACATCCATTTTTAAAGTTTGTTCAATAAAAGACACAGTATAACAAAACTATTGCCTTGTGAGCTCCTTATAGGGTGTCAAAGTGGTGCTGAGATCAAAGTGTTGAAGAATTGAATTGACAGCCCAAGATCTGCATCCTGTACAAAGGAATTAGAGTTATTACCCTTAAGGAGTTGAGAGGAGAAATGTTAAGGTGAATCCATGAAAGCTACATAGGAACTGAGTCGAGTCTGAGGAAGCCAAGTGCTGTATTAGCCAAATGTGAACAATGAGATTGAGGCCCACATCAATCAGTGCAGTGTTTGTAAGAAGTCCAGAGCTAAACAAGCTACTGAGCTACTGATGCCACTTGCTATCCCAGACAGACCATGAATGAAGCTGAGAAAACAACACCTCACTCTCTCAGGAACTGATTATCTTGTAATAATAGACCATTATTCTGACCACAGGGAATCAGAACAATCTGACTGCAATGGCCACCAGTGAAATTGTTGAGTGCCTGAAAGCACATTTCGATCAGTGGCTCTGACCATGACCCTCAGTTCATGATTGAATTAGTCAGCCACTTCACAAAGGATTTGGAAATTCAACACTATACATCATCTCCATAGTAGCTTCAGTCAAACGAATGGCTGAGGTCCCCGTGAAAATCACTGAAGGAATCAGAAAGAAATCAAGCACAGATGTATACAATTAGTATTCTCTCTAAGCTCCAATCTGAGGGTGCAAGCATTTCCATCATTCCCAACACTGATTTCCAGTTTCAGGGTATTCATGCAGAATTAAAAATGTTGAGAGGAAACATAATATATAAGGCGAGCCTTGAGTGGAAAAAACATCCTACTGACGGCATGGAAAATAGTCCAGTGCAAAGATTAATGTCATGCTGGAGCTGAACTAATCTACCATTATCAAAAAGGCTACTGGAATCAGTAGTAGTAATATGTGTGAGCAACAACATCAAAGTGAAATGATACAGAAAGCCAAATGTCAATTTGACAAAATTGCTGGGCCATTGTCAGAGATGTGCACTGGAAAGCCAGTCAGGCTAGAAATTTCCAACCATCGGTCCAAATGGCAACTGGGACCTGGATAGTGCAATTGTTACATTGATCATATATGGCAGAAGTGGTATTCAGGTATACTCTAGTGACTGAGGCACAAATGTATAACTGGAGAGACTGTTCATTCACCACAGCCAGCCAACCAGGAAGATGAGAACTTGTCATCTGAACAGACCACAGATCAACTGTTCCAGAGTTCCACAAACTCCAACAATAAAATGTTGAATATTTACAAGAAGGAGATCAATGTGGTTGTTGTGGTGAAACGATTCAAAGGTTATGAGGAAAAAGCATGAACATGGTACTAAGTTGTATAATTAGGCATGATCATATTGAATGGTGGAGCAAACTTAAAGGGTTGAATGGTCTACTCCTGCCCCTATTTTATACCTTTCTAAGAGGTGTTCCAGTACTGGGGTAGGACAAAAACCCATCTGAAGGGATTAAAATCTGGAATTCCAGGAAAGGTGAGTAAGAGTCAGGAGCCAACAACATTTTCAAAGGGCTTTGGTATGAAAAAGGGTTGGGAGCACAGCAACAGGGAACATCTTACAAAGAGCAAATGATATAAAATGAAAGCTCAAAATCATGCCTCAGTAAACAACAAAAGTTTTACACAAATACATAAAATTTCACATAAAACCCACCTTCTCTGAAAATCGGGTATGCTGAAGATTATCTGCATAACAGAGCTGAGGTAGCAGCTGTTTCCAAGGTTCTTGATGCCCGTGTATCCGGAACCATACATTGGCTTCAACTTCATCCCGGATTCTTGAACCACCTCCCATTCACTGATCCGTGGTTTGATATCAACAGGATGAACATTTTCTGACTATTAAAAAAGATGTAATAAATGATTACCTGATGATAAACCTTCACAAATCTGGATGTGAGTTTGCTCGCTGAGCTGGAAGGTTCGTTTTCAGATGTTTCGTCACCATTCTAGGTAACATACTATCACTCGTATCCTTACATACAGATGAGGAAGGACAGCACTTTGATTGGGACAACACATCCATCCTAGGACAAGCCAAACAGACACACACACGAGAATTCCTAGAAACATGGCATTCCAACCGGAACTCCCTCAACAAAAACATTGATTTGGAACGAATCTACCATCCTCTGAGAAAAAGAACAGGAAATGACATCACCAATGCAGGAAATGACATCACAAACCCAAGGAAACCTAACCAGATAAATAGAAAGCGGGACATAACACCAGCACTTCGTCGGAGGCTCACTGATGATGTTACCTAGTATGGCGACGAAACATCTGAAAACAAACCTTCCAGCTCAGCGAGCAAACTCACATCCAGAACCTCAACCTGAGCTATAAATCTTCTCAAAACTTCGCAAATCTGTATCCAAGGCATTATCACTAACCAGTGACATGGTTGATGCCATACTGATGCATTGTTTGCAATAAATAACATACAGCTTGATCAATGCGGTGATATTAAAATCTATAGCAGTTCCAAATTTCTGATGAAACTACGGTGTCTATTTTAGTTGGTGGCTTCACAAACAAGGAAATTGTCAGTGACAACAAGGCCGCTATGACTGTCACCATAATAAGGTTGCCCTTCTTATTTTATAAAGCAGTTTTATAAACAACTTATCGATATTTACAGTATCTTCCAGTGCCACATAATCAGGGTGAAATGTGAATGGACACAGACAGTTTGTTGGAAATCATATTTTTATTTTAATCACCTCAACCTTCCTTTTAACTCCATTATGGTTATTCCAGAAAATAAGAACTGATTTTATTCCACCAAAATTGCTTCTGTTTCCTGTTGTAATAAGATAATGACTGGTTCATTATTTTAATGCTGATTAGAAGCACCTCAGTTGGATTCCTGATTGACACAAACAAGTCATAATATTTTCGACACACCTTTTGCATTGCCATCATGTCAATACCAAAGTGCATCAAGTGTTCCGCAATATTTGCATCTAGCACTGCTTCCTCTTCATCGAATGAGTATACATCTGCATTATAAACAAAAATACAAATATGACACGTCTAGATTTTTTAAAGATCATACTTACACAGCTTACAAAGGTAAAGTGCATTCAAGAAAGAAAATAATATCTAAAAAGTGCATCCTGCTATGGTTTTTCTGAGATTTTGAGCAATATTTTCACATATTATGAGCTTGCATGGTGCAAAATGACTAAATAAGATGTAAATGAGCTATATTTAGGGTCTGTCTTTTATACAGTGCTACTCAAATTACTAACAAATTGATGAGAATCCACAAATGTAGTACTGAAGAGCAACAGCAGCCATGGTGAAAAGGACCCATTAGCTCCCAGTGACATTGCTGCTGGGATGAAGAAGATTTCAGTTGGGCTGTGTGGTGCATACCATTCCGTACGTGGTTGTGCTCCTGAAAGATAGTCCACAGCAGACCAGACCCACTCACTAATTTCTCAGAACTGCAAACTAAGAAGAAAACTACAACTGCAGAAATGTTAGGAAAATTAGAATGTGCTATCGACTTTGGCATACTCAGACAATGTCTGGAACAGTTTCCTCAGTGAAGAGACTGCTGCAAGGTGCTAAATGCTAAATCTGATTAAAGTCTGTTTTCTGGCTAAGAGGACATTTTCACAAACAACTAGACTGATTTTGATTGAGTTCTTTCTACCTCAGGGGACTTACAAATATTTTATCATGAGCACTCGTATTCACCTTGAGTGCTTGCACCCAAGCTGTCCATGCATGACACTACGTATCACTGTTACTGAGAGCAATAGCGAATAAAGGCATAGTTACTGTGTCATTGCTAAATTTGAAAGCTCTGACATCTGGCTCTGCCAATGAAATACATCAGAATGTTCAGAAAATCTGAGGGAGTTTGAGAATTATGCAGTGCCCGTACTGGAAGAATGGACATGTATTTCAGAACTATTAATGCTTTGGAATTTTAATATGAAAGTAAAGGGGCCAAGACCCAGAACAAGGCAATTCTTGAGCACAGGAAAGCAAGTTTGCTAATGGGGACTCTCCACGCTCCCAAAAGCCATACAAATCAGATATCAGCAAGATGGAGGAATATTTTAACCTGAGAAATATACATCGAACAGAAAGCTCCAGGTTTTGATCTAGAAATCAGAAACGTGCTGAAACATTCAATGAGTAGATTGTGACACTGAAAAAATATCATTACACTGAAATCTTGACACATACTTAAACTGCATTATATGAAACGTATGAAACGTGCGTGAATGAGTGAACGAAAGGATCCTGAAGTTACATAAATCACATAACATTGTAATTATGTTGGTGGTGTGTAAGATTGCTCATTCATGGAAACATGAGTCAACAATGCTGGAGAATTTCTTCCTTCGCAAGTGTCTTGTGCAGCTTTTATCCACAGTCAGTAGGTTTCTGCCAAGTCTACTAAATAAGTTTTCCTAGTTACAGGGTTGGAGATAATAGTTTAGGAACTTAATATTACTGTAATGGCAACCACATGAATGCCATTTGTCGTCAATTGCCTAACACTTCAACAAAGTAGGTTTTAAACTTAACTGTGCCCTCAGCCACAGTGCATCACTGAATTTTTTTCTTGATTGAATGTAGATTCAGTACAGAAATGTCAAATGCTTAAATTCTAAAGTGAAATGGCCCTATTGCTATCATTTATTTATTGACATACAAAAGAGGAATCATCCCGATCATAAGGTAAAACAATAATGTCCAAAGGGTAGAATTGCAACCTTGAAATTAATTCAGAGTGCCTATGTAAACAGAAACTTGGTCTGGACAGCATTTATGACAGCAGCAATCATTTGTACATTTGTGCATTGACATGACTGCAGATTGTTCCATTTTGAAAACAGACACGACCAAAAGAAAATTCAGTAATGCACCACTAACTGAAAGTACAGTTTAGTTCAAAACCTACTGTGGTTGAGATTTTAGGCCCATATAGACAAATACAGTATAATATCCATTACAACAGAAAATCCAACAGCCCATCATTGTAGCAAGTTAACAAGGTGTAGAGTTGGATGAACACAGCAGGCCAAGCAGCATCATAGGAGCAGGAAGGCTGACGTTTCGGGCCTAGACTCTTCACCAGAAGGGTCTAGGCCCGAAACGTCAGCCTTCCTGCTCCTATGATGCTGCTTAGCCTGCTGTGTTCATCCAGCTCTACACCTTGTTATCTCAGATTCTCCAGCATCTGCAGTTCTTATTATCTCTATTGTAGCAAGACACTTGACAATTAAAAAATTTTTGAGTGCAAAGACTAGCATTCTAAACTTCCTAATCAAGGTGAATGAGTGGTTTGATCAGCTACTGGATATTTATAACAAAATTTTCAAGAACAACTATGTGACTATAATAGATGTGAAAGTGTACATCCAAATTAGATGCAAAATCAGACCTCACAAGACTGGTTCTTTACATTCTCAAAACCCAGGTTGAGGAAGAGGTAAGAAACAAGAAGTACATGGTGTGTTACAATATACTGATCACAGTAAATGAGCAAACCCAACAGTAGCAGTGCCAAAAGGAGTCAGAACCATAAGGCAGTTCAAGGCCTATAAAAGCATTGCGAGCCAGTATGTGGATGGTGAGTAGTATCTATTACCAAAATCCAAAGATTTAAGTGTGGAGTATTATGATCCCAGCTAATGTTATTACTGGACTAGTCAGATCTCAGACTAAAATAGGGCTTGACACATCACATTTTTCAATATTTTGGCTTTAATGAGGTAGTCTTTCACTTAATCATAAACACGAATGCTGCAGATTTGGGTTTAACAATTGAGTGTATTATACAAAAGAAATGAAGATAAAATAGATTAAACAAAACCATTTATATATAACACAAAGTTAAAAATCTCAGACCAACAGTAAAGTACAATCACATTAATCTCAACAACATTCCTGTACACTCACACCAAGTCACACAATACAAGATTATAGCTCAACATGTTTATTTGAAATCACAAGGTTTTTTTCTTCAATTTCTCTCCAAAAAGTCTCTCTCTCTACTTAATACAATGTTTTAAAAGAAATTACCATGCTACAGATGTATTTCCAAGTTAATCACAGAAAACTCATATGCCACAATTTCAAAATTCAAAAATCCAAACCTAAATGATATTAACAGATCAAAACACCTTATATCATAAGAGTTAATGGGAACTGAAGATGCTGGAGAATCCAAGATAACAAAGTGTAGAGCTGGATGAGCACAGCAGGCCAAGCAGCATCTTAGGAGCACAAAGATGCTGCTTGGCCTGCTGTGTTCATCCAGCTCCACACTTTGTTATATCATAAGAGTTAGTAGGATCCAAGTTATTAAAAGTTGGATGTCTCTTACTCTTATACACAGCTCAATGTTGATTGAGACAGCCAGCAGTATCTCATGGCCAAACATTCATATGGTATTAGAAAACTTTAGGTAGGAGCCTATGATCTGAAGTCTGCTCCAAAGGCCTTCCAAACTACAATAGGTAAGATTTTGCAAGGAGTGTCTCATTGTTTGTATAGTCAGGATGATAGCACTGACCATGACTGCAGAAAGGAAGAGAAGCTTTGAGTGTTAAGAAAACAAACTTGGTTGAGAAGTAAGCTGATGTGGCTTCCTCTACATCAGGGAAACCAAGCGGAGGCTTGGAGACCACTTTGTGGAACACCTACACTCGGTTCATAACAAATGACTGTACCTCCCAGTTGCAAACCATTTCAACTCCCCCTCCCACTCCTTGGACGACATGTCCATCCTGGGCCTCCTGCAGTACTACATTGATGCCACCCGAAGGTTGCAGGAACAGCACCTCATATTTCACTTGGGAACCCTGCAGCCCAATGGCATCAATGTTGACTTCAGAAGCTTCAAAATCTCCCCTCCCCCCGACAACATCCATAAAGCAGCCCAGCCCGTCCCCGCCTCGCTAACCTGTCCTTCCACCTATCCACTCCTCCCATTTCAAGCCCCACCCCCATCTCCTACCTACCAGCCTCATCCCGCCTCCTTGACCTGTCTGTCCTCCCTGAACTGACCTATCCCCTCCCTAACTCCCCATTTACACTTACCTTTACTGGCTCCATCCCCACCTCTTTGATCTGTCTGTATCCTCCCTACCTATCTTCTCCTCTATCCATCTTCTATCCACTTCTCCCTCTCTCCCTATTTATTTCAGAACCTCTTGTCCCTCCCCCATTTCTGAAGAAGAATCTAGACCCGAAATATCAGCTTTTAGCTCCTCTGATGCTGCTTGGCTTGCTGTGTTCATCCAGTTCTACACCTTGCTACCTGAAAAGTAGGATATGTGGTTTCATGCACTTGACATAATATACTGTAACCTAAAATTCAATGAAAAAGAGGTGGAAGCAATAAAATAGAAGATAGAGGTTATAGATAATATACCAAATCCAAAGAAGGTTACATTTTTTTAAGGTGTGACGCAATACTGATTTATTCGAGAACGCTATGAAATGGGAAAGATCTAAAGCACAACAAGAAACAAGAAGCTAATGATGCACATAACAGAAGCTTGGCAAATGATCCATGACTCATTAATTATGACACAAATCACATCTTGAGACTAGCATATGATACCTTTCAGGCTATTGAGTTAGAGCAGTGACCAGCAATGTCATGAGCGATAGTTGAGAGAAACTCAGACCAAGAGAGACTGCAACTAAACGTAAGTAGAAAAGGAAGCACTTGTAATCATTCTGAAATGAAAACATTCTACCCGTCTTTGTTGGATTGAAACTTCGCAAACAGATCACAAACACCTAGTAGCAGTCATTGATATGGCAGAGCTGCACACCTCTGACTGTATGATGACAATATGGTACATTAAAAAAAAACCTATAACCATTTATTCTGCTTTCTATAGAGCAGACACCTCAGCATCAGATTTACAACACCTTCCTTCAAGCAAAACAGGACAGAATAAATCCTTCTTAAAGGCACATATTGCCACACAATTTAGAGAAGTGTATCAAAGTAAACCACACATCCAAACGCCAACACTGAATGAGGAGCAGACAAGTTATAGTCTAGGTTTAATGTGAGAGGGGTAAGATTTAAAAAGGACCTGAGGGGTAGCATTTTCATGCAGAGGGTAGTGCATGTATAGAATGAGCTACTAGAGGAAATGGAGGTCGTGGATATAATTACAACATTTAAGAGACATCTGGGTGAGTATATGAATAAAAAGGGGTTAAAGGGATATGGGTCAAATGCTGGCAAACTGGCTTAGGTCAGATTGGGATGTCTGGTCCAAAAGGACGAGTTGGGCCAGTGGGTCTGTTTCCATGCTGAATGACTTTAGGACTCTGTCTATCATCATGGATTACCTGAGAAGCTTGCCTCAGTTATGAACCCCCCACCCCACCTCCCCATTTCAATCGGCTGCATTCTAAAATTTCTTCAAGCAAAACAGTATCAAACATATTTTCATTCATCCTTATCATCTGGCATTGTCAGCTTAAAGATCTGGATAGTTCAAGAAGCATTTAAGATACAAGCACTGCATGGGTATTGAAAACTGAGAATGAAACAGTAAGCTAATTTCCTGGTTTTAAAAAGAGCAACTCCACACACCACTAAACATAGCTTCCAATAAGGCAAAAGTTTAGGAACATGTTTAAGTCTGAGTACAAACTCTACTGTCAAAGGTGAACACAAATGGTTCTATTAAAAACTTCAGTACAACACAAAGAAGAATTCACTTTCAGTCAAATGTGCATTCTGAAACCCCGACCCCTCTCCCCTTCACACGGTTTGTAAGCTATCCCAGTGGCATGTGGGAAATGTAGAAGGCAGCTGAGCAACTAAAAGGTGCTGGGTTGAAATTGGTAGAAAAGTGAGAAATGTGCATTTTCATGATTCCAGCTAAAGATAAACCAAAATATGAACATGATTCATTTACAACAAGCTCATGTCAGAATTTAAACCAGATCTGACTTCAGTATCTGAGGGAAAAAATTCTAATAAATAATTTAATAAAGACAAATTTCTAATAAAGTTATACTACTATCTAGGCAGGTATATCAAAACACAGAGAAACCATAATCATCTACTGTATTGACTCATGACTTGATAACAGGTTGCACAGATCAAATAGAATATATAATCCAAGATTAGGTATTCTGCCTGTGTGAAAATGTCAAGCTAAACAGTGACATATTAGCACTTGGTACTCAGGGTAGTTACAACAGTTGGATAAAAACAGGTCCTGTCATGTGAGATGGAAATATTTAACAGGCATTTCACATCTTTGCATTAACCCAGTAACATAGGATCAGATGTAGGTCATTCAATCTCTCAAACATGTTCTGCCATTCAGTGAGATCATGATTGATCTGTATCTCAACTTCACCCACTCACTTTGACCATATTCACTTTATGCCTTTGCCTAGCAAGAATTAAAAGTTTGATATCAATCTAATAATTATCGCTTTTTGTGGTGAATACTCTATACTTATACCACCCTTTACACAAAGATGTTTCCTCATCTATTTCCTGAATGAGCAGGCTTTGATTTTAAGATTACATCCCTTCCACTACCAGAAAGTCACTATCCATCTGATAAAATGCCATTGACCTCAAGCATTAACTCATTTCTCTCTTGTTGATGCATGACCTGCTGTACCCTTCCAGTATTTTCTAGACTTAATTATTTTACAAATCCATGGTGGCTTTCTCTAAATAGCTTACATTTCTCTGTCATTCTGCCCTTAGTTGCAAATTTCAAAAACATCCAAATAACAGAGGATTTTGAACAATGTTACCCTTAAGTCTGCTATTTAAATGGATTGTTACAATGCATATTTTCTTCATTGTGAAATTTTACTTGATCAATACTTTGAACTCTCATCACAACTTAAATCATTAATAAACATTTTCTCATTTAAAGAGTAAACAGACTGTTCTTCTTCAAAGGCTTGTTTCCTGAAGAGTTGAGGAATGTAGGAGCAGGAGTAAATCATTCTACTCTTTGCGGTTGCTCTGCCATTCAATAATATTGTGGCTAATCAGTTTCAAATATACATTCCTGTCTGTCTCCAGAATTCTCAAATCCCTGCTGCAAATCTATCAAACTCTAGTTTGATTGAATTCAATGACCTCAACTCCATTGTTTTTGAAGGAAGAAAATTTGACAGATTAACAATCTACTGACAGAAAAAAATTCTCATCCCTGTCCTATGAGAAGGACTTCTTATTTTTAAGTTGTATTCTGTAGTTCCAATCTTGCCTACAATAGGAAATATCACCCAGTATCTACTCTAGCAAGTCCCCTCAGAATCTTATATGTTTCAGTATGATCATTACTTATCAGAATTTAGAAGAATAAGTGAAGACCCAACTTGTTCAACATTTCTACATAAGTCCTTCATTCTAGGAATAAGTTGAATGCATCTCTTCCGAACAATTTGTAATGTAAGTAAATCCTCCCCAAATAAGACTAAAATTATACATCCTTCGAATGTAAACTCCTCAAGGCCACACGTAGCTGCAGGAAAATTTCCTTCCTATTCTATTCTTTTTTTCTTAGAAATTAAAGCCTTTTGCATATTTCACATTATTTTAGATTCTTGCATTGTCAGATTTTGCAATTTCAACTTTGCTGTGAGCAAAATAAAATGAAAAGCACTGCTTGCATTTTCAAGATACGCAATTCAGATAATTCAAAAGATGTACATTTTGGAATCAGTGCCAGCAACAATAAGATTATTATTTAGTAAACCAAGTCATCAAATTGCATCTTGTTATTTAAAAGAATGAACTAACCTGCACCATCTGGCGTGATGGTTCCTAATTTAACTGCCAAAGGATAACCTGTCTCACGGTAATGTTCAAGAGCATGTCCATTTCCACCACTGCCGTCAAAGAACCATTTCCCACATAATATGGTGCCATCTGTCAGGTTTAGCCAAAGATTCTCCCTCAGGTCACACCAAGCACATTTCCAGCCACTATGACAAATTGAGAAAGGACAAGAAACACTGGTGTAAGTGACACTGAATGTTCTTGCTACATTAAGTCAGTGATTTGGGAAACATGTTCAACAACAGGACAGTTCTGCATCTGCACTTTCCCAGATCCATCATTCACTCTGGATCATTGCACCATGGCTGAAAATCTTGAATTAAAGAACCTAATGAGGATGGTGAAACCAGTGATTATTTGAAAAACCCATACACTTCACTAATGTTCTTGAGGGAAGGAAACTGTGATCCTTACTGGTCTGACCTACATGTGACTCCATACTCACAACAATATGACTGACTCTTAACTGCCCTCTGGGCAATTAGGGATGGGCAATAAATGCTGGTATAGCCAATGACCCACATCACATGAATGAATCAAAAAATTTCAGGCAATTTTAAGTTAACAAAAATATAAACACTCACAACGTTAACAAGTAACATAATAATACCTATGAATGATGAAGTGGTGACAAGATAAAATATTCTATTTCATGATTCAAAAATATTTCAATTATATCATCTACAATAACCCCTTCGTCAGTGAAAACTCAGAAGTAATAGCATAGAACTGGAAATGTCAAGGAAGAAATAGCAGGTTGGTAGTGCCACAATCAAACGCAGTTCGAAGTGGCATTTAAACAATGATATAATATAGTAACAGGCAGGCAATAGGCTGGTGTCAGAAATTCAAGCATTCAACTGCACTCCAGAGACTTGAGCACAGAACACATTTTGTACAGCACTGTCAGTAATGCCATCATCTGGAAGTGCAAATGAACCGAGGCCACTTCCTCTGAGATATATGTAAAAGATCCTTTAACATTTTTCAAAAGAGGAGTGCCATCCTCGGCATTCATTATTTCTCAATCAAAATCATTTAGATTAGGTGGTCTTATCACAGTGTCATTTATAAAACCTTGCTGTGCTCACATTAGTTATTGGATTTTCCTATATTAACAACAGTGATCATACTTCAAAACTACTTAATTAGCTAGGAAGCATTTTGCACTGTTCTTTGGTCAAAACATATGTTCTTACGTCAAGTAATCCAGTTATAAAACAAAGTGAACAAAACTCTATGGGAATAACAAGAAAGTATCACTAATTTTAAATTGTATCATATTTCATCTTGTCACATTTCACGAAAAAGTTGTTACAAAAGTTACGACTGATACCTGAACAGTGCTCAGAACAAATGAAAATGAAGACCAGAAGATACCAACAACTGCAGATGCTGGAGTCAAGAGTCAATACAGTGCGGAGCTGAAGGAACACAGCAGGTCAGGCAGCATCAGAGGAACACGAAAGTCAACATTCCAGGTTGACCCTTCTTCATATGATGCTCCTCTGATGCTGCCTGACCTGCTATGTTCCTCCAGCTCCCCACTGTGTTGAAAATGAAGACTGGCTGTTTGACAGTATCTAGTGTAGGTAAAATGTTGACCTGGGTGGAATACGGACTCCATTGTCCAGTTGTTGAAGATTGTTCTCATGTTTTGAGTCTTTAAGCTCCTCTTCCCAAGATTCAGAATCCTGTTTACCAAATGGAGACCTTGTAGCAAGGACAGCATCACATGCTATTGTTACCTGGTGGGATGGAAATAAGAATAAATTAAAATAATGACTCAATAAAGAGTCACAAAATAATATTCGCAGCCTTTCATGATTAACATCAAAGTCTTTTTTGGAACTCTATCAGAGACTGCTCTCCAAAATAATTTATCAAGACAACTTAAGAAAAGTGTTTTTTATTTAAAACAATGCACCTCTTCAAAAATCACCACTTTAACACTGTTGTGCTCCCGTGTCCATTGAGGCCATCTATACTATAGTGTTCAGTGTCTTTTGGTATTCTATGCACTACTGGTTTATTTTAAATGCTGCAGTTGTCACAAATACTGAGACTAGTTATAATTATACCATACTATCATAAATGGGCTCAGATGTGTTTGCTAAGCTCAACAGATAGTATGCTGCAATTAATTTTGGTTTTCCTTAAGAGCACACAAAAATCAAACACAGAGTTTTCACTTCAACAGAAGTTTCTGGAAAACTGCTGTATTTAAGATTAGTTTACTGGTTGCTCTGGTTCTGAAATGATTCTTACAATGGAGTTCTAACAATTTTAATCTTGTCTCCTATTCTTCATGGCTGTACAGTAACATATGTTAGAAAGGGCATGAATATGGACAAGATTTCATTCACTTTCCATGCTCTAGATTCACAAACAACCTCCATCCGTTTTTTTTCTACTTACAATGAACACGTCATCAATGTTAGACTGTCAAAAAGATGGAAATATCACAAACATTTTTCTAATGCTTTGTATCAAGATGCAAGATGCATATTTAGGCATCATAAATTACTGTAATATGCATTTAGCAGGTCATGAACGCTCTATTCTGCAGGACCTGTCCCTATTTTCTCATCTTGCTCCAATGAATGGCAAATCTAAAATATGTATTTTCTAATTTAACAATTTGTTTTGAATTACTTACGTGCTTCCCAGAACAAAAGAAGTTTTAGACATATTGATATTAATTTAAAGGCTTTAAAACAATTGCACAGACTATAATTCTACAGATACTAATGAAATCCATGCTCAAATCAAACTGAAACTTAGGTAACTTTTGACTTGTGTATTAAAACTTGTTTCTTTAATTATGTACTACATTTTTGTTGTTTTTAATGTCTCTGCCATAACAGGATTAGCATGCCCAGGCTAAAAAGGATCATCCTTCTCCACTCAATTCCAAATTTAATGAAGCTTGAGTCTGTTACAGGATAAATAATAGATGCTGCTGCACAAACTCACTGACCAGTGCTGGCAACTCCTCTATATTTGGCAAAGGAATTTCATAATGGTCAGGAAATATAACAAGTTTAGCTTCGTCTTCATACTCATAATCTTCATTGTTGAGGTCTTCATTCTGCTCCAATTCTGAGAGAAAAAAAAGAGATAAAACAAATCAGACTGCTGCTAATGCATCTCTGATGATTTATTTTAAGAGGTGGGTTCTGCATGACTTCACACTTCATTTAAATTTATAACTAAAAGCAGATGTCACTTCAATACAGAAAAATTATAACAACACAAGAATAGGGTAATTTATCCCATCAGCATTCATCACATTATGTATGTAATTTCTGACTAGCATCAATAATACCCTAGAAATGGAACAAAGCCTGAATTCATACCACAGGAGATAAGTACCCAAACACCATGCAATTTTAATTTGTACATCCATTAGAAGACAGGTACAACTTTCAAAGTACATTATATAGAAAATTGTATTAAAGGTACACATATAAAGAGTCAGAACTATTGCTCCCAATGTTCTGACTTTAATTTGTAATTTAAAAACTACATACTATGCAACTCGATACAATAGTTCCCACCTTCCAGTTCACCATTTCTTTCCAGTGTGGTGACATGGCAACATGTGACAAAAATAGCATGTGTTTCTGTCTGCAGTGATTTGCAAATATTAATATTCAACATCTGCTGAGATGTAATTGGTCAAAAGCAGAGAGAGAACTTCTTCCAATTCTGTTGTGATAAATCCATCTCCTCTGCTCTACCAAACAACCGCTTGAAATGCAGCTCATTTCTGTATTGCCATATCATTCTTTTCAAGCTGGATAAGTGCAGGTGAATCCTTCATCTCCAATATTATTATACAAGTGTAAACTAAAATTAGGAATTGAGACTTTATTCATACTGTTTCAAAAATCTTGAAAGGAATGTTAATTTCAGATCAGATTATTTTGTTTATTGCATATTAGTTTCCTGGAGCTTGGCTCGACCTGCGGTCAAATGATCACTCTCGTCATTTTTAAGTCAGTGTGTTCCTTTTTAAAACTATTTCTGTCCACGAAAGACCCAGGTGTTAAAATTAAACAATGGCAGCAGAAAATTGATAAACCACATTTCATTCCCATCATGACAATGTCCCACCTCAGGACTCCATGACTCTAAACGTCAGTTATTTTATTGGCACTGTAGGACTTCCAAACCATTCTCAATTTCTGGCCCCTCTGCTGGTTGCTACTGGCTTTCTCCAGACTTTCCAATCTGTCTGGAAGATCCTTTTCTGTTTGGGGGAAGATATGCTGTTGCCAGCCAAGTCATTTCCCAATAAAATATCTTTCTCTGGCAATGACAGACCTGGGATAATGATGTGTGGCCAGTGCCTGGAACCAGAGGTAAAAGCAGTCTAAGCCTCTTGGAGATTTGCTCAGTGAAATCTGTCCCACATCCCCACCAAGGCAAACCACAACTGACACTGAAGATATGCCTATGAATAGCCAGGAATTCCATCCTCAGATGATCTCTAGTGATCAAAACTAAAACCAGCTGCCTCAGTTTCAGACTTGCATGTTTTCAATAAAGAGACTGATATAGTTCTTAGGGCTAAAGGAATCAAAGGCTATGGAGTGAAAGCAGCAACAGGATGATCATATTCTACGGGGTAGCAGGCCAGAGGGGCCGAATGGCCTACTCCTGTTTCTATTTTCTATGCTTCTGTTTGCCTCTAACATTTTGGTCATCAGGTTTTGTTTTGCACTATGGCCCTGTGTGTATTTTTCTGCTTTCCACTTTTGCTTCGTACCTTTCTCTCTTTTGCTTCTATCCTTATATCCTCTTTCATTGTCTCCCTGCTCAGGTTCCTATCCCCCTGCCTTTCTACTTTAAACCCTCTACACAAAGTTCATAACATGCTTATTCTGCAAGTAAGCCTTAGCCAG
Organism: Stegostoma tigrinum; assembly: GCF_030684315.1. Classification (NCBI taxonomy): domain Eukaryota; kingdom Metazoa; phylum Chordata; class Chondrichthyes; order Orectolobiformes; family Stegostomatidae; genus Stegostoma; species Stegostoma tigrinum. Next base: position 37,058,446 of record NC_081367.1, on the reverse strand, counting down.
TAATACTAGTGTACATTTCCCATGATCCCTTTTATCAGCACACTTGAACTTAATGTACTTTCAGGTGGGAAATCCTTATTTTCTCACTAGCAATGTTTGTGCACGCCCAGTGGCTCAGAGACTATCAATTTATCTCTGAGGAAGGGTCTGATTTCTCTCCACAGATGCTGCCAGACCTGCTGAGCATTTTTCTGCAATTTCTGTTTTTGTTTCTGATATACACCATCCGCAGTTTTTCTTTCGGCTTTTACTGATTTATCTCTGTTGGTTAAATAATAAACAGCAGCCGTGGGTTCGATTGAACACAAACTCCTGACAGCTGGCCTGGTCAACAGTAATGCCTGAGCAGACATTGGCCACCTTTGTTGCCACAGACACCGGTTTTCCTGCCTGTCTTTCTGTGATACCAGAGCTAGCACTTCCTCATTACACATCCAGATTTTCCACATTGGAAACAATTGTTGCACAGTTCCCGACCGGTCTCCCATCCAGACCACACTATGTCCACTGTTGGACTGACCGATTTAACTAATTCTCAAAGAGATGAACAAAGTGTCTCTTTTTCATTAAATGTCAGAAGTACAGCAGCATGCTTGAGTACCTCGGCCTTAAAAGGTGGAGTTGAGTATGGTTCCTTCATCAGAGCTGCCTTCGATGGAATTCTTCCTTCTCATCTTGAGAATACAATATAACAAAGTTAATGATTTGAGTCCAATGACCGTTCTTCAGAAAGTTCAAAAGTCAGTCTTTGGATTCAAAACATTACCTCTACTCCTCTCTCCACAGATGCTGTCAGACCTGTTGAGCTTCTCCTGTAGTTTTTGTTATTATTTTGGCCTGAGATTCCATGGTTACCCATGTCAAGGGCCAGCAACATTTGTGAACATTACGCATAACTTTGAGTTCTCAGTATTCAAACACTTCTCCAATTTGTTCTGTCTGTGATTGTTTCATCCTCCTGAGCAAAGGGAGAGGCAAACACACACACACACGAGAGAGGGTAAGAGAAGGCAAGTGAGAAACAGCATGCAATAGGCAGATACAGCTTTTTCAGTTCTGTTGTTACAAATCCATCTCCTGCACTTTGCCAAAGCAGTTGTTTCAAAGGCGTTCCTGTGTCGTTGGGGTCATTGTTTTCAACCTGGACAATTGCAGGCAAGTCTTTCACATTCAATATACGAAGCGTATTATATATTAAACTAACCAATGGTCAGGTGATCTCTGCACCATTTTCAAGTCAGAGTCTTTCCTTTTTAAAACCATGTCAGTCCATAGAAGCACCAGGTATAAAAATCAGATGATCACTGTTGAAAATTCATATTCTACATTTCATCACTATTGTGGCAAAGGGAAGTGAGGAAGTAATAGTGGATTGGCACATACCTTCAACTTGAGACCTTAGTTCAAACTAGCCCAAGTCAACAGTTTGCCATGAAATGAGTCAGTTAACTCCAATCCACACTTGGCTCACAACAGTCCATATTAGAAAACTGCTCATAATTCAAGGTAAAAATTAACTAGAACTGATATTAATGTGAAATACGTAGATATTTTGCAACAACCCTGTTCAGAATTGCTTTTAGACATCTCTGGAGCAGGACGGACTGAAGCCTCAGCCTCAGGACTCAGAAGAAGGGATACTACCACTGTGACAGCAGTGTGCGAAATAGATATCAGGTGAACAAAACTTTGTTTTGCACTCCATCTTACTATACCAATTCAGTCAGCCTGATGGTTGAGCTTTTCTCATGATCTGAATCACTTGCGTATAAACGCCAACCTATCATTACCAGTCATGTTTCACCAAGCAGCTCATTGACAGGGCAGGAAATACAGTGGACATGATAATATTTGAAGACCACCTGCAAAGCTTTAAAAGCAAGGTACATTTAGAAATGTTTGTCAGTGAAAACCAAATTTTCTGAGGCTGCAGAGAGATGACTTCATCCAAGACCCTAGGATTGCAGCCAGGATGTGATGTACTGTAGGAGGAAACAGGGATTTCACCAGGACTGTCCTATTGTCTATATTGCCCAGGACTGGTGATCGTTCCTTTTTTTACTTCAGTCATAGGAATGTGGGCATTACTGGCTAGGCCATCGTTTACTGTCCATGCCTAATTACTTTAGGGCAGTTCAGAGTCAACTATATTGCTATTGGTCTGGAGTCACACATAGGCCAGAACAGGTAAGGATGGGCTGATTTCCTTCCCTAAAGGACATTAGTGAACTAAATGGGCTTTTGGACAATAGGCAAAGATTTCATGGTCATCATTAGGCTCTTAAATCTAGTTCTTTATTGAATTCAAATGCTACCATCTGCCATGAAACATTGTATGGATCTTTAGATTAACACTATCATGACAATACTGCTTGGCGATCACCTCTCGTACTCCACACTATGCTGCTAATCTAATCTAATCTAACCACAAAGGGACACTGATTAACTTTCTTCTGCATGAACCTGCAATGATATCCCCTCTTGGCCATACTTCCTGGTGTATCATCAGCAAAATTCTAGGCCACCTCAGAGCTCATCAAAACTCTTAAAAGGATTATTCACACAGAATGGAATCGTGAAAATCGGCCTCAATGCATCAACTGATACTATTTTGTTCATAATTATTTCTGCAGTCAGATTGTAACAGATCTGAATCTATACTAGACATGGCCCCTTTTCGTGCCAGAGTTAGATTTGTTTACAGCACAATGCAGATTCAACTGAACAGCTGCTGTTTTTTGTCAGGCTCAGCCAACAAATACACTTTTACTGTCCTTTAATTACATACATATCTTTGAATGGATGGCAATACGTCTAAATTAGTCTTCTGACAACACATTGGAATTATGAGCCATCCCTTCTTCATTTCAAAAGGAAGATCCTTTGCAGCCCAGCCACTAAGTTTGAAATGGCAAGCAGTAGACAGTTATGAAATGACAACGTACTATTTTTGTGAAAATGACATGCTCATAAAAGGGAACATTACTATAGCGTGCAAATATTGATTACAAATCATCTGTGGGAAATTCCAACATTTACTGATGATATATCAGCAAAGGCTGAACATTTGTTTGTGTTTCAATTAATATTTCCGATTGTCACAAATATTTCTTTCAAAGCGATAACTTACATAAAAATTTTAAAAGACGTTGAAACATTTTTTTCTAGTTTAAAACACTTCCGTATTCTAAAAGCATGATTCCTAAAAGCAGCAAGACTTAAGATAACATGGATATAGAAAGTGAAGTATACCAAACTGAGCCTTTTTATAAATAAACTATTTTCATAATTGCCAATTTATAGCTGATGCAAAACAACTTGGATAAAATTATGAAAGGTTAAAATTCCTTTCTGAAAAATTGAAGTCTTTTCAACAAATTTGTTTTGGAAAGGACGCACTTCAATGAATTTACTAGACACTCAGACAATTAGATTTCACCGGAGGTATTTGCTCTCTCATATCCATGGATGAATATTAAACATCTTATAAATTTGTCCATAAATGTGCGACAATACATCAGCAGTAGTGGAAATGAATAGTTAAAGTAATGGATAGAATGCCAATCAAGTCATCTGTCTTGACCTGCATGGTATTGCATTTCTTGAGTGTATTCAGAGCTGCACTTATCCAAGCAAGTGGAAATAATTCATCACAATCCTCACTCTCACTTACAGATGATGAACAAGCTTTTGGGTATCTTGGTAATGAGTGAGGACCAAGCACAGGGGTGGAGTTACCATGTTTCTTAATAGCTCTTGTCGCCATGGTAATTATATGGCTGGTCCAGTTAGGTTTCTAATTAAATGTAATTCCCCGACCCACCAAAGGGTGTTGATGGTAGAATGGTACAGTGAACGCACACTGTTGAACTTTAAAAGGGAAATTATTACAGTCTGCCTTGTTTGTTACAGCCATTGTCTGGCACTTGTACAGTGCAAATGTTTCCTGCCACTTTTATGCCAATACTGAATGAACAGTCTCACTTCTGATCTTGTGATGCAGGGAAGGTCATTGATGAAGCAGTTGAAAATGGTTGGGTCAAGGACACTTCCCAGCCAAAATCCTGCAATGATCTGGAGTTAAGACGGCTGGCCTCCAACAACCACAACCATCTTACTTTGTGCCAGGTAAAATTCCAACCAGTAGACAGCTTTCCCTTCTTTCAACTGAGCTCAATTTCACTTGGTCTCTCTAATGCTACCTTCTGTCACATGCTGCCTCACAGTGAAATGCAATGGCTCTTGCCTCACCTCTGGAATCAAGCACATTCAATCCATGTTATTCAGTGTGCGCTCCAGCATAACCAAATTGAGAGATGATTGCTAGTTACTTCTGAGTGGATGTTGCTCAAAAGGATTGTCATCTATTATTCCAATGATGATTAACACTACACCATTGGGGTGGTAACTGACCAGATTGGATTTGTCCTGCTCTGATGAACATGGTACACCTAGACAATTTTTCAGATAGTTAGGTGGATTCCAGTATTGACACTGCTCTGGACCAGCTTGGCTAGAGGCGCAGCTAGCTCTTCAGCACTACTACCAGGAATGTAGAGTAAAGGATTAATTATACCAATAATATCTATTGGGCATGTGTGTAAGGCACTACATTATGGTGACATAATATCACATGGAACTGGAGCCAAAATATGTAGTGTTCCAGAAGATGTCCTCTCTCAACATCTCCTGAACATAGTAATGTTTAACAAAGCCTGTTAATGTTTATCTACAAGTCAGCAGACATGAACCTATCTCAACAGTGCCAGGTTACAAAGTTGTTACGGTGTCCAGAGCACTGTAATGTTGCCTAACAGTAAATAAAATTGGTTGATGACTGCCATCAACATAGGTGGTGTCCTCAGGAGAAGGTCAAAGGGATTTTCTACTCAGCACTTCTGGCTGCAGAGGTTCAAGTCTTGAATTTTGCACAAAAGTGATGGGCATCCCTATTACTGAAGATGGAGATGTTTGTGGAGTCTCTGCTTCCAGCCGATTGTTAGTTATCCATCACCATTCATGACAAAATGTGTTAGAACCACAGAGCTTTGATCTGAGCTGTCAGTTGTGGGATTTCCGTTAATAGCATTTTCCAAATCTGCAACCTAGGTCTACCATCAAGGAGGACAATGGGCAGCAGATGCACAAGAACACAATCACCTGTAAGTTTCGTTCCATGTCACGTCACCCTAATTTGGAAACGTCACATGGAAATATGTCCCTTCATTATTGCTGAAACAAAATCTGAAACTCCTTCCTAACAGCACTACAGGCGTAGTTACACCAGGTGGTCTGCGACAGTTCTCAATGCCAATTAGCAATGAGATAAATGCTAAACTAATCAGTGTGCCTAACATCCCACAAACATCTTTTTTAAAAAAAACTTGATGATGAAGTTGAGCCGGACATGGTGATGAATGTCAAATCCAGTTATGCATCAGACATACTGAAGTCTGAGTCCATTGGACTTGAACTTGCAAAGATGGAAGCAAAAGCAAAAGGTCTTGAATGAGATTGGAAAGTATAGAGGTTTGCTTAGCATTGGAATCAAAGATAGATGCGATTATGTGCATTTGCATATTTTCTTAGAAATTCCAATTGTCAAGAATAAAGCTGATAAATACATTTGTCTTCTGTTGGGATATGCATATCTGTACAATTATAACTTCACTAACGCAAGTTTACTTTTTTTTCCCCTTTAAGACACTGTCAAAAGTTTGTGTTTTGCACTGTCTTATGTTGTGGTACCAGCCCGTGATGGCTTGTGATTTGTGTAGAGTGCTGTCTCCAATTTGTATTTCTACTCTTCCAAAAGAACTGCAAGAAGTGGGTTGAACGGACCTTTGTAGGGCACAGTAGCAAAATAAAACCAAAAAGATCCACGGAATCCTCCTCTTAATACATTCTTAATCAACGTGTTCAGAAATGTTATGACAAACGTCTGGAGCAGATTGGGCTCTGGTCAGAGATATGGGCACTACCACTGTGTCACAAAAGTCCTCAATTAATTAAATATGCAAACATGACATTACGTTTACATTGAGAAATAGTTTCAAACAACTGCGCCACATGGGACTTCTGGCCCAGAGGTAGGGACATTACCACTGTGACATGAGATCTGCTACATGACCCTTTCTTTGCTGAAGCTCAGGGCAATTAGCAGTGTTAGAGGATAAACCACACTATATGGTGTACAGTTCTGGTCCTCACTCTAACTTAAGGATGTGGACGCTTTGGAGAGGATAAAGAAAAGATTTACCAGCATGCTGCCTGTTATGGGGGATGTCAGCTATGAAGAAAGGTTGGATAGACTGGATTTGTTTGCACTGGGATGCAGGAAGTTGAGGGGTGAGCTGATAGAAGTTTGTAAGGTTGTCAACGGCATGGATAGATTGGAAAGTATGAAGTTTTCTTTTCCCAGTGTTCTAGGGGACACAGGTTCAAGGTGCCAGGCGGGAAGTTTAAAAGAGATGCATGAGGCACGTTTTTCACTCAAAGGGTGTTGAGCGCCTGGAACATGTTGCCAGAGGTGGTGGTGGAAACAGACAAAATAGCAGCATTCAAGAAGCATCTGGACAAATACATGAATAGGAAGGGAAGAGAGGGATACGGATCCTGTAAAGTGAAGACAGTTTTAGTATGGACGGGCAAAACATGTCTGTGCAGGTTTGCGGGGGGAGGGGGTGGCGAAGGACATGTTCCTGCGCTGTATTGTTCTTTGTTCTGAATCACTTTTGGGTCTTAACAAGAAGAGAGACTTCATGTAGCTTATCCCACAACAGTAACAGCCCCTGCAGGTTGTAATGGCTATTTCAGCATGGTTACAAAGGTGACATGCCTCTCTTCATTGGACCTTGTGCTAGACTTCTCCTCTTCCACACAAAGATTATGTGACATCATCAAATTCTGTGATGCTTTTTGCAGGTTCAACAGTAGCTCTTCTTGAAGCCTTACTTTTTACAGCCATTACCATGTATTTTAGCTCACCTGTGGAAGATATTGAAATATGTCCCATCTCTGAAGGGAATATTTTTAGCAATGAAGAGAAATATCAGTTTCTAAGGCTCGGCAAAGCATTTGTGGCGTAAATGTGCCAAACGGAGGGCAATCACTGCCTTACTGTTAAGGACGGAGAACAAAAATTGTTGATCACTTGACCTCATCCTTGCAGATGGCTTAAGGATCAACATGAGCAAACGCCTGGGATCAGTACACTTAGTATAAGGGATTATAACAGTCACCCTGGTCTTGCTAGACTGCAGGGTTGCTCTCTCATTAGAGAGACATTACTGGTGCTGGTTAAACCAAAGGATTATATCACACCTCAGTGAGGGGAGAAGCTGAAGAGGAAAGTTCTCCATGGTAACCTCAGGTGGTGCTGGAACTAAACACATGCTGTTGGCATAACTCTACATCACACACCAGCGATCCAGTCAACTGAGCTAAACAACCCCGATTATAAAAGGGGGATAACCAAAGATAGAACTGAATTCAAGTGTACATCTCAAAACCTGTTTTTGTGAAATTACTTTTCAGATCATCCATAAACTTACCAAAAATGATCTGAGATTTCTTCTTAGGTAGACCTCCGCCAGAAGCTCCAGTGGCTTTCTGTAATTTTAAAATCAAGAGAACAAAAACTTGTTTGATTTAAATCAACATTCACAAAGATGTTTGTTATCCTTTTTCTTTCCAACTACAGCTGCAGTTAAAGTCCAAAGTTAGTAGTTTATGTATTTAGCAAAAGATTCTAATATTCTCTGGGCATCTTTCCAAACTGTGGTAACATAAATACAAGTGGATTACAGCTATCATGTCAGGTTTATTCAAACTATGCAACACAGTGGAACTTCATAGTGCCTATTTATTTTGGTGACAGCATAAACTTACTTGTTTGTAACATGCTAAGTAGGAAACTTCACAATAATAAAAGTAAATTATTGTGGATGCTGGAAATAAAAAGGAAATATTGAAGAAACTCAGTAAGTTGGGCAGCATCTATGGAGAGAGAAAGAGAAACAGAATTAATGCTTCCAGTCCGATAGGACTCGTCTTTGGAACTTGAAGGAGCAGCAAAATAGTGGGATTTTTTTTCATGCTGCTGACCGAGGAGGAGGAGGAGTAAGTGGAACAGATGGTGATTGTCCCCAGAGCCAAAAACAAATGAATTGCTAACGTTGGTAAAGGAGAGATAGATATGCAAAATGGTTGTAACTGGTGCACATGAGAAAGAGAAAATAGATCCACTTTTACTCTGCCGAGAGAAAAGCTAAAGTACTAAAGCAACTTAAAATAATCAAAGGCTGGTTTCATGCTCTGAAGCTGTTGCCCTAAATCCTGGAGGTTATTCAGCTGAAAATAAGGTATGTTATTCCAGCTTGTGTTGAGCTTCATTGAAACATTGGGCCAGGTCCCCTAAGGATGTTTTAGCACGAGATCAAGATGGTTTATTAAAAAGACCAACTGAAAGGTAAGGTTCATTCCTATGATCACAGCGGAGGTGTTCTGTAAAGCAGAGATAACAAGGTGTAGAGCTGGATGAGCACAGCAGGCCAAGCAGCATCACAGGAGCAGGAAAGCTGGCGTTTCTGGCCTAGACCCTTGATGAAGAAGGGTCTAGGCTCGAAGCGTCAGCTTTCCTGCTCCTATGATGCTGCTTGGCCTGCTGTGTTCATCCAGCTCTACACCTTGTTATCTCAGATTCTCCAGCATCTGCAGTTCCTACTATCTCTGTTCTGTAAAGCAATCTGCATTTGGTCTTGCCAAAGTAAAGGCTATTATGAGCAGTAAATACAGTTGACTAGATCGAAAGAAATACAAATAAAACTCTGATTCACCCACAAGATGTATTCAGGGCCTTTGACAGTGAGGAGGGAGATGGTAAATGGGTAAGTGTTACACCTTCTGTGATTGCATTGGAAGGTGTCATAGCTGGGAAGAGCTGATGAGGAAGATTAGGAGTAGTAGAGAAGTGAATTAAGATGTTGTGGAAGAAACAGTCGTACTGAATATGAACAGTAGAGGCAAGGGAAGACGTGTCTGTTAGTAATATCCTGTTGGAGGTGACAGAAATGGCAAGGATAATAAATTTTGCAAGTTCATATTTATATTTAGATACATACTCATACACAAATGTGCATCATACTTGCGTATGAAACAACAACATAGAAACAGCAAGGGAATCATGTACAAGAGAATCAGGCTGTTGGACTGCCAAGGAGAAACTTAGAAGAATTTAAGATAATAACAGAAAATGACCAAAAGCTGATTTTCAAGCATTAACATTACTTTGGCAATATTTCTATTAAAAGGTTTATTCCTGCATTAGGAATCAACACTTGAATTCATTGGGTTTTTCAAAAGTAAAGTACTTGTTATCTTATTGGGCCATTACTTCGGCAGTCTGAACAAATAAATCAACAGAACTCAAACAAACCCTACCACAGCATTTTCAGAATTTTAATTTAGTTTCAGACATGTGGAAATAGGAAACTGACCTAATAAATGTCCATGAAGCTGTTACATTACTGTAAATATCCAAGTGATTCATTAATGTCCTTTCCAGAAGGAAGCCTGTCACCATTACCCATTATGTCCTGTGCGATGGCATTCAATATTAATGTGGTTGACTCTTAACTACCCTCTGAAATGGTTTAGCAAGCTCCTCAGTTGAATCAAGCTACTTTCGATCAAGTGAAAGACCCCTTGTCAATTACACAGGGCAACTTGATTTGATTTTATTAGAAAGACCTCTTGATTTAAGGCAATAGGGAGCACTATTAGGGATAAATAATATTGGTGTCACTAATAAAAATTCACACAGTCCGCCTGCAGAGTCACAAATTTGAACGACAAACATGAGGCTGTTCAGCTCATCTTAGGCTGTCCCTTGGGACCAAGGATGACTTACTTTTACTCCAGACCTGTGGGTCCTGAGGTAACTCAATATTTCTATGGTAGATTAACACGCCTTGTCACAGATGGGACAGGTAATGTTTGTAGACATAGTGGGCAAGATGTTCAAATTTACATATGCTCCTTCTGTTGTTGTAACTGGCATACAGTTGCTCGTCGGAAATGTTCAAATGGTTGTCATCCTTCACGGATGCATTATCCTTGCTTTGGGAAGTCTTGGGCAACAGATTCCCATGAGTCAGAAAGGATACTGCATTTTTCAAGGAAACTTTAGAGGTGTCCTTGAAGCAATTCCTCTTGTCTCATGGTAACTGTTGGCTGTGGCAAACCTCAGTGCAGTGTGCTAGCTTTGGAAGTCTGGTGTCAGACATGCAGATGATGTGGCTTGCCTAACACAGCATAACAAGTGCTTCAACACTCTACAGCCCCTAGCTTGCCAGCGCATTGGCAAAGGCATCGCTGGTGATGTCTCACTTGAGATTTGAAGTGTACACATCTTTGATGCGTGCAGAGGGTAGGGAACACTGTGCTGGCTGATAGGATTTTGGTGCCAAGTTCAATGTCTTCGCATTCCAATGCTGTTCTTCAGATGGCCAAAGGTTGTGCTGACACACTTGAGACAATGTTGAATTCCACCATCAATGTCTGCTCCCATTGAGCAGAAGCTCCAAAGGTGCATTGATTCATCTTGTCCAGTGGCTCACTGTAGGTCATGATTGTTGGGGAACAGTGTTGTGCAATGGAAGCAGGCACATACAGGACTATTGTCTTCTCAAAGCGCAACTCCCATGCCCATTCTCTCATCCTTCATGAATATCTCAACACTGGCTAGGAGCTCAGCCTCCAAATGTACACAAATGCAAGCATTGCCTCCATTCTGCAGCTTAGGATAGTCTTGGTTCTGAACTGGATATGGGATGGGGGGTTGCAGTGAGGAAGATAAGGAAGAATGGTGTTGCAATGGCACCAGTTTACAGAGATATTTGATCTGTGGTGGATCCACTGATGAGGATCATGCGCTGCAGGCAGAAATGGCGACAAATTTCTGTGGTCAGCCAAATTTGAGTATACACTTTGATTCTGGGCAAGGTTATAAAGGCCTTAAGGTTGCTGCTGCTCCCTGCACTTTTTCTGGACTTCTCTTACTATGAACATTATGTCCACTGAATCTCTTGATGGACAAAATGCACATTATTAGTCTGGAATTAGCCATTGGGCAGGAGGCAATTGAGAAGAATTTTTGCAATGGCCTTCCGAAAAGCTGGTCACAATTACAGCATGCATTCATTTGAGACTGCTGCCTGCCATTTCACAACAGGGATTCCATCTGCACCAGTGTCCTTACTGGTTCACAATTCTCAGCCTTTTCAATTTTATCAGACCATTACTTATGTGGGGAATTCCCTGAATAGGTTCTTCTCCCCAACCCTCTCCAAATTATTTTATTAAATCATCATCCTTTCCTTTTAAATGTTATTATTAATTCTGTGTCTACCATGGTTTCTGGTTGATCATACCATATTCAAAAAAACACCAAGAGATTACCAAACATCTAGATGTACATTTCATCCACATCCTCCCTAAATTACTGACACAATTATGTATGTCTGAATATTGGAAACTTCTCATCTGATCCATTCAAACTATAGATTTTAATAACATTTAATGTCAACTTTTTTCCAGTACAATTATTCCGTCTACTTTTACAATTCTTCTATGTCAATTTGTCACGTAGCGATTGTTCAACTTAGTCACAACATGGTTGAATTTTGCATGCAAGATCCCACTCAACACCACTAAGATCAACTTTATTAATTTATTTTGTTTTGAACCCTGAAATTTTAGAAACTGCTTGTTATTTCACCTGTGGATTGCACAGTTGATTAGAACTTCTGGCATGTAATGGCAGGGAAGATTGAATAGTAAATGCAAGGAATAAAGTAAAAAATTGAGTTTCAGCTCAGAATGTAAATTCACTGCAACAGTGAGCTTTGATTCAATGCCTCCAATGGGAAACCACACTCATAAGATAATGATAAAGCTTTATTCAATTCAAATTCTCTGACTAGCATTTCCTGATACCATCACTGCCTTGTGTGAACCCAAAATTATGCCTTTCATCTGCAGAACATAATTTAATAAGCAAAGAGAGTTGGTATATTTTCTGATCTGTAATAATACTGTTGAACCATCATTTCCCACCTTCAGATTATCCACAAGGTCCTCAATATCTTTGTACCAACCACCATAATCTAACTCCCATAAGGCCTCTTACTTCTCACTTCACAAAAGCATAATTTCCAATGTCATCATATCATGTTATAACTTTAAACTCTTAAGAAAAAAAGTCTCAGCATAAGGAGTTTAGTTTAAAAGTTGCACACCAGTAGCATTTGGTTAAAAACCTGAAGGAGTTATTTGTCGCTGAGGAAGTCTAGGTTCAGTTGTATGAAGGATCCAGGAAGAGGCTTATCAGATTCTGATGATGTGAAATTGAAGACACAGTTAACTTAAGTCCTATAGATGTGAATCGGAAGGAAATGCTCTCTGATGTGTGGACTGTAATGGAATATTGTTGGGATTAATGGGATTGTGTTTTACCATGTGTTTCAAAGTCTTCAAAGGAGAATAAACCAGTTCACATATAGTTTACCTTCATTTCTTTTGCAAAAGAAACAATTTGGTATTATTGTTAAACCCAAATCAGCAGCATTAGATTAGATTAGATTCCCTACAGTGTGGAAACAGGCCTTTCGGCCCAACAAGTCCACACCGCCCCTTGGAGCATCCCACCCAGACCTATCCCCCTACAAACCACACACCCCGAACACTACGGGCAATTTAGCCTGGCCGATCCACCTAACCTGCACATCTTTGGACTGTGGGAGGAAACTGGAGCAACCAGGAGGAAACCCACGCAGACACGAGGAGAATGTGCAAACTCCGCACAGACAGTTATCCGAGGCTAGAATCGAACACGGGTCCATGGCACTGTAAGGCTGCAGTGCTAACCACTGACCCATCGTGCCACCCACGGTGTTTGTGTTTCAGTGAAAGACCACCTGACTAATACAAATAAAAAGTATGATCTATCAAGCTATATTTCAGTTCTGGGCTCTGATTTTTCCAGTAATAACATTGACAGAGCTATGCTTCCATGTAAAACAAAATCAGGACAATGGCACTTTAAAAAAGAGGAAGACAGACAAAGGTAATGACAACATGGGAAGTGATTCAAATGGGGAAAGAAACCTACAGGGCTGTCTGACCCAGCAGTGAATCTGCACAGCTACTGCCTTTGCTGTTTGATTTTCAGGTATCTCTGGATATCGGAATTATTCAAGAAAAATTAACAAACAGCAAAATTCACAGCTGACTTTGGAGAAACCTGTGTGGGAGAGTTCCCATCAACGGAGCAGCTAAGTGTCTTTTTAAAGTGTAACCTTCCTGTTTATTGTGTAAAGTTACAATTGTGAATAGAGTGGGATTTTTTATTGTATGTTGTATTAAGATTTGTCTCTTGATTAAACTTTAAAAATATTAAATGTAAGTACTAAGTTAGCCTGGAGGGGTGCTCTTTTGGAACAGTAAGACAGTGCTATTTTCAGGGTCTGCCTCTGACACTCCAGGGAAAGAAACCCCTTCTACTTCAGCTTCTACTTGTAGCTCAAACCCTTCCAGTCCTGGCAACATCCTTGAAAATCTTTTCTGCACCCTCTCAAGTTTAACAACATCCTTCCTACAGAAGAGCGACCAGAGTTGAGCGCAGTATTTCAAAAGTGGTCTCATCAATATCCTGTAGAACCACTACATGATACCCCAACTCCTGTATTCAATGCACTGACCAAAAAAGGCAAGTGTGCCAAATATCTTCTTCTCTATCCTGTTTAACTGCGACTCCACTTTCAAGGAACTTTGGACCTGCACCTCTTGGTCTCTTTGTTCAGCAACATTCCCTCAGGGCCCTACTATTCACTATATATATCCCGCCCTGGTTTGCCTTACCAAAATGCAAAAATTGTCATTTATCTAAAGTAAACTCCATTTGCCACTCCTCAGCCCAGAGGCTGATCTGATCAAGGTCCCACTACAGTCTTGAACAATCTTCTTCACTGTCCACTACACAACCTATTTTGGTGTCATCTGCAAACTTGCTACCTGTACTTCCTATAGTCACATCAAAATCATTTATAGAAATGATGAAAAGTAGTGGACCCAGCATTGATTCTTGTGGCATACCACTGATCACTGGCCGAAAAACATTCCTTTCACCACCACCCTCTGTCAATTTTGAATTTAATTGACTAGCTTCCCCCGGATCCCTTGTGATCTAAGTCTACCAAGCAGAACTTCTCAAACACTTACTCAAATCCATATAGACAACATCCACTGCTCTTCCTTCATCAATCTTCTTTGTCACTTCTTCAAGACACTCAATCAAGTTAGAGAGACACAATTTCACACATACAAAGCCATGTCAACTATCCCTAATCAGTCCTTGCCTCTCCAACTGCATGCAAATCCTGTCCCTCAGAGTTCCCCCAACAATTGACCTACCACAGACGTAAGGCTCACTAGCATTTAGTTCCTTGAATTTTCCTCACTGTTTTTCTTAAATAATGGCACCATATTAGCCAACCTTAAGCTTTCCAGCACTTCACCTGTGGCTATCGATCATTCAAATATCTCAGCAAGGAGCCCAGCAATCTCGTACCCAGCTTCCCACAAAATTCTAGGAAACAGCTGATCAGATCATAACCACTTGCTATCTCTTCATGTTGCAGTTGGCACTATTGCCAATCACCTTAAATCTTTGCTGACTATTTCACAACCTTGCCAGTAATGAGAATAGTTTTACTCTATTTACACTGTCCTGACTATCATAATTGTAAATGCCTCTATCAGCTGTCCTTTCAACTTCAGCTTCCTCAATCTATTCACCCAACTGAAGTTCTTTATCCCAGGAACCATGCTCATAAATCTTTTCTGCATTATTTCCAGTGCTGTAACAGCCTTCCAATGGTATTGCATCCAGAAAGGAATATAATACTCCACTGAGGTCAAATCAATGTTTTATAAAAGGCTGATATAATATCCTTACTTTTGTACTCTACAACTGTCTGAATCCCAGTATCTAATATGCGTTTTTAATTACTTTCTCAACTTGTTCTGCCTCTTACAGCAATCTAGGTATTTCAGTTCCTACATCTAATCACTTCTTATGTAAATGATGTGAATTTCATCTGTCATATGATCCACCCTTTCCACCAGCCTGTCTAGGTCTCTCGAAGTCCACTGTCTTCACAATGAGCAATAGAGTCATAGAAGTCTACAACATGGAAACAGTCCCTTTAGCCCAACTTGCCTATGCTGCTCAGTTTTCACAAATTAAACTAGTCCCATATGCCTGCATTTGATCCATATCCCTCCATACCTATCCTATCCATGTGCCTGTCTAAACACTTCTTAAAATGATGAAATTGTACTCAATTCCACAACTACCCTTGGCAGTACATTTCAGACATTCACCACCCTCTGTGTGAAAAAATTGCCCCGAACCCTTTTGTATCTCTCTCCTCTCAAATTAAACCCATGCTCTCTAGTTTTAGAGTCCCCTACCAGGGAGAAACACTGTGAGCTATCTACCTTATCCATGTTTCTTATGTTTCATATACCTCTATCAGGCCACTCCTCGGTCTCCTACGCTCCAGGAAAAAAGAAGACCCAGCTTCCATGTTTAGAGTTATGACCAAATTTTCATTCAGAAAATGGTACAAAACGAATCATACCAGAAAGAACATTCACAATAACTTAGCATCTTAATAAGTAGGAAACCAAACAGGCTGCTATTATTATTAATTATTATTATTATTATTATTATTATCAATAACTTGATTGTAGAAGAGAGACTAGACTGGAAGGCAACAAAATTCTGTTCTGCTACATTCTAACGCCTTGTCAGCCAAAACCACAGACAAATAAAACAAGCTAATCATGTCTGAGCCAAGTGTTAATAATCTAGCATCTAAAAAACCTGGCAGGAGTCCGGGGGATAAAAAAATCTGATTGATATAGCAAAATTGCTTTGATAGTATTCTGTCTCTATGGCTGACTTAAAAGCTCATTGGCAGAGAAACCCGGTAAATTTGGGGAACAAGTATAATCAATAATGAAGGATTTTGTTTATGTCGTAATAATATTGATGGTAGCTATGAGAAATACCCAACATTAGCTATCAAACAAGCCTCCCTGCAGTGGCAAGAGATCAGATTGCTTGTCCCTGATGCTATTTAATTCTTATCACATTTCTTCCAACATCTCATTAGAAGCAGTTCAGTAGCAGTTGTCCAAAGTGCTCCTAGATTATGATCTTTGCCTCTTCTCCTTCCACCAATCATTCTGAAATATCTGACACTCTTCAAAGTCACCTCTTAACAATAACAGAGGCAATATACTTGGTGTCCTAGCATCATGTTACATGAACATTCTTTCCAAACTGAAAGTAACAAAAGGTGATGATAAAAGAAGACTGGGATCTGAGAAATTATTATATCAGTTTAAAGGAGAGGGCTGTTTAGCTTTAATACTGTCTGTGTTTGGCAGAATGGGGAAAGGCTGCAAGTTGGACGACTTTGGGTAGCCTCAGGTATGAGAGAAAAGAGAGACCATGTCAAAATGGAGCAAGCAGGACAGGTAATATACTGCAGTAAAAAACTTCAAAACAAACTTTCACAACACCCAACAACATTTCTGATCCTTAGTAACATTAAAGCAAAGCAATACCAAAGGGTTAAATGTGGACTCCCTGTATCTTGTATTAAATGTACATTTCAAAATAAACACAGTTGTTTTACACATCAAGAACCGATGTGTCAGAGATACAAAATGTTCATTTAAATGATATCATTGATCAAAGGTTAATGAAAAATCATTTAAATAAACATATCTGTACAAGTGTTTTAACAGATGTCGAATTTAGCAGAAAGCAAAAGGAATAGAAATAGTTATCTTGGAATAGAAATAGTACTGGTTTCAATCAGTTTACTTAATGGCTAGCCCATCTGAAGAAGGCAACAGAAAATAATTGCAGCTTCTCTTCCAAAAAAAAATTATTGTTTTTGTTTAAACAGCATACCAGAAGCTCTTGCTGCAATACTGAGCAGAAAGTTGCTTGAACAAATTTCTCGCTAGTTGACCAAAGGTGATTCAGCACTCGTATCAGCTGTCAACTATATCCAATGACTCAATTGTTAAATAACGTAAAATTCAAGAATACCACTTAGAAATTTTCCTTTAAAAAATAATCTTTGAGATTTTCTCTCCGAACTCTCCTAGAGGTCCTCCCTCTCTAATAACTTTGAACTGGTGCTTCATGGGCACATGTATGCATGCAACTGCTCCAACCCAAATTCCAAACTTATCCACATTGAAAGATATCTGCCATCTTAAATGATCCAGCTCCAAACATATCTGCCTGAGAATTTATTTGATCCAAGATCTTGGCTTTTGCATACTTTTCAAGTCATCAGCCAACTTTGCAGATTGTTTCCCCCAATGTCTTCACTGAGAAAATTATCAACAACGATGAAAATAAATAATCCAAACACAAATTGTTAATGATGAAACTCCAACGGTGATCAATTCTATCCACTTTACCCACATCTCCTGCATAGAGCTGCAACATCAATAACTGTCCTTTCCATGTAAACAAAGTAAATTCATTATTTAGTCAAAGATCAGCCTTTCAATTACAGGCTACAAAGTTATACATAGCAGCTTATTTTTCAATTTTATCACTACCAATTCTAAAGTCAGAATACATAAACCCATATCTATCAACTTCAGAATCTCTTATAAAAAATGCAAGAAAGTTGGCAGTGATAATGGGAACTGCAGATGCTGGAGAACCCAAGATAATAAAATGTGAGGCTGGATGGACACAGCAGGCCCAGCAGCATCTCAGGAGCACAAAAGCTGAAGTTTCGGGCCTAGACCCGTCATCAGAGAGGGGGATGGGGTGAGGGTTCTGGAATAAATAGGGAGAGAGGGGGAGGCGGACCGAAGATGGAGAGAAAAGAAGATAGGTGGAGAGGAGAGTATAAGTGGGGAGGTAGGGAGGGGATAGGTCAGTCCAGGGAAGACGGACAGGTCAAGGAGATGGGATGAGGTTAGTAGGTAGGAGATGGAGGTGCGGCCTGGGGTGGGAGGAAGGGATGGGTGAGGAAAAACTGGTTAGGGAGGCAGAGACAGGTTGGACTGGTTTTGGGATGCAGTGGGTGGGGGGGAAGAGCTGGGCTGGTTGTGTGGTGCAGTGGGGGGAGGGGACGAACTGGGCTGGTTTTGGGATGCGGTGGGGGAAGGGGAGATTTTGAAACTGGTGAAGTCCACATTGATACCATTGGGCTGCAGGGTTCCCAAGCGGAATATGAGGTGCTGTTCCTGCAACCTTCGGGTGGCATCATTGTGGCACTGCAGGAGGCCCATGATGGACATGTCATCTAAAGAATGGGAGGGGGAGTGGAAATGGAAATGGTTTGCGACTGGGAGGTGCAGTTGTTTATTGCGAACCGAGCGGAGGTGTTCTGCAAAGCGATCCCCAAGCCTCCGCTTGGTTTCCCCAATGTAGAGGAAGCCACACCGGGTACAGTGGATGCAGTATACCACATTGGCAGATGTGCAGGTGAACCTCTGCTTAATGTGGAAAGTCATCTTGGGGCCTGGGATAGGGGTGAGGGAGGAGGTGTGAGGGCAAGTGTAGCATTTCCTGCAGTTGCAGGGGAAGATGCCAGGTGTGGCGGGGTTGGAGGGCAGTGTGGAGCGAACAAGGGAGTCACGGAGAGAGTGGTCTCTCCGGAAAGCAGACAGGGGTGGGGATGGAAAAATGTCTTGGGTGGTGGGGTCGGATTGTAGATGGCGAAAGTGTTGGAGGATGATGCGTTGTATCCGGAGGTTGGTGGGGTGGTGTGTGAAAACGAGGGGGATCCTCTTTGTGCGGTTGTGGCGGGGGCAGGGTGTGAGGGATGTGTCGCGGGAAATGTGGGAGACGCGGTCAAGGGCATTCTCGATCACTGTGGGGGGAAAGTTGCGGTCCTTGAAGAACTTGGACGTCTGGGATGTGTGGGAGTGGAATGCCTCATCGTGGGAGCAGATGCGGCGGAGGCGGAGGAATTGGGAATAGGGGATGGAATTTTTGCAGGAGGGTGGGTGGGAGGAGGTGTATTCTAGGTAGCTATGGGAGCCGGTGGGCTTGAAAGGACATCAGTTACAAGCTGGTTGCCTGAGATGGAGACTGAGAGATCCAGGAAGATGAGGGATGTGCTGGAGATGGCCCAGGTGAACTGAAGGTTGGGGTGGAAGGTGTTGGTGAAGTGGATGAACTGTTCGAGCTCCTCTGGGGAGCAAGAGGTGGTGCCGATACAGTCATCAATGTAACGGAGGAAGAGGTGGGGTTTGGGGCCTGTGTAGGTGCGGAAGAAGGACTGTTCCACGTAACCTACAAAGAGGCAGGCATAGTTGGCAGGACTGGACCACCCTTCCTAAAATCTCACCTTCTAGTTTCTATACGATTATATAATGCATCTAAAGAAATGAAAAGGTGCAGAATACTCCATTCAGCTATCCTATCATTCAATAAGATCATGGCTGATCAATTTGTTTTTTCAAATTTCACATTCCCATCTATCCCCAGTAAGGTTCAATTCTTATTAGGCTTGGGAGGAAGTGAGTTCTAAAGTCATGCAACACTGATGAGTTGAATTTCTCTTCATCTCTGCCCTAAAAAGGTGACACCTAATTTTATAATAATGCTCCCTATTTCTGGGCACCCCAAGAGGAAATATCCTTTTCATGTGGTACTAGTCAAGGCCATTCAGGATCTTATACATGTTATTATGGGCTTTAAACTAGATGTCAAAAGCTGAATGTTTTAAAACCCGCATTGGTGAACATTTTCTCCATTAAAATAGAGCCGGTATTGAATTTAACAATATATGAATTACGTTAGAGAAAACTTAATTTACTTGGTAATTGAAAAATTAAGATGATCTTTTACAAAAGGAAAACATAAATTTGCTCCTTATATAGTTGAATCATTTAGCTTAAATTAGCAAATTTCTAAAATGGATCGGTTAATAGAACACATATTAATATTATGTAAAAGCAAACAATTTAACCCATTTTAAGGGATCAGACTTTTGTTCTGTGAAGTTTGAATTACAAAAGAAAATAGAACAAGCTATTCACAACATTCAATGCAAGCACAATCACATTGGTCATCGCTACTCCTATACATCTCAGACTTTGCAAAATTATTTTCACGCGAGCAACATTCTTATTCATCAAAGTAGTTTAAAGATACTTATGAAAAATAGCTGTGAATGGTGGCTTTTAAATTATACTAAGTGCTAAAAATAAACTGTCTGGGCTATTACTGTTACCTCCTTTATGGTACGTTTCAGATGCATGTAGACACATTGCCCTGTTTTGCGATAATGTCTTTCCACATGTTCCCTTCCAAACCCGAGAAAAGTATTCATACACACATAAAGGCCACCTTCAGATTCCTGCAATTTAAACAAAAGAGGAATTTGACTAATGTTAGGGAAAACTAGGAATAAATGAGAAATGTAAAATTTCAAACAGTAAGGCAAATAACTTCAGTGTTGTACACACACTATCTTTCAAGTTATAATTTAACTGAAAAACCACTTTGCACAGCTGACATAAAAATTGCATTAAACCACATTTTTCAGTTTCCCTTCAGGCTAAAAAATACCTTCCATAAGTATCACATTTTTGATCAAATCATTTGAACCAATCTCATTTAATGAAAATGGCAAGGTTGCGTTAACATACTGCATATTTCTAAAACACTATTTGAGAAATCCTGGCCTCAAGATGTCACATCCAGTCAGTTTAATTCACTCCACATGGTGTCACAGAACATCTCAAGGCACGAAGGCTGTGGGCCTTGACAATATCCCAAAAGTTATAATGAAAACTTATGTTCAAGAACTAGGCAAGCTGCTCCAGTACAGCTATAACTGACACTGGATAAAACTGATATTGTGGACAATTGCCCAAGTATTTTATGTTAACCGAAAGACAAATCTATTGCAGGCAATTACTATCCTATTAATCTGCTCTCAATCATCAGTTAAGTGATGGAAGATGTCATCGAGAGTCCTTCAAGTAGCACTTAAATAATAATAAGCTGCTCTAGATGCTCAGTTTGGATTCCACCAGCAGAATTCAGCTCCTTGTCACACTGTAGCTTTGGTTCAAATATGGAGAAAAGAGCTGAATAAAAAAGATGAGGTGCGAATAAGTACCTTCAACACCAAGTTCATCCCAACAAAATTGACTTGAATGGAATTCAGGAGGAAAACTCTTCATTAGCTGAAGACATACCTGGAACAACAGAAAGCAGTTGTGGCTGTGGGAAGCCAAGCAGTTCAGTTTCAGGTGATCACTGCATGAGTCCCTTAGGGTAGTGTTCTGGACTCAACCACCTTCAGTTGCTTCATTAATAACCTTTCCAATGTCGGATCTTATGGTGGCAGGATGTTCACTGATAGCTGCAAAATGCTCAACACCATTGGGAACATTTCAGATGCTGAAGCAATCTACTTCAATTTGCAGCAAGAATTGGACAACATTCAAGTGTGGGCTGTTTCCTCAATCAGGCAGAAAATACAGAAGCTTGAACACAAGCACCAGCAGGTTCAAGAACAGTTTTTTCCCTGCTGTTATTGAACTGATGAATGGATTCTCTGACAAGATCAGCATTATTTGAAGTGAATGTTGATCTTGTTTGGTGCACGTTCTGCGTGGTGTAACCTGCATTCCTGACTCTGTCCAAACTTTTTTTTTCACCCTATGATCTATATGTCCTTGCTTACTATGGTCTGCCTGTACTGTTCATAAACAAAGCTTTTCACTGTGCTTTGATACACATGAAAATAAATCTAATCAGTTGATAATTCAAATGATAAGTGCAAGTGACATTCACTCCACACAAATGTCAGGCAATGACTGACTGTCTGCAATACTAGAATCTAATCAACTCCCTCTGATATTAAGTGGCATTATAAGCACTACCACCCACTAGAACACCCTGGGAGTTGCCAGTGAACTGAAATTGACCAAATCATATCATTATTGTAGCTACAACAGCAAGTAAGATTTAGGAATTCAGTGACAAGGAACCCATCTCCTGTCTTTCCCAAAGTCAGTCAACTACATACAGTACACATCAGGAGTGTGACAGAATATTTTCCACTTGCCTGAATAAATGCAACTCCAACAACACACAAGAAGCACGATACCAAACAGGTCAAAGCAGCTCTCTTGACCAGTACTCCATCCGACAACTTAAACATTCGCTCCCTCCACCACCAATGCAGGTAAAGATGCTATAATCCTATTGGGCCACATGGACCTCATTACAGAGAGACAACTGATGTCAATGATAGTTATGCTTACCTCACCTTTTTGAGTATTCATCGCTTTTGTTCATGTTTGAAACCAGGTTATCATGAGGATTGAATACAAACTGGTTTCCTACTAGCGTCACAGAAACAAAGAAAATATCAACACCAGTAGGTCATTCAGCCCTTCATCTTATATCCAGCACCTGAGAAGACCATTCCTCCACTTAAATATTGGAAAGACCAAAGCTGTTATCTTTGATTCCCCCCTACAATACCCACACCCAGCCAATTTTCCCTCTAAGACGCACAATCCCTGCAAGGGCCAATGCATATCTATCTGTGTGCTGCCACCATTCTCAGCATTGAATTCCAGTTTTAGAAATCACTACCACACATGAACCTCAGACATCTGCACAGAAAAGAATTCGAGGGAGTTTAGCCTCCAGCTACGAATTCCGTGTCTTTCAATGACAACTGACTGCAATGAACAACAACCCTTGTGAGGGAATCCAGACCATGAGGGCACAGTTTCTGAATAACGGGTTGTCCACTAACATAAGGAGGAATTGGTTCTCATAGACCATTGTGAGACTTTCTAATTCTCTGTTGCTAAGAGTTTTGGAGCTAAGGTTTAAAAATCAAGACTAATAAAAGACAGATTCTTGAACTACAGGAAAATTAAGAGTTATGGGAAATAAGTAGGAAAGTGGAGAGAATGACAAGTCTAGATCCATTGAATGACAAAGCAGATGCAAGGAGCCATGTGGTCCACTCCTGCCCCCACTTCCTATGTGCTAACATTTAGACTGTTCACAACCCAGGTGTCAGATTCCAACCATACATCTGCTCTATCACAAAGACTGCTATTTCCACCTCCAAAACCATCAGCTCACAATGCCCCACTTCAACTCAGTTACTTCTGAAATATTTGTCCATGCCTTTGCTTCACTGTTCCAACATCAGAGTAATTGTCCCAAAAGGTCGCCCTCAAAATGGTCTTCTGAGCATGTGCAAATATGTCACAATGTTCTCTGTGTAATAATGTCACCGTTTGCATTTGCACAGAATAGGAAACACAGGCCCACAACTGTGCTTGCTTTTGTGCATCTGCCTAATGAACTAAAGTGGAGCTGAGGTCAGGGACTGCATGCTGCCAGTTGTATAATGTCATCCTTCATCTGTGGAATGATGTGCAACAGAAGAAGCATGTCACCTTTAAGTTAAAGCTCGAGTAGTATGTTTATAGTTGTGGTCTCCCTATCTGAAGGTGGATATCTGTTTCTGGAGAAAGTGCAACACAGGTTTATCAGGCTGATTCCTGGGATGGCAAATATGCAGACATACTGGATCGGTTAGAACTCTATACTCTTGGGTTAAGAAGAATGATGGTGGAGGGGCTGTTGAATTTCATAGAAAACTATAAAATTCTAACATGACTACACAGCACAAATGCAAGAAGGATGTCCCCATGACTAGGGGAGCCCAAAAACAGAAGTCACAGTCTAAGGATATGGGGTAAGTCATTTAGGACCGAGATGTGAAATTTCTTCACCCAGAGAGTGGTGACCATGTGGAATACAGAAAGTAGATGAGGCCAAAACATTGAATGCTTTCAAGAAGTAGTAAAATATATTTGTTAGGGCCAGAGGGATAACAAGCGTGTGGCAAACATTGGAACTGGCTACTGAGTTGGATGATCAGTGATGATCATGTTGAATGGCAGAGCAGTCTCAGAGGGATGAATGGCTTATTCCTGCTTGTATTTTCTATGTTTCTATGACACTAGTGGAAAACCAGTTTGCAATACCTCTTCAAACTACTCCAGCAAGTTCAATTAACAAGAAAAGCCAAGCTAGCACATTGTTTCAGGTACTTTCTCAATATGGCAGACAAGCAACTGATAAGAAGGAATGGAAGCCTTGATCAGGCAAGATCTATGAGGAACATGTGATGTTTTGTTACTGCCAGTGTGATTATGTTTGCAGTGCCATCTCTGTGACAGGCAACTGCAGGCACTCCATCACCGTGCAGAGTCATTGCTTTGCAACGCTCTGTTACTTCTGCCATTCATAATAAATGTGGCATTCCAAGATACTCCTACCCAGCCCTAAATGTTCTACCCCATAATAATTTGCTGTTGTACGAAACTCTTCTTCCTGTATCCTCTCACCTATCAGCTCTCTGCATGACAAGCAACATTAGTTCCTCAAGGAATCTGTCATTTTTACCGTGCTCATCCTTATTTTCATTTTTCACTCCAGCCTCACTTCTCTCTATCTGCATAATCTCCCATATCCAACTGTTCTGTATTGGATACTTTGGAGGGAAACAACTAGGTCTAGCTTGCTGCCTTGTAAAGTGAATGCATTTTCACTAAGTGAATACTTAAGAGCTCTTAGATAACAAGGTGTAGAGCTGGATGAACACAGCAGGCCAAGCAGCATCAGAGCAGCAGGAAGGCTGACGTTTCAAGCCTAGACCCTTCTTCAGAAATGATTTCAGGAGTCGCAGGGAGAAATGTTTCTGAAGGTCATGGTCAGGGCCAAATTGGGAAGGCCTGAATGTGGACTGTAGTCCATTGGGGATGATCTAATTCTGTAGGCAGGTATTAAGAAAGGTGATGGGACTGTCGTACCTGGTTTGCTTCAGGATGTGGTGGAGCAGTTTCAAGGCTGAAGAGATTATGAGAGAGTTGCAGTGGGAGAGAGATCCACTGAGGTTTTTCCGGAGGGAGGAGGGTAACTTCTTCAGGGTAGGCATCCTTAGAAGAGGCTTCGCAGTAGGGTTAAAATTGTTTCAGAGATAGTAGGAACTGCAGATGCTGGAGAATCTGATATAACAAGGTGTAGAGCTGATATGTAGGTCTAGGCCCAAAACATCAGCTTTCCTGCTCCTCTGATGTTGCTTGGCCTGCTGTGTTCATCCAGCTCCACACCTTGTTATCTCAGATTCTCCAGCATCTGCAGTTCCTACTATCACTTAAAAGGTGTTGTTGTTTTAAATGTCGTGGCCTCTCATCCTTCTTGAAATGTAACACAGGAAGAAATTTGGCAACAAGGATAAAATCTGCTTCAAGATCCATTGGGGAAATTCACTGATTCATTGAAAAAATGTCATGGTTCTCACTACAGATGTTAGAGACACTTCATAAAAGAAAAGGTAGGTATGGTTAGGGTGGATGAAAGCCAAAGTACACTCCTGGGAGGAGGTGAACAATGCTGAATAAGCTTACCATATGTACCACCCTGAGGGAACACTGCACTCAAGATTACTTTGTTTTAAATGGGAAAACCAAAGTAGTGCTTAAGTTTTCACGGTACATCGTGCAACACAAGCTATTTCCATTTGAACAAGAAAAATCTATAAAATGGCTAGAAATTTGTCACCAGACAGCTAGAAGTCCGATAAAAATGAGGTTCAATTATTTGGTTCAGGCTAAGAAAATTGAAGATATAGGCATCTTTGCACTCCCAATGTAAAATGTTTAAGATCTTGATGACAATGGTACAGCCAGAGAAGCTGGATTCTAAACCTTATGAAGAAACAGTAGGAATCCTACAGAACCAGTTTTTCACCAAAAGCACTGGTAATTGCTGAAGAGTTCAGATTTCATAAACACAATCACCATCATGGTAAATGTGAAGGTAAAATCACCACCATCTTATCAGCTTTAAAGGCTGCATTCTCACTGTAGAGATAGACTACTGGTGGTGGGTTAACCCAAGGGTCACCATGCCTCAGGCAAGGGGAGACGTCAAGAAAGAGAGTCCTTCCTGTTAACCTCAGCCATTGTGTGAACTGAATCCTTGCAGTTGGTGTCACTCTGCATTGCAAAAACAGCCATGTAGCCGATGAACTGTCCGCCTCTGATGTATCTCAGTTTGTAGCAATTTTAAAGAGGTTAGCAGAATGTTGCAAATTTGGAGACAACTTAAATAATGTGACTTAAGCCGTAAAGCAATCCAGAAGAGACTATTGATGGAAAGGAACCTGGGCTTTAAAAAAGAAAGCACTGGAAATAGCAGTCTCAGTGGATTGGCATGCAAGGTATCTCAACAGCTAAGTTCAAGCATGAGAGCTCATTATGTAGTGAATAAGTGACAAGGACCAACGCAGACTAAAAACTGTCATCTATATGAAAAGACTGGTCTTGTAGCAGCAACTTGTCCGTAAAAAGAAGCTGTGTGCAGAAATTTTAGAAATAAGGGTCACATCCAACAAGCACGTTTGATATGAAACATGAACGACAGATACTGCAAAAGTACAGAAACTGAAGATTATGAAGAAAATCTACATGATATAAAATGACATGAATAACGCTCTGAATCCCATTGCAAAGAGGGGCTGTTATTAAATATTCTGACAATTGCTGTCAACGTCAAATGATATTAGGTCACTCCCTTACTGAACAGAAAACCAGTAAGAAAATCGAGAATGAGGGTCAAGCAAGATATTGTGCAAAGCCAGATCAGTGCCCCATGTAATCAAGGCAGAATTAGACAAGCTAGTCAAGACAGGAACCCTCGAACCCATAAATATGAGAGATTGGGCCATACCTATTGAACCAATGAAGAAGGATGGATTAGTACACTTCTGCAGTGATTTTGCAGTCACTATCAATACGTTGCTGTACACTGAGTGTGATGGAATATTTTTTCTTGATTTGCATCAACCAAAAATCTTATTCACATAGTGAACAATAGAAGTCATTCAGCAGCAAAGCTTATAAATGGAGGGAGAAATATGATAAGGACGTTGCTGATTATCCTGCCAAAGCAAGGATGATAGTGCAATAAGGTCTCTGCTAAGAAGGATGCATATTATGACAATGACAAAAATGAAGATCATCATAACTAAGTTGTATATTTGTCTCAGTTTAATTACTTGCTATATAGCTGAAAGCATTTAAACCCTGTTATAAGTTTTGCAATCTTTTAATTATGTAAATTGGTTTGTGATCTTAAGAAAAAAGTAAGTTGAATTTTTAATTCCAGAGGTATTCTTGAAACATTCACATTATAGTAAGCATTTTAAGCCTGCCACACTTATAGGTAACATCACTCGGTGTCGGTCCCCTGTATTAGAATGGTCATGCAATATATTTTTGACTTCATCCAGAATGAATAAAGTATGCTTTATACAAGTGGAGGAGCAAGTTGGCAACCACCCCAGGGTAGTGATCAGTTAATCTCGACATACCGGATTGAAAAAAAGAGGTAAACATCATTCAGTACTGATTTCCTGTGCCCACGTACATCATGATGCTGAACTCTAAGAAATATAGGTGAGAACAGAAGTCAAATCCAAAGGGTTGTGATTCTTTCCATTTCTGTGAAATCTCATATATCTGATGATGAAAATTATAAATGTTTTCAGTGAAGGAATTAAAAGAGGAGTATTGTACAGTGAGCACCTCATTAATAAAGGCTGTTGCTTTAAATACTGTTGTTCCTAGTGCTTTCTGAAACATAAGATAGAAATTCCGGCCCTCTTCCAGTATTATGCTTTCAGTATGCTTCATTTATTTTATTCTGTCCTTGGTAGCTGGCCTTTAACTGCTGAAGCCTTAGGATCTATAATTCCCTCCCTATCTCTTATTTTGTTCTTTAAAATGTTATTTAAAAATCTACCTCCATGATCTAGCTTTTTAGTTTGTTCTCCAAAGATCCCCTTATGCCACTTGGTGTCAAAGTTGGCTTTGTAACATTGCTGTAATTTCCTTAGGGTGTTTTATTATATTAAAGGTGCTACATAAACACAAATTATTGTTGTTCTCACAATGTTCTGGTCTCTACCCAATGTTGTTTTGCTTTGCAATCCTTAGGACATTCATTTCTATTTTTCATTAGAATTATAAATCTGGAATATTCTTCTTTCTAAAACATCATTCAAATAAGCAATGTCAGAGAGATATGTTCAATAATACACACATATCGTGCTTTTGTTCAAGTTTATCTAACTTGGAAATAAAAGATTTTATGGTATATATACTATTTAATATCAACTCTCACTTTCTCAAGTCTGTTTGTTCAGTTTTCACAATATAATCAGCTCAAAAATCTATCTCAGTGGGAAATAAGAATGATTTCATTTACATGAATGATTTAGATCAGAATATAGAAGGCATGGTTAACAAGTTTGTGGATGACATTAAAATTTGTGGCATTGTAGACAGTGAAGAGGGTTTTCTAAGATTACAAAGGGGTCTGAATGAAACAGGTCAATGGGCTAAAGAATGGCAGGTGGAGTTCGATCTGGATAAATGTGAGGTATTGCATTTTGGCACAACAAGGGTAGGGCTTATACAATAGGTTAGGCTTTGGGTAGCGTTGTAAAGTGGAGAGACCTAGGGGTGCAGCTACATAATTCTTTGAAGTTTTCGTCACAAGCAGGCAGGGTGGTTATAAAGGAGTTTGGCAGACATTGCTCAATGCTTTGAATATAGGAGTTGGGAAGTTACATTGAGGTTGTACAGGGCATTGGTGAGGAATACCCCGTACAATTGGCTGGCCAACAGAAGACAGCGAGTGGTAGTAGAAGGAAAATATTCTGCCTGGAAGTCAGTGGTGAGTGGAGTTCCACAGGGCTCTGTCCTTGGGCCTCTACTGTTTGTAATTTTTATTAATGACTTGGACGAGGGAATTGAAGGATGGGTCAGCAAGTTTGCAGACGACACAAAGGTCGGAGGTGTTGTTGACAGTGTAGAGGGCTGTTGTAGGCTGCAGCGGGACATTGACAGGATGCAGAGATGGGCTGAGAGGTGGCAGATGGAGTTCAACCTGGATAAATGCGAGGTGATGCATTTTGGAAGGTCGAATTTGAAAGCTGAGTACAGGATTAAGGGTAGGATTCTTGGCAGCGTGGAGGAACAGAGGGATCTTGGTGTGCAGATACATAGATCCCTTAAAATGGCCACCCAAGTGGACAGGGTTGTTAAGAAAGCATATGGTGTTTTGGCTTTCATTAACAGGGGGATTGAGTTTAAGAGTCGTGAGATCTTGTTGCAGCTCTATAAAACTTTGGTTAGACCGCACTTGGAATACTGCGTCCAGTTCTGGGCGCCCTATTATAGGAAAGATGTGGATGCTTTGGAGGGGGTTCAGAGGTGGTTTACCAGGATGCTGCCTGGACTGGAGGGCTTATCTTATGAAGAGAGGTTGACTGAGCTCGGTCTCTTTTCATTGGAGAAAAGGAGGAGGAGAGGGGACCTAATTGAGGTATACAAGATAATGAGAGGCATAGATAGAGTTGATAGCCAGAGACTATTTCCCAGGGCAGAAATGGCTAGCACGAGGGGTCATAGTTTTAAGCTGGTTGGTGGAAAGTATAGAGGGGATGTCAGAGGCAGGTTCTTTACGCAGAGAGTTGTGAGAGCATGGAATGCGTTGCCAGCAGCAGTTGTGGAAGCAAGGTCATTGGGGTCATTTAAGAGACTGCTGGACATGTATATGGTCACAGAAATTTGAGGGTGCTTACATGAGGATCAATGGTCGGCACAACATTGTGGGCTGAAGGGCCTGTTCTGTGCTGTACTGTTCTATGTTCTATGTTCTATGTTCTAATACTGTGTACTGGAATACTGTGTTCAGTTCTGGGCACCCAGCTATAGGAAGAATATTATTAAGCTGGAGGAGGTGCAGAAGAGAGCCCTCTTGGGTATGGAAGGTTTGAGTGATAAACAAAGGCTGGATAGGCTGGGACTTTTTTCACTGCAGTGTAGGAGGTTGAGAGGTGACAGGATGGAAGTTCATAAAATAATGAGGGGTATAGTCTAGTGGGACATGTCATATCCAGAGATGGTGATATAGGAATAAGATATGATTTATTGAGTATAACTGTGTTGAATGTTTTCTTTTCTATGGGACAACACTCAATTTTGGCATGTGCCCGGATGCTAGTGAGGGAGGCTTTTTCAGGATCAACTGTGCAAGGTGTGCCATGGTTTTTTTCTAGTGACTAGTTGAGTAACAGATCAGTCTATCAAGTTTTATTCCTTTTTGACTCATTCCACAAGAATCAGTGCTGGCACCTTTGTTGTTTGTAATATATGTAAATGATCTGGAGGAAAAATCTAGGTGGTTCTATTAGTAGGTCTGCGGTAACACCAAAACTGGGGGGATTGCAGGTGGTGAGGAGGATTGTCAAACGATGTAGCTGGATACAGATATATTGCAGACTTGGACACAGAAATGGCAAATAGAGTTTAATCCAGACAAATATGAAGTGATGCATTTTGGAAGATCAAACTCAGGTATGAAACATACAGTAAATGGCAGAACCCGTGGGAGAATTGACATATTAAGGAATCTGGGTGTACAGGTCCACAGATCCCTGAAAGTGGCACCACAAGTGGCTAAGGTGGGCAAGGCGGTATATGGTACACTTGCCTTCATCAACCGAGGCATAGAATTTCAAAGTTGGCATGTTATGTTACAGCTGTACAAAACTTTGGTTACATCACATCTGGAATATTGCATGCAGTTCTGTTAGCCACACTACCAAAAGGATGTGGATGCTTTGGAGAGAATGTTGCCTGGTCTGGAGGGTTTTAGTTATCAGCAGAGGTTAGATAAACTCTGATTGATTGTCCTTCCTGTGAAAACAGAAGCTGAGGGGTGAGCTGGTAAGAGTTCTACAAAATTATGAGGGGCATAGATAGGGTGGTCATAGGTAGTAATAGGCTTTTTCCCTCAGAATGGAAAAGTCAACAACAACAAGGCACAGGTTCAAGATGAGAGGGGGAAAGTTTAGGGGAGAAGTGCGGGAAAAAATCTTCACACAAGTGGTGGGTGCCTGGAATGCACTAGCAGTGGAGGTGGTGGAAGCAGGCACATTAGCAACATTCAAGGTGCATCTTGATAGACATACGAATGGGAGGCTAACAGATGGACTCAAACTGCCGATGGGCAATAATTAGTAGGTTTAAATAAGGAATAAGAATCGACACAGGCTTGGTGGGCTAAAGGGCCTGTTCTTGAGCTGTATTGCATTCATAGAGTTAACGATAGTTGCCTTTACTCTCAGATAGGGGATTTCAAGACTAGTGGGCACATTTTTAAGGTCAGAGGAGGTGAGCTATTTAGAAAAAGACATGAAAGGCATTTGTTTTTTTAAACACAGAGGTTGGTTTGCATGTGGAATGAACATCCTGAAGTGGCAGATATGGAGACAATTACAACATTTAAAAGGACATTTGGAAAGGTATACATATAGGACAGATTTGGAGGGATATGTGCCAGGAATTGCCAGGTGGGTCTAGTTTAATAAGAGTATATGCTGGTCACGAACTGGTTGGACCAAAGGGTCTGTTTCTGTGCTGTATGACTCTATGACAAAGTAATCAACTATCTTCCAAACATTACTTCTTGGTGCCACATTCTGTGCCAATGTTTTTCCATTACAAAGTTCCTACACTATATTATAATCGAAATTGTGTAAATTGGTCACTTTGGGCAAAAAAAACCTTAATATATTTTATCTCTGGTGTAGAGATTTTTACACAAATCTAATGAAAGTTTAGAATTGATGAGCTCCCACTGTAAAGACAGGAATATACATTAAATTCATGTAGTTTGCCCTCAGTTTTTTAGCATTTTTTTTTGCTTGGAATTAGGATTTACACAAAGAAAACTACTAAATTTGCAATCCATGAAACTTTAAAGATCTCTACACACCTCAAATTCCATTTTTTGATTTGGCCTGCTATTGACAACCAGGTCTTTGGTCAACTAGACCCAAGTTTGAGAATTCCCTCCACAAATTTCTTTGCCTCGCTCCCTTTTATAAGAGAGTCTGTAAATACATGGCCATGCCTTTGGTTAATTACTCCAGCATTTCCCTACATATCTCAGCATCAAACTTTGTTCAATAACTCTTCTGTCCTGTACATTACGGTGTTTTACTTTGTTGAAGGAGTTTCATTTCTGCAAGTTATTATTGTTAATGTATGAACTTCCTCCTACTTTAAATAATCCAAACACTTACACATTTCCTCAATTAATAATTCTTTCAAATCTATGTGCAATATTTCATTAACCTATTCCTTTGTGGTAGCAAGTTTCATATTCTCTTGGTTTTCCTTTTAACTAAATAGTGAGAACCGTGGATGCTGTAAAATCAGAAATTACTAGGAGAAGCTCAGCAGGTCTGGCAGCATCTGTGGATAGAAATCAGAATTAACATTTTGAGTCCAGTGACCCTTTGTCAGATCTCCCTCAGTTGGTTGGAATTATAACTTACACAAAGTTAAAGTTAAATTTACACCCTCTCACTTCTGAGGAAGGGTTACTGGGCCCAAAACATTAACTCTGGTTACTCTGCGCAGATGTTGCCACACCTACTGAGCTTTTCCACCAATTTCTGTTTTTGTATCTAGTTAGAAGGTTTTTCCTGACTACTTGTTTGGTCTTAAGAACAAATAATGAAAAAAAAAATTCTGTGCCTTCAGAGGAAACAGCAAATAAAAACTACTCAAACAGTACTATAACAAACCATGACAAGGTCTGGCTTGGATTTTACACCGGGATGGGAAGGCGCTCCATATACCCGTTCACCACTTGATGGCGGGCAACACACGTTCTATATTTTCACCGTGATCACATTACATATCAAATAAAAGAAACATAGGATTAACTAAGAATATTTTCGAAATTACCACTACCACAAAATCAATAATTGGTAAATACATTAATTTATTGTTTTTTTAAACTAAGAAGTACACAACCTTCAGTGTATTAATAAAGAAATACGATACCGCGACCCCCAAACTCTCCGTATATAAATAACTTGTCTCAGGCACTGTTGATGCACGCCAAACAGCTGAGTCACCTTTTACTATACTTTAACATTTGTATTTAATTTTGATAAAACAAAAGTAGCATTTCTATGTGCCATCTTTTTGAATTTTCAAAAGTTTTTTAAAAAGTTATTTTAAAAAGTATCTTCCTTCACCTTTGACTTTAATTCTCTTCCTTTCCATAACTCTTTAAAAACATATTTAAGAAGTCCCTTACTTTTAACTTGCCTTTTAAAGTGCTTTTTGAAATTGAACGTTACTCGTTCAAATAAAGCTGACAAATCATAATACTAGCTGACTCCTGACGCTTTGCTTTGTAAGACTTTCCTCCTTAGTTCTGTTTAAATGATCGGGATCACACGCCCACTGACATGTCAAGCCCCACACACTTTTTGTTTGCTTTCTGTTACATTCTGGCCCCATTAGGTTGCTGAGTTGCTGCGGTCTCTCTCTGTTTCGTTTAACAAAGTCCAGAACTGCCACACTGTCGACAGCCTGTCGCTATCAGTTAGGTTCCTAAATCCAGAGGAGCATCGTTAGTTTGTGCAGTCATTCACGTGTCAGTGGAAAACTTCCAGCGAGAAAGTTTCCGTGTGCGCGATCCCCCTCCCAAAAGGGCAGCCTGCCTACTTACAGGGGAGTCAAAGGAGAAGGCGCATTCGCTCTTGTAAACCCTGTCCCCTGATCTAGGGACTCGGATGGTTGGCATGTACGGCACCAGCAGTTCTCCGATGTCTGCAGCCATGTTGACATTCCTAACCCAGAATGCTGTTCAGGGCAGACATTGATAGCGAAGTGAGCAGAAGCTGGGCGAGCAAAGACTGCAGGACGATACACTATTTTTAACCCAGTGCAAGCTCGCAGCCCTCCCTCCAGCCATCGGACCTGCTGACGCTTCTGCTCTCGTCTTTAAAAAAAACCCGGACACTGGTGGAGATTACAGGGACCTTATACAGAGAGAGCTGGCAATAAACAATCGCAAAGTACCAGCGTTTCAACAAATCTCCTCGAGCTGGTCCTCAATTAATCGCCCAACTTCCTTGCAGATGAGTTCCAAGAGTTTATTGCCAAATGATAGCGCAGCCGACCCGGCATCAGAGAAGAATACGAGAGAAAAGGTACCAGAATTCCGAAATACAGACAGGAAATGCAGGAAACTCTCAGCCGGTCAGGCTGGACTCCCCACTCTGACCCACTAAATCGGGCTCAACATAGAGGAGACGACAATGAAAACACTGGTTTGAGAAGGTGGATGTCGGAACAAATAATCACGAGTGTCCCAGAGCAGAAGGAAGCCATTCAGCCCATTATACCTATCCCTGCTGGTTAAATGAGCATCATTGCCCAATTCCAATGTCCGGCTTCGCCACACCCCGCCCCATATTCTTGCACGTTATCTTTTATCCAAAATGCCTCAATTGAACATGCGTCCACCATACTTCTAGACAGTGCATTCAGATTCTAATTACTCATTGAGTGAAATAAAATTATCCTTACTTCTTTCACTTATCATTTTAAATCTATGTCCTTTAGTTTTTGTTCCTTTTACATTTGGGAACAGTTTCTTCCTTTCGATTCTATCCAGCCTGCTCATGATTTTGTAAACTGCTGTCAGAGTTCATGTTAGCCTTGTTTGTCCAGGGAGAATAGTCCCAACCTTTCCAATCTAACTGAAGTTCCTCATCTGTGGAACTGTTCTTGTAAACAGCTTCTGTACTCTCTCCACAATGCATCAATAATGTGGCACCCAGAAATGTACCCAACACTCTGGCTGAGATACCTTATGTAGTAATGAAGAAGTTAATTAGAGTAATCTGTGTTTTCAAGGGATGAAGCATAGAAAAATGGCACAGTGTTAAAATATAATGTAAATTTATACTCTGGACAAACCAAAATGAAAGAAGGTATGGTGAATAGCAAGGATCTTTCCCTGACAGTGGGAAGTTCAAAACTGGGGGGCATATTTTAAGGTGAGAGTAGAAAGTTTTAAAAAGGACACGAGAGGCAACCTTTTTACGCAGAGGGTGGTTTGTACATGGTTTGAAGTGCCAGGGGAAGTGGTGGATGCAGGTACAGTTACAGCATCTAAAAGACATTTGGATAAGTATGTGAATAGGAAAGGTTTAGAGGGGTATGGTCCAAACGCAGGCAAGTGGGACTAGTTTAGATTGAGAATATGGTCAGTGTGGTCTAGTTGGACCAAAGGGTCTGTTTCCATGCGTTATGACTTTATGACTAATCAGATTATTTACAATCCTCAAATCTAAATTGTCCAGTTTGGTGATAAACAGAAGAAAAGGACAAGATAAAGACTTAACAGCTGGTTAATCTGCAAAGTAAAGAAGCCATTTAAGATTGCAGGGAATAAATCTTTCTCTAAGTACATCTGTATTTGAAGAAGGTAATACCTTGAATGGCATTAAGTGGGAATATGGATGAACACTCAGGAAATCAGAGATATTTTAAGATATTTCTTTGTATCATTCACAAGATTTAGACTTTAGGTAAGAAAAGCAAAAGGCAAGTCATACTTTACCATTCTCTCATATATTTCAATATAGCAACTGATTTCAAAATTCCACAGCCTCTCCCCTGGAGTTGGACTTTGTTGATGTTTGACAGGAGATCAATGGGATGGGGTATCTGATCAGAATGAATTTATCCTGCTTTTGTGGACAGGACATACCTGGATAATTTGCACTTTGTTGATTAGATTCCAGTGTTTTAGCTCTAGTAGAACAATTCAGTTATGAGTATGGTTAGCCCTGAAGTGCAAGTCATCAGTGCTATGGCGAGGATGTTTCCAAGGCTCATATGCTTTGTCTATGAAGTTGCATTGACATCACGTGGGGTAAATAGAATTGATAGAATTGGCTAAAGACTGGCATCTCCAATACAGAGACCTTCAGTTTTAGCTTGGAATGCATCGTTCGCTCAACACTTGTCATTGAAGACAATTGCAAGCATTTCAGCATTGTGTTCACTGGTCAACTGAGATATATTAAATACCAGGAAAGGAATGATTGTGGAGTCTCCACCTTCTGTTTAATTATTTTCATGAAATTCTATAATATTTCTGCTTCCAGTAGTTTTCACATAAAATGTATTCAGTTAAGTGCTGGTTATAATTTATATTTTGTTTTCTTACCATATGTGCAATTGACATGAGATCTAGATTGCAAAACAGATTTACTGCCCAGAGCAATCATTCTTGTGGTAGTGTCATCAATTAAATACTTTTAATATTTTCAAAGGATGCAAGAAAGAATCCTGCAGAAACAGTTCTGATTCAGCTGTTACATATAATTTCTGTGCTGTACTTTAATGTGGTAAAGGTTCCAAAGTGCATCACAGGAATAAAAGACTTTCAAAACAAAACTTGATACTAACTCAGATAAGAAAGTAGTACAAGGGATGATTAAAAACTGCTTTTAGGATTCATCCCTATGGAGAAAGAGGCTAATTGGTTTAGTGAATGAACTTCAGACCTAAGGTCTTAGGCAATTGACAGCATAACCACCAGTGGTAGAATGATTAATATCAGTGATAAGCAAAGCAATTGAAGTGCACAGAGATCTCAGAGAGTTGTAGAACAGGTAGGAGAATACTAAGACGCTAAAGGAATTTGAAAATACAGGCGCAAAATTAAAAATTGATGCATTCTCAGACCATGATCAACAAACTCAAAATGTTGTGGTTGAACAGGACTTTGTATAATATACAGACAGCAAGAGATTCACATAACCTAACATTTTTGGAAAGTAGGAGGCTAGCCATAAGTCCTTGGGACAACTAAGTCTAGAGATAACAGAATCATGGATGATAGTTTCAACAGCAGATGAGCTGAGGTAACGGAAGTAAGAGGAACCTTGCAGCAATTTTAAAAAAACGGCAGTTTTGATGCAGTGGTTATGTGATCAGTAGTTCAACTTAGAATCATATAGATACCAACTTATGAGTAGCAGTACAGCTTAGTCAAAAGTACAAATTTTGATGGACTTCGTAGCTAAAGAATAGACAATGAAGACAATGGTTTTGAGATTCCTGTTATTTAGCTTGAAGTTCATTAAGAAACCATGAAAGAGCTGAGCGAGGATATATGTAATGGAGATGGGTGTTGTCAGTATACATGTGGAAACATATTCCGAGTACAGTTTATAAGTGAGAAACTAATTGAAGTAACTCCACAGAGGCTAGTATCCCTTCACCAAGCCCCCTTTATTTACACGTGCGCAGTACCTGACACTGGGTTGACTTCCTCAGAGCCAGATCTCAAAGTGAACAATACCTCTGATACTCTTGTTTCTGTCTGTCATCCAGGGTTCCCTGATTGGACCAGGTTAACAGCCCCAATCAGAGAACTCATATTCTATGAGGTCCTCCTGACTGACCTCATTACAATCACTACACTAATGTTTGATTCAATATAATTTAGATTCTGATACAGTCTACTGATAAGTCAAAGTAATTTATTTTTCAGTGCAATAATTGAATTATCTAATCATTTGAATTGAAAGAGTAGACCTTCAATCCATTCTGAGTCAGAACAAGAGAACAAGGAGTGTTAATAAAATAAATTGATACTGTAGCAAATTGATATTACTTTAATTGTCCTCATTGCGGCAGCAAATCTCTAGAAGATTTACAATTTCATGCACAGCACTGTTGTACAATTCATTCATGTTAATCAACACTGATGATGATGTGGAAAGCGAATTTTGCTTAATAGAAGATAAAAGGCTTCAGCTGCTATTCTAATCAATGAGTAACGAACAATTGAATATTGCATCAATTACAAAATTAATGAATTTTAAATACATAAACAACAGAAATTGCTGCTGTATAAAAACAAACTTGTTTACTTCATCATTATCAGCATCTGGGAAAGTCATTATCAGGTTGTTTTTATACCACTGTACTATATGGTGAAAACCAGTGAGACACACTGTTATGCACTGTAAAATCAAGTTGCCATGGGGGTTGATGATTTCACTAAAGAAACAAAGAACAACCTTAACACCAGTGAGACTCCATGGGGAAGGGAATATTTGCATTTAGGAAAGAGATATGCATCAATTCATAGAGAGCAGAGGTGTGCATAATAAGAGAAAATGTAGAGCTTAGGAGGCAAAGAGGTACTATGGAATTGAATTATATAGGAACACAAAACAAAATATGCAATCTGGAAGGAACAGCTCCAAAAGTGAAAAATTGAGAACCTGTTGGCAATAAAACAAACAAGACTTCAATAAAGTTTACATATTTGCATTTAAATAATGCTGGGAAAAGCTGTCCAATAAGTTTGCCAATATGATTCACAGCTCAAAAGTCACAAAATGACCATCACAAATGGTAAGAATCCATTGACTGCAAATTAGGTCTTTTGTATCTAGTTTTTAATTGATTGGGCAGTTGTGAATGCCACATGTACAAAAACTCGAATGAAAAAATATAACATGAGGAAGGTCATTTTTGTCTGTGAAGTTTATACTTCCATAGATACTTGCAGTTATACCACCACAGTTTATAGAATGATTCCAGATGTTTTGAATGTGATTAAATTCCACAGGCAAAGTACATTCACTTGTGCTTTACCAAGTGTAATTTTTTTTTCCATGTAGCTTGCATCTTTTTCCCAGTAGGGCATTCTACAACTTACAACTCTTCATGATTAAAAAAAATCCTAAACACATGTTTATTTTACATATATTCTTATATTTATTTGCTTCAGTTACCATTGGCAAACATTGTAAGTAGGTTTTCCTCATCTGTGATTTCCTTTCATAAGTTTGAACACTATCAGATCTCAAATAATTATTGGGAAATTATTGTTTTTCATAGCATTTGTACAGTAGCGGGGTCTAGGAAAAATGCATTTTTCTGAAAAAAAACAAAATTAAACCAGCGAGACTCCATGGAGAAGGGAATATTTGCATTTCAGAAAGAGACATGCATTAATACACAGACAGCAGAGGTGTGCGTAATTATAGATAATGTAGAAATTAGGAGGCAAAGAGATACTACGGAATTGAATAATAAAGAAACACAAAACAAAGTATGTATTTTATAAGTATTTAACATGCACAGCAATAAAAAAGAAAAGCTAGGAATAGGGCTTTTAAGAAATAAAAGAATAGTGCCACAGATAACAATAGAGTGATAGCAGAAATATTAAAGAATTCATTTAACATGACCTATATTGAGTCCCTGAGCAGGCATGATGGGACAAATGGTCTAGCTATTTTTGTATACTCATGTTCATATTCTACTTCAGTATATAACAGAGACAGAACTTGTTGACATTCCCACTGAACAATAAGGGTGACACAACCTGTCCACCTTCTCTCCTACCTATCCGTTCCTCCCACCTCACTGACCAATCCCCACTGCTGCCTACTTGCACTCACCTATCACCATCCTACCTACCTTCCCCAGCCCCACCCCTCCTCTCTCTTTTGGAGCTCCCTTCCCCCTTCCTCATTTTTGAAGAGGGATCCCAACCCAACCTGAAACAGTAACTTTCCTGCTCCTCTGATGCTGCCTAGACGATGCAGCAATATAATTTTGGATTTCCAAAAAGATATTTAATAAGATGCTCGTAATGAATAAGCTCAAAGAATGTAGAGTCAGAGTAGAAGTGGATAAAGGGATTGATTTATAATTTAGAATAAACAAATTCACTTTCTAAGTTTAAAGATGATGCCAAATTGGAGGCTTGTCAATATTGAGGAAGTCTGCCATTAAATTGCAGAAAGCCATAAATAAATGTAAAGAATGGGCAAATAATTGGCAAATTGACACAAGTAGGTGTGAGGTAATAGATTTTGATTGAAAGAGTAGAGAGGCCAATTTTTACATGGAAAGTACAAGTCTCGATGGGGTAGAGAAACAGATTACAGATTGTAGATACACCAATCACTGGAAATTGCATCACAGATTAGCAAGGCCATTATAAATAAACTAACCAAATACCAGGCATTATTTCAAGAGGGATAGAATTGAATCATAGAGAAATTAGACTAAACCTATCTGGAATAAAAGAAAGATACTGCAAATGCTAGAAATTTGAAACAAATGAGAAAATGCTTGAGAAATTCAGTCGGTCTGATACATCTGTAGGGAAAT
Organism: Stegostoma tigrinum; assembly: GCF_030684315.1. Lineage (NCBI taxonomy): Eukaryota > Metazoa > Chordata > Chondrichthyes > Orectolobiformes > Stegostomatidae > Stegostoma > Stegostoma tigrinum. The sequence goes on along the minus strand of NC_081367.1, from coordinate 37,018,180 downwards.
CGCTCTGAGGATGCTTTCAGACTTGCTGAGTTTCTCCAGCATTTTCTATTTGTTTAAGCTATATAGAACCTTATTTAGATGGCATTTGAGAGTACTTTGTGTATTACTGGTTGCTATATTATAAGAAATTATTTGGAAGCATTGGAGAGGGTACATAGAAGCTTCATGACAATGTTATCAGTACATGACATTAGGAATGGATTGACAGGCTGTGATTCTTTTCTAGAAAGAAGCCTGAAGGGTGACATAACAGAGGTGTTAAAATTATGAAGGGTTTTAACTGATTGGTAAAAGATGAAGTATTTCTTCTTGCAAGGAAAAACATAACCAGGGACTATCAATATAAGGTAGTCACCAAGCGTCCAATGGGGAATTCAGAAGAAAATTCTTTTCCCAATGAATAGTGAGAATGTGAAACTTGCTAATACAATCACTGTTAGAAGCAAATAATACAAGTGAGAAGAAAGACAGTTTGAAGAAGGAGAGAATCAAATCCAAGTGGAGAGTGTCTGTATCAGAAGATAATGGAATTGTGTGTTTGGGCTAGATTTTTCAATCATAACTGAATGGATGGAAAATCTAGTACTCTGATCTAACCCTCCATCATAGAATGAGAAGCCCTCCACCTAATGGTGAGATATCTTCATTTATCCTCACTCATTTACACACGGGGTAACTCTCAGTGTTGAGACTTGCATGTAGATGCTATTTGTGAAACAAAGAATAGAATTAAAAACAGAATTTGTAAGTAAACAGCAGTGTAATGATGGTGGATGACTTTTTTTCAGAATATTTAGTTGAATGTTTGAGATTATTGTTTATTCTACCTTTTGACACAGGAGCCTTCTATCAATTTAGCGTAGATATCATTTGCAATATGAAATATCATTGTTTTGGAGGCAAGTGGCCAAAGACTTAAACCGATAATACCACTACAAGTTTGATTTTGGAATTGGATTTTAAAGCACCTCGAAATGGTGCTGAGCTTATTGACCATTCCATAATGAACTCCTGCACAAAGATACGAAAGACCACAATTCTAGCTTATGACAGCAAGTGTGGCAAGTAGTAAATATTTGGGTGTCTCACATGAGGCTTGATGAAGTGTAACAAAAATATTTTCTACTTGAAATTGTATATTTAAAGCAAAGACTTGTGAAATGCCAAGAATATTTTGATAACTGACTAGTAGCTTCTGGGAGACTAGTCTGATTCTTTTAATAGCTGAGTTATCAGTTGAACTTCTACTAGAATGAGATTTCAAAATTCAAGTACTTTGTATGGCAGCAAGCTTATTACTCAACGGCAGGAGCATTAGTTGAAAATTCGATTCAATTCTTTGTGACAAACATTGGTGATTCTGAATCAATTCTTAGAACCAAGCATTCGGCTCAAGTCTGTTCCAACAGGGAATCAAATGCATTTTGATTACAACCAGGATTCAGCAATCCTCAATTTTACTGGCCTCAAAATCATGAGATGCACTGTTTAAAAACACTGGGATTTGTGTTTGTGGACAACCTGCACTACAAAAATGAAGTTTACAATCAATAACAGCAGCAGTTTAAATTTGTCAAACTGCTGGACATGAAGAAGTTCAATTTGTGAGAATCCTTACTTAATAGCAAGTATAGAATTTTGTATAATAAAATGTGAGGTTGGATGAACACAGCAGGCCAAGCAGCATCTCAGGAGCACAAAAGCTGACGTTTCGGGCCTAGACCCTTCATCAGAGAGGGGGATGGGGTGAGGGTTCTGGAATAAATAGGGAGAGAGGGGGAGGCGGACCGAAGATGGAGAGAAAAGAAGATAGGTGGAGAAAGTATAGGTGGGGAGGTAGGGAGGGGATAGGTCAATCCAGGGAAGACGGACAGGTCAAGGAGGTGGGATGAGGTTTGTAGGTAGGAGATGGGGGTGTGGCTTGGGGTGGGAGGAAGGGATGGGTGAGAGGAAGAACAGGTTAGGGAGGCAGAGACAGGTTGGACTGGTTTTGGGATGCAGTGGGTGGAGGGGAAGAGCTGGGCTGGTTGTGTGGTGCAGTGGGGGGAGGGGACGAACTGGGCTGGTTTTGGGATGCGGTGGGGGAAGGGGAGATTTTGAAGCTGGTGAAGTCCACATTGATACCATTAGGCTGCAGGGTTCCCAAGCGGAATATGAGTTGCTGTTCCTGCAACCTTCGGGTGGCATCACTGTGGCACTGCAGGAGGCCCATGATGGACATGTCATCTAAAGAATGGGAGGGGGAGTGGAAATGGTTTGCGACTGGGAGGTGCAGTTGTTTGTTGCGAACCGAGCGGAGGTGTTCTGCAATGCGGTCCCCAAGCCTCCGCTTGGTTTCCCCAATGTAGAGGAAGCCACACCGGGTACAGTGGATGCAGTATACCACATTGGCAGATGTGCAGGTGAACCTCTGCTTAATGTGGAATGTCATCTTGGGGCCTGGGATAGGGGTGAGGGAGGAGGTGTGGGGGCAAGTGTAGCATTTCCTGCGGTTGCAGGGGAAGGTGCCGGGTGTGGTGGGGTTCGAGGGCAGTGTGGAGCGAACAAGGGAGTCACGGAGAGAGTGGTCTCTCCGGAAAGCAGACAGGGGTGGGGATGGAAAAATGTCTTGGGTGGTGGGGTCGGATTGTAGATGGCGGAAGTGTCGGAGGATGATGCGTTGTATCCAGAGGTTGGCGGGGTGGTGTGTGAGAACGAGGGGGATCCTCTTTGTGCAGTTGTGGCGGGGGCAGGGTGTGAGGGATGTGTTGCAGGAAATACGGGAGACGCGGTCAAGGGCGTTCTTTATCACTGTGGGGGGAAAGTTGCAGTCCTTGAAGAACTTGGACATCTGGGATGTGCGGGAGTGGAATGTCTTATCGTGGGAGCAGATGCGGCGGAGGCGGAGGAATTAGGAATAGGGGATGGAATTTTTGCAGGAGGGTGGGTGGGAGGAGGTGTACTTTTTTTTCTATTCATTTGTGGGATGTGGGCATTGTTGGCTTGCCAGCATTTATTGCCCATCCCTACCCTTGAGAACACTGCAGTCCACCTCCTGTAGGTTGACCCACAATGCCATTAGGGAGGGAATTCCAGGATTTTGATGCATCGACAATGAAGGATCAGTGATATATTTTCAAGTCAGGATGGTGAGTGGCTTGGAAGGGAACGTGGAGATGGTGGTGTTCTCATGCCTCCCAGATGGAAGTGGCCATGGGTTTGGAAGGTGCTGCCTGAGGATCTTTGGTGAATTTCTGCAGTGCATCTTGTAGATAGTACACACTGCTGCTACTGAGCATTCGTGATGGAAGGAATAAATGTTTATCAATGTAATGCCAATCAAGAAGGCTGCTTTGTCCTGGATGTCGGCAAGCTTCTTGAGTGTTGTTGGGGCTGCACTCATCCAGGCAAGTGGGGAGTATTCCATCACACTCCTGACTTGCGCCTTTTAGATGGCGGACAGGCTTTGGGGAGTCAGGAGATGAGCTACTCACCGCAGTACTCCTAGCCTCTGACCTGCTTTTGTAGCCAGAGTGAGTCCAGTTGCATTTCTGGTCAATGATAACCCCCAGGATGTTGATCGTGGGGTACTCAGTGATGGTAACACCATTGAATGTCAAAGGGTAATTTTCATAGAAACCCTACAGTGTGGAAACAGGCCCTTTGGCCCAACAAGTCCACATCGACCCACAGTGCATCCCACCCAGAATCATCCCCCATAACCCGCCTAATCTACACATCCTTGAACACTGTGGGCAATTTAGCATGGCCAATCCACCTAGCCTGCACATCTTTGTGATGTGGGAGGAACCCACAGCACCTGGAGGAAACCCATGCAGACACAGGGAGAATGTGCAAATTCCTCGCAGACAGTCATCTGAGGCTGGAATTGAACCTGGGTCCCTGGCGCTGTGAGGCAGCAATGCTAACCAGTGAGCCACCGTGTGGTTAGATTGTCTCTTACTGGTGACAGTCATTTGTGTGGCACGAATGTCACTTATCACTTGTCAGCCCAAACCTGGATATTGTCCAGATCTTGTTGCATTTGAACATGGGCTGCTTCAGTGTCTGAGGAGTCACGAATGGTGCTGAACATTGTGCAATCATTGGCGAACATCCCCACTTCTGATCTTTTGATGTAGGGAAGGGCATTGATGAAGCTGCTGAAGATGGTTGGGCTGAGGACACTACCCTAAGGAACTCCTGCAGATATGTCCTGTAGCTGAGATGACTGACCGCCAACAATCAGATCCATCTACCTATGTATCAGGTATGACAGGACTACTTCCATGCCAAACAGTGAAAGCAGCAAGTGATAGACGGAGCTAAACGATCCTACAACCAACCGATCAGTTGGCGGTCAATCACAGGAGAGTTTGCTGCCTGATACCCATTGGTTCCAGTTTTGCCATGGCTCCTTGATGCCACACTCATTGCAGACTTGATTTCAATGGCTGTCACACTCACCTCATCTCTGCTGCTTGATAGTGCTGTTAATGACACCTTCCATCACTTTACTGATGATTGAGAGTAGACTGATGGGGCAGTAATTGGCCAAGTTGAATGTATCATGCTTTTTGTGTACAGACATACTTGAATAATTTTCTACATTGCCGGGTAGACACCAGTGTTGTAACTGAACAGAAACAACTTGGCTAGGGGAGCACAAGTTCTGAAGCACAAGCCTTCAGTACTATTGCCAGAATGTTGTCTGGGCCCGTAGTCTTTGCAGTGTCCAGTGTCTCCAACAATTTCTTGATATCATGTGGAATGAATCAAATTGGCTGAAGACTGGTATCTGTAATGCTGGGGACCACTGGAGGAGGTCGAAATGGATCATCCACTCAACACATCTAGATGAAGATGGCTGCGAATGCTTCAGCTGATCTTTTGAACTAATGTGCTAGGCTTTTCCATCACAGTGGATGGGGATATTTGTGGAGCTTCCTCCTCCAGTGAGTTGTTTAATTGTCCACCACCACTCATGACTAGATGTAGTAGGACTGCAGAGCTTAGATCTGATCGGTTGGTTGTAGGATCGTTTAGCTCCGTCTATCACTTGCTGCTTTCACTGTTTCGCATGGAAGTAGTCCTGTTTGATAGTTTTACCAGGTTGATATCTTCAGGTATGCCTGGTACTGCTCCTGGTATGCCCTCCTGCAGTCTCCATTGAACCAGTGTTGATGTCCTGGCTTGATAGAAATGTTTGAGTGGGGAATATGCCGGGCGATGAGGTTACAGTTTGTGCTGGAGTACAATTCTGCTGCTGTTAATGGTCCACAGCGCCTCATAGATACACAGTCATGAGTTGCTAGATCTGTGCAAAGTCTGTCCCGTTTAGCACGGTGATAGTGCCACACAACACAATGCAGGTTATTCTCAATGTGAAGATGGGAGTTCATCTCCACAAGAACTGAGTGATGGACACTCTTACTGAAACTGTCATGGACAGATACAACTGCAGTAGGCAAATTGGTAAGGATGAGGTCAAGTATGTTTTTCCTTTCTGTTGGTTCCCTCACCACCTGCCACAGAACCAGTCTAGCAGTTATGTCCTGTAGGACCTGACCGGCTCAATCAGTAGTGCTGCTGCCAAGCCACTCTTGGTGGTGGACATTGAAATCCCCCACCTAGAGTACATTTTGTGCCCTTGCCATCTTCAGTTATCCCACTAAGTGTTCAACATTGAGGAGTATTAATTCATCAGCTGATGGAGAATGGTATTAGGTAATTAGCAGGAGATTTCCTTGCCCATGTTTAATCTGAAGCAATGAGCCTTCAAGGGGTTCGGAGTCAATGTTGACGACTCCCAGGGCAACTCCCTCTTAACTGTATAGCACTGTGCTGCCCCCTCTGCTGGGTGTGTCCTGCCAGTGGGACAGGATATATCCAGGGATGGTGATGGTGATATATGGGACATTGTTAGTAAGGTATGATTCTGTGAGTATGAATGTGTCAGGTTGTTGCTTACCTAGTCTGAGACACAGCTCTCTCAATTTTGGCAGTAACCCCCAGATGTTAGTGAGGAGGACTTTGCAGGGTCAACAGGGCTGTTTCTGCCGTTGTCTTTTCCAGTATCTAGATTGATGCCAGATGATCCATCCAGTTTCATTTCTTTGAGACTTTTCAGTGATTTGGTACAACTGAGTGGTTTGTTAGGCCATTTCAGAGGGCAATTGAGAGTCAACCACATTGCTGTGGGTCTGGAGTCACATATAGGCCAGACCAGGTCTAGATGGCAGATCTCCTTCCCTGAAGGACATTAGTGAAGCAGATGGGTTGTTCCAACAATCAGCAATGATTTCATGGTGATCAGTAGATTCTTAATTCCATTCTACCATGGTGGGATCTGGGGTCCCCAGAAAATTAGTTGGGTTTCTGGATTAATTGTCCAGCAATAATACCATTTGGCCATCACGAACCCCATTGAAAACAACGGAAAAAAAGGACAGATAATTTAAACTATTTCAAAATTGTCAATACCTTGCATGTTTCATACAGAGACAAGCCAGAGATATGTGGTATTTCATTTTGCAGGATCTGTTATCTTATTCATTATATGCAAAGTAAGAAACTTTGAAGATAACTGGCAGTTCCATCGAAGATTTTCCCACACATCCTAGGCCAAGACAATAAATAACAACGAACTAAGGAATAAAGCAACACTACAAAAACAAATTATACCACAAATTATCACAAAAACAGAAACGGCTAGAGAAATTCAGCAGGTCTGGAAGGATCAATAGAGAGAAAACACAGTTAACATTTTGAGTCCAGTGACCCTTCTGCAGAAATTGGACTTGAAATATTTACTCGCTTAAATTTTAAATCCTTTGGCAACTATACTTCCTGACTCTGATTGGCCAGGTGCTAAGAGCAGTTGTGTGCGCATCTACCAAGGCATGTGATCTCTCCCAGCATTGATCTCATTGGTGTGCACTCCTCATCCATAATGAATAAAAATTCACCATAGAACCAGCAGGCTTCTCATCAGAGAAAGAGACAACTGGTGGGACGTTTAACAGAGGGTCATCACGCCCTAGATAACAAAGTGTGAAGCTGGATGAACACAGCAGGCCAAGCAGCATTTCAGGAGCACATTATTAGCCTACTCCCTATGGAACACCAAACCCTCTACTGATCCCTTGCTGTGCCACCCAGCTGTGATCTACTATGTTTGCTATCCCAATTGTTGTTATTTGTGCTGCTCTACAAGCAACATGTACACAACATGTCAATTAGTTAGTATTTCTTCAAAGCAATGCAAAATTCATCATTTCTCCCATCCACAAATTGGGTACCTAGCCCAAGTTAATGATTGCCAAATGAATGGAATCAGCTTTTCAGGCAGTGGTGATATCTATCGATAATCAGATTAAAGCCACATGCTAATAGTTAGACTACATCATCAGTGACATCAAATGATATCAAATCACATGGAACTGGGACCTTGATGAAGATGATTCCAGCAGAGTTCCGCTCTAACATCTCCCTGTGCCTAGAGTAAATTATAATTAAATGTTCATCAGCTTGCACCAGTGAAGTGCCCGTACTGGTCTGTCTCAAGCATCTGGACACTGGTTGCAGTACTAATACATGGTTGACAACATTGGACTATCATCTGAGCATTTTACAAGCGTTCCCAGCCAATGTTAACAAAGACTGGGAAAGTGAAAAGTCTTTGGCTGTGAACACACACTCAGGAAAACACCCATTACTGTAATCAGAGTTTCTCACTATTAGTAGAGGTTAACCAGAGCCAGCAAGAACCACACAGAACCACTGAATAAAATTCCCTCATACTGCGGATAGTGAGGAGGATTACCAGAGGATAGAGCAGTACATAGATAGGTCAGAGATTTGGATGGAGAAATGCCAGATGTAGTATAACCTGAACAAATGCAAGGTAATGTGTTTTGGAAGATCTGATGTAGGAGGGAAGTATACAGTAAATTTGCAGAACCCTTAGCAACATCAATATACAGAAATACCTAGGTGTACTGTTCCACAATTCCCTGAAAGTGGCAACACAAAGGGATAAGGTGACCAAGAAGGGATACAGCACACTTGCCTTCATTGGCCTGGGTATAGAGTATAAAAATTGGCTGATCATCTTGCAGCTATACAGAACTTTAATTTGGCCATATTTGGAATATAGTGCACAGTTCTGGTTGCCACACTACCAGAAAGATATGGAGACTTTGGAGAGGGTACAGAAATGGTTTACCAAGATGTTGCCTGATTTGGAAGGTATCAGCTCTGAGGAGAGATTGGACAAATCTGGTTTGTTTCGACTTTAATATCAAAGATGAGGGGAAACCTGAAAGAAGTTTACAAAATCATAGGAGGCATGGATAGAATGGATAGTTTGAGGTTTTTTTCCTAGGATAGAAATATCAATTACTAGGGGACAAAGATAAAAGTGGGTGTGAGAGGCAAGATTTTAAATAGAAGAAAGTAAGTGCCTAGAATGCACTGCCAGAAGAGGTAGTGAAGGCAGATACAACAGCAATGTTTAAGACACATCTTGACAGATATATGAATAGGTGGGGAATAGAGAGGTATGGACTGCATAGCGGGAAAAGGTTACTGGTTTAGAAAGGTATCATCTTGGTGACCAAAGGACCTATTCCCGTGCTGTAGTGATTTTGAACCATTTGAGTATGTAGAAGTGCCTGAGCAAGCTGGCTCAACAGTAATGGACTGCCTCCAGCCTCAATGAGAACACAAATAAGGACCAGGTTAGTGTATTGTAACTCCAATCTGCAATAATGCCATTGCCATTCTCATTAGTCAAGGAATCAAAACAAATTACAAAATATGACAATGTTGTTTGAGGCCTTTGATGCTTGTTTTTGTTTACTCTACAACCTTTACATAAGCAGGGTAAGGTTCAGTTGCACAGCCAGGAGCTAGGGAAGACTATTCATAGTACTAACCATCTATATCCCTTCTCTGGTAAATGCCAATATGGAATATTGAGAGTTGACGTCATATGGGAACACATCATCATGGTGGTGCTGGATAAAGTTCTAACAGAATTCCTGAAATGGGAGAATTCTTCACAAAGGGAAATACAATGCTGGCCCAAGGCTATGAAAGACTGTCTCCAGGACTGCTTGGAATCGGTGGACTCCACCATGTTCAAGTGTTCAGAGGAAAACCTAGACGAGTACAGCACCACCGTCACAGACTTCATTAGTAAATACATGGAGGACTGTGTATCAAAGAAGTCAATCTGAGTGTTCACAAACCATAAACGTCAGATGAACCAGGAAATTCACTCCTTACTGAAGACCAAACATATAGCATTCATTTGGATGGCCCAGACCAATATAGGAAATCCAGATATGAGCTCCACAAAGCCATCAGGGATGCCAAGAAGCAGTACTGGATCAAGTTAGAGGCCCAGACTCACCAGACAGATTCCTGCTGTCAATGGCAAAGCCTAAACAACATTACGGGATACAAAATGAAACAGTATAAGATAGCGGACAAAGACACACCCTTCCTTAACGCGCTCAATGCTTTCTATGCTCGGTTTAAGCAGAATGGCAGCAGCACAGTGACATCTGCCTTGACAGCCCTAGACACACTGTTTCCTCCTTCCTCATTTCAGAAGTCAGACCGGTCTTCCTGGGAGTCAATCCAAGGAAAGCGATTGGCCTGGAAGCTTCCCTGACCGATCCTGCACAGACCAACTGGCAGAGGTATTCACTGATATCTTCAAACTCTCCCTCCTACAAGCCAAAGTCTCCACCTGCTGCAAGAAAACCACCATTATCTCTGTACCTAAGAAAGTACATACAACGTGTGTTAATGACTACTGCCCAGTGGCTCTGACCTCAATTATCATAAGTGCTTCGAGAGCCTGGTCATGGCCCACATCAACTCCAGCCTGCCTCTATCCCTTACAATTTTTCCCATAACAGGTCCACAGCAGATGCTATATCCCTTGCCTTGCACTCATCCCTGGAATATCTGGACAACAAAGACACCTACATCAGCTCCCTGCTCATTGGCTACAGCTCCACCTTCAACACCATTATCCCCTCCAGGTTCAACACTGGAGCTCCACAAGGATGTGTCCTCAGCTTCCTACCGTACACCCACAACTGTGTTGCCAAATTCCGAATGAATACCATCTACAAGTTCGCTGATGACACCACTGCAGTGGGACAGATGTCTAACAATAATGAGTTAAAATACAGAAGGGAGATAGAGGACTTGGTGACATGTTGCAAGGAAAATAACCTCTCTCTCAACATTGGCAAAACTAAAGAATTGACCATTGACTTCAGGTAGAAAGAAGGACAACACACCCCCATCTATATCAATGGAACTGAGGTTGAGAGGTGGAGAGTGACAAGTTCGTCAGAGTGACAATAACCGACAACCTGTCCTGGACTTCCCACATAAATGTGACAATCACAAGGCATAACAATGCCTCTTCTTCCTCGGGGGGGGTGCAGGAAATTTGGCATGTTCAGAAGGACCCTCACCAATTTCTACAGATGCACCATTGAAAGCATACTGTCTGGCTGCATATGGCCTGGTGCAATGGTCCTGCTCTATCCGGGACTGTGAGAAAGTACAGAAGGCGGTGTGCACAGCCCACACCATCACGGAAGCCAACCTTCCATCCATGGACTCTACTGACACACTTCCTGCCACAAAAAGGCTGCCAACATCATTAAAGACACATAGCACATTGGTAATGATCTCCGACAACCTCTTTCATCAGGCAGAAGATACAGAAGCACAAGCAGGTTCAGGAACAGCTTCTTCTTGGCCTTTATCAGACTGATGACTGGACTCTGCAGCCTCAAATAATGCTGATCATGCTAATGCTGATCTCACCAAGTGCACGCCCTGTGCAATGTAAAATGTATGCCTCTATCTATATCTTTTTGATCTGTACCTCCCTGCTTACTATGATCTGCCTGAACTGCTCGTAAACAAAGCTTTTCACTGTACTTCAGTACGCATCACAATAAATTAATTAATCAATCAATTTTTTGCAATATACAGAGGACCTTAGGTTAGCAAAACCTGCAGTTCACTAAAAAGGTTGAACTTTGCAAACAAAATTCTTATAATAGACATTTTATCTATGAAGCCAGGGAAGCTTCACAGGGCAAGACTATCAATTCCAACTTGGTCCAGTTCATCAATGCAATGTAAGAGGGTGTAGACATTGCCATTGTTTTACATCTACATTATGGCAGGGAAACTCCACATGCCATGTAGTCTGTCTTACCTTTAAGGCTCAGTGCCATGTACTTCATAAGACATGTCATGCTAAGCTAGGTTACCCAAGCAAGTAGAAGACCTCAATCTGTGAGACCCATTAAAACCAATTTATTCCAAACAGCAATTGTCCAGGAAGCAGATGGTATTGAAGAAATTAAAGTATTCTTCTTTGGGGAAGCAGTAGGCTCATAAGATTATATCACGGTTAATGGCAAGAGAACTAAGGAACAGGATATTCATTCTTTTGGAAATGACAATGTAGTTGCAGTCTAAATTTCTACATCTGTCTTCCATTTAACTTCAGGAAGTAATTCAATAAGAGTGCTAGGGCAGATGCATGCTATAATGGGTGAGAGTTTACCCACAATCTGCATGTTATTTCTAGTCAGCACTTTCATTTTTAAACAGTGGTGTTTGTACAGCTTTGAATCTTCTTTGCTCACCAACCGCAGAACAAATTGAAGTTAAAACATTATGATGTGAATCAGAGATATTTGAAAAAAGACCAACCTGGTACCAGAGGATGATTCTGCAGATCTTCCATTTTTCTTCGAGGGGGAGCCCTTCGAGGGAGAAGAAGTGTGAAACCAATATATCCAGATAAAGTTGACCAGCTGGAAGATGACGTTGTAGACCTTATATTACTCTTTCCGGAAAACATAGAAGAGAATGTAGATGATTTGTTGTAGGAAGAGATTCTGAATCTTCTTTTGCTCTTGCGTATTAGAAATTGGGATCTCCTTAAACTTGTGTCCTCTTAACATTCCATATTTAGCATTTCCTGTGTGGCATGAAGCCTTATTTAACTGTGCCACATTAGTAATTAACCTTCTGCCAATATAAACAAATCTCTAGTAAATGAAAATAGAGGAGAGGTTATATGACTCAAAGTTCATGACTCAAGTCAAAGAATTATCAAGTGTCACGTTAATCCATAATGTATGCAGTGCATTGAAAAACAGGAAGTTTTTGTTCTTAGAAGGAATGAAAACTAACCTTCGAATGGAAATGGACAGTGGGACAATAATCATTCAATATTATTAGGAGCTGTCCCATGTTAAATGGCCAACAGATATAGACAGGTGATTGACATAGCATAGATGACCAGCCTCCAAAATAAGCTATATTAACAGCGAGAAGTGGGGAGAAAGAGGCAAAAAGATCCTTTGGAGACAAGCCACACCATCTCCTTGGGAGAACGTAGAACATAGAACAATACAGCGCAGAACAGCTCCTTCGGCCCTCGATGTTGCGCCGACCTGTGAACTAATCTAAGCCCCTCCCCCTACACTATCCCATCATCATCCATATGCTTATCCAAGGACCGTTTAAATGCCCCTAATGTGGCTGAGTTAATTACATTGGCAGGCAGGGTGTTCCATGCCCTTACCACTCTCTGAGTAAAGAACCTGCCTCTGACATCTGTCTTAAATCTATCACCCCTCAATTTGTAGCAATGACCCCTTGTACAAGCTGAAGTCATCATCCTCGGAAAAAGACTCTCACTGTCCACCCTATCTAATCCTCTGATCATCTTGTATGTCACTATTATATCCCCTCTTAGCCTCCTTCTCTCCAATGAGAACAGACCCAAGTCCCTCAGCCTTTCTTCATTGGCCTGTGCTCCAGACCAGGCAACATCCTGGTAAATCTCCTCTGCATCTTTTCCAATGCTTCCACATCCTAGACCAGGAGTTCCCCCAAAGACCATCAAAGACAACCAGAGGCCATCAAAGATAACCAGACTACCGCAAATGACCACAATATGTCTGAGGTTTAGGAGTGCATGGCCTCTACTCTTCTTTTTTACAGAATGGCTGCAGGATTGGAAAGCGTTCTCATCTGTCACAAGTCATATATTTCTTTTCTTTTCCTAATTACCAAATGTGCCATATCTAAATGACTGCTTCGCAATAAACTATTAGAAAATTGCTACAAGTTGTTGATGATCAACTTTAGGAAATTATGGAAGTGAATTTCCTAAAATCAGCATATGAGACAGCACAGATGATCTCCCTGTAATCTCTACCATCTCTTTTGAGGAGAATCAATGGAATTCAATTTGTCTGCACATTCCGAAGAAGATGTTAACATGTGGAGAAGCAGCAAACACACCCTGTGATTAAGACCTGAGCAGTGTAGGTCCAGTTGGCTGTTTGTATTCATTCATGGGATGTGGTTGTCTCTGGCTGGGCCAGCATTTATTATCCAAACTTCATTATCCTTGAGAAGATGACTGTGATTTGATTCCTTGAACCACTGCAGCCTCTGTAGTGTATGCACACTAACATGTTGTTAGGGAGTTCCCAGGTTTTGACCCAATGACAATGAAAGAATGAAGATATATTTCCAAGTCAGAATATGTGTTGTTTCGGGAGGAATGTGTAGGTGGTGGTGTTACTATTTATTTGCTGTCCTAATCGTTCTAAATGGGAAGTCTTGTGGGTTTGGAAGGTGCATTCTAAGGACCTTTTGGTGAATTTCTGCAATGCCTCTTGTAGATGGCACACAGTTTCGCTAATGTATATCAATCGTAGAGGGACTGAATGTTCAAGTTGATGGATGGGGCTGCTGACTGCTTTCCTCGATTACCTTCTTCAGTGTTATTGAACATGCATTCATCCAAGCAAGTAGAGATTATTCCATCACACTCCTAGGTTGTGCCATGTCGCTGGTGGAGAGGACTTCAGGAGTCTGGAAGTGTGTCATTTGTGCAGAATTCCCAGCGTCAGACTTGAACATGTAACTACAATATTTATTTGGCTCAGTATTTATACAGTGCGGATAATAATTCACATTCATTTGCATAAATTGACATATGCAGAATAAGTCTACAACAAAGTCTAAAGCCAAAATGACTGGGATGCATTGAAAGAAAAGCTTGAAACCTTAAAATCGACCTCCCAAGAAGTAGTGTTGAACTACAACTGCAGGTTGTCCAAGAAGAATAAGACCCTAAAATCCAAAAAGGATCAAGCCCATTTTAAAAATTCAGAGTATTAATTGTGGAAATGTAAACTGAAGACAGCAATTGAATATCATCAGCATGCCATGGAAGAACTATTTATTTTCTTTGAAGTGAAACTGTAAAGACCCAAATTACAGAGCTTCGACAACAGGTGAGTATCTTAGAAAAATGTAAAGATGAGCATCAAATAGTACTTGAGACTTTTAAAATTAAGCAAAATTTGGACAATTTCCCTGGACACTGAGGGGTAACCTTGTGCAGGTTTATAAAGTCATGAGGGGTACAGACAAAATGAATAGCCATGGTCTTTTTGCCAGGGTAGGGGAGTCCAGACCTAAAGGACATCGGTTTAAGGAAAGGGGAAAGATTTAAAAGGGACCTGATGGGCAACTTTTTTTCACAGGTGGTGGTGTGTATATGCAACAAGCTATCAGAGGAAGTGATAGAGGCAGTTACAATTACAACATTTGAATGACATTTGGATAGGTATGTTGATAGGAAAGGTTTAGAATGACATGTTCACATATGCTTATGCTATATAATTTCCTCCATAAGTGTTCGCAAAAAGCAATTGTAGTGTGAAAGATATCATACATGTGGTGAAATGCAGTGTTACTTTGATGATATGAAAGGCTAAGGCCATTTGGGAATAATAAACATCTTTAGCCCCTGAAGCAACTGAACGTTGCATTAATATTGCAACCGTGTTCCGTATACTTTAGACAGATGAGGACTATATCAATTTAGGAAACCTGGTCAGTATGGATAAATTGGGTTGAAGGGCCTGTTTCAGTGCTGTACAACTTTATGACTTAAAAAACACTATATAAATAGTATGTCCAGAAAGAGAAATTCTTACTCCAGGAATAGTTGAGAGATTGTCATTTACTCATTTTCAGTATTGTCTTCAGAATGTTTTCCAGTTTTGTTTTCAGTTATCCTATTTGTTCCTCAATGAGTCATTGACTAACTCTTTCATCATCGCAGCAGCAGTGAATGATGCATCTGTGTACTTCTTTGATAAGAGCTGGGAAAGTCCTAATTTTTCAAACTTGCACCTTAACCTATCTCCAGTGTGAAAAGGAGAAAAGTGGAAATTTCAGATTGCTGGCTTCCTCAGGCTTCACCATCTTTATGTTCAATTAATTGTCATAGCCCAAGCTCCAGCTGCTTTATGAAGGAGAAAATAATGGAGCAAATACATTGCTCATTTCTTCGTAATGGACAAAGAATACTTGAAGACAGTCCAGTGGAGGTTATGATGTTAACAGTTGATGGGTACAGCAGAAGTGTAATATGTGTGATTAATATTAATAGTTGTATTGTATCATCAGATCATGTGAGGAAGGTTTTAGTGAAATCCTGCTCCACCACTCTAAGTACCTAGTGTAAATATTAATCGGTTTGCAATCATATGGTGTCAAGACCTCATCTGTCTAAAGCATCCAGAACTCAGTTGTGATATGAATGCAATGTTCAGTTGCTTCAGATGTTTATAATTCTGGAATGGCCTCAACCTTTCATATCATCAAAATAACACTGCATCTCACTACATGTATGACAATCTCGACATCTTTCATACTACAGTTTCTTTTTGCAAACACTTATGTGGGAAATTATGTGACAAAAGCACATGAACCTGTTTACACTACAAAGGAATAATGTAAAGCAAAGTGCAACTGTACCATTTGATTTGCTTCGATGGAGAGTAGAGAGCTGGGCCCCACGTACACTTTGATCCAGGTATAAATCTATAAATCTGCCTCAAAATCTGAGATGTCAGAAATAGTTTTGCATACTGTGCATTCGTCATCATCAAACATCCCCACTTCTGGCCTTATGTTGGAGGGAAGATCATTGGGCAATTGAAATTGGGAATTGCCTCTTTCTCCCCACTTCTCGCTGTTAATATAGCTTATTTTGGAGGCTGGTCATCTATGCTATGTCAATCACCTGTCTATATCTGTTGGCCATTTAACATGGGACAGCTCCTAATAATATTGAATGATTATTGTCCCACTGTCCATTTCCATTCGAAGGTTAGTTTTCATTCCTTCTAAGAACAAAAACTTCCTGTTTTTCAATGCACTGCATACATTATGGATTAACGTGACACTTGATAATTCTTTGACTTGAGTCATGAACTTTGAGTCATATAACCTCTCCTCTATTTTCATTTACTAGAGATTTGTTTATATTGGCAGAAGGTTAATTACTAATGTGGCACAGTTAAATAAGGCTTCATGCCACACAGGAAATGCTAAATATGGAATGTTAAGAGGACACAAGTTTAAGGAGATCCCAATTTCTAATACGCAAGAGCAAAAGAAGATTCAGAATCTCTTCCTACAACAAATCATCTACATTCTCTTCTATGTTTTCCGGAAAGAGTAATATAAGGTCTACAACGTCATCTTCCAGCTGGTCATCTTTATCTGGATATATTGGTTTCACACTTCTTCTCCCTCGAAGGGCTCCCCCTCAAAGAAAAATGGAAGATCTGCAGAATCATTCTCTAGTACCAGGGGACTTGTCCACCCTAATGCATTTTAGACTACCCAACTGTACCTTTGAATTCATCATCTGCTCTCTGCCTACTCTTCCCCTTCATCACACTGACTTCATCATCTAGTTCCTTACAGGCGGCTTTGGTTACTACCTCCTCACTGTCCATTAACCTCCTCATTTAGTTACCATCCCCCTGCCACATTAGTTTAAACCCTCCCCAATAGCGTTAGCCAAAGCATCCCCTAGGAAATTGGTTCCAGTCTGGCCCAGGCGTAGACCGTCTGATTTGTAATAGTCCCACCTCCCCCAGAACCGGCGCCAATGTCCCAGAAGTCTGAACCCCTCCCTCCTGCACCATCTCTCAAGACAATCACTTATCCTGCCTATTCTTTCATTTCTACTCGGACTAGTACGTGGCACTGGTAGCAATCCACGCGTAGGAGTCAGGGACATCAGCCGTGTCCCTGAGCTCCCACATTGAGCAAGAGGAGCATAACACGAGTCTGGGATCTCCTGCCATTTTTACTCTTAAGCTTAGCTTAGTCCTACTATAATATCAAATACTAAATAAATAAAATGAAAAAAATTTTACCACTCTACTTAGCACACAATAAAAAAAACCTTACTTTATCAACACACCACAGAGTCTTTTTTTTGGTCAGAGGGTGGTGGTGTAGTGTTTCAGGCGTAGCCACTGCCCAAATATATCAGTTCACTCAACTTCTGAGAGTGCAATTCAACCGCTCCCACTCAGCTCTGCAGCCGAAATGGAGAAATTACCTGCCGGCCGTACCCTGGTCCTCACTCTTACCGCTCTCGCTGCTGCTGCTGCTGCAAAAAAACGGAGGCTGCTGATTCCATGAGGTAACTCTTTTAAAATGAAAAGCTCACCTTCCCAGCAGTCCCCTTGCGCTCTCTCCTGCCTCCCCCTGCTGAACAAACGGAGGCCGCTGATTCCACGAGGTAAGTCTTTTTAAAAAGAATGATGTAACACTGCACCTTTCAGACAGCTTTCCTAAAAGGTTTCTTATCCAGATGTCTGCTCTGTTGTTGCCATTTTGGTGGGTTAGTTTGTGTAGTTTTCCTTGAAGGATTTGTATTTTCTTCGTTCTTGTTATTTGCTGGCTAATATCAATGGCTCTTTCTAAGTCTGTTGTCCAGAAACCAGAAGGAACTAACACCTCCCAATTTTATGACCTCCTGAAGGTACACAAACCGGAAAGTACCCCTCAGACCCACAGTCTACCTCCCAGGCACACCATCACATAGGTTTTCCAAGAAATTACAACTTGTCAGTAAATCACCCTACTCAACCCAGGAGTTCCTCACTTCCCTCAAAGACATAAGACTAGATGACCATGAGATCATGGTGTCATTTGATGTTACCACCCTATTCACATCAATAGACATACCACTGACAAGAGCAACACTACTGAAAGAACGAGACCTGAGTGACACCATCTCCACAGACAACTTGTTGAAGTTACTGGACCTATGCCTTACAACCCACTTTATCTTTTAATGGCCAAATCTATGAACAAATCAACAGGATACCCATGGGGCCACCTATGTCCGGACTAACAGCAGCAACAGTGATGCAGAGATTCGAAAGCATGGCCCTTCCGCTAATCCAACCCAAACTATGGATCCGATACATGGATTACACCTTTGTCATCATATGTGGGGAGGCAATGGCCTAGTGGTATTATCACTGGACTGTTAATCCAGAGACACAGGTAACATCCTGGGGAAGGGTCAGGGCCGAAACGTCAGCTTTTGTGCTCCTGAGATGCTGCTGGGCCTGCTGGGTTCATCCAGCCTCACATTTTATTATCTAACATCCTGGGGACCCTGGTTTGAATCCAGCCATGGCAGATGGTGGACTTTCAATACAATAAATGTCTGGAATTAAGAATCTAATGATAACCATTTGTCGATTGTCGGAAAAACCCGTCTGGTTCACTTGTCCTTCAGGGAAGGAAATCCGCCACCCTCACCTGGTCTGGCCTACATGTGACTTCAGACCCACAGCAATTTGGCTGGCTCTTAACTGCCCTCTGGGCAATTAGGGATAGGCAGTAAGTGCTGCCTAGCCAGCGATGCCCTCATTCCAAGAATGGAGTAAAAAAAAGTTAAATGGAGACATACCAACTAATAAACACCACTTTCACTGGGATCAAATTCACCAGGGAAAATGAAAAGAATGAACAGCTTCCATTCCTGAACATCATGGTAGAATGCAGGGCCAATGTGGCATTCCTGCCATAGGTACGTAGAAAAGCCATACACACTGACCAAGTACTGAATTTCAATAGCAACCACCCTAAAATCCACAAAGTTGCGTGAAAACACTATTTAAACAAACAACACACTGCAGCAACCCAAAACTACACCTCCACCAAGTATTCAAGGACAACAAATACCCAAACTGGATTAAACAGTGCCCATTACACAAACAACAACAGGAAAATACTGCATGCCCTAACGCACTCATCAAGCTACCATACATCAGGAAAATATCTGAACTGCCTACAAGACTCCTACAACCACTGGGCATTAGAGTAGCACAAAAACCCTATGCCTACTACTAACCCAAACCAAAGACCTATTACTCACTATGGACAGAACCAATGTTATAAACAAAAACCCTTGCAAAGACTGCAACAAACATTATGTTGGACACACAGGAAGAAAATTAGCTACAACAGTACATGAACACCAACTGGCAACAAAAAGACATGACCAACACTCACTCATCTCCATCCACACAGATAAGGAAAACCACCAGTTTGATTGGGACAACACCAGGATCCCAGGACAGGCCAAATAGAGACAAGCACAAGAATTCCTAGAGGTCTGGTTCTCCACCAAGAAGGCCATCAACAAACACAAAGCTAGACCCTGTATATACTCCACTGCAAAAGGAAAACCAGAAGTGAGGTAACCCAGCTCAATGGACAGCAGAGTTTAAATACCAGGCAGGAAAACACAACAGCGCTAAATCAAAGGCTGCACTGATGTCGCTCAGCAGGGTAATGAAACATCTATGAACTAATGAACCAGCTCAGCAAGCAAACCAACCACAACATTATATTTATATTTCTGGCCAGTTGGAAATTTGTCAAGGAATAAAAATATTTGTAATGTATTTGTAATGAAGTGACTATTACAGCAGGGGGCAGTAAAACATAGTTGTCTACTGGAAAAGTACCAAATGTTCACACTGATGGACATTCTGGTCCCCATTATATTGAATCTTTTGAAACAAATGTCCAAAGGCACATAAAAATTAATTCCAATTTAATTGGAAATTTAATGGATATTGGAAGTCAAACAACAAAAATTGATCAAGTAAAAATACAGCTTTGATAATATCCAAGTAAAAATAATTTTAAGACTTTAGAAATTGGAGATAAGAGATTTATGCAATTATTCCATTGTTTGAAAAATTGATTTTTTCATATTTAATCCTAATCAATTAGTAAATTGAAACAAGTTAGTAAAATTCCACTACTAGCAATAGACTCAAATTTAGTTTGACATTCAAAAGTAAAACGCTATGAATTCTGGAATTCAAATAACAGAAAATGCTGGAAGTGCTAGTTGTCCTGTTGCAGAGAAGATTGCATCTGGGAGCAGGAGCTGCTACTCCCAGCAGCACCATATTTTGAGACGATTGCCACCTTCTATCATTTTCCAAAGATGTCTGGTTCCGACTTTCATTTAGGCCATCTTCAGCATTCAGAGCTTTCACTTGAAGTCACTATTTTGAGGGATACAACTTCAAGTGAAAACTTACTATAGTGTAGTTTTTTTTTAAAAATCAACCATTTCTTGCCTTTGTTCCTTGTTTTCATATGCTGATCTAATGTTTGATTCCTGCATTAGCTGCCAAGGCTGACATATTACTCAGTTTAAAAAGACTTTGCACTTACAACACATTTATTTACTGAATAGGCAGTGTGGCTGGAGCAGGGTGTGTTTTCTCATTGCACTTTTTCAATACAGATCAAGTGGCTTGTGGTCAAACATCCATGAAAGTGGCCAATCAAGCACACAGGGTAGAAAAGAAGGCATACAGCATACTTGCCTTTATTGGTCAGGGAAGTGAGCACAAGAGTCAGGATAGTCAGAACTGCTGATGCTGGAGAATCTGAGATAACATGGTGTAGAGCTGGATGAACACAGCACGCCAAGCAGCAGAGGAGCAGGAAAGCTGACGTCTCAACGCAAAACGTCAGCTTTCCAGCTCCTCAGATGCTGCTTGGCCTGCTGTGTTCATTTAGCTCTACACAAGAGTCAGGATGTCATGTTGCAGCTTAATGAAACTTTGGTTAGACCACACCTAAGAGTATTGTGTTCAATTCTGGTCACCACATTACAGGAAGGATGTGGAGGCTTTAGAGAGGGTGCAGAAGAGTTTGCCAGGATGCCACCCAGATTGGAGGGCATGAGTTACAAGGAGAGGCTTGAAAAACTCGGGTTGTTTTCTCTAGAGGGGAAGAAGCTGACAGGAGACTTGATAGAAGTCTATAAAATTAAGAGATGCATTGGTAGAGTTAAAGGTCAGAATCTTCTTCCCCCAGAGATGAAACGTCTGAAACTAGGAGGCATGCATTTAAGATGAGAGGAGTAATGTTCAAAGGAAATGTGAAGGGCAAGTTTTTATTTTAAAAAAACAGAATGGTAGGAGTCTGGAACGCATTACCAGGGCTGGTGGTGGTGGAGGTAAATAAGATTGGGGTGTTTAAGGGACATTTAGATAAATACATGAATATATAAGGAATGGAGGGATATGGACCAAGGGCAGGCAGAAGGGATTAGTTTAATTTGTGTCATGTTCAACACATCATCTTGAGCTGCTTAGTCCATTCCTGTGCCGTACAGTTCTATGTTCCATGTACTCAGCAGATCTGGCAGCATCTGTTTGGAGACACACAGGCCTAGCTTTTCAGATCATCAGAATTTGGAAATGTTAAAATTATAATAGGTTTTAAGGAAGTGAAATGAGGGTGTGTAAGGTAAAAGAAAACAAAATGAGAAAGGGGACTATACAGTATAAGGAGACATTAAATAAGTTAGTGAAATTTGACATTGCCGAGTTTGATCATGTCCGCAGAAAATAGGGCTGAGTGAATGACGATCATGATTGCAAACCCAGGTAAATTTCTTCTCCAAAATCTGTCACGTACTGATTGACCCCAGGTGCAATACAACTACCATAATAACTCAGGAATTCAGCACATACCAGCACTAAGCACACAACTTTTCATAACTCATTTTATAAATTTTCTTCCATATCTTTAGGTTCCTCCTCAATTTAAAAGAAAAATCTTTTTGTGGATTTAAGTAGCAAGACCAACATTTAAATAAAAGCAAAAAAAAACTGCCAATACTGGAAATCCAAAATGAAAACAGAAAAATGCTGATGAAACTCAGCATGGAAGTGGAGTCACAGATACTAAACAAAGATGTAGAAATTTCCCTATTAAAATTACATCAGTACAATCCTTGGAGATTTTACAACTACCCAACAATTTCATGATAATTTTTATTAAAGTCTATTCTTTATTCCAGGTGTTTATACAGCTGCCTTAAAACTTACAGCATAGAAATTTTCCATTTGTTCCAGTAGGTTCATACTACATACAAGCCTCTTTGCATCCTTCTTCACCTATTATCCTTGTGTGATTATCTAGCCTCACCTTAAATACACCTTTACAAATGGCTTGAATTCCTCCATGTGAGAGCAACTTCCATATTTATTCACTCCCTGAATTCATTATTATGTGTTTTAGTGGCTATTTAATATTTGATTCCAAACTCTCATTTTGTCCATAAGTGGAAACATCTTCACTACATCTATCCTATGAAACCTTTTCATGACGTTGACCTCTGTCAAGTCATCCCTGGATTTCTCTTTTCAAAACAGCCCAGCGTGCTAAATATTTCCTATTAGATTAACTTCCCAGTTTTGGTACAACTTCAGTAATTTTTTTTTGTATCATCTTCAGAACCAATTATCTTTATAATGTGGATTCCAGAAATGCTCACAGCACCCTCACTTATGCCCTATAAAGATGACAGGAAATGCTTAAAATAATCACTGAGAGTAAGTGGGGAAAAAAGCAGATCTTAGAAAGCATTTTCCATTATCCTGTCATTGCAGAGAAACACTTCATCATTAAATATGTCACTCATGACCTGACTAAAACAAGAAACTCACTACATCAACAACTGCAGGAGGGAATATCAATGACTAAATGGTCTCTGAAATGTGCAACTTTAAAAAGTTGATAAGTTTGATTAAAAAAGGAATATTTCAACTAAAATAAGAAACTTGGCCAAAAGAACATTGACATGATATAGTTTATTAAACAACGTGTTTTCACTTCCTACGTATTAATAATTAGCACACCCAAGCAATCTTTGTCTTCCTAATAATCTGGGTCTGACTTCTGAGAATTATCAATCAAATTTTTGTCCAAAGTTTCATATTGATACCAAGCACCATCACCTCGCTCCCTCATAAGACGACGAACCTCAAGTTGTTTCAGCCTATAATTAAGAAAGCAAAACTGAAATTAATAATACAAACAGTTTAAGCAAATCTGGGAACTATAAAGTATATCTACAAGGAGTAATCCATTCCCAGTGTACCAAAAATGTGTAATCCCCAATCTTCAGAATCATGTTTTCACCAAGACTCTGAGTAGAATATTTTCTTTGAGGCCTCTGCAACATTAATTTCACTCAGCCAGCAACTTATGTGGAAGTCTATTTTGTGATAACTTCCACTAACTGCCTTTATTGGATCATCCAAGAGTTTAAAATAATCTGATGAGCCTGATTTCATAAATCTGCCTCTTCATAACTGTTTTTTTTTGCTCACATTTCTTCTTCTCCTAACCTAATATAAAAGATGCAAATTGAAAGACAATGGGCTATGTCAAATAAATCACAGTTGACAAGAATAGAGGATGTAAATGAGAGACCTCAGCTGTATCAGTTTTTTTGAAATTCTACAAACTAGCAGGATCAGTTATCTTTTTTTAAGGTTACATTTGTCTCATCTTTAAAAAGGCCTGTGATACATGAAGGTGGATGCTTGGCAAATTGATACCACCTGTCTTTTTTTAAACACATGAAATTTTCATTTTAGTATATATTTAGAAAAGTACAGCTTTTAAGAGCATTGTTTGGGTTGCTTTATTATAAGTATGTATAGATTTGCAGTTGGTTACCTCAGGTCTGCTTTCTCTGCTTCAACAGAAATAAGGGCCATCATTTTCTCATAACCCTTCTCAGGTGGGTCGTAAAGATATTTTGAAATCCATCTTGTTATGGGATGCTGTAAATAGAAAACAGTGTAACTAGGCATGAGATTACTAACAAAAAGGTGCCTAACACATTTAGCTCGCATCTTCTGCAGAATTTACCAAGCATGAAGAAAGAAATCATTTATTTTATTATTTTTCCTCTAGCCGGCATTTATACTTTTGCTTAATCATTTCCAACAGACAAGCCTTAGTCAGGTTTAATGCCAGCTCAGTAGTACCACTGTCACCTCTTAAGATTCAAGACCCGCTCCAGAGACTTCAGCACTTACATCTAAGGTGACAGACTCTTTAATGATTCATCTAAAAGATGGCATCTCATACATTGTAGTATTTTTTCAACACTGAAGCATACAGAATATGCACTCCAGTTATGGTAGGGTTTGAATTTTCAACTTTTTAAACAGAAATAAGGATGTTACCAGAAAAATACCACAGGGGGCTTTAATAAAAACATCCCCAATTCACCCATGAAATTCTCCACAGTTATTACTTCCAAATTTGCTGAGTGATAGGAAACAGAGTAACAGTCAATGGATATTTTTCAGGCTAGAGGAAGGTTTGTAATGTTCCCCAGGGGTCAGTATTGGAGACCTAGATGATGAAATCCCTACAGTGTGAAAAATTCATCCCATCGAGTCGGCATCAACCCTCTGAACATTTCACCCAGATCTAAACCCCCATCATACTCCTATAACCATGGCTGATCTACCTAATCTACAATCCATGGACTCTACAGGGCAATTTAGCACAGCCAATCCACCTAACTCGTACATCTTTGGACTGTGGAGTAAACTGGAGCACCCGGCGAAAACTCATGCAGACACAGGGAGAACGTGTGAAATCCACAAAAGAGTCATCTGAGACTAGAATCGAACCTGGGCCCCTGATGCTGTGATGAAGCAGTGCTAACCACTGAGTCACAGTGCCACCTGTGATCTTGGCATGCAGAGGGCAATATGAAAGTCTGCAGATGATAAAAAACTTGGAAGAATCATAAACTGTGAGGAAGATTGTGTATAACTCCAGAAAGAGACAGACAAGTTAGTGGAGTGAGCACATTGGTGCCATATGAGTTTCAATGTGACATGATGCATTTTGGTAAGAAAAACAGGCTGCACTTTCAGTAGTTGTTGTGGTTTATAGTTGATTGTGGAAGCAGTTACATATCTCTATGCCACATTTATGGGTGCCACATTACAGGAAGGATGTGATTGCATTGGAAACAGTACAGAAGAGGTCTACAAGAATGGCTTGAGGGGTGAGAAACTTCTGTTAGAAGGATTGATGGAAGAAGTTGGGATGGTTCTGAAGCGAAGAAGACTAAGAGGAGATCTGGTAGAAGTTTTCAAAATCATGAGTGAGCTGAATAGAACAGGTAGTGAAAAAATGATCCTGCTTATACAAAGGAACAAGAACAAGAGGGTATTAATTTCAAATGATCAGCCAAAGAAATACAGATGAAGTAAGGATACACACAAAGTTAGGGTGTGGAGGAGTTCAGGTTCAATTGAGACATTCAAGAGAACACTGAATGATCACTTGGATAAATATAATGTGAAAGAGTATGAAGAAAAAGCAGGAGGTTGGTACTAGGTACAGATGTCATTTAATGAGCTGGTGCAGGCATAATCAACTGAAGTGGCCTCGTTTTGCATCATAATACTTCTGTGATTCCGTGCAATTCCCAATTTTGTTTTCAAATCACAAATAGTCATGCCTGAATGGCATACTTATTATGAAAATTGATCTTTATCTATTTCTTCCCTTTAACTTCCTGGTATTTCTTAGCCTGTCCATGCAGTGTTTTCAGCTCTCAGTAGCTCAAAGACTTTATTTGCCTTTCTTCTCCAATAAAACTTTTCATCTATTTATTTCAGTTAAGACGATTTATTTCTACATCGAAAGCTCATTAATTTGGTTCTTCTTCTATAGCTGCAAGTGCAGATTCCTATCTCCAAGCCATACCAGTTTAAATATTTCCCCCACCATGTTACTTAATCTCCCCACATGGTATTTCACTTCAGATGCAAGCAGTCGCTAGTTCTCAATACACAAGTTAACAAAGAGTATGTCTTCAATTGGAATCCCAGTTGAAACTATCAATTAATTAATGTGTATCTAAATGGTGCTGAGGAAATATTGCAATTCATTGTTGACACCCAGTGCATTAGTTTAATAATGATTACTAAGAAGCTTACTGTACCTTGTAGTATTCCCAGTGCTCTGGGACATAACCTTCAGGAATCTCTGCAAGCTCAGCCTCACCTGAGAAATGCAACAACAGAGATACATCTTTAGAAAAGCTGTTTATTCTCTTCCAAGAGTCATAATATTTGAAAATTAAGATTGCCACAATAGGGAACGAAAATGTGAATATCTAACTACATAAGAGACAAATAAAAACATAGATGCTGGAATCCAAGGTGCAGTCAACATTTCAGGCAGTCCTGGAGAAGGGTAATGTATGAAACGTTAACTGCTCCTTTCCTCCAGATGCTGCCTGGCCTGCTATGTTCTTCCAACTTCCTGTTTATCTATCTCCACAAGACAGAGGAGCAGAAATTAGGCCCATCAGGTCTGTTCTGCCATTCAAGAATGGCTGATATGTTTCTCAAACCCATTCTCCCACCCTCTCCCCTTAACAATCATGAACCTGTATCTCCATCTTAAATATACTAATGACCTGGCTTCCACAGCCTTCTGTGGCAATGAATTCCATAGACTCATCACTCTCTGGCTGAAGAAGTTTCTCCTTATTTCCATTCTTAAGGGTCCTCCCTTAACTCTAAGGCTGTGCCCGTGAGTCCTAGTCTCTCCTACTAATGAAAACATCTTCCCAACATCCACTCTGTCAAGCTGATCAGTATTGTGCACTTTTTAATTAGATTCCCCCACCCAATCCTTCTAAATTCCATCAAGTATACACCCAGAGTCCTCAAACGTTCCTCATATGTTAAGCTTTTCATTCCTGGGATCATTCTTGTGAACGTCCTCTGGACCCGTTCAGGGCCAATACATCCTTCTTGAGATATCGGGTTCAAAACTGTACACAATACTCTAAATGTAGACCAGAGCTTTATCAAGCATCAGAAGTATATCCCTGCTTTTATATTATGGTCCTCTCAAAACAAATGCTGACATTGTGTTGGCCTTCTTAACTACCGACTCAACCTTATCTTAACAGAAACCTGGACTAGGACTCCCACGACCCTTTTCACTTCAGATTTCTTAATGTTTCTCCCCATTTAGAAAATAGTCCATGCCTCTATTACTCCTACCAAAGAGCACAACCTCATACGTTCCCACATTGTATTCCATCTGCCATTCTTTGCCAGTCTCCCTGCCTCCTCAAGATTACCTGTCCCTCTACCTATCTTTGTTTCATCGGCAAACTTAACCAGAATGCCCTCAGTTCCTTCACCTAGATCATTAATGTACAGATAGTTCTCCTATGACACAATAGTTGCGTTCTTGCATGACCTCGCACTATAGAAAACTGCCACAGAAAATCACGTTATAGGGAAATCTGTACAACAGAAAATTTGCATTATCCAAACAGCATCTACTATTCGTCACTCACATTACACCCAATTTGCATTAACGAAACATGAGTTACAGTTGAACTACCTGTATAAAGTAAAAAGTTATGGTCCCAACACTAACCCTTGTGGAACACCACTAGTCACCAGCTTCCATCCTGAGAAAGACTCTTAACTCTAGTCAGAGATAATGGGAACTGCAGATGCTGGAGAATCCAAGATAACAAAGTGTGGGGCTGGATGAACATAACAGGCCTAGCAGCATCTTGGGAGCACAAAAAGTGATGTTTCGGGCCTAGACCCTTCATCAGAAAAGACTCTCAACTCTAGTCTCTGATTTCTGCCAGATAGCCAATCTTCCATCCATGCTAATACTTGCCTCTAACACAATGGGCCCTTATCTTACTTAGTAGCCTCCTGTGTGGCAACTTGTCAAAGGCCTTCTGGAAACCCGGGCAGATACCATCCATTGGCTCTCCTTGGTCTAACCTGCTAGTTACCTCCTAGTTACCTCCTCAAAGAATTCTAACAGATTTGTCACGAATGACCTCCTCTTGATGAAACCATGCTGACTTCACCATATTTTACCATGCACTTCCGAGCGTTCAGAAATCTCATCCTTCACAATGGACTCCAAAATCTTATTAATGATTGAGGTTGGGTAATTAGCCCATAATTTCCCAGCTTTTGCTTTCTTCCCTTCTTAAGTAGGAGGAATTACCTGAGCAATTTTCCAGTCCTCTCCCTGACTCGTGATTCCTGAAAGATCACCACTAATGCCTCCTATCTCTTTGGTTATACATTGCTGAACATATTGGTGAACTGGTAATCATTATGTTTTAAATTGCTAGTTAAAAATATTTATATTTTAGTTGAATACTATCATTGAATCCCTACAGTTTGGAACAGGCCCTTCAGCCCAACCAGTCCACACCAAACCTCAGAGCATCCCACCCAGACCCATCCCCCTATAACCCACCTAATCTACTCATCCGTGGTCACTGTGGGCAATTTAGCATGGCCATTCCACCTAGCCTGCATATCTTCAGACTGTGGGAGGAAACCAGAGCACCTGGAGGAAACCCACGTAGACACAGGGAGGATATGCAAACTCCACACAAACAGTCACCTAAGGTGGAATCGAACCCAGGGCCCTGGCACTGTGAGGCAGCAGTGCTAACCAGACTTATTGAAGGCAAATTCAATCTTCTACAAAATAAATATAATAGGAAACTGATCACCTGAATGCTGAGCTCTGATTTACAGAACGCATCTCTTTCTTTGTTTTAAGTGTTGTGTGCGTTGCTGTCAAAGTCAGCATTTATTGTCTACAGCTAATTCTCCTCAAAGTTAGTGATGTACACCTTGAATTACGACTTCTGAGATTCAGAAACACCCACAGAACTGTTAAGGAGGGAGTTTTATTCAACAGCAGTGAAGGAACCTTGATTTGGTTCCCAGATGGATACTCTGCTAGACAGCTCTCACAAAAGTCTCCAGGTATCAGTAATGACCACTTTGCAGGATTGACTCGGCTGGGTGTGCCTGATTCCTTGGTCAATGTCAGGTGGTTCATCCAGTTTTGTTCTTTTTAGACACTCTCAGAAATTTGATACAGCTGATCAGATTTCTGACTATTTCAGAGGGCAACTAACCAGCAGTTATACTGCATTGAGTCTAGCATCACACCAGATAGACAAGGACAGCCTATATCCTTCTCTAAAGGATACTAATGACCTAGATAGGTTTTAAACAAAAATGCAGTAATTTTTGATCATTTTAATTTTAGATCATTTTATTTTCAATGTCAATTGACTTACACCAGTCACTTAAAAATAATCTTTTTGCATCATTTATAATTACCACTGTAATATACTTACCGATAAAAATATTCACAAGAGTGATGAAAACAGCCACTGGTATTCCAGTTAATAAAGTGTAGAATGTCTGCAGAAAGAATCGAAAATGTATCAGTGCAACTGTCATTGTATGTTTAAAGCTGCATACACACAATGATGTGAGGGTTTGAACTTGTGAATATTTCTATTAACACAAACAAGCTCCTAAGTAAGAACTCAAGTAGAATAAGATAGATGCAATGGTTTAACATGCATTTATTAATATAATATTTACTTGATCAGTCCTCACGTGTTAGGCTCCATGAA
This sequence comes from Stegostoma tigrinum, assembly GCF_030684315.1. Taxonomy (NCBI): domain Eukaryota; kingdom Metazoa; phylum Chordata; class Chondrichthyes; order Orectolobiformes; family Stegostomatidae; genus Stegostoma; species Stegostoma tigrinum. The sequence continues at coordinate 36,988,428 of NC_081367.1, read as the reverse complement.
GTTTAGGACTTAGGGTTCTGTCCTGCACTGCTGAAGTCTGTACTGCCATCCAACACTCAGTCAATTGGTCAATCACATAATGTTGGACAGTCAATCTCAGTCCTTCAAACACCACCTACGTTCCTTTTAAGTGATGTGTACATGTCAACCATCATGCTACTGCATGACTTCCACCTTTGGAAGCCATTGCCATGCACTGAGCTCATATTTGCACACGACAAAGAAAAATTATGGGAAATGTTGCCATGTCTCACATTTAGTGTCTGTGACATAAGAAGCCAACCCAGAATCTTGGATACAAATCAAGACCACAGAAATGACTTCTGTGCCTCCACACTTGGGAGCAGCCGACAACATTCCAGATATTCCAGCAGTGTGGATCTAGTGACCTTCCTGCAGCTTGCCCAGTGACAGCCTGGTGTCAGAGGCCACGAGGTGAAGCAAGTGCAGAAGAAAGCAGCTTTCAGACCTTCATTTAAAACTCATTGGTTGCAGGAGCAGAATTTATGTTCATGTTTAACCAATTGTAAAACCTGGTTTTAAAAAAAGCCTTTTGTACTGTTATTTATCATGTGTTGTGCACATCTCTAACCCCAGGTGTGCTCTCAGTTGTAGGTTAGTATTTAGTGTTATGTTGCTTTTTATCCTCGCTAAAAAACTCATCCTTGTTAACCAGGAACATATGATGAATGAAGTTGAACCATCTAAAAAGATATTGCAAATTTACAACTTCCACACAGTATGGAAAAATGAATTTAGTTCACAACTATAAAAGATAAGAGCATTTGCCTTAAATGCAACCGAAGCATATCAATAAGTGAAGAGTGGAATTTGGAATGACACCACAACAATGCATAGTAAATTCAAGGGCAGTTTTTGCTTGAACAGCATACTTTGGACAAATAAATTAGGGTTTTCTCTCACATAATGGAAGTTGTTAATATTGTAAACTCAATTTGAGCACTGCCCCATGGCAAACTAATGCTCCATGCTAATATGAGATGATTAAGTCAGAGGAAGGTCCTGAAAAGATTTTTTGATCTGATGCCTGAAATCAAGGAACAAAGCAATGCAGTGAATTGACAGATGAAATAGTGGTTGCTCGACTTTGGGCTCCTTACAGAAATGTCAAAACTGAGTAAACTGAACTGTTACCTGCAGGAAAAGGACAGAAATTTAGCAGGTAAGTGCTGTCAATGTATTCAAACAGAAACTGGGCCTATGGTCCTATCACTTAAAGAACAAAACATTGCAACACCTTGAATCTTTAAAATACTAGCGAAAATAAAAATCAGAGATAAAGATAATTGGTTCGATCCATAAATGTTTGTGCATACCTAAAAATGTTGGCAGAGGAATTCAAGAGGTGATTTCAGGAATTGGAATTGATGCAACAAGCCATCATATTTGTCTCAATTCCATTCCTTTAAGTAGAAACTGGGGGTGAGTAGGCTACCAAATTCCATGAGGTGTTTGATTTACACAGCAGTTGATTTGGAGATAGTTACTATGCAAATGATGTTGAGTTGAAAGTCAGATCAAGGGACAGCGATTTTTGCAGACTTAGTAAAAAGAGAAAATACTCACTCCTATCATGCTGTGCTTTTAAAATGAAGGCTTACTTTCATTCCACACAGCCTTGTGACAGTGTTCTTCCAAATGAAGAAAATCAAGTCTAAATATTGCACCTGCCTCTCAGATGCCCACTTGATGGGCTGTAAATGACTAGCAGTATCAAATTATAACTCTGTTTAAGGCATTGGCAGATAATGGGCAGTCGTCAGTGTCACGCAGACTTGGTAAGTAAACAACAAAATGAATAATGATATATATTTGGTTTTAGATTATATAGCACTAAAAATAAAGTATATACTCTACTTCTTAAAGGTAGAAAAGTCATTAATGCCTTTTCATTAAATATTTCTAAAGCTTTACATCAAAGACAACAAATATGTTCAACACATTTGTCCCTCTTTGTACAAAGATAATTGGACCTTCAGTACATTCACACATTCCAATCGAATAGATAATTGGAATTGAGATGTTATTATTTATCAATGCTGATTGCTAAAAAATGGCTTTATATTTGAATTATATACTTTACACATTCAACCTCAGGCAGAATTATCTTTTCCATGCTTGTAGACCAATTGGCCTGAATTCAGATGCAACTTTGGTACATACCAAGAGACGCAGAAAGCGAGTATCATAATATTGACTGGATTTGATAACAAACATCTGTTTTCCGTGACTACCATGACGGACTGCAACTAGAATAAAACAAACCAACACAACATTTGCAGGTAACAGAAAATAATTGTATATTAGCTACAACATCATTTCTGGATGACTCCATTGTTGATAAATTATCAGACATCTGACATTCAATATTGGATAAGCAGAAATTTGTTCAAATTAAATATTGGGAAGGCTTAAGTCATCATTATCGGGGTCTGCTTCAAACTCAATTCCTCAACCACTGACAACATTTCTCTCATGGCAGCAAGTTGATTTTAAGCCAGTTTGTTCATAGCTGTGGTATCGTATCTGATCCTGAGATGAACTTCCAACCCCATTTTAATGCCCCACCAAGAAGACCACTACATTACACCCTATGTAGGACTCAGGTCTTCTGCTGCCTAAACCTCAAATTCCTGCCATCACTTTTTCTATGCTCAAACATTCAAGTACATCCTAGTTTGTTTCCTATATTCCATAGCTTTAAATCATCCAAAACTTGGCTGCGTGCCATGCTAACTTGCAGCAAGTCCTGTTCCACTATCATTCCTGTGCTCACAACGTTGGCTCCCAAAAATGGCACATCTGGATTTTAAAATTCAAGTTACTTTCGAATTCCTGTATGAATTCACGCTTCTCTATATCTGTGATTCTACCCAGCTCTTCAACCCTCTGAAATATCTCTATTTCTCTAACTTAGGAGCTACAACACCACAGCATTTCTGGATGACTCCATTGTTGATAAATCATCAGAGTGCTCATCTGACATTCAATACTGGATAAGCAGAAATTTGTTCAAATTAAATATTGGGAAGGCTTAAGTCATCGTTAATCAGGGTTCACTTCAAACTCAATTCCTCTACTGCTGGCTACATTTCTCTTTGGCAGCAAGTCAATGTTAAGCCAGTTTGTTCATTACCTTGGCATCACATCTGATCCTGAGATGCACATGTCCAATTTTAATTACTCTACTATTAGTGGCCAATCCTTCAAGGGCCTCAGCCCCACACTCTGGAGTACTCCTCAACACCACCCTACCTTTCTTTCCTCCATTAAAATTTCTGGTCAACAGACCCACTGGAGTAGCATTTCTGCTGGCCAGACAGTCATTATTCCAGCACTGACATGAGCTATACAGGGAACTTTGAAGAATCTCCAACTTAGCAAACTCCTAAGGAATTGCCCAGAAAATTGCATTTTCCTTTGAACAAATCTTCTATGCCTTAAAACTTGGAGACTTTCGATGGTTCTAATGAATAGTTACTTCGGGAAAGTTTAAGTATTAAATACATCATCCAACTCTAGATGAATACCAACAGAGACTGGACATCCACCCACTCACCACTCTGCAGGATCAGGCACCCAGGGATCTGACACCTCAACCCATACCATGACCTGCCCAACCCCACACCACCAACGCCCTACCCCTGCCAAACCCAGAATCTCATATCATAAATACAGATCTCCCTTCTTTCCTAAAACAGAAGGTGCAAGATCGCCAATGCCTGGAAAATCTGTCTCAATATCTCACATGACTTATAATGCTCATTAAGCATCTTGGGACATTCCATTGTGTGAGAAGCACTCTGATAAGTTGGTGCTGTAAATATGAATTGTGTAAATTAACATTTAGTGCTTACAAAAATAGAACTTTAAATATATCGTAAATTCACTCAGCAGTATTGCTATTTAAGTTTTATCAGATTTGTTTTCCAATGGAAACTTTATTTTCACATGTAACTGTGGGATATCATCAAAATTGTTATCCAAATACAGACTGTTGTATGATTTGGAAGACAGGCTGAATGCAAAATATGTATTTTTGTTTAAAACAACAGAAACTATATCATTTAAGAATTACACATTTAGCATTAAAGCATTTTGACATTACGACGACCTATTGCGTGGACTTTCAATGAAAACAACTTTCAGAGCTATAAAGGAAACACTAGGCCAAATTTTCTCATATGATTCCTGTTCATACTCCAATGATTCAAAACAAGGCTCATGTTAAGGATGCTATCGCCACTCAAGTTTCCATGGCAGATTTACCATAATTACACAGATTTTCCATTTGTAGTGTACCCCAGTACAGACACCTATTTTCTTTCGATAAGATGACAAAACAGTGGGAATTAGGCTAACATACCAGAACTGCTATAATGTGTAACAAAAGCAGAAGTTGCTGGAAAAGCTCAGCAGGTCTGGCAGCATCTGTGAAGAAAAAATTAGAGATAATGTTTCGGGTCCAGTGACCCTTCCTCTGAACTGCCTTAATGTGTATTAACCTAATTTAAAAACAGGAATAAACACAAAATAAATGCAGGTGCATAACACCAAAACAAAAGGGATAAATATAAATGTGGATAAAATTCCTGCACTGTGGGTTCCTGTCCAATTTTCCAAACAGGTTCCCTTAACTTGTGAATTAATAGTTAACAGGAAAGAAAAATACACTTCCACAATGTCTGCTACACAAGTTAAAATCAGTCTGACTTTCATCTTGTATTAGAAGCATTCCGGAGACATACGCACAGGCAGAACTCAGGAGACTGACCGTAGAGGGAATCGTACTGTTCCAAACATCACAGATGCACAAAACATAGAACAAAGATTCACTGTGGTGCGGAAGGAGGCCAATCAGCCTATCAAAACACACTGACCCTCCAAACAGCATCCTTGCCAGACCCACATCCCTATCCTATGACCCTGCATTCCACATAGCTAATCCACCTAACCTACACATCCCTGGACACTATGGGCAATTTAGCTCGCCAATCTACCTATCCTGTACATTTTGAGACTGTAGGAGGAAACCCATGCAGACACAAGGAGAATGTGCAAACACCACACAAACAGTCGCCTGAGGGTGGAATCAAACCTGGGTCCCCTGGGTCTTGGGATAGGAGTGCTAACTACTGAGCCACCCTGCCACCTTACTGAAGAAACAGGAAGGCAGCTTTACACAAAGTCAGAATAGGTAAAAAGGAAAAGAATCTCAGACATAAGCTCTTACAAAAACAGAAATGATTTTAAGGGACATGCAAAAACCAAAGTTCTCCCTCATCACAAAGTGCTATGTAACGGCTCTGTATATACAAGAATAAAGGGCCCTTGGGGCACATTGGTGATGTCCTACCTCTGAGCTAGGGTTACCTGGGTTCAAATGTGACCTGCTCCACACTGTGAGATAATGTGTGAACAGGTTGATTTTTCTAAAAATAAAGAACGGTGTTCTGGGTTCACATTCCACCTGGTCCAGAGGTGCAGCAGAACTCATCCGAATAGATGATTAAAAATATTTACGTAAGAAATCCTTTAGAAATGTACTTTTTTTAATAAAGGTGAGTTGTTCCCTTTGCACATTCAGCATGTATTAAATACTCTCTTTATTTTGTTCCACAGGATGTATTTGGGTGGTAACTGCACTATTACAGTTAAGTTTAAATTTTCACTGAGTTTTGTCCAAAAATATTTATTTCTAGAGCTTTGATTATCAATTCATTTTATTTTAATCATTCATAAGATAATATCAGATTTGTTGCTCGACTGTGTTCAGCTATTTCTCCCTTAACAGTGGATTCTAGCATTTTTCCAATGACCAGTATTAGGCTAACTAGCTTATACTCTCTTTTCCTTTTAAACAGGAGCATCACAATTATTTTCCAATCTATTGGAGCCCTCACAGAATCCAGAATGTTCTGGAATATTTTGACCAATGCCTCCCCTATGTCTGAAGGTACATCTTATAAAATCCTTGGATGCAGGCCTGGCAACTTGTCTGCCTTTAGTCCTATTAGATTGTCAAATACTTTGTTTCTTGTGGTAGAGACTGTTACAAGGTCTTCTTACAAGCCTTGACTGTTCAGTTCTGAAGAAGGGTCACTGGATTTTAAACAGTGACTTCATTTCTCTCTCCATTGATGCTGCCAGACCTGCTGAGTTTCTCCAGCAATTTCTGATTATGTTGACTGTTACTTGTCAGGTTAGCCTCACACATATTACTCTGTGAATTTCCACTAAGTCAAAAAACTCTTCTGCTTCTGTCTCAACTCACTCCAGGTCCCATTCAACCATCACCAGTTGGTCGTCTGTGTCAGGGAACCGATTGACCTTATGAAGTGCATCAGGATGCAACAAAAACTTACATTTATGTAGCGAACCAACATTCATAGGCTTAGGGCAACTTCCAGTTGCATCTTAATTTTAAATTCATCCACGACTTCAGTTGCAAATTCTTCCGACCCGAGACCCTTCTTTATTCCTCTAATTCTATCTCTTGAGTATTCCGAATGTTATTCGCTCTACATAAATGGCCGTACTTTTAGAGGCTAGGTCCTAAAAAAAAAATCCGTCTTACCTCCATTTTCGTACATCGCTCCTTTTCCCCTTGTGAGATACTAATGAAGCAAACTCTAATCAAGAGGGTCTAGATCCGAAACATCAGCCTTCCTGATCCTATGATGCTGCTTGGCCTACTGTGTTCATCCAGCTCTACACCTTGTTATCTCAAACTCTGATCAAGCTCTTAACACCTGTACTGACACAGCACCCACCTAGGGGCTGAACGTCAAAACTGGCCTTATAACACCCCTTGAGCAAGTTCGCTACATAAATGTAAGTTTTTGCTGTATCCTGATGCACTTCACAAGGTCAATCGGTTTCCGGACACAGACGACCAAGCTGAACTAACAGCCGGTTAGGGCTAGCCATACCTTTAGCAGCTGCAGGAAAGGCCTTGAGCAAGGAATTTCCAGCCAGATACTGCAGTTTGGGTGAAGGTCGCCGCGCCACAACAGCAGCCGCAACCCTCAACACACTTAACACCGCCATCTTTGATACTCCTTGATCGCCCCAGGGGTCGCAAAACGGATGCAGGCCAGCGCCATCTTTGATAGTCCTCGACGCTTTCGTCACCGAAACGGAAAAGGCCAGTTTGCGCCATCTTTGATACTCCCCGGGTTGCCTTAGTGATCACATGAGACGGAAGCCTGCAGGCGCCATCTTTGACCATGGCAGGATTCAGAATCATTTCTCACTATCCCACACTGTACAGCGAATAGTCAACAAACTTTCAAATCAGATTCTTTATAAATTTCTGTCAACATGTTCTTGCGCTTTGTGAAAGGGTGGAGTGAACGTTGTCGACGTTAATATCGTATTTTCTGTTTCAGATTGAAACATCCATACAGTGTTTTATTGTATTACAGACATCAAGACCGTGCTTTCTTTGGTTGCACAAACTAGCTGAAATGACAAGATTATTTACTTCGGATAATGTACAGGATCGATTTCTTTTCATTTAACCTGACGTTTCCAAACTTGACACATTGCCAATGAGAAAAAATGAGTTAATATTGATCAGTGAGCTGCTCTGGCGGCCGGTTGCCAGGCTACCAGTGACGTTGTGCATTCTGGGAGTAAGATGGCGGCGCGTGTCGTGAGCTGGTGCTTGCGTCTGAGTAAAACCTTCCGGATCGGCCCGTGAGTAACCGCGGGGCGCGGGGCGCGGGGCGGGGGGGTCTGAGTTGGCCCGTGACTGACCGGGAGGTGGGTTTGGCCCGTGAAGACGGGGACCCCTGTCCAAAAGTGTAATCAGAGGTTACAATAGACTCAACCAAACAAGAAGACTGCAGCATGGAGTACATCAGAGACCTGCAGTACCTTTCGTGAAAGAAACAAGAATTACCAGATGAGAGTAGGACGGATCAACTCTTGTTTTTGGCGCTACTTCTATAGCATATGGGATCCGTTACAACACAGGCAAAGATGTAGTACATATGCCCCCTACCCAAGACACAAAAGATCGGCCGAGACGTCCTTGCACCATTTGTGACAAACTTTTGAAGCATTGCCTTTAGGAGAATCTTAAGGAAATGTCAGAGAACAATTAACTCGCGGTGAATCACTCCAACCAATGTTGTTGGCAGAAACTTGTATTCTGCAGCACTCTGACCAAATGGAAGAAGACAATCTTGGATATCAGTGCATTTCATAAAGACCAAGAGCAAGCAAAACACATTTGGATACAGAAGTCTAGTGCAAACGTAGTGGTTAATACTTTCACCTGTACGATACCTGTTAAGTAAGTGGTCCACTGTGGAAACCAGTCACAAATCATTGGAAACAATTTGATACATACCAGTACGGTAAAAGTACTACACTACAGTGTAGCAAAAGCACAAGCATCTTCTGCAAACTGGGATTAAAATGGCTACCTTGAACAAGAGTACAGAAGTTCCACTGGATTTATAAGTAGATAACATGGATGAATTTTGGCCAGCACAAATGCAAGCAACTTCAGGAACACTCACATATATGGATTATGAACAGAAGTTGGCCACATGGCCCATCAAGCTTTTTTTTTTAACTTGCCTGATGTGGGTATCGCTGGCTGGCCAGCATTTATTTCTTATTCTTAGTTGCCTTTTTAGAAGGTGATGGTGAGCTGCCTTCTTGAGTTGCTGCAGCCCATGTACTGCAGGTACACCCACAATGCCATAAGGGAGGGAATTCTGTGATTTTTTGACCCAGCGACAGTGAAGGAATGCCAATATATTTTCAGTTGGTGAGTGAGTTGGAGGGGAAGTAGCAGTTGGTGGTGTTCTCATTTATCAGCAGCCCATCCCCATCCCCACCACTATCCTTCTGAATGGAAGTGGTTGTAGTTTTGGAAGGTGCTGTCAAAGAATCTTGCCTGAGTTTCTGCAGCGCAACTTTAGATAGTACACACTGCTGCTGCTAAGCATCTGTGCTAGAGGGAGTGAGTGCATGTGGTGCCAGTCATGTGGGCTGCTTTATCCTGATGGTGTCAAGCTTCTTGAGTGTTATCGAAGTGCACTCATCCATCCAAATGAGGAATGTTCCATCACACACCTGACTTGTGTGTTCTAACCACTATTCTTGACTTCTGACCTGCTCACTTAGCCACTATTTATATGGTGAGTCCACTTCAGTTTCTAGTCAGTGGTGAACTCCAGTATGTTGATAATGAAGGATTCAGTTATGGTAACTCTACCGGATGTTATGGGGCTGTAGTCAGATTGTTTCTTATTAGAGTTGGTAACTGCTTGGTATTTATGTGGCATGACTGTCACTTGCCAGTTTTTAGACCACATAGGGGTATTGTTCATGACTTGTTGCATTTGAACATGAACAGTTTCAGTATCTGAAAAGTCATGAATATGCTGAACGCTGCAGTCATTGGTGAACATGCCCACTTCTGACTTCACAATGGGAAGGTCATTGATGAAGCAATGATTAGGCCAAGGACACTCCACTGCAGAAATGTCATGGAGCTGAGATGGTTGACCTCCAATAACATGCATACTCAGTCAAATGTAGCCTTGATGTCAAGAGCTGTCACTCTCACATGTCCTCTTTTGTCCATATTTAAATCGATGCTGTAATGAGGTCAGGAACTGAGTGGCTCTGGTGGAACCGAAACTAGACATCAGTGAGCAGATTATTGTTATGCAGGTGCTGCTTGATAGCATTATTAATGATATCTTCCATTACTTTACTGATAATTGAGAGTAGACTGTATGGGTTGGTTATTGCCTGCATTGTATTTATCTTGTTTTGTTTTGTGTACAGGACATAACCAGGCAATTTTTAACATTGTCAGGCATATGCCAGTGTTGTAGCTATACTGGAACAGCTGGAATAGGGGTGTGGCACATTCTGGAGCGTGTCTTTAGTACTATTGGCAATATTATGTCAGGGCTCTCAACTTTTACAGGATCTAGTGCCTTCAACCGTTTCTTGATATCACACAGAGTGAATCAAACAGGCTAATAAATGGCACCTGTGACGCTGTGGACCTTTTGGAGATTCACCATTCAGTTAAATCGTGGCTGATCTGATTACTCCACATAATAAAATGTGAGGCTGGATGAACACAGCAGGCCAAGCAGCATCTCAGGAGCACACCATCCAGCCTCACATTTTATTATCTTGGAATCTCCAGCATCTGCAGTTCCCATTATCTCTGATAAGCTTTTGTGCTCCTGAGATGCTGCTTGGCCTGCTGTGTTCATCCAGCCTCACATTTTATTATCTTGGAATCTCCAGCATCTGCAGTTCCCATTATCTCTGATTACTCCACATACTTGCCTACTTCTGAGAGTCAGGCGTTTTGCCCTGTTGCTTATCAAGAATCTGTCTATCTCTCAGCCTGAAAAATATTCAAGTACTCTGCTTCCACTGCTTTTAACAAAGACTGTTCCAAAGAATCAACAAGAAGAAATGGCTAATGGTGCACAACTAAAAGGGCTATAGGAGGGGGAGGCCTCATACATTACAAGAAATGCCAATCTCTCTCCGATGCTTCTGACTGTACAGAGATGAGCGATATAATTTGAGGCATAATCTTAAAAGAGATAAAAGTAATGTGTCCCAAGCTGTTTTGTTGCATTTATTGTTACAGCTGTGTTAAGAGCTGCTTCTACTCTTAGCACGTTGTAATTAACAGGTATAGGGGACCAAAACAGCTGATACAGGTTATAAGGTATTGGTCAGTTATCAACAACGACCGAAGAATAGATGTGAGAAGCATGCCTGAGTCACCAATCACATCAATGCAAAAATACCCTTGCAAGATTCCATCGATCCCATGGTCTAAAATCACAACAGATTTATTCACCATACGTGGTATTGATTTTCTCTGAATCACTATTTTTCCAAATTCCCAAATGTGAATATAAGAACACTTCAAGTGCATCTGCAGCAGATCTATGGCGTACAATACTCAGTCTATTTTGTAGACCTCAAGAATTCATCCCTGACTATGAGCAACAGTACTTTTTAGGGATACATGTGCCAAATGGGTCATAAACCTTACATCAGCTTTACTACATTATCCCACATTGGATGGTCTTGCTGATTGCATTGTTTGCACCATTAAAGCAATGATCATTAAACAACATGGTGATGACATGCATGATTTTCACACTATTTATGTATCATAGTGTTTCCCAGTAAGAGTGATACTTTTAGATGTATGCTCACTGTAACTGGAAGACATTATTCTTCAAAGACAACCCTGCCTAACCACAACCTGCCCACCAAGGAGTAGAAGACAATACATAACTGTAGGAGTGAACCCCTCCGACCAGAGACAAAAACTCAGGAGGCAGGCAGGATTCAGGCAAGTGGAAGATGTTTATTCAAGCACAAATCAGTTAAGGCAGGGAGAGGGCCAGAGAATTTTCCCTGAATTGGAAGGGAGATCAATGACACATTCTCATTTTTACAGTGAAAAATACAGCATTTTATACACAATCGATTACAATAATCAAATACAGCATAGTCGCCGTCCTTCCATATTGATCCATACACACAATTCCGCGGGACATCAAATAATGGGCATTCCTATGGACAGCTCAGCTTCCCGTGATCTGACATGGTTAATTTCTGTTATAAAGTTAGTTATTGAATGTAAAGTTGTACAGCTACTTCTACTCTTAGCATGTTGTAATGAATGGGTTGTGAACAATCTATCTTGCTCAGAGCATAAGATAAAGGTGTTTATGCCAAGGTTAATTAACTTTTCACATCTAGGTTTAAATACTTTTTCCCTAATGCGTGTATTATACTTTGGTTATATGTTGAAACCTACCTTTAGAGTCTATCTAGTATTGCAGGTAGCTTCAAAGAAGCAACTACTTACTACAAAGTAACTTTAGCTGTTGCCTTTGCAGCTGTTTAGAGAGTTAGTCTTGGCTACCTCATGGGCTGAGACCTGCACTTGGTGTTATTCATTTACTGGCGCAATCATTCTTTCATTAATGAGGCTGGAATGATTGCTCTTAGGCATTCCTTTAACTTGGGTAGTTGGTGGTAAGGCTGTTTTGCTGACCTTGAAGTAGTCTTATTTAAAGGTACCATTGTGTTTTAATTCAATTATTCTAACCCTTGTTGGCCTTTTTGTGTCTTTCAAATATGGGCTATTTTGGCGTAAACAGGTACAGGTCACCACTGTGGAACTGCCTGATATGTGTGTTGGACAGATAGTTGAAGCCTACTCAAAGAATCTGGTTATCCACAGGTGCAGTGTAAGTGTGCACGCTGCCTATTTCCCACAGTCACAATACATAATGGTACAACATTGAAGAGAAACAAGCCACCTTAGGGAACTATACAGAATTCCCATTGTGCACTGAATACACAAATAAAGATATGCTTGGAAAATGAAGGTGTAGAAGACGAACATGCCAACAACCAACACTGGTAACAATGTGCAAGAGACATACACATGCTGTAAAACCCAAGTGAAGTTAACAATCACAACAGCCAGAGAAATTGTCAAACACATTGTAGAGACTCTTAATCTCACACACAGAAACATTCGGCCCATTCCTTAGACATGTCCATCCTGTGCTTCCAGCAGTACCATAATGATGCCACACGTAGGTTGCAGAAACAGCAACTCATATTCCACTTGGGAACCCTGCAGCCCAATGGTATCAATGTGGATTTCACCAGCTTCAAAATCTCTCCTCCCTCCGCTGCCTCTCAAAACCAGCCAGCTCATCCCCACCTCCCTAACCTGTTCTTCCTCTCACCTATCCCCTCTTCCCACCTCAAGCCACAACTCCATTTCCTACCTACTAACCTCATCCCGCCCCCTTGACCTGTCCATCCTCTCCAGACTGACCTATCCCCTCCCTACCTCCCCACCTATACTGTCTTCTCCACCTATCTTCTCCTGTATCCATCTTCAGTCCGCCTCCCCCTCTCTCTCTCTTTATTTCAGAATCGTCTCCCCATCCCCCTTTTCTGATGAAGGGTCTAGGCCCGAACGTCGCTTTTGTGCTCCTGAGATGCTGCTTGACCTGCTGTGTTCATCCGGCTCCACGCTTGTTATCACAGCATTAAGTCACTTGTCTTTATGGTATAGAGATTCCGTAATTCTTTTGTTTGAGTATGTTCTACAAATAAATACTCAGATTTCTTGATATTTCAGGAATACTAAACAGTTGTTTTTACATATTTGCGCTTTAGAAGGCAGCTGTGAAGGGATTTTTTATGCTAAAAATGCTCCATGACTATAAATTGTCTACAGTTTAGACCTGCAATTAGTCAGATTCCTCTTGATCTTGATGCATTGCAAGGTTTGCACTTCACATTTGTAATGTCATTACATTGTATAATAACATCTCTGTTGTGACATACCCATGTCCCAGGACTTGACTATGGGGTAGATCATGGATGAGAGGTTAAGTTCTTTGAGGAGTATGAGAAAGTTTTAAATAATTACAGAAGGCATCCTTAACTGACCTATGAGACCTGAAAAAAGTGAATTTAAGAACCTCAAAATAAACCTTTTTTCTGCCTAATCAAACAAAGTAAGCATTTATAATTTGTAATGGAGAAGGATCCAGAAAGAAATGAAAATATCCAGCAAGAAATGTGTCCATTAGGAGCTTTCATATTCTGGAATGATAGCCTGTGAAGCAAATGGAAAATTTCAACAACTTTTCTTCATTTGTTCATGGGATTCACTTGAGAAGATGGTGGTGTGCTACCTTCTTGAATCGCAATGGTCCTTGGAGGTCTAGGGTACACCGATTGTTATGTGGGAAGCAAGTTCCAGGATTTTGATCTCGCAGTAGTATACAACAAGATAGTTCCCATTCAGGATAGTGTAAAACTTCTGGAGTGTTGTAGGAGATGTACTCATCCAGGCAAGTAGAGATCATTCAATAATAACCAAAAGAACTTCAGATGCTGTAAATCAGGAACAAAAACAAGGTTGCTGGAAAAGCTCAGCAGGTCTGGCAGCATCTATGGAGGAGAAAACAGAGTTAACGTAGAGATTATTCCATTGTTCTGAAGATGTGTGGCAAAGTGAAGCTGGCCTTCCATAATTTGTCAATGTTCATGTAATTAAAGGAAAAACTTGGACAAATTTCAGAAGTTTGGAGTGGGATCAAGCCTGTCTGCACAGTGTAGATCTGTGCATACTTCTGGTTCCTGTCAAGGGCTGGATGAGTTCTTTGATGACGCTAAGAACTGGGGAGAACCGACTGTAAAATCTGGTGAGTTGCCTTTTGCAAAATCCTAAATTGATCCTTTTTAACACATCCAAATTGTTTTATTAAAATATTTAGCTGTTCTCCTATTGCAGATTGTTTTTATTTCATGTTTGATTCAAAACAAAGCACATCTATGTGAAGTGCAGTATATCTGGTTATTTAGTTATAATTGATAGGTGTGTCCTTGCAGTGTCTCTTATTCATGGCATTATAATTGATAACATTGTCAGACATCTTGCCTGTCTAAATCCATCTACTTATTAAACTGTACTTAACTTCCAATCCAATGGTGGAATCATGAGAGCTGATCTCCATGCCTTTTAATGAGACAATAAACATTACTCCGTTACTTTGAATTACTCAGTTTCTTCATATCTGTCAGAACTTTAATAAACAGCTACAACTGTTATCTTTGACCAAGGTGCCTCTTTAAGTGCCCTTATTTTTGTCTACTCTGCCTTCTATGTCCATTAGTAGATTTCATCATCTTCACGTCTAAAGATATTTTCTTTATCATATACTTTTTAAAAAATTTAATGACAAATGTTACTTCAGAATACAACTGTCCTTGATCAGATGGGCCAAGGAGTGGCAGATGAAGTTTAATTTAGATAAATGTGAGATGCTGCATTTTGGAAAGGCAAATCAGGACAGGGCTTATACATTTAAGGGTAAGGTCCTGTGGAGTGTTGGCGAACAAAGATCTTAGAGTGCAGGTTCATAGTTTCTTGAAGGTGGAGTTGCAGGTAAATAGGATAGTGAGAAAGGCACTTCGTATGCTTGCCTTTATTGGTCTATTCATTAAGTAGAGAATTTGGGAGGTCATTGTTGTGGCTGTACAGGACATTGGTTAGGTCACTTCTTTGGAATACTGCATTCAGTTCTCCCTGCTATAGGAAGAATGTTGTGAAACTTGAAAAAGTTCATAAAAGACTTACAAGGATGTTGCCAGGGTTGGAGGATTTGAGCTATAGGGAGATGCCAAATAGGCTGAGGCTATTTTCACCCAGAACATCGGAGGCAGAGGGATGAGGTGAGCTACTGGCTTGGATTGAGGATTGGCTGTCTGACAGAAGGCAGAGAGTTGGGATAAAAGGCTCTTTTTCGGAATGGCAACCGGTGACGAGTGGTGTCCCACAGGGTTCAGTGTTGGGGCCACACCTGTTCACCTTATATATTAATGATCTGGATGAAGGGACTGGGGGCATTCTGGCAAAGTTTGCCGATGATACAAAGATAGGTGGACAGGCAGGTAGTACTGAGGAGGTGGGGAAGCTGCAGAAAGATTTAGATAGTTTAGGAGAGTGGTCCAGGAAATGGCTGATGAAATTCAATATGAGTAAATGTGAGGTTTTGCTGGAAAAAAGAATACAGGCATGGACTATTTTCTAAATGGTGAGAAAATTCGCAAATCACAAGTGCAAAGGGATCTGGGAGTGTTGGTCCAGGATTCTCTAAAGGTTAACTTGCAGGTAGAGTCCATAATTAAGAAAGCGAATGTAACGTTGTCGTTTATCTCAAGAGGGTTGGAATATAAAAGCAGCGATGTGCTTCTGAGGCTTTAGAAGGCTCTAGTTAGGCCCCATTTAGAACACTGTGTCCAATTTTGGGCCCCACACTTCAGGAAGGACATACTAGCCCTGGAGCTTGTCCAGCGGAGATTCACACGGATGATCCCTGGAATGGTAGGTTTAGCGTATGATGAACAGCTAAGGATCGTGGGATTGTACTCATTAGAGCTTAGAAGGTTGAGGGGAGATCAAATAGAAATTTACAAGATAATGTATGGTTTAGAAGGGGTGGACGCTAGGAAGTTGTTTCCATTAGGTGGGGAGACTAGGAACCATGGGCACAGCCTTAAAATTAGAGGGGTAAATTTAAAACTGAAATGAGACGACATTTCTTCAGCCAGAGTGGTGGACTTGTGGAATTCATTGCTGCAGAGTGCAGTGGAGGCCGGGACGTTGGATGCCTTCGAGGCAGAGATCGACAAATTCTTGATCTCAGAAGGAATCAAGGGCTACGGGGAGAGTGCAGGGAAGTGGTGTCGAAATGCCCATCAGCCATGTTTTAAATGGCAGAGTGGACTTGATGGGCCGAATGGCCTTACTTCCACTCTTACGTCTTATGACCTTATTAGAGGTTTATAAAATCACGAGGGGCATAAGATAGGATAAATGGTGGAGGTCTTTTCCCTGTGCTGCAGATCTGCAAAACTAGAGAGCATAGGCTTAAGGTGAGAGGGGAAAAGATTTAAAAGGGGGCCCAAGGGGAAACTTTTTCATGCAGTGGGTGGTGTGTGTATAAAATGAGCTGCCAGGGGAAGTGGTGGTAGCTGGTACAACTACAACATTAAAAAAGGCACGTGAATTGTTACACAACTCGGAAGGGTTTAGAGGGATATGGGCCAAATGTGATTAGATTAATTCAAGATATCTGGTCAGCTTGGATGAGTTGGACCGTTGGACCAAAGGGTCTGTTTCCACGCTGTACAGCCCTATGACCCCACTCTTTCTCCTATGCCAAATCTGATAGCTTGTCCTTGTATGGATTCATCTTACACCTTGATTCTAACGTAAATAATGTTTTTGAATTTGCTTTTTAGGTGCACCTTGGACAGCAAAACAACTACGAATAAAAAGCAATGAAGATTTACACAAGCTCTGGTACTGTGCAGACTTCAGTTGGATGCTTTAATCTGATATTTTAAAAAAATTTCCTTTTGTGGAAACTTTTATTTACTGACCATTGGGCCAAATAGCATCTTCCTGTACTATAACTTGTTGAAACTGCAGTTATGCTGTACGTTTCTTAGAAAAAGGAAACCTTCTTGACTCTGAACTTTCACTTTTTGTATTTCATAACATTAACTATTCCTTCTGCAGGTACATTCTTCTCAAAGAAAAGAACATGCTTTTGACTTTAGAACAAGAAGCAAAGCGACAACGATTACAAATGCCCAGTCCAGAGCGTTTAAAGAAAGTAAGAAATAAAACCTATTCAGGTCCTAACATTTCTTGCATGATTTATGTTAAGGATGTGAAAAATAAGACTTTCTAATCAAGAATCAGAGCAGTGGCACAAGTTATTTTAGATGTAGTTCTTCACTATCCCACAATCTTATTTTGATCAGCTTGAAATAATTATAGTAATAACATTTTCAGTAAGGATCTCAGTGGACTTTTATTGTGTGCCATATTAATTCATGCTAACTAAATACTTCAAAATGTAGAGAAACGGGTCTCTGACTTTTTATTAATAGGTAGAACGGTCTATGGCTAGAATTGACTCAATCGTTCAAGAACGTGAAGATGCTCTAAGGTTGCTGCAGACTGGGCAGGAGAAAGGCCGTCCCGGCGCTTGGAGGAAGGACATCTTTGGGCAAAATCTTTGGTGAGAAAGATTTGTTTATTACAATCAACTCTTATGAGATTGTATGTGCTTGGTATTTTTATTTTAGTTTGGAGTTCTTTGTGCTAGAAGTGAATTATTTTCTGTTTTACTAAATGGTTCAATAATGTATTGTTTAAAGTTATTAAGAAATGGCATTTCTTTCTTTAAACAGTTCAGAAGCAAAATCTCTTTAGAGCTGATGCATGTACAATTAATATGTAAATATAAGTGTTATGGTATAATCATACACAATTATAAAAATAAATAGACTTCCTATGGCACTGTTCACAGAATTCTAGGGGTGGGTGGGGGGGTAAAATTCATCTTTCTACCACAAAGTCAAATGCTGAATAGAAGGTCATAGTGGGAAGGCCATGTCATTCAATGAATCAAATATTGGTGTGATATTAAGTAGTGTTATTCAGGTTACTAGTGCTTTAGAAATATTAAAGCAAAAAAGTCAAATTTTGCTGGTAATTGAAAAAAATTACAAAATTAAAATTTGTACAATGATATTCTGGTTCCAATACCTGAAATTTCAGTCATTTCTTAAACCTCCTCAAGATCTCAATAGCTTAGATTTGCTTTCATCTAAAGTTGTGGTTTGTACTTTATAATCTGTCCGGCTGCTATTAGACCCAGTTTTTCCAACTGCATTTTATTAATGGCATACTACTTTATTCAAGTATCAGAAGCTAAATGTACAGAATCAGTTTGCTAAGCATATTTAGAAATTAACTTCATAGTATATGTATCATTTCATTTAAAGACAGTTATGTTATTACAATGTATAGTGCATTAAATGGCTAGTTATGCATAATGCATTTAATTAATAAATTCCCTTTTGTTCAGATCATTTAAGCCTCAGTAGATCTTTAAGGCAACCAGGTCAGATTGACTGAAGAAATCACAGTGCTAAACAGAAGGTAGTTCCTTGGTTTGGGGATATTTGGGATCAGGCCAAAGTTTGAATGAAAGGAGCGATGGGGATTTTAAATATCCAGCAACAAATAATGATCAATGTTGGAAGAAAGCCTCTAAAAACCCTTTAAAACAGAGGTAAGAGCTGGGTAGAAGGTCCAGTGTAGTTTCACTGTTATGTCAAACCGACTAAGACACAAAGCAGTGCAGGCACAAATGGTAGAACTGATGGTGAGGCCTGGCGATAAAAGCCAGAACAGATCAGTCAACTGAATGTGACAGGACAAAATGAAAAAGATAGGTGAAGAATAGATACTGGAGGAGGACAAGATGTGAAATTAAGCGATTTAAAATTAAAATTAAAGTTTGCAGCAGTGGGCATATGTATCACAAATGACCTGATGAAGTTGGGTGATTTGTGACACTAAAATAGGGTAGACAAAAAACACTTACAAACATCTCAAAAAAAACAAACAAAAACAACACTAATTAAAATTTAAGCTGCAATACAACAAATTCAGCATGCTGGCAAATGGTGGCTCAGTGGTAAGCACTGCAGCCTCACAGCGCCAGGGACCTGGGCTCGATTTCAGCCTTGGGCGATTGCGTGAAGGAGCACAGCAAGGAGGCAGCAGACTTCAAGAACTGCCTCAACTAAAACAAATTGAAGTGTTTGCATTATTTGGCATATTATAGTTTAGCCAACTGAGCTACCTACCATGATATACACAACCATGCTTGAGGAATATTACACAGGATAGTTATTCCAGATGAGACAATTAAATATTTAACTATTTCCAAAGCAACTAACAAAAAAACTTAATGATAAAGGATAAAACCTATTGCAAGTATAAAGATAGATACTTCACTGCTAAAAATGCCAGGATTTGCATTTGTATTTGGCAGTCGACATGAACTTGCCATGTTGGAGTATGACATGAAAACATGGTGAGAAATGTTATTTCTAGTAAACACATTAAAATACCAGAGGTTGACCAAAAAATGTCTCCTGTCCAAAAATATGAGCAGGAATAGAAGATAACTTTAATGCCTTCATGTTTTTGATTGCTAAAAGAAAAAAAAAGTTATTAAATTACTCCTAACAAGATAGGAAGCACAGTTTGACGTGAGAGGATATACTTTCTCCAAAATTATGCTCTGCCGCACAAGTCTTCCAAATTATTTAAATACACGTGAATTGCAATTCACAGTTCTATAATCCAATATATTGCAGTTTATTGAAGGTAGCATTCTGAAAAATAGTCTGCTTTTACGATGCTATGACCAAATCATAATTAAGCCTTTTATTTCAGATTTAACCAGATTATTTTTTTTTCTAGGTACAAGTTTAAGGAATGGCCTATTCCTTGGTACCTAAACAAGATATACAGAAGGAAACAATTTTACACACCACCATTCGTGGATATTTTTGTTAGGTAATAAATTATCTCAACATTTACTATTCAGCTGAATTTACAGTCATATCATGCATTAGTTTCTTCAACTTTGTA
Organism: Stegostoma tigrinum; assembly: GCF_030684315.1. Taxonomy (NCBI): domain Eukaryota; kingdom Metazoa; phylum Chordata; class Chondrichthyes; order Orectolobiformes; family Stegostomatidae; genus Stegostoma; species Stegostoma tigrinum. The sequence continues at coordinate 36,968,327 of NC_081367.1, read as the reverse complement.
ATTTATAGTATTTCATTATAGCATGGTTCCCAAGTAGTTTCTGTATTGAACGATTATTACAGTATATCAGATTTCTGAAATATTGAAGCATTGTCTTTAGTGCACGTGAGGACAAGTCTTAATGGCAGCAAGGATCACCTTTACATGCTTGTCGGGGAAGGTGATGGCCTATTCATTTTATTGCTAGACTACTGATCAAGATAACTTGGTAATATTCTGGGGACCTGGGTTTGAATCCTTCCGTGGCAGACGGTGGAATTAGGAGTCTAATGATGACCGTGAATCCATTGTTAATTGTCAGAAAAATCCTTGTGATTCACTAGTGCCCTTCAGGGAAGGAAGCTGCCATCCTCACCTGCTGTGGCCTACATTGACTCTAGGCCCACAGCAATGTGGTTGACACTTAACTGCCTGTTAGGGGTGGATAATAAATGCTGGCCTGGCCAGTGAAGGCCCAGATCCCATGAATGAATTTATTTTAAAAATACTTTTTGTAGGATTGAAAGTTTAGTTCTTGATTTATAGTCATGTGTTGCTCCAGCTTCACTTCCTGTAAAACTTGTTTCAGAAAAGCTTGCTGCATTAGCACCTAATGCTGTAATGGTAAAATTCAAGTTAAGTTTCACCTAAAGAGAAAAAGGGAAACCAAGAAATCTATGTGCTTAGTTGGGAATAAGAAATGGTAAATGTATGGCCTGTGCTCTTTTACACTACCTAAAGTATTTTTCTAAAAAGAGTTAAAGATTTAAAATGTTTAATAAGAACTGAGTCATTGGAGGTTCAAAATCTGAATCTCCAGTCATGCAGACTTAATTAAATCCTGCTAGTTAGCAGTAATTAGGCTGGTTAGAAGGCTCCATCCTGGAAAAGCTGGTGCAAATCAACAAAGATACTACTCGACAACCAGCATCTACTGTCACCAGTCGGAAGTGGATGGGGAACAGGTTTAGACTCTGCTCTGATATTTCATCCAGCTAACCAGCCCATTATTAGTCAACACTTAAGCTGGAGCATAACAGAAGGGAAGTTAGATCCCAGTACTTCTCTCTAAGGTAATCCTTTAAACTCTGCCTCCAATCAAAAACTTTTCTTCACCTGCCTTAATATTGCCTTGTGCTTGGCATAAAATCTGTTCTAAAATGATCAGCTTAGAGGGATGAAAGATTTCGTGGTGGAGAAATTAAGCTTTGATGCAGAAATGTTAGCATTGGAGATGTGTGGATAATTTTTGAAGTTGCTGAACTGGAATAGTTCACAGATACGGAAGAACAAGGAATTTGAAAACAATGTTTAAGAGGACAGTGGGTAAATGATTAAAACACATTTGGGGCAAGGAAGGACATGGGCAGAGTTTGATGGAATCAAGTGTGGCTGTGCAAGAGCTGAGTGAGAATTAACAATGTCAATTTTGTATTTTATTTCTCGTAGACGACGTATTGAGAAGCACCTACGTAAAATCAACAATGCCAGAAAGGCAAAAATGGAGGAAGAGAAAGTACTAAAAGAAAAATTCCAACGTTACTCTGCATCAAATTAACCTTGCACTGAAAGATAAATTTGTATAAAAGATATAATTGCTTACACAATTCACTTAATTTAAATATGAAACCCCTGTGAGCATGTTGCCAAGTGCACAGGTAATGGAAAAATTTTTAAACAGCAGTTAGGGATAATTAAGATTATCGCAAGTACATTTATTCTATTGTACTGTACCTCCAGACTTACCCTTGGCAAACATGTAAACAACTGATATCATTTAAAAGGCACAAGATAAACTGTTAATCCGTACAGTGTAGAAAACATAACCAGCTACAAAAATATCACTAGTTAACAATATTTGGTGTTCCCTGAAAATGGTGTGATTTGTATCTAAATACAAATAGTAAATTGTAAGTTTATAAACACATCTTTGGGGGTCTGGTTGATTAGTAAAATTAGCTGAACGATTTAAAAAACCTTTATAAAATATACATTATCTATCCACTATACAATGAAGTCCAACAGGTTTGGCACTGTTGCGGAGGACCATAGTTGGGGCATCAAAAAAACTGGTAAAAACTTCACAGGTGATGTATCTATAATATTGTTAATTAAGGGCATTTCCTTTCAACACATTGTTTTCCTCCTTCTTCATATTCCTGTTTGGAAATCCACATTTGTTGGAATGTACCCTTCAAGACAAAAAATGTAGGTAACTGTTAGTGGATTGGTCATTGACAATTATTTTACACATCTTAGCAATAAAAAAACTTCAGATCCAGAAAGCAGACAGGAGTGCTACTTACTTGATTTCTTAGCACTGCAACCTCAGGTTTTTGTTTAGACATGGCAGACTTTAAACAACAGTATTGTTATGCAAAGACAACTGAGGAAATGGACAAGCCAGTATCAGACAGATAGGGGTTGTAGTCAATGGAGTGAAAATGTAAAGTGGAACGTTGAGGGGTCAGAGTGGAAGCCGAGAAAAAAAAAAATTCAAAAGGAGCAGACACAAACAGTGCCAAAATCCATAATTTTCAAAAGGCAGGGTGTGCAGGTAGAGAACACAATGGAGTTCCAGTTATGCAAGGAAGTGGTTGAGACTTTTTGAAACAAAAAAGTCAAGGGATACAAACATTGCTGGTAAAGCCACCATCCTCCACTGCCATCAAAAATTATGGTAGGAGGAGCAGTAAATTCTTCAACTGGGAAAGCTTTATTATACCAGAAATATCAATAAAAATCTCATAAGATTAGTCACAAAGGACATACTCAAAAACCCTACAAAATGAAATAACTTGCACAAAACTAAATCCATAAGCTCATAGATAAATAATATTGACTAAGGGCTCAAATCTGTGCAGCAGTCAAATGCCTGGCAGAAACAGGCCAATTTACTGAAACTACTGCACAAGAACCAACTGTATACAGTCAGCTTAAGAAATGCACCTCTATAGATGGGAAACAAAATCAAGAGCTGTTGCTCCATACACGGGCAGTTTTGTACTTTCTTCTAATAGAAGCAATCAGAAGCAGTTGGAAAGGCAAGTGGCAATATTGAGACAGCTGGAGTTTGGAAGGGGAAAAAGATAGTTTAAAGAAAATATGTAAAATACTTAAGCAAGACAAAAGCAAAAGCCAGCAATTATTACTCACCAAAGAGGCTAGAATAGAGCCACCAATCCAGGAGCTAAATCTGCGTTCCACTGTGGTGTTATTGGCCATTAACTTCAAACGCATGCTCTGAAAATAAATGATTTAGGCATTACTTACAGTCTAATATTTGATCAGCCACACGCAGTGTATTTTAAAAATATTATTGTTGAACTGATTTCTGAAATCTAAAGTAGTAACATTCAGTCAGAATCTGAAGTCATTCCCTACTCAGAACTGTTTTACGTTTTTCAAAAAAAATTCAGGTGAAATAACTTGTGCATTTTTTCCAACATGCAGCTGAACAGTGGCAAGGATCTTAAAACGGTTTTAATGCAAATGTAGTGTGTGATTTTGATGAGACTTTTTCAACTTCAGTTATCTACAGTTAAATTTTAGTTGTACTAATCAAACCTTTTCACTTCATTGCCAAGGTTTCAAAAGTGTATTTTGTATCTCTCCATTGCTCCTGAGGTTTTAGTGGGCCACACTTAAACTAGGTGCTAAATCGCAAAACAGTTAAAAAGTAAAATTTATGTCCCAAATTTTCAGTAAAACAGAAGACAGATTATCTGTACTCCTCACTCAGTGAAAATTCAACCAGAAACTTAGTGATCACATGTGCAAAGTTAAATTTGGAAATTAGTAATTGCTCTTCCAGAAGATACATTACACCAATATCTCACCAAGAAATTTAGCAATGAAACTTATTTAAGGGAGTAAGATTGCAACAGCTACAAAACATATCTTCTAGTAAGTACTCCAAAACAAGTTAGGTTTGTCTTAACTATTATCAGTCTTCCCGGCAGTGAAAACTAACTTTGTCAAGTCTGGAATTTCATTCCTTCAGAATTCAACTTATCTTAGATTTTCCTTAAAAAATTAAAAAGCCATCCATTTCCCTTAAATTAATCTCTTAGACCGACAGAATTTACTTGCCCAACAGTTCCTGGTTCAGGCTACACACCTCACTAAGGATTTGTCAGTCTAATTGAACAAAGCAAGCAAATCTATCAGAACCACATGCACATCAAAGATCCTGTGAAGGCTTTAGCACAGAAATTATTTTCTAATCATCACATGTTCCATTACAAAAATGTTTAGGAAATCTATGAGCAAACTGTAAGTGTAATAATTTGCTGGCATCTTAGTTTGCTGCTGACTAAGTTCAGATTTTAAAAAAATATATATTACTAGTTTGTATCTCAGTCCAAATTGTCCTTTTGCAAGCAAAATAAGTATTTATTAGAATTAAGTATAAGCTAATTATTCATTATGCAAGAAACTAATATTTTCACTTTGGAGACATTCTTTGAAATGGATACTCACAGGTGGCGTTTTCTGGGAGAGCTCCCTGTTCAAACGGTCTGTGAAGCTCTGTATTAATGTGTTTCCACCTGCTGCAATCACACTGCCATATAAACCCTGAGAAAAACACCACAAACAATAGATAATAACAGCCAAGTAGTAGGGATAAATCCAACATAAGTTGCTGGTTGGTACAATATTCGATGAACTGTTGTCCACATTTCATCTGTGAAAGATCTGGGTGGAATGTTTGATCCATGTCCTCCAGTCCTAGATTTCTTAACCAGTGGAAATAGATGTTCTTTATTTAGCCTGTTCTGTTAAAGACTTAATAAAATATCCCCTTAATCTTCAAAATTGCAGAAATACTGATTTCTCCAATAAATTAACCTTTGGAACTAGGGATCATGCTAATAAGTCCCAGTTGCATTCCATGCAGGGCCAATATAATATCCATCACAATGGATGAAGTCCAAAACTGCTTAGTGACATTCAGCCACACGTATTCTAATCTTTCAGATATAAAAACCAACATTGTACTGGCCTTCCTGGATTATCGTTTTCCCCCTGTACATGTCCAAAACACTTTATGATCAATATACCCAGAATGCCAAGTCTCTTTGGGTCTCTGGCATTTTCAATTACATGGCCAAAAGTTGCAAGAGTTATTCACTTATCGTTGCTGTAACGTTTTAATGGATTATTCAAACTGTGTCTGATTTGATCCACAATATATTTAATAGTCTAATCATAATTGATAGATGCAAATAGGCGGTATGAAAAAATAGATTCAAACAGAAAGCATGTCCATCAGCATCCTTTGAAGGGCACAAAAAAAGACATTTACACACAAAGTCCTTTCTCCTTTTCAGATGAACAGGAAATGAACTACTTTCAGATAGTAAAATGTGAGGCTGGATGAACACAGCAGGCCAAGCAGCATCTCAGGAGCACAAAAGCTGACGCTTCGGGCCTAGACCCTTCATCAGCTCTCTGATGAAGGGTCTAGGCCCGAAGCGTCAGCTTTTGTGCTCCTGAGATGCTGCTTGGCCTGCTGTGTTCATCCAGCCTCACATTTTATTATCTTGGAATCTCCAGCATCTGCAGTTCCCATTATCTCTGATACTTTCGGATAGTCTTTTGTATTTCTGGCACTCAGATTAAGAGGAGATTTTTTTTTCAAAAAGAAAGAAAACATTAGACAAGCTTACAGCTTTGTCATTATGGGTTCAAATACTTACTGGTCTAATATCAATGTCACACATTCCAACGCTTGTCGTCACTACATGACTGACACCCAACATTGTGTTTCCAGATAAACCCTAAATGGACAGAAATAAATCAATTAAAAAAGTGAAGAGGAACAGCTGTTCAGCTAGGCAGTATCTCACCGATGCCAATTGTGTAGGGAGCTCTCGAGGCATAGTGGTAGTGTTTCTGCCCTTGGACAGAGACAGGGTCCAGATATATGCAATATTGTCTCTGAACAGGTTGGTTAGAAAAATTACTTTTTTTTTAAAAACCTATGTTCTTAACATTTTATAAAAAAAAACTAAAGAGGTCATGGTGATTTGGTGTTACCAAAGTTATCCAGTTGTGCATGATGGTACTTCTGGATATTAAAAGAAACAAACAATACTGCGAGGACTCTTGTGACACAGTTTTAGCATCCCTGCATTTGAATCATAAAACCTGGGTTCAAGTCCCACTGCTCCAGGGATGTGTCATAACATTTCTGAACAGGCAATTACACAATTTTAAAAAAAAAAATCCATAGTGCAACAGGACAATGGCTATGAAAGTCAGAGTGTGATAAGGAGTTTGTGATAACACACCTGATGAATCAACTAGCCCTGGAAAGTGGATGGCGCTGGAGTGATGGGCCTGCACCCAGCTGTTGCTTGTGGAATCAGTGTATGTATTGATTGTGGGCCATTTGCACAGCCATCTTAGTTAACTGAAAAAACCTTTTGTTGCACTTTTGGTGGCACTTCAGCTCCACATTCCTGATCTTTGGGCAGTTGGTTTGGAGGGATGTGGGCAGATTTGAGGACCTCTTCATGGGGCTGCTCCTCAGCATGTCAGGCTAGCTATGAACAGGTCCAGACAGCAGGCTGTGGAGGGAATCATAACTGCCAACTATCTGCCTCTCTTCTGCAGAGATGATTGTGCCTGGGTGTTTTTGGAGAGGGAGCACAGTGTCCATCAGTGCTTTTTGAGAGAGGCAGCACTTGCAGGGTTTACAGTGCTTTATTTCCCCATCCAACACCATTTTGATTTACTCTCTTCCCATTCTCCCTACACATTGATGGATTGTGTTGCCATTATGGGCTTTTCATGTAAACTTCTAATTGGCAGCATGGCTGATCGCTTTTAACTATTAGCCACCACCAGTTTAAAAAAAGTCATGCGATTTGATGGTGGGAAAGTCGTACAGTTTGAGAGATAACACTTTCAAATACAAGAGAATAATAAAAAACACCCAACTCTGCTAGGGCTCTGTAGTGGTAGTGCAGTTGAAGGTGTCCATAACTGAAAAGGCAATTCAAGAGGTATGTAACAGGAGGGCAATGTGAGCTGTACGGTCCAGATGAAGAATTTCAATGAGGCCTTGAAATGTCTTTGGGGATGTAACTTCTCAAAGATTTCAATCCAAGACTCAATATGCAAAGAGGAGGATTCACAGTGCCCTGTCTATATCAAAATGTTCAGGTGGATATTGATAATGGACCACTGAACTCAAACTATCACCATTGTGGGCCAGCAGCCGGATTGAATACTTAGGACCCATGACCCTTCTTTCTTGCTGATAAGCCTGTGGCTTTTGCTAGAAAAGAGGCATGCAAAAACTAGTTGTAACAACAAGATTTGGTTAGAAATATAGGCTCGATGGTGAAGTGGTATAACTAATCAAAAGTAGGTCACATATTTAAAAAGATGAATATTCATGTCACAATTAGCAACTGAAGACTCCACCATAGCTAACAGGAAAAGCCAGCACCTAACCCACAATTGATTTTAAAACATTCAGAGCTAGAATTAGTCCAATCTGCTAATAATATACTTTAAATTAATTATTACAGTTTTGTCTGACAAATTAAATCCACTGTGAAATTCTTCACAAAGCGTTTCTTTGCCTTTCCACTCAGTTCAGTACCTTGACATTCGAAGGATCAAACAAGCCTTCTGGAATTCTCAGTCGTTCAGCACCAAAATCACAGTTATAGCCATTAGGAAATTCATAATGAACACTGGGCATTTGGGCAGCCACTCTGTGGAGAAAAAGGGAGAGAATACCATACATTCACCATGTAAAAGAAAACCCAAATTACAACAAATGAAGTCATGAAGGAATCAACTTAATTGTTCAGCTTTCTGCCACTTACTGTTCATCGTATGAAGAATCCGACACCTGGAGCACTGATGCTTGGAAATCCTGAATCACTTCCTGAAAAATTATTGATCCCATAAATAATTGTGCAAAACTGTAGTTTCTATAACTCTTTAGAAACAATTACACATTTACTGTCATGACCAGCCTTGCCTATAAATTTTACTTTTCAATTCTAATGTGGCAGTTGGTTGACAAACTGATCTCCAAGAGGAGTTGCATTCTTCTCTCTAATTAAGAGATTATAGGGATGGCCCTCAAACCTGACGTGGAATGCTCCCATCCCTTTCCCACAACTGCTTCATCCTGCCAATGTGTAACCTGGCCCAAATGAACTTGCAGGTATCACAATCAGACTTCAGCATGTGAAGGATGTATTGAAAAGGGTTTCCTCAGCATCGATTTGGGTGAAATTTGAGAGGGATCACTGCCACTGCATCCAAGGTGGTATCAATGGTGCACTTAAACGTGTAACAGAGTCCTCAGATCATTGGTAGGAAATCTCTTTAGAATTATCACATTCCTTTCCACTACCAGAACCACACACAGTCCTCTGCTAGTAAGCCAAGACCTTGCACCATTACTGACGTCTGAAGGAAATCCATTCTCCAGTACATGATGATCCAGAACTCATTTCCATTCCGTAAGTCGGATCATTATTTTCACTCCAGTTTTCAAATTCCTACCCTCCTCACTCTTTTATCCAAAGATAAGCTTCCAAAAAATTGCAGAAAAACCATTAGGATTATGAATCAACTTAAATTTCGGCTGCTGCTACTCGCAACTCTAACAATCCTAAAACCAATCTACAATTTTTCTTTGTATTTAGCCATTAACATTTATTTTTGAAATATTATTCATGAAACTAAATGGTTGTTTCACATAACACATCATATGGTCCAAATCACCTTGAGCAAACATATCTGGATAACTGCTTATATTTAAGTCAGTTGATTTCAAAACCAATACTTTGATATAACCGAAAACATTTAAGAAAATGTTTCTCATTTGCTACATCCTACGAACACAGTTATTACTCACATTGCACATGTAGTTGTGCCAGGACCTTGTGACCTGAGGTAGTTTCTCTTTCTTTTTCCAATTCGGCGGTGATCCCTCACGCACTGATTCCTAAGAGAGCAGCAATAGAAAATTTAATACTACTCATTTCTAATTTTCTTGGCAGTTTCAATTTTAGATGTGTAATAAAAACAAAAGAAAATTTCAAGGCACGAGATGATCATGATTTCGAAAGAAATATTATCATTGCTTACATTTGGAAGAATGTATGCATTCATCACATAACTGGAAACAAGTAGTGATACTCCGATGCTTGTTCGGGAAAAAGCTTTCCCTGGTTTAATACAAATTTAAGACCGAGAATATTTCAGCAAAATTGAGTTTGGTTCTGGTAGAGGAGAGGAGAGGAATGTGATAATTCAGCATTTCATTTCTTAGCTGCACTGATCTCATCTGATGCAGCAATTTAGAGTCTGGAGTTAATTTCAGTAATACAGACCAAGATACTGAGAGAGCCAGGATTCCCGCTCCTGATGGTCATTTACTGATCTTTGTTGCAAGTTGTACATTTAGACTAATGGAACAGCTATCATGTGTGTTAACACTGTCTTCAGAAAATAACAACAGGGAGAAAACCGGAAAATCATGATCTATAGTGTTACAAAGTAGTGCACAAATCAGACATGCTACATGAAACATACTTAATATGCACAATTTCACTGCAAAAGATGACTACCTTGCTTCTTAATTAATTCAGGTGCGCATACCATATAAAACCAGTTTGGGTCTATGGCCAAATAACTTCATTTTGCTTTGTGATAACTCAAAGGCAGGAACACTCATTTTATACGTATTGAGCCTCAAGTTAAAACAAATCACTAAATAATACAGCTAATTTAATTTGATCAAATAATATCTAGCATAGGCATGTTCAACATTCCACGTTGCTGTTATGAGATGTCAAACAAATATTTCAATTTGCATTGCATGAACAAAATTCTGTCTGCTGTACTGGAATATCAATTTTGAACCACTGGACAAAAACAGGTTGTTCATTTATAATCAAGTAAAAGGCAAGACCCCTTATGCAAAATCTGTAACCATTCTTTCTGAATTGCTGGACAGCAGAAGTAGTAAGATTAGGCAGACAAAAAGCAGAATTAGGTACTGTATGTCAGTCATTTACAGTAGGGTATTTAAAGCGCTTCAGCAACAATGATTAAAAGGGAATTTATGCTCCAGCCTGCAAAATAAGTATTTGTTCTCTGCCCCAAGAGAAGTCCATTATAAAGCTTTAAAAATCATTAAGAGCTTCCAATTTATTATGGACATGGATAATTTGAGTTTATATTGCTCAGTAACTTGGCCATAAAACAGCAAAGAAAGTAGTCTCTTGGCAGGTGATTATCAGAAAGCTATAAAGACTTACAGTTCTGCATGTTTCTTGTCTGCAACCAAGGCACCCCCCACCCCCACCAACCTCATCACAGTTGACAGTTGCCTCAGCAGTGTCAAAACCATTTCCTGGCCTTCTGTTCTCATTCGCAGAACAGCAGGCTTCCCCTTGTCCTCACCAATGTCTACACTCAGAAGATCATTATCCAGCATTTCCACCACCTCCAACAGAATACGACCCACCAAGCACATCTTCCCCTCCCTCCAGGTGTCAGCATTTCAAATGGACCGTTCCTTCCATGAACCGAGCAGTTGGTTCGAATGACATTTTAAAATTTTGTTAATCACACACTGACAAATCACATATGTTTGGTGTGAATAAGACAACCTGAATCTTGGGAAAAGCATTAAACTCAGGTACATGGACTGGTTGTAAAAAGCAACAAGATCTTCACTAAGTAAAGGATATTGTATATTTACACTAAAATGTAATCTGAAACAAGCTTACACTTTCACAAAATGAAATGAAAAATGAAGCACATATTTCCAATTTATTTTCATCTGGTGCTCCAAACATATGCAAAGGATTTTTTTTAAAATTTATGCATTCCGACTGCAGGCACCACTGGTTAAGTAAGTTTTTTTATTAAAAAGAAGCATCTTTGGTTTTCCTTACCTTGGACGCGATCATGTAAGGTGGGATAATTTCCACATTCAATTCTTGAAATAATTCCCTGCACTGCATGGAGATGAAGTCTCCTGCAAGTGGTGACTTAACAATGCCTGAATGTCAGAGGATAAAATACTCCGATTACATATAACGAAGAAAGTCAACATTTGTTTTCCAAACAACAGCATGCACATAAAAAAGCTTCATGCATGCATTTAAAAACAATATATGCTTTAAGGTTTCAGATGAAAGCAGCAAGGGAAACAAAACCAAAAACTGAGCACAAAACTGTATAAGGAATAAGTATTCTAATCTGATGGCTCAGCAGAGAGCACGCAATAGAACTTGTGGGAGCAGAAGAGAATACAACACAGAAGAGCATTTTAAAAGCTATTTTTAAGTCTGCTTCTTGTTTTAAAGTATCGTGCAATAAATCAATGAATAACCATTTAGCTGCGTTTCAATATCAGGGTATACATTTTTTCTTACTTTGTTGAAGAACATATCCATCATGTACCGGAATAGCTGTAGTGTGCGTGGCTCCACTATCTAACACTAAACCTGTAGAGCGGCCATTTGCAAATCTGACACAAAATGTGAAGGGAAACGACATAACCGATATAATCAAGTCATCCTATATTGCAAACTAAAACTAGCTTGTATTTTCATTAAACATCTAAACTGTAAATTCAACAAAAGAAAAGTATCAAGTAGGCATTCTCACGCTTCAGTGCACCCCGTGGTGTCATACTGAAACATCTGAATCCAGTCTAGCTCCATATTTGATCACTGATCTGGTGTATGCCAACTAATCTCAACAAAAACAATTGCCACATTCCACAATTGGTTTGTCTCTTGACATTAATTTGAGGTGGGAAGAGTACATTGATCAGGCTAAACTTCAATTTGCCATTCTTAAACAAAAAGCAATTCGACTGATGTTCAATGAAATACAGCCATTTCAATGAGACACCAGGTGTCAGTCACTTTTGTAAAATAGTACTCCAACACAAGATATTTGAGGACCACACCATTTTGAATATAAAGTAAATGCTACTAATTCAAAGATAACACACCAACTTCCTTCAGATCCTTCCATTTGAAAGGATGCTGAGGGAACAAAATCTGGTCATCTATAAAACAGCTTATCATCTACAGTTAGCCCTCATTATTCATTGATTTTCTGCTCACAGATCCATGTACTTGCAAGGTTGGCCCCTTTCTTTATCTTCCCTATTGTCTTTGGTAAATGGAACATGGTATCAAGGTCCTTCATGGTACAAAGGATAAGTATGGAGAAATGATATCCATGTTTTTAATATCTGTGGGAAATCAGTTCCTGTATCCTAGTTATCTGAGGTTTTTTTTATAAAATTCATACAAGCATGTTCAAAATGATAACTGGGTAGTTATCAGTTTAAATTTAATCTTGAGAGATTTGTTTTCTGCAGGGCTGTAAGACTCTACAGGGAGAGCGCGGGGGGGGGGGAAAGAGAGAGCGCGGGGGGGGGGGGGGGGAAGAGAGAGCGCGGGGGGGGGGAAGAGAGAGCGCGGGGGGGGGGGGGGGAGAGAGAGCGCGGGGGGGGGGGGGGGAAGAGAGAGCGCGGGGGGGGGGAAAGAGAGAGCGCGGGGGGGGGGGGAAAGAGAGAGCGCGGGGGGGGGGGAAGAGAGAGCGCGGGGGGGGGGGGAAGAGAGAGCGCGGGGGGGGGGGGAAGAGAGAGCGCGGGGGGGGGGGGAAGAGAGAGCGCGGGGGGGGGGAAAGAGAGAGCGCGGGGGGGGGGAAAGAGAGAGCGCGGGGGGGGGGAAAGAGAGAGCGCGGGGGGGGGGGAAAGAGAGAGCGCGGGGGGGGGGAAAGAGAGAGCGCGGGGGGGGGGAAAGAGAGAGCGCGGGGGGGGGGAAAGAGAGAGCGCGGGGGGGGGGGAAAGAGAGAGCGCGGGGGGGGGGGAAAGAGAGAGCGCGGGGGGGGGGAAAGAGAGAGCGCGGGGGGGGGGAAAGAGAGAGCGCGGGGGGGGGGAAAGAGAGAGCGCGGGGGGGGGGAAAGAGAGAGCGCGGGGGGGGGGAAAGAGAGAGCGCGGGGGGGGGGGAAAGAGAGAGCGCGGGGGGGGGGGAAAGAGAGAGCGCGGGGGGGGGGGAAAGAGAGAGCGCGGGGGGGGGGGAAAGAGAGAGCGCGGGGGGGGGGGAAAGAGAGAGCGCGGGGGGGGGGGAAAGAGAGAGCGCGGGGGGGGGGGAAAGAGAGAGCGCGGGGGGGGGGGAAAGAGAGAGCGCGGGGGGGGGGGAAAGAGAGAGCGCGGGGGGGGGGGAAAGAGAGAGCGCGGGGGGGGGGGAAAGAGAGAGCGCGGGGGGGGGGGAAAGAGAGAGCGCGGGGGGGGGGGAAAGAGAGAGCGCGGGGGGGGGGGAAAGAGAGAGCGCGGGGGGGGGGGAAAGAGAGAGCGCGGGGGGGGGGGAAAGAGAGAGCGCGGGGGGGGGGGAAAGAGAGAGCGCGGGGGGGGGGGAAAGAGAGAGCGCGGGGGGGGGGGAAAGAGAGAGCGCGGGGGGGGGGGAAAGAGAGAGCGCGGGGGGGGGGGAAAGAGAGAGCGAGCGGGGGGGGGGAAAGAGAGAGCGCGGGGGGGGGGGAAAGAGAGAGCGCGGGGGGGGGGGAAAGAGAGAGCGCGGGGGGGGGAAAGAGAGAGCGCGGGGGGGGGAAAGAGAGAGCGCGGGGGGGGGGGAAAGAGAGAGCGCGGGGGGGGGGGGAAAGAGAGAGCGCGGGGGGGGGGGAAAGAGAGAGCGCGGGGGGGGGGAAAGAGAGAGCGCGGGGGGGGGGAAAGAGAGAGCGCGGGGGGGGGGGAAAGAGAGAGCGCGGGGGGGGGGGAAAGAGAGAGCGCGGGGGGGGGGGAAAGAGAGAGCGCGGGGGGGGGGGAAAGAGAGAGCGCGGGGGGGGGGGAAAGAGAGAGCGCGGGGGGGGGGAAAGAGAGAGCGCGGGGGGGGGGGAAAGAGAGAGCGCGGGGGGGGGGGAAAGAGAGAGCGCGGGGGGGGGGGAAAGAGAGAGCGCGGGGGGGGGGAAAGAGAGAGCGCGGGGGGGGGGGAAAGAGAGAGCGCGGGGGGGGGGGAAAGAGAGAGCGCGGGGGGGGGGGAAAGAGAGAGCGCGGGGGGGGGGGAAAGAGAGAGCGCGGGGGGGGGGGAAAGAGAGAGCGCGGGGGGGGGGGAAAGAGAGAGCGCGGGGGGGGGGGAAAGAGAGAGCGCGGGGGGGGGGGAAAGAGAGAGCGCGGGGGGGGGGGGAAAGAGAGAGCGCGGGGGGGGGGGGAAAGAGAGAGCGCGGGGGGGGGGGAAAGAGAGAGCGCGGGGGGGGGGGAAAGAGAGAGCGCGGGGGGGGGGGAAAGAGAGAGCGCGGGGGGGGGGGAAAGAGAGAGCGCGGGGGGGGGGGGAAAGAGAGAGCGCGGGGGGGGGGGAAAGAGAGAGCGCGGGGGGGGGGGGAAAGAGAGAGCGCGGGGGGGGGGGAAAGAGAGAGCGCGGGGGGGGGGGAAAGAGAGAGCGCGGGGGGGGGGGAAAGAGAGAGCGCGGGGGGGGGGGAGGAGAGAGCGCGGGGGGGGGGAGGAGAGAGCGCGGGGGGGGGGAGGAGAGAGCGCGGGGGGGGGGAGGAGAGAGCGCGGGGGGGGGAGGAGAGAGCGCGGGGGGGGGGAGGAGAGAGCGCGGGGGGGGGGAGGAGAGAGCGCGGGGGGGGGAGGAGAGAGCGCGGGGGGGGGAGGAGAGAGCGCGGGGGGGGGAGGAGAGAGCGCGGGGGGGGGAGGAGAGAGCGCGGGGGGGGGAGGAGAGAGCGCGGGGGGGGGAGGAGAGAGCGCGGGGGGGGGAGGAGAGAGCGCGGGGGGGGGAGGAGAGAGCGCGGGGGGGGGGAGGAGAGAGCGCGGGGGGGGGGAGGAGAGAGCGCGGGGGGGGGAGGAGAGAGCGCGGGGGGGGGGAGGAGAGAGCGCGGGGGGGGGGAGGAGAGAGCGCGGGGGGGGGGAGGAGAGAGCGCGGGGGGGGGGAGGAGAGAGCGCGGGGGGGGGGAGGAGAGAGCGCGGGGGGGGGGAGGAGAGAGCGCGGGGGGGGGGAGGAGAGAGCGCGGGGGGGGGGGAGGAGAGAGCGCGGGGGGGGGGGAGGAGAGAGCGCGGGGGGGGGGGAGGAGAGAGCGCGGGGGGGGGGGAGGAGAGAGCGCGGGGGGGGGGAGGAGAGAGCGCGGGGGGGGGGAGGAGAGAGCGCGGGGGGGGGGAGGAGAGAGCGCGGGGGGGGGGAGGAGAGAGCGCGGGGGGGGGGAGGAGAGAGCGCGGGGGGGGGGAGGAGAGAGCGCGGGGGGGGGGAGGAGAGAGCGCGGGGGGGGGAGGAGAGAGCGCGGGGGGGGGGAGGAGAGAGCGCGGGGGGGGGGAGGAGAGAGCGCGGGGGGGGGGAGGAGAGAGCGCGGGGGGGGGGAGGAGAGAGCGCGGGGGGGGGGAGGAGAGAGCGCGGGGGGGGGGAGGAGAGAGCGCGGGGGGGGGGAGGAGAGAGCGCGGGGGGGGGGAGGAGAGAGCGCGGGGGGGGGGAGGAGAGAGCGCGGGGGGGGGGAGGAGAGAGCGCGGGGGGGGGGAGGAGAGAGCGCGGGGGGGGGGAGGAGAGAGCGCGGGGGGGGGGAGGAGAGAGCGCGGGGGGGGGGAGGAGAGAGCGCGGGGGGGGGGAGGAGAGAGCGCGGGGGGGGGAGGAGAGAGCGCGGGGGGGGTGGAGGAGAGAGCGCGGGGGGGGTGGAGGAGAGAGCGCGGGGGGGGTGGAGGAGAGAGCGCGGGGGGGGTGGAGGAGAGAGCGCGGGGGGGGTGGAGGAGAGAGCGCGGGGGGGGTGGAGGAGAGAGCGCGGGGGGGGTGGAGGAGAGAGCGCGGGGGGGGGGGGGAGGAGAGAGCGCGGGGGGGGGGGGGAGGAGAGAGCGCGGGGAGGGGGGGGGGGAAGGAGAGAGCGCGGGGAGGGGGGGGGGGGAAGGAGAGAGCGCGGGGAGGGGGGGGGGGGGGGAAGGAGAGAGCGCGGGCCAGACAGAAAAATCTGCTTGACTTTGTCCTCACTCGGTCTACCTATCAGAGGCACCTGTCCATATCAGTATTCAGGAAAAGTGACCATGTAGAACTTCTCCACAAGTACTCTCTTTGCATGGAGGATTGCCTCTGGCATGTTGGTGTGTCACCACCACTGTGGTGACTAGGATAGATTTTCAACAGATCCAGCCTCTTAAAACATAGCATCCATGAGGTGCTGCAGGCAACAGCTGAATTGCATTCAACCACAATCTTTCACCTCATGTTGCAGCAAAAATCCCAAATGATTTTTAACATCAATTGAAGAGATTAGCCTTGGATTAATCAAGTGTGCAGGAAGGCATTCCAGGCAAAGCACTAGACATCCCTAAAAATAAGCCGTGAATCAATGAAGCTATAATACCTAAAGCTCTGCAGTCCTGCTTCACCCAGTTGTGAAAGGTGGTTATCAATTTTACAGCTCACTGGAAGAGGAGGCAGTCCCACAAGTACCTTCAACAAAGGTGGGAGCTCAGCACATCAGTGCAAAAGACAAAGCTGAAGTACTTGTACCAATCATCTTCAGCCAGAAGTGTCGAGTTGATGGTCCATCTCTACCTCTTTCCAGTGCCTCATTTGAAGACATCATCCCTCCTTACTGCAGTAACTAATTCCTTAATAATACAACACCAGCTCTTCTCTTATACCCTCACTTGTCTTCCCTGAAGAACCTATACTCAGGAATGTGGAGTTGTCAGTCCTGGTCCTCCATCAACTATATCTCTGTACTAGCAACAACTTTGTAATTCCATGTGTCAGTCCATGCTCTTAACTCATCTGTCTTACTTTTCACACAATTATGGATTAATAAGCATCATAAATCCAGACTGCAATTATAACACAGTTGATTCACTTGAGACGTTTCCCTGGCAGAGAGGAATTGGTCTTGGCATTCTAACAAAATGCTCTAACTCTGCATGCATAGGGGGTGCTCCCTCTAGTGATAGCGATGACCTTATCTGCAGACTAAGGTGTGATATTTGACAGGGTTATGTTACTTTAAAAGAAACAGCTTTCTCTGCAATACATAAACTAACATGTTTTCTTTTAAAACAGTTTTCACCAACAGTGCAGCAATCCAAGCAGGAGGAGCAAACCCATCGACTTCAGTACCACAAATGCAGTTGAAAAATTGATTCAATAAAGGATACGCTGTGAGCACAGCTGTTTTACACAGGAAAAAAGCTGGGATATTATAATGTTCAAACATCAACTCAGTAAGCCGCTCCCTCTTTGCCCTTGTATTCCACTGTGAATACAAAAGCAAAAATGTCAAATAATTGTTAGTTAAAATATATACACTACAATGCATAGAAAAAAAGTGGATAAGTGCAAAATTTTACAAAATAAATAATTTATCCAAAAAGTCAATTTTGTAAACTTGTGCAGCAAAAACATCTGAATTTTACAAACCCAGTTTCAGATTAATTTTTGGCGTGAAGATCATTAATTCCCCTATTTGCAAATGGTGAGGTACTCAGAAGTATACACAGAGGCAACTAATTGTTTTAAACAAACAAAGTGATGGTACTTTTTCTCTGTCAGGTATCAAGTCTCTCAGGACAGTATGCAGGACCTTAACTTCAGCCAATGCCAATTGCTTAGATGTAAAAGACCACACAATAAGTAATCCATCATTTTCCTTTTCCTTCTCAAGTGTAAACTTTCAGATGCAAAATGCAAAAATCACTTCCATCCGACCACAGCATATTACCGTAACAAAATACAAAATCACACTGCCTTCAGTGATATGTTTATCCAAAAATATTTCAAACACAGGATATTATGCTACACAAATAAAAACAGAAATAAAACCATTTTGTATGGCAATCAAAAACTTACTGGGGCTTCCGACATCAAAACAGGATGTAGACTAGCTTCAGATTTTATATGATTCTTATATGTGTGATCGAGAATTGCTTGAAAACTGTCCCAATCTTCAACTGTAAATACAACAGAAAGTAAGGAACGTTAACAAACAAGCAGGCTTTCAGAAGAAAGATCCAGGCCCGAAACATCAGCTTTCCTGCTCCTTAGATGCTGCTTGGCCTGCTGTGTTCATCTAGCTCTATGCCTTGTTGTCTCAGGCTTTCAGATGTATAACCTTGTAAAAAATAAAATCTAATCTTCAATCTCGCAGTTGCAAGCTAAAAATGTTATGAAGTAGACAGGTTCATAGATCAGACTGTTAAAATTTCACATTTAACGTGTTATTAAAAGAAATCAACAAGAATGCTTGAAACTTGAAGACTGATGAATACAGATTAATGGGCATTTAGTATAGGAGTTGGAAGGTCATGTTGTGGCTGTACACGACATTGGTTAGGCCACTTTTGGAATACTGCAATCAATTCTGGTCTCCCTGCTAAAGGAAGGATTTTAAACTTGGCATAAATTTCAGGTGAGAGGGAAAAGATTCAAAAGGGACCTAAGGGGCAACATTTTCCTTCGAGGGTGGTGTGTGTATGGAACATTTTGCCAGAGGAAGTGGTGGAAGCTGATACAAATCCATTTTTAAAAGGCAGCTGGATGGATATATGAACAGGAAGTGTTGAGAGGGATATGGGCCAAATGCTGGCAAATGAGACTAGGATATCTGGTCAGAACGGACGAGTTGGACGAAACGGTTTGTTTCTGTGCTGTGCATCTCTATAACTGTAATACAATGCCCAGGAAAAAAAATTCATGCAAAGCTATACACTTGAGCGCTAGGTATAGCTTCAGTAACCATGGTGTAGAATGCAAATCAGGTTTTATCCAAAAGTAACATTATTTTATTTGGGGGGAAATGGTGAGGCTCATTTATATATGTTAATGTAAATTTGCAACTTGTTGCCACAGTGGGGGAAGGGTGTGGTTTGCCTGACGAAGATATTTCAATGTGGTTTCAAGCCCACTAAGCAATTTTAGATTACGGTACTGCTAAATTCTTAGCAAAGCAACAGATAATTTACACATATTAAGCTTTCAAAAACACCAAATTTTGAACTATTTAATTAAGGAATAAATCTTGACTGGGGCACGACTCCCTTGCTCTTTGAAGTAATGCCATGGAATCTTTTTTTCCACCTGAGGGAGGAGACGGAACTTCAGTTTAAGTTTCATTTGAAAGATGACTTCTCCGAGATTTCTGTAGTACTGTGGTACTGCACTAAAGTGTCACTCTAGATTATATGTTCACACCTCTGAACTGAAACCACACCGTTTGACTGGAACTCCAGAGAGTTTAACTAACTGAGCCAACACTGAAGTTAAGATAGATGAGGAGGAAAAGCAATATGCAAAAAACTAGAGGGAAAGGTGGAGACAGTAGTGGTTTAGCAAGGGTGGGAGTGGTCACACATAAGGTAACCTTTGTGACAGGGTGAAAGGCAAGAAAGATTAAATGACAAAAGCTGAACAGCAAAAGACAATGAGAATAGACAGGTATGTTACAGAGAGGAGTTTGACACCTCTCATAATTAAAACTGAAACACACAGACGCTCATCTCACATTGTAATCTGTTAAAGGGAACATGAAAAATGGTATACCTGCCTCTCACCTCCTAATCTGCTACAAAAGGAGAGGTAAACAAAATGAATTCCTGACAATCACTCTATAATCAACAAGTAACAATTTATTTATCTAACTCTAACAGTTAACAAACTAACAGACCTAACAAACCAAACAATTCCCCCTTAACTTGTAATATTCACTATTAAAACAAAATTCTAATGGTATGTTGTTCCAATAGATACAAGTACCATTTATTTTTTAAAAAATTAAAGCTTAATGTCTCAAAATTACAGCCAGGATAAGACCTCGGGAATGTTCTTTGTCTTCTCACTTTTGTCCAGTCAGGAATGCCTTCCTTTATCAAACTGTTGTGATGAGTATTAGCTGAGAGTGTCTTAGTGCCTTTATTTAGATGATGCTTACTCTGAAATCGCAGATTTCTGCGAGAGTCAGTAATTGTTTTCCTTCTTTACAGCTGATTGCTGTTGAAAGTGGTTCTCTTAACAGATGGGAGTTTGCTCTTACCCAGATTTTCAATGCTCTCTTCTTTATACCCTTATGACCTATTAATTTCTTATAATAGGACAGGTCCAAGGCTGTCAAATCCATTAGATCTAAATTTAATTGGGCTTTGGTATCTGGGGCCTGATTTAAATTAATTGGCTAAACTCAAAATCTGTTGCCTTGGTAAAAATGCTGCTTTGCCTGCAAATATACCCCTATGATACGTATGTTTCAATTCAAGAATTCTCTATACACCTGCTGCTCCTGCTTGCAGGCTTGGAGGCCTAAAAAATACCTGGTTTACCAAAAAAAAACTCTGAAAAAGGGATCACGCACTCTTTCCTCCTTATTTTACAAACAAATATTTTAACATCCTACCTTCCAATCCACAAATACTGTAAATAATTTTGCAATGGGTACAAGTAAAAAAAACGGAAAGGATATCGCTAAAGGCCAATATGAAGAGCACAGCAACAAATTGCTGTTGTCCAAAAACAGAAGGAAAAAGTCAAGCCAATATAGAAAAAGCAAATAAAATTGAGTTGGAAGTTGAAGTGTAACGGAGTTCAACTCAATGTTGAGTTCACATGGAGCAATGAAAATTTTTTAACAATCACATCGAAATGGCTGAAAGATATCCTTGACGGAGTCATGTGCTGTAGATGAGGCCAGCGAAGCAGACCTGGGCAAGGTTTCAACTAAATACCAACTTGATGGTTAGTATTTCTTGATCACTGCAGACGTATTGTCAGTGACAGAATTTAGTACAGGACTGTGCAAGAATTATTAATCCAGAAGGTAATGGAAGCCTGGAGAATAGTGGACCAGGCAATAGCAAAACTAAAGTGAGCAAGTGGAAGTTATCAGCATAATAAACAACCGGCAATATGAGTTTTGCCTTTTAGTTTCACATGAAGGCCCATGTTATAAAATAGAAGATCCTTATGCTGAACTTTATAGTTGCTTAACGGCAAAAAAAATTGTACCCTTCTGCAGATCATATGCTTTACCAAATAAATGCCATATCAAAATTTTGATGGGAAATCTCTACAGAATCATTTTCCACGATATTTGTTTAGTCACTATACCAAATAACGTAAAATCATACATGTATTAATAATCTGCAACAGGCAATGGATTTTTTGAGATTCATTGTGCACGTAATATCCACATTTATTCATTAATATGGGCATGACTACATTTGACTCAGCCTACAGAATCAGATTTAGAGTTCAAAATTTACTATTTAAAAACGAGTTCAAGAATCACTAACCTCAAGAGTCTTAACATTATGTAAACAGTTGTCATTAATTTATTGTACATATAGCAATTCATGGGAACAAATTGCAAACGATCCCTTTAGATACCAATATAGAAGTAGCAATCAACCCCAAGCTGCAATGTAGTAAATGAACTCAGTCACGACGATAGCCTGGCCTTACTGACTTCACTTGGCACAGCCGGTTGGATGAAAATCAGACATTTCGCTTATCCGTAATTTTCATGGGAGAATTAGCGTATGAACATAGTGACGGGTGACCTGGGCTTGGCACAATTCTTACCCCTCCTAAGCTTGATTCAGCTTGCATGCACTCGCTCCTATGGTTTACACGTCAATATGGAGTAACGAGATAAAGAAATCCTATCAGTGAGGCTGATCTACAGAGACTGTCAGGATAGAGAAAACAGTAATTAAATAGCCAACGTACTCATTCCATTCTTCAAAGGAGAGATAACTTCCATATTTTCCCTTGGAACGCGCAAAGAGTTTGTGTCAATGAAATAAGTTGTGCCACTTGACTTTCCTTTGTCTCCTTCGATTTCCATAGGTGCACTTCCATCATCCCTCTCCAAGAGGATGCCAATTGCCGTTGGAAAGTCTGCCTTTAAAACAGTTAGATTATGGAGTTCAAAATATATTTTCAGCTAGAGTAGTTTACTTAATATTAGAAATAAAATATACATAAAGTACTATTTAAAGTATTTGTTTACTTATAGATAAACAACTTCACATTGAATGTTCAATTAAAAGCTACTTTACCATACAAAAACTTCTTACAAGTATATCATTTAATATCAGAATAATCAAAATACATGCAAGGATATGAATCCCTACTGAATCCTGCAAGCACCCCAGAACTGTTGCCATCACCTTTTAAAGATGCATACAATCAGTACCACTGTTTGTAATAAAGAAAACCGAGGAAACACAAACCAACTTTAACAAATCAAAAGCTGGTTCTTCTGATGGCTCAGCAAGTGAATGAAACACTCAGAAGATAATTAATTCAGTCTCCAGCCTTCAGATTTGTGTTGGTGTCCGCTTATTTGTAAACGGGATAAAATTAAAAGTCCATCAATCTTGCTCCCATATACTAGCTGGTGATTCTCGCTGGTTAATTTACTAGGAATAACGTTGCCAAATTAGTGACAAGGTAAAAGCTATACTGTCCTACAGCAGCAATTATGCTGTAGTGGCTTGAGGGTCAAAGTATCAAGACTGCTTTTCCCCATAAGTGGTGATACAACCATGGAGGCCAGAGAAAACGTGAATGACAAGAGGCCAGGCCATGACCAATGAGTTCTACATCAGTAATTAAAACCTTGGATGTAAGATAGAGATATTGATATAATTGTAAACTCCTCATTGAACAAGGAAAGGGCCACAAAGGCAGTAATTTCAGTGGTGAAACAAGAGCAGAGACTAGAGGAATTGATACAGTATGTTGATAAAATAATCATCAGTTGCTGCTTAGGTAGAGACAAATCTAAAGCCAAGGGTATCTCGTGCTTGGGGTGGATTATTAAATGTAGGTTATTTACAGTGTTAGGTAGAGGAAAGAGTGCTGCCCATATTGCAAAACTACAAGAACATGAGAAACCATTGAGATAACAAAAGGGTATAAAACTTGTCAATGAAATACAGAAACTCTGGACAATGCCACAAGGTCTATGACAATGTAAGAGTGTGAGCTCATGATCTAAATAAACTGTTAATCATTGCCTTTTTTGGATGCCCTTCAATTAAAACCAGCAGAAAACATGCTTTAGGCTCTGTTTTATAGATGTCAGCTATTTTTCCCTCAAAATAATTCACGTAAAATCCCCGAAACCTCAATTGCTTGCACAGATGTGATAGTGTCAAATTACCTTTGGACAATCTTCTCCAGCATAACCAGCCCTGACTGTGTACGAGCCAATGTCAAACACAAGGGCTCCAACTTCATCTGTGAGAAATTGAAGTCACATGAGAAAAAAAGATTACTTAACAGCAACACAACAACATTTGAAAGAAAGACACGCAGAAGAAACACATTGCAGAAGAAGAATATTTTCATTGTATTTGGAATTGTGATTTATTATTGTTTCTGTATTTTTCAACTTTTACATAAAACATCTACCACCAAATTCATCTACGTGCAATACAAAATTACACATCCACCTGCCACAATGAAACATTAATGTAAACTGCAACTGTTTCACTGTCAGAGAAAACGGAGAGAAATTTGATTTCCCAGTGAGCAACATTAGAGGAATTGGACGAGATTTCAAGGCAAGATGCTTGCTGCAACACAAACAAAACAAAATTAAATATTAGTTCAATAAGCAACCTATACTCTGAAAGATTAAAAAAATTTCCTTGTTAGCGCTTTAATGACCAGAAGTCTATCTCCCTAGTTATGCTTTTTTTTTTGCTTTGTCCATTCGATTTGCAGAATATTCGCCTGGGAAAATGCCAAAGTGTTCCTGAGGGCTTGCTTCTCTTCATTTCTTTTTGTCTCAGGTAACTAACTCTTGAACGTTTTATTTACAGTGCAAATTTTCTTGAAAATTGCTAACCCCTGTTAAATATAGACAAACATTCCAGGTTCATTTAACTCTTCAGGAACTCTGTCTCTTTAAGCAGAAGATTTGGCACATGGAGCATCATAAAATGTCAGGTACGTGGGGTAGATGGATCGTCGTAGGATAATAGGTCAGCACAACATCACGGGCCAATACTGTACTATGTTTTATTAGCATTCCCTAGTGATAAGCCATGGACTTGCAATCTCCATCACTTGGGTCACTCTCTTGGATTCCAGGAAACAGACATTATCTGCAAGATTCAGCAATATTATAAGAGAACACTCTAAGCCAATCCTACAACCGTTTCCTGTGGGCTTATCTCCTCTCAAAGCCCATCTCCACAGCATTGTGAATCATATGGGTCTTGTGTTGAGGCAGAAACTTTAACTAGTTATCCTTTAAATCCCCAACTTCATTCTACCTTGAAACTAAATAGACAGTTTAAAAATACAACAGTTTACAAAACCTGACATTCCTGAAACCTTCCTATGATTTGAGATTAACAGTTCATCCACCATTAGACAAAGACTTTGATTAGTGTTCATTCTTCATCTCCAGCAAAACAACCTGGGTCCAACTTTACTTCCAAGCAGTTCACTCTTACCATCAGAATTCAGAACCGGTCATATGACAACCCTCATTCCTCCATTTTACTCAAAGACATAATTTTATAAAACCTTATTTTCCAACTAAATGCTTACATTGGAAGCTAGAATATGGTTGCTGGAACGTGCCAAATAGGAGAACAGTAATGTTCAATGGAAAAGGAGATTCAGATTTTGCTCAGTTCTTGCTTCGAACCACACTTAGTAGACAACAACCTTGGAAACAGAGCCATTACATTCAACCAGGCTTAACTTGAAAGAAGTACCAACAGTTTCAAAATACATTAAGAATAAATACAATTCTATAGAATCAAAACATTTACACCGCATAAAGAGGCCATTTGGCCCATCATGTCTGTGCCAGTCAAAGACAAGGCACCCCGTCAAATCCTCTAGCATTTGGTCTGTAGGTCTGCAAGTTAAGGTACTTGAAATGCATGTGCAGGCACCATTTAAAAGAGCTGAGGATTTTGCATCTCTACTCTTCCAAGCAATCAGTTCCAGATGATAATTTTTTTAAAAAACACTTCTCTTCTAATCTATATCAATCATTGAATCACTGTCCTCCCTGCTAATAGCAACAGGCTTTTCCCACTGTCTAACCCAAACCTTCCAGCAGCTGTTGTATCAGAAAGAAAAACCCGCAACTTACTGATTCAATCTCCCCTCAAAGTAACATTTTTCCAGACCTAACAACATTGTTGTAAATTTCTTCTGTAGCCTTTACATTAATTATATTCTTGCTGCAATCCATTGACCAGAACCGCACACTACATAAGAGATGGTAGGAACTGCAGATGCTGGAGAATCTGAGATAAAAAGGTATAGAATGGGATGAACACAGCAAGCCAAGCAGTATCAGAGGAGCAAGAAAGCTGACGTTTTGGGCCTAGACCCGGCATAGGACTGAAGCGTCAGCTTTCCTGCTCCTCTGATGCTGCTTGGTCCGCTGTGTTCATTCAGCTCTACACTTTGTTATCGCATATTACTTAAGTTGTGCCCTAACCAACTTTTGGTACAGTTCCATCATAACCTCCCTGGCTCTTATATTCTTAACTTTGGCTAATACAGACAAGGATTTCACATGGCTTATTTACCACTTGATCAACGTGTACTGCATCTTTCAGACATACATGAACATATACTCTAAAATCTTTCACTTCCCCTGCACCTCTCAACATTCGCCCAATGGCTATCTTTTGCTTTGCTTGACCTCCTAAAAATGTATCATCTCACACTTCTCTACGTTGAATACTATTTGCTACTTTTCTACCCAACTGGGCTAAAAGGCAATGGGGTCCACTGACATCTTTCTGCAGTCTAGGTATCCTCCTTGTGATCAACCACAATTGTTGTCTCGTCACAAATTTTTGATCATGTTTCCTACATTTACATTCAAATCATTTAAGTACACATACTCAAAAAATCAGGGGCATTATATTGAGCCTAGAAGAATGCCTATAACAGTCTTCCTGTTGACAGGTAATTGTGCAACTATTACCCTTCATTTCCTGCCTGTGAGCAAATTTTGCATCCAATTGGTTACATTCCACTAGATGCCACTGGCATTTATTTTGTTTACTCAGCCTGCGATTTCAGATGTTGCCAAAAGGCTTGCTTGTAGGCCACACATCAACTGCATTATCTACCTGAATCCACCTTATAGTTAAAACAGCCAAATTCAAACATGTTTATGATGCTTTTTGTTCCTCCTCTGACAGCAATGCTATGACACAGAATTGAAAAACAAGAAATGGCATCTGTGATTCTCTGAAGAATAAGCTGCAGCCCCAAAAGCAGTTTCCGGATACGGAGGTAGATGAAATAACAATTCTTGGAATGGTCTTTCATGCTCTCCACTTATTTAAAAAGCAGCATTAGAAACAAACTGAATGGAACTGATGGCAAGAAATATTGTGACTGAGAAATCAATTAAAATGCATTAATACAGTAAAAAATAACTTTTCAATCAAAAGAAATAAATTCATTGTCTATGATAATGGGGCAGCTCAATGGTTAGCACTGCTGCCTCAGTGCCAGGGACCCAGCTTCAATTCTAGCCTTAGACGACTATCTGTGTGAAGCCTGCAAATTCTCCCACCGTCTGCAAGGGTTTCCTCCCACAGTGCAAGCATGTGAACATTAGGTGGATTGGCCATGCTACATCATCCATAGTGTCCAGGAATGAGTAGGCTAACTGGATTAGCCATGGGAAATGCAGAATTACAGGGAGGGGGCATGGGGGTGGGTGCTCTTCAGACGTCAGGGTGAACTCAATGGGCCAAACAGCCGGCTTCCACACTGTAGGGATTCTACGATTGCACGAATGGAGGGCATTGAGTAGTAGCTTTAATCAAACAATTCCCACGACGTTGGGATTGCTCTCAAGAGGTTGAGCTTGTGTTCTCTGGAGTTGAGGGGAATAAAGGTGCAATTTCTTGAAACTTATAAAATTTATAACAAGAACAGAGTAGAGGTTTGCAATGGCTGTGGGAACTAGAACCGGGAGACACTGTCTCACAAAAGGCAAGCCATTTAAGACTGAGACAAGGAGAAATATCTTTGTTCAGAGGGTAGCAAATCTTTGGAAACCTCTCTCAAAGGCTGTGAAAGCCTTGTCATTGATTAAAGTCAAGAGAAAGACTGATAGATTTCTAGAGACAACATGGCATTGAGATAAGATGATCAGCACCATCTAGAATGTCACAGCACGCCCAAGGGTCTCAAAGACCCACTTCTATTTTCAGATGAGACAAAATCTCAATTAGATTTTTTAAGCTGGCACAACTACACTATGCACGACCTAGTTAGAATCAATGATTGTGTAACTTGTTATGTTTACATACCCTTTAAAATGTAATTTCCTAAGCGCAACTTAAATCCAAGATACGACACGCACAAGAACTCAATTTTAATTTGTCAAGACAGTCCCAACTTTAAACATTTGCCATTCCTTTCGCGTTCGTCATATCGTCCAACCTTAATCCTAAACCTTCATCTCAGAAATACAGAAAAGGCTAGCAATACTAGGGTCAGACTGAGTTTGCCGTCTGCAACCTAAAATCAAAAGTTTTGCATCTGGGCCTGTTTATATGAAGTAAGGAGAAGTTTTTAAGACAAAGCAATGTGAGTGAGAAATGAATGAAGCAGTGACTAAAGGGGAGCCAGTCCACGAGATGAACTAGCAAGAAGTGCAGACGCTGCAGTCAGAGATGAAACGCCTGGAAATCTCGGTCTTCGAGCCTAACTGCCTCCAACCTCACGCTGCCCTTCCCGCTCCCGCATGCGCCACTACCCCTCAAGCTGGGGCTACAGCACCGTACGCAGGGCCCCGCTGTTGCTCACTCACCTCCACCGTACACCCCGCCGCTCATGTCCGCTCCAAGCCGCTGAGAGACTGTCGCTGATGATTATGATTATGATCCACGAAGGCCTCTGCCCTCCCAACGCCGGCTCCAGACCGAAAACCCGCTCTGGGCCAACAAAGAGCAACTAATGGCCGATCCCAACCAATCCAGAGCCGAACAGGGTGGGGACACACGTCGCTGACTGTCATCGCAACCAATAGAAATAGATATCCCGCCCACATCCTACGTCAATCAAATATCAATAACCAATAGACTGGAGCGGCTTGGAAGGACAATAGAGTGGTTTTCAGATGGAACCAGCTAACAAATTTGTTTCGGGAGGGGAAAAATATACACGAAAGTTCGTGGTGTGAATGTTGAGGTCCGTCCTACCCAGAAGTCAAATAAAATTGAGTCTTACTTGCAAGAAGAAATGTTGTCTTACGGCATTCGTTGTAGGCCCAAGATAATACTGCAGAAGTGTTTGAGAAGAGTATCCTCAATTTAACCTTCATTTTGCGGGTGAAAATAGACCATTGAAATCGCGCCAGCATTCATTTAGATCGCAACTGACCTATAATTTATTTCTAGTAAAATAAAGAACTGAAATTGTTGAAGTTCTGAAACAATCACAGAAATTGCTGGAGAAACTCAACAAGTCTGGCAGCATATGTGAAGAGATTAACATTTCAAGCCCAGTGACCCTTCGTCAGATAGTTTAACTTTATCTGCCGACCACTCACTCCATAATCCTTGTAGTTAATTATCTACCAATTAATTAAAATAAGTATCAATTTCAACTTTGTAAGCTCCAAGTGTCTCAACATCCTTTGCCTTTTGGTGACAAATCCAAATATCTTGTGAAAAAATACTTCTTATCATCCCTTGAAATTTGGATCAAACATTTAGATGATACTTTCACTTTCCCAGCTGACGGAAGAATTGTTTCAATCTATCCCATCAAATTCAAAGTTTTAATCACCTCAAAGAGATCACGCCTCACATTTCTGCTCTGTGAAAACGGGTATATGGAATGTCTCCTAATAACTTAGCACTGTCTGCCAAGATATCATTCTCATGAATCTGTGCCAAATTACTTTCAAGGCCAATATTTCCTTCCTGAACAATACCCAAAGCTAAGTGCGGTGTCCTAGACAGGGTTCAAAGATCTATATAACTGAATTATTACCTCCTCTTTGTATTTAGAGCCCCCTTCAGTAAAAGGCTAAAATTCTATTAGAAATAGTGGGAACTGCCAATGTTGGAGAATCTGAGATAACAAGGTGTAGAGCTGGATGAGCACAGCAGGACAAGCAGCATCAGAGGAGCAGGAAAGCTGACATTTCAGGTCTGGACACTTTTCTTAAGAATGGCAGTTTCAGCATCGGCATTTCTGAAGAAGAGCCCAGACCCGCTCCTCTGATGCTGCTTGGCCTGCTGTGTTCATCCAGCTCTACACCTTGTTATGTCCAAATGTGTGTGTAACTCTTTGACATTGCAGCCATCTAAATAGTTTGTATTTAAAGTGAACTTCAAGACATCTGTTTCAAGAAGAACACATTTTCTCTGGTATATGCATAACATGATAGTATAACTATTATGTTATTGGAGTAAGATGAAATTTGAACTACACTTCAACATAGAAATTGTGCATTCATAGCAACAAAAAAATCTAAATAATTGTTCAAGTTTATCATTCTCAATAGCAAAATAACCATGAACATAAATAGTGTCTGTCCCTTTTAACAGTAGATTAAAGTTCTTGAGTAGATTTTTAGCTCGATGCTGTGGTTGGTTCACTCGCTGAGCTGGTTTGTTAGTTCACAGACATTTCGTTACCCTGCTAGGTAACATCATTAGTGCAGCCTCCAGTGAAGCGCTGTTGTGTTTTCCCTCCCGGTATTTAAACTATAGGGTCCTTTGGAATTGGTTGCCTCATTTCTGGTTTTTCTTCGCAGTGTTGTATATATAGGGTCTAATTCCATGTATTTATTGATGGCCTTCCTAGTGGAGAACCAAGCTGCTAGGAATTCCCATACGTGCCTCTGTTTGGCCTGTCCGAGGATCCTGATGTTGTCCCAATCAGACTAGTGGTTCTCCTTAGGAGTGTGAATGGAGACAGGTGAGTACTGGTCATGTCTTTTTGTTACTAGTTGGTGTTGATGTATTCTTATGGCCAGTTTCCTTCCTGTCGCATGTAATGTTTGTCACAGTCTTTGCATGGAATCTTGTATATCACATTGGTTCTGTCCATAGTGGGTAAGGGGTCTTTGGCTCAAGTTAGCAGTTGGTGTAGATTTGACATAGGTTTGTGTGCCACTCTGATGCCCAATGGTCATAGAAGTCTTGTGGTCAGTTTGGATATGTTCTTGATATACGATAACATGACAAATGTGTCAGTACTGCATCTTCCTGTTGTTGTTTGTGTGATGGGCATTGACAGACCCAGCTGTTCAGGTATCCGTTGTCCTTAAATACTTGGTAGAGGTATTCTTCTACATTTTGGCATAGTTATAGGTTGCTTACTGTGTTGCGGCTTGTTTAAGTAGTGTTTTTACACAACTCTGTTTGTGAGTGTTGGGGTGGTTGCTGTTGAAATTCAGGACTTTATCCATGTGTGTGGCTTTTCAGCGTATCTTAGTCAGAAATTCCCCATTACAAAGTTCAACCTGAAAAGATTTTCCTTCAAAAAGTCTACTTCATTAAGAAAAGTTTGTGGAATTATAGTACCAATCAGTAATGACGCTGTATAACTGACAGTACATATTAATTTATTTTAATAGCTTATACAGCATTCTGAAGTAGTTCATTGCATTAATAATTGCAAGCTACATTTACTATTTGTATTGATATTTCATTTAAATAATACGCTGTTGAGTAAGCCCCAGGGGTTTTAATCAGGTTCCAAGCACTCAATATAATATTACAAGATAGCCTTACTCATTTGCATTTCCTATGTGGCTTTTGCAGCCTCTGCATCAAGTTTTAATACATCCCTTTGCAAGTAGTCCTGGGCCTTGGAATATAATAGTCTGGAACACGTAATCATGAACAGTTCATTTCATTGAAAGACCAACAGGTTTTGGGCAGATCAAAGAGCGTCTTTTACCAAGTTGCTGGCCTTCCAGCAGAAGTTCATGTTTGGGTTAGTGTAAGTCTCTGGAAACAGCACATAGTGCTGTACAGATCCCAATGTTACAGAGTGGTTTGGGATGAATCTCAAAAGCCACCAGATCTTTTTCCAGGGTTTTTTCGCTAAAACATATTCCAGAAAGAGGTGGGAAATGACCTCTGCCTTGAAGACAGCACATCATGGTGCTGAGCCAAATTACACCTTGAAGCTTGTCTATCACCTACATGATCCACCCCTTCCTTTTGCTATCTAGTGGGTCTGCAATCAAAGGCAACACTTTGCCATGTGTAATAGGTTATAGCAACATCATCTAAATGAGTGGAGCATTGTGTGGCAAAATATCATAGAATTCTTATCGTATGGAAGCAGGCCATTCAGCACCTTGAGTCCACATGAACATGAAGAACATCCACCTAGACTCACTCCCCTACTCTACCATCCTGTATATACCATGCTAATCAAACCATCCCACAAGTCCCCGGACACTATGAGCAATTTAGCATGGACAATCCACCCAAACTGCATATCTTTGGACTGTGGAAAGAAACTGGAGCACCTGGGGGAAACCCACACTGACATGGGGGAAATGTGCAAACTTCATGCAAACTTCATGCCTGAGGCTGGAATCAAAGCCAGATTTCTAACACTGTGAAGCAACAATACTAACCACTGAACTAATATGCCACCCATCTTCAAGTCTTCAAATGACAAGAGATAGACAGCACAAGTGTGTGCATACATACGCATATGTTTTGATTCATCTCAACATAAAAGTGGTCATCAAGATGAGGACTATGTTGGGTATGTTTCTCCCCACACTGTTGTCTCCAGAATTGTACTTTGTGGCCCTGTGGACAAGTGTGGAAGCTGGCTCAGGCAACTTAAGAACTGGAATATGGTCCAAAATTGTGTCATGCACAACAACTTCGTACGTGATAGCCAGTGTGTTATACATAATGGAGAGTGAGCATTGTTCCCACATGCCCAGCTTCTGTTTGATCTTGGCTATGTGCCTCCATGCCTCAACACTTCTATACAGTCTGACTTGACAGTGAAAGGGGCAAAAAAAATCAAATAGTCCATTTCTCAAACAATATGTCTCGTTCTTGTGGTAATTTTCTTTGATGCCCTAGGCCAGTTCTAACTGGTCATAGATGCTCATCATCACAGGTGCTCTTTAATTATCCCTGAATTGGTTGATTAAAGTACAGATAGTGGCATCACAAAACTTGGCAGGCTTTGAAAGCTGAAGTTCTCAGAAACTGCAGCAGGATGCAATTGCAAATAAGTGAGAAAGAGGGTTACTCAAATGGACCTCCCACCCACAGCCTCCAACCTCATTGTTGTCCAAACACACACCGCCGGCTTCTCTCTCCTTCCCAAAATCCACAAACTTGACTGCCCTGGTTGGCCCATTGTCTCTGCCTGCTCTTGCCCCACCGAACTCATCTCCACCTATCTCGACTCCATCTTCTCCCCCTTGGCCCAGGAACTCCCCACCTACGTCTGTGACGCCACCCACGCACTCCACCTCCTCCAAAACTTCCAATTCCCCGGTCCCCAACACCTCATTTTTACCATGGACGTCCAGTCCCTATACACCTGCATTCCCCATACAGGTGGCCTAAAGGCCCTCCGCTTCTTCTTGTCCCGCAGGCCCAACCAGTCCACCTCCACTGACACCCTTGTCCGCTTAGCTGAACTCGTCCTCACACCTAACAACTTCTCCTTCAATTCCTTCCACTTCCTACAGTCAAAGGGGGTGGCCATGGGTATCCACATGGGCCCAAGTTATGCCTGCCTCGTCGTAGGGTACGTGGAACAGTCCCACTTCCAAAGCTACACTGGCCCTATCCCCCACCTCTTACTGTATTACATTGATGACTGTATTGGCGCCGCCTTGTGCTCCCACAAGGAGCTCGAACAGTTCATTCACTTCACTAACACCTTCCATCCCAACCTTAAGTTCACCTGGACCGTCTCCGATGCCTCTCGCTCCTTCCTGGACCTCTCTATTTCCATCTCTGGCAACCACCTGGAAACCGATATCCATTTCAAGCCTACTGACCTCCACAGCTACTTAGAGTCCACCTCCTCTCACCACCTTTCTGGAAAAAGGCCATCCAATAGTCCAAATTCCTTCACCTCCACTGCATCTGTTCCCGAGATGAAGCACTCCACTCCCGGACATCCTAGATGTCCTTGTTTTTCAAGGACCACAACCTCCTGTCCACAGTGGTTGAAAATGCCCTCAACCATGTCTCTTGCATTTCCCAAAACTCGTCCCTCACACCCCCACCCCACAATAACAACCAAAACAGAATCCCCCTCGTCCTCACATACCACCCCACCAACCTCTGGATCCAACACGTCATCCTCCGAGATTTCCGCCATCTGCAATCTGACCTCACTCCCAAAGACATTTTTCCCACCCCACCGTTATCTGGTTTCCGGGGGAACCACTCTCTCCGTGACTCCCTTGTCCACTGCGCACTTCCCACCAGCCCCAGCAGCCCTGGCAATTTTTCCTGCAACTGCAGGAAGTGCTACACATGCCCCTACACCTCCCCTCTCACCCACATCCTAGGCCCTAAGAAGACATCCACATCAAACAGATGTTCACCTGCACATCTGCTAATGTGGTGTACTGTATCCGCTGTCCCCATTGTGGCCTCTTCTACATCGGGGATACTAAGCGGAGGCTTGGGGACCACTTTGTGGAACACCTATGATCGGTTCGCAACATACAACTGCACCTCCCAGTTGAGAACAATTTCAACTCCCCCTCCCCCTCCCATTCCTTAGACGACATGTCCATCCTGGGCCTCCTGCAGTGCCACAACGATGCCACCGAAGGTTGCAGGAACAGCATCTCATATTTGGCTTGGGAGTCCTGCAACCCAAGGATATCAATGTGGACTTCACAAGCTTCAAAATCTCCCCTCCCCCGACCCCATCCCAAAACCAGCCCAGCTCGTCCCCACCTCCCCAACCTGTCCTCCCACCTATCCACTCCTCCCACCTCAAGCCCAACTCCCATCATCTCCCTACTGGCCTCATCCTGCCTCCTTGACCTGTCTGTCCTCCCTGGACTGACCTATCCCCTCCCTAACTCATCTTTACTGGCTCCAACCCTGCCTCCTTGACCTGTCTGTTTCCCCTCCACCTATCTTCTCCTTTATCCATTTTCAATCCGCCTCCCCTTTCTCCCTATTTATTTCAGAATCCCCTTCCCCTGCCCCATTTCTGAAGAAGGGTCTAGATAGTCCCGAAATATCAGCTTTCCCGTTCCTCTGATGTTGCTTGGCCTGCTGTGTTCATCCAGCCGTACATCTTGTTGCCTCAAATGGAGATGCCCGCAATGACTTTTTCAAATTTAAAACAAGAAATCCCCTCAGCAGCCAGGTTACCGCTGTCAGGAAGGAGCCTTTGTACATAAGGACAGTGGTTGTTGCTGAAGCCAGGCCAATTGGGATGCCCTCTAAACCTGCCTGGAGAGCTGCTTCTCTGTCCCACCTCCCAATCACAATCTATTGCTGGGAGGCTTGCTTCAAGTAGCAAAACAGTCCACTGCCATCATTTTTTAATAGGCATTAACAAACCTTTAATTAGTTCAGTTCATTATAAACCACGAGTGACAAGATGGTGTCAGGGAATTGGCATACCAGCCAGCAATATACTATTTGGTACATACCTGACTTGTTTTCCTCTAAGTAATTTTCCAATTATTTTATGGGGTGCAAAAACTCTATTTGAGAAAAGAAAGGTGTAATGGAGTTTTTAGTTCACCAGATGGCATGAGAGTCAGAATTTTTTTTACCTCAGCTCAGCTGCTTATGTTTAATCTGAACATTGGTAACTTTACGCTCCAAAAATTGGGGGTTGCAGTCCCATGGAACATAAAACTTTAAAAGAGTTTCAAACCTAATGTTAACTTGGATTCATTCAATCCACCGTTCTGGGATTAAGAGAGAAACATTCCAAGAGCTGAGCAGTTCATTTAAATATTTTGAAGCTAATAGACTCTTACTTAAGAGATAGTAGGAACTACAGATGGGCCCACTGCTGAACATAGAACATAGAACATTACAGCACAGTACAGGCCCTTCAGCCCTCGATGTTGTGCCGACTTGTCATACCAATCTGAAGCCCATCTAACCTACACTATTCCATGTACGTCCATATGCTTGTCCAATGATGACTTAAACGTACTTAGAGTTGGCCAATCCACTACTGTTGCAGGCAAAGCGTTCCATTCCTTTACTACTCTTTGAGTAAAGAAACCACCTCTGACACCCGAAACGCCAGCTTTCCTGCTCCTCTGATGCTGTTTGGCCTGCTGTGTTCATCCAGCTCTACACCTTGTTATCTCAGGCTCTTACTTAAACTGCCTTGCAGGTTTAATCTTGCCACCTGTCCTCTGGAAAGGTAGCTGCTCAAAGAAGGCAAGGCCACCATTAGGAAAACAATAAGTCAGGAGGAGCAAACTACTATCTTCACTCCCATCCCACCAATCAATGTCCCTCGGCATCAAGCCTCTCTAAAAGTCCTCTCCAAAGATCCTCCCTGCTCTTGAACATGCTGTGAACCGCCATATGGTTCACCATGATCCAGACATCCCATAATCATCCTGTCATAGCAAAACTGCCTTACCTACTCCTACAACTGCAACCTCTTTCAGAATGCCCATGGGCCAACAAGGAGCCATAACGGCCATTTACGATCATGTGGGTGAGGAGTGTTGGTGGTTTTTTGGGATGCCCCTTTGAGAAACACTATCACTTTGGAGTTAAAGCTTTGAAGCCCGTAGGCTTCCTGATCAAAATTTCTCCCTCCCACTGTCAATATAACTTGCTCTGATCAATATTGAGGCAAATGTAAATAAAATTGTTGCAGTGAATGGTAGCCTGAGCAAAATGGTCATTACAATAAAATAACTTCTGTCTTGAAATTGTAAAACCTATCATTGAGCCTTTAGTTTCAATCTTGTTTTTATTTATTCACGTGATTAGGGCATTACTGGCCAGGATAGCATTTATTGCCCATCTCTAATTTCCAGATGGCAGTTAAGAATCAATGATGTTGCTGTGGATCTGGAGTCACATGTAGGCCAGACCAGGTAAGGATGGCAGTTTCCTTCCCTAAAGGTCATCAGTGAATCAGAGATAACACAATGTGGAGCTGGAGAACCATAGCAGGCCAGGTGAGTGGATGAATGGATGAGTGAATGACTAAGTGAAAGGATAGGTGGATGTAGCAGATAAGTGAAAGGTTAGGTAAGTAAAACGGTAAGAGTACAGGGTTGGTGGGGTAGTTGGTGGTTTAGAGTTGGTTTAGCTGGATAGGATCGGAAAATGATGACACAATGGCTTTAAGAGGTGTATTTTGTCCTTTTTTTTAAGAGAGGTTTTTAAGATACAGGTACTAAGTTGGCTAATGGGATCTCATAAAGTAAACAGCTTGAGAGGCCTTGATTGTTTTTTAAAGTTGAAACACTAGAAGCAGACTGAATGGGTGGGACGAACTCAGAGAAGCAGGATTTTTAGTTTTTTTAGTTTCAGTAGGCTTTGCTGGAATCTCAGCAGGGTTTGGAAGCAGTTGTACATCGCTCCCTGTTACAATCTCTGTGAGTTTTCTCTTGATATTTTCCTGCTGCTGGAGATGCATATGAGATAACCTGTTTTTCTGAATTTGCCTCTGGCAAAGGTATGCTTATGGGATGTTACTATGTTTGAAACAGTTAATTAGCAATAGTTACTGTACCTATTAATTTTGCAAGCATTTTGATAAGAGTTACAGCTAAGCTAATTCTTTCCTTTTTTGTTGTTTTGTTGTATTTTACTTATAATATATGACTATAGTATGTTTTACGTACTGTTGAATTGTTGACCAATCAAATTGCATCTGGAATGCAACACCTTATGCTTATCTTTAAAATAAGGAAACGTTAGGGTCTAGGTTATTTTATTAATATATTGTGAGGGAGTTTGGTCTAGTCCACAAGAGATGGTTGGGGTGAAGTCATGTCAGGTCAGGAAGCTGTTGGGCCAGGGCAAAGGTTGGGGTGTTGAGAGGATTGAAGGTAGCACTCAAATTGGGTCGAGGTGGTAATCAAAAAGTTAAGAACTAGTTTGATTGGATCGGTTGGAAGGATAACTAGGCCTTTGGAGGGTAATTGGTTGGTTGGGGTTAGTCTGGGAGTTAGGCCATGTCAGTTCAGAATGGTGGATGAATAGTCAGTTGAGATGAATCAAGGGTAGTCATTCCAGAAAGTACTTTTCAGCTCAAAGGTGTGATTAGAAGGCCAGCTGGTGTGTCAGTGGGGGATTTGGGAAAAATAGTTTTGGAATTATTCATGTATTAAATTCAATTTCAATTGACTTAATATCTCCTGGATAGCTATCTGGTAAGTACTACAGATTTCTCCCAAGTTTCTTGCTCTAGCTCAGAGTTAGAGACATTTAAA
This sequence comes from Stegostoma tigrinum, assembly GCF_030684315.1. Classification (NCBI taxonomy): domain Eukaryota; kingdom Metazoa; phylum Chordata; class Chondrichthyes; order Orectolobiformes; family Stegostomatidae; genus Stegostoma; species Stegostoma tigrinum. The sequence goes on along the minus strand of NC_081367.1, from coordinate 36,930,968 downwards.
GGGGTTCTAGGGACTGAGGCAATTGGCCATCAGAAGACGAAAATTCCCACGCTCACAAATGTCTTTCAGGAAAAGAAATATGCCATCTTCACCTTGTCTGGCCTAAATGTGACTTTAGGCCCACAGCAATATGGGTGATTTTCAACTGCTCTCTGAAATGGCCTAGCACGCCACTCAGTTGTATCAACAGTATGAAGTCTCAGTAAATGCATGAAACTGGACAGACCACTCACATCAACCTTGGCGCTGGAAAAGGCAACAGCAGAAACAACACTGTCAACTCTGCAAAGTCGTCCTCATTAACATCTGGGGACTAGTACCAAAATTAGGAGCACTGCCTCACAGACTACTCAAGCGATAGCCCGACATTACCATTTTCATGGAATCATACCTTATAGATAATGTCCCAGACACCACCATCACCATCCCTGAATATGTCCTGTCCCACCAGCAGGACGGACCCAGCTGAGGAGGTGGACTGGTGGTATACAGCTGAGAGGGAGTTACCCTAGGAGTCCTCAACATTGACGTTGGGCCCCGTTATATCTCATGACTTCAAGTTATACATGGAGGAAGCACTGAGGATGGTAAGGGCCAAAAAAGTACTCTGGGTGGGACATTTCAATGTCTACTTCCAAGAGTGGCTCAGCAACAGCACTACTGATCGAGCTAGTCAGGTCCTAAAGGACATAGCTGCTAGACTGGGTCTGCAGCAGATGGTGAGGGAACCAACAAGAGGGAATCATATACTTGACCTCATCCTTACCAATCTGCTGCCTGGAGATGAATCTGTCCATGATAGTATCATTAAGAGTGACTGCTCTCCAGTTGTTATGGAGATGAAGGCCTGCCTTCACATTGAGAATACCCTCCAAGATATTGTGCGATCCTATCACTGTGCTAAGTGGGACAAACTCTGAGTGGATCTTGCAACTCATGACTCAGCATCTATGAGGCATTGTGGGCTATCTACAGCAGCAAAATTATACACCAGCACAATCATCAACCTCATGTCCCAGCATATCCCCCACTCAACCATTACCATCAAGCCAGGGGATCAACATTAGCTCAATGGAGAGTACGGGAGGGCATGACAGGAGCAACTGCAGACAGAACTTGAAATGGTGAAGGTTACCAAACAGGACATTTGTGTCAAAAAGAGAAGCAGCAAGTCATAGATAGCGCTAAACGATCCTGCAACAAACAGATAAGATCTGGAGGATGAGACTCCACAAATATCCCCATCCTCAGTGATGGAAGAGCCCAGCACATCAGTGCAAAAGATAAGGCTGAAGTATTCACAGAAATTTTCAGCCAGAAATGTCGAGTGTATGATCCATCTCGGCCTCTTCCCATGATCCCCAGTATAACGGATACAAGTCTTCAGCCAATTCAATTCACTCCACGAGATAATGAAGAAACGATTGGAGACACTGGATAGTGCAAAGGCTATGGGCCCCAATAACATTCCAGCCGTAGCCCTGAAGACTTGTGCTCCTGATCTTGCTGCTCCCCTAGCCAAGGTCTTCCAGCACAGTTACAGTACTAGCATCTATATAGAACAATGTGGAAAATTGCCCAGATATGCCCTGTACACAAAAACCAGGACAAATCCAAATGGGCCAATTACTGCCCCATCAGTTTACTCTCGATCATCAGTGAAGTGATGGAGGGTGTCAACAACTGCGCTACCAAGCAGCACCTGCTCAGCAATAACCTGCTCAGTGACACCCTGTTTGGTGTCCACCAGCGTCACTCAGCTCCTGACCTCATTACAGTCTTGGTTCAAACATGGACAAAAAAGCTACATTTCAAAGGTGAGCTGAGAGTGATAGTCATCGATATCAAGGCTGCATTTAACCAAGTGTGTTATCAAGGAGCCCTGGAAAATCTGGAGGTGGAAAACTCCCTGCTGGCTGGAAATGTATCTAGCACAACGGAAGATGGATGCAGTTGTTAGTGGTCAGTCATCTCAATACCAGGACATCTCTGCCCGAGTTCCTCAGGATCGTGTTCGAGGCCCAAACATCTTCAGCTGCTTAATCAATGACCTTCGCTTCATCAAAGTCAGAAGTGGGGATGTTTGCTGATGAATATACAATATTCAGCATCATTTGCAACTCCTCAGGTACTGAAGCACTCTAACAAGATCTGGATAATACCCAGGCTTGGCTGACAAGTGGCATGTAACATTCATGGCACAAAAATGCCAGGCAATGACCATATCCAATAAGGGACAATCTAACCACTGCCACTTGGCATTCAATGGCATTACCATCACTTAATCCCCCCAATCCACATCTTGAGGGTTACCATTGACCGGAAATGCACTGGATTCACTACGTAAACATAGTGGCTACAAGATCAGGTCAGATGCTAGGAACACTGTGACAAGTAACTTACCTCCTGACTCCCCAAATCATGTTCGTCATTTCCAAGGCACAAGTCAGGTGTGTGACAGAATACTTTCCTCTTGCCTAGATGGGTGCAGCTCCTACAATACACAAAGTTTGATACCATTCAGGACTAAACAAGCTGGTTGATTGGTATCATATCCACAGACATCCAATCCCTCCATCACCGATGCTCAGTAGCTGCAGCGTGTACTATGTAAAAGATGCAATACAAGAATTCAGCAAAGATCCAATTACAGTACCTTCCAAACCCATGACCACTTCCATCTTGAAGGACAATGGCAACAGAGATATGGGCTCATCCCCTATTTCAAGTTCCCCTCCAAGTCACTCACCATCCTAACTTGGAATTATATCACTGTTCCTTCACTGCTGCCCTGTCAAAATCCTGGATTTCCCTCCCTAATGGCATTGTGAGTCAACCTAGAGTTGATGGGCTGCATGGCTCAAGGAGGCTGCCAACCACCACTTTCTCATGGGCAGCTAGGAACAGGCAATACATGCTGCCCAAGCAGTGGTGCACATGCCCCACAAGTGAATAAAAATAAGTCATTCCCATGTAGTTCCTTTAGTCAGACTTCCAGAAGATCACAAACAAAAACAGGAGTTGCTGGAAAAGCTCAGCAGGTGTGGCAGCATCTGTGCAGAAAAAATCAGAGTTAATATTTCGAGTCCGGTGACCCTTCCTTAGAGTTCAGTTCTGAGAAAGGATGACTGAGGAAGGGTCACTGGGCCTAAAACATTAACTCTGATTTTTTTCTGCACAGATGCTGCCAGACCTGCTGAGCTTTTCCAGAAACTTCTGTTTTTGTTCCTGATTTACAGCATCCACAGTTCTTTCAGTTTTTCCAGAGGATCACAATGTGCATTTCAGTCATACGGCTGTCTCTAAAGATTCGGAGACTTGCCCCCATGCGTTTGAAACTAAGGAGATGACATTTCCCAAGCTAATTCCTCTCTGTCATATGCTTCTAATCAATGCAGAAAGTGGCAATTCTGTACAATGAGATCAAAGAACTGTGGAGGAGCAAATTACTGCAGGTACTGGAATCTGTACCGAAAACAAAAAATGCTGGAGATCACCGTGGGTCAGGCAGCATCTATGGTGAGAAAGCAAGCTAACCTTTGTCTCAAAACATTAGCTTGCTTTCTCTCCATGGATACTGCCTTGTCTGCTATGATTTCCAGCATTTTTTGTTCAAAGAACTATGGATGCTAGAAATCAGAAACAAAAACAGAAATTGCTGAGTATCTGTTCTGACGAAGGAGCACTGCACCTAAAATGTTAAATCTGCCTTCTCTCCACAGATGAGTTGAATTTTCTGTTGAGTTTTCCGAGCAATTTCTGTATTGCTGGTGGTAATACTGTTGAGAATACAAGAATACAACATAATTGGCAGTAGCAATTATTTTCTTTAAAAATGAAAGCAGCAAAGCTGGAAGCCACAGGAAAAGTCTCAAGCAGGATTTGGGACAGTACCGATGTTGCATTTACACCAGGATCCCAATATGAAAATCTCTATAGAAATGCTGCTGTCTGGACTACGAGTGCTTGATTTGTAAGCTGGCCTGATTGGTGGTCTGAGTGGACAGCAAGCCCAAATTGGGCTGTATAAGTTGCAGTGCCTTCCAGACTACCTAAAACCATTGCAGAACCAAATAAGTAAGTAGTGAAAATCAAGTGAGACATTGAAAACAAGAGGTTGCATAGAATCTACACTTCAGACCTCCCTAGGACAACCTGAGAGATTTTGCTGAGCTACAGGAAATTCTGCAGGATCAACTCTGTGTCAAAATTAACTTTAGAATTCATTGCCTCGAGCTGATCGCTTACCGACAACAGCTACAAGAATCAGTTGATCGGGTCATTTCTAGGTGTTGTGACAAGGGCAATAATTATAATATTTTAGAGGATGAACAGTCTGCGAGTATAATGGAATTGATTAAAGCCTGAAAGCCTTCAGAAGCTTTGCAGAAAGAACTTGGGTTTAAAAAAAGGGCCGTGACATCAACACATTGCTGAAAGACAACAGAAAACCTGAAGCCACTATGGTCAGACAGCAAGAATTGAGTGCTGATACCAATGTCAGGGCAATAGACAGGACACAGAATTAAACAAGTTATGTGGGAAGTGTAGTCTGTTGCACTCACTGTGAGATGGTTCTATGTTCCAAGATCTTTGCAAATCATGCAGCACAAGAAGATAGTGGGTTTGCCTATGCAGGAAATCTGATTCCAAAAAGCTATCAGAGGCTAAATTAGGATACAACCAAACATAAAAATGAACATGCATTACCTGATGTGTTATAAAGCAGAGGTTAACACCACCCCCACTTCTGAGAACCAATATTGAAACATCCGAAGCGGAGCACCTCCCCCCATAACCTGTTAAAAGGAGTGTGAAAAGGAGTGTAACCCATCTTTCAGTATCTTCCAGTGGTTAAATCAAACAAATCCCTGACACTCAGAGACAGAAAGGATTGTAAATGCCTGAAGCTAGAGTCAAAAAACGTGGAGCTGGAAAAGCACAGCAGGCCAGACAGCATCTGAGGATCAGGAATGGCAACATTTCTGGCTGAAACCCTTTGTCGCAATTGGGGAGGGGGAGGGAAGACCAGAAATAAATAGTGAGAGGGGAATGGGGCTGGGGTGTGGGTAGGTGGGATGGAGATAGGTGGATGCAGATAAGGGATTATTGTGGTCTGTCAGTGGGAAGGTTGAAGTGGATAGGTGAGTCGGAAGAGGGACATATTGGGGGTGAAGAGATTTTGAAGCTAGTGAAGTCAATATTAAGGTCATTGGGCTGTAAGTTCCCAAGGTGAAATATCAGGTGTTGTCCTTCCAGTTTACATTTGGCCTCACTCTGACAGTGGAGAAGGCCAAGGATGGACATGTCACTAGGGGAGAGGGAAGGTGGAGTTAAAGATGGTGGCAACCAAAAGGTTGAATTGGTTGGTGAATGCAGAGCACATGTGATCCAAAACCTAGTGCTCGAGTCTGCATTTGGTGTCCTCGATATAGGGGAGTCCACACTGGGAGCAACAATGGATAAGGTTAGTTGAGGTGCAGGTGGATCTCTACTGAATTTGGAAGGATTGTTTGGGGCGTTGGGCAGACAGCTCAGGTGTAGCGCCGCCTGAAGTTGCAGGGAAAAATACAGGGTGTGGTAGAGGGGTTGGTGAGGACTGTGGAGCTGATGAGGGAGATGCAAAGTGAATTTATCCTGAGGAAAACTGACCAGGATGGGCAGAGAAATATCTTTTTAGTGGTGAGCACTGATTGTAGGTGGCAGAAATGTGAGAGGATATATGTTGTATTCGGAGGTTGGTGGGTGGTATGTGAGGACGAAGGGGACTGTATCCTTTATGCTGCTAGGGAGAGAGGGTTTGAGGGCAGAAGAGTGGGAAATGTGGTAGATGTGTTTGAGGGTATCCTTAATCACAGAGGAGAGGAAACTATGGTCCCTAAAGTAGGGGGATACCTGGGAAGTCCCAGATTAGAGAGCTTCATCCTGCGAGCAGATGCGGTGAAGGTGGAGGAATTGTAGGTATGGGATAGAATTTGTGCAGGAAGGTAGGTGAGAGGAGGTGTAGTCGAGGTAATTGTGGAAGTCGGTAGGTTTAAAATGGTTGTCAACGTGAGTCGGTTACTGGAGATGGAGACAGAGAGGTCCAGGAAGTAGAGGGAGGTGTCAGAAATGGCTGAGGTGAATTTGAGGTTGGGGTGAAAAGTGTTAGCAAAGTTGATGAATTGTTCAAGCGCCTTGTGGGAGCACAAGGCAGCACTGATGCAGTCATCAATGTAGTGTAGAAAGAGGTGAGGGATGATGCCAGTGTAGTTGTTGAAGAGGAACTGTTCCACATAACCTACAAAGGTACAGGCATAGCTCAGGCCCATGTAGGTGCCCATGGCCACCCTTTTGATTTGTAGGAAGTGGGAGGAATCAAAGGAAAAATTGTTAAGGGTGAAGACCAATTCTACCATGTGAATGACAGTGTCGATGGAAGGTGTTTGGACCTATGGGAGAGGAAGAAGCCACACTCATGGGGGACACAGGTGTACAGGGACTGAACATTCATAGTAAAGATGAGGTATCGGGGCTGGGGAATTGAAAGCTTTGGAAAAGTGGAGGGTGCGGATTTGTCAACGATGTAGGTGGGGAAATCCTGGACCAAAGGGGAAAGTAGGAGGAGATGAGCTTGGTGAGGCAGGAGCAGGCAAAAACAATGGGTCAGCTGGGGCAGTCAGGTTTATGGATTTTGTGTAGGAGATAGAAACAGGCGGTGCGAGTTTGGAGAGCTATCAGGTTGGAGGCTGTGGACTGGAGATGTCCCAAGGTGATGAGGTTGTCAATGGCCTGTGAGATGGTGGCTTGGTGATCAGGGGTGGGGTCATGTTAAGGGACATGGTAGGACGAAGTGTTAGAGAGTTGGTATCTATTTTCAGCAATGTAGAGGTCAGTTCGCCATACTACCATCGCACTCCCTCTTGTTGGCAGGTTTAATGGTTAGGTTGGCGTTGGAGTGAAGGGAGGAGAGAGCTGTGCCTTCACTAGCTGTAAAATCCCTGACACTCACTTTATAATCAACAAGTAACAATTTATTTAGCTAACTCTAACAGTGGACAAATCAACTACACTATTAACAAACTGAATAAATTCATTCTAACTACTAAATATTCTTGAATAATGCAAGATTCTAATGGTATGCTGTAATAATAAATATAAGTCCCACTTACATAACAAAACAATAAAATTTAATCTCTTAAAACTACAACCAGGTTATGTCTTCCGAGATGTTTTGTGCCTTCGCTGTTGATTCTTCGGTCAGAAATGCTTTCTTTGTGAATTCTTCTGTCAAGAATCTTAGCTAGGAGTCCCGTGGTACCATTGTGAACAAATGGTGTTTTCTCTAAGAGCTGAGAGCTGTTCTCTCTAGCAGATGGCAGTTAGTTCTCGTGATTTTCCAGCTGCTCCCCTCTTTTATATACCTGATGACATATCAATTTCTTTAAATTGGATTGGTCCTAGGTTGTCGAAACCATTAGATACCATTTTTGAGGACCCTCTGTACTTGCATACTTTCAAGCTGTTCACAGACATCTCCAAGCATAAAAAAGCACAATCTTTTAAAGGGACCATGCAGCTCTTTTCCCCCTTACATTTTACAAGTGCTAATATTTTACAGATACCAAATTCTAACATACTGCCTCCCACTTCCACAAATACTCTATCCAATTTTGCAATACTGAGAGCAATAATGCAAGCACATTGATGAGTTTGGCAGCAAGACAAACCAGACTGAAGATCCTAAGCAAAAGAGCCTTCAACCAGATGGTGAGAGGCTTTCACACTGTGAATGTGTCACATTGTGTGGCCAAAGTCAAAAGGAATTTTTCAGCGCTATTAACAACATTTGCCCAAAGAAAATTGGTAAACACAGGTTCAAGTCCAAAATTGGCATAGAGTCAGTGTAAAAATCTTAGAATTCTAGAATAGGCAGAATTCTGAAGGTTATGTTGCTGGAACATTGGAAGGCAATTATATTACCCACAGTAGCAAAATCTACCATGTATAGTGGAACATCAATCCTTTGCTGACAATTAAACACAACTAAAGCAATTCTGCTTGGAAACTGGTATACATTGCTAATTCTTCCTTTATGTCAGCATGTTATATGTTGCAGTTGTGTCCTACAGAATCATTTGAGATGCATTGGGTAGATTTACTACCACCAGTTCTTCTTCATGGTATTAGTCTAAATTACAGATACCAGAGGGGAATGATGCCTGTTTGAAGTGTTTTGCAGAAGATAGGCACAACCTTGATAAACAGCAATTAGATTTATTGCATGAAACTGAAAAGCTGGTTACATTTAATCTGAGATGCTCAATAGTCTCTAGTAAGACTTCAGGCTCAATTAAAAATTAAGTACTAATTTCTATATACTAAAATGACCTAGCACTCGAAGAACAACTTAGGGATATCCACAAAACACTGGTTAGCTATTCCCAGGAGAAGTCCTTGATATTCTGATGGGTGGAGCTTATCTGATAATTTATTTAACCCTTTTAGTTCATTAGAAACCTCAAGTATTTTATGTGATGAATATGAATAAACCAGCGACAGCAACAGTCCCATATGTATGGAACTCAACATTGTGATTATTCATGAAACCACCTGGATACTAGCTGCAGTAGGATGGGTCAAGAATAGTCATGTTGGATCAATACAGGATTTACATCAAACTTTTGCATGATTGGAAAATTCAAAGATGATGCTGTGTTGTAGTCCAAAGGAGATACAATTCTGTTAGTCAGCCCTCCCAGAATGTGCCATGTTCACATAGAGAATAAGCTTAAAAGCAAACACGGCAAAATGGAAAGTAATGACATGGTCCATCATGTATATCAGCACATATACTAGTGCCGTTCTATTACATGCATGCTAAAGAATGATGATGTATTTAATGACTCTAAACGTTTCTTGGAAGAGATTGCTGCACAAAGTTTCAACATCAGAAAAAACATCCAAAATTCACTGAAGCTAAATTGTTTCCCAATATTGGTCAATTGGGAAAAGAATCTCAAGAAATTATAAATTTTAGAACATGTCAATATTGCATTGAGAGGAGTATACTTTGATCTATCTATCAATCAGGATCTTTTCTAAAAATTTAGAGATTGAATTACAGGAAGTATTCCTGAATATGTGCGTATTGTCAACAATTATGCAGTGATTGGCAAAACCAAAGAAGAGTGTGACGACAATCTACATTCACTGAAAAACTCATCTTCAACAAGAAATGGCTGTCTCTAATGGCATGGTCAAAGATGTACAGCACACGCTTATACTTCAAGATAAAGAAGATCAGCAAAAATGTCTTGAATTTTTTAACCTCCTCGCACTATGCATCCAAAACTTTTATGTTAAATATTAGAAGATTTGTGTGTTAAAGACACAAGGTTTTTTGCTTTTTACAGCTTTACATTTGTTATGACAAGGAGCTATTTATTATCAAATAAATAGGCTTGGTGGTTTAGCCATGGTAAATGTAGGATGATGGGGATAGAATTCGGAGGCTGCGTCTGAGTGGGATGCTCTTCAGAGGGTCAGTGTCGACTCAATGGGCCGAATGGCCTGTTTCTGCACCATGGGGACCAATGATTCTATGATCAAGATAGGTAATAGTACAATCAGATATACTTCAAAATATACCTTTAATGGTTAATAAACTAAACTAAATTTCAATGACAGATCCCAAATTCCTAATTTTTGAATGTAACAAGTTCAATTTTCAGCTCAACTTTCATTAAAATCACAGTGATGGTACAATTTCAGAACTGCATATGGAAAACCATATTTCCCTTTCGACAAGATATTTATAATCAGATGTCATTTTTGATAGTTAAGAATCGCAAAGGCAATTTTAAAAGATAATTGTTCCTAGATCATGTTTAATCTTGTACATTGGAAAAAAGAGAATGTGAGCCTCACTGGTGAGGCCAGAATTTATTGCCCATCCTTAATTGGTCAACCGCAAACATTCCTTTGACAAATTTTCATCACTTAGGTCATATTCCAAAGTTAAAACATTAAAAGTTCTGGAATTTGATTCTTGATCATTGTCTGATGATATGTGCTGAAAATTTCAAATACAGAAGGATAGAATTAGGTTTGATTGTCATTCTCATTGTAGCCAAGTGACCATGGCCCAAAATTGGATTTCTAAATTGACCCATTACTGGAGATATCAGGCCTTGCAGAAAATTGGCCAAACTAAATTAAACAGCAGCTAGCAGCCAGCGGCTAGCAGTTATCAGCTACAGACAACAGAGGAAATTAAACTCAAAGAAATTATAAAAGTTCCAGGGGAACCATTAGAGCCAGCCTGATGGTTGTGTGTTGTAGAAGAGTCAATTAGACCAACTGGCATCTTGACTGCTGAGTATGTGCACTTTACACCTCCCAACATAGCAACAGTGAGGGGTGTTGATGCAATCGCATTGGATAATTTGAACACAACCCATGACCCCATTGGTAAAAGACCAGAGAACATTCTAGAATGTCAGTGACAAGTAAGGATAAGAACACTGACTTGGGTGCCAACTTCTCAGCAAAAGTTCGACCTAATCCAATGAGGACCACATAGCTCTGACGACCTGGAGAGCAAGAAGGAGAGGCAGAGAGAAAAGATCCACACTAATCTTGCAAGACCCACCTTTATGGAAGAGAGCCAGCATGCTACATCAGAGAAAGAGATTCCGATAGTTCCAATAGCTTAAACACGTGGATCATTGCAGGTAACATCCTTTCTCAGTTGTACAGAGATGGATAAAAAATAAATATTGTGGCAATTTGGGAAATGCTCACTTAGTGTCTTAATAAGGAATATTTTATTAATAAAATCAGGTTGAACGGCAAACCAAATTCTGTTTTCCTTTGTCCACCTCACTGACAAGAGCACCTAGGCAAAGTGTTTTTACTACATAAACTGGTCAAAATGCCAAAACATGGATAGCACCAGCATGGTCAAACATACTTCCAACACTGTCTCGTAGCTGAACTTTCCCTTTCGTTCAAAGTTTGGCAATGGGCTTGTTATGTGTTGATTGACATGCCCACCATCCCAATTGCCGTGATAACTCAATAAAAACCTAAAGAGCTGCGGATTCTGTAAATCAGGAACGAAACCAGAAGTTGCAGGAAAAGCTCAGGAGGCCTGGCAGTTTCTGTGAAGAAAAATCAGACTTAACGTTTCGGGTCTGGTGACCCTGCCTCAGAACTGTTCTGAGGCAGGGCTACCAGACCCGAAATGTTAACTCTGATTTTTTTCTTCACAGATGCTGCCAGGCCTGCTGAGCATTTCCAGCAACTTCTGTTTTTATGCCATGGTAGCTCACTTGATCGCCTGTGAAATAGCTTGTTTAGAAACGATGGACAATCAAGGGTGAGTATCTCATTCTGTCAACCCCAGCACTTAATTCCAGTCCCCATAAGCTGCAGCTTCTAAGTCTGAAAGTCCACCAGCGAAACCCTGCTCCTGTGGGGTATTCCAGCAATGAGAAGGTAAGTCGTTTTTAGCTTCTTGCCACAAAGTTGTGGTCATGGGGAGAGGGTGATTGAAGGCAGAGGCAAGGATGATGGCTTTCAGTAGCCTAGCCTTTGTACGTATCTCTGCCTCTGATTTACTTCAGATTGGGGCATTTGGAGCACATCCAAACTCATTAGGTCTCCACAGTTATCTGATCAAACAACGAGACACTTTTCTAGTCTGCCTGGGAGGCATATGGGAAGTGGCAAATTGGGATATTTAAGTAAATGCGTTAGGGCTGCAATTGCTGATGGATTGTGGATGACAATTAGAGATCTTCTCATGCAGAGCTCAATTGCTGAGATGGCAAGAAAGAATGAGATTCTCTCTATGGCCAACTTGCCAATTATTTCACCTTTTTAACGCCTTCAGCAATGAGAAAATTCTACTGCATGCATTCGCATTTATTTTACCTATCTGGAAAAAGTGCCAAAAGATCACTTCCATGAAAGGAAAGAAAGGTCGTATGACTCTTATTCTGGTGCAAAAGCTGTAGGGTTGATAATAAAATTGGCTTGGTCTCACATTTACGATATGACAGTGATTGATTTTGCTATTTGCTACCTTAGTCACAGAGATATAGAGTTGTACAGCACGTAAACTTGCCCTTTACTCCAATCGTCATGCCAACCGGGTATCTTAAATTAACCCAGCCCCATTTGCCAGCATTTGGCCCATATACCTCTAAACCCTTCCTATGCATATACCTACTCATATGTCTTTTAAAGTTTGTAATTTTACAGCCTTCAACTCTAGCAGCTTATTCTATGCATGACGCTCTGTGTGAAAAAGCTCAACCTTAGGTCCCCTTTGTTATCTTTCCCCTCTCACCTTAAACCAATGTCTTGATATGCAATCTCATTTTAACTTTGTATGTAAGATTTAAGTGATATTTTAGCAACGTTTTCTTGGTGATTATGAAAATAATTTATAAATAACTCTAATAAAGTCACGAGGATTAAATAATTTGAAATTATAATTGTAATTAAATATAATCTCATTATAATACCGTCTTATATGTTGCCAAGTGAAATAGTGAAGACATAAATTGCTGTATTTGTTTCAAATTAATTACTTAACTTTTGCCAAGAGGGGGCACATCTGTAACAGAGACAGAACATTGAGAGTGTTCCTGAGTCCTTTGAATTCAAACAGTGATATAATGCTTTTGCAACAGTGCTTTGATTTTATATATTTTTCTCTACTGTGCTGAGGGAAGAAATTGTTTTTGAATACGTTGGCTTCCTGTGGTGCATGGTTTCTGCTGTACTGGATGCAAATTGTATGTTAATCCAGCTACTGCTGTGAACAAAAATCATCATCAAAGCTGCCATTGTTTGCTGTGCAAAAGACCAAGGATTTAAGCAATGTAAAATGCTACTTAGTGTATTCTAACAAAAAGCATTCCACACTTTACAAATGATTTTGGCTTAATAGAGGTAAAAACACCATAACATACATGAACTCTTTTCATGGTTAAACCTAACAATATTACATTTCCCCAAAGATGAATTCTATTTAGGTTAACATAGTAAAATGCAAATATGTTCACTTTTTTTATAATGAAATCAGCTAAATGATCAACATGAAATGATAATATTTCGCCAAGATTAAATTTATTAAAATTTGAGAATGCAAGTATTTTTATACCACTAGTTCTTCTTTATAGACAGTGTCTTGGGATCAAGGATAAGTTGTTTCCATTCTGGTTCTTATGCCTTCTGCCTGATAAATCCAATGCATATCCTGAAGTCAAAATTCAGGGCAGGTGATGCTTGACAAGTCATGTAGAAGTCTGGAAGTCTGTGCATTCTCTTCAATACCTCAAATTTGCTTCTGCATGTTCTAACGAAGATCATCAATGTGTGCATTCCTGAATCAGATGTGATTGGAACTGCCGATGCTGGAGTCTGAGATAACAAGGTGTGGAGCTGGAGGAACACAGCAGACCAGGCAGCATCAGAGGAGCAGAAAAGCTGGTGTTTTCGGGTCTGGAGTCAACTTTCCTGCTCCTCTGATGCTGCCTGGCCTGCTGTGTCCCTCCAGCTTCACACCTTGTTACCCTGAATGAAATGTGTGTTCTTAATGAAACTAAAACATGCTCAGATTGAGACAGCCATTGTTGAAGTAATTTGATTTACATGCCCATAACAAAGAGTGCATCAGAGATGGCAATATAACAAATGCCCACTCTTACAATAAATTATGTTATCCCCTATCTTGTAGTTACCCCAATTAAACAAAATAATGTTAAAATGTTAAATTTTGCATGCATAATTTATCAGAATACAATATAATTAAACCAATATCAACAAAACCTGAAATTTTTAATGTTAATCTTAATTAAACATATGTAAGAACAATATGACTAGAGTAATTTATGTTTTAAAAAAGTTATTACAACATGTTTATCAATGATAATAATGATAGCAATAATGAAAGATTAACAGTTTCTTGTCCTATCATACTTTCAATTAATCCATGTAACTTTTTTCATTTTCTATCTGTATATTTCCTTCCATTTCCATTAGCTTGATACTACTCTCTCAACAACTCTTGTTTGTTAACTCTGAACTTTGACTTCAACAACCAATTCTACTTAATGATTGGGACTGTGACATTGATTGATTTGCCTTGATCAAAGACACTTACTCATTTTAACAAAGTGTGAAGCTGGATGAACACTGCAGGCCAAGCAGCATCTCAGGAGCACAAAAGCTGATGTTTCGGGCCTAGACCCTTCATCAGAGAGAGGGATGGGGAGAGGGAACTGGAATAAATAGGGAGAGAGGGGGAGGTGGACAGAAGATGGAGAGAAAAGAAGATAGGTGGAGAGGAGAGTATAGATGGGGAGGTAGGGAGGGGATAGGTCAGTCCAGGGTAGATGGGCAGGTCAAGGAGGTGGGGTGAGGTTAGTAGGTGGGAAATGGAGGTGCGGCTTGAGGTGGGAGGAAGGGATGGGTGAGAGGAAGAACAGGTTAGGGAGGCGGAGACAGGCTGGGCTGGTTTTGGGATGCAGTGGGGGGAGGGGACGAGCTGGGCCAGTTTTGGTATGCAGTGGGGGGAGGGGAGATGACAGCTCATCCCCTCCCCCCACTGCATCCCAAAACCAACCCAGCCTGTCTCTGCCTCCCTAACCTGTTCTTCCTCTCACCCATCCTTTCCTCCCACCTCAAGCCGCACCTCCATTTCCTATCTACTAACCTCATCCCGCCTCCTTGACCTGTCCGTCTTCCCTGGACTGACCTATCCCCTCCCTACCTCCCCACCTATACTCTCCTCCCCACCTATCTTCTTTTCTCTCCATCTTCAGTCCGCCTCCTCCTCTCTCCCTATTTATTCCTGAACCCTCTCCCCATCCCCCTCTCTGATGAAGGGTCTAGGCCCGAAACGTCAGCTTTTGTGCTCCTGAGATGCTGCTTGGCCTGCTGTGTTCATCCAGCTTCACACTTTGTTATCTTGGATTCTCCAGCACCTGCAGTTCCCATTATCACTCACACTTACTCATTTTGTTTTTTGGGTAAATTGCAAACTTATAGTTTCCTTGTGATTTTTTTCTCTGACCTATGCACTTGAGTCTGAAGGAATTTAGACTGTAGGAGGCTTAATTACTATGTACTCCTTTTACTAGATTTCCTTTTTTAAGCAAATAGTGCACATGACGCTGATAGTCTTGCTTCAATCTTCACTACATATGTGAATGCATCTGGTATCTTTACAAATACTGAAATCACATATTCCATTTGATGACCATGGTGGTTTGATGTGGTATAAACTATCTGATTTATATATATTTAAATATCATTTATTTTAAGTTTGCAAATTGAACTTTAAGTTAGGAACATAGCGATTTTCTGTCTGCCTAAAGTTAATAATTAATTTGCATGTATTTCTGTAGCCATAGTGATTTCTTTTAAAATAGTTTTTGAGAGCTATTTTGGAAGCCCCCCATGGGTTCTTGTTTACTTTAGGATTTTACGACTTAGCAAGGTAAGCATTTGTACCTCAAGGATTCTGTTAGAAAGATCTGCTCTGGGAGTATTTTTTAAGATTAAAGGAAATGCCCATAGCTTTGAGGGAGAGAATTTTTGTTTCAGTTTTAGTTTAAGTTATGCAGTTCTGTAAAGTTCTTTCATGGGTATGCATTCAAAGAACAGCATTGCTGGGAAGTGGGAAATATTGTAAAACTACATTACCCTAGCAGAAGGGGGTAATGATAGGCTCAGACTGGAAGTATTGGGATAAAATCCCGATGAGTTAATGAAACTAATTTTGTTTAAACTCAAATATATGATAGTTTCAGCAAATGGCTATCAATGTTTTGAGTTTAGGAACTAAAGTCACAGTTATCTTGAATCTATTGAGGTGTTAAAGAAAGGGAAACTGTGTGAGTACAGTACAAGGGAACTGTACTGATTGGGCACTTTAAAAGGATTTTTTTTCTTTTAAGCTTGTACCTTTACTGTCTGTTTGAAATTCTTTTAATTGGTATTATATGTAAACTGATTGATTGATTCATTCTATTTTATCTACATCTCTTTTACAGTTTTCTTATGAAAATCAAAATCTGCAACATTGTGTACTCATGTTTCAATGAGAAACCATTTCATTAAAACCAAAACAATGCAGGCTATAATCTATCAGGCCGTATTTCAGTCAGGATTTGCAGCATTGTCCGCTCAAGTTTATCTGAAAGGCTACCTCATTAAAACCAAAATCAAATCATCCTAAGATCAGCCAGGATCCTAACACTATGGCCTCCTGTCCAGCACTGAACTGTCTCCGTTTCATGCTTGATGTATCATGAATAATCTTCACTTTATCAAGCTTTTCTTTTAACTTATGTTAAAACGAGCATCCCCTTCCAAGATTATGACCACTTCCATCTAGAAGAACAAAAGCGGCAAATACATGGGAACAGCACCGCCTGCAAGTTCCTCTCCAAGCCAGTCACCATCCCAACTTGGGAATGTATTGCCATTTCTTCCTCATTTCTGAGTCATAATCCTGGAATTCCCTCTGTAATAATATTGTGGGTCTACCCACAGCATAAGGAATGCAACTGTTCAAGAAGGCAGCTCTCTACCACCTTCTCAAGTGCAACTAGGGACTGGCAATAAATGCTGGTCCATCCAACGAAGTTCATGTCCATGGAGTGAATAGAAAGAAAATGTTATAACCCCATTTGATGTTATTACAGAAGAAGTCAGATCTCAGATAGAAATCTGACGTGATGGAACATATTTTGTTTTTTTTTGTTTTAATAAGGTGGTCTTTCACTGAAACCCAAGCATGCAATGCTGCAGATTTAATTTTAGCGATAATATAAGAGGTTATTACGCAAAAAATACAGAATAAATACAATATATAAAATAGAATAAACAAAAGTATTTATATATAACATGGATTTAAAACTTTTAACATACAATCCCATTAAACCTACTGTATCCCTTTATAGTACTCAAACGGCAGCGAGAATTCCCTTCTCTATCATTTATATTAAACTTAACTGAATTCTTGTTTGGAACTCTCAAACTAAACTCCTTACACTGAGGTAACCTATTTAGAGACAGAGTCGTAGAACTGTACAGCATGGAAGTAGACCCTTTGGTCCAATTCACCCATGCTGACCAGATGTCCTAAATTAATCTAGTTTCATTTGCCAGCATTTGGCCCATATCCCTCAAAACTCTTTCTATTCATACACCTATCCAGATGGCTTTTAAATGTTGTAATTGTACCAGCCTCCACCCTTCCTCAGGCAGCTCATTTCATACATGCACCATCTTCTGTCTGTGAAAGTTGCCTCTCAGGTCCATTTTAAATCTTTTTCCACTCACCTTAAACCTATGCCCTCAAGTTTTGGACTTCCCACCTAGAGGAAAAGACTTTGGCTATTCACCTTATCCATGCCCCTCACGATTTTATGAACTTGTATAAGGTCACCCCCCCTTCAGCCTCTGATGCTCCAGGGAAAATAGCCTCAGCCTATTCAGCAAATAAAAACCAAAAGAACTGCAGATGCTACAAATCAGGAACCAAAATAAAGTTGCTGGAAAACCTCAGCAGGTCTGGCAGCATCTGTGGAGGAGAAAACAAAGTTAACATTTCGGGTCCGGTAACTCCTCCTCAGAACAGCCTATTCAGCCTCTCCCTATAGCTCAAACCTTACAACCCTGGCAACATCCTTGTTAATCTTTTCTGAACCATTTCAAGCTTCACAACATCCTACCTATAACAGGGACTGCAGAACTAAATGCAGTATTCCAAAAGGGGCCTAAACAATGTCCTGTACAGCCATAAATTGACTGCCTAGCTCCTATACTCAATGCACTGAACAATAAAGGAGAACATACTGAATGCCTTCTTCACTCTCCTATATACCTGCGACTCCAATTTCAAGGAACCATGAACTTGCACTCCAAAGCCTCTTTGTTCAGCAACACTCTCAGAACCTTACCATTACATGTGTAAGTCCTGCCCTGATATGCCTTTCCAAAACGCAGCACCTCACATTTATCTAAATTAAACTTCATCTGCTAATCCTCTTCCCATTGGCCTATCTGATCAAGATCCCATTGTACTCTGAGGTAAATTTCTTTGCTGTCCACTACACCTCCAATTTTGGTGTTATCAGCAAACTTACTAACCATTCCTCCTGTGTTCACATCCAAATCTCTTGTATAAATGATGAAAACCAATGATCCCAGCACTGATCCTTGTGGCACTCCACTGGTCACAGGCCTGTAGTCTGAAAAGCAACCTCCACCACCACCCTCTGTCTTCTACCTTCAAGCCAGTTCTGTATCCAAGTGGCTAGTTCTCCCTGTAATCCATGTGTAACTTTGCTCACCAGTTCACCATGAGGAACCATGTCGAGTGCCTTATTGAAGTCCAAGTAGATCATTTCCACTGCTCTGCCTTCGTCAATCCTCTTCATTACTTCTTCAAAAAATTCAATCAAGTTAGTGAGGTACAATTTCCTAAGCACAACGCCATGTAGACTAACCCTAATCAGTTTTTAGCAATTCTAAACTATCTGCCTTCTTCAGGAGAAACTGTTTTAAACATTCAACTTTATCTAGGACTTTTGCAATTTGAAACCTAAATGGCTTTCCAAACAATGTGCTTCCCTTCAGCCAAAACAAAAAAGAAAATTCTGGATCCTTCCAGATGAAGTCTGCTGCACTATACTGTTTACTTTTGTCTTTATAAAACATTCCCAATGTAAAAAAATTCCCATAAGCCTCTAACAGTTATCTCTCTCCTACTGTTTTATTTAAAAAAGACAAAATTACTTACAAATTAATCTATAAGCCCGTTCAAACCACCAGACCAAAATCCATATGCCACTAGTTCAAAATCCAAACTCTATATTAAATTATAGTAAAATAGACATGGATCACACACCTTATATTATACTTAGTTATTGATGACAGGCTTAGCAAACTAAACCTTGTTCTTAGAATGTGTTTAAATGCTAACACATTAGGTGAGCAGCCTACTCTAGAATGTGAGGTTATTTTGTCACAGAATAGAAATTGTTGAGATAATGCTAAATAGCTCATGAAAATTAATGCCTATCTTGTCACCAAGCATTATTTCTGGAAAGGCCTCTTCATAATCTGTATACTTTCTTCTGTGGTACAAAGATTCAATGTGGTGTTTATTAGAGTGTGTTTGACTCAATTCTTTCTCAGAAATATTTCAAACTCTTCTGATATACACTGTGGATCATTATCAAACACAACGCATAAGGTGCAAACTCATTTCTCAAAAACTCAATAGATTTGACATTTGTGGCATTGTGCATAGGCTCAACAGTTATCCATGTACTTGTGCTGTCTATCAAATCCTTTCCTCAACAAAGCAGTTCACATGAACTCATTCCTATAGGTTTCTTGTGTTTAATCATGGAATGAAAGAAACCTCATTTGTATTGCTTCTCCTACAAAGACACACTGCATAACTTTTGAGCGACTCTTAAAATATCTCTACATTTGGATACCAAAACTATTTCTTTCTCCTGCTTTTATATGGAAAGTCCTTGTGTGCTCCTGATGAAGTTCTCGACAAATCTCTCTCTCAACTTTGTTGGAATAATGACTTTTAACCCAATTGGAGACAACCTTAATCTATACTCAGTTCATGTCTACAACTAAAATACCATCATTTCACTCTTTTGGTCAGCCACTTATGGCCTAATGAACAGCCTCCCGAATGTCACATTCTTGCATGATTCTTCACTAGTCTCTGTGCAGATACTGGCATGTCATTTGAAACGTAAGTAGCCCAATGACTATGAAATGATTCAGTATTCATAGGAAACCTCAAAAGAATGTCCAGATTAGTGCACACATGTTTGATCATTTCTAATATCCTGTTGTTGCATCATCAAAATCATGCCCATCTCTGAAGCTTTGCTGCTGGTAGAGATGGTATTACCTTCTTTGAACTAAATATTATTATGACGGCTTGGTGGACAGTTACCAATGTCAACTTTCTACTGTATATTGATGGAACCTAATAATCCATGCATGAATGCCAATGCGTGACAACTTGTGCGTAATTTTGATTTGACTTTCTTAACGTATGTCAAACTTTTCTTATTCTCGGGATGTTGGCAGTACAGGCTTGGCCAACTTTTTTGCCCACCCCTAATTGCCCCTAAGGAGGTGGTAATGAGTTGCTGTCTTGAACCACTGCAGTCCATGTGTTGTGGATACACACACACACTGTCTTTGTTTCCAAGAGGTCTGAGTAGTCTTTGAAATGTCATTTGAAATGACTGCCAGACTACTCGGACCTCTTGGCATTATGGTAGCCCACAAACCCACCAACACACTAAAAAGCAGCTAATGAACTTAAAAGACCCTATACAGACAACAAGCAAAACGAACATCATTTACAAAATTCCTTGCAAGAACTGTGACAAACACTACATTGGACAAACTGGCAGAAAGCTAGCCACCAGGATACATGAACATCAACTAGCCACAAAAAGACATGATCCACTATCACTAGTATCCTTACATACAGATGAGGAAGGAAACCACTTTGATTGGGGCAACACATCTATCCTAGGACAAGCCAAACAGAGACACGCACGAGAATTCCTAGAAACATGGCATTCCAACCGGAACTCCATCAACAAACACATTGATTTGGAGCCAATCTACCATCCTCTGAGAAAAAGAACAGGAAATGACATCACCAACACAGGAAATGACATCACCAACCCAAGGAAACCTAAACTGATAAATAGAAAGCGGGACATAACACCACCGCTTCACCAGAGGCTCACTGATGATGTTACCTAGAATGGTGACGAAACGTCTGAAAACTAACCTTCCAGCTCAGCGAGCAAACTCACATCCAGAACCTCAACCTGAGCTACAAATCTTCTCAAAACTTGCTGTTAAAATAGCTTTTGTGCTCCTGAGATGCTGCTGGGCCTGCTGTGTTCATCCAGCCTCACATTTTATTATCTTGGATTCTCCAGCATCTGCAGTTCCCATTATCACTTTTAACATATTCTACCAGTTTTACAGAAAACTGATTAAAAACATTCATGTGCCTGCAGCTTTCTTTAACGTATCCACACAGCTGTTGAGCATTTCATTTGATTTAGGGTGACCAGATTTAGAAAAGTAAGCCATGGCTCCATGATGGCTGACAGGTTGGGCAACCTGGGAAAGGTGGGTTGTCGTGTTAGTTCCAAACTTACATTTTCTCATAGGAAGTTGTAAATGTAATCTTCACCTGCAGAATTCTTAAAGCTTTTAAAAGAATTATAATTAATTCAGTTTCCTCTCAAGGCTGTGTTTACCTATTTGTCCAAGTCTACATCTGGCCTTTACCTGCCTTGCTCCCTTCCCCCATTTCTTCTACCTGTTCCTTATTTCATTCTTATTCCAGTTGGTGGGCTGAAAGGTGTATCAACTTTAAATTTATATTTCTTGATCTGCCTTGCATAAAATCTTTTTGAAAACTTCCAAAACAGTAAGATGCTCTGTCAATTCCTTCCACTGTTCATCACAGTTCTGCCAATATCATGACCCTATTCCTACATAGCTGCCCATGAATACTGACAAAGTCATGAGTCTAATTCTGAATATTTTTGCCATCCTTCTCCCCTTTAAAGTTGCGTGTCAGATGTGACTCAGTGGTAGTACTTCATGGCAGGAGGTTTTGAGTTTCAAGTCAATCCAATCTAAATCTGCTGAATTGTCTAATTGCCATCTTTTGATAAAGTAAAACTCCATGTTGGGAAGGAATGGGGGACGTAAATTACCTAAATATAGACTGGGATACTGGTAGCGTAAGGGACAGTGAGGAATGAGTGTTCCCAAATTATGTTTACAGTTCAACAGGAAGTATGCATGATTGGAGCTGGTCCTTGGAAATGAGATGGCCAGAGGGGGAGCATTTAGGAGACAGTGATCATTGTATCATAAGATTCAGTTAGGTGTCGGAGAATGGCATGCAACATTTCTGAGTAAGAAGGATCAATTTCCAGACAGCTGACTTCAATGAGATGACAACAACAGAGCTGAGCAGGACTGGTTGGAATAAAAAAAAGACATGTGAATGCTGAAAATCAGAAACAAAAAGATAAATTGCTGGGAAAACTCAGTAAGCCTTGCAGCATCTGTGGATAGAGAACAGAGTTAATCTTTCAGGTCCAGTGACCCTTCTTCAGAACCATTCTGAAGGGTCACTGGATCCAAAATATTAACTGTTTTCTCTCTACAGATGCTGCAAGACCTGCTGAGTTTTTCAATGAACAGGTTATTGATGAGCAGGTCGCTGCTTGTTACCACTGTTAATGATCCTGGATGGATGTAAATGATTTCACGGTCTTCTTCTGAAGAAGAGCAAGTTCTCCCAATGGCCCAGACTATATCTCAAATAATGCTACAATAGATTATTGAGTCATTATCACATTATTGTTTGAGGGAAACTGCAAATTATCTGTCACAGCACTTGCATTATAACAATGGCGACACTGACTATAAAGCACTAGGGGACATCCTCAGACACTAAAAATGCAATTCTTTCTTTAATATCAAACTTCTGCACTGATTACTTTTGAGAGCATTTTCTACAAAGCAGCAAACTAAGATCTGTGCAGCTGCCCAAGCTTTGTGTAGATCCCCAGATTATGGTTCAAACTGCTTCAGAGTAGACACAGGATATATCAGTTAGTTCACCAATAGTATATACTGTGTTAATTTAATATAATTTAAACAGATGGCACTATTTCAGTTTGCCATTCATTATTTCTTCTAAAATGTAGATAGAAACATGATTCTTGGTGAAAATCATTTCTTAAATTAAATGTACCAAAAACTCATAGGTTTGAAGACTCATATTAGATCACCTTTTAAATCCACAGAAAAATATTTAATCCTACCAAAAGAAAGAAAAGCACAAAATATTATTATGTTGAATTTAAGTTGTCTATTGAAGAGCTGGTAAAAGGTTGTGTTCTCGTTTTATTTAGTTTTCTTATGAACATTGCCAAAAATAGGAATAAACATTTGAACACCTAATAAAACTAGATACGAATGTTAACTCTTTTTCAAAACTTCAGAATAAAATATGGGTATTTGAGTTTAATTATTTAGATGTTGTCCACAATTTCTGTGAAACATTCATTGTGTATTTTGCATCCTAACAAACACACAGTTCCCCAGCCTCAGTGGTATTTTTCTTAGCTCCTTGATGTCATTGTGCTTTGCTAGAGTTACCATGGTGATGACCAATCACGCTGGAGAGGTGCTTGTTGGAAAGAATAGCACAGATTTTTGCCTTATTTGGCTTAATGTCTTTAAAATTCATTATATTTTTATGAGACTATAACATTGCTGACTACAAGTTGACTTGTTCATAATTTAAGACATACCTTCAGAACCAAAGTGCAACTAAAAAAATCTGTTACATAAAATTAAACCAAAGTATGATGTATTATTCATAAAATTATTTTGTAGAATATACAAACATTATTGTCAATTGTATTTTTTCCCATTGTTACTCTCATTACATCTTTTTAAAATATGCTTTCTTTTGCTCTTGCTTCAACCCTCATCTAGACAATGCACTGTTCCTCAGCAAATTATGTTTTCTTGATTTCTTCTCACTCTCACCCAATTCAGGCTGCTTCTTTCCTTAATGATAAGTGGTCGATGAATGGAAGCAACCTCAGATAAATTCTATACTGATTTTTCCCCCTTCCACATTGGGAAGGTATTGAATTCTACTTGGCATTTTTACAGTGGAACAGTTAAAATTGGGAGCCTACAGCAAAGGAGAATTAAAAAAGGGATCAAGCCAATACTTAACCTTATGTCAAAGAATTGACCTTTTATGTGTTATTTCACAACATGGTGTTTTCAAGATGTGAAAAGAGCATGAAAGAGAATGCGGTCAAGGTTCTCATCCTTTTTATGATAACTCTATGGTTAATGATTCCTGTATTGGAAACTGTGTCGCTGTGCACTCACAGTACATTTATCAGGAATGAACAAAGGTTATCCAGTGGAAAAGCAGACAGTTTGAATGCAGGCAGGGTACTTGTTCTAACTCTGAAGTTATTTATAGAATCAGCTGCACTTTATGTGGAATCAAAAGCCATGATATTCTATTTTTTGCAAAAAGAATCATACTAAAAGTAAAATGATATAAAAAAGGACAGTGGAATTCACTAGGTAGCTTAAATGTTGCAAACTGAAAATAAAGAGCTTTGTGTGTCCAATATTAGTCAACAGAAAATGCAACCCTTTGAAAAGCAATTATTTCTTATTTATATTGGTCTTGATGCTTGTTAAGTAAATATTTTTATGCCCAAGATAGTAATAATTCAGGAACTTTATCTGATGTGAAGCGTTTTTATCACTTATCCATTATTAAAACTATTTTGTATTGCCTTTTACGAAAGATAACTTGAATTATTATTTCAAAATGCAGGAATTAGTTTGCATTTATCAAATGTTGTACGGTTTGGTCATAATTGTGACTGATAATTGGTGCACTTTTACTCAGCTAAATAAAAATCCTGAACTTCCATATTTTGTCTAAAAGTATTTATCCAATATTCTATATTTTGTCATGCATTCTATGACATAGTAGTTTTATTATTAAGCTACATTATTTAAACAAGTTATTCCATTCTCATGAATAAAAATAATTAGTTTCTTTTAGCATCAGGGACAGGAGTAATTATTAACTTCATCAAATGTATTCCCCATGGTGGGTTAAATTTTATTTCAAAAGGAATGGTGCATAAAAATAGCAAAGTCTTGCTAACAGTATAAAAGGCACTAGTCAGGCCACAGCTGGAATACTGTGAACAGTTGGGCCCCTTTCTTAAGGAAAAGTGTTATGGCATTGAAGGCAGCCCAGAGAAGGTTCACTCACCTGATCCCAGATATGGAGGAGTGTCTCATGAGGAAATGTTGAGTAGATTAGGCTTGTACTTCCTGGAGTTGAGACGAATGACCATCAACTTTATTGAAACACAGAAGATTGTTGAGGGACTTGGTGAGAAAGATGTGGACAAGTTGTTCCTCCTTGTGGGAGAGTCTAGGGCCAAAGGGCATAATATCAGACTAAGAGGTTGCACATTTAAGACAGACATGAGGAGGAACTTATTCTCTCAGAGAAGAGTGAATTGGTGGAATTCTTTACTGCAGAGAGCTGTAAAGGCTGGGTCTGAACAGTTCTTCAGAACTGTTCTGAAGAAGGTTCACTGGACTTGAAACGTTAACTCTGCTTTCTCTCCACAGGTGCTAAGAATTTCCAGCAATTTTTGATTTTGTTTCTGATTTCCAGTATCCACAGTTCTTTGTTTTTCTTGAAATCAAATCTTCTGGAATTGACTGAGAGTAACTAGACTTGATTGTGGATTCAAACTACCACATTGTCTCAAAAGGGCGAAAGAATATCTTCCAGACTAAAAGTGTTGTCAATACTCTTACATTGAGACCATACAGAAGCAAAGCTCTGACATCATTAGGTATTTTTTATAAGCAAATACAGCCGCTATCTCAGACCACAAAGGCCAAGGTTGACGCTAATCAACTAAGACCAACATCACATTTGGAAAGAGGATATAAGGCAACCAATCTGGTCTTTTTTTAAAAAGCAAAGGCTTTAACTTCTGTCTGAAAGACATAGAACAACAACTGTTCAGTAACAATGGAGAAAGCAGCAACATGACTGGACCTGGAGACTGCAACATCATTAAGTTACCAAGCGACCCTTTTTCAGCCCACTAATATAGAAAACTGACCTGTGGTTTCAAGACTACAGTAACTCATGTTGTGACTGGCCAATAGCAGGCTTATCCTTTTTTTTTAACAAAGCCAGTCAATCACATGAATCAGAAACTATTATTTTATTCATAACTTGCAAGCATGCACTATTCTCTAAAACTACATTTCTCTGAAGTGGCTGATTGAATGATGTTGAAGATGCAATAGATTTTTGGGTAATGCGTGAATAAATATTTCCGTTTGTTGTTCGCACACTCGGGGGCTTAAGAAACAGGCATTTCCTCCATTTTCAAAAACACCCTGAATGTTGACAATAACAGAAGAAAACGATTATTTTAGTCCTTTCCCATCGCTGTCTGTATCAAAGTTTCACGCTCATCAAGAATCAGAATAGCTGAATTTGACATTAAAAGAACAAATTGGAAGCAATAGGAAAACGTTGAAATTGCTTCTTCAACTAGTTGGCTTCATGTATATTGCTTTTAGAAAGTAGAATGTTCAAACTTAACATGGAATCTTTTATAGAAAAGAGGGATTTGACTTAGGGTAGCTATCTTTACAACTGAACAGATTAGAGCAACAGCTAATTAGGTGAAACATTGTGTGAGGAGAAAGACAACAAATCCTGACATAGTAAATATGGTGTAAGATAACAAGGTGTAGAGCTGGATGAACACAACAGGCCAAGCAGCATTGGAGGAGCCGGAAAGCTCTTAACGCAAGGGTCTAGGCCCGAAACGTCAGCCTTCCTGCTTCTCCGATGCTGCTTGGCCTGCTGTGTTCATCCAGCTCTACACATTGTTATGTCAGATTCTCTAGCATCAGCTGTTCCTACTATCAGAGTAAATATGGTAGTTAAGCACTTTCCCATAACATCAATATCACACCTGAGAGTTGTTAACTGACAGTAGAGGAAAATGGCAACACGTGGTTATGAGCTAGCATGCACCAGCAGGATGCCCAGAGATTACAGCCATTTAGTGATATATGCTAACACTGAAAACAATAAGCTACAACAGTAGCTTCATGTGCAATACTTGTAGAAGAGCCTGGCTCTCTAAGAATGGTCCCTTTAGCCATCATGAAAGGTTCCCAATATTAAGAAACGCTACCTAAAATCTATTATTTTGGGTATGACCATCAGCTTTGAAAAGAAGAAGCCAACTACTGACTTTTCATTGGTACATTAATTATTTTACACAGTAAGTGGCAGTATGTAGATGGCGTTCCCTATGGATGCTTAGGAGTATTAAACAAGGCAACTCTCCTTGCAAACTTATGTAGCAACACTTGTATTTGTCCAAGCGATCAGCAAAGGTTGAGTTGTAATGTTGCTTCTTTGCTTGCCTGCTCTCACTTATTAATTGAGACTGGAAGTAATTCATCATTCTCCATCAATGATACATCACGTCAAAGAAAATTGGGACAATGACATTTAAATGTGACTTTTTTTTCTCTAGCCTGGAATTCATACATTAAGCCAATACATTTAATATATCAAAGAAATATTATACATATTATTATAATAATGAAATTGTATTAAGAACAATCTACTGAATTTTAGATAGTGTATAAATAATTTATCTTTCTATTGAAAGAGATTGGTGTAGTAGAAATTACTTCTGAATCTTCTCAGAAACATTAATGATTGCCATATACACCAAGTTAAACATATTTACCATTTTTTTGAAAGGAGGAGTACATGTCCAAACATCTACTTGGTCAAGGCTATGCCTGATTTCATTGATGATTTTCTTTATTAAGCAGGCCTACATTTCAGCCTTCTCTCATTTCAGTTAACTGTTCTACTAACATCAGCTGGTCGGCATGGAAGGTACTGGTTCTTCAGGGGATCCAAAATATCACCTTTAAGATACCAGATTCCAACATGAGATTCTCAAATCAGAACCATCAATAAATCTTCCTGAACAGCTTATTCACAATGACACAAATGAATAAGCTCAGTAGTAACTTTTAAAATGTTAGTATTGTAATGATATAAGTTAGAAACAAGAAAGCTTTAAGTAAGTATTTAATCTACTTTAAGAACACTGAAGTTAAGGTAGTAACAGATGCAACTCAGTTTCATGCCAGAAGCAACAACTCTGATCAAACCGTATTGTTTTATCAACCGTGCTGACATGATGCAAGTGATCACAATAGGATTAAAAGCAATTTCTGATCATACCAGCAACTGAGGAAGCTGCAGTACATTTGCACAATTAATCAAAGTCATGTTTAAAATGAGTTCTTCCCCAGCTCCCTTGACAGGACTTGTGATAAGTACTGAGAGAATACAAGAATGTGCTATAATTACACCTTGCAATCACATCACAATATTAGCTCTTCAGAAATTGATCATGCAATTATCAAATCATACAGTTCAGATCAAAGGCATTTGCTCCATTGTTCCTGCACTAATTCTTTCTAGAGCTATCCAATTTTTGCTATTTCCTTGTCCTTTCTTAATTGTCCTGTATTCTTTTTCCACTTTAACTATTCATTCAATTAACTTTTAAAAGTTAGTGTTAGTCTGCTTTCACCAAAATGTCTGGTAGTATGTTCCGGATCACAATACTTGGATGCAGTTAAGCTTGAGAGAGTGCAGAAAAGATTTACGATGATGTTGCCAGGCTTGGAGAGTTTCAGTTACAGGGAAAGGCTGAAAAGCCTGAGGCACTTTTCCTTGGAGTATCAGAGCCTTAGAGAGGCTTATAAAATCATGAGGAGCATGGATAGGGTGAATAGCCAAGGTCTTTTTCCTCGGGTAGGGGAGTCCAAAACTAGAGGGTGTGGGTTTAAGGTGAGAGGGGAAAGATTCAAAAAGGACCTGAGTGGTGATATTTTCATGCAGAGGGTGGAGCATGTATGGAATGAGCTGCCAGAGGCAGTGGTGGACACCGGTACAATTACACATTTAAAATGCATCTGGACGGGTGTATGAATTAGAAGCATTTAGATGAATATGGGCCAAATGCTGGAAAATGGGACTAGGTCAGATTGGGATGTCTGGTCAGCATGGAGGATTTGGACTGAAGGGTCTGTTTCTACACTGTATGATGGTATGACTTTATGATTCATGATTCCTCATGTTCTTTTGCTTGTCACCTTATATCTGTGCCCTTTGGATACTTGCTGATTTTCTTCTTTTGCCCTTGGAAACAATGGTAAAGTCATGAGCAGCTTGGGTGCAACACTGAACTCTATTTCGCTACTGTCATTCTCTGCATCTTTCAGGGCCTGAGTAGCATTTGGAAGAAATCCAACATATTTTTGTGTTGAATCCAACCATTAACATCCCAACATCATGATCATCCACATTTCACTTAAGACTGGACACATGAAAGAACCGCATCTGAGTATGCCTGTCCAAATGACCCACAATGCACTGCCACCTGTGCTGTGCATCTGTAAGTGGGCCCATGTGGTACAGTTAGATATGGTAATATTAAACAAATTTTGCATCCAATTATTCCTGATTTACTTGATCAAAACAATCCATGATCTTGAAGGCCTCATCCAACTCCTCTCTGTTCTAAGGAAACATAATCCAGGTTCTCCAGTTTCTTCACATAACTGAAGTCGCTCACCCTTGGTATCATAATAGTCAAGCTTATCTACACAATCTCCAAAGTCTGTTGTATGGTGTAGAATAATTTTTCAAAATCATTTGCTGTCATCGCTGTACAGCCACCATTATGGACTTGCTCTTCTTCATTGTTAATTATTTGTATAGAAAATGATTCAGCTTCTTGAAGTTATAGTACTGCTTTCCCCATGTTGTACTTTTCTTTTTGTAATGTCCTGGGCATGATTTTCGTCCTGTTATCTGGTTACACCCTTTCTGATGGTTTGTCTGCTGTTATTTCTTCCCTTTTCCCAATATGTTATTGGCATTTGGCGTGGAACATCTCTCAGCATAATATAAAATATCAGCTTCTTCTCCCATTATCACACTCTAGCCCATGATTGACTACTTCAGTGCTTCTGCACACTGTTGTATCCTTCTTGAGAGTACACTTCTCTTCACTTAATAGATATGTTTTCATATTAAATTTATTTTGCTTAAGATAATCCTCTGATGAGATAATCTTTGTTATCCAAACTCACATGATTCAGCAAGATGTATCAATGCTAGTCTATAGATGACCATGAAACAATTGATTGTTGGTTCACTACTGTACTTTAAGAAAGGAAACCTGCTGTCCTTACCTGATCAGGCCTAAATGTAACTCCCAACCCACAGTAATGTGGTTGACTCTGGACAATTTGGGATGGACGATAAATGTCGGCCCAGCCAGTGATGCCCACATGTTGTGAATGAAGTTAAAAAACATAGTCAATGGTTTCCCTTCCCTCTGAGTGTTAATCTTGAATGCATAATCTTAGTAAGTAACATTAATGTGGTGTTTTAAGCACATCTTCAAAGTTCTCATAAACTTTGCTGATTGACTTTTCTATGCCACCGTGAGACCTCAGCTGCAAGACAACTTGTAGCACTTCTCCCCAACAGTGTCAAGAAATTTTGCTATTCTTATTTACATAGTTTCCTTGTTTAATTCAAATGCCATTTAATATTTTGCGACTGAGAATGGAGAAGACTTCCAATACTGCTTTAAAGCTCCTTTTTTTTGTAGCAGCAGAGAATGAAAAATTCACAGCCATTTGGACTCACTTCACACCTAAAGATTGTAGACCTCCATTTTAATTCTTCCTTTATTTTGCAGTTATTACCCCTATTATAGCTCTGAAAATTTACTTACTCTTTGCATCACACTTCTGAAAATTGAATTCATGGAATGCCATTAGCGGCTCACAGAAATGAAAGTGAAAACATTTACAGCAGAGGTAGAGATCATATGCATTTGGAAATCTGCTAATACGTAATGTACAAATGCCTTTCTCCGAATAATGATGAAAGAATCTGCTTCCATTAAAACTGGAGATGATTATGTTGGAGCTGAGGATGGGGGTTCAGATTTTTTTGACAATTTAACCTCCCATTTGGCTCAAACATTTTCCTATGCTGAAACACAAGCTTACTATGAAGAGTACACCTTGAGTTTAGGAAGTTTGACTTCAGACAGTGGAATTTTAGTTCCAGGGACAGTGGGTTTCATGAGGTATGGTGAAAGTGAGAGAATTGGTGTGGGGAGCTAATTGTTCAAAGACGATGGAGAGACTAACCTGGACATCATGGATATGTAGAACTGGGTCTGTGGTTGCAGATTTTGGCATCACGGGACAAGTTATAATTGAAGATGAAGAGTGGGCCGGGATGGAAACAGGAATAATTTCTATTGATGGTTTTGATATCAAATAGGCAATAATGGAAACTATCAAGAAAGCCTTACGGAGCTGAACAATGGAAGGATGGCATTGGAAGATGACAATTTATGGAAGTAGTTTTATATCCAAAAATATGCATCCAATTGAAAGTACAGGCAAATGGGCAGAGAGGGCAAGAATGCATCATTAGTTAGATATGGAATAAAATCAATAGCAAGAAACAGTGTAGGGTCAAAAGGCATAGAATCTGTATGGGTACAGTTGAGGAACCACAAAGAAAAAGCAAACACTGATGGGGGGTTGTGTGCAGGCCTCCTAGCAGTAGTCAGAATGGGGAGAAGGGAATAATTCAGGAGATAGCACCTTTCTTGCATGCTTTTTCTATTACAATAATCATGGAAACTTCAATTTGCAGACAGAGTGGGAAAATCAGGTTATAGCAGATCCCGAGCAAAGGAATTTGTGGACTATCCGCAAGATGGCTTTTTGGAGCAGCTTGTGATATACCCCACCAGGGAACACGAAATTCTGAAGTTGGTGGTGTATAATTAGATAAACGTGATTAGGGAACTTAGGGTAGGGAAACCCCTCAGCGGCAGTGACATTGACAGCTTGAATTCACCCAGTAATTTGAGAGGGAGAAGCTCGAATCAGATGTAAAGATAGTACAATTGAGTAAATTGTAGGTAACTACAAATACATGAGGGAGGAGCTGGCCAGAGTTGATTGGAAGGGGGGCCAAGCAAGTAGGACACTGACCACAGATTAAGGTCAGCTTTGGAGATCCATGTGGACTAAACAAAGCTGCCTGCACTTACATCATCATTTTAATACATAAATATTTAAATGGGACAACTTTATAGAGTCATAGAGATGTACAGCACAGAAACAGTCCCTTTGGTCCAACTCATCTATGTTGATCAGATATCCAAAATATATCTAATCCCAATAGCCAGCATTTGTCCCATATCCCTCTAAAGACTTCTTATTCATATACCCACTCAATGCCTTTTAAATGTTGTGGTTGTACCAAACTCCACCACTTCCTCTGGCAGCTCATTCCATACGTGCATCACCCACTGCATGACAATGTTACCCCTTAGGTCCCTTTTAAATCTTTCCCATCTCACCTTAAACCTATGCACTCTAGTTTAAGACTCTGCTACCCTACGGAAAACACCTTGGCTTTTTAACCTATATATGTCTGCCATGATTTTATAAATATCTTTAAAGTCACCCCTCAACCTCCAATGCTGTAAGGAAAATAGTCCTAGCCTATTCAGCCTCTCCCCTAATAGCTGAAACCCTCCAAACCTGGCAACGTCTTTTTGAGCATCAATACATTTGCATTTCCTGATTAATTGACATGTGAGTGAGAAGTTCACACGTTCAGAGATGGAAGATTAACCTGCATGTTAGCCAACTTGGAAAGACAACAGAACTAGACTCTAGAATACACACTGATCTATATTTCAATAGCTGCTTTTGAGCAACAGATTGGAGGGAGGAGGAAAATGGAATTTGTGGCAATAATTTTACCAAGAACTTTTCAAGTATCTCTGCAAACTTCACTATGGCAAGGGTACAAGTCCACCATTAAACAATTGTGGTCTCAGGTTTAGAATCTAACACTTCGAGGATTCTAAGGACTTTTTTTTTAACCTTTTTTAACCTACAAGGCACTCTCACTTTTAAATATATTGCCTAGTTCTGTGTGTTTGATGTTCATTCTTATTCAGGGTTAGTAGTTAATAAAATTCCTCTTTCATTTCTCATTCAAAAATCCTTGGTAATTTTCAACTTTGTATTCCACTGAACCATGTTTCAATTGAAGTATGATAGATACATGCTAAAAAGTGAAAAAAAGAATTGTTCCAACCAACCAAGAGGTGGTTAAAAACTGAACAGCTAATTTTCCCATCATCTGGAGTAAAAATTGCTCTTGAAAAACACAATGAAATTTCTGGAATCTTTTTGTCACAACTGACTAATAAAATGACATACTTTGGATAAATCCACATCAAAATGTTAACATAGAACATAGAACATTACAGCACAGTACAGGCCCTTCGGCCCTCGATGTTGTGCCGACCTGTCATACCAATCTGAAGCCCATCTAACCTACACTATTCCATGTACGTCCATATGCTTGTCCAATGACGACTTAATTGTCCTTAAAGTTGGTGAATCTGCTACCATTGCAGGCAAAGCGTTCCATACCCTTACTACTGTCTGAGTAAAGAAACTACCTCTAACATCTGTCCTATATTTTTCACCCCTCAATTTAAAGCTATGCCCCCCTCGTGCTCGCCGTCACCATCCTAGGAAAAAGGCTCTCCCTATCCACCCTATCTAACCCTCTGGTTATCTTATATGTCTCAATTAAGTCACCTCTCAACCTTCTTCTCTCTAACAAAAACAGCTTCAAGTTCCTCAGCCTTTCCTCGTAAGACCTTCCCTCCATACCTGGCAACATTCTAGTAAATCTCCTCTGCACCCTTTCCAAAGCTTCCACATCCTTCTTATAGTGCGGTGACCAGAACTGTACACAATACTCCAAATGCGGCCGCACCAGAATTTTGTACAGCTGCAGCATAACCTCTTGGTTTCGGA
Organism: Stegostoma tigrinum; assembly: GCF_030684315.1. Lineage (NCBI taxonomy): Eukaryota > Metazoa > Chordata > Chondrichthyes > Orectolobiformes > Stegostomatidae > Stegostoma > Stegostoma tigrinum. The sequence goes on along the minus strand of NC_081367.1, from coordinate 36,897,284 downwards.
GCTTGATCCCTCTATTAATAAAAGCTAAAACACTGTATGCCTTCTTAACAGCCCTGTCAACCTGGGTGGCAACTTTCAAGGATCTGTGTACATGGACACCGAGATCTCTCTGCTTATCTACACTACTAAGAATCTTACCATTAGCCCTGTACTTTGCATTCCGGTTACTCCTACCAAAGTGCATCACCTCGCACTTGTCCGCATTAAACTCCATTTGCCACCTCTCAGCCCAGCTCTGCAGCTTATCTATGTCTCTCTGCAACCTACAGCATCCTTTGTCACTATCCACAACTCCACCGACCTTAGTGTCATCTGCAAATTTACTAACCCATCCTTCCACACCCTCATTCAGGTCATTTATAAAAATGACAAACAGCAGTGGACCCAACACCGACCCTTGCAGTACACCACTAGTAACTGGTCTCCAGGATGAACATTTCCCATCAACCACCACCCTCTGTCTTCTTTCAGCAAGCCAATTTCTGATCCAAACTGCTATATCTCCCACAATCCCATTTCTCCGCATTTTGTACAATAGCCTACTGTGAGGAACCTTATCGAACGCCTTGCTGAAATCCATATACACCACATCAACCAGTTTACTCTCATCTACCTGTTTGGTCACCTTCTCAAAGAACTCAATAAGGTTTGTGAGGCACGACCTACCCTTCACAAAACCGTGCTGACTATCCCTAATCAAATTATTCTTTTCTAGATGATTATAAATCCTATCTCTTGTAACCTTTTCCAACACTTTACCAACAACTGAAGTAAGGCTCACTGGTCTATAATTACCAGGGTTGTCTCTTCTCCCCTTCTGGAACAGGGAAACCACATTTGCTATCCTCCAGTCTTCTGGCACTATTCCTGCAGACAATGACGAGTTAAAGATCAATGCCAAAGGCTTAGCAATCTCCTCCCTGGCTTCCCAGAGGATCCTAGGATAAATCCCATCCAGCCCAGGGGACTTATCTATTTTCACACTTTGTAGGATTTCTAATACCTCTTTCTTGTGAACCTTAATCTCACCTGGTCTAGTAGCCTGTGTCTCAGTATTCTCCTCGACAACATTGTCGTTTTCTAGAGTGAATACTGTCGAAAAATATTCATTTAGTGCTTCTCCTATGTCCTTTGACTTCACTCACAACTTCCCACTACTATCCTTGATTGGCCCTAATCTTACTCTCGTCATTCTTTTATTCCTTAAATACCTGTAGAAAGCCTTAGGGTTTACCCTGATCCTATCCACCAACAACTTCTCATGTCTCCTCCTGGCTCTTCTGAGCTCTCTCTTTAGGTCTTTCCTGGCTACCTCGTAGCCCTCAAGCGCCCCAACTGAGCCTTCACATCTCATCCTTCTTCTTCCTCTTGACCAAGATTCCACTTCCTTTGTAAACCATGGCTCCCGCGCTCTATAGCTTCCTCCCTCCCTGACAGGTACATACTTATCTAGGACACACAGGAGCTTTTCCTTGAATAAGCTCCACATTTCTAATGTGCCCATCCCTGCAGTTTCCTTCCCCATCCTATGCTCCCTAAATCTTGCCTAATCTCATCGTAATTGCCTTTCCCCCAGCTATAACTCTTGCCCAGTGGTAGACACCTATCCCTTTCCATCACTAATGTAAACATAACAGAATTGTGATCGCTATCACCAAAGTGCTCACCTACTTCCAAATCTAACACCTGGCCGGGCTCATTACCCAGTACCAAATCTAATGTGGCTTCGCCCCTTGTTGGCCTGTTACATACTGTGTCAGGAAGCCCTGCTGCACACACTGGACAAAAACTGACCCATCTATAGTACTCAAACTATCACGTTCCCAGTCAATATTTAGAAAGTTGAAGTCCCTCATGACAACTACCCTATCTCTCTCACTCCTATCGAGAATCATCTTTGCTATTCTTTTCTCTACATATCTGGAACTATTCGGAGGCCTATAGAAAACTCCCAACAGGGTGACCTCTCCTTTCCTGTTTCTAACCTCAGCCCATACTACCTCAATTGATGAGTGCCCAAACATCCTTTCTGCAACTGTAATGCTGTCCTTGACCAACAATGCCACACCCCACCTCTTTTACCATCTTCTCTCTTCTTACATCTAAATCCTGGAGCCTGCAACAACCATTCCTGTCCCTGCTCTATCCATGTCTCTGAAATGGCCACAATATCGAAGTCCCAGGTACCAACCCATGCTGCAAGTTCACACACCTCATTCCGGATGCTCCTGGTGTTGAAGTAGACACACTTCAAACCAACTTCTTGCTTGCCGGTGCCATCTTGCGTCCCTGAAACGTTATTTCAGACCTTCCTACTCTCAACTTTTTCGATACTTGAACTACAATTTTGGTTCCCATCCCCCTGCTGAATTAGTTTAAACCCACCCAAATAGCCTTAGCGATTGTCCCCCCCCCCCAGGATATTGGTACCCCTCTGGTTCAGGTGAAGACCATCCTGCTTGTAGAGGTCCCACCTACCCCAGAAAGAGCCCCAATTATCCAAGAATCCAAAACCCTCCCTCCTGCACCATCCCTGTAGCTATGTGTTCAACTCCTCTCTTTCCCTATTCCTCGCCTCACTAGCACGTGGCACAGGCAACAAACCAGAGACAACAACTCTGTTCATCCTAGCTCTCAGCTTCCATCCTAGCTCCCGGAATTTCTGCCTTAAATCCCCATTTCTCTTCCTACCTATGTTGTTGGTGCCAATGTGGACCATGACTTGGGGCTGCTCCCCCTCCCCCTTAAGGATCCCAAAAACATGATCAGAGACATCACGAATCCTGGTACCTGGGAGGCAACACACCAACCGTGAGTCTCTCTCATCCCCACAGAAACTCCTATCTGTCCCCCTAACTATGGAGTCCCCAATGACTACTGCTCTGCTCCTCTTCCCTCTTCCCTTCTGAGCAGCAGGGACAGACTCTGTGCCAGAGACCTGTGCCCCACTGCTTTCCCCTGGTAAGGCTCCCCCGCTCAACAGTATCCAAAATGGTATACTTATTGTTGAGGGGAATGGCCACAGGGGATCCCTGCACCGCCTGCCGGTTCCCTTTCCGGCTCCTGACTGTAACCCATCTGCCTTTTTCTTTTACCTGAGGAGTGACTACCTCCCTGTAACTCCTCTCAATAACCCCCTCTGCCTCCCGAATGATCCGAAGTTCATCCAGCTCCAGCTCCAGTTCCCTAAAGCGGTTTTCGAGGAGCTGGAGTTTGGTGCACTTCCCTCAGAAGTAGTCAGCAGGAACACTAGTGGTGACCCTTACCTCCCACATTCTGCAGGAGGAACATTCAACTGCCCTGACCTCCGTTCCCGTTATTCTAAGTTCCCAAAGAGACTGTTGAAAAATAAAGAATAAAAAATAAACTAGTTACCTTACCAATCTGGCGCACAGAACCTTTTTTTTTGGTTGGAGGAAGAGGATTGGTGGGAGACACTACCCGGGTAGTGTTTCGGGTAACGCAACCACACAAATATATTACCTCACTCACTTAGCAGACGCGTGTCCTCTCCTGCTCAGCGTACCTCCGCCTATTCATGAGGTAAGTTTTTAAAACAGTGTAAAACAGTGTTTGTGGTATCAATTTCTAATGTTCCCATTTGAAAATAATCAGCAAGTTCTTTGTGTCAAATTGATATTTATTTTCTTACAGTGTATGAAAGGTTTGTATTAGAAAACAGTTGTGAAACAACTTTGATCTATAATAAGAGATAACAAAGTGTAGAGCTGGATGAACACAGCAGGCCAAGCAACATCAGAGAAGCAGGAAAGCTGATGTTTCGGGTCGAGAACCTTCTTCACAAATGGGGGAGGGGGAGGGGATTCTGAAATAAATAGGGAGAGAGGTGGAGGTGTATAAAAGATGGATAAAGGAGAAGATAGGTGGAGAGGAGACAGACAGGTCAAAGAAGCGGGGTTTGAGCCAGTAAAGGTGAATGTAGTGGAAGGGTTAGGGAGGATATAGGTCTGTCCAGGGAGGACGGACATGTCAAGGAGGCAGGATGAGGTTAGTGGGTAGGAGATAGGGGTGAGGCTTGAGGTGGGTGGACGGGATAGGTAAGAGGAAGAACAGGTTAGGGAGGCGGGGATGAGCTGGGCTGGTTTTGGGATGTGGTCAGGGGAGGGGAGATTTTGAAGCTTGTGAAGTCCGCATTGATACCATTGGGCTGCAGGGTTCCCAAGCAAAATGTGAGATGCTGTTCCTGCAACTTTCGGGTGACATCATTGTGGCACTGCAGGAGGCCCAGGAAGGACATGTCGTCCAAGGAGTGGGAAGAGTAGTTGAAATGGTTCGTGACTTGGAGGTGCAGTTGTTTATTGTGAACCAAGCGTAGGTATTCCACAATGCGGTTACCAAGCCTCCATTTAGTTTCCCCAATGTAAAGGAGGCCACAGCAGGAACAGCGGGTACCATATACCACATTAGCAGATGTGCAGGTGAACATCTGTTTGATGTGGAAGGTTTTCTTCCAGCCTGGGATGGGGATGAGGGGGGATGTATAGGGGCAGGTGTAGCACTTCCTGCAGTTGCAGTGAAAAGTGCCAGGGGTAGTGGGGCTGGTGGGGAGTATCGAACGGACATGGGAATCATGGAGAGACTGGTCCCTCCGGAAAGCAGATAAGGGCGGGGAGGGAAATATCTCTTTGGTGGTGGGGTCAGATTGCAGATGGCGGAAGTGTCGGAGGATGATACGTTGGATCCGGAGGTTGGTGGGGTGGTATGTGAGGACGAGGGGGATTCCATTTTGGTTGTTATTGCGGTGAGCGGGGCGGTGTGAGGGATGAGTTGTGGGAAATGCGAGAGACACGGTCGAGGGCGTTTTTGACCACTGTGGAGGAGAAGTTGCGGTCCTTGAAAAATGAGGACATCTGGGATGTCCAGGAGTGGAATGCTTCATCTCGGGAGCAGATGCAGTGGAGGTGAAGGAACTGGGAATAGGTGATGGAATTTTTGCCGGAAGATGGGTGAGAGGAAGTGTATTCTAGGTAGCTGTGGGAGTCGGCAGGCGTGAAATGGATATCGGTTTCCAGATGGATGCCAGAAATGGAGACAGACAGGTCCAGGAAGTAGAGAGAGGTATCAGAGATGGCCCAGGTGAACCTAAGGTTGGGGTGGAAGCTGTAGTGAAGTGGATGAACTGTTCGAAATCCTTGTGGGAGCAGAAGGCAGCGCCGATAAAGTCATCAATGTAACAGAGGAAGAGGTGGGGTTTAGGGCCAGTGTAGGTATGGAAGAGGGACTGTTCCACATAACCTACAAAGAAGCAGGCATAGCTTGGGCCCATGTGGGTACCCATGGCCACCCCCTTTGTCTGTAGGAAGTGAGAGGAATTGGAAGAGAAGTTGTTAAGGGTGAGGACAAGTTCGGCTAGGTGGATGAGGGTGTCAGTGGAGGGGGAACTGGTTGGGCCAGCGGGACAGGAAGAAGCGGAGGGCCTTTAAGCCACCTGCATGGGGAATGCAAATGTATGGGGATGGGATGTCCAAATGGATGGTGAAGACAAGGTGTTGGGGACGAGGGAATCGGACATTTTGGAGGAGGTGGAGGGTGTGGGTGGTGTCACGGATGTAGGTGTGGAGTTCCTGGACCAAGGAAGAGAAAATGGAGTCGAGATAGGTGGAGATAAGTTCAGTGGGGCAGGAGCAGGTGGAGACAATCGGTCGGCCAGGGCGGCAGGTTTGTGGATTTTGGGAAGGAGAGAGAAGCCAGCGGTACGGGGTTGAGGAATGATGAGGTTGGAGGCCGTGGGTGGGAGGCCACCTGAAGTGATGAGGTTGTGGATGGTTTGGGAATTGATGTTTTGGTGGTCAGGGTGGGATCATGATCAAGGGGGCGGTAGGAGGAGGTGTCAGAGAGCTGGTGCCTGGCCTCGGTGAACTCGAGGTCAATGCGCCATACTACAACTGCGCCTCCCTTGTCCGCGGGTTTTATGGTGAGTTTGGGGTTGGAGTGGAGGGAGCGGAGGGCTGCACATTCTGTTGAGGAAGAGGTTGCAGTGGGTGAGAGCGGTGGAGAGGTTGAGGCAATCGATATCTTGATGACGGTTAGAGATGAAGAGGTTGAGGAAGGGTAGGAGGCCTTGAGGTGGTGTCCAGGAGGAGGAGGTGTGTTGGAGGTGGGAGAAGGGGTCAGTAGAAGGAGGGTTAGGCTCACAATTAAAGAAGTAAGCGCGGAGGCGGAGGCGATGGCGGTGGAAAAACTGTTCAATGTCCAAATGTGAATTGTATTCGTCGAAGTTTGGGTGGATGGGGACATAGGTGAGTCCTTTACTGAGGACTGACCTTTCACCCTCAGTAAGGGGGTGGTCTGGGGGGATGGTGAAGACTGGGCAGGGCTGGGTGCTACTGTCTCCTCTGAAGCTGCTGGCTGTGGAGGTAGTGGGCGGAGCAACATTGGCAGTGGGTGGAGCGATGCAGGCTGGTAAATCTTGGATGTTGGTGGCAATGGCGTCCTTGATGTCTGTGTTGGCCTTGGAAACGGAGGCGGTGGCATCAGCCGCGGTGCGGATGGCGTTGGCTGTAGCGGAAGTGGCGTACCGGGCGGCGGCGGATGTGATGTCATCCGTGGAATCTGTGCGTGCTCCAAAGGTGGCTACATGGCCAATGATGGCAGGCACATGGTGGGGAAGGTCCTGGGTAGGGTGGCAGGCACCAGTAAGTTTAAAGTACTTTCGGCTTTTAGTGTCTAATAAAGCCGAGTAGAATTGTGAGTTCAGGTGGTGGATCCTACGGAGAATAAAAAACAGGAGAGGTCCTTTGCAGGTCTGGGAGAGGGAGGCTCTGGCTGGGGTAGGCTTAACTGTAGTATCTGGAGATGCCGGCGCATTGCAGCAAATATGTATTTCAGGAATCGCAGGGAGAAATGCTTCTGAAGGATATCAACATTCTGATTGTAGTGGTCATTGTGGTTGGGGCCAAATTGGGAAGGCTTAAATGCAGACTGTAGTCCATTGGGAATGATCCGGTTCCATAGGCAGGTACTCAGAAAGGCAATATGGCTGCAGTACCTTGATCTATAATAATGCTGGAACAGCTCGTTTAATTTAAAAGATGTTGGCATGAATGATCTTGGTTAGAAAATATTAACGTAATTCAACTCCACTGAGACTTCAGTAGATACTTAGACTGACAAGCATTGATTTGTGTGTTGGAGATATTTTAAGGCAATTTGAATGATGCTTGTGTTTCCCTGTGTGTAGATAAAGCCTATATTTCTGATGTTGTTCTAAAGCGGATGGGGTTTTGCTCACATCAAAACCATGCATTGATCCTCTGCATTTTGTGGAAAAATGTATTGCCCCCTCACTCCTCTGACATCAAGAGCACAGCAATTATCTTCAAGAAGGCAGATAATTCACGCTGGGGTAACATGGGCTTTGTCATGTCCAGAGCAGGGAAAACCATGACACACGTTCTTTCCAGAATTGCTTATTTTCTCTAGCAGAGGAAATACTCCCTGCGACAGGGCATGCCTTTCCACCTCACTGAGGAACCTCTGACACGGCCCTTACTGCCAGACAGATCCAACGAAATTGTCGAAAAGAACACCAGGAAATCTTCATTGTATTCGTCAACCTGACCAGTGCATATAATTAGTGATGCCCACATCCTATGAATGAGGAACAATAAATACTCTGAGTTTGTGCATCCAAAGATTTGAATAAACAAAACAATCCTGCAACTGCATCATGATAATATGACTACAGCTACTTGAGTGGGAGACGTAGAATGGATGCCTTCAAAATCTGAACCATAGCCAAACAAGTCTGTGTGCTGCTAGCCTCCATACTATTTTTACTTACGAACTACCTGTAACCCTATGATTGTTATTTGGGGCTGTCTAATCTCCCATAAGCTTGTTGCTCGAGTCATGTTCACTTTGACAAAATCTCTTTATTTACAGATAAGAATATCTTTCCTACTAGTTATGTAATCTGACATAATTGCTACATCATTAGAATGCATATTTCAGATGTTAACCCATTACTCTACACTCAATGGCAGCTATTCACTTATCAAAGGTCAACTGAATTCTGGTGCCAGCATTAAATCTCATCAAATTGGAAAACTCCTTTGTCTCAGTCACCTCCCTGCCAAAACCAGACTGACTGCCACTGATATATATGGTTTACAGTTTGCTGATGATTACAATGTTGCTGCCCACTCTAAACCAGATTTGCCAGTGACTCTCAATCTCTTAAATTGTGCAAGCAAGGAACTGGACCTATCCTTGAATACTGATAAAACAAAATTCATATATCAATCCAAAACTAGTCAGACAAATATTCTGTCTCCGATAAATGTTTCAGGAGCAATATCGGAACCTGGTCTGCACTTCTCATAGCTTGGCACCCATGTTTCTAAAAAGGCCATCATTAAGGAGGAGATCTATCATCAGATGAGTTATGTCAGCTCAGCCTTCCACAAAGCAGAGCAATGAGTGTTTGAAAATAAAGGCCTCCACAAATCAATAAAGGTCCTAGTATATTTGTTAAACACAGTAATACCTGGACCGTGTATCAGCAACATATGAGAACACAAGAAAAATTTAACCAGTAACACATCAGCTGCATGTTCAGGGTTCAATGGGACAAATCTGCATGTCTTTCCTTTTTTTCCCTTTATTCATTCATGGAATAAGGGCATCACTGGCTAGGCAGCATTTATTGACCAGAAGGCAGTTAAAAGTCAACCACATTGCTGTGGATTTGGAGTCACATGTAGGCCAGACCAGGTAAGGATGGTAGTTTTCTTCCCTAAAGGGCATTAGTGAACCAGATGGGATTTTCCTACAATCGGCAATGGATTCACAGTTATCATTAGGCTCTTAATTCCAGGCATTTATTGAAATCAAATTCCATCATCTGCTGTGGCAGCATTCAAACCCCAGTCCAGAACATTATCTGGATCAACGGTTCAGCAATAATACCACTAAGCCATTGCCTCCCCCAAGTGAGGTCCACAAGAAGTCAAGCAAAACGCCTGCAAAATCGACTTTGATGGACAGGGCTAGCCAAAACATCTTCCTTGCCAGGTCTGGTTTCCTGAACTCTCAGAGGGCCAACATTCCATGTGAAGATGAAAGAAATGCTTCAAAGATAATTTGAATTTCTTCTTGATGTTCGGCAGCAATGATATTCATAATTTGGAAGAGTTCACTAATAATTGTTCAGCATGATAACTAACTTATCCATCAAGCCACATTATATTTTGAGTCCCAATTGTCTCAATGATAAGGCAGAGCATCAGCAGAGATAGAAAGCTTGAGAAGCAGATCCTGTAGTTTGAATCCCACCACCTTGTGAGACATTCTGGGCCATGCATCTACAGACTTCTGGGTCACAAATTGACCTATCCAGTTGCATGAAGACCTGGAACAGAAGCCCACAATCTTGAGTAGAAAGCATCCTTGATGTATATTTCAGATGTTAATCCATGACTCTACACTGAATGATGACTTTAGCAATGATGATGGTTCCCTATGTGAACTTCATTAAACCTATCTGAGCTAGGTCCAACGACTCCAATAGTGGCACAGGGATAATCTTTATTTATGGCTACAGACCTTCTCTAATGGCTGAGAGGCATTAAAGTCCATTGTTCCCAATTATGGGCTATCAGGGCCTAAAACTTGAAAAGAATTGCTGGCTAATCTTATTTCCTTTCTTTCCAGAATCAACTACTTCCTGTGGCTAAGGAAATGCACCCTGTAACAGACTGTGGTGTTAGATCTTACAGAGGACATCATCTTTGACTTAGTAAAAACCGAAAGAACTGCGGATGCTGTAAATCAGGAACAAAAACAGATGTTGTTGGAAAAGCTCAGCAACTCTGGCAGCATCTGTGAAGAAAAAAATCAGAGTGAACTCAGGTTCTGAGAATGGGTCATTGGACCCGAACTGATTACTCTGATTTTTGACATAGTCTTTGTATCTATGTAAATTATAGCTCACCTCAATATTGTTGACTGCAGAGAAAACAAATTATTTTACTGATGTTCTTTTGGCACCAGCAGTAATAGACTGCATAGTACATTGTGAAAACCTTGATAAGTATCAAACTTCTTTAGGAAAGTCAAACAAACAGGAGCAACATTAACAATTAATTTAAAGAAAAACTTTTTAAAATTAGCTTTCTCAAACTGCATCACCCGCCCATTAGAAAATCATAATCTAATCAATCAGAGTCTGCGTGGCTTTATGAAAGGAAAACTATTTCTGCCTAATTTATTTGTGATTTTTGAGGAAGTCTTAACTAGAGTGGATAGAGGGCAACCAGTAGATATATTGCGTTTGGACTTCCAAAAGGCATTTGACAAGGTAAACCACAAAACCTTAAGTCATAAGATCCCACAGCTTTGGAGGTAGGATATTGCTGTGGATAGACCATAAGGTATAGGAGCAGAATTAGGGAATACGCCCCATCGAATCTGCTCTGCCACTTGATCATGGCTGATAGGTTTCTCAACCCTGTTCTCCTGCCTTCTCCCCATAGCCCTTGATTCCCTTACCAACCAAGAACTGTTCTATCTCTGCATTAAATACACTGAATGACTTGCCCTCCACAGCCTTCTGCAGCAGACAATTGGCTAATGGGCAGGAAACATTGGTGATAATGGGTACTTTTTCAGATTGACAACTCACTACCAGTAGGGATCCAAAGGGGTCAGTGCTGGGATCATGACTGTTTACAATATTGAAATGATTGGATTCAGCTGGATCTTGTTGAATACAAGATCCTTTTTTGGGGTAGTTAGCCTGAGCCAAACAGGAAAGGCTTGGCTGACCAATATAAATGGGAGATTTAGCATCTCCTCAGTTCAGGCAACTGACTTGGAGCTGGCTGGACATAGGCAGTGTACTGTGCGGAAACAAACAAACAAACAAACAAACAAACAAACAAACAAACATACATTGGGGCAGATGCAAAGCAATGAGTAATCCTTCTGATTGTTTGTGGACCTGCAGAATTTTCAGTTTTAAGGAGCTTGACTTTCCCAGAGGCATCAGATTAAAACCGTCCAAGCAATGATGGAGTTGGCTAAGGAATATTATGACTCCAAACCACCTGATTCTGAGATGCTATTGGTTTTATTCAGCCAATAGATAACCAGGGGAATATGTATCAGAGATAATAAGAACTGCAGGAGCTGGAGAATCTGAGATAACAAGGTGTAGACCTGAATGAACACAGCAGGCCAAGCAGCATCTCCTGCTCTGAAGATGCTGCTTGGCTGGCTATGTTCATCCAGCTCTAAACCTTGTTATCAGGGGAATATGTATCATGGTTTTTGATCTAGTTGAGACAACTAGTAGAGGTATGTGACTTTGGGTTAACCCTGAATGAGATGTGGAGAGACTGTTAGGTATGTGAGATTAATGAAATAGCCATGCAGAAGCACCTACTTGCTGAAACCCAATTGGACTTCAAACACTACAACTGGCTTTGCCATTAGACTGTGGAGCATGGCAGCTAGAGGGCATCCCAATGGAAGTGGACTCCATCACCTGCCCAACTGCACTTAGAAACCACAACTTGAGTGTAAGCGATCAGAGCCTCATGCATGATTCCAGTCTCCTATGAGAAAAAGTTGGTACAGTTACTGCTGATGGTAGTGAAAGGCTCAGGCCTATGTGCATTGGGGTGTAATTGGTTAAGATTCACCTACACTGGTTCAATAGTTTTTGATTAGAAAATGGCTGTCTCAGTGAAGTCCTAGTGAAAGACCCAGGAGTATTTAAGGAAGTGCTTGAGAATATCAAAGGGGCCAAAGCCACTCACTTGTTGACCAGGAAGCAATTCTGTGATTTTTGCAAGGCCCACCTGGTGCTATTTGCCTTACATCCAAAAATAGAGGTGGAAATCAGGAGGCTGGAGAGTGAAGGAATCATCAAACCAGAATAGTCAGCAGAATGGACAGCACCAGTCAAACTAATTGTGAAGCCTAATGGCTTAGTGCATCTCTGTGTATTTTAAGCAAGCAATAAACTGCTTCTCTCAGCTGGATAAATACCCAATCCTTCACATAGAGGACTTATATGCACGGTTGGTGGGGAGGCGGCTATTCTTCACAAAGCTGGGCTGAGCCACACCTACCTGCAATTGTGACTGGATGAGGAGTCCCAGAATTACACAATTCACACCCAGAGGGGTTTATATCAACATATGAGGCTGCCATTTGGGTATCATCAGCCTGTTCCCTTTTCCAGCTAACCATGGAGAACATTTTACCAGGGTGACCCCAGGTTCCCTTTTATCTGGATGACATGCTAATGACTGGGAAGACCAATAAGGAGCACCTGGAGAATCTGGACATTGTGCTTAAATGTTTCTCACAGGTGGCCATACTCCTTAGGCAGGAAAAATGTGTGTTCCAGTCACCCCAAGTTGACAAAACTGGGTTACACCTATTGGGCAGAGAAAATGAGGGCAATCAAAGGATCCTGGCTCCCATGTCTGTATTGGAGCTTAGGTCTCTCCTTGGGTCAGTGAATAATCAGAGAAAACTTGTACATAACCTGGCCTCCATCCTGGAGCCCTTACACCTGCTATTGAAAAAGGGTCTGCCTTGGAAATGATCACACAGCCAAGAAGTAACCTATTGGAAAGTGAAAAAGCAGCTTTCATCTAAGATGTTGGCCAACTATGATCCAAAGCAAGTGGCAGTGTGGACATGAAGCATCCTTCTACGAGGTATCGGGATAGTGTTGGCTCATTGGACAGGAACACCCGATACAATATGCTTCCTGGACTTTGGCTGATGCTGAATGCAAAGATGCCCAGATAGAGAAGGAAGGTTTGTGGGTCATTTTTGGTGTGAGGACATGCCACCAGTACCATAAGGAAGACATGACAGTGCTGCCCATAGCTTCCAGTAGAATTCAGTGTTGGGCCTTTATTCTCAACGTGTGCAGGTACAAATTAGAACATCATCCATGAAGCAGATGCCTGGAGCCACCTCCCGCTGGCAGATACTCCACCAGGGGAAGAGCCCATTTTTTTGTTTTAAACTTTCTAGACGCCCTTCTGGTCATCACTGACAATATCTGACTGTGGACACAAGATCCTGTCCTGGAGAGATCAAAACAGCTGGTGGTAATGGGGGAAACAGAAGGGCCATCACAACCCAGATCGATACGTTTTTGGACACAGAGGCCAGATCACCACGGAGGATGGCATATTACTATGGGGAACAAGGGCTATTGTTTCAAGTAGAGGTTATTGTCAGATACTGGCTGAACTACACCATGGTCATCCAGCGGTTTCCAACATGAAGATGCTATCAAGAAACTGTCTGGTGGCCAGGATTGGATGCAGTAGGGCAGTGCAGAGTGCCAACTAGGACAAAAGTTGCCACCAGCGGTGCCCCCATATTTGTGGGAATAGCACGGTTTAAAATCTAGACTCAATTACATGTCGACTATACCAGTCCTTTCTGGGGCTCAATGTTCCTGGTCATTGTAGATGTCCATTCAAAGTGGCTGGCCATGCATAAAGTTCATTCAGCAAACTCAAGGACAATAATTGAGAAGCTGCGAGCATCGTTCATGATACAGACTCCCAGGAGTATTGGTCACAGACAATGGGATGTCATTTACCAGCAGAGAATTTGAATAAAATCAAATGGCATGTAAGGACAGTTCCATAACATCCGCTGTCCAGGATCTAGCAGAAAGAGTGATCCAAAAATGTTGAAGGTAGGCTTAAAGAAGTAGCTTACAGCACTACTTTATACTAAACTGTCTCAGTTACTTTTTGATTATAGAACTACCCCTCATGTAACAAACAGGGCTGACTCCAGCAGAGACAATGGGAACTGCAGATGCTGGAGAATCCAAGCTAACAAAGTGTGAAGTTGGATGAACCCAGCAGGCCAAGCAGCATCTCAGGAGCACAAAAGCTGATGTTTCGGGCCTAAACCCTTCATCAGAGAGGGGGATGGGGAGACGGTTCTGAAATAAATAGGGAGAGAGGGGAGGCGGACCGAAGATGGATAGAGGGGAAGATAGGTGGAGAGGAGAGTATAAGTGGGGAGGGGATAGGTCAAGGAGGTGGGATAGGGTTGGTAGGTGGGAAATTGAGGTGTGGCTTGAGGTGGGTGGAGGGGATAGGTGAGAGGAAGATCAGGTTAGGAAGGTGGGGACAAGTTGCTGATGGGGGAGAAGACTCCGCACCAGATTGAACCTGATATTTCCAGGCCTGTTGGGGGTGAGGGTGAAATAGCAGTCAGAACACCAATGGTGGCCACACACCTCCTAAGTGAGAGAGGCAATTTAATTCAAGGGATGAAGTATGGTGCTGGAACCATGGGAATGGCCCTGTTTGGGTATAAGGCTGGGCTGATGAGATCAGGTCCTGTGAATTAAAGTTTCAGCAGCTGATACAGTCTGGAACCATCATGTTGATCACCTGAAATCTGTTATCTTGCAAACAGGGCAGAACAAAACAAACCTGGCCCTTCAGGCCAGGCAGAAACCATGGGTTCTCCCCTCTGCCTAGCATCATGGAAGCCTCAGATGTAGCCTCAATATTGACACCGGCAGAAGAATCGGAGGTAACTCTTCCAAGATGCTCCAGGCGCAAGAGATGGGCTACAGTTTTCTACACACAGCCCCTGTTAAAGCCCGAGTCAGAGAAACCAGGCTTAGTGCAAAAACGTCAAAAGGCAAACTACAAGAGAAAGACCATACCTATGCCCCTGGACTTGGGGGTTAGGGATGTAGTGATTGGAACCACCTGAATCTTGTTGACTACAGCAAAAACAAAAATTACTGGGAAGGCTCGGTAGGTCTGACAGCATCTATGGAGAAAAGGATCAGAGTTAACATTTCAGGCCTAGAGACCCTTCCTCATAACTAATGGATCTGGGAAAATGTTGGTTTATATGCAGAAAATAGGGAGGGGGATGGGGTAGGGAGTAAATGATAGGATAGAGCCTGAAGAGTGACAAGAGCAGTTAAATAGACAATGGAGTTGATAATGATCTGGCTGGGAGTGCGAATAGGTTTTAATGGGGATGGTCAGTGAGTAATAATAGGTAGTGTATCATGGCAGGCTGTGATTTTTCTGAAGAAGGGTCTAGGTCTGAATTGTCAGCTTTCCTGCTCGGCCTGCTGTGTTCATCCAGCTCTAAACCTTGTTATCTCAGATTCTCCAGCATCTGCAGTTCCTACTGTCTCTGTGATAACAAGGCCTGGTGTGCGGGGTAGAAGGCTAAGACACGGGTGAGTTTAGACCGCAAAAGTATTGAACTCGATATGCAGGGCCCCCATGAAGAAAATGAGGTGTTGTTCTTCCAGCTTGTGCAGAGCTTTGCTGGAACACTACAGCAAGCTAGAGACAGAGATGTTGGCCAGGGAATAGGTTGATGTATAAAAGTGGCAGACAACCGGTAGCTCAAGGTTTTTTTTGTGAGTATAACGGAGATGTTCTGCGAAGTGGTTACCCACTATATGCTTTGTTTCCCGAATATAGAGGTGGACCACATTGTGAGCAGTGATTGCAGTAGGGTAGATTCTGGGAAGTGCAGGTGAAGTGTTTCTTCTTGTGGAACGTGCATTTGGGGCCTTGGATAGTGGGGAAGGAGGAGGTAAATGGGCAGGTGTTGCACCTTCGCTGGTTGCAGGGGAATGTGCCATGGGGTTGTGGGAGGGTTTTGAGGGTGGAGGAAGAGTGGAGCAGTGTGTCTCAGAGGGAACAGTCCCTGCGGAGGATAGATGAGGGAGGGGAGAGGAACATGTGTCAGCTTTCATGCAAAACACAAATACAAGCTCCTCTGTATCATTAAGATGCTCCCTTGATCTTAACAATTCAAATGTTTACTTTTTTATAGCTAATCTTTGCCATATCTGGAAAAAAGGTTTATTTTCAAGAGATAGCATAAATTACACTTCCTACATAAATGGTGATAACCTGCATATTTAGAGTAAATCGTTTTATTTTTCTGTCTGTATCTGCAAAATCAAGCTGAACTACCTAACTATAGTAAAAGAAACACATTAGTTTAAAAAGGTCGTGACCAATTGCCTCAGTTATAAACCAACTTTCAACAACTAGAATGGGTTAATAAATATTGCAAACAGATAAAATTTTGATTGTGACAATGTGAAAATCCCTGTTCTCTGACTTGTCGCTTTATGGAAACCAGCTTCTTGTCATCTTTGTTCTTAAAAGGTAGCCCTGACTTAATTTCAGATATATTGCATGGATTTCTTCTAATCTTGGATGCAGAAATATTGATTGACGTCAGTGTTTGCTTTTGGAAAGTGCACAAGAACATCATTCATCTCCTGACTGGTAACAAAAAGCTTTCTAAAAATAACAACGAGTGAAAGGGGATTGGACAGGCAAGCATATATGAATCTCCAAGGATTTTCTAGCTTGACATTAGAGATGACTGTTTTCTGTGGAAATTGGATTTGGACAATTGCATTTCCAAGGCATTCAAGTGACATGGAAATGTTAATGTCGTGTCTACATCTGTGAAATGAATTAAATGTATACTTCTTACTCAAGTCATTGATTAACCTTATGTATGCATCAATCTGTCATTAGCTATATTATGCCATGTTTTGAAAACTGATTTTTCACATAAATGAAGTGAAGGGGCGAGCACAAATAGTAAGCAGTACTTTTTTATCTTCACTCTCAGGTTTGAAACATTGTACAAATGAACTTTTATTGCCTTCCTTTTTAGATCTTGCTATACCTTATACACTAATAATTTTATTTTGAATCACCCAAAGAAAGGATGTTGTAACACACTATAGTGAATTTCTTTCACATTCCTTTTCTTTTCTTTTCCTACAGTGAAGTAGCTTCCCTGTTGTGTCATGCCTCAAATCCAAGCTTGTACATTGCTGAACAAACAGCTAGTCATTATCCACCTTGGGAGTCAGCAAGTAGGTGCAAAGTGAGAGGCAAAGTGTTTAGTTAAACGATCATGGAAGACCTGGCTAGCTGAAATCTGAGGCAGACATGTTTGCATTATGCCAGACCCACACTCACACATTGCCGGAGCCTGCGGGGTAAGATGTATAATCAGACGTGGTTTCTTCCGTTTGCCTCCAGATATGGCTGCAATGTTAAATGGTTCTTTTTACTGTAACAGCGGGAGCCTGCTGGTGTATTGTAATAAAAAGCAGTGCGGTTTCAATTACAGCAGTAACACTTTGTGGATTTGGATTCTTAAAAGCTTTAGGTCAGTAATGTATATCATTGTGCAGGAAATAAATATCTTCCAACTGGGTGAACAGAAAAGCTACATGGTTGGGTTGAGGATCCTTCAACATGGTGATAGATATTAGTTAATGGCAGGTATACAGCTTATCTGCTGTGAAATTATGTGATAGATTATGCAAATCAACTATGATGACTTTAACTATATTACAATGTGCTTAATTGTCTAAATGTTAAAGGAACAGAGAATACAGTAATTGCCTGGATCACAACTAAGCAATGGCTGAATCCACCAGGTGCTGGCTCTAATTTCCACGGTGAGCTGCCTTGGTCATTTGGCAAGTTTGGTAAGGTTTAAAAATGAATATTAATAAGATGAATTGGACCACCAATAATCCCCATTTAAGTGGCAACTCTACTGCTTAGTGAGAAACCTATCAAGCTGCTTGTGAAAAGCTTAACAGATGGAGAAAAATGCTTTAACTTGACTGACCAGACTTCTTCCCCCCAATTTCATCACAGTCCACGTCATTTAAACCCTGATGAGATTCAGCCTGATATCTTCATTGTGTGTATTGTTTACATTACAGTATTGGCTCTCGAGACAAGTGTGCTTCTAAAGACAGTTCTCTACATCTGGGTGACACAAATATTTAGAGTCATGAAGACTCAGCACACAATCTTCCAGTCCAAGAGAAGACAAGAGGAATGATAGGCAAACATAATCAGGTGAGATTCTAAGAAACAGATTCTCATGGGTGGGGTAAATATTTGCAACTAACTTCAACAATCTCAAAAGGTAGATCAGCCTTTTTTACCACAGGTGGCATGGGGCTTGCTCACAAGCTTTCCATCTCCTGACAGTGAGTGGTCCTTCCTAATGAACTTTTACTTAACTGAGAAAGCCGTCTCTTCAGATTCCCAACCATAGAAACAGGCATGTGTCTAGTGACCTTAACAATTCTGGACATTGGGGTAAATACTTGTTGTTTTGTAGTTATTGCAGTCTGGCTTTAAATAATGCTTATGTTGAGCTATAGGATCTCCAAGCACAGTCAAAGTGGTGAAAGACAGGAGATTAGGAATGTTTGTGGACAATATTAAAAACCAAATTGTTAAGGGTGGGATGTTGGTTGTGTCCATGGACCACATTAAAGCTCAAGCAGTGAAAAGGATGAAATGAAAATGTGACCTTCAATTATAGGGCAGGGGTACTATCTGTTCAGGATTGGCACTGTCAGCCCAGGGTAGAATACTGCCTCTCCAGGATGGAAGAGCGTACCTCACAGCAATCTTTCCTTTGCTGGAGCATTTGGTGCCAGATCTGGCGAGGTAGAGTCACAAGGAGATGGCTGTTGAGACCTCAGCCTCCCTGATGGGTAGGTGATGATGCTGAGTGGGAAGGTGCATCAATGTGCGTTGAGAACCTCAGTCAATATTTTCTGTCAGCATGCATCTAAAAAAGGTTGCTTGCAAGAAGCTCACTTCTGAAGCCCCACAAGATGGAACTCACCATGGTTATGTACGGCTGAGAAGGAGGCAAGAGGAGAAATGTTGCAAGGTGAAAGATTTACCAAAGGCATCAGGACAAACCTTTAAGAGAACGGTGTGTGTTCATATCAAATTACTGTCTTAATGGATCTCCTGAAACTGTCAGAAGGACAAAGATCAGTCCTGCCTTTTTTCTGATGATGTGACAGCTGAAGAGGACCTAGCAACTCAGGGAGTAGCAACTGGTTGCAGTAACATCTAAAAAGTGCAACATTGAAAGTAATAGAGGCCATATCAATGATGAGCATTGGTCAGAAACTGCATCTACAGGCATTACTGCAGATATCTGCAACTAATAGGGGGGCAATGCTGAAGGTCCCTCAGGAAGCCCCGGGACATTGTCTCCTACATCTGCCGTGACTGGATGAGCACCTGTGGCCACAAGGACTGAGTGGTAATGCCATGTTATTTGCCCGAAATGTAATAGCAGCCCTTAACCTTTTTATGCAAGTTGATTCTTTCAAAGACCCACAGGGCCCGCTGGGGAATTTTGCAGCCAGCCACTCATACATGTATCTGGGGGTGGCTGATGCTCCGTCAGCTATCAGGTATCAGTTGCTGTTCTTCCCCTTGGAAGCCCAGAGTCAGGCAGCCAGAGCAGTTGGTTTTGCTGCTGTAACGGCTATCCCCAGGTACAAGGTACAATTCACATTGCCATCAGAACATCTTGGTAACAATGTTGCCAGCTGTGTTTGTCAATAGGAAAGGGTTCCACTTCTGTGATGTGATCATCACACATGAGCATACCAAACAAATACTCCAAATGTGTGCAAGATATCCAGGGAACTGTCATGACTCCCACATTCTACAGCACTGCAAGTGGCTGAGTTTTTAATGTTCCTTGTCACATATAGCATTAGCTGCTGGGAGACAAGGGTCACCCTCTCAAAACCTGTACTGTAAGGAATCGTCAGACTGATGCCAAAGGGAGGTACAATCCTGTTCATTCCTCCACAAAGGACTGCTAAAAATGATATCCTGAAGCTTGGCCTGCTCAGGTGGTGCACTGCACCGTACATTAAAGACAGTGTCCTGTATTTTTGTAGTGTGATATGCTGTCCACAACCTGATTTGACAAAGGGGAGGAGTCTTGGGGAAAACTGAGTTGCTAAAGAAAATGGTCTTCATCACCCATCCTAGCTCTTTCAACACTATTAAAGGCGGTTTTCTCCTGTAGTATGAGAAAGTGAGGGACTGAGTGAGGTGAAAGTGGGTGACACAGTTGTCAGCTCTGTGCAGCTGGGACAAAGATGTTGATGGAGTAGGCAGCCCTGAGAGCATGCAGGGTTAGAAGAGTGGATGGTTATAGTGAGTGAGAGTGAGCAAAGGAAGATGTTCCATGGAATCGTGAGAATACTAGAGTTTGAGATTTGGTGAAGCATAGATGCAGTAGCAGAGAAAGAGTAAATGTGGGATCGCAGAGACCAGATAGTGCAGTATCCCTCATCTGCACCACCCCATCCACCAAAGGCATTCAGGTCCCTGTCTACAAAGTGGAGTGTATATTTAGTCTTGGTCTCCCAGGTTTGGGGTGAAGATTTGCAATGTGTCGGGCAGCTCCAGATTGTCTGCACTTGACTAAGTACTTAATATGGCGCTGATGCCATTATCCTGGAATATTCTGGTAGTGGTGAGTATTTCTGGCAGTGGTCAGTGGGAGAACCAGGCTAGCATCAAAGGGGTGAGGCAGATCATTAATGAAGTGAGTTTGAGACAAGGCCAAGAGAAACCTGCTTGGCTTCATAGAGAGAACCCCTCCATGAAAGTCCTCAAAAATGACACTTTATCAAAACATGGGAAGATACAGCCCATAATACCAAATTTTTTTATTAACTGACTAGCAATAAATTGCCCTCAATTTATTTTCTAAATTATTTTCTTTCCCGTATTTAACTGTTAATTGGTTATGGATCAACTGTGGTGATCTAATTGATTTTGATTTATTGTTGTCACATGTGCCTAAGTACAGTGAAAGGATTTGTTTTGCGAGCAGGTCATTAACAAACATACTTCTACTTATTGTTATCCAGTGTTATTCTATTCCTGTTGTAAATAAGATGCTTTTTGTGAACAGCACCACACACCAAAGACATAATGTCAAACATTCTCATCAAACATCACCAATAAAAAATTGCCTAAAAATAAAACAAAGTTTTCAAAAGCATATCAATCATGTATAGTACTTGAAAGGCAGGATACCAACCAGTGAGCTTATTGCGTTTCAAATATGATTTAAAGGCTTTTCAGGGGTGGTTCTTCCCAATTTAGCAACACTGGAATTTTCACTTAAAATCTGCAGGATTTTTTTTTATTTTTAGCATAATTAATGAAAAATGAAATGCAATGTATCTAGGTACATATTCATTGAGGTACAATATTTTTAGAACACAAACATTTGGGAAAATCTAAAATACAATGTCAAGTATTTAATTTTTGGAGGATAATCTTAATGTACAAAATGTTAAATCATAGAGGCTGTATATTCATTTGGAACTACTTTAAATAAAAATAATGATGTATAGAAAGTCAAATTCTTTATCAAAGGCATCGTGTGTTATTTTGGTGATATTGAGCAGTTTAATCCATATTCCATCTACAGGAGGAGAATTCATCATATAGAGCTAGATAAGGACACCACTCAGTGATGTTACACCCCCTTGGTGTTAAGTAATGTCTAAAAATAGAATGAGATGTGAAAAGAATAGAAGAACATATATTGAGGAGGTATCTTTTATGTTCAAGATAAAACCAAGCTATTTCCCTTCCACAAAATAAATACTGATAATTTTGCAAATAAGCATGCTAATTACATCTTTTAAAAAAATCGGATTTTTGGGGATGCTATTATTTCCTAAGATGTATTATATAGCAACAAAAATAGCTGAAGTTTGCTTTTATTGCTTGTACAGAGGCTGGTGTTCAACAGATACAAAGATTTGCTTCCACAGCAATTTTTTTTTAAAGAGAACCCAATTTGAATATAAACCATTTTTTTTGGGCTGAGAGCCAACACTACATTTGATAAAATTCACATGAAGAGAATAGTAAATACCCAAACAATTCAAATTTGGAAAAATATACATAAATTGTACAACAAAATAAGTATTTTATTCTGACTGAACACAGCAGGCCAAGTGGCATCTTAAGAGCACAAAAGCTGGTGTTTTGGGCCTAGACCCTTCATCAGAAAAGGGGGATGGGGAGAGGATTCTGAAATAGATAGGGAGAAAGGGGGAGACGGACCGAAGATGGATAGAGGAGGAGATAGGTGGAGAGGAGAGTACAGGTAGGGAGGGATAGGGCAGTCCGGGCAGGATGGACAGGTCAAAGGGGCAGGATGAGGTTAGTAGGTAGGAAATGGAGGTGCGGCTTGAGGTGAGAGGAGGGGATAGGTGAGAGGAAGAACAGGTTAGGGAGGCAGGGATGAGCTGGGCTGGTTTTGGGATGCAGTGGGGGGAGGGGAGATTTTAAAGCTTGTAAAATCCACATTGATACCATTGGGCTGCAGGGTTCCCAAGTGGAATATGAGTTGCTGTTCCTGCAACCTTCGGGTAGCCTCATTTTGGCACTGCAGGAGGCCCAGGATGGACACGTTGTCTAAGGAATAGGAGGGGGAGATAAAATGGTTCGCGATTGGGAGGTGCAGTTGTTTGTTGTGAATTGAGCGTAGGTGTTCTGCAAAGTGGTCCCCAAGCTTGGTTTCCCCAATGTACAGGAAGCCACAACGGGTACAGCGGATGCAGTATACCACATTGGCAGATGTACAGGTGAACATTTGCTTGACGTGGAAAGTCATCTTGCCCCCACGCTCATCCCAGGCCCCAAGATGGCCCCAAGATCCGTCTTCGGTCCGCCTCCCCCTCTCTCCCTATTTATTTCAGAATCCTCTCCCTATCCCCCTTTTCTGATGAGGGGTCTAGGCCCGAAACATTAGCTTTTGTGCTCCTAAGATGCTGCTTGGCTTGCTGTGTTCTTCCAGCTCCACACTTTGTGATCTCGGATTCTCCAGCATCTGCAGTTCCCATTATCTCTGATCATAATTTTATTCTGACTTGCAGTTTTAAAAACGTGCATACTTTTATGTCACATAGCATCCCAAAACTGATTTTTCTGAGAAAGATTGTTGTCAATTTTTTACGAGTCAGAATGAGGAAAAGATGCTAATTTTCAAAAATGCCTGTAAAATAATCAATTCCATAAATAGGTAATAAATACGATTTCTGAAATCTTAATTGATGTAAGGCAAAGGGCATCTTTTGGACTTTCCTCCTGACTTGCTCTTTCGCTAATGTATGCACTGTAGGTTACTTAACGCAGAATCCAGCATTGACTGCTAGGATTTTTGAACTTAATAACTCACCTTTGGCATTTGAACCATCTCACATTGTACAATTTTGCTTACACTAGCTTAAATCAAAACAGATGAAAGTAGTCATACAGACTTATTAACTAATACTTCCTCATTGAAGAATGTGTATGATAACATGGACAGCACCATCAAGCAAAGCACTGAAATTTGTAATACTTGTTATAGTATATTATTAATTGACAGATGAGAGCACCAGTGACATAAATGTCTAGCAATGGGCCATAATTTGCTCCTGGTGGTAATTGAATGGTAGTTTGTTCATTACCGATTCATTTGCCCGCACATTTTATATCACTTTTTGCCTATGTGGCATCAGAAATCTATTTAAACAAATGAGAAATAAATGAAATGGATATTTAGCTCTAGAATAATGAACATCTGAAGAAATGAGACTCCATACTTGTAAAAGTTAAATTTTGGTGCCAGAGAGTTTACTTGGCATCGTGCTGTTAAAAAATGCATTTAAATTAGAATAGCAAATCTCCATCTTTATCTGATTAATATAGTATGTATATATAAAGTGAGCACAGCAATTTCTTCCCACTCAAATTTATTTTTTTGACAAGGCATCAATATAGCACAGCTTTTCAGGAAGGAGGGCAACTTCCAAACATCCAAGTTCAACAATATGTATGTAGTTGTCAGATCTACCATTTTTAAAAAAAAATCACTTTTGAGACAAGTGTCGTCACTAGACAGACCAGTAGAATTGCCCATTTCTAATTGCCCAGAGAGCAGTTAAGAGTCAAACATATTGCTTCAGTCATGTACAGCCTAGACCAGGTAAGGATGGCAGGTTTCCTTCTCTAAAGAATGTTAATGAACCAGAGATTTTTATAGCAGTAGACAGTCGTTAGCCAAAAAAACCAAAGCACTGCAGATGTTGGAAATCAGAAAAAAAAATCAAATTTCTGGAAAAACTCAGCAGGTCTGGCAGTATCTGCAGAGAGAAAGCAGAAATAATGTTTCAGGTCCAGTGACCCTTCTTCAGAAATGATAATTGTTAGTGTCCCATTAGACTGAGTTTTTTTTCTAGGTTCTTATTGAATTCAAATTTCACCATCTGCCATGGTATGATTCAAACCTCAACATTAGCTTGGGGTTCTGGATTACTAGTCTAGTGGCATAACCACCACACTACTGACTCACCGGCCAGTATTAGTGAAAGATTCATTCAACAAAATTGGCAGATAACTTTTGCTTGACCTGGATATTATTGCAAAACAGTTTCAAAAAGCAATGTTCAATGTTAAACAACAGGTGAATACAGGTGCACCTCGAGAATATAGAGATTGGGTGAGTCTGGGATAGCAGAGAGAAGATGGTAACACTTAGCCTTGCAGAGTGCAAAAAGTCATTAATCTTCATTGGTGTTGCTGCATGTTGTTTTGGACAATAGACAGGCTGGCAGTGTTTGGTACTGTGATCTTGTCAGTAGGTCCTGGGAAAAGACAATGGCCCTCCACTCCACTGCACCAGCCTGCACTCGTCCAGGCACCTGTTAGCAAAATGGGGTGCCAACTTGCTTCTATCCAGCCACAGGCAGAAGACACACGACACCAGATTATAATCTAACAGTTTATTTGAAAACACAACCTTGTGGAGACTCAGTCTTTCTTCAGGTGTTAGAGAGAGAGGTAGTATCAAACACAGAATTTATAATTAGAAGATCAACGGTTCACACCATTGATGAGGATGCACTAATCAAACCTAGGATGCTGTTAAATCTATAATCAGTTAGAAGGTTTTAAATGATTAATATGTATATGTAAATCCCTGAATTCCTTTCAAGTCACAGTCCTGAGAGAACTAAAGGTTTTATCAGTGTAAAGAAGAGGTGACATTTTGCATGCAAGGTGTGAAACCACGGCAAACACACATGTGACTTGGCCAATGTTGTCCGTCTCATACGCTGCAGGCAGGGATGCCCTATGGAATGGTATATTGGTGAGACTGCACATTACCACAACTGATGAATGGGCACTGTACAACAATCACCAGATGGGAATGCTCCCTCCCAGTTGGGGAACAATTCAGTGGTCAAGGATATTTGGCCTTTGAACTTCGGGTAAATATCCTCCAAGGCAGACTTTGGAATACACAACAATGCAGAGTCGCTGAGCAGAGGCTGATAGCCAAGTTTGGTACCCATGAGGATATCTTGTGTTCATATCACATTACAGGTCACCCACCACACCAATGCACTCTCACACTCGCAAGAATACACATGCACGCACACTCTCTCCATACACACGCACTCTCTGTCCCTCACATGCACACAAGCACTCACACACACGCTTGCTCTTGCTCTCTCTCTCTTTCTCTCTCACACACACAGACACATAAACACAGACGCGCTCTCTCGCGCTCTCTCTCTCTATGTGTACACACACATTTTGTTCAAACAGCACACATTTTATAGACAGTCAGTCAGTATGGTATTTTATAAATTCCTGCTTTAGAAATAAAACCAGTCTGACTCCAAACTAACTCTCATAGAGATTCTAAACAAGATTTCACAACTGGCATACATTGTCTGACCTAAAATGTCACTTTTTTTTTCACACTGATAAAGCCTTTCATTCTTTCAAGACCGTGACTTGAAAAGAATTTGAAGATTTACATATACATACTAATATATTAAAACCTTCTAACTGATTAAAGATTTAACAGCATCTTAGATTTGTTTAGTAGATCCTCATCAATGGTGTGAAACTTTGCTCTTTTACTTATAAAATCTGTGTCTGATACTACCTCTCTCACTAACACGTGAAGAAGGACTGAGGCTCTGAAAGCTTGTGTTTTCAAATATGTTGAATCTGAAAATCAAAAGAATTGCAGATGCTGTAAATCAGGAACAAAAACAAAGTTGCTGGAAAAGCTCAGCAGGTCTGGCAGCATCTGTGAAGGAGTAAGCAGAGTTAAATGTTTCAGGTCCAGTGACCCTTCCTCAGAATGTGTTGAATATTACCATGTGATTTCTGACTTTGTCCACCCCAGTCCGACACCCACACCTTCACATCATGGCTATCCAGTCATGTCAGTTAGAATTACACATTAATATACTAACATCAGCTCCTGCCTTGTAGAGTGTGAATTGGTGCACAGCTGGGGTTTAAATTGGTAGGCAGGTTATGAGTGCTGGAAGCTCTTGGCACCAGTGAGCATGTTCAACTTTGCTGGGTTTAAGATTTTATGATAACAGCATATAGACACAGGATGCTGAATTAAGAGGGTGAGCAGCGGAGAATTGCAAGAGAAAAATTGTCAGGACTCACAGACAGAAGCCATCCATGAAGTTCACCAAGATTGACACTTAGCCAAAGAATGGGAAATATTCAGTCTGAAGCTTGTTACATGTATATTATGTATTGTATGTGATCTCTAGTGTATAATTTTTAATTCAGTAGCTGAATGCTACTTTGCTGTTTTGTTTTTGTGTTTGATCTCACAACAATTTCCCAGTGTTAAAACATGGATATAATGGAAAATAGTCTTGAAAACATTAGTTTACAGGATAATTTGCCTACTTTGTAATGTTTGGTCAGTATTGAATTTGGTTCATGTGTTCAATAGAAATCTTATGTTTGAAATCATATCATACAAATTCTTTAAGTTGGTGACTGGAAATTCAAACTTCTTTTCAAGTTATCAGTCTCTACATCCCATAAAACACCACATTATTGCTACCCTTCTGTCAAGTGGCTCTCAGCATTGAAGAAAGTGACATTACAAGAGAGAAGGCAAGCATGCGTATCAGTGAGAGCAATGAATTGTTGGCTACTGAACTGCTTTGTGCTGGTGCTTCTGGGATTGTGTTGCACTTTGGGTTCTATATTGATGTGCCAAGTGGCTGAAGTTAGATTAAGTGAGGTTCAAATAATTTGCTTGTCCTGGGCATCTCTGAAAGTGAAACAGTGATTTGAGGTACACCTCTGGCTCCTCTTCGTTCGTAAGAAGGAAAGCAATCATCTTTCTCTTCCTCCTCTAGCCCCTGTCTGCAAAACAATATTATGTCATGCAAGTGACAACAGACTACTATCGTTCTGGATTTCCTTCTGGTGCACACTGAAAGGTCACCCTTGGATTTGTCCACTCACTTAAGTTCCATATTCAGCATCCAGTGTGCTTCTTGTGAAGCACCTTGTGTTTCTGTGGCTTCTGTTGTAACTTTCTGGGTGCCAAAAGTTGGAGTGTGCCCATGTGGTATCAACCACGCCCTTAGAGGGTAATCCTTATCTCCAAGCGTTAAACCCTGTGTTTATGCATGATAATCTTTGAGTGGTCACATACCTGGTGGAGAATAATGGAATGGAATCAGTTTTGATTGTTGGATATTGCTTGGTGATATCAGCCTGCCTTGATCACTGCATGTGTGCAGTCTGTGAAGCTGTGAAAATTCAATCAGAACTGCAAATCCAACGACCTTCCCTCATTCTTGTCAGTTCCTTTGCACTGAAGTGGAAAGAAGTGGTTGCTGTATAGAGCATGGAATTCTTCAGCTTGGAATTATGCATTTGAACAACAGACCATAAGATTCAACAGATATCACATGAAGATCCCTGAAGAAGCTAGAGGAAATGAAGTGCTGTAGTAATCTTTGCCACCACTGGCAATCCATATCCACCTTGTTTATTAGGAAGGAGATCTTCTCCTCATGTGCTGCTCTTTTTGTTCCTTTTACAATCCAAGGTAGCAGCTTGCATAAATGGCTTCTTCCCTGTTGTTAAGGCTAGTGGGCAAGTACTGACCAAAAACAAAGAAAAACCAGGCAAATGTTTTCAACATGTTGAGCATCACCTCAGAAGCAGTCACAGCATAGCCTCAGTACAAATACAGCATCGAAGGTCTGCAGTGCTGGAAATCTGAAATAAAACCAGAAAATGCTGGAAATACTTAGTGTCTGTGGAGAAAGAAACTGTGTCTAAAGTTCAGGTATGTGATCTTTACAAGTGCTGCAAGCAAAAGCCTTTCACTCATGTAAAATAGAAGTTGCCATATTGTTGTTTTCAAAAACTTTCTAGCCTGTCAGTTACTCACCCTGCCAAACCATGCAGTCCTTTTTTCTTATTGAACCTGATGAATTCCAGGAAGCCTAGGAAACTTGAGTCAGAATCCATAGTTAGATGAGCAGTCAAGTCTATGTAGTAGCAGAAGCATCACAGAATTTCCCTATAGCTCTGGAATGAGTTCAATAATGGCATCCCAATATGTTGGTGATTTTTGATGTCTTAACTTCTTGCATATATTGACACAAACTCATTCTGATAGATTGAAGTGTATTTATGAAGAGTACATAAGCTCACAAGTAATAAAATCTTCTGAAGAATAAATTGGTGTTCTAGCTAGTTAATTAATTCTTGGGGCTTATATTCATACTCAATTAATGCCTAGTTCAAATTTGTCTTAAGAATCAAATCAATCCACTTGTGTGTGTGAAAATATTCACAAATTAGAACATAAGGTCAGTTGATATAATCAATGATGTACTAAATGTTTATTAAGATGATTTACGTTTTCTCTATACTTGGTGTGGGAACCTTGAGTAATCCAGCACATTTATTTCTCGCTGGGTTCAAATAACACTAAGTCTATTTCTCGGTCTCAGCTCCCTGGATTGTTCATAATTGCCCCTTCACCTTCTGTGCCTGAAGTTAGATTCCCGAGCCTTTCCATATTCTCTCTCTTAGTGTTCAGGCAACTTTAATAACCTCTGCTGAGTGCAGTCTCCCATAGCATTTTCCACAATTTTCTGTGCAACTGAACCACCCCACCTTACACTATTTAGTTTAAAGCCCTATTCACACCCTTAGTTTTATCATTCGCCAGGACTCTAGTCCTATCATGATTCAGGTGGAGCCCATCCCATTGGAGCAGCTCCCTCCGATATGAAGAGTGACTATTGTACCAGCTAAGTGCATCCAACGTGTGCTGCTAGGTAGAAAAATCCAGAATTTCGACCGAGTGAAAAAATAGTGAAATGTCTTCAACTCAGAATGGTGCGTGGATTTGGAGAGGTAACCTGTGTGTGGTCAGGAAGGAGAGATTACATTGGGAGTGAGACGCAACCCAAGTCAATATAAAGTTTAGGGTATTTGGAGACAGCATGGGAATTTTGGTGCAGAGGGGAAGAGATACTTATTGCTTGTTTTTTTTATGGCTCATTGTTTGTAAGGTTTTTTAACTAGGATAAATTGAAGCCCAAGATCAATAGCCCAACACAAACAAGTAACATCACAGGCATAGTGTAAGTTCGTTGGTGGTGGTTACTAATTTGACTATCTCTTCCAGATCTTTTAGATTGAAGGTAAATAAGGAAAATATTTACAGATTACAAACTAAAAGACCAGTCATAATTTTTTAAAAGTCAAGTTAATTACTAAGTAATTAAAATAAGATATGCTGGCCCAGGCAATGTGTTGTAACTGCATGACGTGGGAGCTGGTGGACCTCATTGTGGGTCATAGAGACCACATCTTTAGCAGGTGCTTGTTACTTGATCAACTCCAGCTCAGAGTTGATAAGTCAGAGTCTGAGCTTTGAACATTGTAACACATCATGAAGGGATGAGTTAACCAGATACTGTGTTTCGGGAGGCAGCCACACCCCTTTGATTAACTGCATCGAATTTAGCCAGTGGCCAGGGACAGAAATCCATGAACAAGGCAGGTAGAGGAATCCAGGAGGTAACGCTGAAGGATCCTCAACTCTTGGGTTTGTCTCACAGGTATGAGCTTCTTGTTCCCTGTGTTGATGAGAGTGGGCGCTGTAGTTAGGATGAACAAACTAACCATAGCACCTTGATATATGGAGCCATTCAAGAAGGGGAGAAAAGAGAAATGTCGTTGTGAACAGGGTTAGAATAGTCAGTGGGAACGGACACAGTTGTCTAATCAGGATCAAGAGTCCCAAAGGCTATGCTGCCTGCCTTCTGTCTGGGTTCAGTATATCTCATCTGGCCTGCAGAGGAACTTGAAGTGGGAGGGGAAAGATCCTCTTGTCATGATCCATGTAGGTACAAATGATATAGAGAAAAAATGGAAAGAGGTTCTGCTGAGAGATTATGAACAGTTTTAGGAGCTAAATTGAAAACCAAAACCAAAAAGATAATAATTGTTGGATTACTATCTGGTCCACGATGAAATTGTCACTGAGTCAACAAGATTAAAGAGGTAAATGCTTGGTTCAAACATTGGTGTGGGAGAAATAAGTTCAAATTCATGGGTCATGGGCAACAGTACTGCGGAAGGAGGGAGCTGTTCCAATGGGATGGGCTCCACCCGAATCATGCTGGGACTAGAGTCCTGGCGAATGGCAAAACTAGGGGTGTGAATAGGGCTTTAAACTAAATAGTGTAAGGTGGGGTGGTTCGGTTGCACAGAAAATTATGGAAAATGTTATGGGAGATGGCACTCAGCAGAGGTTATTAAAGTTGCCTGAACACGAATTAGGAGAGAGAATATGAAAAGGCTTAGGAATCTAACTTCAGGCACAGAAGGTGAAGGGACAATTATGAAAAGGGAGGGGGGCAGATAATGCAGGGCAGAGGGTGTTGTACTTAAAGGCACCTAGTATACAAAACAAGGTAAATGAGCTTGTAGCACTGGTTAAAATTGGTGGGTATGATGTTGTGGGTATCACAGAAAGATGGCTGCAAAGGGATTAGGTCTGGGAACTAAATATCCAAGGATACATGTTATATCAAAAGGACAGGCAGATGGGCAGAGGCTCGAGGTTGCCTTATCAGTAAGAAATGAAACTAAATTGATAGCAAGAAGAGGTAAAGGGCCCAAAAGCATAGAAGTCTGTATGGGTAGAGTTGTAAACTGCGAATGATAAATGACCCTGATGGGAGCTATACACAGACCTTCTAGAAGTAGCCAGAGCGGAAAATGAATCAAGGGATAGAAAAGGCATGTAAGAAAGGCACTGTTACAATAATCATAAGGGATTTCAATATGCAAGTGGACTGAGAAAATAAGGTTGGTAGTGGATGTCAAGAAAATAAATTTATGGAATGTCTATGAGATGTTTATGGAGCAGCTTGTGGCAGATCCCACTAGGGAACAGGGAATTCTGGATTTTATGACAGTCTTACAAGAATTACTTGATGAGGGACCTTAAGATGAAGGAAGCCCTAGTGTCCATAATATGGTAGAATTCACCCTGCAGTCTGAGGGGAAGAAGCTGGAGTCAGATGCAAAGGTATCACATTTGAGTAAAGATAACTACAAAGACAAAAGGAAGGAGCTGGCCAGAGGTGATTGGAAGGGAAGCTGAGCAGAGAAGACAATGCAGCAGCAACGACAAATGTTTCTAGGGGTAATCCTCAACTCTACCCACACAGATTCTACACCATTTGACCCTACTTCATTTTGAGCAGGGGTGACTGATGAATTCATACTTAAAACCAACAAAATGCCAAGGAAAAATCAATCAGGGGACAGGAAACCATTGAGAGATAATTCATATCTGTAAGTAGAGTTCACAAAATCAGTATGGAGTTGTTTCTCTAATGACTGGCTATTTCTCACCTGTGCTTACTTATGGTCCACCCATGAGACTATCATGGGTAAAATGGGACAGAAACAGCCTGTCATTGGAGGAGTAGGAAGGAAAGTGACTGGTGTTAGAGAAGCAATTGCCATGACAATCAGATCTACCTTTGCCAAAGGCTGAGACTTTTGCTGAAGCCTTTGATTTGAATTATTTATTACACAGTGAAAAGTTCTGTTTTGCAAGCAGTACAGGCAGATCATACCATACAAATTGCATTAGGATAATAGAACAGAGTGAAGAATACAATGTTGTGGCTGCAACAAAGGTGCACAAAGATTGAGCTCAACAATTAAATTTAAAATTTGAGAGGGCCATTTCAAAGACTGGTAATAGTGGAGAATGAGCTGTTCTTGAATCTATTGGTACGTGAGTCTGGGGCTTTTGCTGCAGGCAGTCTTTTGCCAGAGATAAAGGCCATCTCATTTGCCAAGTGCTGGTGCTTTTCGCTGGAGGCTGCAGTGTCATCTGTCAGTCCCATCCTGGGAGAGGGACAGTGGCTGGGTGAGAAAACAGCTACAAGGGAGATGTGGCATTAAAGAGGCATAAAAGGATATTGGGGGAGGAGGGGGAGCAAGAGGAGGAGGGTATAAAAATGGGATGCTTGGAGAGGCCTGCAAGAGGACATGGGATAGGCAGATGTTGCAAGCAGTGTGTGAGAGGGAGAGGTTGCAAAGAAGTTTCAAATCTGTCAATGAAAGAACTCAGCTAACTGGGAGTCAGGGAAGTTGAAATTGTGAAGATAATGTATCGTAGAACATAGAACAATACAGCGCAGAACAGGTCCTTCGGCCCTCGATGTTATGCCGACCTGTGAACTAATCTAAGCCCATCCCCCACACTATCCCATCATCATCCATATGCTTATCCAAGGACCGTTTAAATGCCCCTAATGTGGTTGAGCTCACTACATTCGCAGGCAGGGCGTTCCATGCCCTCACCACTCTCTGAATAAAGAACCTGCCTCTGACATCTGTCTTAAATCTATAACCCCTCAATTTGTAGCTATGCCCCCTTGTACAAGCTAATGTCATCATCCTCGGAAAAAGAGTCTCACTGTCCACCCTATCAAATCCTCTGATCATCTTGAATGTCTCTATTAAATCCCTTCTTAACGTCCTTCGCTCCAATGAGAACAGATCCAAGTCCCTCAGCCTTTCTTCATAACGCCTTCGCTCCAGACCAGGCAACATCCTGGCAAATCTCCTCTGTACCTTTTCTAATGCTTCCACGTCCTTCCTGTAATGGGGCAACCAGAACCGCACGCAATATTCCAAGTGAGGCTGCATTAGTGTTTTGTACAGTTGCAGCATGACATCACAGCTCCGGAACTCAATCCATCTACCAATAAAACCTAACACACCGTAAGCCTTTTTAACAGCACTATCAACCTGCATGGCAAATTTCAGGGATCTATGTACATGGACACCAAAATCCCTCTGCATATCCACACTACCATGAATCTTTCCATTGACCCTGTATTCTGCCTTCCTATTATTCTTCCCAAAGTGAATCACCTCACATTTATCCGCATTGAACTCCATTTGCCACCTTTCAGCCCAATTCTGCAGTTTATCCAAGTCTCCCTGCAACATTCTTTCACAGTGTCCATCGCTCCACCAACTTTAGTGTCATCTGCAAACTTACTAACCCATCCACCTATGCCTGTGTCCAAGTCATTTGTAAAAATGACAAACAGCAGTGGTCCCAAAATAGATCCTTGAGGCACACCAGTAGTAACCGGACTCCAGGCTGAATATTTTCCATCAACCACCACTCATTGCCTTCTTAGAGAAAGCCAGTTTCTAATCTAAACTGCTAAATCTCCCTCAATCCCATGCCTCCGTATTTTCCCCAATAGCCTACCATGTGGAACCTCATCAAAAGCTTTAATGAAGTCCATGTACACCAAGTCAACTGCCCTACCCTCATCCACATGCTTGGTCACCTTCTCAAAAAACTCAAAAGGTTTGTGAGATACAACCTGCCCATGTTGACTATCTCCAGTCAAACAGATCATATCTGCAAACAGATGTGAAATCTCTCGTTTTAGGCTGCAAAATGTGAGGAGTATCTTTTGTGAAAAGATGTCATGGATGCAATGAATAATGTCAGTTGTTAAATTTGAATCTGAGATTGAGATCTAAGATGCAGATAAAATGTAAATGGCCTTGATGAAATGTTCTCTGCTTTGAATATATGTAATGGGAAATAACTCCGCAAAAGCTGGTATCCGGTCACCAGGTCACACTTTATTTACACGTGGAGAGTCCTTGATACTGATCCAACTTCCTCAGAGCCAGCTCGCAGAGTGAACATCAGCTTTTGTGCTCCTAAGATGCTACTTGGCCTGCTTTGTTCATCCAGCTTCACACTTTGTCACTCCTGTTTACATTTGTCAGCCAGGCCTCCCTCACTGGGGCTGTTAATCTGGTCCAACCAAGAAAGTCACATTCTATGAGGTCCATGTGGCTAAACTCATTACAATCACTACACATTGAAATGCATTAGCTGTGACTAGGCAACCAGTGAGGAACAGTAGGTATGTTATTTTCAAAAAATAAAAGTTGTTAACTTATGTCAGCTGTTTTGTGCCAATTTAAATACTGTAGTTTAGGAATCGGCTTTAGGTTTGATGGAATATTAATCCTTATTGAGGATATTGACTTATTCTTTTCTACTTGTGTGAGTCCAAGTACCTCAACTGTCACACAAACACAAAAGGCTTTGATACAATATGATTGTATCACCTAATAAATTAGTGAAAATGTAAAAGAAGCCCATAGGAATTAGAAAAGTGGTCAAGTAAATCTAAAGATTTTACACTGGTTTTGAGAGATTTAGATCACACTATACCATTGCCATGGTTCATGTTATTGATAGTGATTATTGTTGAATTTAGCAAATTTGATCTGAAAATGCTTCAGCAATCAAAACTCTTTTTCCATTCACCATTCTGTTTTGGATTAGGATTATAAATCTCACATTCTGAACCATATCCATTTGTCAAATCTCATTTTGATTGGAATGTAATCTAAGATTAAAAGATATGTAAAGATTGTAGATATCTTGAGTTATCATTACGTGTTTTTCTTTTGCTTGACTTTTCAATCTAAATATTCCATTCCATTTTGAGAACAATTAATTAAAATAAATGAGCTCTAGTCCAATTAAATAATAAAATTGTGACAGAATTCTTCTGTGTTAAAAGTCCAAAATTTGTGAAATATCCATTTTCAATCTTCTCATATCTATAGAGTGCTTTATTCCAAGTTATGTATAAAAGATGAAAGAATTTATGCAGCGATACTTTTTTCAAACATGTCATTGCAAAAAAGGCTTAGTGTAATCTAAATTAAAATTTTTAGAATATTGACATTTTAACTTTTAGCAATATTTAGAATATTGACATTTGATGCTTGTCAAAATAATTGAGAATTTTGTCAACAAAAAAACACTTCTGTTTGTGCATATTGTGCTGTGTTTGTTTTTTTTATGGCTGCAAAATGACTCCTGTAGCCCATAATGAACCATAAATTCAAAATGAATCTTCTGTTCCACAAAAATATCTGTCATTGACCAGAGAAGCAAAATGAAAAAAATGTATTCTGGTGATGTTTACATCAATAAATTAGTATAACATTGTTGGAAATGTTTAACGTACAACATTATAATATCTGTAGAAAATTAATTTCTAAAATTATTACAAGTTACAACTAAATATGAACAGTGAAATATATGTCTAATTACTTGATCCTTAAACCAATCTGTACGTAGTAGAGTCATAGAATCATAGAGCATGGAAACAGTCCATTTGATCCAACAAGTCCATGCCAAACATAATCCCAAACTAAACTAATCCCACCTGGCTGTTTCTGGCCCATTTCCCTCCGAACCTTTCCTATGCATGTGCTTATCTAAATGTCTTTTAAACATTGTAAGTGTGCCTCCATACACCACTTCCTCAGGAAGTTTACTCTACATGCAAATGTGTGTAAAGAAATTGCTCCTCTTTTTTTTAAATTTCTCTCCTCTCACCTTAACAACGTACATGTGGTCTTGAAATTTCCCATCCTCGAGAAACGACACCTACCATTCACCTTATCTAAACCCCTCATTATTTTATAAACCTCTATAAGGTCACTTCTCAACATCTGATTCTGTTCAATGCAGTTACTCTATGCAAATTCCGTTTATGCACAAAGGTAAAATATATCTGTGCGTAGTATATAGTGACAATATTATTTCATAAGAACCAATCCACAACATAGTCAGTTGTTCTATGCAATGCAGGTGTTGAACATTTAACAGGCAAATTGGAGCAAGAGTAAGCCACTTGATCCCTCAATCTTATTTCATAATTCAATAAGACAATTCAATAAAACAAAAGAACGGTGGATGCTGGAAATCTGAAATAAAAAGCATAAATTGCTGGAAACCCAGCAGGTCTGGCAACGTCTGTGGAGAGATAGCAGAGTTAACATTTCGAGTCTAATAACCCTTCTTCAGATATTTGCTGCTCTGATTATTCCACATTCCTTGCTTGTGAAGAATCTAACTATCTCTATCTTAAAAGATTCAAAAACTTGCTTCCACAGTCTTTTGCGGAAAAGAGTTACAAAGACTCACAACACTCTCTGAGAGTAAACATTTCCACTCATCTCTTTCTTACTTAGGTGGTCATTTATTTTTAAACAGTGACTCCTAGTTATTGAATCGCTTGTAAGAAAAAAGATCCTTCCCAAATGGACACTGTCAAGGCCCCACAGGATTGTGATGCTGGAGAATCTGAGATAACAAAGTGTGAAGCTGGATGAACACAGCATGCCAAGCAACATCTTAGGAGCACAACAGCTGACGTTTCAGGCCTAGGTGCTTCATCAGAAAAGGGGAATGGGGAGAGGATTCTGAAATAAATATGGAGAGAGGGGGAGGCGAACTGAAGATGGATAGACGAGAAGACAGATAACGTTCCCCTGCAACCGCAGGAAGTGCTACACTTGCCCCCACACCACCTCCCTCACCCCCATTCCAGGCCCCAAGATGACTTTCCACATCAAGCAGATGTTCACCTGTACTTCTGCCAGTGTGATATACTGCATTTGCTGTACCGTTGTGGCATCCTCTACATTGGGGAAACCAAGTGGAGGCTTGGGACCCCTTTGCAGAACACCTACGCTTGGTTCGCAATAAACAACTGCACCTCCCAGCCTCAAACCATTTTAACCCCCCCTCCCATTCTTTCGATGACATGTCCATCCTGGGCCTCCTGCAGGGCCATAATGATGACACCCGAAGGTTGCAGGAACAGCAACTCATATTCCGCCTGGGAACCCTGCAGCCCAATGGTATCAATGTGGATTTTACAAGCTTCAAAATCGCCCCTCCCCCACTGCATCCCAAAACCAGCCCAGATCGTCCCAGCCTCCCTACCCTGTTTTTCCTCTCACCTATCCCCTCCTCCCACCTCAAGTCGCACCTCCATTTCCTACCTACTAACCTCATCCCGCCTCCTTGGCCTGTCCGTCCTCCACGGACTGACCTATCCCCTCCCAACCCCCCCACATATAATTTCCTCTCCACTATCTTCTCCTCTATCCATCTTCGGTCCGTCTCCCCCTCTCTCCCTATTTATTTCAGAATCGTCTCCCCATCCCCCTTTTCTGAGGAAGGGCCTAGGCCCGAAATGTCAGTTTTTGTGCTCCTGAGATGCTGCTTGGCCTGCTCTGTTCATCCAGCTCCACACTTTGTTTTCCCCACAGGATTGTATGTGTTTCAAGCAGGTCATCTCTTGTCCTTTAAAACCTCAATGAATACCAGTCTAGCCAATCAACCTTTTCTCATAACCAGAGTAAAACATTCCCTGAATTACTTCTAACATATTTAGATCTTTCCCTAAATGACAAAATCAATACATGTACTCTACTCAGCACTAGTCTCACCACTGTCTTGTACAATGGAAACATGGCTGTACTACTTTTGTATTAAATTTCCCTTGTGATAAAAAGTAACATTCTATTATCTTTGCTAATTATTTGCTGTACCTGCGTAATAACCTTGTCTGATGCATGCACTCGCACATTTAGCTTTCTCTATATCTCAGAGTTCTCCAATCTTTCCTTCTACTGTTTACATACACTACTTACATAAAATAATCATTATTAATCTTCTTAATAAAATGAGCAATTCCACATTTTCCAACGTTATGTATTGTCAGGTTTTTGCTGATGCACTCTACATATCTTTATAGTCTCCTTATACCTTCTTCACAAGTTACTTCCCGACCTATCTTTCTTTCATTAGCAAATTTAGGCACCATTCCTCTGGTCCCTTTATCCAAGTCATTTATATAATTGGTAAAAATGATGTGGCATAAGCACTAATCCCTGTAACACACCACTTGTTACATCTTGCCAACCAGAAAATCACCCATTTCTGCCCATTCTCTGTTTTCTGTTGGTTATCCAATCTTCTATTCAACTCCACATGTACTCATCTAAATTATGGGTTTTTATTATCTTTTATAATGTCACCTTATCAAATTCATTTTGGAAATCTAGGTATGGTACTCCATCATTTCTCCTTTTTCTACAACGCATATTGCATCTCCAGTTGGGCACACTTTCCATTATAGTGCTTCCTATAATGTTTTCTGTCATGGATCCCCAGCATACTATTTCTATCATATTTGTCTGCCATTTCTGACTGATACACTTAAACTTAATGACTTACTATTCATACCTTAAATTGCATTTTTTTTAGTTCCAATCGATGAAGCCAGCTGTTATTGTAGTATCAAATGCCTAACTACTGTAAAACTTGGACTTTCCCCTTAATGCTTCTTCTTGCTGCTTGTCCCTGTTCCTTATTTCTGCCTTATACACACATCAAGTGCAAAGGTCACCTTCTTGTGTCTTTTTGTTGTCTTTTATAATCCTACACATTGATTGCCAATTCTACTTTCATGCTGACTTCAAATTCTGTGGCTGTGCTCCTTATACCCAGCCAAATTTTTACCTACTGAGAAGTAAAGGTGAACCCAGCATAGAAAAATTCCAATTCCACCTGGGTATGACTATTCACTCCGGTCTAATTATTTGTGTTCTTGTTTTCAATTAATTTTCTATTCATGTTTATATATCTTTTATTGTTTCATATGCTTGAATGTAATGAGCATCCCTGAGATACCTGACAAAATATATTCAGGAAATTCAAATGCATTTTTATTACTGTATTTCCATTACTTAGGTTAGCACAGCTCATTAAATTAGTTACATTTTCAAGACACAATATGCCTTTGACAAATTTGTAAGCTACACCTCTTAATCTATCCTAAACTTACTCTTTGGACAGCCATATTAAATTAGGAAAGTCCCACCCATATAATTAGCATCTAAAACTAATAGTTAATAGTCTTAGATTAGGAAAGACAAAATTAAGCATTTTCTATTTGCAAGGCAGTACCCCATCTTTGAAGTACTTGAATAAAGGGAAAATATTGTAGATTCTGGATCTCTGAAACAAATACAGAGAATGCTGGAAAAACTAAGCAAATCTGGCAGCATCTATGGGGAGATAAGTTCTGAAGAAGAGTCAAACTGGAATCAAAACATTAACTCTGTTTCTCTCTCCACAGATGCTGCCAGACCTGATGAGTTTCTCCAGTATTCTCAGCGTGTGTTTTTGGAAGTATGCTCCTGTGGGTGTTAAGATAGAACAGAATTTGTTGCAAAAATGTTTTTCCAATATGTTTTGCTTCTGAAATTCAAAATTACAAACCCAAATTATTGAATCATTCAAACATTTAGAAGTCACAAAAATTGACAGTTATATGTCAGGACGTACTTTTTTTCAAATACCCTGTCAACACTAGCCATCTAGGCCACAGGTGAAAAAATATATTTTGGCAATTTATGAAAGGCTTCCTGTAGAACTGTTCTTATGAAAGTGAACAACTTTGAGAGAAAATAAGGAAGAAAAATGTTTCAAGGAAGAACATTAGTTATTTTCTATAAAAGCAGAGATGTTGTTCTACAAGCTTCATTCATTTCTTCTGATCTGTTCGGAAATTATTCAAGTCTAACCTGAGAAAATTCAGTTATACATGTTTCAATTAGACTGCAGCTGATACAGAATGCACTTCTAACTTTAATAGGCTTCCCTTTGCCCACTAAATTAATTATATCATCAACGTACAAATGAGAAACAAAATAAAAGACCCAGCATATATTGCAGTTGTCGTCATCGCACTTCTGTTCCGTTGTGATACCTGTACTGTGTATAACACACAAGAGTGCTGGAGGAATTTAGTTAGCAAAGTCTCCATCATATTCTCTGGAATCAATGTGAAGAACAAGGGTTACGTTTTTGAAATCTGTTCCACAATCATTCAGGCAAAAGTCCTGTAAATCAACTTTAGTGAACTGGATGCTGCCACTGAATGGCCAGTAAGTGTTTCCCTCCACTGCCATACCCTGTTTTCTCAAAGCTTAAATGGTCAGTATTTTAGGCAAGGACAAGGATAACACTACAAAGACAGTCTAAAGCTCTCCTTGAAGTGCAGTAACTTAATGTCTGGGAGACACTCCTACCAAGTGTCCGGAATAGTGACAATTTGTCCTCCAAGCTGTATCAAAGCATCTTCTAGCTTAAGCAAAGCAGTGGCAGAGACAAAAAGAACAAATTAAGTAAATCCTATACTCTGGACCTGACAACATCATGGAATATCCTGCTGAATGTGTTCAAAGATCACATGCAGAGTTACCTGTTCAGTCACATGAAGACACATGGCAGAAAAGATAACTTTAACCTCGAGTAGGCATCTTCCTCAAATTGAAAAATAGCTAACCTTGATTAGAATTGAGCAGATTTTCTAACTGTATACAAGTTTAATTGTAAGTGTAGAAGCATAAGAAGGACATTGGCTGATCTGTAGTATGTAGAACTGACATTTATTTCTCGATTTGCAAAACGTCAGCAAGTTCCTAGTATTAAAAATGTCTGAGTGGAAGTTTCGTTATTTACTGTACAGGAAATTGCATTCTCCTGCAGCAGGCAAAAAGAGTAGGCAACATCCTTCTCTTTGCAAATATTTCTGCAACCAATTCAGCTAGGAACAGAATGACCTGCTTCTCAAACCAACAGGAAAGCCAGATGGAATGAATATTAGGAGCATCCAAAATTGTATTTCTTTTGATGTAACAAACTTGAAATTTCCAATCGAGTTTTTTGAGGCTGACATTCTTATTTTTTCGGACTTCAACAGTTACATTATTTATTACTTTTCCCTTATTTATCCAGTCCTTACCCAAACCTGGAAAATCATGAGGCACAGTATGTAGCATCCCTCCATTTATACCAGAAATTCTGTGTTTGAGTCCCACATCAGGAATTGATGGCCATGAAACTTTTATTTTACTTATTCATTCACAGGATGAGGACATCGCTGACCAAGCAGCATTTAAAGCCCATCCTTAATTGCCCAAAGGGTAGTTCAGAGTCAACGACATTGCTGTGAGTCTGAGTCACATGTAAACCAGACCAGGTAAGGATGGCAGTTTCCTCCTCTAAAGGACGTCAGTGAATCAGATGGGTTTTTTCGACAATCGACAATGGATTCATGATCATCATTAGATTCTTAATTCCTGATATTTTATTTAATTCAAATTCCACTATCTGTCCTGGCAGGAGTTATAATTAGATTAGATTCCCTGTGTGGAAACACACCGTTCGGCCCAACAAGTCCATACCATCCCTTGCAGCATCCCACCTAGACACATCCCCCTATAACCCACATGCCCCTGAACACTACGGGAAATTTAGTATGGACGATCCACCTAGCCTGCACATCTTTGGACTGTGG
Organism: Stegostoma tigrinum; assembly: GCF_030684315.1. Classification (NCBI taxonomy): domain Eukaryota; kingdom Metazoa; phylum Chordata; class Chondrichthyes; order Orectolobiformes; family Stegostomatidae; genus Stegostoma; species Stegostoma tigrinum. Next base: position 36,855,766 of record NC_081367.1, on the reverse strand, counting down.
GAGGAAACCAGAGCACCTGGTGGAAACCCACGGAGACACAGGGAGAATGTGCAAACTCCACACAGACAGTCACCTGAGGCTGGAATCAAACCTCCGTCCCTGGCACCGTGAGGCTGCAGTGCTAACCACTAAGCCACCGTGCTGCCCAAGTTGAACCCAGGTCCCCAGGATGTTATCTGGGTCTCTGGATTAACAGTAAAGTGATAATACCACAAGGCCATTGCCTCGCCATTGTGCATTTATAACACATGCCAATGGAATGTGGTAAGAATGGGAGAGATTTTGAGTCAACCATGAGATGGAAATAGTGTCAGATTATTGTTCATCACTATCCATCGCTCCATTACATACAGCATGCATGTAAAATTGTATGTTGTCAAAATAAACTCAACTTCCAAAGTAAACTGTAACACACCATGACCATATCAGTACTGAATCATAATTTTTGTTTTTGGTCCATATTTTCTTTGTTTTGTTTATCATTTATTGATTCCTCTTTGTTTCTTAATATTACAAGGATTCCATTTATTCCATTGCTGCTCATGCCAGACCTTTTCTTCAGTGAGTTTTTCTTTTTTTTATTTTCCTGTCAGCCATGGCTCATTTGCCACTAATTCATAAGATTCTAGATTCAAGTTTCATTCCATGGCTGGAGTACAAAACACAAATCTGACACTCAAGTGCAGTGCTGAGGGAGCACTACACTGTTAGGCATGCAATTTTTCCAATGAGATGCATGTAAGAGCAGGGCAGTTCTCCCTTGTGTTCTGGTCAATATTTATCTCTCAATTAATGTCACAAAAGCAGAATTGCAACATAAATATGTCTTTCTTATTTTTCCATTCCCCTATGAGTCAATTGAATTCCATATGCTGTAATATTTTATCTCATGATCTGAGATTTACTTCTCCCTATCCTGGCACAAACTTATAAACTTTCCAGTTTCTATCTCTCTCAAACAATTACAATTGTTTTTCATGATGTATAAGAAAATTGTCAAAATTTACATTATATTGTATCTGTTCATGAGCTATATTTGTCTTTTATTATTCAACTTTTTCAGCAATTTCTTTTTGTTTCAAAAACTTTTGCGATAGGAGTGCTACTATATAATTGCACATTGCTCCAAGGACAGTATCAGGCAACCCTAAACTAGACTGACAGAACATTAGCTTATAACGTTGCATTCAATCGTCTTCGATGGTCTTGCTGAAACTGTTCAGTTTTATGGTTAAATTGCAACTTCAATATTTCCTGCAAATACTGGACATTAATGTATCGCTCAACTCTAAATGGTAACAAAAGAAACAATTAAGAGTGTCAGAGGACACTCATAAAGACTGACTCAATAAGCCTGGTGTCTTTAGAAATGCTTATTTCCTTAATATGATATATTTTATTTATATCTGTCCCCCAATTAACAACCCATCAGGCAGACAATGCATGTACTTGCGTCTGTTTCGATCATGGGATTTCCTTGGAACATGTCTCCAGCCTGTCGCCTGAGGCTCTGGTAGCACCATCACATAAAGCGTGTCTGACCAATAGACTTTTCCACTGATACCAAACCAATCGGAAGAATTTACAGGTTGAATGCCAACCTGTTTAGCTACAGTCTCTGTGCTCCGTGGCCAGCAAGTCCTAAGTGGGACTTGAATCCAGTTCTTCTGGTTCACAGTAGAGACACAGCCCATTGCATTACAAAACTTCCTTAACAAGGTAATGTAACCTGAAAAATGTCAGATTACCAGAACAATTTGGTACAGAGTTATAAATCATATTTTAAGGTATATTTCGCAAAGTGTTTTGTTACATTGAAGGCGATTGACAGCTGGAAGGATTTATCGGGAAAGGTGTTTAGTTCATGTCGCTGGATGCTGAATAGAACGGTGAGGAGGAGAAAGTAGGGTGGCGAGCAGGTACAATTTGAACCCTTCTTGTTCAATCCAACTTCTACAGAATTTAGACCAGCATGTTGAATCGATACATGAAAATGTACAGGATAGAAACCATGTTCGAACGCGGAAACTCCACACGTATAAATGAACAAGTCCACGAAGAATATGTCCTAACCTAAAAAAACTTTGTACTTGCTAAGCTGTCCTCGCTACAAAATACGGTCAACATATATTGAAAAGCAATCGTTTGCTGGAGGCTTCTCATCGCCAGTGGCAAATTATTGCTGTAATACAATCAAAATGTTTAACTCACTGTATTCCAGTTTTGTCATTTGACAAAAAAGTTTGAATTTTCAAAATTGAAAAGTAGTCTCCGGAAAAATGATGCATTGGCAAAGCCAGATCGGGTTTCACAGATCACTAGTGTTTGACGAATTTCTTTTCAAATGGATTGCGAAACAGAAATAACGTGTAAACTGCACGCAGCAGTTGATAATAACAGTCTCAAATTTTATACATTTAGGTTGGGGCAGTAAATGCACCCATTAAATAGTTCGAATCTCGGTGTTAAAGTTGCAAAGGAAAAACGCGATTCCTAGAAATCTGAAACAAAAACGCGAAATGGTAGCAATTACATAGTATGTCAGTTAGCAAATGTCAAATCCTGTTTTCGAGGTTTTTTTTAAACCAGAATTTCAAATAGAATATAGTGTGCGATTCATTAGTGTTTTCGGTGTCACTGGGAATTATATACATAGCGAAAACGAAATAGCATACTACAAATTGATCGGATTTGATGAAGTTGACAACAGGCTGGGCTGCATGCAACCCCAAGTGATATTTTATGATGCAAATAACTACGGTTACAAACATCACATATGTCAATATACTCACAAACTAGGTACCCGATGATTTTATTTCATTCGAATATTTCAACACGCTTTGTCGTTTGACAATAGAGGACCACTGTCCCAACATGCTGAAAATGTACGGCAAATAAACCGAGGTCTGAAAAGATGGGAAGGTTATATTTCTGAAAATATGATAACAACGTTTGCTATGTATTTCCGGTTTTGTTTTTATTTCAGATTAGCGAGCTTTGCACTTCTGTCATCTGTACCGTCTGGATGTCGTACATGCATTTTAATTCGACATGTGAATAATGTTACGGACGAACTAAGGAAAATGTTAGCATATCTTGATGCATTAGGGATACATGTACCTGTGGTCCGGTCAACTTGCGCGCTTCAGGTGACTTCATGGGGCTTTAAGATAATTCCTTTTGAGGATTTAAAGGTTTATAGTGATTGAAAGTGTTAGTGTGTAAAGGAATGGCCATGATTGTGGCGGGCTGACCACAGACCACACTCTGATGGTGTGTGCATTTGCTGCTGAAACCAATGCCGCTCTCTTTTGGGTCCCAGCTGCCAGAGCCGCAGACCCCGTCCACCGCACTACGTAAAGTCTCAATCCCCATGGTAACCACCAATCAACTGGAAGCTTCAATGTCCAAGGGAATCCATCTGTCTATCAAAAGTAGCAGTTTCAAGCAAAAGAAGATCACATCTAAACTATAATAACGGACCGCATGTCACTAGTTTAAAGTTCCTAGAATTTAGCTTTCTGCTTTACATCTCAACTGTCTTCCATTTCCCAAAGGTAGGTCAACACAAAGCCTTCAGGTGAGGTTTGCATTCCTAATTATGAACAACCACGAAAAACACACAAGCATATCGTAATAAATGTTACTCCTTTATATTCTAATTGCTACTTTTACTGTATAACAGTTGTCTTGTTTGTGAATCTGCCTATTCCACCTTCAGTCGACACTTGAGCTGCTCTCGGGCCAGAAGACTTTCTATCTGGTGGAGGGGGATAGCCTGAATATTTCGGTGTCTGGAAACAATTTAAATAATTTGTGAACAAACGGAAACGATTGTTCAGTTGTAGATGATAGTATTGGTGCTGAATGCGGTTTTTTTTGTTTGGATGTGTAGTTAAGTGTTGTTTCTGTGGCGAGTTGGGTGGCGAGAGATTCAGATCACCCCCCCTCCCTACACCGCGTTTGGCAGGTCTCCGTTGCCAGGGTGCCGGGTTCTGGGTGTGGTCGGAGAGAGCGAGCGGGCGGGTGGCTGTGCCGCTGTCATTGACTAACGGTGCAGCTGGAGCGGTTACTAATACAACTCAGAGCCGCTGTTATCACCAAGAGACAGACAATCAGAACCTAAGGCCATGATTCGACACTGAGAAGCGATTCGGAGAATAGCGACAGGAAATCCCGGCACGATATCGGCGAGTGCGGAGGGCCGGAGCCGCGGCCACCCCTTCTCAGGTCAGATACTGCTGGGCTCTGCCGACACCGTTCCAGTCTCCACTTCCCGATACCACCCCACTCCCCACCCCCGCCCCCCAAACATTGGCAACCTCACACACTCTTCCTCTCCCAACCCTTCCCCTGACCCAGGCATTCACCTCACAACCCGGGCATCCTGTACCCCATCCAACCCTGGCATCTCCCTCATCTCCACAACCAAAGCATTGCCCACAGAATCTGGCATCCCTCACCCCAGCCCCAGCATTCCCGTTTTCCGCCCCTCCCCCACCCCAGCCACCTTCTCCGCCCCTGCCTCTGACATTCAATGCCCCCTCGCCGCCTCATCACCAACCCGCAACCCCCATCTCCCACCTCCCCCCCCCCCATCTCCCACCACCTCCCCTCCCCGATCTCCCACCTCTCCCCCCCCCCGATCTCCCACCTCCCCCCCCGATCTCCCTCTCACCTCCCCCCCCGATCTCCCTCTCACCTCCCCCCCCATCTCCCTCTCACCTCCCCCCCCGATCTCCCTCTCACCTCCCCCCCCGATCTCCCTCTCACCTCCCCCCCCCGATCTCCCTCCCACCTCCCCCCCCCCGATCTCCCACCTCCTCCCCCCCCCCGATCTCCCACCTCCTCCCCCCCCCCGATCTCCCACCTCCTCCCCCCCCCCGATCTCCCACCTCCTCCCCCCCCCCCGATCTCCCACCTCCTCCCCCCCCCCCGATCTCCCACCTCCTCCCCCCCCCGATCTCCCACCTCCTCCCCCCCCCCCGATCTCCCACCTCCTCCCCCCCCCCGATCTCCCACCTCCCCCCCCCCGATCTCCCACCTCCCCCCCCCCGATCTCCCACCTCCTCCCCCCCCCCGATCTCCCACCTCCTCCCCCCCCCCGATCTCCCACCTCCTCCCACCCCCCCGATCTCCCACCTCCTCCCACCCCCCCGATCTCCCACCTCCTCCCCCCCCCGATCTCCCACCTCCTCCCCCCCCGATCTCCCACCTCCTCCCCCCCCGATCTCCCACCTCCTCCCCCCCCGATCTCCCACCACCTCCCCCCCCCATCTCCCACCTCCTCCCCCCCCGATCTCCCACCTCCTTCCCCCCCCCGATCTCCCACCTCCTTCCCCCCCCGATCTCCCACCTCCCACCTCTCCCCCCCCCCCCCCCCGGCCTCCCACCTCCCCCCCCCCGTCTCCCATCTCCCCTCTTTCCCCCCCCCCATCTCCCCTCCCGCCGCCCCCATCTCCCCTCCCGCCGCCCCCATCTCCCCTCCCACCGCTCCCCCCTCCTCCCGCCACCCCCCCTCCCCCAACACGAACCTCGTTGCCTCATCGATCCCCTCAACTCGTCCTCCTCACCAACCCCTCCCCCTCACCAACCCCTCCCCTCGTCTCATCACCCACCACTGCTCTCCTTGTCTGCCCTCACCCATTTCCCCCAAGGGCAGTCCCTGCAGGCCCCCTGTCTGTGCACCATCCCCAACCCAAGCTGCCCTAATTCCAACCCAACACCCCCCCCCCGAAACCTAGTGCTGTCCTTGTCTCTACCCCCAACTCTTGCCTGTAGAAAATCGACAACCTAATTACTTCAATCGGTCATGGTGTGATAGATGCAAATCTCTGCTCTTGTAACGCAATTTTGAAATTTGCATAGAATTCCAAGTCTGCCTTTGTATAATTTAAAAAGAAGTTGAATTAACTGTTTTATACCTAGCTTTAAAATAATACAAGAATGGCCTTCATGGAAAATATCATAACTAGCATTGGTATAACTCAGCAGTACTGTACAGTCAGGTTGTGTGTACAACACTGGCATTCAGAAGATTAACTGCTGTGGCGAATCAAGGACTAGTTGCCATTTATTGCCAAATATCTATGCCGTTGAAATATTCCACCTTTTCATTATTATGTGTAATATTGGAGTAGCCGATTCCATATTCTTTGACCTGAAGCACTTAGCATGTTATTTAGTATAGTGTTACTGTTTTTTAACTAAGCTGTACAGAAATAGCAGGCTATGTCATAGTGTCCAAACTATTGAAAAGATAAGTAACAAATTTTGTAAGTAGTAATCTATTATGAGGATGACTTTTGTTCAACTGCAAGAAGAAAGTTTTAAAAAGCTTTGAATCTAATGCATAATGAGTTTTCTAGAAATTCTGCCTCAGAAATACCTGAATATTTAGCACGTACATAGTGTTGAAAAATTGTTTGAAAATTGGAATTAAGCAACAGTGCTGAAGTTTCAAAAGCAGTGGGCCTATTGCTAACAAGCTATGTTAGATTACAAGTACGATTTGTCTTGTGCTTTACTAAGCAAAATATGTTGCAGAGTCAATTGGAGGGACCTCCTGTACTGCTCTTTTCTGCCTCTAGAAAAAGCAGTTTGGTTTCGCAACTCTGGCTGTATTTAGTATAAAGGACAGTAGGTTTAAATGTTTCTGAATGTAGTGCATCTTGGGCAAGTTTGATGATTGTCTCTTCATCTGATTCTCTTGTATTGTTTTATAATGTAACAATAGTATATTGTATATTCAATTAATTTTGTTTCAGATAAGAATCACTCAGCACGAAATATATTTGTAGAATATTAAGGTAATGTCGATAATTGGAAAACTTTTTCTACAAAAAAGTGGAATGTGGATAAGTTAGGGACCAATTCTAAAGAATCACTTTGCTGAGCATGCAGTATGTCAAATGTCTTGCCATATTCTCTTTTTCCATCGCTATCTAAAATTTTTAAGACAGAATGAAAGAGTTGTACTTCAACCCACCTAGTATTCGATTAAATATTTGAAAAAGAAGATACTCACTCATATAAGGTTCAGCTAACGTATAATAGAGCCACTGTATTAGGTTTAATCCTTTCTGTCCATTGTTTTTTTCCACTTGTGGTTATGTTTGATGTGTGATTTAAAAAAATAAGGTAAAACAGCACTGAAATGAGTATAGCAATGCTTGTGGAGTTACAGTATCAGGCACGTCCTGAACCTAAAGACTTGCAGACATTTGCCCTCCTCTTCACTTCTTGACTTAGTCTTCCAACGTTACAGTTTCCATGGTGGCTCATTAGGTGATCTCAGTATGGGCAGCAAATGGGAATCAACAATTAGCCTTATAACCTGGCCAAAGTCAGCTCTTGCTGTCTTGTCACTCCTCCTTGAATGTACATGCAAGCAGACATTGGTTAAGTACAGTGTTGAACTTGACTGTGGTGGTCAGTTAAATGATTTGTTGTCTAGACTACCTTGTTTGAGATCTTGGTAAAGATTGCTAGTGCTCATGGACACCATGAACTGGGACAGAGGAAAATGAGAATAAATCTGTATTATGGTTATTTAGATAATGTCATAATGAATGGAACCGTTATTCTGATCTCCACTTTAAGTAAAACCAAGAATGAAAATACTTGCCCTGTATTGCCAATACATATGATTTAACTTCAAAGCATAAACTTTTAGATGCAATATCAATGTCACATTTGAGTGGGATTTAATAATAAATTGTTGGTTGAATAATGTAGCTATATGATATTGTCATAAAGTTGACAAGTGTTGATAAATCAGTCGATAACAAAGTGTGGAGCTGGATGAACACAGCAGACCAAGCAGCATCTCATCACTGAGATGCTGCTTGGCCTGCTGTGTTCATTCAGCTCCACACTTTGTTATCTTGGATTCTCTAGCATCTGCAGTTCTCATTATCATTGATAAATCAGTCGACCTGCTTTTGTCCATTTTGCTGTTGTACAATGTGGGGGAAAGGTATGGAAGGCAATGCGCCATGTTTTGTTTTAGTAATTTTGTTTACTGTGGGTAACAGAATTTAAAATACGGTAACATCTCATATAGTTAGATATTTTGTTATGCACTAATTTGAGGTGTTTCAAATTGTTGAAGAAATAGAATAATACATCTTTCCCTATGTTTTGCAGGCTAAATTATTGTTTGCTGACAGAAAGAACTTGCATCTATTTCAGCTGAATAAATAGGTGACAGCCATGGATTGGTTAATTTTGCAGAACAACACCTTGATCAATCTGCTTTGACTTGTATGGTTTGAAAGTTAAACTGAGCCTGGCAGTTGACTGTCAATCATCATTGCATTCTTCTTGGCAATGCCTCTATCAGAGTCCATTTGACAACCAGCACTCTGCTTTCATATTGTATAAAGTTGGTTTTCTGCTTAAATTGATGTTCTGGTGAAATGTCCTGATGAGTGCAAGGTGAAAAGATCTGACAATTTTCTTCAGTAACAGTATTGTTGCTCCTGCATCGCTATGTTTTTTTCATAATAGAGAGAGAGAGAGAGAGATACATCAATTTGTTTCCGTATTTGTAACTAAGATCCTTTTCAGTGCACACTTAGGATCTGCATTTATGATTATAGTCTTGGTGCATTATGAGGATGATACATGGTTCTTGAACTGAAATGAATGAAATTACTGGTATTTAATTGTTGGTTTGGCTCACTGGTTGCCTTTATCTCAGTCAGAAAGTTGAGAGTTCAAGCCCTACTTCGGTACATAAATTTGCATACACCAATCTAATTTGTTTACTGCTTGTTGGGAAGTCGCCTTTTGGATGAGATGTTAAACCAGTTCAAATTGGGGAGAAAAATCCCTTGAAGCTAAATGATAAATGAAGAGGTGATGGTTGAGAGATGCATGCTGCACCAAAATAATTTAGCAATATAAAATATTTCAAATGAGCAGGTATAATTTTTTTTAAGAATGGCGCTGTAGAATCTAAATATAGGTTTAACATAATTTCTAACGGAAGCGAATGTTTCTGTTTTGCATTTCGTTAATGTTACAGATTTTAGGAATGCAGCCACACTTTTGAGAGGAGTCCCTGTAAACAAAAGAAGTTTTCTGTTTAAAAGCAGTTGATAGAATGCTATACCTGTCAATATTTGATTTCAGTTGACCTGGGACAAATTAGTTTTGGTATAATTTATTTTTTTTTGCTGCATTATTGTATATGGACAGTTTTAATGCTATGATGATATTGAGGGGGAAAAAATGCAGCATTCTTCTGAAGGCACTTATGTTCCAGTTGTATGGGCAAAGGGCAGGCTAGTGGTCTCAGCTGAATTGTTCTGCCAGAGAGCTGCACTGGATTCCATGGGTGATGTGGCTGCCACCTGAGCTGTGACCATTCTGTTGTTTATGATTAGCTAGTTCAGTCTTTGAAACTTTGCCCAAATATCAATGCTTAATATGGATAGTATGATTTTGCATTAAAACTGTTTTAATTGCTCCTTTTTGTAAATTTAAATGTATCTTTTTGTCAGCATTTCACAGCACTTGGTTTCAATCAACCCAACTAGACTGTTTTAACTAAATTGCTTTTATTTGCTAAATTACAGCTTGTTGTGAGTTTTTAGTCTTCACAATGTCAGAATAGAAATGTTATGGTCGCTATGAAATAAGGGCTTTTTCAGGGTAACAGTACAAGAGGAGAAAACTTAATTGCTCTGGACCAAAGTCATTGAGACTGTTGAGTAATATTTATGAACATGATTTTATATCTGACTTCTCAGATCAAGAACACATTGTGCAGAATGTGCTTTTAAAAAATGAAAATTAAGTGAAATCTAACTTGATGAAAGGTTCCAGGAAGTGCATGTAGTATTGTAGAACGTGGGAATACGTTGTGGTTATTATGAAAATTCACAGGTGTTTTCTCATTAAACAAAATTTATATTTTATCATGAAAATTATTTCCTGAATCATCAATTTCTTATGTATTTCTAACACTGGAACTATTCTGAAGTTCTTCTGTAGGGTAGAACAGAGTTGTTTGTTCTTCAACTAACTAGTGACAAGTTCTAAGTATATTGGCTAATTATTTGAGTGCGTCTAAGTTGATGTACTAGTGCCTACTCATTTGTGGTGTATTTTATCAAGAGTCTGTAGCATGACTATTGCATTAAAAGTGGTTCATTAAATGGAAATTTTCCAGTATTTATAGGACATCAAGTGTGAAAAAAGTAATATGTATTCAAGTTTTTTTCCTTTTTTTAAAACCGAAGATGACGTACAACTTTATTTCACATCTAAAATCTAGTCCAAAGATGCAAAACATCTCAAATTTTAATTGTGCTATAAATGCAGATTTAATGCATTTGCCGTTTTTCAAATTCCAACTTGCTCTGGCTCAACAATAGTCAAGTTATTTGAGTTGCAAGTGGTTTTCTCATTAGCCAACTTATTACAAATAACAGGATTAACTTTCACTCGGAAAGTGCTAGTTTAGTACATAACAGTAAAATCTTATAAATCGATAATCAACTAATTCCAGAGCTCACTGGAAACTTCAACAAATTTATTACTGTAGGTAATGAGTTGTCACATTTACTTAAAACTCAGATCTCAAACTTTGTAGTCAACTAATAGTGTTTTTTTGTATAAAATCCCCACTGAAGAATGACTAAAAGAGAACATGAAAAAAAATCGGGTTTTGGATTATGAAAGTGACGTACAATTTAACTGATTGTTATAATTGCGACTGATTTTCTTTTTCTCGGTGCAATGTCAATGGTGTGAGTAATACAGTATAAGAGGATCTTGTTTTTTTTAAAAAAAGAAATGATTGATCCTGTACTTGGAGAATGAATTTAGAGTTTGTTTGCTTATGGGAAGTAACACAAGTTCTGTACCTTTGACCTGGATTTTAGGTGTGAAATAAAGTAACCATTTAGGGGGAATTGTGCCATAATGGTAATGTCGGTACTTAATATAGATCGGAAGGTATTTCAGAGGCCTGTGTGTGACTCTAGTTCCACAGTAATATATCCTAGTATTCCAATCATCCTCTGAAAAAGCCAAGTAAACCAGCCAGATCAAAGGCAGTTAGGAATAGGGAACAGAAATTTGCGTTGCCAGTATGAAGCCAACAAAGACTAAAGAAAAAAAAGATCTAAATTGCAACATGTGAACTAGTGCCAAAAAGCTAGATTACAATTATGCAAAGCTAAGAGTGAAAGGGTTGCATTCCGATCTGTAAATTGAGTCAAATGTTTGTAGTAGTTTTCCTGTCATCTTCCTTGTTGGGGAGGTGAGTTTTAATTTGTTCATACAGCTTTAGTAGTTCATCCACCTGGCCAGTTTTATGCTAATCTAGAGATAAATAGTAAGAGTCAGAAAACATGGAAACAGTTGTTTGGCCCAACATATCCATGCTGCCAGTTTTCCTAAACTGAACAAGACCCATTTGTTTGGCCCATATCCCTCTTAAACCCTTCCTATCTAATCTACCTGTCTAAGCGGGTATTACAACATTTAAAAGACATCTCTACCATTTTGTCTAAGATAACAAAGTGTGTAGCTGGATGAACACAACAGGCCAAGCAGCAGGTTGTTCCATTCACACGCCATCCTCTGTGTGAAAACGTTGCCTCTCAGGTCCCTTTTGAATCTTCCCCTCTCATCTTAAACCTATAGCCTCAAGTTGGGACTCCCCTACCCTGGGGAAAAGTTCTTGGTAATTTACCTTATCTATGCCCCTCATGATTTTATAAATGTCTATGTGGTCACGCTTCAGCCTTCTATGCTCAAATTTAAAACGTTCCAACCTTTCCTTTATAACTCAAACCTTCCAGGCTCTGTAATCTCCTTGAAAATGTTCTTGCACCCTTTCTAATTTAATAACACCCTTCCTTTGGCACTATTCCACATGTGGCCTTAGCAATCCTTGTGCAGCTGTAACACAATGCCCCAACTGCTGCACTCAGTGCTCTGACAGATGAAGGAAAGCATGCCAAAAACCACCTTCACCGCCTTGTCGATTTGTGCTGCCATTTTCAAGAAACTATGTCCCTGCATCCCTGGGCCCCTCTGTTCAAAGGCACTTCCGAGGGTCTTATCATTAACTGTGCAAGTCCTGTCCTGGTTTGTCCTACCAAAATGCAAGGCCTCACATCTATCTTTTTTATGTTTTCATTTTTTGTGTTCAGTCCAAATAACAGGGTAATTTTTCTTGGGGGTGGGGGAAGGCAGTGAGTGGGATGTTGCCTGATACAGGTGTTCATGGAATCCCAACATGAATTTTGAGGAAATGAAATGCACAACAAACTTTGAAAATAAATTGTGTAAAATGTAAAACAAAGTTGATATTTGAGAAGTAAATCTTGTTTTAGCATTATTCCAATGTAAGTTTGACTGAATTTTAAGATTTTCTTGAAAGTGAGTCTCAACATTTAACTCTCATAATTAGCTAAAATTTGGCATTCATACTTGTGTTTGATGCATTAGAAGTAATGAAGTGCTACATTTGGAGTTGTCACCCATTCAAAACTAATTGCCAATAATTTTTCTTTTAAAATTCTTTTCAAAACTGTTTTAATCTTTTTTAATATGACTATCCATCTCATTCAGGTTAGTTTGTCATTCAATTAATAAATCTGACATATAAAGTTAGTCTGAAGAATTGCACCATGAAATTAATAGATTGGTTAAAAAAATCTGGGTTAATATTTTTAGCTCTGATAGTATATGGAATAATGTAGAAAATCTTGTCAATCTATGATCTTACAATTCAAAGGATCATAAACGTAAATAATCACTATTTGACTCAACAAGCTTTTTAAACACTGAGCTAAAATTAAAAACTAAAAGCTATACAGATACAAATACTTAATCTGTAATACGTCAAACTAATCTTTTTCTTCTTGATTGCTTTCTGTCCAGGTTAACCACATTGTCACCCTATTTGTGTGATGTTTTTAAGTTTTCGATTTTTAAAGATGGCTGTTTGCCCTGCGCTGCCATATACAGCCTCTCTTGTCTATAATACCCATCTGTCTCTATGACCCAGGATTGCATAGTGCCATCGTTTCCAACTCCCTTACCTCACTCGCATCACTGACTCCCTCTTTCTCTTGCCTGTTTCTACATCTCTCACCTTTTTGAGTTTGGACGTCTGAGCAATAGCAACAATAAGAACAAGCGCTTAAACTAAGATCATTTTTATTTAATTTTAAACAAATGAGGATCAGTATAGGGTACGTAAAAGAGAAGAATATTCGTGCTGCTTTTCATTGAAACAGGTTTTATTTTCATAACCTCCACAGTCATGAATTTAAGAACATTAATCACCAAAATGAATTACAAATTATGATTAAATAACAAGCCCAGCAATAATATAGCTTGGGTTGTGCAACATTTAATATTCCAGACCAGGACAGCTTCAGCCTGCAGGAATGATCACTTGTGATGGATGGAATTTATTTTGGAATTTTTTGTTCCTGTTCAATAACCTTTGTCGACTTTTAACTTAGTTAAAAGGATAACTTTGGCTTACGTCGAATATTTTCATGTGTATTCAATACCTGAAATTTTGGAACATTGGAACTATACAGGAAGTCAGATGCAATAATTATTGGTGTCAAAGCTTCAGCTTATTTAATCAGTATGCACTTACCCTACAAACAATTAATCCAGATGTAGTGCTATTGTGTATCTTCAGAAGGTAGCGTATATAAAGTTTGTGTCTTCTGAGGTTTGGAGGGGAAACTATTCTTGTTTGGCTTCTGTGGTGTACTCATTGATAGTATTTCATTCGTGTTGTCTTATATTAGAGAGGAAAGAAAAGTTATAATGTTAACATTGTTTAATAAAAGCAAATTATTTGAGTGTGGATACTATTTTTGGTTGCAGGTAAATTGTTTTAGATCACATAGAGAGGAAGGTAAAGGAGGTGGAGGAGTTGCTTCACTAATCGGGGAGAATGTCACATCTGCATTCAGAGAGGACATACTGCAGGGCTCATCCACTGAGGCAATGTGGGTAGAGATCAAAAATAAGATGGGTGCAATCCCTCTGATGGCATTGTGCTGTAGGCCCCTGCCCCAACAGCTACCGAGACATTAAGGAACAAATACGTAGACAAATTGTGGAAAGATGCAGTGAAAACAGTTGACATAGTGAGTGACTTTAATTTCCCCAATATTGACTGTGCCTACCTTAGAGCAAGAGGCTTAGACGGGGCAGAATTTAAGTGCATGGAATTGGGTTTCTTGAAACCGTATGTGGAGGGTTGAACTATGTACAAAAAGAGCTATGTGGGACCTTGTGTTGGCTAATGAGTCTGGCCAGGTGACTGCCTTTTCAGTCAGAGAGCATTTTGGAAACAGTGATCACAACTCTTTAAGTTTTAAGATAGGTATGAATTGGGATAAGTCAGGATCTTGTGGCAAATTCTAAATTGGGGGAGGGCAAATTACGTAAGCATTAGACAAGAGTTAGGGAGTGTTATTTGGGAGGAGTTATCATTTGACATGTGGAAATTGTTTAAAGACCTGATGAGAATTCAGGACCAGCATGTTCCCGTAAGGAGGAAGGACTAGGATGGCAAGGTAAGGGACCCTTGCATAATGAGGGAGGTTATGAATTTAGCCAAAAGGGGAAAGAAAATGTGTGTAAAGTTTAGGAAGCCAAAATCAGAAAGGGCCTGTGAGAAGTATGAAGAAAGTGGGAAGGAACTTAATAAGGAAATATGAGAGCAAGAAAGGAGGGAACTTATGCTTTGACACATAATATGGATGAAATTCTGAATAAGTACTTTGTGTCAGTATTCACCCAGGAGAAGGATAGTGAGATTTATGTAGAGAATGCTAATATAGTAAGGCTTTTGCAATCAAGAAAGAAGTAGTATTGAATCTCTTGAAGATCATTAAGGTTGATAAGTCCCCAGGGCCTGATGGTGTCTAAACCAGGTTATTGAGAGAGACAAGAGAGGAGATTGCTGGAGCCTTAACCAAAATCTTTGTATCCTTGTTAGCCAATGGAGAGGTCCCAGAGGACTGGTGGGTAGCTAATGTTGTTCCTCTCTTCAAGAAGGGAAATAGGGATAATCCGTGAAACTACAGACTGGTAAGTCTTACATCAATGATTGGGAAGCTATTGGAGAGAATTCTTAAGGATAAGATTTATGCACATTTGGAAAAGCATGGCCTAATTATGGACAGTCAGCCTGGTTTTGTGCAGGGCAGGCCTAATGTAGATGGGCGAGTTAGTCAGTTTGCATTTGATACAAAGATTGGTGGAGTTGTAGATAACTCAAAGGATGCAGTGCGATATAGATCAGTTGCAGATATGGGTGGAGAAGTGGCAAATGGAGTTTTAATCCATGAGGTGCTGCACTTCGGGAGGTCAAACATTAAAGAAAAGTATACAGTTAACGGCAGGACCCTGAACAGCAGTGATGAACAGTGGGATCTTGGGGTTCATGTCCATAGCTCCCTGAAAGTGGCCACACAAGTAGATATGGTGGTTAAGAAAGTGTGTGGCATGCTTTCTTTATTGTTTGGGGAATTGAGTACAAGAGTCAGGATGCCATGTTGCAGCTTTAAGATATTGGTTAGGCCACTTCTGGTTGGCACATTAAAGGAAGGATGTGGAGGCTTTGCAGAAGAGGTTTACTAGGATGCTGCCCGGAGTAGAGGGTATTAACTATAAGGAGAAGCTAGAAAAACTCAGTTTTCTCTGGAGTGGCAGAGGTTGAGGGGAGACTTGATGAAGGTGTATAAAATTGAGATGCATAGATAGTGTTGATTGTTTGACTCTTTATCCGAGTCGAAATCCTTAAAACTAGGGGACATGCATTTAAAGTGAGAGGGGAAAAGTTCAAAGGAGACATGAAGGGCAAGTTTTCATAGAGTGATAGGAGTGAGGAATACCCTCCTACCAGGGATGATGGTGGAGGCAGATGTAACAGGGCTGTTTAAGAGACTTTTAGACAAGCAGATGAATATGCAAGGAATGGAGGGATATGGACCAAGGGCAGGCAGAAGGGATTAGTTTAATTTGGCAATAGGTTTGGCATAATATTGTTGGCTGAAGGGCCTGTTCCTATGCTGTATAGTTCTATGCTCTAAATTGGGAAATAACTACTTTGTAGCACTTTGGAATCTTTTATCTTTATTTTAGATTTTAGTCGAAGCTACTTGTAACGTACCTCTTGAAAACAAAAACTGTCCCTTTTCTGCTGTTACATTGGCGTTAGCCCCTACTGTTCCCTCTTCTGTATTGATGACTGTGCTCCCGTGGGGAGTTTGAACTGTTCATCAACTTTACTAACACCTTTCACCCCAACCTGAAATTCACTTGGACCATCTCCAATACCTCCCTCTCCTTCCTGGACCCCCCTGTCTCCATCTCTGGTGACTGCCTCAAAACGGACATCTATTTCAAGCTCCAGAGATAATGGGAACTGCAGATGCTCGAGAATTTCAAGATAATAAAATGTGAGGCTGGATGAACACAGCAGGCCAAGCAGCATCCCAGGAGCACAAAAGCCGACGTTTCGGGCCTAGACCCTTCATCAGAGAGGGGGATGGGGAGAGGGAACTGGAATAAATAGGGAGAGAGGGGGAGGCGGACCGAAGATGGAGAGTAAAGAAGATAGGTGGAGAGAGTATAGGTGGGGAGGTAGGGAGGGGATAGGTCAGTCCAGGGAAGACGGACAGGTCAAGGAGGTGGGGTGAGGTTAGTAGGTAGCTGGGGGTGCGGCTTGGGGTGGGAGGAAGGGATGGGTGAGAGGAAGAGCCGGTTAGGGAGGCAGAGACAGGTTGGACTGGTTTTGGGATGCAGTGGGTGGGGGGGGAAGAGCTGGGCTGGTTGTGTGGTGCAGTGGGGGGAGGGGACGAACTAGGCTGGTTTAGGGATGCAGTAGGGGAAGGGGAGATTTTGAAACTGGTGAAGTCCACATTGATACCATATGGTTGCAGGGTTCCCAGGCGGAATATGAGTTGCTGTTCCTGCAACCTTCGGGTGGCATCATTGTGGCAGTGCAGGAGGCCCATGATGGACGTGTCATCTAGAGAATGGGAGGGGGAGTGGAAATGGTTTGCGACTGGGAGGTGCAGTTGTTTGTGCATCCCTAAACCAGCCTAGTTCGTCCCCGCCCCCCACTGCACCACACAACCAGCCCAGCTCTTCCCCTCCCCCCCCACCCACTGCATCCCAAAACCAGTCCAACCTGTCTCTGCCTCCCTAACCTGTTCTTCCTCTCACCCATCCCTTCCTCCCACCCCAAGCCGCACCCCCAGCTACCTACTAACCTCATCCCACCTCCTTGACCTGTCCGTCTTCCCTGGACTGACCTATCCCCTCCCTACCTCCCCACCTACACGCTCTCCACCTATCTTCTTTACTCTCCATCTTCGGTCCGCCTCCCCCTCTCTCCCTATTTATTCCAGTTCCCTCCCACCATCCCCCTCTCTGATGAAGGGTCTAGGCCCGAAACGTCAGCTTTTGTGCTCCTGAGATGCTGCTTGGCCTGCTGTGTTCATCCAGCCTCACATTTTATGATCTTGAAAGAATGTTTCCTCTTGAAGTAGAATCTCAAGCAAGGGGAATAATAGTTTCAAACTAAGGGAGTGTCTATTTAAAAGAGAGATGGAAACATTTTTTCTGAATGTTGAGTGTCTTTGGAATTCCTTTAATCAGAAGGCGGTGGATACAGAATCTTTAAATATTTTCAAGGCAGAGTTAGGTAAATTCTTGATTACCGAGGGAATGGAAGATTATCATGAGGATGCAGGAATGTAGAGTTTAAGATAAAACTGGAACAGGCTTGAAGGGGTGAGTGATCTTCTCTTGTTCTTTGTATGTTCATGGTTCATTTCTTAAAGCACCATTTTTATCTCTGGCTTTTAAAAATTTAAATTTAAATTGCTTTGTTGGCACAGTGAGATTTGCAGTTGTTTCTCAGCGTCAAGACATGCAAATTAATGCGGTAATGTGACCACTAACCCTAAATTCAGGAGGCTGAGCGCACGTTGTACAATCTGCTGTTTGTCACCAGCAGTGAGACTTTTGGTTGCGTGAGTTTAAAATAGAATATGAACAATTCATTCAAATGAGATTTTGAATGCTTTGATTCAACCTTTGTGGAAATACCTGAGTTGTTTTTCATGGTACCAACCTAAAATTCAAAAGAGGGTTGGTAAAGCATGCTTTTGGCAGAATGTGTGACAATCAACTGAATATATAAAGTAAACCTTTGTCATGAGCTTAGCAATCACATTTGGTTCAACAGCAGAGCTCACTTGTGCTGGTTCAAATTCTAAAGATTTCAGGAAATTATTTGAATGCTAATCAGTGGCATAAAATATTCTCTTCCTAAACAAGGAAACTTTGGTATTTTGCCTGGCTGTTGAATTTGTAATCAAGCATCACTTGGTCCATATTGGCAGATTTTGGGATCAATAATCAGTAGCATTGGAAATGCCTGCCAGGCAGGATATCAGCATGCATTGAATGGTCTGGAAAAAATAAAAATCTAAGGTACTATGTACCTAATTTCCTTTTTATAATGAAAAACACCCACACAATTTTATAAGAATACAAAATGGTTTCAAATTTGGAGATAATTCTCTCATGTTGTTGAGCATACGTTAGGTTCCCAATGGATACAGTGTGATCATTTCAGAAAATATTTTGTTAATTTCAGCAAAAGAAGTACAAGAAACTCAACAACTACTGAAAAATGTACGATACAAAATTTCAAGGCATCCCTCTTGGCCTGCGGTATCCTCAGTTTGCCTCATAGAATCGTAGAGATGTGCATCAGGAAACAGGCCCTTCGGTCAAACTCATCCATGCTGGCCCGGTATCCTAAATTAATGTAATTCCATTTGCTATCTTTTGGCTCATATCCTTTTTAAATATTGTAATTGTACCATCCTCCACCACTTCTAGCAGTTCATTCCATACACAGTGTAAGCTCTGCATGAAAATGTTGGCTCTTAGGTCCCTTTTAAATTTTTCTCCTCTCCCCTTAGACCTGTGTCCTCAAGTTTTGGACTTCGCTACCTTGGGAAAAGACCTTGACTATTCACTCTATCTCTGCCCCTGACGATTTTCTAAACCTCTATAAGGTTTAAATCTTAGAGGTATAAACCTCGCCCCCTCAGCCTCTGACACTCCAGGGAAAATAGAGCCAGTCTATTCAGCTTCTCCCTATAGGTCAAACCCTCCAACCCTGGCAACATCCTTGTAAATGTTTTCTGAACCCTTTCAAGTTTAACAACATCTTTCCTACAGCAGGGAGACCAGAATTGAACACAGTATTCCAAAAGTGGCTTAACCAATGTCCTGTTGAGCTGCAACATGACTCCTATACATTGACCAAAAAGACAAGCGCACCAAACACCTTTTTCACTACCCTTTTCATCTGTGACTCCACTTTCAAGGAACTATGAACCCGCACTCCAAGGTCTCAAATCAACCTCCTTGAAACTTCTTGTCTTTCTCTGGTATATGGTGCTCACTTTGTAAATCTGTCTTCCAAAGAAGATCTATTCCTGTGTTAATTTGGCCCTGTCTGATCTACCTTGGAAACCCGTGTCAAATGCCCACTGTCAACTAACAGAACAGTAAGGTGAACTCGGTTTCTCTTCTTTCTTCCAATGTTCCAGTGTTGCAATGTTGCACTTCGTGCATGTGTGTAAATCCCTCCTATACCTTTTCTCCTTTCTTCTACCCGCAACTCCCCATCAAATAACAACTCACTACTTTGACTTTTTTTTGCAAAAAACACTTACCTTCCTGATATAATCTGCAATAGCTGTCCAACTTGCATTGTTAAATTATTCAATGAAGTGAAAAATGACATATGAGAATGAACAGCTCAGTTATCAGCTCTGAGCATCACTACAGGGCTCAACCATCTTCAACTGCTTAATCATTGACATTCCCTCCATCAGAAATGGGGATGTTTGATGGCACAAAATTGAGCATCTGTGATTCCTCAGATACTGAAGAAGCCAATGTCCATATGTAGCAAGACCTGGACAGGCTTGGGAAAGTGGTGAGAGGCATTTTTGTCTCCAGTGACAGGAGAGTGAATCTAACCGCTGACCAGAAACTGAATTGAGTCAGCCATATAAATACTGTGCTCTGCTCCATGGCTCTGCGCACAGTGGACACCTTACCAAGGTGGATTGCAGTATTGACCTCCAGTTCTAGAAGCCACTGTGACACAAGAAGTTCAGAGGTCAATGCAGAAGAAAAACAATTAGAATGGCTGGTTACAAGAACAGGTTGGAGGATGGGAATTCAGTGGCAAGTAATCTCATCTGTCCACCATCAAAGAGGCAAAAGTCAGGCATATGATGGAATACACTCCTTCTCTGGATGGATGTAGCTGTAAAAACACGTGAAGCTTGACAACATCCAGGACAAAATAGTCCATTTGATTGACATCCTGTTCACCACCACCTTCTTCATCTGATAGCGTCAATGGTGTATACTGTGTACAATGCAGTACTGCTGCGCAGCTTTCCAAACTGGTGACCTCTGTCACGTAGAAGAATAAGGACAACAGAGGCATGCAACCCCTCCACCTGCAAGTTCCCTTCCAAGCAGCATACCGTCCTGATGTAGGATATTATTGTCATACCTTCATTGTCACTGGATCACAATCCTGGAACTCCCTTTACAACATCATTGTGCCTCCTCCTCCTCCTCCTCCTCCTGGCCCATCCATCCACAGCTGCAACATTTTAAAGCAGCTCACCACCATTTTCAGGATATTTTGAGAAATCTTATGAATAAATGAAACAAAAATGTCTATATATGTATATTTGATGCACAGCATGCCTACTTTGTACAATTCCAACTGGTGCCTTTCTTCCTAATAATTGGTGCCATGGCTGCCCAAGTGAACTACACTGAGAACAGACTTGCTCTTACTTGGTCATAGCTTCATTCCAGTGACTTCATTTTCCAGTTTAATTGGAAACAGCTTTTCACTTAAAGTCCAGCTGCAACTCAACATGCAAACCACTGACAATCCCCAATCCTGTCCCTACAAAAATGAGATGCTGGTTTTGTGGCATGACTTGGCATTCCCAGCTTTTCCAAACACAGATTCTGCATTGTGGCAAAAATCTTTGTGCCTTTCTAAGAATGTTCTGGAAGCAATAGCAGAGTAGCTGTTGGGCAACAGCATGGATGAGAGGTTTTGAGTTAACTGGATTAATGTGGTTAAAGTACTTCTCTAATATGGGACATTGCATTTGGATAAATTTTACTAAACATATTTGCTATGATTACTTAGGGTTTAAGATTCCTAATGATTGGAAATTGGCATTGTACATTATGAGCCTTTCATTGATTTAGAATCTTTTGTCAACAGATTTGTGCTTTCAGACTAGTTGTTTTACTGGACTCTTAGATTATATAATTTTTTTCCCCCCTTGTACATGCCAAAAGGAAGTGAGGCCTTCAAAAACATCTTGTTTGTGTTCTCTAAATATTGTCACAACAACCTAAATTACTTCACAAAAGCTTGATATTTTTTTCTAACCTATTTGAAAATGAAACTGGGTAAAAACATTCAAGTGTTGCTTTGGATTTGTTGACAAAGTATTTTTGTTGTAACTCCCTGTTGTATTTGGACAGGAAGCAAGGAAAATGGGAATGATGCTCCCTCATTGGGTCAGCAAGAATGGACTTAATTTGAGATAATGCAGTCAGCACCTCCATTGTAGTCTTGGTACCTAAGTTGTGCCATTGCAGTGGAATTAGATCCACAGACTGCTGACCTCAGTTCTTTTGGTTCTCTGATGCATCCAGTATGGATTTATGATGGTGTCAAAGCAAAACAGAGACAACATTGCATTCATTAGAAAATCAGAAAATTGTCTGTTGTGGGCCATACATTTTCCTTTGACCTTGTATCTGAGTTGAAGATTGTACTGTGCACTTTGCTGCATTGTTTTTCTCATTAGGTGGCTAAGATGAACAGTAGAGTGTGGCAGTTTCACCTGGTGAGGTGAATTTGAGAAATTATAAAAGAAAAACATGCAGTTCAATCACATGTTTCCCATGATTAGGGTGTCACATACGAGATTTGGACAAATATAAAAATGTAACACAGTGACTTAATCTGCAAAGAAAATCCCTGTAATTTTGAAGGGCCAAGATGTGGCAGAAATAATAAGTGCTTTGAGTTAGTGTTTATTTTTAAAGAAAGTGCTTGACTGTCATAATTTAATAACAACACTTCTGATAACTCATTTGTATCTAGTGATGTATTTGACTTATTGCTGCGTCATGTTGGAAAGTCAGCATTAGGTAATGGAAGCTTCTGGTTTTTTTTTCAAAATGTACCTATGTTACAAAAATGTGATGACTGGCTTTAATGCAAATATCTATAAAACTCTATTTTTCGTTTTAAGTTTAAAATCATGATGGTTTTAAATTCAACTTTCAGTTCTACAATTGAAGCTAAACTTTTGTCATGGTTTAACATCCACAGTTAGACCCGTCCTCCCCAGGGCTCCCCAGTGAGATTGTAAGTTTTATATATACTGTAGTAATTGCTGTTAGTGAGTTTCAAGTGCATTAATGTAAGATGGTGTGATAGTTATGATTACATGACACTATTTGACTTTAGATTTCTAATTGAAGTTTCAGAGTTAGCTTGAAAAGTGAAAATTCAATGTAAATCACCTCCTGTTTTTTGGCATGTTCAATGAAGTTATTTGTTGCAGATCATGCTACTTTTGAGATCAGATAATGGGTGTAGCACTTTTAATAGGTTAAGGTTGCACAGCTAGTTTGTTTCAAGACTTGCAGCGCAGTAAATTTGTGGCTCCCTAGTTACACTATATCAATTGCAAAGAGGTGTGGTATAGAGTTTCCTGTTTTTTTTAAACAGAAGTGCAGTTAAGCACGTGGTTTCAAAACTTTTCCAAAATGCTGTTGCAAGTATTACTATTCAAGCTTAATAAGTGATATTGCACTATGTTTAGCTTCCTGATTCTGATGGAAACGAATTGTACTTTGAGAAATTCTGATGAATAGTGTTCTGCCTGTCATCCATGTCATTTTTCTTTTTAAAAAAACACACACATTTTGGAAACAGTGTATGTAGATTTATTAATGGAAGCAGTCACTGAAGCTGGTCATTAATGTGTAATAGTTGTAGTTATCAAAAAAGATTTGGAATTATGGCAATATTTCTCTTACTTCTGTCTTCATCTCCGGTGCAGAAGGAGGCAATTTTGCCCATCATGTCGCCACCAACTCTCCAAACAAGCATCATTATCATGACTTTGTGAAATTCTTCTGTTATTTTCCCCCCTTACTTTCGCATGTTGCATCTGTTTAAATAATCATCTAGTGCCTCCTTGAATGCC
The DNA here is from genome assembly GCF_030684315.1 of Stegostoma tigrinum. Lineage (NCBI taxonomy): Eukaryota > Metazoa > Chordata > Chondrichthyes > Orectolobiformes > Stegostomatidae > Stegostoma > Stegostoma tigrinum. The sequence continues at coordinate 36,832,397 of NC_081367.1, read as the reverse complement.
TTAATTGAACCTGCTTTTGCTAAACTTTCAAGCAGTTATTCCGTGCCTGAAACCACTTGTGTGAAAAAGTTTCTGCTAACATTGCATTTGCTTCTTTTGCAAATCACTTTACGTTTCTGCCCCTCATTCTTGATCATTTTACAAGCAGAAACAGTTTCCCTCCATCTGCACTGATGAACCCCCTCGTGACTGAAAAATTCTCTCTGATCTCCTATTCGTTGCTTTCTGTCCAAGGAGAACAACCCAACCTTCCACTCTTTATTCATACTGAAGCTACTCATCCTTAGAGCCATTCTTGTGAATCTCTTAACATTTTCTAATGTGTTCACAACCATCCTATAGTGTGGCGCTCAGAACTGTGCACTGTATTCCAGCTATGGTCAAACAATTGTCTTCTACTCATATTCAGCTTCACTTCCTTGCTCTTGTATTCTCTGCCCTCATTCACAAAGCAATGGATATTGGGATGTTTTATTAACAGCTTCCTCCAGCAGTGCTGCCACTTTCAATGATCTGTATACACATACACCTAAGGTTCCTCTGCCCCTGCACCCTCTTTAGAATTGTGCCGTTTAAATTACGTTGTCTGTATGTATTTTTCCTCACCTCACACTTCACTGCATTTAACTTCACCTGTCACCTATCTGCCCACTCCACTAACTTGTCTATGTCTTACTGAAGTTTTATACTCCTCTTATGGTTTATAATGCTTCCAAGTTTCATGTCATCGGCTAACTTTGAAATTGTCCTCGTCCTCGTGCTCACCAGTCATTTGATCATATCCAGAAAATCAAGGTTGTTTTTTAATAAGACTCCTGATGAGCTCCATTATAAATCTTGCCCCAGGCTAAAAGATATCTGTTGACTGCTACTGTGTTTCCTGTCACCATTTTTGTATGTACATTGCTACTGTGCTTTTAACTATAATGTTTCTCATCACTGTTGTGTGGTTCTTTGAGTGCTTTCTGGAGATTTATGTACACCACGTGGATTGCATGACCCGCATCAAACCTTTCTATTACCTCTTCAAAAATGCCAAATTAATACACACAAATTTCCTGTTCAACTCACCTTTCTCCATGTGACTGCTAACTCTGTCCTTATTAATTTTCACTTGTGTTTCATTATAGAACATAGAACATAGAACAATACAGCGCAGAACAGGCCCTTCGGCCCTCGATTATCTTTCTGTTTGGTCAATAACCCAAGATTTAAAAATTGTTTTTCATTAAACTGTGGCCAAGGTCATATGAGAATGGAATAAAGATTGAAATTCAAGGTAGTTAATTAGAAAGTAATAATTTAATACAGTCAAATTTGGGTTTTAAGACGCATGAAGTGGGCAGGTGGGATGAGATGATAATGAGAGCTGTTGGGCAGAACTTAATATTTGATCTGAACATTTTTTTGGTTTCCATTGTAGTTGGGGTGTATGTATTTTTGTAGTTTGAAATGAGAGTTGACAAGTGGAAAGTAAGTAATCCTTTTAACTGATCTTGAGTTTTAATAGTCTTTCCCAACAAATTGTTGTCCTGCATGGTACAGCTCAATGCAAAAGGATGTTGACTGCTACCAACTTTAGCAGCTCATAATTGATTGTGTTCTGATCTCTGAGGAAATGAGAGGCTGGCAGTAGCTAGCCTAGTAACAATGAATGTTTTATGGAGAGGAGAAATTGAACAACTTTTAAGGAAATGTGACTTAAATTGGAACTAAATTATGTCGAATACAAATGCAAAATACTGCTGACAGTCTGAAATAAGGAAAAAAGACAAAAACGGTGTTGCTGACATAATGCTAACTGAATGCGCATGTATAGATGATGGCAATGACCTCACGTTGCCATGACAGAGCCTCTGGCCTCTGGCCATCCCCCTCACCACAGAGCCGTTAGCTGTTCTATTCCCTGTTGGTTGGCCCCTTGCTTGCTTCTGCTTCACACATACCCCCAACCCACCTTGCTGTTGGTCGCATTCCTCATTCTGTAGCTTGCCACTTTGCTTGTGGAGTGGATCCAAACATGAGATACGAAAGACACACTTTCTAAGTGTAGTTCTGTGCTGCTTTCTCATTCATTTCAGGGATACCTCTTGCATACGTGGTTTGGCAGCCCGTTGCTGCACACAAGTCAATTCTGCTATATGGTAATGCCCATTGACTTCAGTGAGCCTATGCACAGGAGTTTTATTGTAAAGATAACAAGATGTGGACCTGGATGAACACAGCAGGCCAGGCAGCATCAGAGGAGCAGGAAAGCTGATGTTTCGGGTCTAGACTGTTCCTCAGAAATTGGGGAGGGGACAGGAGCTCTGAAATAAATAGAGAGAGAAAAGGGGAGGTAGTGGTAGGTGGATAGTGGAGCAGATAAGTGGAGAGAAGGTGGACAGGTCGAGGAGGCGGGGATGAGGGGAGCATGCTGGTCTTGGGATGAGTTTGGGAGTGGGGAGTTTCTGAAGATTTTTGCTTTTACTCTTTCTGGCCTGAAGAAAAATTCTTGGCATTCTCAGCTATTCTTTTCTTACCCTGGCTATTTGCCTTCTCACTTGCCTACGTTGCATCTTTCTCTTTGGTTTATGGGATAACAGAACAAGTGTTTAATTTTATGAACAGCTTATTCAGCAGCCATATGTGCTGCTGTCCAGCTATTGCAGTCTTTTGGTCATGAGCATGGATATTAATTACTGAAGGAATTGATTTGTTTTTTGTTATTGAGTAATTTTTATGACAGCTTCTTGCATGGAATTTACTCCTCTAATACCTTGATCCAATCATTAAAATTACTTTGTTTGACTCCTTCAATTTCGAACAATGTATGTGTAGGCTGTTCCCTTGTGTTTCAAAACTTTTATCTGTGTTACTTGAACTGACTAGTATGCACCAGGAGTCGACCATTCTCTTTATAGTGTCATAGAACTCATTGCGTGTATCTAATACTCTATATTAATGACTTGGAAATAGGATTAGAGAGTACTATAGCCAAATTTGCAGATGGCACTGAAATAGGTAGAGATGTAAATTGCAATGAAGAAGTAAGCAATTTGCAAATGGTTAGGTTAGGCGCGTGGTCCAAAATCTGATTGAAGCTCAATGTTGATGAACAGGGAGAAGTATGTTTTGATAAGAAACAGAGGTAAGCCATTGGAAGCTGAGAGACTAGCTGGATTTAAAGAACAAAGGGATTTCAGTACAAATGTGCCAATTACTAAAAGTTGCAGTTCAGGTTATCAGGACCATTTTAAAAGAAAGCAAATGAAGTACGAGTTGGACAAGGAAGTTGAGCTGAAACTATATCTAACCTTGGTGTACAGTTCTGATTGCCTTTTTTTAAAAAAAAGGAACTGGTGTTACTGGAGATGCTGCAGAGAAGGTTTACACAAGATTACAGCGATGCACTAGTATGCATTTCAGGAAGTAATGATTAGGCGAATCTCTCTTTTTGCTACGTATAAAGTGACTGAAGGAGTGAACTATTGGAGGCCTTTAAATTTCCAAATGCAGTGGGGTGAGGAGCCAATTATGAAATTTTGCTAAAATTGATACAGAATATTTCTTGCAAAAGAGCATCACTGGAGGCTGTTAAGGTAGTCATGAAGAGCTTCAGTTGAGAATTCAGTAAACTTATTTACCTCGAGCAGTGAGAATGTGTAACTTCCTGTCACAAGGAGTGGTTGAAATAAACAGTGTAGATGCATTCAAGAGGACATTAGATTACATGAGAGAGGATGGGATAAATGGCTACAATGGGATATTTCTGAGAAAGGCATGAAGAGGCTGAAGGGGAAGATAAATGGCAATATGAACTATGTCTTTGTTGTATATCACTACATAATTGGGTGTATTTGAGATTTATTTCCTGTGATATCTACCTAAGTTTGGATATACACTTTGGTTTATTGATTCATTGGTTAAATTCAGCTGTAAATTTCATTCAACCAAATTATTTTTGAGATTAAACTGCACTGCAAATCTTTTTTGAGATGTAGGTGTAATTGTTTGGAGTGGTGTGGGAGATGGTGGTTGTACTGAGGACTGAACTTTCAGAAGTATTCGCCTGTTTATTCCTACAATATCCTCAAATATTGTAATCAGTCATAGTGCATATAATGTAACTCTGTGATAGCTGAATGAATTTGACTAGTACTGACTAGAGATGTGTTGCATTGTAGATCTGCTTCCTGATAGTCTGTGGACATTTGCTGTCAAGCCACGACAATGAGTGAACTGGAACAGTTACGGCAAGAAGCAGAGCAATTGCGGAATCAAATTAGGGTAAGATTTTACATCATCTATGCACTCTTACATTCAATTAAAAGAACAGAATATAAAGGAAATTGTTAGGCTGTTTAATATGGAACTTTTAATAAGATTTAACTGTTAATAATTTTCATAATAAGAAAATGTGTTTTCTGATCTGGCCTTAATTCCACTTTTGTGACTCCTTGTCAATCAAAAACCTGTCCAGAAAGCTTTAGTTCAAGTTCTGCCTACTGCAAAGGTCTGAACAGGTTGATTAAAAGTATCTAGGGGTAAGGATGCAGTTTCCACTGCTTGTTGGGGTATTGTAAAATTTTGAGGGTGCACTTCAGCTTTAAGACTGAAATCAAACAGTATTTTAGATTGAGTTTAAAGTATCAGTCTAAAGTTTACTAGTTCACGTTTACTGATCATTACAAGATTTATTAAAATATGATTCTACATATTTTACAGAATTTATTACATTGTATTTTTACAAACACAGAAGAAATTATACTTGATTATATCATGGTTTTACAGTCTATCAAATTCAGGATGCTATTTGCAACACTGGCCTGACTGCACCAGTCTCCTGTTCTATTCTCTTGTGATGTTCTTATGTCTTTGGCCAGTTTTCCTTGTGCTTCTGACAACTAAAACATGGACATTATTAATCCATGCCAACCACTTGCTATTGTGCATGATCGAGGTATATCCTGAACGCTAACTGGCTTATAAATGTATAAACAGTGCATTGTCAATTCTTGGCTGTGAGAGTATGATGTATCACCTTTCTACGGTTGTCTCATTCATGCTTTTAAATACCCATCACTTTGTAAGATTTCCCTTTTTATAACAGCTTGTCCCTCTTAGCCGAGCAATTCCGTAGATCTTAACCAAAGTTTAGATGGTATCAGTTGGACCGTTTTTGCATCTGCCTGACATATATTGTTATCTCGTAGTGATTAACTATACCCCAAAGCAGAAATTGTTTCAATTATAGTCTGTTATAGTCTGTTTAATTGTTAATTCCTCACTTAAGTCAAGTATTAAGTATTGGAAATTAACACTGTCCAACAGAAGACAATTCCAACCATAACAACACACTGAGGAAATTACTGAACATTCCCTAATTAAATGTGATCAGAGATAATGGGAACTGCAGATGCTGGAGAATCCAAGATAATAAAGTGTGGAGGTGGATGAACACAGCAGGCCAAGCAGCATCTCAGGAGCACAAAAGCTGATGGTTCGGGCCTGGACTCTTCATCAGAAAAGAGGGATGGGCAGAGGATTCTGAAATAAATAGGGAGAGCGCGGGAGGCGGACCGAAGATGGATAGAGGAGAAGATAGGTGGAGAGGAGAGTATGGGTGGGGAGATAGGGAGGGCATAGGTCAGTCTGGGGAGGATGGACAGGTTAAGAGGGTGGGATGAGGTTGGTATGTAGGAAATAGAGGTGTGGCTTGTGGTGGGAGGAGGGGATAGGTGAGAGGAAGAACAAGTTAGGGAGGTGGGGACGAGCTGGGCTGGTTTAGGGATGCAGTGGTGGGAGGGGAGGTTTTGAAGCTTGTGAAATCCACATTGATACCGTTGGGTTGCAGGATTCCCAAGCAGAATATGAGTTGCTGTTCCTTCAACCTACGGGTGGCACCATTATGGAACTACAGGAGGCCCAGGATGGACATGTTGTCTAAGGAATGGGAGGGAGAGTTGAGATCCTTTTTGAAATTAATTCTAAATTCCCACAAGAGGTCACTGTTAGCAGATACCATGTCCAGACCCTTTAGAGTCTTATTTCATTCAGATCACCACCTTCTCTATTCCAATCAGTATAGACCCAACCCGGGACCAACAAATCAGTCTAGTGAGTCTTCTCTGAACAAATAGGGTTAAGGAGAATCCAAAGAGATCCTACAAATACATTAAGGGCAAAAGATTAACCGGGGAGAGAATAGGGACCCTTAAAGTTCAATAAGGCCATCTATATGTGGAACTGCAGGAGATGGGTGAGATACTAAGCAAGTATTTTGCACTAGTGTTCACTGTCTTGAAGGATATGGAAGCTCGAGAAATCGGAGAGAAATCGTGACATCTTGAAAAGTTCCAGATTACAGAGGACATCTTAAAATGCATAGAGATGGATAAATCCCCAGACCTGATCAGATGTATCTTAGAACTTTGAGGGGAGCTAGGGAAGTGATTGTTGGACCTCTTGCTGAGATATTTGTATCAGCGATAGCCACAGATGAGGTGCTGGAAGACTGGAGAGTGGCTAACGTGCCACTATTTAAGAAAGGTGGTCAGGAAAAGCTGGGAACTATAGACCAGGAAGTCTGATGTCTGTGATGGGTAAATTGTTGGAGGACATTCTGAGGGACAGGATTTACATGTATTTGGAAAGGCAAAGACTGATTAGGGATAGTCAACATGGCTTTGTGCGTGGGAAATCGTGCCTCACTAACTTGATTGGTGCTCTGTCTACTGCTTTTTGTCATCTATATTCACATTCAAATAACTTATATAACAGGAATGGGTAGTAAGTTTGCAGGTGAGACCAAAATTGGTGGGGTAGTGGACAGTAAAGAAAGTTATCTCAGAGTACCTTGATCAGATGGGCCAAGGAGTTGCAGATGGATTTTAATCTAGATAAATGTGAGGTGTTGCATTTTGGTAAGGCAGATGAGGGCAGGACTTACGCACTTAATGGTTGGGTCCTGGAGAGTGTTGCCAAACAAAGTGTTCTTGGTGCAGGTTCACAGTTCCTGAAGGTTACTAAAATCATGAGGGACATGGATAGGATGAATAGCCAAAGTCTTTTTCCCAGGGTAGGGAAGTCCAAAAGTGGAGGGCATAGATTTAAGGTGAGAGGGGAAAGATTTAAAATGAATCTAAAGGGTAACCTTTTCACGTACAGGGTGCTGCGTGTATGGAATGAGCTGCCAGAGGAAATAGTGGAGGCTGGTACAATTACAACATTTAAAAGGCATCTGGATGGGCTCATGAATAGGAAGGGTTTAGAGGGCTTTGGGCCAAATGCTGGCAAATGGGACTAGATTAATTTAGAATATCTGGTTGGCATGGACACATTGAATGGACGGGTCTGTTTCCGGGCTGTACAACTCTGTCTGAGTTCCATTTGTCTTCCTAGTTACTTGCTGTACTTGCATGCTAGTCTTTTTTGTGATTCATGTACTTGAAATTGCAGATCCTCTGATCTGCAGAATTCCGAAATTTTCTCCATTTAAATAATGATTTGCCTTACTATTTTCCTATCAAAGGAGAGTATTTCTCATTTTCATGGATTACACTTCAATTGTCAAATGTGTGCCCATTCACTTTTTCTGCATTCCTTTGGAGTCACTTCTGACATCTTCTGATTGTCACATTTGTCGACAATGGACTTTGTTCCTTTAACCAAATCATTAAAGTAGACGTAAACTGTTGAGGCCTGAAGATATCTTTTATCCTGATAATCTGCTTCCTATTGGTTAGCCACTCTTCTATTCACACTAATATATTGCCCCCAACGCAATAAACTGTTATCTTGTGTAGTGATCTTTTATCTGGCACCTTATCAAATGCCTTTTGTAAATGCAACGTTCTCTTTTTTTTTCTCTATCTAGTTTATTCCTTGTAGAAGAAGTGAGCCAAAGTTAAAATGTCAGTTGAGACTTAAGGAAGATCGAAGCTCCATTATTCGCTATTGTTGAGTTTGAAGATGTATGATCTTCCTCACTGAATTGTCTAACTTGTTCATGCTAGTACATTTTGGTGTTTCAGGTTCCTTGAACAAATCCAGTTTTATCTCACCTGATATTCCTTGTCCACAAAATATTGTGTTTTCAAAAAAAAACATTGTTTTCAATTCTTTCACTTTTTTTGCTGCACCTTCTCCTAGGCCAACTACTCCTATTGATTAAAAATAAAGAACAACAGATGCTGGAAATCTGAAACAAAAACAGAAATTGTTGAAGAAACTCAAAAGGTCTGACAGAATCTGTGGAGAGAAAGCAGAGTTAACATTTCAAATAGGGTAACCTTTCTTCTGTACTATTTAGAAGAAAGGCCGCTGGATTTGAAACATTAATTTACTCATTTATATAGTTCTAAAGACAGCAAGAAGGATTGCCTGATCATGGTTGTTATTCACCAGTGAATAGACAGAGTGTTTATTGGGACTTGTCAGCTGTGGAAATTTAATATAACTGTGGCAGACCATATGCAGCATCCATCTATTTAAACATCTACTAAACATTGCTGATGAGATGCAGAAACCTTGATATGGTACGCTCTGGTCAGTGTCCAACGAAAACAGTGGTAACCTTGCTTATATTCTGGCTAAGATTTGCTAATCTAATTTGCTTGAACAAAATAACTTCTAAAATTAAGATTGGCACACCTAAGTGCGTGCTCCTCTAGTCATTCTTGGAAAATAAAAGCTTCCTCATAGCTCTTCGGCATTCAATCAGGACAGTTTGCAAAACAGTTCAAAGGAAAAGTAACCTTCTTGTGCTGTGAGAAGAGAGTGCTGATTTGTTGGCAAAGGACTGTTTACTGCTAAGTGTTTTGATCTAAGTTTAAACCGGACAGATTAACACTGTTTGGTCAAAGTGTTACCTTGAGAAATGAACCTGAGAGAGAATGTCACCTCCATTGAGTTGAAATGGGTACAATTCGTGTATATGTTTTTACTTTACAAAGTGCACAGTCTGGTGTATTGATAGGGGACAGTCGTTCACGGGTTCGTTTCAATTTGAGCAGATCAGAATGAACTTAAACACCTCCAAAACTGTGAAAAGTGAAACAATTCCTGCCACAAACTATTTTGCATAACTGCAATTTTGATCGCTGTGCCTGATGACTCTTTCCAGTTCATCCAGATTGCTGATAACCTCTGCAAAGTATTTCACCCTGAATTCTTATTGCATGTCTTCTCTGTATTGGAGGCCACCTACTTCCACCTGCATAATGTCGCTTGTCTCTACCAAAGCCCATATGATTAGATTAGATTACCTACAGCGTGGAAACAGGCCCTTCGGCCCAACAAGTCCACACCGCCCCATGAAGCATCCTACCCAGACCCATCCCCCTACACCCACACACTCCTGAACACTATGGGCAACTTAGCATAGCTAATCCACCTAACCTGCACATCTTTGGACTGTGGGAGGAAACCGGAGCACCCGGAGGAAACCCACGCAGACACTGGGAGAATGTGCAAACTCCACACAGACAGTCGCCCGAGGCTGGAATCGAACCCGGGTCCCTGGTGCTGTGAGGCTGCAGTGCTAACCACTGAGCCACCGTGCCGCCCCCATATGTTGAAACACTTTCCTACAGAACAGTGTGGTGGCTCAGTAATTAACACTGCTGCCTCACAGCAGCAGGAACCTGGGTTCACTTCCACCCTAGGGTGGCTGTCTGTGTGGAATTTGCACATTCTCCCTGTGTCCGTGTGGGTTTTCTCCCACAGTCCAAAGATGTAGGTGGATTGTCCATGCTAAATTGTCCGTAGTGTTCAGGGATGTATAGATTAGGGGGATCAGTCTGGGTGGGGATGTTCTGAGGGTTGGTGTGGACTTGTTGGGCCGAAGGGCCTGTTTCCACACTCTATGGATTCTGTGAAAACAAAATTTGTTACTTCTCAGTTCAACTCTTCAAACCTTGTCCTGGTTGACCTTCCATCCACCAAACCATAATCAAACAGAACAATTGAAAGTATTTGCCTGTTTTACTTTCTAAAAAAATCATTCATGGGATGAGAGCGTTGCTGGCTAGGCAGCATTTATTGTCCAGAGGGGAGTTTAGACTTAGCCACAATTCATAGGGTCTGGAGTCACATGTAGGCCAGACTAGGTAAGGTGGCAGTTTCCTTCCCTCAAGGACATTAGTGAACCAGGTGGATTTTTCCAACAATTGACAATGGTCATCAGTAGACTCTTTTAATTCCAGACATTTATCGAATTCAAATTCCACCATCTGTTGTGGTGGGATTTGAGCCCAGGCCCCCAGAATGTTATCTCGGCCTCTGGAATTAACAGTTCAGCGATAATACCACTAGGCCATTGCCTCCCCCTTTCTGAACTCATGCCAGTCCTCTTTACCTATTGCCTGTTGGCTCCATGTCCTTTATTGCCATCTGGCGCATTTACATCTTAAATATAAAATTCTTACTTTAAATCCCTCCATGGTCTCTCTTCCATTCCATCCTTCCTAACCTTTCCTGCATGTTTCCTCCTTCCCCCCCCCCCCCCAATACCATTTATTCATGTTAGGAAACATTTGCTGCCAGCACTTCTAACTTAATCATCTATGCATTGTAGTGGATAATGTAATCTATGGGTTAGTGTAAAGCTAAATAAAGTGATAAATTTTTCGCGTGTGAATTGCATTGAACATGGTAGAAAACAAAAATGCTTGGGCTGTACAAATATACAAGCAGGCAGGTTTCTTAAATTGCACAGTAATTTTCTACAAAAAGACATTTTTTTCATGTTTCATGTTCATGTTACCAGCACCGGTAAACGAAGCCAGTGGCACCTTCATTGTGGAGGAGTGAAAAATCAGTGAATACATGAAAGCAAGTTTGCAAATAATGGTAGTAAAGGTATTTGATTTACTCATTAGGAACATACTCTTCTAGATTTTCATTGCCACTCTTGTTCGATCATTCCAAGTGCGAGTGATATCTGAAAATCTACAGCTGCATGGCACAGACATTTGACCAAAGGCCTATGTCAATTAAACCTCAAATGTACAAATGACTTCATGAAGAAATGTTATTTTATTTGCATGGCACTTTCACAATGTACAGTAAAGAATGGTGTAATGAATAGCATCGTAAGTAATTGTATTAGATTTATTCCTTTAATGTTAAATATCTGCTAAGAGAATTTTGTTTGTCATTATAGGATGCAAGAAAAGCATGTGGTGATTCCACCTTAGCACAGGTAAACACATTTAGTGGGAGATGGACAAATACCATGTATGAACCTTCTTGTTCTTTGCCTGTTGATAGAAGTGCATCTAACTGAATCTTTCTTTTAGATCACAGCTGGGCTGGATTCAGTTGGTCGAATTCAAATGCGTACAAGGCGAACATTAAGGGGACATTTGGCAAAAATCTATGCCATGCATTGGGGATCAGACTCCAGGTTAGTGTTTGAATATTGATGTATGATTATATGATCAGATAGCTCAATAACTTGTAGTGTTACTCTTGTGTTTACTGTGATGTTTACAGTGAATCACTTGTATTGTTGAGTGTAATCTGCACTTTAATATTTAACATTCAGCTAGAAACCATGTGATGCTAATCCATTTTCTTTGCTTTATATTGCTGATATCTAGAGGTGTTCAGTGGGTTTGATTCTAGTGAAATTTATGCATCCAGAGCTGATCTATTAATGTCTTGCAACTATATTTAGAGGAATTGTTATAATGATCTTATGCATATGGCTTGTTCTTGAAATTGCAGTGTTTTACTGAAAGCAAGGATAAAAATGATGCTGCAGTGGTGCACATTTGCAACATAATTTCACACATCATAGCATCCTGAATGAACAACAATCAGACGGCTGGTGGCTTAGTATTATGACACTGGACTGGTAATTAGAAGCCCCACGCTAATGCTGTTGTGGTACTTGTTCATATCTCAGCTGGTGGAATTTAAAATTTAGAAAATAATAAATCTGGAATTGAAAGATTGTCTCCGTAGTGGTGACTTCATGACTGTAGTAAACACCCAACTAGCTATTCGTATCATTTAGTGGAGGAAATCTGCTGCCCTTGTGTGGTCTGGCATATGTGACCGCACACTCGTGGTAATGTGGCTTATTCTTAACTACTCCCTGAAATAGCCTACAAGCCACTCAGTTCAAGGACAACTGCGATGGACAACAAATGCGATGCCGGTGATGCCCATATTCTATGGAGGGGAAAAAGACGACGAATTATCATGCATTGATCGAAGCCTTTATCAACAGTCTGCATACTAAAACAAGAACATTATCTTGCCATTGTTAAGTCCCTAGATATTACGATGGAAAAAATTGTTTACAGCACGCTTTGTTGCAGTTCATTTAGGATAATTTTCAGTTGATGCCATTCATTTCTGGTTTTCAAATTTATGGTGTAATGCCATCAGACGTTCAACAAAAAAAAGTAGAAATTGCTGGAAAAGCTTGTTAGGTTTGGCAGCATCTATGGAGAGAATCAGAGTTAACATTTTGGGTCGTGACCCTTCCGCAGAATGGAGGATCCTTCCTCAGATTGATCACGTAATCTGAAACATTAACTTTTATTCTCTTCACAGATGCTTCCAGACCCGCTAACCTTTTACAGCAATTTCCATTTGTGTTTCTGATTTACAGATCCACCATTCTATTGGGTTTGTTTTGAAACAAAAATAAGACTTTGGGCATTATTGTCACTAAATGAATGTTTTTGCAGGAACATAAATTTTGTAGAATTCTTTAACTTTACAAAGTTACAAATTTATTTTGAAACTCCTAGTTGACAATTTTTGGTATTTTCTATATCGATTCGGAGAGTTATCACTGGTATTTTTTTTTCCTAATTCTTCTGAATGTGTCTAGTTTCTTACCAAAAGTCACAATAGGTGCTGTTTCCAATGTGCACAGCTTCTGGTGCCTCATTCCATGTTCTTGAAATCCCTTTTTTTCGTTAGAAAAATTGTTTTTATTTGCTTTTTATTTTTTGATTTTTTTTTAGTAGTAAATATGTGCTGTTTTATTATGAAGCCACTGACTAGTGGAGTTTTCACAATTTACTACTTCAATTGTGAACACCCGCCAAATCTCTCTCTCTGTCCTGATTGAGGAGCGGCACAGGACACTGAAGATAGCATCAGTGTCTCTACAGCCTCCTAAAGTGTCTCAACCCTGCTTTTGTTCGAGTAAAATTTCTTCTTTGTATTGTGACATTGACTTTCTTCACTGCATCAAATGTGTTTCTATATTTGCAGGCTTCTAGTTAGTGCATCTCAAGATGGAAAGTTAATCATCTGGGACAGTTATACAACAAATAAAGTAAGAATATAATTGCTTTGACTATAATGTTGCACAGTTTAGATCTTGTGTAGCTCTGTGACCACTTGATATTTTCTTGTATTTTCTACAGATGCACGCTATCCCTTTACGATCATCATGGGTTATGACTTGTGCATATGCTCCATCGGGAAACTATGTTGCTTGTGGTGGGCTGGACAACATCTGTTCAATATACAGCTTGAAAACGAGGGAGGGCAATGTTCGAGTGAGCAGGGAACTGCCAGGGCATACAGGTATGGTCATGTTGGAGTAAATGGTGTCATCGGCAAAGGGAGAATGGATGGATCTAACTTATGACTGACTTCTTAAGCCTGAGACAGTGAGGTATTGCTTAATTTGCTTTTTTTTTTGCCTTCTTCCCATCCCTTACTGAGGTAGGCCAAGTTGTGTTTCTGAAATCCTCTTTTGTAAACTTTAAATCTTAGAGGTAAAACCATATCAAAATCCCTTAATTTGAATTTAGATGTAAGATTTATTAATAAATCCTTCAAAGTGTGGTGGTGGGGGGGAAATTGCTCCCTTACTTGATGCACACAAAAGCAAATGTGATGGAAAGAGAAAGTGAAGGAAGTAAATTGCAACTGTTGAATTTCTTAAATTAGTACCAACATCTTTGCTTATGTGGCCTAGAATCCAGTAAGTCTGTACCCAGTTGTGAGTCTTTCACTTAGCTGATTTTGTAAGTTCAGTTCCTGAGATGCAAACGAATGGCAGTTAATGGTGCAGAAATATTTTTGGTTTTCTTGAGAATTAATCCTGTTTGGCAGGTGAAGTCGGAGATTCTTTCTGGAGATGAGATTATTGTGAGAGAACTGGAGAACAGGCCTCCTTGATGCTCACACCTGGAGCTGCCTGTTTCATGACGTTGAGACAGTAGCTGAAGTCAAGAGTACAAATCTGTATACTTAACAATTTAATCAGTGCAGGTTCAAGTCGAGTGATGAGGTGTTTTCTACTCAGTCATTCAGAGAAACAAGCTACTTTGATCGTCTTCATAAAAATGACCATTGTGAGGTGGAGGTGCTAATGTGCCCATCTCTGGGTAATTGGAAAACAATTGTCATTTTCATTTACAGTGGTGATATATAATTCTTTTGTTATGATCTTCATGGAAGTTGGGAAGACCTTAGGCAGCTTGTTGTCTTAATTAGTGGCTGTACAACTCTTCATGAGTTAAGGAATTGTGAATGAACTAGCTGGCGGTGAATATTAATTGGAGTGCTTCCTTATAATGGCTTAAAGTAGTATGTAACAAACAAAAAGTAAAAATTTACTATAGAAGCTCAGCAGGAATGGCAGCATCCAGGAGAGGAAACAGAGTTAATGTTTCAAGTCCAGTGACCCTTCTTAAGGACTAGAAGCAGCAATAGAAGGTGGTATTTATGCTGATGATGGGGAATAGGGCTAGGGAGACAGTGTGAAAGGATTGAGCGGATAGGTGGAGATGGCACAGAGAGAGAGAACAAGCGAGGAAAAACAAAACAAGAATAGCACACAAAGGGGCTATTGATTGATTGTAAACCAGGGAAGAAGAAAAACAAGATATGTGGTATTGGGAACTGAGTTGTGGAACAACCCATTTCACGACGGGAAATCCTGGTGTTGTGGGGGCAGTTAATAGACAAGAAGTGGTGTTCATTTTCACCTCCTAAGAAAGTGGTATGTGGATAAGTTATACAACCATGAAGTTCCTAGTTTTGAAGTAGCCAAGGCTAAAAGAAGTATTATAGTTAGTTAAATTACTGCCTCTGCTTAGAAGAAACACTAGTCAGGATTCATTTTCCTGCTCTATATCCAGTGATTATTCCTTCGAAATGTATATATTGAGTAATGTTGAAATTTGACTCCATTATGATGAGATTGAGCAATCCATCAACTTTCTGGTCAAGGTACTGGAAAATGCTTTTCTGAAACTAACAACAAAAGAAAGAGTTGCTGCCTCCAAGCAAGGAAGAAAAAGGGGTGGGAAAAAAAAGTTGCAGTGGTGCTGCTTGGCCTGCTGTGTTCACCCAGCTCTACACCTTATTATCTGCAATATGATCTGCTAGAGACAAACATAAAATTTGTATGTGCTGTCAAATGCTTCTTTATAGAAGTTCAAACAAGTCAATAATTTATGGCAATGCTTGCTGACGCCGACAACTGCAGGTAGCTATACATGCATGTTCATTCAGCAATGCACAGCCCCAAGCAGTGACATGAAATGTAGACTTTTAACTGTGATGGCACACAAACGCACAGCTGCATACATGCAGGGAAGCATGCACTGTTTTAAATGGGTCTTCAGTGGTGGGGAAAGGCTGCAGGGGATGAATGGAACCTCTGGAATGAGGAGAGCCATGAGCTGGGGTGGAAGGGGGAGAGACAAAGAGAACCCAGGAGTTGTGGGAGGTGGGGAAAATGAGCTGGGGGTTTCAGGACAACTCGCACTCTCTTCCCCTTCGGTTTTCTCCTGGATCCTGATCTCTTGCTAATGCCCAAGCTCTCACTTATCATCCCTTTCCCAACCCCTGAACACTTACCCCTGCCCCTGGACCTCCCACCATTGGACCTGATCCCCTGAAAGCTGCACACGCACAATTTAAAGAAGAGCATAGCGCTCGTGTCGGTGACAGCAATTTATTGTCTTGCCTACTTCCAAATCTTTTTCTTATCAGCAGCAGTTTTCATTGCTACAGTGTGAAAGTATGGAGGCTATCCGAATGTTAGAGTTCACTTGATTCATTGAATAATTGAATTTTGCACAAGTCATTGACCACCTCACATCAAGAGCACTGTTAGAATTTATTCTGACAAGGCACTTTACAATGACAATGCCAATGACATAATGTATTGAAAATATTTAGAGAAGGAAGGAAGATTGCTAAATCTGTTCCCACAACAGAAAAGATTAGAGGCACTCTCCAATGCATGGATAATGAGGCTTTTTTAAAGTGGGATTATATGGTTTTTTTTGCTGGAGGAAGAGAAATATGGTTTTGACCCACACTAAAAACAATTGCTATTTTCTAGATGCAACTCTTTGATGTAAGCCTATAGGTAGCATGTAGAACATAGAACATTACAGCACAGTACAGGCCCTTCGGCCCTTGACTTTGTGCCGACCTGTCATACCAATCTGAAGCCCATCTAACCTACACTATTCCATGTACATCCATATGCTTGTCTGCTATGTTTCTTATTCTATTGGAACTTCAATGTTTGAATGTCATCTAATTGTTCGAATTAAGTATTGAAAACTGTTACAATCATGCCGTTAATATTATTTTATTTGATAATATCTTAAGTCCTTTGTCATGCTTTTGGTCTCCACTGCTGCCAGACCAGCTGTAGTTTCTCCAGCATTTCCTGTTTTTTTAAATTTCCAATATCCAGCATTTGCAGTGGGTTGTGTTTGTTATATTTGGCCTTTTGCATTGAGCTGCTTCTTTTGGAAACCACTTGTGAATATTTTCTCTGCAGTTATACATGAAAATGTGTATCAAATTGAATGTTAGAATTAATTGTAGACATTTTAGAACCAATTATGAAGATAATGAAAGCAAACCGTTAATGTTTGCTTTATTTTTCTCTACAGGTTACTTATCGTGTTGTCGCTTTCTGGATGATA
Source organism: Stegostoma tigrinum (assembly GCF_030684315.1). Classification (NCBI taxonomy): domain Eukaryota; kingdom Metazoa; phylum Chordata; class Chondrichthyes; order Orectolobiformes; family Stegostomatidae; genus Stegostoma; species Stegostoma tigrinum. Next base: position 36,815,481 of record NC_081367.1, on the reverse strand, counting down.
ATCAGATTGTTACAAGCTCAGGAGATACCAGCTGGTAAGTTGAAAAGTTACTATTCATTTTGCCTCTGGAATTGATTTCTTTCTTATTTATTCTTCTCAAAATCAAGATGATGAACATCTCAAGATTTTTAACCCCTCTTTTTAAAGCGAATAACCCAAGGTTCAACAGCATTTGCATACACTGAGCCCTCTATCCATTGTAGTGTTCTAATGCAAAAACGGAAATTGCTGGAGAAAAATCAGGTCTGCAGCATCTGTGGAGAGAAAAGAGTTAGCGTTTAAAAAAGACTCCTCCAGTAATTTCTGCTTGGTTTCAGATTTTCAGCATCTGCAGTTGGTTGTTTTCGTGTAATAATCTAATGAATCAGTTTTGCATCCTCATCAAGGTCTTGACATATAACAGCAGCAGATGGCTAACCATTGTTCTTTAAAGATTTACCATAACTACTTTGTACATTACACCTTGTTCCACCTTTTTTGTGAAGTTGAGGATGCTGTATTTTTATAAATAGACTTCTCAACTTGTCCAAGCATCTTTGAAGGTTTATGCACGTGAATGTCCAGATTCCTAAACACTCTTTTTAAAATTGTTTATATTGCTCCTCACCATTTTTCTTACCAAATATACTAATATTCCTGTTTTATTTCTTCTGCCACGTGTCTGAATTTCATTAATATGTACTGTTTTAAGTCTTAGTTTGTTTGTTATTGTTTATTCTTTTTCTTAAGTCATCTGTACACATTGAAATTATGCTTTCTATATACAAGTCAGGTATGTTTTAATTTTATCATGTGAGTAGTGCTAATGATAAACCCTAGTGCATTGCCATTGTATATTTCGCTCTAGCCTGAAACGTAACTGTTCACTGCACTCCCTTTCAAGTGCCTTGGCTACTTTTGCCTTCATGTTAAACCTGTAGACTTTTATTTTGATGATGTATCTGATTTGCCGTACTTCATTAAACAACGTTTGAAGGTTAACATACCGAACATTGGCTGCATCATCCATAGAAACTCTTGTATTAACTTTTGTCAAAGAGCCCAAATCAAGTGATTTAGTAATATGATTAGCCTTTGATATCCATTGTCCTATGCTATGCAAGTGTCAATATCACTTGTCCCAGTTGTAAAGACAGTGTCTTTTTGGTTTTTATATTTTTAATTGGGGACTAAAATGAGAAAAGAACAGCTTTGAAACCAAGACTGATGAGGATTTGCTGTACTTCTTTGCAAACAGATTGTAAGTGCTGCTTATTCGGCTGCTGGTTCAAGCAGTAGTAGTGAAAGGTTCGCAAAGTAGAGCCAAAAGCTGTGACAAGTGAAAATTCAGTCGGCAGCTGATTGGTGTGGTCTGTGGACTAGTGACAGGTTACTGATGACAAATGTCTGCTGGCCAACAATTGAGATTGTCACAGCCCAAGATTTTTGTTGGCAAGATAAAGAAGTTATCATAGTTTCTGTGTTTTGCAGAAATATCTCTGTTCTCTGCAGGAAGAAACATTGTCAAGCTGAAGGAAGCCAGTGTATTTTTCCTTTACCAGTTGTTGTAAACTGAGACTTTTAATTAAACATCCTTAAAGATCTTTTAGAAGTGTGCAGTCAACCTGTATCTCTTGAGAAACATGAAAGCATCTGGAGGAGAATGGTCAGGAAGTGGTTTTCTGATCAGTGCAAGAATCATCTCAGCAAACTCTTAGCAAGGACCACTAAACTGTGTTCCCACTCTTTTCCTCTGCTGATAACACCCATGTCTTTTCTGTTGTCTGTGTGCATGCAGAAGGGGAGTTTATAAGGCTTATTTTTAGCTAGTAAAGTTATATGTTGACAGTTCCTAATGGCTTTGATTTGGTTTGTTATTGTCACATGTACTGAGATATAGTGAGAAGTATTCTATTTTGTGCAAACCTGATAAATCATACCTCACGTCATCACATCAGGCTGATAGAACATAATGCAGAATATAATATTTATAACTACAGAGGAGTTGCAGAGAAAGATCAGCTCCAATAATTGAGTTCCACTGATAGGTCTGATAACAGCAGGGAAGAAGGTGTTCTTAAATCTGTTGGTACGTGTTTTCAAACTTTTGTATCATCTGCCTAATGGAAGAGGGTGGAAGAGACTATAACCAGGGTGGGAGGAAGCTTTGATCATGTTGTCTGCTTTTCCCGAGGCAGTGGGCAATTTAGAAAGTCAGTGGAAGGAAAGCTGGTTGGATTAGACTGCATTCACAACTCTCTATAATTTCTTGCAGTCTTGGGCAGAGCAGTGCCATACTATGATGTGGTACATCCAGATAAGATGCTTTCCATTGTGCTGTAAAAATCTGTAAGAGCCATTGTGTAACTTGACAACTTTCCTTAGCCTTCTGAGGAAGTAGAAGCGTTGGTATGCTTTCTTGACTGTAACATCAATGTGGATGGAACAGGACAGATTATCGGTGATATTTCCTCCTTGGAACTTGAAGCTCTCAACCACCTCCATCTCTTCCCTGTTGGTACAGGCAGGGGTGTGTCCACTCCACTTCTTAAAGTAGATAACCAGCTCCTTCATTTTGCTGGCATTCAGGGAGAGATTATTGTCTTTATGCATGCCACTAATCTGCCTATCTCCTTGTTTTCGGACTCATTGATGTTTGAGATCCAACCCACTCTGGTAGATATTAATGGAGAATTTGGCCACACAGTCATATAGACACACAGCAGGGAAACAGATCCTTTGATCCAACTCATCTGTGCCTACTAGACATTCTAATCTTACCTAGTCCCATCTGCCAGCATTTGGCCCATGCCCCTCTTAAACCCTTCCTATTCATTTAGTCATCCAGATCCCTTTCTAAATGTATAATTGTACACACCTCTACCACTTCCTTTGGGAGCTTGCTCTATACCCGCACCACCCTCTACATGAGAAAGTTACCCCTCAGGCTCTTTTTTTAAACCTTTCCCCTCTTACCTTAAATCTATGCCTCTAAGAACAAAGAACAATACAGCACAGGAACAGGCCCTTTGGGCAACTGCCTGTGTGAAATTTGTGCATTCTCCCCACGTCTGCATGGGTTTCCCCTGGGTGCTCCGGTTTCCTCCCACCGTCTAATGATGTTCAAGTTAGGTGAATTGGCTATGCTAAATTGCCCTGTAGTATCCAGGGATTTGTAGGTTATATAGGGTAATGTAAAAAATATAGTGTAGGGAGTCAGGTCTGTGTGTGATGCACTTTGGAGGGTTAGTTTGGACTTTCTGGGCTAAACGGCCTGTTTCCACATAATAGGAATTCTATGGGCCCTCCAAGCCTCGGCTGACATATTTTGCCTTCCATACTAAAATTTAAGGATCTGTATCCTTCTATTTCCTTCCTATTCATGTGTTTGACCAGATGCCCCTACCTCCTCTGGCTCTACACACATTCTCTCCTTTGTCCTTGAGTGGATCAACCCTTCTCCTGGCTACACTCTTGCTTTTTATGTATGTATAAATAAGGGTGGCACGGTGGCTCAGTGGTTAGCACTGCATCGTCACAACGCCAGGGTTCGATTCCAGCCTCGGGCAACTGTCTGTGTGGAGTTTGCACATTCTCCCCATGTCTGCGTGGGTTTCCTCCGGGTGCTCCGGTTTCCTCCCACAGTCCAAAGATGTGCAGGCTAGGTGGATTGGCCATGCTAAATTGCCCATAGTGTTCAGGGGTGTGTGGGTTATGGGGGATGGATCTGGGTGGGATGCTTCAAAGGTCAGTGTGGGCGTGTTGGGCCGGAGGGCCTGTTTCCACACTGTGTAGGGAATCTAATCTAAAAAGCCGTGGCATTCTCCTTAAGCCTGTTTGTTAATGAATTTTTCATGATCCCTTTTAGCCCTTCTAATTCCTTGTTTAAGTTCTTTCCTATTTTCCTTACACACTTCAAGGGCTTTGAGTTACCATTCTCCTAGATTTTCTGTATGCTTCCTTTTTTTCTTTTTGACCAAGGTCATAACATCCCTGACCATCCAAGATTCTCATAACTTGCCATACCTATACTTAATTCTTGCAGGAACATGCCATTCCTTGGCTCTTCTCAACTGCTGTTTGAAATAATCCCACATGTCTGATGTAGATTTATCCTCAAACAGCTGCCTCCAAATAAAGTTCTCCAGTTCCTGCCTAATATTGTTGTAGTTGGCCTTGCTCAAATGTAACACCTTCACCAGAGGACTGCTGTTATCACTATCTTAAAACTCATGGCATTATGGTGACTACTCCTGAAATGTATCTTCACTCATTTGGTCAAGCTCATTTCCCAAAATCCAGTTCCAGTATAATCCCTGTGTGAAGCTGGATGAACACAGCAGGACAAGCAGCATTAGAGGAGCAGGAAAGTTTGATGTTTCAGTTGAGACCCTTCTTCAGTTTTTCTGAAGAAGGGTCTCGACCCAAAACGTCAAACTTGTCTGCTCCTCTGTTGCTTGGCCTGCTGTGTTCATCCAGCTTCACACCATGTTATCTCAGATTCTCCAGCATCGGCAGTTCCCACTATCCCAGTATAATCCCTTCCCTCGTTGGACTAGTTACATATTATGTCAAGAATCCCTTCTGAATGGTCCTTAGATATTCTGCCTCATCCAAGCCCCTAACACAAAGTGAGCTCTAGTCAATTTAGAGGTAGTTAAAATCACCCACCATCTTTCCGAAATCTAGTTTCAAACTCCACTACACTAGAAAAAAATCTTGGCTATTCATCCTATCTATGCCCCTCATGATTTTATAAACCTTTATAATGTCATCTCTCAGCCTCCGATGCTCCAGGGAGAAAAAGCCTCAGCCTCTCCCTATAGCTGAAACTCAAAGAAAATTGATGAAGGCAGAGTAGTAGATATTGTTTATAGAGACTTCAGCAAAGAGTTTGAAGGGTCATCTGATACGTGATATGATATGTTTTGTGTGGTTGGAGCATATGGGATCCAGGAGAGGCTAGCCACTTGGTTACAAAATTAGCTTGAAGGTTGGATTCAGAGGGTGGTGATAGAGGGTTGCTTTTTGGACTGGAAGCCTGTGACCAGCAGTGGGCCATAAGGGTCAGTGCTGGGCCCATTGCTTTTTTCATTTGTATAAATGATTTTGATCTTAATCAGTAGGTATGGTTAGTAAGTTTGCAGATGACATCAAAATAGATTGTGCAGTGGACATTGAAGATGATTATCTCAGTAGAGCAGGATCTTATTCTAATGGGCCAAGGAGTAGTAGATGCAGTTTAATACAGTCAAGAAAGCATACCAATGCCTCTACTTACTCAGATAAATGCTAGGTGTTGCATTGTGAGTGTATAAGGGGTACAGTAAGGGGCTGAAGTGTGCAGCCTTGCAGGGTGCCAGTGTGGAGGATTATTGTGGAGAAGTTGTTGTCACCTGTTCTTACTGATCGCAGTCTGTGGGCCAGGGATAAAGGATCTGGTTGCAGAGGTGGGAGCAGAGTCCTGGATCTGAGTTTGGAGCTGAGTTTGGTTGGAATGATGTTGAAGGTGGGGCTAGGATCAATAATTAGGAGTCTGACATAGGTATCCTTTGATATCAGATGCTCCGGGGATGATTTTATGACCAGGGAGAAAGAATCATAGGATCTTTACAGTATGGAAGCAGGTAATTCAGACCAGCAAGTCAATACCGACACTCTGAAGAGCATCACACCGAGATCTAAACCCAACCCTATCCCTGTAACCCTGCATTTCCCATGGCTAATCCACCTAATCTGCTCATGTCTGGACACTATGGGCAATTTAGCATAGCCAATACACCTAACCAAATGGCATTTGCCATGCATCAATTGTGACAGTAGGCAAATTTTAGTGGATCAAAGCAGTCTGGAAGACTTGAGTTCACGTGTGCCATTACTAACCTCTTGAAGCATTTCACAATTATAGATGCCAGAGCTGCTGGCCAGTAGATATTAAGGCATGTTACCTGATCCTTCTTTAGTACCAGGGTGATAGTGGCCTTCTTGAAGCAGGTGGGAACGTGACATCATAGTAAGGAGAGTCTAAAGATGTCTGCAAGTACTCTCACCTGCTGGGCAGTGCAGGATCTGAGTGCGTGGCCGGAGACTGCATTCGGGCCAGTCGTTTTCTGTGGGCTCATTTTCAAGAAGGCTGATCTATGTCTGCAACATTATCTGTGATACAGGTGCACCTGAGGCTGTTGGGGCGGGTGACATCGTATCACTGACCTTCTGTTCTGTTTATCTGTAGTTAGCACTTACTTATTTGTATTAAATAGTAATTCTTATGCACAGAAACCTGGTCCATGATTTCTGTCAACTTAGGTCTAAAAGACAGATAAAGTAGGGAAATTTTGTGTGCTGTTATAAAATCTAACTTTTGTATTAACTCAGGGTGGAGCAGAACTTAATTTTCAGCGTGTTACCCTAGTGAGGTGTAACACAGTTAAATGGCTTGTAATTCTGGATTATCTATTTTAAAGAATAGTGTAATAATTGCAATTCCTAGTCCTATGGTGCCTTTTTACATATTATACAAAACTTGAAAAAAATATAGCCGAAGTCTCTCTAATTTCTCCTTTTCATTCCCTTGTTAATTGAGAATGCATTGTATCCAGACTGAGTGATATTTCTCATTTTCATAGGACCATGTTTTAAGTAAGTCCACTTGATCTGTTAAACATTATCCAATTTTGTTACTGTCTCCTGTTTTGCCACTTTGCCAGTCAGTCCTTTTACCTTCAATTGAAGGTCTCCATTTAACCCCTAATCAGACTTCTTGACTATCATTTATGAAGTTAACTATTAATTTATTCCCATTCCTTTTACTTTCCCCTCTTACTTCCTTTTCTTAATGTTCTCTATACTTTGTTCAACTTCTATCCAGCATTATGAAGCATAGTTTATAAACTGGTATAAACTGTTTTCTGTTTAATCTTTTATTTTTGGGGAGCTCTGCCATTTGATGGTCTTTCCATCACCGTATCCTTCTGCATTCCCTTGATGAAATGCCTACTCTGAACCTGGACCCCTGATCCTAATGTTAATTTACCATTCTGCCTTCTAATTTTTGAATTGCTTGGGCCAGATCACTTTTCAACGCACTGAAATTAGTTCTCCTCCAGTTTAGATTTTAACAGTTCATTGTTGCTTGTCCTTTTCCATAACTGCTGTAAAACCTTTTTGACTTCCTCAAATGTTGCCCTACTGACACCAGGTTCTGTTGTTCCATTTCATTGTTTCTTCTTTTTCTTTAAAAAAAACCACTAGTAGCGACTATAGTCCTTGAGCTCACTTTTTTCTGAAATATGATAATCAGGTTACATTTACATCTCCACATCCGTTGATTCCCTTCGTGCTCAAGATTCTTATGAGTCAAAACCTTGAACGTACAGACGTACTGAGCATTCATTCGTCTCCTTGACCTTGAAACTGACCTTGAAGGACTTTGATCCTTTTCCTTCCTTTGTCATTAGTTCCCATCACGCGTCTGTCCCTTCCTGACTCTGGTATCTGCATCCACCAGTGATGTCCTTTTATTCTGGTACTTGGGAAGAAACTGCATGCAATACTAATTCTGAAGAATCAGGTTGGACTCAAAAGTTAGCTCTGTTTCTCTCTCTCTAGAATTTTCCAGCACTGTTTTTATTTCAGATCTCCAATATTCACACAACTTAATACTTCTTTTTCACTGAGTACACCCCTCACTGGTTGCAAAAGTATATACCTACCTGTCCCTCAGACTGTCAAATCCTCTTTAATAGCTGTATTTTGCACTTTGCTATGGTGCCTGCTATTGCCCTTTACCCCACAGTGATATACGTGGCATTGCACTACTTTTAAGGTTTGAGTACCCAGTTGTTGATTGCCACACTGTCTGAAATGATTCCTGCATTGCCTATTGCTTCCTACTCTGCGAGAGTGCTGAACTAGCTGCATCTTCACTGTATTTATGCCTCTCTGGTCTCCCACGACATTCCTGTGCATGAAAATCATTTACAAAATTATTCTGCAATTAAACATGAAAAGTATGAGACCCTGTATATTGTATTGGTATAAGATTTAACCTACTTAATTTTGCAGTTGTAATTTCATTTGCATAATTTTTTGTACTAATCTCTATTGCTATTTCAACCCATTTAAATTACTGAAGCTTTGTTTGAAATTGTGGTGCAAAATTAGTCATCCTGCAGGAGTTGTATTTTACTTCATCAAAACAGACATCATGCATACGCTGAGGGGAATGGGGAAACCACCAAGTGTTCCATTCTGCGATAGCAAGGTGTACAGCTGGATGAACACTGCAGGCCAAGCAGCATCGGAAGAGCAGGAAGGCTGAAGAAGGGTCGAGGCCCAAAACGTCAGCTTTCCTGCTCCTCTGATGCTGCTTGGCCTGCAGTGTTCATCCAGCTCTACACCTTGCTATCTCAGATTATCCAGCATCTGCAATTCCTACTATATCTCAAGTAGTTCCATTCTGACAGTTGAAATTCTGGTTAGTCCTTTCCCATTGGTCAAGAGGAGTTGAACGCACAGTTGGCAACAATCTTCATTCAGAGTGTTTTTTTTCCCCCCATTTACATAGCTCTTTTAATGTAACAAAACATGCACAGATGCATAACCTTGTCAAATACTGACACTGAGTGAAAGGATGAGATATTAGGACAGCTGGCTTTGTAAGATTTTGGGGTGCACTTCAAATGTAAAACTGATATATTACAGTTGTAGTCTGAAGGCGCCCTTCTAGTCCTAGTTAGTTACAAGACCAACTGCAAGTGCAAACATATTTTCTCAAGTTTCACAAAATTTATTAAGTTGATCATAAACACGAAGGAAAATGATATGATTAAAACACCTTATTAGTGTTTTTAGTGCTCCCAACTTTTCCATAGTGGGCTGCTAGTTCATGACACTGGACACCAGATTCTTGTTCTGTTCTGTTGACTCAATGTCTGTCTTTTTTCTTGTGCCATTAAAGCTCAGGCCTTTTTAACTCTTGCACACCATTACCTCCTGTGCATGATCAGAGAAACCTTGAACTTTAAGTGGCTTATTAGTTTATGTACAGTTTATGGTCATTCTAGGATTGACTAGGTAGTCTATGCTTAATTCTTGATTTGTTCCTTTAAAAGAAATGGTCATCTTCATGACATCACTTCCTACTGCCCCTGCTTTCATTTTTGTACATGTCAATCATTTTATAAAGTTATCTGTTTTTTAACAGCTTGTCTATTCTAGATTAATTCCACAAAAAGGCACCAATGAACAATTAATCCATCATCTTGGGGTATTTAGTGTCACCTCTCATGGTGTACTATCCTCTCAAATGTCCTCAGTGATACATCTAAAATTCTGGGGGAGACAAAAATCAGTGTCCTTTAGTTACAAGAATTATTAGTGACTCCACAATCATTGTTAATAACTTAGACAAATTAAAGTAACCATGTAAACTAACAACAGACACGTTACGCACTGAAGTTACCCATTTTAAAATATAGCTGTGCTTCAAAAGCATTAGCACATTTGTCAAACAAAACAAAATTTGCTGGAGAAACGCAGCAGTTTTGGCAGCATCTGTGGAGACAAAAAAAATAACATTGAGTCCAGTGACCGCCCTTCTGAACCTGTTTACTCAAGTCAAAATTAACTCAATCCTACAAATTACCTTGGCTTTAGGAAGAAATGGAATGATTTAGTAATGGAATTTCAGACTTGAGTCTAGGTACTTGAGACATGACCACCAAAGTTGGAGAGTAGGAAACATGGCATGTTCTGGATGTGAGTTTGCTCGCTGAGCTGGAAGGTTCGTTTTCAGACGTTTCGTCACCATTCTAGGTAACATCATCAGTGAGCCTCTGGTGACGCACTGGTGTTATGTCCTGCTTTCTATTTATCTGTTTAGGTTTCCATGGGGTGATGTCATTTCCTGTTCTTTTTCTTAGAGGGTGGTAGTTGGGCTCCAAATCAATGTGTTTGTTGATGGAGTTCCGGTTGGAATGCCATGCTTCTAGGAATTCGCGTGCGTGTCTCTGTTTGGCTTGTCCTGGGATGGAGGTGTTGTCCCAATCACAGTGGTGTCCTTCCTCATCTGTATGTAAGGATACTGGTGATAGTGGGTCATGTCTTTTTGTGGCTAGTTGATGTTCATGTATCCTGGTGGCTAGCTTTCTGCCTGTTTGTCCAATGTAGTGTTTGTCACAGTTCTTGCAAGGTATTTTGTAAATGATGTTCGTTGTGCTTGTTGTCTGTATAGGGTCTTTTAAGTTCATTAGCTGCTGTTTTAGTGTGTTGGTGGGTTTGTGGGCTACCATGATGCCAAGAGGTCTGAGTAGTCTGGCAGTCACTTCGGAAATGTCTTTGATGTAGGGGAGAGTGGTTATGGTTTCTGGGCACAAGTTGTCCCCTTCCCCACTGCATCCCAAAATGAGCCCAGCTTGTCCCCGCCTTCCTAACCTGTTCTTCCTCTCACCTGTCCCCTCCCTCCCACCCCAAGCCGCACCTCCATTTCCTACCTACTAACCTCATCCCACCTCCTTGACCTGTCCGTCCTCCCCGGACTGACCTATCCCCTCCCTATCTCCCCACCTATACTCTCCTTTCCACCTATCTTCTCCTCTGTCCATATTCGGTCTGTCTCCCCCTCTCTCCCTATTTATTCCAGATCCCTCTCCCCATCCCCCTCTCTGATGAAGGGTCTAGGCCCGAAACTTCAGCTTTTGTGCTCCTGAGATGCTGCTTGGCTTGCTGTGTTCATCCAGCTTCACTCTTTGTTATCTTGGGGAGTGTGGGAGTTGGAGTTCATGGACAGACTGAGCTTGGAGTGAGCATGAAAGGATATCGAAGAGAAACTAGGGAAAGATAGATCTAACTTTACTGCTAGGGCAGTTAACTTTCTACTCAAAACCCCTAAGATTAATTCAGAAATATACCCCAACTGATTCTCCTTTTCCAACAAAACACATTTGTTGAAGATGAGCCAGTGGTTTTATGGAAAACCTGCTTTTTTTTAACAATACTGCTGAATGCATTAATGTCTGTTCTTGTATTTACAGTGCATTATGGGACATTGAAACTGGTCATCAAACTACCATGTTTTCAGGACACACTGGGGATGTAATGAGTCTCACGCTTAGTCCTGATATGCGAATTTTTGTTTCTGGTGCATGTGATGCTTCTGCCAAACTCTGGGATATTAGAGATGGAATGTGTAGACAGTCATTCACTGGACATGTATCTGATATTAATGCAGTTTGTGTAAGTATATATTTTTTGGTCATGTCAATAAGACAGAAGAATTCTGCTGGTTCTAGATATGTGACAACTTTTGTGTCTATAGGATAATTGTTGGAAATGGAAATAATTTTTCTACCATTTCATTGTTGAAGTCTGTGTATGATTTGAGCTGACTTTGCATTAGTTTTAAATCAAAAACAAATTATGCATACTACCAACTACAAGAATAATTGATTCTAGGATGAGGGACTTGAGGTCACAAGGATAAATTGGAGAAGTTGAGGCCATCCTCCTCAGAGAAAGAAAAGTTAAGGGGAGATTTGATGGACATGTTCAAAGTCATTAACTGTCTGGATACTAGTTGGGACAATTTCTCCCAATGGAAACGCTAAGTACGAGAGGACACCAATTTAAAATGAGTCGTGAAAGAGGTAATGATGAAAGCACTGCCAGAGAATGAAGTAGAGGTGATTCCAACTGTAACTTTCTAAAGAAAATTTGAGGATCTGAAAAGCTGTGGAGAAAATCACTGGTGCACAGGAAAAAGTCCAGAGATTGGGATTAATTGAATTGCTCCTGCAGAGAGCTGACATGGACACAAGAGATAACCTTTTGTCATCTTTTCTGGTGTAAATGTTCTATAATTTGTGATTGTACATAAATTCATATTACAAGCCAATTACTCTATATTTGGTTTATGTTGTAATGTTAACTTATACCTATTTCTGTACTATTCTATTTAACGTAGTTACAATTTGGCAAGATATTATATCGTGTTTCCACAGTTCTTCCCTAATGGAAATGCATTTGCCACTGGATCAGATGATGCCACTTGCAGACTGTTTGACCTCCGAGCGGACCAGGAGCTGATGATGTATTCCCATGATAACATTATTTGTGGGATTACATCAGTTGCATTTTCCAAAAGTGGTCGCCTCTTGTTGGCAGGCTATGATGACTTTAATTGCAATGTTTGGGACTCCTTGAAAGGAGACCGTGCAGGTCAGTAAAACTATGCATTTTTTGTTTCCAAATAATGTGTCATGTCAGCTAAGGGACAATATGATTTAGAACGCAAACAAAGTTTATCCATAAGCTCTTCGAAAGCTTTGATATAGTTGGACATTTCTGCCTACAATCTGGAGCTGTAGGAAGACTTCTGAATATTTTACTCCAACAGAACAGCTTCTTCCATCTTCTGTATGGAAACCTACTTTGCCTTAAAGTTTGGAACAAGTTTTGGTAGCTGCGTGCTTAAGCTGACCATTACCAGACTCAAAATTGGGCCATACATCCTTTCTAGATGTGAGTTTGCTTGCTGAGCTGGAAGGTTAGTTTTCAGACGCTTTCTCACCCTTCTAGGTAACATCATCAGTGAACCTCCGAAGCGCTGGTGTTATGTCCCGCTTTCTATTATATGTTTAGGTTTCCTTGGGTTGGTAATGTCACTTCCTGTGTTGGTGATGTTATTTCCTGTTCTTTTTCTCAGAGAATGGTAGATTGGCTCCAAATCCATGTGTTTGTTGATGGAGTTCCGGTTGGAATGCCATGCTTCTAGGAATTCTCGTGCGTGTCTCTGTTTGGCTTGTCCTAGGATGGATGTGTTGTCCCAATCAAAGTGGTGTCCTTCCTCATGTGTATGTAAGGATATGAGTGATAGTGGGTCATGTCGTTTTGTGGCTAGTTGATGTTCATGTATCCTGGTGGCTAGCTTGCTGCCTGTTTGTCCAATGTAGTGTTTTTTGATTGGGACAACACATCCATCCTAGGACAAGCCAAACAGAGACACGCACGAGAATTCCTAGAAGCATGTCATTCCAACCAGAACTCCATCAACAAACACATGGATTTGGAGCCAATCTACCATTCTCTGAGAAAAAGAACAGGAAATAACATCACCAACGCAGGAAATGACATTACCAACCCAAGGAAACCTAAACATATAATAGAAAGCGGGACATAACACCAGCGCTTCGTCGGAGGCTCACTGATGATGTTACCTAGAATGGTGACGAAACGTCTGAAAACTAACCTTCCAGCTCAGCAAGCAAACTCACCACCAGAACCTCAACCTGAGCTACAAATGTTCTCAAAACTCGCTAACATCCTTTCTAATCAGAATTTTACCATTACGGTCCAATATCAGTCATGTCAAAAGGCGAAGTTTTACGATGATGTTATATGAACCTATTGTATGAAATGAACGTTACTATCTATAAAGATGACAGAGTCAGTTTAGTGCTAGACTTGACCGCTCTAGTACATTCCTGACAAGCCATCTGCGTTCTGTCCTTCATAAACCTTGAAGTCTTCCAAAACCCCACCTGTTCTTTCCTGCATCAAATCCAATACATGAGTCATCTCTCTGTTCAGTGGCTTATGATTAAGTAACACCTCGATTTAAAAATTCACATCTTTGTTTTCATATGCTTCCTTGGCCTCACTTGTTCCATATCGCTAGTTCCAGCCCATAATGTTGAGATACCTGCATTCTTCTAATTCCAATCTCTTGAGCATCTCTCTCTTATTTTTAATTATTCTGCCATTGGTGACCTTGACTTCAGCTGGCTAAATCCCAAGCTCTGGAGTTCCTTCCTGAGCCCCTCAAATTTAGTTTCCAACTGTAAGATGCTGCCTGAAACTTGCCTCTTTAACTAAAATTGTAGTTATCGGCCTTAATTGCTCCTGTTTAGTTTGGTGTTATAGTTTTAGTTTTTATTTTAGTGCCCCTGCAGTTTTTTTGAGGATGTAATTAGTAGAATTGATAAGAACAAATGGACATAATGTACTTGGATTTTCAGAAGGATTTTGATAAGGTCCTGCATAAGCATTTAGTGGGCAATGTTAAAGCACATGGAGTAGGGGTAGTGTTGTTTGCATAGTTTGTGAATTAGTTGACAGGAAGGAAATAGTGGGAATGAATGAGTGCCGGGTAATACCCGAAACGTTGACTGCTTCTTTCCTCTAGATGCTGCCTGGCATCCTATGTTCTTCCAGCCTCCTGTTTGTTTACCATGAATGAGTCTTTTCTGCGGTGACAGCAGTGACTAGTGGTGTCTGCAGAGGTCATTTTGGGCTCCAACTATTCAGAATACATATATAAATAACCTGAGTGAGGGAACTAAATGCAAAATTTCCAAGGTCACTGATGACATTAAACTGGATGGAATTTAGAATTGAGGAAGAGTCAACAAGGCTTCAAGGCGATTTAGACAAGTTGAATGATTGAGCAGACACGGCAGATGCAGTACAATGAAGCTAAATGTAAAGTAGTATACTTTGATACCAAAAACAGACTAGAAACGTATTATTTAAATGATGATATATTAGAAAGTGTGGATGCGCAAAGGGGTTTGGATGTCCTTTTACACCATGCAATGGAAACAAGCATGCAAGTGCAATAAGGAGTTAGGATGGCAATTGGTATATTAGCATCCATTATGAAAGGATTTGAGTTCTGAAATAGTGATGTCTTACTGCAGTTGTACAGGGCCTTGGTAAGACCACACCTGGACGTGAGACATACTTACTTTTGGAGTTCTTGCTAGTTTTGAAGTATAGCATGAGGGGTCACAGTCTCAGGATATGGGGTAGTTCCTTTATAGGTGAGATGAAAATTTTCTTCACTCAAAGGATAGTGAACCTGTGGAATTTTCTACCATAAGGCGTTGAAGCCCAAGTCACTGAATACATGGATGTGAGTTTGCTCGCTGAGCTGGTAGGTTAGTTTTCATATGTTTCATCACCATTCTAGGTAACATCATCAGTGAGCCTCCGAAGCGCCGGTGTTATGTCCTGCTTTCTATTTATCTGTTTAGGTTTCCTTGGGTTGGTGATGTCATTTTCTGTTCTACATAGTCAAACACTACATTGGACAGACAGGCAGAAAGCTAGCCACCAGGATACATGAACATCAACTAGCCACAAAACGACATGACCCATTATCACTCATATCCTTACATACACATGAGGAAGGACACCACTTTGATTGGGACAACACCTCCATCCTAGGACAAGCCAAACAGAGACACGCACGAGAATTCCTAGAAGCATGGCATTCCAACCGGAACTCCATCAACAAACACGTTGATTTGGAGCCAATCTACCATCCTCTGAGAAAAAGAACAGGAAATGACATCACCAACCCAAGGAAACCTAAACAGATAAATAGAAAGTGGGACATAACACCAGCGCTTCGTCAGAGGCTCACTGATGATGTTACCTAGAATGGTGACGAAACATCTGAAAACTAACCTTCCAGCTCAGCGAGCAAATTCACATCCAGAATCTCAACCTGAGCTACAAATCTTCTCAAAAATCACTGAATATATTTAAGAAAGAGAGAATTTTCAGATTTTAAAGCTCAAGGGTTCTGGGGAAAAAGCAGGGATATGCTTATGATCCTACTGAATGGTGGACCACGCTGAAAGAATCAAGTAGCCTTGTGCTCCTTGTTCCTATGTTTCAAAGAACTGGAAACTAAAATCCACTTTTCCCCCCACTTTGGAATCCAAATTCTCATTATAATCTATTATGAGCTTACTTCATACTAAAATAGGCAAGTAGCCCCGTACATTCCACTATGTTTGCAGTTATCTCTGCCGTTGTGTTTTTCTTGGGTTCTTTACTATGCCACTTTAGGTTTGCAGCTTTGCCTGAACTAGAGATTGTGGACATTCACTGATCACAAAGTTCTGATAATTGTCTACATAGACATTTAATCAAGCCTTTGACAAGGTTCCGCATGATAGACTGGTAAAGTTCGATCACATAGGATTCGGGGAGGGCTTGTCAACTAGACACAAAATTGGCTTGATGATACCAGACAGGGATTGGTGGAGGGTCATTTTTCTGACTGGAGGCCTGTGCCCAGCAGTGCTCCATAGGGATTTCTACTGGGTCCGCTTATTTATAGATGATTTGGATGAGAATTTGGGAGGCATAGTTTGCGGATGACTCCAAAATTGGTGGTATAGTTGATAGTGAAGAAAGTTATCTAAGATTAAAAAGGGATCTTGATCGATGGGGCTAAGGAGTGGCAGATGGATTTTAATTTGGCTAAATATGAAATATTGCAATTTGGTAATAACAAACCTGGGTAGGATAGAGCCAGTTAATGGTAGGTCCCAAGTAGTGTTGTCAAACAGAGACCTAGAGGTTCAGGTCTATACTTCATTAAAAGTTGTGTCACAAGTGGACAAGGTGAGTAAGGAATTTAGCATGTTTACCTTTATTGCTCAGACCGCTGAGTACAAGAGTTGGAATGTCATGTTGAGGTTATGTAGGACATTGGTGAGGCCACTTTTGGCCTACTTTGTGTGGTTCTGCTTTCTCTGTTATAGGAAGGATATTATTAAACTGGACAGGATATGGAGAACATTTTGCCAGGATGTTGCTGGGACCAGAGGGTTTAAGTTCTCGGGAAAGGCTAGATAAGTTGGGATTTTTTTTTACTGGAGCGTAGGAGGTTGGTGAGGTTATAGAAGTTTATAAAATCATGACGGACATAGATAAGGTGAACAGCAGCTGTGTTTCCCCTAGGGAGCATATTTTTAAAGTGAGAGGAGAAAAATTTAAAAGGGACCATGAGCAGCTTTTTCACACAGAGATTGGCTCATGTGGCATGAGCTGTCAGAGGAAGTGGTGAATGCAGATACTTACAACAACGTTTAAAAGACATTTGGAAAAGTACATGGATAGGAAAGGTTTGGAGGGTTTTTGATGAATTACAGGCAACTGGAACTAGTTCTGTTTGGGAACATTTTTGGTGTGGACTACTTGGACCGAAGGATCTGTTTCCATGATGTATGTATGACCTTAAATATGGTCTTTTGGATGGGCATCACGAAAAATGACCATTATTCTAAGAATCCATCACCTACTGCTGTCTGTTGAAGAGGAAGCTTTCCAAATTTGCTTGATCGACATGCACTTAACTTCAATCCTGCATCATATGGCTGACTTAAGAATCACTTTGTAACACAGGCCAACTGATACCACAAAGGCTTTGCATGTTGTGCTCATGTTGGAAGTCTTGACTCACGGATTAATCAAGCAACATATTTATATCGTGGGTCATGCATGTGTGAGCGTTTTCATATTCTATTTGACTGGCTATGTCCTGTCTCACCTGTAGAATAGAATCTCTGGGGCTAGACAAGGTTGCCTTGCAATACCATTGAGTCTCTTCACTGTTCACTGTAGAATCAGTGGTACTGTCACTGCCAGTAATTTCACCACAATGATTGTGCATAGCTAGGTCAAAACCTTGGAATTTGTCACCGACAGTTGAGGTGTCATAACTTCTAAGCAACTACAAATAAGCAATACAGAACTTTCCAAAAATGAGTTATTAAAACATTCATTAGCTATTTACCAAGTTGGTTAAATATGCGAACACTTTTCAAAGTCAGGGATTGTCGGGTTGTTGATGTTATCCATATCTTGAGAATTAATTATTACATATTCCCAATTTAGAGTCACTTACCCATCTATGGTGTAAATTGTTAACCTGAATAATACAGGTTTAAAAATAGTTGCTAGCAGAGCCAAGTGCGTATATTATATTGGTTAAAAAGAGAAATGTAATTAAAAGTTAAAACGCTTTTAACACTAAAGTTTCAGTTGTCATACTTTGAAATCAAAATTGCTTTGTTTCATTTATGTTTTATTTTCCTTCTCTCTTCCTCTAGGAGTGCTTCCTGGACATGACAATCGTGTCAGCTGTTTAGGTATCACTGATGATGGAATGGCTGTGGCAACAGGATCATGGGACAGTTTCCTAAAGATCTGGAATTGAAGAAATGTCAACTGAATATCCTTCACTATGACTGAGTTCCTAAGATGCAGTTAATGGCAATGAAATAACATTCTTTTTACCTAGTATTTGCAGGTGTTTTTTTTTCTATAAATGAATACAATTGTATAACAAAGCTTCTGTAAAGTAGGCAAATCCTGAAAGCTGTTAAATTTTAAAAGGAGCCAGCACATGTAACTATGTTAGCTAAGAAAATATTTCAAACTAACCATTTAGTTTTAATGGCTGAATTGTTTGGAGGGTCTATTGGTCGTTCTAAATCTGCTAACTATTGTTTTGTACATATGGAATGTACACATTCTAGCAGTTAATCATGTAACATCTGTCTATGTAAAAAAAAAAATCACATTTTTAAAACTAGGTTTCTATCTTTGCCTGTATTTGAGGCATCACTCTTTGACTCCAGTGATGGATAAATTGATTGCTGTTGACATTTTTTTTTCTTGTGAATTAACTTATTGTGAAAAAATTAAGTTCAGTTATATGGCTTTTTTTTTGCAGCAGTTTTTAAGTTATAAAAAACATTCCATTTGTATGCTTTGTTTTGTAAATGCATATGTGCTGTTTAACCGTACACAGATGTACAGAAGAAGCAGGATCCATTATGTTAAAGTTGCACATTTGTAATAACACTTTTTTATCTAATATATTGCACCCAGAACACACCCCTCCCAAAAAATATTACTTGGTTATGGTGAAGCTTATGGCAGCCCATGGGTCTTGGTAGGATCTTTCTCAGTTTTTCTGTGAAGGGTAGCATCTGGACAGGGATAAGGAAAATAAATAATGAGAGGGGGAGATATGTATGCATTTTCCAGCAGAAGCAGCAAGTTCACGATTGAGAGGAACTGTTTCTGCATTCCTTCCATTCAAACAGCTACCATCCAAAAACAAATTTCTGTTTGGAACATTCTGCAATTTGAAGAGATTCCTTCCCTGATTCATTTGACTTGATATAATGAATTTAGTTGCTGATTTTTTTTTTGTTGGGGTGGGGGAGCAGGTTTCAAAAAATACCATTCTTCCTCACTAAATGTCAGTGTTGTGTAGACTTCTTAATGTAATAAATAGCTTTTTTCCAACATGCTTCAATGACAATTTAGGAGGTAATTAGTTATTCTAAATTACTAAATCATTTTGAAGCATGAGTAATTACAACTGATCATGAAGTCCAGAGTTTACATTTTGATTTACTGAAATTTGTCAGCTCTGCTTTAAGATCAACAGCAACAAGAGGGGTTCTGAGGAGGGGTCGTTTGACCTGAAATGTTAACTGATTTTTCTCCACAGATCCAGCCAGATCTGCTGAGCTTTTCCAGCAATTTGTTTTTCTGATTTACAGCATCCACAGTTCTCTTTTTTTTAACATCAAGGTTTTGAATTGTTGAGTCAATATCATTGTCTTGAATTAGAATGTTATGACTAACCCCTTTAAAGTTGTTGAGCAGTCTTGGGTGTAATTTGAAAGATATAAACCACATAAATCTAATATTTAGCTTTCTTTACTGAAGATACCAGTGTTATTGGTGCACCAATGTGAACAAGTTGCATTGATTTGAGGTCAGTTTTAAAGCTTTGGGACCAACAAACACTAATCAAGTTAATGCAGAAGTAATCCGTTTCCTCCAGAACAGCAGCTTTGGATGAAATTTTCTTTTAAGAGTAATTATTATGTATGCCGTTTCTTAAAGTCAGGCCAGTATTATGTTTTGCAGATGTATTTAAAATTTAAATAGCCTTTAGACAAATTTTTTGTAATAACTTTCAATCCAGTAATGGCCCTAATCACAATAGATCTGATAACTATTTTGTACAGATACACTTAGCTCTTCCAGGTAACATTTGGATTAAATGAGTTTGAAAGTGTTATGTAATTAATTTGGACACCAAGATCAAGCATTTGGTTTAAACCGTTTAAATGGTGTGAAGCCTTTGTGAATCAATGTGCCCTACATTCAAGTATAGAACTTCAGTTTGAAGTGTATATTTTTGACCTGGAGGTTTTAAAATAGGCTTTTAACCTTTAACAATTAGAAAAGGTATTAGCCAAACTTTGAAACAAATAATTAACTCTTATGAGTATTATATGTACATCATAGCCCAAGTATAAAACCAACTTAATGACTTAAGTAATCTGTGACATGCCTTTTAGTTTTTGAAGTCTGTAGTCAAGCAAACTGTACAGCTGATGATTATTTGGCTTTGTTTGTATGTCCTGCAGTGAATGTGCAAATGGAAGTTTATTGAATGAGGGGTTAAATTTGGATCAGTTCAACTTAAATATTGAAAAGCCTGGATGTTGCCAATTTAGATTTTCACCTAGAAAGTGGAAATGTGTACTTATGATTTTAATTGCAATGCATAAGCTTACATTATTTCCTCAAGCTCATTGCTTTGGGGGACATCTGAAGATTCAGGATAGAAATAACATCTTGGATCTAATTAGTTGTACTCTAAACAAGCCAACAAAAACAATACCTTGGGCCTTCAAGTGGATATCTACAGTGTAAAATAATATGTGGAATATACATGCAGTTGTGTACTTTGCTATTAAATTCAGTATTAAAATTATTGGTCTGAAGTGCAAAACCAGGTGTTCAGCCTGTACAATACCAAACTTCAGCTGGTATTTAAATGTTTTTCTCTCTGGTTACAGTATTAACACCAGTTTTGTAATACTGGACTGCCTTTGGATTTTGTATTAAAATAAGAAACTTAAGTTTTCTTCTGCAGCCAATAAAACCAGCAACTTGTGCCATGTGGTTTCTTCTATTGTGCTACTGTATAAAACGATCATCATTTTGTATCTTTATTGTCTGATTTCACATCAACTTCCTTTGTATTTGTACAGTGGCTCAGTGAAACTAATGTTGCGATAAGTTGATTGTAACTGATAAATGCTTTTAACCAAGTCTATTACCTGACTGTTTTTGTGCTGACATTAAGGTCCCTCTGTGCATTATGTACAACTTACAGGTATGGTATTTTCGTTTGACCTATAAAGAAATGTTTAATCCAATGTTTGGTTTTACGTACACTCCAAGGACAGTAGCTCACCATCATCACCTTCTACAGATCAGTCAGAGTGGACAATAAATATGACCTGGCCAGAGATGCCCACATCTGGTAAAGAATTTTAACAAAACAACACCCTCACCATGGAGGCTGTCACCTTAACTCACTTCCTTTACTTGAATTTTGTGCAAATTCATTTGTCAAGACTGTCACTGCATTTAGGACAAATACAAATACAAGGTATGCAAAGATAAGACTTTTTTCCCTAGAAAGCTGCAGAAGGAAAACTCCAAACCCATTTGAGCTTTCCTACTCTAGAAACCCTGGCATAGAATTATCTGTATCATGATCTTTAGAAACTAGGAGCAGCTGTAGGCAAACTGGCCTGTTGAGCCTGCTCTGCGTTTCACTATCATTACAGTCAATCCTGTCTCAACACCATTTCCCTGCTTTCTCTCCATTCCCCTTGATGCATTTATATGTCAAAAGTTTGTCATACAGCATGCCTTTAGGCATCCCTTTAACCTTGTGTGTCACCTTTGCTCTATTTTGCATTAAGGTCCCCTTTCCACCCTTGACTTTTCAGCCTCTCACTTTTGCTTGCTTTTCTGTTTTTCAGTCCTGCGTTTGTTGCCTTCCTCTGTCACCTTACACAGGTAATTATAGTTATCCTGCCATTATAGTTTAAACCTTCCCTGACAGCGCTAGCAAATAGTGTTCCATTTGAACCTCCAATTAACCATAACAGAATCCTGAACTAAGACTCCCAAGTCCCTTTGTGCTTCAGATTTCTGAAGACTTTCCCCGTAAATTCCAACCAAAGTGCATAATCTCATACTTTTCTCCACTTTGTATTCTACTTCTTTGCCCATTCTCCTGGCCTGCCCAATTCCTTCTGCAGCTTCCCACTTCCTCAACATAACCTGTCCCTCCACCTAACTGTGTTATTTGAAAACCTGATGCCCTCCGTTCCTTTGCCAAATCATTCACGTCTAATGTGAAAAATTATGGTACCAACGCAGAATTCCACTGGTTCACCAGTTGTATCCTGATAAAGATTCATTATTTCTAATCTCTGCCTTCTGCCAGTCAACTGTTCCTCTCTCCAGGCCAATATCTTTCCCCTTACACCATGGGCTGTTACCTTATTTAGCAGCCTCCTAGAAATCCAAACAAATCACTTTCACTGGCTCTCCTTTGTATAACTTGCTCCTGACCTTGTCAAAGGATTCTAACATTTGTAGGTATGACCTCCCCTTGATGGTGGGCTGACTCAGCCCTATTTTACCATGTACTTCCAAGTACTCTGCAATAGTAACCTTAATAATGGACTCTAACATCTTACCAATAACTGAGATCAAGCTAACTGACCTAAAGCTGCTGGACTTCTGCTTTGCTTCCTCAAACCATTTAGCCATTTTCTTGACACCTCTGACTTCAGCAATTCCTGGAAGATACGCCACCAATGCCTCATCATCTGAGTCTATTTGGACTACAGCATAGTGTGCTAAGTGAATTATCCAGCTTGAGACATTTCAGCTCTATGCCCTGACTCTCTCGAATTTTCGGTATGCTGTTTTGCACTGTGAAAACTGATGAAAAATACTTTAGGTTCACTGCTTATTCCCTAATACTACTACTCCAGCCTAACTTTCCATCAATCCAAAGTCCACTCTTGCCTCTCTCTCGTCTTTCACGTATCTAAAATAACTCTTACAATTTTCTTCTATATTACTAGCTAGCTTACCCTTATTTCATCTTCTGCCACATTTTTAAAAAGTTGTTCTTTGCTAGTGATCCCACTAATCTACACCACATTGTATACTTTTCCTTTTGCTTCTAAGCTGTCCATGATTCCCTTGTCAGCCATGGTTACCATGTCCTCCACTTCATAAGTTTCTTCCACCTTGGAATGAATTTCTGGTGTGCCTCCCCAAATACTCCCAGAAAATCCTGCCATTGCTGCTCTACCATCTTCCCTGCTAGGCTCCCCTTCCAATCAACTCTGGCTAGGTCCTCCCTCATAGCTTTGTAGTTACCTTTACTCAAATGTAATACCATTACATCTGATTCCAGCTTCTCCCCCTCAAACCGCAGGGTGAATTCCATCATATTTGCAACACTACTCCCTAGGGCTTCCTTCACCATAAGCTCCTCATCTAGTCTGCCTCATTACATAGCACTAAATCCAGAACTGCCTGTTCCCTAGTAGGTTCTACCCCAAGCTACTCTAAAATCATTTAATATGCATTCTGCAAATTTCTTTTCTTGGGATCTGCTACCAACTTGATTGTCCCAGTCTGCCTGCATGTTGGAGATCTCCCATGATTGTGTGATAGTGCCTTTCTTACATGAATTTCTATCTCCCTGATTTACTTTTGGCCCCACATCCTGACTATTGCTAGAAGACTTGACCATAACACCCATCAGGGTTTTTCTTTTTCTCCTCTGCAGTTCCTCAACTCAACATTACTTCTTGCTTTTGAATTAGTTTCATTTGTATTAACAAGGTCACCTCTGCCCATCTACCTGACCTTTTGATAGAACGTGTGTTCTGGCCCTGATCCCCTGTGGCCACTCTTGATTTACACATTGAATATAGCAGGTACAATCTGCACTACAGGCTCATTTACCCTTATTTTATGTACTGTATTGATTTAGTACAACACTAATGTGTTTTCCCTGCTTCTCGTAGTTGTCTCCTTATTTGCTGTACTTGGAAGTTAGATTCCTGACCCTTTCAATACTCTGTCCCATTACTTGTTGCTCGAAACTTTAAACTAATTAAAGGTGGAGGGCCCAACAGAGGTTATTGAAGTCCAGTTTACACCATAAGTTCATTTACCTTACCTGAACGTATATTAAGGTACAAAGCCTTTATGCTTGTCCTGTTACCAAGTTACTAACAAGGTGATCCATCCTTACCCTTATGGTTTCCTGGTACAATATAACATTCACACATTGTTTCTTTTTTAATGGTAACAATCAGCACCATCATTAACCAGCAATCCTACCTCTTCCTTTACCTTTGATTTTCTAATTTTCCATGCAACTCGACCCCTTACCTCACTATTTAGTTCAAAGCTCTATCTGAATTCTCATTATGCAATTTGCCAGGACACTAGTCCCAGCAGGATTCTGGTAGATCCCATCCGATCAGAATAAATCCCTCCTTCTCCAGAACTGATGCCAATGTCCAATGAATTTAAACCAGTTACTCCCACACCAAACTTTGAGCCATGTGTCTATAATCTGTTGATTGTGTGTCAATGAGTTTGTGGCTCAGCTAGTAATTCATAGATTACCACCTTTCTTGGTTCTGAGCCGGAGTTGCTCGAGCAACCAACACTCGCTCCAGATATGGTCACAATGAACCACAATTGGGTCTACCAGCTCTTACATGATGCAGGTTTAGTTATTAATTCATTGCTTTTAAAAAAAAACAAAAACCCTACCTTTTCCCTGTTTGTAAGCTGTAAATATTTCTCGTTTCCCTTCAATCTGAAAGTAACTCCTATAATAGTCAAATTAGCAACTCCTACCGCCCAATGAATATATATTTTCATGGAATTTCACTTCGTACTGTGCTAGGCCTCTAACCATTGTCTTCAATTTATCCTAATAAAACCTTACAAACTGTGAGCCAAAAACACTTCCTCTTTGCACCAAATACCCTGATCAATACACTCACTTAAGCTTGCCTCAAAAATTCAGATGTGATTTGTCCTTCCTGACCATGTGATGTCTGTTTCCTCATGTGGGCAAATATAGAACTGGAGAGTCATAGTTTAAAAATAAGGAGGCACCTGTTTGAGACAATGAGGAAACATTTTCTCTTTGAGGATTGGGAGTCTTTGAAATTCTTTTCCACAAAAGGAAGATGATGCTGAATCTTTAAGTATTTTTAAAGCAGAGGTAGATATATAGATTAACCTTAATTCTACACTCCTGAATTATGTGATAAAATCAGATTTGCCATGATTTTATTGGAGACTTGAAGGGCTGAATCACCAGTTCTTGTTCGGATGTTTTCTGCCCTTGATATCTGTAACCTTGTTCCATATAGACTCCACCAGAGCTGACTGCGTTCCTCAAAATTGTTTTAGTGTCTCTCTAGCCAGCAATGCTACCCCACATCTTTTCCTTTTTATCTGTACTTCCTAAAAACTGAATGCTGCTGGATATTCAGTTCCCATCCCTAGTCACCCTCGGCATGTCTCTGTAATCCCAACTATTTACATCGATTTGTGAGATTAATTCATTCACTATTATAAATGCTCCACATAGTCCTAAGTCTCATCTTCTCAAATGTTCACATTATTAGGGGATGAATTCTTCATCCATCACTTATTTCTTTGGTTTTTTTTGGCTCTCATTTTTCTTCCAACCATTTCCCTGTATTGGTTCCTATCCCCTGCCATTTTAGTTCAAATTTTTTCCAAATGCACTGGCAGACAGCCTCCCTCAGATATCTGTTCTAGTCCTGCCAAGGAACAACCCATTCAGCTTGTTCTAGACCCACCGCCCCAGAACTGGTTCCAATTCCCCAGGAATCTGAAACCCCTCCCCTTACACCATCTCTCCACGGGGTGGCACGATGGCTCAGTGGTTAGCTCTGTAGCCTCTCAGCACCAGGGACCTGGGTTCGATTCCACCCTCGGGCGACTGTGCAGAGTTTGCACATTCTCTTCATGTGTGTGTGGGTTTCCTCCGACAGTCTAAAGATGTGCAGGCTAGGTGGATTGGCCATGCTAAATTGCCCTTAGTGTTCAGGTGTGTGGGTTATGGGGAATGGGTCTGGGTGGGATCCTTCAAAGGGCAGTGTGGACTTGTTGGGCCAAAGGGCCTGTTTTCCACACTAGGGAATCTAATCTAATCCAGCCACATTCATTTGATATATCCTGCTATTTCTACTCTGACTTGCATGTGACACTGGTAACAATTCTGAGATTACAACTTTTGAAGACCTACATTTCAACTTGCTTCTGAACTCCCTTTACTCTGCTTTTTAGGGCCTTTTTAAAAAAAAAGTCATTGGTACCAACGTGGACCACAACCACTGGCTGTTCACACTCCTACTCCAGAACGTCCTGTTGCTACTCCAAGAAATCCTTGACCTGGCACCTGGAAAGCAACCTACCATCCTGGAGTTTCATTTGTGGTCACAAAAAAAAACTGTTCCCCTTCCAATTCAATCCCCATTTCCTACAGCCACCCTACGTTTATTCTTCCAGTCTGGTGCAGCAGAGCCAATTGTGGTACAAATAATCTGTTGCTGTTTTCCTCTGAGAGGCCATCCCACCATCCACTACAACAGAATCAAAAAAAGTAAATGTTTTGCAGGAGAATGGTCACAGTGTCTCCTAAACTGCCTGCCTTTCTCTACTCTGCCTGGTCGTAACCCAAACCTGTTCCATTTGTGCACAATTTAGCAGAGGTGTGACCACATTATTCAATGTGCTGTCCATTGTAATCTTGTCATGGAAAATCCATAGTCTGTCTACAACTCCAACTCCAAAATGCAGTTTGCCAGTTATACGGTCATAGAGTTGTACAACACGGAAACAGACCATTCAGCCCAATTTGTCCATGCTGTCCAGACATCGCAATCTGACCTAGTCCCATTTGCTAGCCCTCTAAACCGTTCCTATTCATATACCCTTTGCAGCAGCAGCACTATAGTAACTTACCATTGATGAAGAAGATCCACTTTGAGTTTTTTTTGGACTGGTGACAAATACCTACTTTGTTCAGCCTTTTTATTAAACTACAGAAGAGAATATTTTAATGCAAGTCTTTAAATCTTCTAGAGGAAAGTTAAGGGTTCTCGCTGAAATGTTAAACCAAAGCAAAGCAGCAAGTAGGTTAATGTCAATTCACACGCACACAGACATATACGATGTCAAACAATGTTCCATGGTCAATCTATTGAACTGTACTAAATAAGCTGATAGTCTAATTTGATTAGTTTATAATTTTGTACTGTTTGTTTTTAGCACCCTGCATGCTTTCCAAGACCACCCTGCTGTGAAGTTGAGTCTGTGCAGATGAAACTCTTTAGGCATTACTAGCTTGCACTTTATAATAAACCAGGCATAAAGAAATGCTATTACCTAAATTTAAAATTCATAAATAAAATGTTCTAAACTCAACCTGGGTTAAATTTGTATCTCCAGACAATGTTCCATTGTGCCAGGGATGGGCAGAATGCTCCCATATGAAGCTGATGTGTTTAACTGATGTAATTTAACATTCTGTTCCAATCTCCTTTTGATACTGAAGTTCAATTCAAATCTCAACAAAATAACCCTATCAATTTAGTTGACATGCTTCCCCTTTTTGTTTGAAAGTGGTGGGGAAAAAAGAGAATAAAATTGGGGGATAAAAGTCTAAAGAAGGAGCAAGCCATTTATGTTTGAGATGAAGAGGAACTTTTTCACTGAGGGTCATGAATCTTTGGTATATTTTAACTCAGAAGGCTGTTGAAGCTTAGTCATTATAAATATGTCAATCTTACGTGTGGCGCATCAATTTCAGATGTTAGGGTTTTCCATACTTCTATGCATTGTTCACATAAATACATGAATAACACCAAGCCTATTACTTAGCCTTTTCAGAAAGACATATCTCTTCCATTCTTAGTTTCACACCCCCTTCCAAATAATATTTTCTCACCTCCATTCCACCAAGCCAGCAGGAATTATTTGCAATTAGTATGTGCCTGGTTTCCTGGAAGCAGTCCTTAACTCCTTGGAAATCAAAATACCAGAACCTTAGATTGTTCATGTGAAAAATTCACTCCTGCCTCGGATGAAAAATTGAGACAAAGTAACTCAAATAATTTATTTGTACATTTAAATTGTACAGTTGCTTTAAATACACAGCTCAAAGATCATAAATTTGGTTAACCCTTCACAGTGGATAGATCTAGTAACGGGGAAGAGAGACAAGAAATTTGGAAAACAGTTCAAAGAGTTAGAAAATTTAAGATCAAATCTAACACTGTACAAACGTGTTCATTAATGTGTGTCTAGTAAACATCATTCATCTCTCTCCCATTTAACATAAATGTGCAACCCTTTAAATGAAAATAATCTTGGTGAGTTATTTTAAGGGCAGGATATACTGTGTAAATATTTCACAGTGCTAAGATCAAATTTTAAGGTTTACAGTTCTTAATCAAGAAAAGATAGAATTTTCAGTGTATTACATGGAAATTCATGGTATAAAAATCCATTTACACCATTTCTGTATGCTTAGGTTGGAGTAACCTCCATGGAAATTACTGGCACAATTCAGTTTAATCAGTTGTTTGCTGATCACTCAAAATATCTGGGCTATGTTTAGTGGCTTTATTTTTAGATGCAAAAGAAGTGTTATGAATAAGCTTTAGATATCTGCAGATAAACTTCAAAAATATTAAGAACCCATACAAGACAAAGTTGATAGAATGACTACTTTACTAAATGTAAATATTTGGAATCAATAACTCATTACTCTTTCTTCATTGCTGTTATTGTCTTTAACCTTATTCTTTAGACTGCCCAATAAACAGGTCTGATATCTAGTACATGCCAATTCTACAATAAGCAGTCAGCATGTTATGATTCACATTTATGCTGATTGTGATGCTATTAACAAAGACTAAAGAATTGAACTTTTAAAGGACATTTCTAAATTATTTAAACTGTCACATCAAAAATATTGCTTCTGTTAATCTGAGTAATGTTGGAATTTGATTTGTAATCTGAAGTGGCAACGCTGTATATGTGAAATTTAGGCTCTAGTATTAGACTGTGGTCCAGCTTTGACTGAGCTTCATCTAAAGTTTCAATGAAAAGTTCTTAATCAGAATGATACTCAGACTCTAGGTGGTCTTCATGAAAATAGTTTGCAAATGAATTCAAAAGTTCTTTCCAGTATTTGATAGTTAAATTTCCTTTTATCTCACATACAAATTATATTAACATATTTACAAAATTAGGACATTTGCAGCATCTTGGGAATCCCTCAAACAATAACATTATGGACATTTAAGTTTCTATGATGTCAATACCAATTAAATAAGATTTAGTTTAATCCTCATTGCTTAGCCTTATGCAATAATATCCAGTCATTAGGTACATGATTGATTATATGAAGCCTCATTCATAAACTGTACTTACTTTAGGTCTGGACATCTATTTATTGCTGGAAAGAGAAAGGCGTTGCTGAAGCTTTTTGTCTTGTACTGATTGAAGAATGTAAATTTTCAAATGTCATGACAGTTTATAGTGCTGGAGAGAAGTGCACTGATCGGGATGTTCTTGCCAGTCATCTCTCTACGTAACTCATAGGAGATCCATGGCTCAAATGTTTTTGTTTGCAAAAAATTGCCTTGGCCAAACAATTCATCTCACTTCTATCAGTATCAATGAGCCATCTTATGAGTTTGAATGATTATTTTAAATTGATTCTGTAGCAGTTAGTGCATTCTGGATTGTTTAGCAGAATCACACCTAAGAGTAGATATTTCGGATTTTGAAAGTGTGGCTGGTTGACCAAGGTCTGTACTCTGCTAGCATGTTCCTTAGGTGCTCAATACTGTTTGAGGACTGCCTACCTGTGCTTCCAAAATAAACAGTCTATTCAATCTGATCCTGTGATGGCACAGCACTTGCTGAACAAACCAGAACATATTATCAACTACTGTAATAACTAATTGAAAGTAAACAGTTTAGCTTGCAATGTAGTTCAATTGCACCTGATAGCAACACAACCCATTCATGTGAAGGAAGTCACTCAATGCAACTAAAGGATGTATAAGCCTACGCAATTTTTGAATTATGCAGGAGCTTGGAAAGCCCATTGCTCTTTCATGGGAATTCCATGCCTCGTCAGAGTCAACTTGCCAACCAATAAGCAATCTTTTCACCTGCAGGATAATCACGGTGTCCATTTACAATTTGGCATTCTTACAGTTGTCATAACCACAAATATAAAGCTTTGCCAACACTCTTTTCAGCACCATCTTTTTATGTGTATCAAAAATGTTTATAAGAACCCAGTTTAATGGAAGGACACTCTCTCAAGACAAGTACTAATTTTAGCAGAAGGAGAAGCTTGTAAAATCATGAAAAAAAATTACATGTAAATTTGCATAAGTGAGAAATTAAGGTTCAAACAGGTCAGAATTTTTGTGACTAAAGGTTTGTGTGTTTTGATTAGATAGTATATCCACCTATACAGCTAACCAACGCGTGGGTCATGTATCCAGACAATGAGCAGGAAATGTACATTTTATCATACAGTACCGCATAGAATAACAATATTTCTTTTATTCCCTTCCTAGGTGCATTGCAAATAGCTAATTGCCTTTCTTTAAATTAATTAATTCAACTGAAATATTGTCACAATTTGATATTAAACAATGCTTATCAATTACACTCCTCAGTATTTGTAACAGTGGCATTTACATCCTTTGCTAAATTATGATGCTACATATTTAAATTTTCTCACCATATTAAATACATCTATTAAGATATGAATAATCCCAGTCATCAATGCCTTATTTTGAAGTGGGTGAATTTAAATGAATAGTGTGTGTCTTTTCCTATATCTGGTTAGATTTCTGGAGGATTGAAAGAAGGATCCTGGAAAAAATGTCATTGTACATAAAAGGGACTGGAAGTTTGTATTTTTCAAACAGCACTGTGGCAACACTGGTGACAATCCCCATCAGTGAGGTTATATGAGACATTTAGATTTTAGGTTTAGCAAATTTTCACTGGTTTGGCTGCAGGTACTGTTTTGTAAATATGTCCAGTTCATTTTCCAGCCATGTTGCTTTGTTTCTGCAACAAAAAATTAAAATTAATATAAAAAGTTTTTTAAACTTATCAAGTTTATGATAGTATCTACTGGCTCTATCTTAAAACAAATAAAAATACAAATCGCCTACAATGGAAAATTACTAAAACGAACAAGTGCCATTACTGTAATACAACCTCTTCTGAACTGCTGGAATACTATTAAGCAAAATTAGAGATCTTTGACCAATATTTTAGTCATTTGTCCTAAGAGATGGCCTTTCAGGTGCTTCTTAAAGGAGGAAAGAGATAGAAGAAATTTAGGAAGAGAATTCCAGATCTTAGGGCCTCAGAAACTACACACATGGCTGCCAATGGTAAATTTAAACTATCCACACTTTTGCTTATTGATAAAATTACAACAGGTCCACCCTGAACACTGTAAACAATATTTGACAATCTACCAATTTTCATGAAAAAATAACCATCAGAACATAAGTAACGAAGAGGTTTCAGATGAAAAGTATCCAAATAAGAATCTAGTTTAAACTTTATTTTGGATAAGTATGAATCCAAAGTGTCAGCAACACAAACTGTCAATGCCATAATCTAACTGCCATTTTGTTAGATTTGTAATAGAATATTGATAGAATGTGTTGAAGTATGTGTTTACAAAATGTTGTCAACACCTAGTTCATGGTTCATTTTCTAAAGCAAAATGATTAACAAGGTGATTTTAGAAGATGGGATAAATGTGATTAAATCTAGCTTGAAGTCATTGACACTTATAAAAAATTGGGGCTAGGTTGGCAAGCAAAATACTGGTGGCTTTGGAAAAGAACACAAATAGATTGGGAATTGTACCAGTCAGGAAAATATGCAAGTAGCTTTATACAAAAGTAGTTCTATCCAGTCAAGACAAGGAATTCCAGTTGATGGAACAGGTAATTATCTAGATGCCAAAACCCTCATTCTTTTGACTACTTCTTAAGTTTTGAGAGAAATTGTATGCTTTGAACATACATGAAAATGTTGTCATTGTGATTATAATGTGCTGATATTATGTTGGACTTGTAAGACTGAAAACACCACTTCAGGTACGATACAGAAATTCCAGAATATCCCTCTGGATTCTGTGCATTAAGCTTTGTCAGGAATTTGTACAAGTAATTTATGTATTGGCTCAAGCCCCAATGCATAGCCTTTACAAGGATCATGTACACTTGATAAATGGAGGTGAACATTACTTGGAATTTGAGAGATTCAGAGAAAGGGGTATTTTGTGTGCTGTAACCTCTGAGCAATTCTAATATTAAATGCTTTTGAATTCAGTATGCCGGTCTAAAACCATCTTGCCAAGATTCATACTCCTTACCGACTGTAAATTAATGGAAAAAATGTTCCAAGGTATCGAGTGTCCATTAGGACATTCATGATTTTGAAAAGTCCATAAAGATCAATTACTAATATTTACTACAGGCTTTAGTATGTTAATCCTGTCTTTTTTGGATTAGATGGGTTTTTAGCAAAGTAGAAAGATTATAATAATTTATACTAAAAATTGGATAAAAAGTTGAGATAATGGGATAAACGTGCATGAGTTGAAACTTGTTTCACAATAAAATCAGTTCAGAAATTAAGTAGTACAAGAAAAGTATGAACAATATATCACCTCAGCAGCTTTGATCGGTTTTGTGTAGACTCTAGGAGTGCAATCTTTTTATTAAGGCTGGTTATTGCCTCTTCTAAGTTTTTCTCAGTAACATCTACCTGCTGGCATAGTCGAGCAAAGGTACTAGTCATTTCCCTGAAGGAAAGAACAAAGGACAAAAGGTAAAGTGTTATGATCCCAGTTAATGGGAACAAGTCAGGTCCCAGAGTGAGTAGCTTGGGAAGGACAGTAGTTTAGTTTTCCTTTTGTTTAGTGTGGAGATCAGTGTCTGGCAGATTCTTGTGAAAATGTTCAATGTACATGGAACAAAAAAAAATTTATTATATGAAATACAAAGACGAACCATATTACATTAAACAAGAAAAACTAGAAAGCTCTCATTATGAACACCAGGAAGAGTCACACCTTTCATCCCAACAAAATACTTACATGCATTCAAATGCTAAGTGAAGATACGAACGAACATGTAGACCAGACTCAGTAAGGATGGCAGAGTTCTTCTCCTCAAGGAATTACCGCTGCTGATGGGTTTGCATAGTTAACATTTTCAATTCCAAATTCTATTACTTCAATTTAAATTCCACCCAGTTGCCATGGTGATATTTGAACCAGTGTCCCTAGCATCCTAGCCCCTGGCCTCTGGATTAATAACCTGGTGAGAACATCAGTGTATTACCTGTCTCCCCTTCGGTTTGGCAGGTCTAATATATCACATCACCAAATTTTCATTTATTGTTTTCCAGGTTCTCAGTAAGTTTCAAATTACTTGCTAGGTAGCAGTACAGAAACACAATAGGGTAGCGTCTTGAAGCCGTTGTTAACGTGCCTTAGCAACCAGTGGAGAGCTGCAGTGATGATAGCCAAGAAGCAGACAAACTTTATTCTTTTTTAGCTACACAACTTAAAAGAGGACCCTATTACAAGGCCTCTGGTTTGAGAGAGAAGGCTATTTATTTGTGTTGCAACACCACAGGCAGCACTTCCTGCACATGTGCAGCTGCAATGTCAGCATGTGAATGTTTAAAGCGAGAGATACTTTTAAATACAGCTCTGCTTTCTGTCATTGAATTGTGCATTTTTTTGTCAGTTGGTAACTTATGATAGTCTCCTTTACAATTAAGATCGACCTTTATTTGTGATGGAGAGTTTTATTTCGGGAAAAGTTTACAAATGATTAATTAAAGAAATACTGTTTCTCTTGTAGTGAATACAAGATGCCTGAGTGACAGGTAGATTTTTATCTCCAGCAAGCCATTAACAACTTAAGAGCATAAAATATTCTTAAAATATTCAAGGAAAAACATTATCAGGAATGCCAGTCTTGAAATCACAAACCTGGGATTATGAGTCTTATTTTCTATCAAGTGAACTCAGCTGTGAACAAACGGAAAAGACAGATAAGCTTCACATATGGACTGTATCACTGTGTTTTTGCTTTTTTTTGAACATAGTGCATTTGTAGGCAAATCAAGTCACATTGAGATTGCTGACAAAGCACCAAAGTTCCACATAATACAAATTGGTGGGTAGCCCCTACTATTTAGCTTGCCATTATTTTACTGTTTTTCCTTTTACTTACTGAAACAAATTCAAACTCTCCAGGGTAAATCATGAAAGCACATCAAACAACCGAGCAAAAAAAAAATGCATTAGGAGGTATATTTAATCTATTTAACAATATGTTCTTTGACTGAAATCTAGATGAAATAGGAGCATTTATTACAAAAAAAATCAAAAGTAACATCTAGCCAATATTAGTTTAAGTGACAATTAAAATTTGCCTCACGTTCAAAAAAGGAGTCCTCCCTATGTACGTTTTTATCTGAAGTTACAACGCAAATGTCAGCATTCACTGAAAGTTTAGTTTTCAAAAATGACTCAAGTAAATAGTCATATAAAAGTGATGGAGCAGATACAGACCCAAAGTCATTCAGCCTACTGTAATTTTGTTTTCAGACATGATCTCCAACATTTAAAAACACCAGCAGCTAAGTAATCTTCTGGCAAATGTCCTTCCAGCCTGAAAGCAACATAGAGCAATAGCAAAAGATACTTACTGATTTACTTGATGGCTACAATTTGCACTTGTGAAACTAACAACCATCTGCAATTTCTCTGTGGCATAGTCCACAAACTGGCGCTTGAAAGCTCTCTCCTTTGCTTTTGTTGTCCATGTTAAACGCTCATACACGTACAATATACCATAGAGACTTAGAGCAATAGCTATAAGCCTCCAGCCCACAGCTCTGAAAATCTAAGGGAAAACCATGAGAAAACATTAATTTAAAACAACACCATTAAATAAAAACTGCTGTAAATCTGGTAAGGTGCACCTTCACCCAGAAATGAGGGACCAATTTCAATTTTATCTGCTTCTCAGAGCAAAGGTTTGGGGTAAAACCTCTGCATTGTCTGTCTATCTTATAATTTTTCATTAACTATTTCTGATCTTTGAAGTAGTCTCTTCCAAGGCAACAATTACCAACATCTTTTTTGTACCGTTACAATATAAGTGGATATATGTCTGTTAACGAGTTAGTTGCTATCAAATGTTCCAAAACATAAACAGACAGAGATAATGTTCATCACAATTAAATACTAGCTGAGGGAAAAAGCATCAGGCCCATCTTGGGCTGAATCTATTTTTTCCACCCCCCCCCAGTCTGAGTCTTGTTACATCCCCTGTAGAGCTTCTGTAAGGGCAAGTCGTATAAATGGGGAAATGGAGCCATAGTGACTATTCCCACATCTTTAGATTGCAACTTCAAACATCCTGTTGTTTTGTTGTTAAATACAGATGCTTAAGGTACCACTTCTCCATTTTATTGAAGTTAATGTAAAGGGCAATTTTATGAAGAAAGGTTAAACAGGAGGGACCTGTTCTTATTAGACTTTAGGAGAAAGAGAAGTGCTCTTACTGAAGATCACAAAAGCTTCTGAAGGGGCTTGACAGGCGTATGTTGAGAGGATTGTGATAGTGTAAACTTCAGAACTTTAATAACTGTTCATGGATTGCAAGAATCATCAATAACTCTTTCTAAAATAAACTGTTAAGGGACAAGGACAAACTATTACACAGGAACTGAAAGCAATTATACTTGCTGAAAAAGGAGGAGTTGAAGCTACATAAACAAAACTGTTTTAAGACTCTGTTCGTTGGAATCATAGCTAAACTCCACCACTAATCAGGGGATAGCCAAATAGGGTTGTGAGGCTTAACTCGCTTATTTGAGGGGCCCTATTTTTGGTTATGCTGTGCAATAAAGTTTAAATAACTATTTTAGTATTTGATGGTCTGCAAGATTTCTTAATAAGTAGTCAGATTAAAGGTTGTTTGCGGTAATTTACACACAACATACATCCCCTTGTGGGGAAGTTCACAACTGAGAACAGTTTGAAAATGAGGAGTCTTCCGTTTCAGGCAGATAAGAGGAACTTCTTCTGAGACTTGCTGGTCTTTAGAATTCTTTTCTACAGACAGCACTGACTATATTAAAGGTTGAGTTCAACATATTTAAGATCAACAAAGCACATAAGGGTTATTGGAGAGTGGAGATGAGGGGTGCAGGCAGTTCATGGGACTTAAGGCCACCATCAGATGAGCCATTATCTCATTTAATGCTGCAGCAGATTAGAGGAGTTTAATCGCCTATTCCTGCTAATATTTCTGATAATTTTAAAAAGCAGCAATCCAACTGTAAAGTTCAGATATACAAATCACAGCTTGTGCAAGCAAACTGGAATAATTATTACTACTGCAGATATTATAGAATGATACAGCACAAAAGGAAGCCATTAAGACCACCTGTGCCCATAACAGACACTTGTTCTAACCTGTGATATTTTAGAAACTATGCAAGAAACTACTTACCACTCCTCCAATAATGACAACACCCACTGAAGTCCTGGATGTCAGAGAAGCAAGTCCAGTGACTAGAGAGATCATCAGCTCTTCCTGTGCCATGTTTTCTTGAGCAAGTGCAGGTACATTTGTCACTGGTGGTGTTGTAGACAAAGGTCGAGGAATCTATAATATGCGATTACAGAAGATGTAAATTTGCATTGTACATTATGTGCAAAAATGAGTAAATATAGGCATATGAGCAGACTATTCAGCTCCATATGAAACATTCTGAACAGGAGATGTAGTGCTAATGGTATTACCATTATAGGATAAACCTCTGAAAGAGAGATTACCTGATCCTTACAAGCTTGTTAGGAGGTTAGGAAGGTGACTAAACTGATAGAGTACGTCAAGTGGTAAGAGTGGTGGAGGATGACAGAAACAGTAAGACCGAAGTAGAAGGGAGAAGAGGGTCTAGACCCGAAGCGTCAGCCTTCCTGCTCCTCTGATGCTGCTTGGACTGCTGCGTCATCCAGCTCTACACCTTGTTATCTCAGATTCTCCAGCATCTGCAGTTCCAACTATCTCTGCCCAGAAGTAGGACTTGGATTGATGAGTTTTTCAGACCAGAAGGGCTGTTCAGACACAGACCTTCAAAAAGCCTGTAAAGAAACTGGATCATTGTCACTTTGCTTAATTGAAAGATAATTAACACTTGAAAGCCTTTATCAAAAGAAAGAAAATTTCTAAATCACGCCAAAACTGAAGTCCAACTGACCAGCTACTGAATCGAGGAATGTCACAGTCAACAAGATATCAATTCAAAAACCAAAAGAAGCCTTTGAGAAAAGTCACATTATTCCAGCCCTTTTGTGGGCTTTTCATCCAAAGAACCTGCACTTTTCACCTGTCTTTCCATTTAGGTGGTTGCTTTAGCTCAGTTAGCTGGTTTGTGATGCAGTGACAACAATAGCGTGGGTTCAATTCCTGCACCAGCTGAGGGTAACATGAAGGACTCTGCTTCACAATCTCCTGCCTCACTTCCAGCATGGTGACCCTGAGGTTAAACTACCATCAATGTTGTTTGGTCTAATGAGACAGCAGATTTACGGTCTGGTAAGACTATGGCAACACTTTAAAACAAAAGCATCATAAGCAAAAACAAAGTTCATAAACCTGTCTGTCATGTGTGAGAACGTGTGTTTAGGTTTAAGTTTACAGTTTATGTTTGAATTAGTAGTTAATAATTTGTCTTATTATCACGTTAGATGTTAAGCTTATTACAATAAATGTATTTTGATTCTTGTTCACTGATGAAACTTAGCACGAGTTTCTTTTATCTATTATCTATGGTCACAGTGGGAGTTGTAGGCTGGTTTGCCGAGCAGCCTGGTTTTCACCTGAATGTCTTGTCTTGTCTCCCTTCTAGGTGATATTATCAGTGCTGTGTAGCCTCCGTTGAAGTGCTGTTGTTCTGTCCTGCTCTGAATTTAAATGGTCCGGTCTGTCATGGTAGGTAGTCTCGTTTTCAATTTTGTACTGTGGTGGTATGTAGACGGGATCTATCTCAACATGATTGTTTATTGCATCGGTGGTTGAAAACCAGGTCTCCAGGAATTTTCATGCTAGTCTTTATCTTGCTTGTCCTACTACTGTAACTTTGTCCCCAATAAATTGATGTCCTTCAATGTCGGAGTATGATGAAATGAGGGTCAGATGGTGGTGCCATTTTGCTACAATTTGGTATTCATGTATCCTGGCGGCAAGGTTCTTGCCCGACTGTCCTATGTGTTTCTAGCAATTGCTGCATCACTTTGTCTTGCTCATTGTGGGTATGGAGTCTTTTGTCTTTGACAGTAACTGGTGAAATGTGGCTATTGGTTTGTGTGCAATCCTTATTCCCTACATAGTTCCTAACTGAATAGGAGAAGCCAGGCAAACAGATTCAACACAATAAGAAAAGCTGTCAAAGGACTGAAGGAGGACAGGATCATAATCTCACTGGCAAACACAGTTATAAATGAACAAATCGGATTACACTGAAAAAGCACAAAAACTACTTGCAAATACCAGCACTTCCCAACAGAGGGAGTCAGTTAGGGAACAGAATCACTTGTACACTAAAGAAATCACAATGGGCAAGCCAAATGATGAGAACAGACTTCCTAAAATTGAAACCTGATGGAGCAACACCCTCCTAATTCTACAGACTACTCAGAGTACACAAACCTGACATCCCCCTCAGATTCATTGTTTCCTTGCCAGGCGCACCAACGTAGGCTAACCAAGGAGTTATAACACAGACTAAAACACCTCACCAAATGGATCGACCCACTACATACACTCAGCACAGGTCAACATCAGGAACATAAAAATCAACAAGCAGGAAATGATGGTATCCTTTGACATTATAGCACTATTCAATCCGCTGATGTTATAGCACTATTCACCTTGATTAACATAACTTAGCAAAGGAAACACTGGCCACATTACTAGACGATTTGAAAACACAAACCTCCAATGACACCATCAGCAAGGACAACATGCTAAAATTACTAGACTAATGCCTTACTACACAATTCGTTTTCAACAGCCAGGTATATGAACAAATTAATGGAACACCCCTGGGTTCACCCAGCTTGGGGCTCATAGCGGAAGCTGTTATGCAAAGACTGGAATGCACAGCCCTCCCTCAGATCCAGCCTAAACTACAGGTTAGATACGTGGACGATACCTTCATGATAATTAAATGAGTGCAGTTAGAAGAAACACACCACCTTATTAACAGCATGTTCACCAGGGAAGAACAGAACAACAATCAACTCCCATTTCTGGACATAATGGTGGAATGAATGAACAATGGTGAATTCCTTACCAATATGCACAGAAAGACTACACACAGACCAAATTCTGAATTACAACAGCAACAACTCCAGAATCCACAGAGCGGTGTCAAGACCCTATATAAATGAGCGATAACTCACCGCAACACCCTGAAACTGCACAAAAATGAAGAGGAACACTTGTACAGAGTCTTTGCAAACAATGGTTAACCTAACAGCTTTGTCTGTCAATGTGTGGGAAACAAACAACGCAAAGAAGACACCGTACCCTCCCACCACAATGGCCACCCTACCCTATGTTAGAAACGCATGAGAACTGACTAGAAGATTCCCGCAACATCTTAGAAATAAGAATATCACACAAACTAACACACGCTTGGTCAGTACTCAATGAGCAGAATAAATGTAACATATAAAATACCATGCAGCAAATGCTAGAAACACTATATAGGATAGATGGGCAGGCAACTCACCGCCAGGATACATGAATACCAACTTGCAGCAAAAGGCACAACCAACTGTCCCTGATTTCAATACACTTTGACATAGGAGGACATCAATTTAACTGGGACAAAGTTACAGTACTAGGACAAGCGAGACAAAGACAAGCACAAGATTACCTGGAGCCCTGGTTTTCACCACCGAAGCAATTAACAAACAGGTTGAAATAGACCGCATCTACGTGCCACTACAGTGCAAAACCAGAAACAAGACTGCCTACCATGACAGACCAGGCCAGAACACCAGCGCTTTAACGGAGGCTACATAGCACCGACGATGTCACCGAGAAGGGACAAGAAAACCAGTCAGCTCAGTAAACCAACCGACAACTCCAACTGCAACCCAAGCTACAGATCTTTGTTAAAACATTGATCTATGATCACATCAGTTGGCAATTTTCCACATTTATGATGATTCTTAAAATATGAGGCAGGATTTATGCGGTTTACAACACATTATTCCTGCCAGGACTGTGCCAATATAGTGAGTGTGGAATTCTAAACTTGTGCTGTGCTGTATGTAGAAATGTTTAATTCCACTCCTGAAAAGTATTAAAATCAAATTTCCTACCACTCCTTGCCAGTCCTCTTATCCCACCATCTAAGGCCATAAGACATTGGAGCAGAAATTGGCCAATCAGCCCCCTGAGTCAGCGCCACCATTCAATGGAACACAGCTGATCTGATAATCCCCATCTTCACTTTCCTGCATTTTTCCCATAACGATTAAAAATCTGTATACCTCAGGTTTCAATACACTATTGATCCAGCCTCAACAGCACACTGTGGTAAAGAATTTTATAGATTCACAACCCTCTGAGAAAAGAAATTCGTCCTCATCCTTGGTCTTAGATGTGCGACCCCTTATTCTGAGATTTTGCCTTCTGGTCCTGGACTCTCCCACGAGAGTAACCAACTTTCTGAAGGGTCACTAGTCCTGAAATGTTAGCTTTGTTTTCTCTCCACAGGTGCTGCCAGATCTGCTGAGCTTCTCCAGACATTCCTATTTTTGTTTGATTTTCAGCATCAGTAGTTCTTTGTTTTCTTTTTAAACAATTTTCTAGCTCTACCTATTAAGTCCTCCAATTTTGTATGTTTCAATATGGTCAGCGCGAATTCTTCTATCTTCCAACATGTACAAACTCAAATTACTTAACCTCTCCTGATAAGACAGTCCCTCCACACATGGTGTCAGCCTTGTGAACCTTCTCTGAACTGCATCCAAACCCTGCATATCTCTCCTTAGATAAAGGGCTCAAAACTATTCACTGTATTCCAGCTGTGATCATATGAGTGCATTGTATAGTTTTAGCCCTATTCACTACTTTTCTACTCCATTCGCTTTGAAATAAAGGCCAAAAAGTATCCAATTTACCTTCCCTATTACCCACTGAACTTGAATGTTAGCTACTTGTGATTCACTAACAAGGACTTTCAAAAATCCCTCTGTTCTGTAGCTTTCCGTTGTTGTTATTCTTTAAAATGATATTCAGCTCCTCTCTTATTCATACCAAAAATAGGTGACACAACATTTACTAATACATTGAGAGAAGGGGCTCATGCATTCTTGAAGAAAGTTGAGGAAATAAAAAAATACACTATGATAAGCAGCAATTTCACTAGATACTTTGCCAACAAGATTGTGTTCAGGTAAGGTTGCGTCCCAAAGCTAAAATGCTTTGATAAGTATCTGTGCAGATTTAAATCAGTTAAATAAAGTAGGGAAATAAGAGAATCACCCAAAGTTCTAACGGATCAAAGTCTAGCAAATCCAGGCAAGAGTACCCTGTGTACCAAACTGACACTAACAGTGGATTTTGTCAATTACCTCGAGATGAAGACTCCAGAAGACTAACTACACGTCTGACAACAAGGTGTAGAGCTGGATAAACACAGCAGGCCAAGCAGCAGCAGAGGAGCAGGAAAACTGACGTTTCGGGTCTGGACCCTTCTTCAGAAAATGTTTCTTCAGATGTTTCTAAGGGCCCAGACCTGAAACATCAGCCTTCCTGCTCCTCTGATACTGCTTGGCCTGCTGTGTTCATCTAG
Organism: Stegostoma tigrinum; assembly: GCF_030684315.1. Taxonomy (NCBI): domain Eukaryota; kingdom Metazoa; phylum Chordata; class Chondrichthyes; order Orectolobiformes; family Stegostomatidae; genus Stegostoma; species Stegostoma tigrinum. Next base: position 36,773,760 of record NC_081367.1, on the reverse strand, counting down.
CTCTACACCTTGTTATCTCAGATCCTCCAGCATCGGCAGTTCCTACTATAACTACACTTGTTACATTTTTTGTGCACTGTCAACCTTTTTAAACAGATTATCTTTTAGAATCAAGTCTGAGCCAGAAATTTTTCAGGGAACATTCAAAGTTACAGGCCCCTGACTACATTCTGGCAAAAGTACTGCAGCACAAGTCTTCAGAACCTGACGCATCCGAAGCCAAGGTGTTCTAATACAGCTACAACAATGGCATCTCACTGACAATGTAGAAACTTAGAAAATCAGAATTGTTAAAATTGCTCAGAAATACACACAAAGCAAAGCAAATTCAACACAGCCAATTTTCACCCCATTAGTCTACTCTTGATCATTAGTAAAGTGATAGGAAGTGTCATCTACAGTTCTATAAAGCAACACCTGTTGAGCAATCAACTACCAGCAGATGCTCGGTTTGGGTTCTGCCAGGGCCATCAGCTCTTGACTTCATTATAGCTTTGGTTCAAACATGGACAAAACAGCTGAATTCCAGAAGTGAATGTTAGAGTGACATCGCTTGACATCAAGGCCATATTTGACCAAGTGTAGTGTCAGGCAGCCCGATTAAAACTAGAATAGATGGAAATTATGGGTAAACTCTCTGCTTGTTGAAATCATACCTAGCACATAGGCAGATGGTTATGGTTTATGGAAGTTGTATCAGCTGTAGAACATCTCCTCAGGGTAGTGTCTTAGGCCCAACCATCTTTGGCTGCTTCATCAATGGCCTTTCCTCATCATAAGGACAGAAGTGCAAATGTTCACTGATGATCAACATCACTGACAACTCCTTAGATACAGAAGCACTCCATGTTCAAATGCAACAAAACCCAAACAATATATAGGCGTGGGCTAACAAGTAGCAAATAACACCTAATCATCCCATGACATTCAATTGTATTACCATCACTGAATCCTCCACTAACATCATCCTAGGAAATACCATTGACCAGTAACTCAGCTGAACTTGCCACATAAATACTGGCTACAACAGCAGGCCAGTGGCTAGCTGGCGGCACAGTGGCTCAGTGGTCAGCACTGTTGCCTCACAGCACCAGGGATCTGGGTTCAATTCCAGCCTCAGGCACCTGTCTGTGTGTCGTTTGCCTGTCCTCACCGTGTCTGTGAGGATTTCCTCCCAAAGTCTAAAGATATCCAAGACAAATAGATTGGCCTTGCTAAACTGCTCATTCAGGATTATGTAGATTAGATGGATTAGCTGTGGAAATTGCAGGGTTACGAGGAAGGGTGGGTCTGGGTGGGATGCTCTTCACAAGGTTGGTGTAGACTTGATGGGCCAAATAGCCTGCTTCCACACTGTAGGAATTCTGTGATTCCATGAATGTTGCAGCGAATAACTCACCTCATGGCTCTCAAATGCCTGTCCAACACCTACAAATCCCTGAACTAGCAATTCAGAACCTAGGCTTAGTATGCTAGGTACATGGGTTTTAATCTCACCATTGTAGATTGTGAAATCTGAATTCAATAAAAGTCTTGAATTAAAACGGTAGTCTAAGTATAACCAATGTCAATAATTGTAAAAACAAACCTAACTGGTTTACTATTTAGATGAGTAATCTTTGCAAAGTCTGGTAAGATAGCGGCAAAGTAGGACACTCTAGCCGGCGGTCCTCTGCTCTGTCTCTTCTTTTTCTTCCTTTTTCTTTCTCCCTCTCTCTTCCCTTTTCTCAGCTTTGGACACCTGGCTCTGGCCTCCAAATTGGGATCAGCAGGGATGTGAGCTACCAGTGGCCCAAAGCAAGGACTGTGGTGGCCCAGTAGGAGCGTGGCACAGCAGCCCAATGCAGAGTGTGATGGCAACCAGTGGTCAATGGCGACCTGTAAAGTTTTCACTGTACTCATTTGACATGTAACAATAAAGCTAATTTAATTCACAGTCAGGAAGGAGGGATCACATCCAGAGTGAGACACTGCCTGAGCAAGCATGTAGTTCAGAGATTTTGGAGAAACTGTGGGATTTTGGTACAGAGGAGAGGGCTTGCTTTTTGCTTTCTTTTTTGGTTCATAGTTTGCAAGGTGCTTTCTTAAAAGAGGATAAACTGAGGCACAAAACCAGGGGCACAGCAGAGAAGAACGACACCACAGTTGAACTGCAGGTTCATCGGTTGGTGATAGCTACTAATTTGACTGTCTATTGCAGGTTACTTTCCAATTGAAGATGAAAAGGGCAAATATTTAGACGTTACAAACTAAAAGACCAGCATGACATTTTTAAAAATCAAATTAAGAACTAAGTAATATGAAAGAGAGACTAGGCCATGTGTTGTAACTGCATGTTGTGAGAGTTGCTGGACCCAACTGTGGTTCATGATGACCACATCTGGAACAAGAGAGATACATGAGAACACCACCAACTACAAGTTGCCCTCCAAGCCACTCACCATCCTGACTTGGAAATATTTCACGGCTCCTTCAATGTTGCAGTGTCAAAATCCTGGAATTCCCTCCCTCAAGGCATTGTGGGTCTACCTATAATGGATTGCAGCAGTTCAAGAAGACAGCTCACCACAACTTCTGAAGAGCAACCAGGGAAAAGCAATAATTGCTGGCCAGCCAATGACGGCCATGTCCCATGAGTCAATAAAACAAATGCAAGACATTGGAAAGTACTGACTGTGTAACTTGCCACATGAATGACATTAATTAATGGATCTACAAAAGAAGAACATGACCAAGGAGTGAAAACAGTTAAGAAATTCATGGAATGCAGGTGTAATACAGAATCAGAAGTGTCTACTTATAAAACAAAACATCAATTTTTTTGGGCACATTATCCAAAACTACTGGGATCACAGCTGATCCACAAACAAAAAATGGTATTACAGAATTTCCACTCAACAAAAGTATCTGATAATTGGTGAAAACTGACCATCAGTACTCAAATTTCATCATTTGATTTTAATACCAGAGACTTTGATGGACTAAGAAATGTATTAAAAAGGACACTGCTGACCTGACATGGCTGTCTTGGAATTTTCGTATCAGTCAAGAAGCATTAATGTGCTGAAGTGTCAAGAAATTTTCATGTCTTGTTTTACTCACAAGTGCATGATTATTCCATACATTAGAAAATAAAGGCTTCCTGCAGTGTTCAGTTCAGAAAAGACAATGGAACAAGATTTGAAATTTACAGACTATATTTCAATGGCTTGATTTGAATCACAAAGGGGAGAGAAAAATTGAACTGAATGTAAACCTGGTTAAATGGGCAGGGTAGATTGGATAGAAGGATGGATTGGGGTCTCATCTCAGTTTGGGTTTGCAAACTGCAGCCTTTTACCAACACCAAGTCTAAATACAGTTAAATGAATACCCAGTGGACCAGACTTTAGTTATTTTTTGTGTGGAAAATCATAAACCTAAAGACCATAAGACATTGGCCTAATTTCTGCTCCTTTCAGCCCACCGAGTCTTCTCCACCATTCAGTCATGGCTGATAAGTTCCTTAACCCCATTCTTCTGCTTTCTCCCCATAATCTGTGATTCCCAGATAATCAAGAACATGTCTATCTCAGTCTTAAATGTACTCAATGACCTGGCCTCCATAGCCCTCTGTGGCAATGAATTCCATAATTCACCAATCAAGACGTTACTCCTTATCTCCGTTCTAAGAGGTCTTCCCTTTACTCCAAGGCTATGTCTTTGGGTCCTATGGAAGCATCTTCCCAACATTCTCTTTGTCCAGGCCATTCAGTATTTTCAAGGTTTCAATTAGATCCTCCCTCAACCTTCTAAACTCCAATGGGTATAGTCCCAGAGTCCTCATATGTTAAGCTTTCCATTTCTGGGACCATTCTCATGAACCTCCTTTGAACCTACTCCAGGGCAAGATACGGGGCCCAAAACTGCACACAATACTTCAAACGTGGCCTGACCAGCACCTTAAAAAACCTCAGTAGTATATCCCTGCTTTTATGTTCAAGTCCTTTCAAAGTAAATGCCAAAATTGCATTTGCCTTCCTGACCACTGATTCAACCTGCAAGTTTACCTTGAGAGAATCCTGGACTAGAACTCCCAAATTTCTCTGCACTTCAGACTTCCGAATTTTCGCCTCATTTAGAAAATAGTCCATCCTTTTGTTCTTCTTACCAAAGTGCATAGCCTCACACTTACCCAAGTTGTAGTCCATCTGCCACGTTTTTGCCCACTGTCCTAACCTGTCCAAGTCCTTCTGTAGCCTCGCCACCTCCTCAATACCACCTGTTTCTCCACCTACCATGGGCCCTTATCTTACTCAGCATCCTCCAGTATGGCACCTTGAAGTCCAGGTAGATAATATCCATTGGCTCTCCTTGGACTACCCTGCTCGTTACTTCCTCAAAGAATTCTAGCAGATTTGTCAGGCATGACCTCCCATTAACGAAACCATGCTGACTTTGCCCTATTTCACTATACAGTTCCAAATATTCAGAGATCTCATCCTTTACAATGGATTCCAAAATCCTGCCCACGACTGAGGTTAGGCTAATCGGCCTGTAATTCTTCATCTTTTGCCTTACTCCCTTTTTAAACAGGGATGTCACGTTAGCAATTTTCCAGTCCTCTGGAACCCTCCCTGATTCTAGTGATTCCTGAAAGATCACCACTAACGCTTCCCCTATCTCTTTAGCTATTTTCTTTAGAACTCTAGGGTGTAGTCCAACTGGTCCAGGTGATTTGTTCACCTTCAGGCCAATCAGTTTTACTAGCACCTTTTCCTTGGTGATGGCTACCATTCTCAGCTCTGCCCCCTGACTCTCTTGAATTTTTGGTAGATTACTCGCGTCTTCTACTGCAAAGATTGATGTGAAGTAATTAGTCAGTTCCTCAGCCATTTCCTTGTTCCCCACTACTATCTCTCTACTGTCATTTTCCAATGGTCCCATGTCCACTTTTGCTCCTCTTTTTCCCTTTACATATCTTAAGAAACTCTTACAAGTCTTCATTTATATTACTGGCTAGCTTAGCCTCATATTTAATCCTCTCCGTCCTTATTTACTTTTTTGTTGTTCTCTGTTGGTATTTCTAAGCTTTCCAGTCCTCTTGTTTCCCACTGCCCTTCGCCACATTATATGCTTTCTCTTTTGCTTTTATGCTATCCCTAACTTCCTTAGTCAGCCATGGTTGTCTCATCCTCCCTGTACCATGCTTCTTTTTCCTACTAATGAAATTTTCCTGCATCTCCTGAAATACTCCACAAAATCCTACCATTGCTAGGCTCTTCTTCTAGTCAATTCTGCCCGGCTCGTCCTTCATACCTCTGTAGTCACCTTTATTCAGCTTTAATACTGTAACCTCTGATTCTATCTTCTCCCACTCAAATTGCAGAGTAATTTCTATCATCTTATGATCACTGCCTCTTAAGGGTTCCTTTACCTTAAGTCCCTTATCAAGTCTGCTTCATTGCATAACACTAAGTCCAGTATTGTCTGTTCCCTAGTGGGCTCTACCACAAGCTGCTCCAAAAAGCCATCTCATAGACATTCCACAAATTACTTTTTTTGCAATCCACTACCAACATGATTTTCCCAGTCTTCCTGCATATTGAATTCCCCATGATCACTGTGACTTTGCCTTTCTCACACACCCTTTCTATCTCCTGGTACATCTTGCGCCCCAGCTCCTGACTACTGTTTGGACGCTGTACATAACCCCAACTACGGTTTTTTTTAAACCTTTGTGGTTCATCAATTCTACCCACACAGAATCTCCACCATCCGACCCTACTTTGTTTCTTCCTCTTGATTTAATTTCTTTTCTCACTAATAAGGCAACCCCACCCCCTCGGCCCACCTGCCTATCTTCTAAATAGGATGTATTCCTTGGATATTTAGTTCCTAAGCTTTCTTTTATTCATGATTGAACAATCAGGGCCCTTGGACATTCTGGCTCCTGTGTCAATTGTAGTATGTTACGCTATCCATATTAGAGTGTGTGTTTGAATACTTTACTGTGTGATACTGAAAACACAAAACAGACGTACACTTATGTTACTAGAAGATCTGCTGTTTTAGAAAGTCACAATTTAAAAATTATTCCACTGCCAAAGTTCTGGTGTCCGCCCTATTAACCCTGTATTGTATGCAGTTCCGGACGCAAATTGAGAATTGGGTGTATTAGCTTTCTTTACCTTTTTCTGTAATACTGCTAAAACATCACTCAAATGTGTTTTCAATAAAACAACTACCATATAAAAATCTAAGGGAAAACACTGCATTGATTCCATCTTTTAAAATATTCTTGACAAGACTCCAGGACAGATTACTGAATATGTCAATTCTTAAAATGCAATAAAATCTAATCAATGTAAACTTTTAAGGAATGAGCAGTCACAGCCAGAACATCAACATCCACATGTACAAAGACCTCAAATCAGTACTAAGGAGTACAGATCTTTGGAATGAGTAAGTCCATCTGTGCAAAGACCTCAAATCAGTACTAAGGAGTACAGATCTTTGGAATGAGTAAGTCCATCGTACAGAGATATATGTGGCCAGAGCAAGTCTTAAAAGATCTGGAAGAACAGAACTTTAGTCTTTAGCCCCTTCACAATTTCAATTTCGTCATAAACTTCAGTTTTTTGATGAATGCAGACAGTGGGGTTAGACAACAATGGTCATCAAAAAATTAGGAATGCTTGAAACATGATTTGCTCACGTATTTTATGATGTTTCATTCCTCACTTAAGTTCTTCTACCAGTCTCGCAATTTTTTTTTGTTTTGTTCACTCTCAAGTATCTGATCAGTAAATTAACAGGCTTTTAGTTTGAGTCAATCACATCCGATTCTCTACAGCTACACTATATTTTCAGCCAGGACATCTTTGAGGAGTGACACATTACTGAGATATGCATTAGATACAAAACTTATAATTTCTTGGATAGTACTGTCTTGATTTTAGCTGAATAGTTAAAATTTAGAACTGAAATACAAAGGCCTAAAACAAAGAGTATAAATTGCTCATGGGCAATTAGGTGTGCAAAAATGCATAATAGATGTATTTGGTTCATAGCGAAGGAAAAAGTTGTAAAAACAAGAGAAAATGGAAATGAAAATCAAGTATAATGATTATGCATCCTCCAAAAATATTTTCTATGGCTTCCAAATGCAACAGTATTATTAATTTTTTTAAAAACAATTTATGAAATTACACCTATTACTTTTAAAAAATTAAACCTTTGAATCACCAGCTGAGAAGTTGTCAGAAAATATTTTACAATACTATATAAACCAAACAGTGTACCTGAAAAGTTGGGTCACCAAGTCCCAGTAGAGCTCTACGGGCAGTCTTGGGTCCCAGGAAACGACTGACCAGTGAAGTCCAACCAAGTGAAAAATGGAATTCAACATTTTCTTGGAAATCTGCACATATTTTGTCACAGTTCAGGTCATAGCTGAGGTCAAATTTATGGTATGGGAGCAGTGCATTGACTTGATTCTGAACATTTAATGGAAGCAAAGGCTTGAGATTTCCTGTAAAAGATACAGAATTTGATTAAGTGTGCCTAAATCATGTAATAATTTAAATAGAAATCGTTTCTCAGTGTGAGGGGCACTAGATGTGTTAATGTTGTTCACCGTGGATTTATAAACTATAATTTAGAAAACTATTTTCAGATTTTATGCTAGTACTTCAAAAAAGTAAAAAATAAAGTTTCTATAATTCTGAACAGGTGAGATCATCGGACAATTCTAGTCCACCCAGAATGCTCAGTTTCTTTCCTTCATGTTTCAGAACAGCAATTTTATGTTCACATTCCCTCAAACTCTTATAACCTGTCAAGTCAATTTTCAACACTTAAGCTCAATCTGCATGTACTACTTTTAAGTAGCAATGTATTCCCTGATAAAAACTGAAAGTACTGCAGATGCTGGAAATCAGAAACAACAACAGAAAGTGATGGAAAAGCTAAGCAGGTCTGGCAGCGACTGTGGAGAGAAATCAGAGTTAATATCTAAGGCCCCATATCTCAGGAAGGGTGTACTTGACCTGGAGTGGGTTAGGGGAGGTTCACGAGAATTGTCCCAGAAATGGAAAGCTTAACATCGGAGGAATGTTTGAGGATTCTGAGACTATACTCATTGGGGTTTAGAAAAGATAAGGGGATCCTAATCGAAACTTACAGAATGCCGAATGACCTGCACAGAGTGGACGTTGGGAAGATGCTTCCATTGGCAGGAGAGACTAGGACCCGAGGGCACAGCCTTAGAGTAATGGGAAGACCTTTTAGAATGGAGTTACGGGGAAACTTCTTCAGCCAGAGAGTGGTGAATCTTTGGAATTCACTGCCACAGAAGGCTGTGGAGGCCAGGTCATTGGGTACATTTAAGACTGAGATAGATAACCCTTGATAATCAAGAACCTATGAGGAGAAAGCGGGAGAATGGGGTTGAGGAAATTATCAGCCATGATTGAATGGCGGAGCAGACCCGATGGGCCAAATGCCTAATTTCTGCTCCTATGTCTTATGGTCTTAATGTTTCAGGTTCAGTGATCCTTCCCTAGAATGGACGTTCCCTGATTCTCTTGCAATTTAGGTCTGCTTTCTCTTGTCCTACCATCCAGGTTTTATTTTGAATTCCTTACCACATTATATGTAACACTCTTCATATTTTTAGATTTATCTTTTTCTCCTTCCATAGGAAGAACCAAATATAAGGCACCATTAAATACAATTTTACAACAGAGTAAAATGCAATATACTTTCACATGCGCAAATCAAATGTGTTATGGAATACTCTTGACTTGCTTGGATGGGTGTTCCAACATCACTCAAGAAGCTCAACACCACTCAGGACAAAGCAGTCTTCTGGACTGGCCCTTCATCTATTGGCCTAAATATTCAACTGCATACCATGGTTAGAGTGGATAATGTCTACAGGATCACTGCAGTAATTTGCCAAAACCATTATGGCAGCATCCCCCACCCTCAAAGCCATAACATAAATCAAAGATTTTTCCAGTTCTACGTTCTACATACTTCTATGTGACTGTTACAGATGATACCAAAATAGGACAGAGAGCAAATACAGAAGCAAATCAAATCAGATTCAGGTGGGATTGAATATTTAGATAACCATTCTACAAATGGCTGATGCAATCCAATGTGAAGAACTATTAAACCATTAAGATAACAACAAGCGAACAAGGTAGACAGCATGTTATATATGTTGACTGGGAAAGAGAACAAAGGATTACAGGGCTACTGTGTATCAGGAGCCCTGGGTTCAAATCCCAACTGTTTCAGAGATGCATAATAATATCTCTGAACAGGCCGATGAGAAAATATTTAAAAAAAGGGTTACAGTGGATTAATGCAGGGTTTTCAAGGCAGTCTAAAAAGGCACTTTTTGGTCAGAATTAAAATTAAGCTAAGCAATGTTGTTGCTACTTTAGGAGGCCAGACTGTAACCAGGAGGAGGATCATCAGAGAAAGGATTCATCGGATAAAAATAAATGATTGGGAGGAGACTAAATGGAGTCTGATGATTGCCTTCTGCATTCCAGTGGTGAAAAGACAACATCTTTGGGATCTCAGATAACAAAGTGTGGAGCTGGATGAACACAGCAGGCCAAGCAGCATCTCAGGAGCACAAAAGCTGACGTTTCGGGCCTAGACCCTTCATCAGAGAGGGATCATCTTTGGGATCTCACTGTAAAAACTGGTTGTCTTGTTGATTAAAAGAACATTGATTTAATTTCAAGATGTAAACATTTACCACTTCGGTACATCCTGGGGAAAAGTGGAAATGTGCAATAAATAAATGCAAATTCTTTTAAATAGTTTTTTGCCTGGTTTTTCTTCATAAAACAACTGCAATCATTAGAAATCTTGAATTCAAGTGTGTCAAAATCAAACTAACAGGCATATGAACTTATTTACATGAAGATTTTTTCACTTCAGGTGACCAAAAACATCAATGCAATTGATAACCCAAAATACAGTACAGGTACTTAAATCTAATGTCAGAACATTTTATAAATGGCAAGTTTATTCTTCCTACATCCATTTGCTAGTACAAAAGGATCAAATACTGGATGGCTCAGATTTTGCAGCAGGAATAATGACGACTGTATCATTAAGGGAAAATTACTGAGGAAAACTTAATAGTATCCTCCAGTGGCAGTTATATGGGTACTTAAATATGGAAGTCAGGATATTACAATCTGAATTGCCCTGCTCCTCCTCAAATGTTGTTACACAAGCTCTCCAAAAAATTTGTCATTCAAACATGTGAAGGGCATGAAGTTGTGGCACATACCAGATGTCCACTAAATACGCAATCAAAAGTCAGGTCTTATCTACTCAAGCATACAAGTGCATTTCTGACATTGTGAAAAATTATTTTCGGCCAGCTTCTCTAATGTTAAAAATTACTTTTACAAGTACTGAGCATTTTTTTTTTGAGATTTTAATTATTGTTGGTGTGTGAATGAAGTCAAAAAATTCTTACTGTGTTTCTTTTACTGTCTGTTATCTCTCAAAACCATATTTCTTTTTCTCTCTAATTTGTTTTCCGAACATATTTCTGGAGATGGTGTAGGGAATCTAATCTAATCTAATTATTATATACATTTCCTGGTTTTGATTTTGTGTGCCTCCAAAAGGATCGTTCATGATGATTGCCTCAGGAGGCACATTACTGCTTTCCCTGTTCACAGAGTGCCAGGTCCTCTGTAGAGGGTGCTGCACTGTTGTAATTGATGATCATAAACTGCAAAGTAAACATCAGAGAAATTCCAAGGGGAAGCGCAGGAGTAATAAACAACAAGTACCACTTATTTGCTGTGTACTGCAAAATTCTGGCTGTTGTCTATCACTTAAAGTTGTGTTTTCTAATGGTAAAAGATGATTCCAAAATTTGAATTGTTTAGCAGATCTTAACTTTGTAGGCAAAGGTTGGAAAAGCTTTTAATGTATCTGCTTTGAGTTTTATTAAATCTGGATTTCCTAACTCCAGAGCATAGAACAGCCACATTGAGCGTGATGGCATGACTAGGATTGCACCTCTATACTCTGAAATACAAGTACGCAGTCTTCATAATTATATGAAGCAGTAATTACTTTTTTGTTAATTCTTACATTTTTGTTGGGATTCAATTCCTGCTTTCCCAAAACATTGATCAGGTACCTTATTAGAAGAAGTATTTGCTGAACAGCAGGATAGGTCTTAGTTTGAAAAATCATATCAGATTTGAGAAGCTTCTTACTCTAGAATTTAAAAAAATTAACTCAATCTTATATCTTGACATACTGACCTATCATTTGAAGCTGTGCGGTCTGCAATGCAGCATGGACTGCACTGGAGCAGCGTTCAGCCAAGTTCCTTCCTAGTCCTTCTTCAATGTGCTTGTGCAGATCCTGTTGAGAAATACAATGTGTAAAATGGCAGCGATATCAGTAAGCTACAGTTTTTTCAACTATTAATATGCTAAAAAAAAGGATTTGTCCTCACATTTTTATAAAATTTTAAAACTGCAGGAGAAGGATGGAAGTCTCCATGAAATTCATCAACCAATATAGAAAGACGGCAGATTTCATCAGTCATTGCAGTGGAAACCTGAAATACCAGTACATGATGAAACAAGTTAAATATTTGCAACAAAATCATAGACACAACATCTTTCAATTATAGAATGCTTCACAAATAATTTATCCAAATTATCATAATGTATCTATGGATGGCAATTAGATAAGTCTAAATTAAATAAATTAAATCAGCAGTTGAAGTAATGTGGTCCTAACAATGGCAAAGATATATTTTGTGTATAGACTGTTCCTCTCAGAATGATACTATGAATTGATGCTTTTGGGGACTAGAACATCCTCTCTGGTAATTTATGAAAGAAAGCAAATCAAAGAGTGAGTAAATTCATCATGCTGGAAGTTAAAATGGCTAAAAAAAAACCTGCTTTGATAAAGTACCTAACCAATGTGTCTCAGCATTTTATTTGCAATGAATGAGCAAACCTGGCTATCTGTAAAATCCCAGCAATAACAATAAGTTGGTTGACTATTTTTGGAACTTGCAATTCAAGGGAAAAACTTTGGTGGGGAAACTGGTCATACTGTCTGTGAAGTTTAATGTTCACCTGAGCTACTGTAACTGATAGATACATGAGCCATTTGAATCCAAAAGATCCAAAGTCTTTGAGTCATTAGTGCTGACTCTTATTTGCGCACGTAGGTCATGAGAGAGTCCATACTGGTTTGTAAACTTTCTGATCCGAGCAAGAAGTCTATCATCAGAACTAAGAATAAAGCGTCATTATAGCTGCCCAACTCTCTCTTTAGAGGATAACTTCATCTTCTGTTGATCTATGTTTGCACAGTTATGATAATTATTACTGTTGGTTTTGCCTGAAGTTATGAATATTCAGACCAAAATATTTAAAATTCTGGAGAAACTTTCTATGAAGGATAATCAATGCTGTAACCATCAATTCCAGCAGCAGAATGATGGCAATTATTTGTTGTGAGAAAACTTTTAATCTGTCAAGAATGAACTAGTTTCTCCCTCACACATTCTGAAACCTCACTCAAAATGTAGGAAAGCAGTGGGTGGATTCGTGAGTGAAAGCCCCCATAAATACCCTGACAGTTCCAACCATGTATGTGACAACAAACAGAAACGCTGCCCACAGACTTGGAAATAGCAGAGTCTCAGAAGAGTTGTCCCGCCATTAAGAAGCTGTTCCTCTCCAGTAAACCCATCGGCAGGGGGCCTCAGGGGATTGGGATTGCAAGGGGCTGTGGGGGGGGGGGGGGGGGGGGGGGGGTTGGTGGTGGTGTGCGGAGAGGGGGATGGATGGACGGACGGATAGATAGATAGAGAGCGAGATTGAGGCTGCAAGGAGATACGGAAGACAGAGGGGCAGAGGGGGCAACGGTTAAGAGACAGGCAGCAATGTGAAGTTCTGCATGGCATCCACACAACGAATCCGGAATTAACCCTTCGCTTGTTTATGTATTTCATAACAAAGGTTTCATTTATGTAACATTTGCTTTTAATACAAAGACTTGAATCATAAAATTGTTTTTACTACTTTGTAACAATGTTACTTGTTGATTGGTTGGAGCTGTTGTACATTCTGCATAAATTTTGGAATCCATTAGTCAAACAGAACAAAGTTTGGAAGCTCAAAAATTTATTTTCTTTCCACTTCCTTCAGTAGAATAATGAATTACACAGTCCCCAGAGTTTATGAGAAATTTTTGATTGATTTATTCTTCCACAAAATACAGGCATTGTTGGCAAGGCTAACACTTGATGTCCATTCCTAATTGCTCTTGGATTAAGTCACTTGCTCAGTAATTTCATAAGAGATAACAGGAACTGCAGATGCTGAAGAATCTGAGTTAACAAAGTGTGGAGCTAGATGAACATGGCAGGCCAAGCAGCATCTTAGGAGCACAAAAGCTGACATTTCGGGCCTAGACCCTTCATCAGAAAAGGGGGATGGGGAGAGAGTTCTGAAATAAATAGGAAGAGAGGGGGAGGTGGATCAAAGGTGGTTAGAGAAGATAGGTGGAGAGGAGACAGACAAGTTAAAACAGGTGGGGATGGAGCCTGTAGAGGTGAGTATAGGTGGGGGGGTAGGGAGGGAATAGGTCAGTCCAGATAGGTCAAAGGGGCGGGATGAGGTTAGGAGGTACGAAATGGAAGTGCGGCTTGAGGTGGGAAGAGGGAATAAGTTAGAGGAAGAACAGGTTAGGGAGGCGGGGCTGAGCTGGGCTGGTTTTGGGATGCAGTGGGGAGAGAGGAGATTTTGAAGCTTGTGAAATCCACATTGATACCATTGGGCTGCAGGTTTACCAAGCGGAATATGAGTTGCTGTTCCTGCAACCTTCAGGTGACATCATTGTGGCACTGCAGGAGGCCCAGGATGGACATGTCGTCTAAGGAAGGGGCAGTTCAAATGGTTCGCGACTGGGATGTGCAGTTGTTTGTTGCGGACTGAGCATAGGTGTTCTGCAAAGCGGACCCCAAGCCTCCACTTAGTTTTCCCAATGTAGAGGAAATCACACCGGGTACATTGGATACAGTATACCACATTGGCAGATGTGCAGGTGAACAGCTACTTGACGTGGAAAGTCATCTTGGGGCCTGGGACGTGGGTGAGGGAAGAGGTGTGGGGGCAAGTGTAGCACTTCCTGTGGTTGCAGGGGAAGGTGCCAGGTGTAGTGGGGTTGGAGGGGAGTGTGGACGGACAAGGGAGTTCCGGAGAGAGTGGTCTTTCCAGAAGGCAGACAAGGGTGGGGATAAAAAATTGTCTTTGGTGGTGGGGTCGGATTGTAGATGGCGGAAGTGTCGGAGGATGATGTGCTGTATCCGGAGGTTGGTGGGGAGGTATGTGAGGATGAGGGGGATTCTCTTTTGGCAGTTATTGCAGGGACGGGGTGTGAGGGATAAGTTGCGGGAAATGCAGGAGACATGGTTGAGGGCGTTCTCGACTATTGCCGGGGGCGGGGGTTGCAGTCCTTGAAGAACGAGGGCATCTGGGATGTACAGGAGTGGAATGCCTCATCCAGGGAGCAGATGCGGCAGAGGCGAAGGAATTGGGAATAGGGGATGGAATTTTTGCAGGAAGGTGGGTGGGAGGTGGTGTATTCCGCTTTGCAGAACACCTGCAATAAACAACTGCACCTCCCAGTCGCGAACCATTTCAACTCCCCCTCGCATTCCTTAGACGACGTGTCCATCCTGGGCCTCCAACAGTGCCACAATGATGCCACCCGAAGGTTGCAGGAACAGCAACTCATATTCTGCTTGGGAACCCTGCAGCCCAATGGTATCAATGTGGATTTCACAAGCTTCAAAATCTGCCCTCCCCCACTGAATCCCAAAACCAGCCCAGCTCGTCCCCACCTCCCTACCCTGTTCTTTCTCTCACCTATCCCCTCCTCCCACCTCAAGCCGCACCTCCATTTCCTACCTTCTAACTTTATCCTCCCCGGACTGACCTATCCCCTCCCTACCTATACTCACTTCTATAGGCTCCATCCTCGCCCCTTTAACTTTTCTGTTTCCTATCCACCTATCTTCTCCTCTAGCCACCTTCGATCCGCGTCCCTATTTATTTCAGAACCCTCTCCCCACCCCCCTTTTCTGATGAAGGGTCTAGGCCCGAAACATCAGCTTTTGTGCTCCTAAGATGCTGCTTGGCCTGCTGTGCTCATCCAGCTCAACACTTTGTTATCTCAGTAATTTCATAAGGCAGTTTTTAAAAGTGATTACTGTGTGCTTGAAATCACTTTTATGTGTAGATCACATTACGTAAGGATGATAACTTTCCTTCCCTCATGGTCACTAATGAACCTGATGGGATTTTACAATAATCAAATGTAGTTTCAGGGTTATTTATTAATTAAATGAATTTAAATTTCACCAGTTACCATGGCAGGATTTTGGATTACAAATTCAGTAACAGTCATATCATGCCACAGCCTTACTCCAAAATAATAGGAATTCAACTAATACAGCTAGCCCAAAGGAGTTCACATTTCTTTCTGAAGTCGGTGACAAAGAATGTGAAATAATTATAAAGCTCATAAGCTTGAATCAAGCAATGTACTAATATTTTATCAACTGAAGGCCGCTTAAAACGACTGGAAAACAGTAGGTCATGTGAAATCGGAGGTAAGGTTATTCCACACAGGATAAAATTCTCCTAAATAACATTGGTTGACTTATCCAGTGATAGAAATGAAAAATAAAAGATGTTACACAATACGAAAAAGCTGGAAATACCCAGCAGACATGATAGCATCCAGAGAATTAACGCTTCAATCCAATTACTTACCTAAATTTTATATTTTGTTTCCCTTAGTAATGGCCAATAAACCAAAAGTTTAATATTAAAGGAGAGCAATTTGTACTTGGAGAGGGTTCAACACTCACCTTGGCTTCTACTTCTTCAGTTACGAGTTTTATGCTTTTCCTACAGTCCTCTGTTAGCAAGGTTAGCTGACTACGCACAAACTCCAATCGATCGAGGTGGTCCTCCCGTTCCTCCAAGGAAAGGACTCTTGACAGCAAAAAGGGAGAGTATCACTCCGGTATTTATATATTGAATGCATATAGACTTAACTTATGTATCTTTCACACATTGCTGAAAATTGCTCACATTGGAGAATACTAAATTAAAACGGCTTTCTTCATTATTTTGGTAAAGCAGCATAATCTGTTATTATGGCCAATAGCGAATAGGGGAACGGTTCCTTTAGTTTTACATTCTGATCCTTCCTTACTCAATTGTACATACAGTCTCACATTGAACATCTAAAATGGTGCAGTACTCTCCTGAGAAGAAGCTTTCATCACACATGTAACATCAACAACTGAAGACAACCTCCTCGAAGAAGCTTCTCTACATTGTGGAATTGAGTATAAAACATGGCTGAGTTGATGACTTAATCTAAACTACAACAAAAATTTTCTTTGATAAAGCATCTCTAATATAGTAAAAGACGCCAAAGCATTTAGTAGAGCGTTAAGCAGAGTTTAACAGACACAGAATGAGGTATCAGCAAAGGTGACTGAAAGCTCGGTCAAAGAAATACTTTTTAAATGTTATCCTGAAAGGAAGCAAGGAGAGAACTCTTGCAAGGAAATTCCAAACCTCACAGCCGAGGCAGCTAAATGCATCCATCAAAGGTGGAGTGATTTATAATCAGGGATGAACACTATGATGAAACTATCGGGGTGCAGTGACATCAGGGCTTGTATGGCTGGTGGAAGTTGCAGAAACATGGGCGAGGCCATGGTGGGATTTACAAACAATGTTGAAAATGATTGAAATTGAGGGTTGGTGAATCACTAGTCGATATGCATCTGTGAACTAAAGGGGAACAATGACTAAAATGGGACTTGGTGTGAATGAAGATCTAGAGTTTGGGCAATCACAAGATAGTAGAAGGTGGAAGATGGGAGTCAGTCAGTCAGGAGATCACCGTTAAGTCCAATCTTGACTGTTCCAAAAGCATAAATACATTAAAATGACAAGTCAACTAAACATAATAAAAAGTGAAGCTAGCATATACAATAATCCTGACAGCTTTCTGTTGTATCTAGAGGAGAATGATGATTTCTCAGACTCAAATTAGAAAAAAAAACAAAAACTCTTTATACTAGGTCTCCAAACCCTGAATGTCACAAGTATCTCTGGGTAACTCTCCCAAATATAATGTACACAGGTATCCATCTTAAACAAGGAAGAAAATGTAAATTAAGGACAACAAACAAGCCTGATGCTAGAATACATCTCTCCAGTTTCCTAGAAGAGATACAAATGCCAAAATCTGCAGCAAGTAAATTGTTGATTGGAAGACCCAACAAGGTCAAAATCTTATCTCCAAACTGTTTTTTTAAAAAATATTTTTCAGGATGATAAACGAAGATTAGCTGAACTGCAAGCTATTATTCTTAGACAGCAGCCAGAAAGATTTTAAAGGCGCTGGCCATATAATAGCTGCAACAGCTTTGCAATTTTCGCAGGTAATTCTATGCATATTCTTGTCCCAAGGAGCATGACTGAGCTCAGGAAACAGTCAGTCATAGTTACTGGAAATCAGTGGTATCCAGCGATTCACGAGGAAATGGCGTTACAGCGATAACGTCACCAGCAATCCAAAGTGTGAAACTAATGCTGTGACAATTCGAGAATTTGAATTCAATTAATAAAATCTGGAATTCAAAGCTAGTCCCAGTAACGATGACCATGGAACTACTGTAGTTAGTCATAAAAACTCATCTGGTTTACGATGCCCTTTAGAGAAGAAAACCTGTTATCTTTATCTCCTTTTGCTGGCACTTCACTCAAATTCTCAGTTATATGGTTTCTCTTACTTGCTGTTATAAATAGATAACCATTTGTGCAGGAAATGTCATTACTTGCAGCAGCTTGAATTCAGGGTTTCAGAGCATCTGAGTAGAGCTGAGAATGAATTCTTCCCAGGGCAATTTGCTAATCCTGTAGGAGGCTTTAAACTCACTTGCCATTGGTTAGGAACCAGGAGAAAATATCAGAATAATGCTAACGATCCCAGAACATAGATATGGATGACATTTCAGTAGCAAAGTAAGAGAAAATGGTCATAAGATCAGTGAGTCACAGATGTGATTGCCATGTGGAAGTAGAATGTTGCAGCTATAATCGACATCCTGGAATCCTTTAAGCCAGGTTGAGTATTAAATGTTCCTGGATGCAAGATGTGCGGGAAAGATAGAAAAGCAAGAATAGGAGGGGTAGCAGTATTGTTAAGAAAACCAATGCAGTGTTGGAGACAGAGGATGCCCTGGAGAGGTGAATGACAGAATTTGTTTAGCTAGAGCTAAGGAGTAGAATTCACATTGCTCAGTAAAATCTATGGGCTGCCAACCAGTGGAAATTAAAAGAAATTACAGAGATGAGTACATGCTATAGAGTAATTGTAAGGGAGAACTTTAATTATCCGAATATAGGCTTAGATAACAAGGTAACGGACAGAGAAGGACAAAAGTTCCTAAAGTGTGTTTAGGAAAATTTGCAACATCAGTATATTTCCAGTGTAATGAGAAGGAAGGCATTGCTAGATCAGGCACGTGGGACTGGAGACCCAAGTAGGTCAAGTATCAGAGGCAGAACACTTAGGGGACAGTGTTCATTGTGTTATAAGATTTAAGTTGATGATGGAGAAGGACAAAGAACAGTCCAGAATAAGAATAATTAACTGAGAAAGACATCTTCAATGGGTAAGGAAGGGTCTGGATCATATAAACTGGAATCTAATGTTGGCAAAAAAAAGTAACTGAACAATGGACTACCTTTAAAGAAAGGATAGTTCAGGTACAGTCAACATGTATTCCTATGAAGGTGAAAGGTAGGGCAAACAAAGCCTTAGCTCCCTGAATATAAATAGTATCGATAATACAAAGCTAATTATGGACGAGAAAAAGTTTTGTGCTTGGATGTAACAGGCATGCCTGAGGAATGAAATGCATCTTTTAGGTGTATCTTTGCCAAGAAAGATGCTGCTGCCTGGGTCATGGTGAAAGAGAAGGCAATTCAGACTCAAGGGTTTAAAATTGATAGGACAGTGATAGGCTGTATAAACTTAAACGTGATAAGGAATCAGGACCAGGTGGGATGTGGAGGCTGAGGCAAGCTAGTGTGGAAGTTGTGGAGGTACTGGCTGTCATCCTTCAATTTAGGAGTGGTGTCAAAGGCCTGGGGAATTGGAAATGTTATAATCTTGTTCAAAGGAGAGCGTAAAGGTGAGCCCAACAACTACGGGTCCGTCAGTTTAACTTCAGTGGAGGTGCTGCTTCCAGAAACAAGAATTTGGGACAAAATTAGTATTCATTTAGGCAAAAATCAGGTTAAGGAAAGTGAGATTTATTTGGATTTTTCAAGAGGAACACAGAGTCTTAATGAGGGTAATGTTGTTGATCCGATGGACCTGGATTTCTAAAAGGCATTTGACAAAGTGCCACACATGACCAACAAACAAAGTTATAGCTCGTGGAATAAAGGGGACAGTAGCAACATGAATCAGAATTGGCTGAGAGATTGGAAATAGAAATAGAAACAACAGTTAATAGATGTTTTTCAAACTGGAGGAAGGGTTGTAATCACGTTCTCCAGCATCATTAGAACCCTTGCTATTCTTAACATGTTACTTCGTTAGTGCTTTGTGCACAGGACAAATTTTCAAAATTTGCAGATAATGCAAAACTTATGACCGTTATGAACTGTAGGGATGAAGGTGTAGAATTTCAAAAAGGACAAAGATAAGTTGGTGGAATGTGCAGACATCTGTCAAATAAATTTGAATGCAGAGAAATTTGAAGTGATTCATTTTGGTGAAAAGAACATAGGGAAACAATAAAGGGTACAATACAAGGGCAGGAGTGGGTCAAATTTTAGAGAGACCTAGAAGTTTACGTTGTACAAATTATTGAAGGTGACAGGACAAGTTGAGAGTACAGTTAATTAAACATGCAGGATTCCAGACTTTATGAATAGAATCACAAGATTTCAAAATTTACACGAGACTCTTCAAAATACGAATATAACCTCAACTGCAGCATATGCCAAGATATAGGCACTACACTTTAGGAAGGATAATGAAGATTTTAGCGTGCTTAGAAAAGATTTTAAAAATGTTTCCAGGGATTTGGAACTCATGGATATATTGGAGAAGATGTGGCTGTTTTACTTAGAGAAAACAACAGAAATTTATAGGAAGTATTCAAAATTGGGGGCTGTATAAAGTAGAAAGAGAAAAACTGTTCCCACTGGTGGAAGGATCAAGAATGAGACAGCACAGATTTAAGTTAATTACAAAAGCAACAATGGAGACCGGAAGAGAAACAAACATTTTCATGCAGTGAGTGGTTAATATCTGGAATTCACTGCGACAGTGGTGGGGACAGTTTCAATCAAGGTGTTCAAGAGAGAAGTGGATTGTTATCTGAAGTGGAAGAATGCGCAGGGCCATGGAGAAAAGGTGGGGAAAAATGCTAAGCGAGTTACTCATTTTGCAAACATGATGAGCTGAATAGCCGCCTTCTACGCTGAAACTGTTCAGAGATGCTGTGAGGTTAGTGTAGGTTTAGGAAAATTGTTTTCATTGTGCCTGGAGAAAAAATATGACCTTTTCAGTGTTCCAACACAAGCCTGTACTTAATTCAAGTTTCATAACATTTAAAGTACTTTTTTTTTAAAAAATAGAATCAAATCACACTTTAACTACCATTTCAACATATCTACTTTGAAGCCTTAAACAACTACAAAGCTGACACTCTGTTAAAAGTTCAACTTTGCCAATTGCTGCCTTTTATATAAATCAAGTAACTGAAGATTTTTCTTACCTCTTTTCTGCTGCAACCACATTGATGGATTCCATGATTTTTTTCACAGTGTCTATGATCTGTTTAGCTCTGATTGTGTGTTGTTCAAATTTTGTTTTCACTGCTGACTGCGAGATACACTCCTGCGAGGCCCAAGCAGTAACACATTACTGTGAACTTTACATTATATACATTGGACAAACGTGCATTCAGATACAGGCTTGCTGCTGGTTCTAAATAAACATACAGAAACCTCAAATAAAAATATAAAATAAAATTCATAATGAACAAAAGTGCAAAAACAGCAGCAAGGCAGTGTCTTGAATGAGTAATTTTTATTCACAGTAATGTGTCAATTTATAAAACGAAAATTGTACAGATGTATAAAATAATATAAAACATGTACTTTTTTCATTTTACGTAGGTATAAACTACATTATGCTTAACTGCTGTCACTTAGCAAATTGTTTCCCTGTACAAAGATCGATTTAGTACAAACACATGAATTAAAGAAGCCTCACGTGAAAGACACCTGAAGACCTGATGTCAGTAGTCATAGCTTCTGGACAAACACTAAGGAAATCTGTGTTAAATATGTGTTGCACTTACTTTCCATCTACATACTAACTTCCTGTTGTCATAAATTTGCCAAACTTTTTTCCACATTATAATTTTCTATTTCCATACTTATAGAATCTGACTTGTTGGCTTTGGCCCCAGTCTGAAAGCATCTTTGTTGTTTCAGCAAAATTTCAGGGCCTCTGAACACCAGGTTCATTGTGAAGACAGGGTTAACTATTGATCTGCAGTTTAATTTCATGTTTAAAAAACAGATTATAAGGAGAAAGACTATGATTCCCTTTGAACTACATATTTTTCTGTTCCCTCCTGCTTGCATTCCATCCTCACAGTAACTCAAATTCCTGGCAGCTGAACTTTAAAACATAATCTCAACTATAAAATTATACGTAAGAGGGCATACATATGAGTAGATAAGCAGCACGTGGAATTTAATACAGAGAAGTGAGAGGTAATGCATTTTGACAGAGGCAATAGGGAGAGGTAAATGTACAAGCATAAAGGAGCCTAGAGGTATATCTGCAGAGATCTCGGAGGGTGCCAGGACGCATTGAGGCAGTGATTAACAAAACATATGGGATCTTACATTTAATGAAGTGGCACTGAATACAAAAGCAGTTAAGATACACTGAACTCTTTATAAGCTCTCATTAGGCTACAACTCAAATACTGCATCCAGGATGTCAAGGCTCTCAAGATGATGCAAATAAAGTTTACCAAAGTGGTTCCAGTGATGGATGATTTTAGTTACCAGGTTACTTTATAGAAACAAAAATCAAAAATGGCTGGAACTGTTCCAAAGAAGGCTCACTGAACCTGAAATAATAACATTTTCTCTCCACAGGTGTTGCCAGACCTGCTGAGTTTTTCCAGTTGTTTATGTTTTTGTTTTTGACTTCCAGCATCCGCAGTTCTTTGGTTTTATTTTGTTCATTTTGGGCAACAGATCTGATAGAAGTTTACAGGGCTATTACTGTTCTGGATAATGGAAGGCAAGGAAAAGAAGAAATTATACACATTAGTTGATTGTACAAGATCCAAAACAAAGTTCTGGGGAAGGAAGTACAGGAGTAATGCAAGGAAAAGATTTTTACTAACTACCACAATTAATTATTAAATAATATGCGTAATTGAAACACAATAAAGATGGCTGGGCAAGAGATGTCCTATGATAGCAGAAAACAGGTGCTCCGAGATGCCACAGCAATCCAAGGCAAACGCATCTGCAGTTCAAGTATGTTTGGTTCAGGTTTTATGAGCTGAGGACCAAACTAAAGAAACTAACAACAGTCAGTTAGAAAGTTACCTGGACATTTTAATCCAGGATGTAATTATACCTCTTAGGATTCTGATTTGATCATAGTTGAGAAAAAGAAAGAGGATGTGACTGTGAGTGGGACAGACAACGGAACCCAGAGGGAAGAAATGCAGGAGCCTCAGTCCTTGCAACTGTCCAACAGAACAGATGTTTCTCCAGCTTGTCTGCATAAGTGTGAGGGCTGCAGGGTAGGAGAGCTAACTGATCACGGCATTGTGGTACAAGAAGCCAACCAAGTGGGTGAAGCAAAAAGGAACGCAGGAGGAGACAGTACAGTAAGGGGGACAAATATTGCGCTCTACAGCGAACAGCAAGAGTTCAGAGGCTGTGTTGCTCGTCTGGTGCCATGTTGCGGGACATCTACTTAGGATTGTAGAGCAACTTACAATGGGAGGGGGGAAATCTAGTCATTGTGATCCATGTTGGGATCCATGGGAGGACAAGAAAGGAAATTGTGTACACTCACCTTAAAGAATAAGGCATCAAAATTAGGCAGAACATCAGCGACATAATCCTTGGATCCATGTAAGTTTGCATAGGGCAAATAAGACTACAGAAATCAATAAGTGGCTCAAAGACTGGTGCAGCAACAGTGGATTGCAGTTCGTGTGGCCCTGTAGCAGTATTAGGGAGAGTGGGGGCAGTGCTATTGGACCGGTCTGCACCTAAGCCATACTGGGATAGCAGTTCTAGTAAACTGCATCACCAAGGAAGTAGCTAGCGGTTTAAACTAACTATGGGGTCAAGGGATCAAATGTGGGAAATTATGGGAAATCAAAACAGTACAGACAAAGCAAAACAGAAAAGCACTAAAATGGGGCATCCATAAACAGTGAAAAAGGATATATTGTACAAATCTAACAGTAAATTAATAGATAAGGCTAGAGGCTACAAAATTAATTAAAAGATGCAAGTAAAGGTGGCTCTTTATCAGTGAATGTGGTGTATTTGGATTTTCAGAAAGCCTTCTATAAAGTCTGATATAAGAGTTTAGTGTACAAAATCAAAGCACATGGGATTGATGGCAACACATTGGTATGGATTGAAAATTGCTGATCAGGTAGGAAACAGTGGGAATGAATAGGTTGTTTTGGGACTGAAAGGTAATGCTGACGTAGGGTACAGCAGGGATCAGTGACTGGACCCCAGCTATTCACAGCACATATCAAATATTTGGGTTAGAATTCAAACATAATATTTCCAAATTTGCTGATGACACACAATTAGTCAAGATTGTGAATGGTGAGGAGGATGTAATTGAGCGAATGGGAAAATGATGGTATCAGGAGGAGTAACCACTTCACAGTTCTTGTGACAACAAAGTCTCATTTTCATATTGAAGATAACTTCTCTTATGTGTGCTACCATCACTTTGCTGAATGGGACAAACTCTGAACAGATTAAGTAACTCAAAATGGAGCACTCATGAAGTGGACTGGATTATTATCAGCAGCAGAATTGCATTGAAACACAATTTTCAACTTTATAACCCAGCATATCCCTCAATCTACCATTATTATCAAGCCAAAAGAATAAACCCTGGTTTAATGAAGGCCTTAGGAGGCCAAGACACCAACAGAATGAGGCATAACTAAAACTGATGTCAGCCAATTGAAGCTATAAAACAAGACTACCTGCATGCCAAATAGCAAATGCTGCAAATGATAGACAGGGACTAAGTGAGACTCTGACCAAATGGCCAGATCGAATCTCTATACTTCTGTCAATTCCACTCCTGTATGGTGGAGAACAATTGGAGGAGGTGGGTCTACAAATATTCCATTCTCAATAAAGGCGGAGCCCTGCATATCAACACAAAAGATAATGCACAAACATATTCAATAATCTTCAGTCTGATACTCTGAATGGATAATCTATCTCGGCCTCCTTTGGTGGATCCACAGCATGACAGATACCAGTCCAAACTGGACCCAAAACACACAACATGATGCGGGGAAATGGCTGGCAGTACTGGACGCAACAAAGGTTATGAGACCTGATAACATTCTGGCAATAGTGCTAACAGCAGATGCTCCAGGACTTGGTGTGGCCAAGCTGTTCCGGTACAGATCCAGCCCTGGTATCTACACAACTATGTGGAAAATTGCTCATATATGTCTTGTACATAATATCAAGACAAATCCAACCTACCCAAATCCCCCCCATCAGTATACCCTCTATCATCAAGTATGATCAAGAATACACGATGGGAATTCTTTAGTCGAAAACCTCAGGACCAAGTCTTTTTTGGATAAAAAATGTTTTCTGTTTTTGGATACTCTTACTTAAAGGTCCATTTGGGCCCTTGCTGAAAAAACAAACTTCACTTGGCCTGAATGGATCCAAACAAACCTGTGGACACATGGAGTTCAGCCTTTGGAAAACAACTCTGCATTCAAGCATGTTTGAGCCAAGCAGTCTTTTTTACCAAAAGGCCCGAACTAAATAGGAGATAATCACATATATCAGGGATAATGGTGGTCAGTTAGCTCAGCTGGTTAGAGCATGGTGCTAATAACGCCAAGGTTGTGGGTTCGATCCCCATACTGACCAAGTGAGTTGAGTCCACACTGCTTTGTGCAGTGCTTATGTTCTTGTACCTTCCACCACAATCTTAGGTTCACCTGGACATTCTCCAACACATCCCTCACATTCCAGGACCTTTCTGTCTCCATCTCAGGCAACCAATTGATGTCCATTTCAAGCCTACCAACACCCACCCACCTCCCTGCAAAAATTCCATCCCCTATTCTCAATTCCTTTGCCTCCGCCACATCTGCTCCCAGGTTGAGGCATACCACTCCCGTACATCCCAGATGTCCTTGTTATTCAAGGACCGCAACGGTCCCCCCCCCCGGCAGTGGTCGAGAATGCCCTCAACCGTGTCTCCCGCATTTCCCGTGCCTCATCCCTCACACCCCGCCCCCACAATAACCGCCAAAAGAAGATTCTCCTAGTCCTCACATACCACCCCACCAACCTCCGGATACAACGCATCATCTTCCGACACTCCACCATCTACAATCTGACCCCACCACTAAAGACATTTTTCCAAGCCCACCCTGGTCTGCCTTCCAGAGAGACCACTCTCTGTGACTCCCTTGTCCGCTCCACACTCCCCTCCAACCCCACCACACCCAGCACTTTCCCCTGCAACCGCAGGAAGTGTTACACTTGCCCCCACACCTCCTCCCTCACCCACATCCCAGGCCCCAAGATGACTTTCCACATCAAGCAGATGTTCACCTGTACATCCGCCAATATGGTATACTGCACCCGCTGTACCCAGTGAGGCTTCCTCTACATTGGGGAAATCAAGCGGAAGCTTGGGGACCGCTTTGCAGAACACCTATGCTCGGTTCGCAATAAACAACTGCACCTCCGGGTTGCGAACCATTTCAACTCCCCCTCCCATTCCTTAGACGACATGTCCATCCTGGGCCTCCCACAGTGCCATAACGATGCCACCCATACGTTGCAGGAACAGCAACTCATATTCTGCTTGGGAACCCTGCAGCCCAATGGAATCAACGTGGATTTCACCAGTTTCAAAATCTCCCCTCCTCCCACTGTATCACAAAACCAGGCCAGCTCGTCCCTGCCCCCCCCAACTTGTCCTTGCTCTCACTTATCCCTTCCTCCCACCTCAAGCTGCACCTCCATTTCCTACGTCCTAACTCCATCCCACTCTCTTGACTTGTCCGGCCTCCCTACCTACCTCCCTACCTAAACTATCCCCTCCCTACCTCCCCATCCATACTCTCCTCTCCACCTATCTTCTCCTCTATCCATCTTCGGTCCGCCTCTGCCTCTCTCCCTATTTATTTCGGAAACCTCTCCCCATCCCCCTTTTCTGATGAAGGGTCTAGGCCCAAAACATCAACTTTTGTGCTCCTAAGATGCTGCTTGGCCTGCTGTGTTCACCCAGCTCCACACTTTGTTATGTCTCCAGGTATGTTCAGGTCCACTTTTAAAAAAGACCTTTGATTTTCAGAAATGCAGATAAAGGATGCCTAATCCATGCTGTCAAGCAGAGCTTGTTCAGCGTGAATCTGTTCACTGATGCCCAGTTTTTGTTCGGCCAGTGTGGAACTGCTCCTGACCTCATTAATCCATGTTTAAACCAACGCTGTAAAGTGCTCAGTTCCAGAGATAGGATGAGGTGTGGTGACATCAAGGCTGCAGTTCACCGAATGTGTCCAAAGAACTCTTTTACAATTGTTTTCCTTTCAGTTAGTCAAAATGTTATGGGATACAATTTGTTTTAAATGAGTCATTACTTCTGTGAATATGGAATAGGTGAATTAGTTTTTAAGCATTTCTATGCTAAAACTTCAAAGATAATTTAAGGTCCACACTTTTGAGAAAAAAAAATCAGAGAACTGAATCAAAGCAATAACCAACATATGTTCTGTCTATCCTGCTCTGAAGCAGCTAAAATATCACGATGCCCTCTAGCACATCAAAAATGTATTTTCCTCATAATATTTAAATAGACTGTTTCTATTCCTGTAAGGAAGTGGCATGGGGAACCAGTAGATGTCAAATATAATTGTCTATTTCAACTTTTGAATAAATACACAAAAATTAAAAAAAGGGATTAAACAAGAAATGATAACAGAACAGCAAAGTGTTAGTAAATTAGAATAGAATTTGTAGCAGCACCTCGCCGAAGCAGGTCTAGATTTCAGCAATGAACACAAAAAGATTGACTATTAACAGAACACACATTCAGCGGTGTTAGGGTACAGCTATTGGAGAGAAGAAGCATCTCAAAGAGAAACTTAGACACGGTTAGGTGAAACGCTAATCAACATCTTAACACTGCAGAGAGTTAAAAAGAAAACAATGAAGGTTTAAGATAATATACTCCATTTCAAGCCCTACATGTGACATATTTAACAAGTTAAAGAATAATTTTCTGAGAACCATTCTGCAAACAGAAGATGAATACCATTGTCTATTGATGAATAAAAGTGCTTGCAAACACATTATATAAAATTAACTGTGAACATTACTTTTTTCAAGTTGAGTATGTAAAGAACATAGTTAACCCTTGGGCAGCATAGGCCGAGAATTATATTTCCATGGCGAATTGGGGGAAATAGTGTAATTGCATATGACTAACCTTGAAAGGCT
The DNA here is from genome assembly GCF_030684315.1 of Stegostoma tigrinum. Classification (NCBI taxonomy): domain Eukaryota; kingdom Metazoa; phylum Chordata; class Chondrichthyes; order Orectolobiformes; family Stegostomatidae; genus Stegostoma; species Stegostoma tigrinum. The sequence goes on along the minus strand of NC_081367.1, from coordinate 36,745,849 downwards.
GTTTAGTCCTGATATTTAGAGTTTTCATATGTTGCATTTATACACCTGCTACCTAAGAGTGTAATCTCTCTGTCAACAGCTGAGGAAAACTGAAATGCCCCAACTGCCATTTAAACTGCGACATTCTCTCCTGAAACTAAATAATGGCTTTGGTTGAAAAAATTCTGGAAAACAAAGCTCAGATTTTCTTTTCACAACAACGGCAAACTTCTCAATATTTGCTACTGTTGAGGGATGCAGCAGCAATGTAACTTGCAGGAAGGTAACAGACATAAAAAATCCAGAAATTGCAGTCTACCACACCGTACTGATGATCCCACTTTTCCTGGTCATACGGCATGGAAATACCCTTCAGTCCAACTTCTCTACGCCAACCAAGTTTCCCAAACTAAACTAGTCCCATTTGCCTGCATTTGGCCCATATTGCTCAAACCCTTTCCTATTCAAATATCTATTCACACATCTTCTAAATTTTGTAACCGTATTTGCATTTACCACATCCTTTGGCAATTCATTCCACATATTAACTACTCTCAAACTACCCCTCAGGACTCTCTTAAAATTTTTCTCCTCTCACCTTAAACCAATGCCCTCTAGTTCTGAACTAGGAAAAAGGCTTTTGCTATTCATCTTACCTATGCCCCTCATGAATGCTTCGCGCTAACCGAAAAATTCAAGCCAAGGTTTCTCAAATTTGATGATATTCTGTTTAACTACAAGAAGTGAGGGAGAAATGGCCATTGTCCAACAATGAGATCACCTGCCACAGGAATCACTTGTGCTGCAAGCCTGACACAATGTAACTGAACAGTTCATCCACTTCACCAACACCTTCCACCCCAACCTTCAGTTCACCTGGGCCATCTCCAGCACATCCCTCACCTTCCTGGACCTCTCAGTCTCCATCTCAGGCAACCAGCTTGTAACTGATGTCCATTTCAAGCCCACCGACTCCCACAGCTACCTAGAATACACCTCCTCCCACCCACCATCCTGCAAAAATTCCATCCCCTATTCCCAATTCCTCCGCCTCCGCCGCATCTGCTCCCACGATAAGACATTCCACTCCCGCACATCCCAGATGTCCAAGTTCTTTAAGGACCGCAACTTCCCCCCCACGGTGATTGAGAACGCCCTTGACCGCGTCTCCCGCATTTCCCGCGACACATCCCTCACACCCCGCCCCCGCCACAACCGCCCCAAGAGGATCCCCCTCATTCTCACACACCACCCCACCAACCTCCGGATACAACGCATCATCCTCCGACACTTCCGCCATTTACAATCCGACCCCACCACCCAAGACATTTTTCCATCCCCACCCCTGTCTGCTTTCCGGAGAGACCACTCTCTCCGTGACTCCCTTGTTCGCTCCACACTGCCCTCCAACCCCACCACACCCGGCACCTTCCCCTGCAACCGCAGGAAATGCTACACTTGTCCCCACACCTCCTCCCTCACCCCCATCCCAGGCCCCAAGATGACATTCCACATTAAGCAGAGGTTCACCTGCACATCTGCCAATGTGGTATACTGCATCCACTGTACCCGGTGCGGCTTTCTCTACATTGGGGAAACCAAGCGGAGGCTTGGGGACCGCTTTGCAGAACACCTCCGCTCAGTTCGCAACAAACAACTGCACCTCCCAGTCGCAAACCATTTCCACTCCCCCTCCCATTCTCTTGATGACATGTCCATCATGGGCCTCCTGCACTGCCACAATGATGCCACCCGAAGGTTGCAGGAACAGCAACTCATATTCCGCCTGGGAACCCTGCAGCCATATGGTATCAATGTGGACTTCACCAGTTTCAAAATCTCCCCTTCCCCCACTGCATCCCTAAACCAGCCCAGTTCATCCCCTCCCCCCACTGCACCACACAACCAGCCCAGCTCTTCCCCCCCCACCCACTGCATCCCAAAACCAGTCCAACCTGTCTCTGCCTCCCTAACCTGTTCTTCCTCTCACCCATCCCTTCCTCCCACCCCAAGCCGCACCCCCAGCTACCTACTAACCTCATCCCACCTGCTTGACCTGTCCGTCTTCCCTGGACTGACCTATCCCCTCCCTACCTCCCCACCCACACCTTCTCCACCTATCTTCTTTACTCTCCATCTTCGGTCCGCCTCCCCCTCTCTCCCTATTTATTCCAGTTCCCTCCCCCCATCCCCCTCTCTGATGAAGGGTCTCGGCCCGAAACGTCAGCTTTTGTGCTCCTGAGATGCTGCTTGGCCTGCTGTGTTCATCCAGCCTCACATTTTATTATCTTGGAATCTCCAGCATCTGCAGTTCCCATTATCTCTGATAAGGCAACTGTTGCCTGTTCTACACAGAGACTATGAATCCAAATGCACAAGTGGACTCTAAATGTAAAGACAGCTAACTAAAGAAGTAGGCAGCTTCCAAACTCAACATAAAGCATTCTCTCATAATTTCTGCTACTCATCCACAGCATTCATCAATTGTGTTAGCTTTTGAATACTAACATAACATAGCTGTACAGAGGAAAACAGAAGTACACGTTTCAACTGTGGCCAGACATCAAAACTGACCTAAGGTGTTCACTGTTTCTTTTTGCACACTTACGACCTGATCTGAATATTTCCAGCATCTAACATCTACTGTACTTTATTTTGTACTAAAATCTGAAACAGTCATTACCCTGAACTCTCAATTCAAAGAAGTGTTCCATACTGAAATCTTTCTAACAATCTAAGTGTATAATTCAAGTTAATTTACTGACACATAGGGTAGAGGTTACCATTTCAAGTTACACCACATTATGTGGAGAAAATAGTGTAGGGTAGTGATCTCAACACTGTGCCTAGTGATTACGAGTCCTTTTATCACTTTTTGGAAAGATGAATCTGTTTTTCAGACATTTTATGGTGTAAGACTAGATGATGTATGAATCCTCTCTGCTCCTTTCACGTTTCATCTGCTCCCTTGACGGTGCATGCTTTTTAATCAAAGCGAAGCTAACATAACAGGTACATGATGTGTTAGGAGTGTTAGCATGGGCCATACAAGGAGAAAATGGGACCTGTGTAAGAAAAGGGAGAACAAGACATGAGACAGAGGGAGAGGGAGAGTGGGAAGAGAGTAAATGGAGAAAAGAAATAGAATGGAGCGTAGAAAAGGAGGGGAAAGAAAAAGGAACATTAAGAGGAATGCAACATGAGAGAGGAGTAAATGGAAAGTATGAAGAGGGATAGAATATGACTAGTGAAGGTAGAGTGAAAATAGGACTAGAGGGAGGTGAAGTAGTTTGGGGCCAGACATAAAGGTTGTGATAACTATCATTGTAGGAGGTCAATAGTAATAAAAGAACAGAAGTAGCCTATTAAGTCCTGTGTGCTTGTTCTAGCAGGAAGATTGCGAAGTAGATTATGGCTGAAATGCATCACAAACCCATTTAACCACTGTATCCACACCCTTTATATTCTCATATCATTGAGCAACATAAATCTGAAACAATCAAAATTAAAATCAGCAGTTAACCCAGTAACCACAGCCTTTTGGTGACAAAGTTCTGTATTTTGACTATTGTGTGCGCAAAGAAGTGTTGTTTCCCAATTTCATACTGATTGTCTTGACTGTCACTATAAGTTGACCCTCCTTTGTTCTAGCTTCGCCAAGAAAGAACACAGTTTTTCTTTACTACATCAAATCAATTCTCATTTTAAAGCTTTGATTATACAACAATGCCCAAAAATCACTGAAATCTGTCAGCAAAACAAGCTTCGGTTTTAAGCCTTCATAAGCTTCTTGCCATTTGGTCAGGTATAGGGCCATTCACGCAGAAATCATTCACTCTACGACATTCAGATCCTTTACATTGCTCCGCCAACAATGAAACAATTCTTTCCAAGATCTGAAAACATCTACGCTCATACCGATAGGTAGCAGATAACAAGTGTCTTCCATTATCTTAGGTAATATCCATCTCCAACAAGGAAAGGGACAATTCTAACTTTTTTGTTTATTAACAGGATGAGCGCATCACTGGATAGGCAGCATTTATTGTCCATCCCTAAGTGCCCAGAGGGCAGTTCAGAGTCAGCCACGTTGCTGTGGATCTGGAGTCACATGTAGTCCAGACCAGGTAAGGATGGCAGTTTCCTTCCCTAAAGGACATTAGTGAACCAGATGGGTTTTTCCAACAATTGACAATGGAGTCACAGTCATCATCAGATTCTTAATTCCAGATTTTTACTAAATTCAAATTCCACCATCTGCCATAGCAGAATTCGAACCTGGATCTCCAGAACGTTATCTGGGTTTCTAGACTACCAGTCCAGCGAAAATACCACTAGGCCATCACCTCCTTTCAGTAACATAACTGATATCAGTTTTAAAAATGGAAGAAACAAACGAAGTAACCATGAGATCAGTGAGTTTCTCAGTACTGGGTCAATAATTAAAATACATTATCAGAGATGCTATAAATAATCACTTCAAAAAGTATAAAATATACTGTCCTCCAGGAACCACTGTTAGGTACAATCTATTTACAATTTCTTTATAATAATTCCAAATTTCCAGATGTTACAAAGCCAATTGGTATGGAAAGTGGAGGACTGAAAACAAATTGCAACAAAATACAAAATTGCAGAGTGGGCAGGGCAATGCAGAAAAGGTCTAACAAGATATCCAAGATGTTATTTCTTCCCCCCACCCTTTTAAGTATGAAGGATTGCAAGCTTCAAAGATTCACGGGTACCAATGTTATGTTAGATCCTTCTCCCCTTCACTTTCCTTTTACCACATCTCTTTTCCTAATCTCATTCCTGCTGTGCATTCACGATAACCTTTGACCTTCCCCCTCTGGAGCTGTACAATTTATCCTTAGCTAAGATTTCACCGTCTTCTGTGGCCTTCACCACACCACCCATTTCTTCAGCTAGAAATTCTATGGTTAAGGGTGCATTCCTGCACAAGGAACGCTTTTATCCATCTGCAGAATTCTCCATACTATGGATTCTTTCATCACTTTAGACCTTTTCAATGTTGATTAGGCTTTGCCATAAGCGACGGGAGTCTGTTTGGTAGGTCTGGGCCTCTAACTTGATCTAGTACTGCCTCTTTGCATCCCTGATCTCATATCTGGATTTCCTGTTTGGGTCTGGGTCATCTGACTTGTATGCTGCAAATCTGATCTTCAGTAGGGAGTGGATTTCCTGGGTGATTAAAAGTACACAGTTGGTAGTACTTGGACTGACTTCTTTTGTACGCAGTTCTCCGTTTACTAAGGAAGTCCATGAAAGCAAAGCCAGCCAGGAACAGTAGGGTAGTGATGCGAAAAGATTGGTTTGATCTCCTTGCAGAAAAGTGGACTGCCCTAAAACAATCCTGGGGGAGGATGGAAGTGCAGAGAAATTGACATCCCTGGCAGAGATAATTCTTATTGAATCCCTACAGCATGGAAGTTTGGTCCATCGAGTCCATGCTGACCCTCCCTATCCCTGTAACCCTGCATTTCCCTTGGCTAATCCGCCTAACCTACACATCCCTGGTCACTACGGGCAACTTAGCATGACCAATCCACCTCACCTGCACATCAATGGACTGTGGGAGGAAACCAGAGCACCTGGAGGAAATCCATGCAGACATGGGGAGAACATGGAAGCTTCACAAACTCAATGCTTCCGATGCTTGTTTAGATCAGAATGCCAGCGGCAAGGCAACACCTGCCCGACAGCTCTGGATGCACCTGTGCCCACTGTCACCGCTGCAGAGATCAGAACAGTTTTCCCAGGAGTCAGCCCAGGAAAGCAACTGACTAGACGGTGTTTCTGGTCAAGCACTGCGATCCTGTCTGGACGAGCTGGCAGAGATATTCATTGATATCTTCAACCTCTCCATACTACAAGCCAAAGTCCCCACCTGCTTCAAGAAGACCACCAATATCCCTGTACCTAAGAAAGCACATGCAATGTGCTTTAATGACTACTGCCCAGTGGCTCTGACCTCAATAATCATGAAGTGCTTTGAAAGGCTGGTCATGGCCCGCATTAACTCCAGGCTACCAGCCTGCCTCAATCCCTTATAATTTGCCTACCGACATAACAGGTCCACACCAGACGCCATATCCCTATACTCCCTAGAAAATCTGGACAACAAGAACATCTATGTCAGACTCCTGCTCGCTGACTACAGCTCCACTTTCCACACCATTCTCCTCCCCCAGAATGATCTCAAAACTTTGTGACATTGGTTTCAGTTCCATCCTCTGCAACTGGATCCTCAAACCACAAATCAGTGAAGATAGGTAACTGTACCTCCTCCACAATAACACAACATTGCAGCCCCCCAGGGCTGAGCTCCAAACTGTACTCCCTGTACATCCACAACTATTTTTCCAAATTCTAAACAAAGGCCATCTACAAATACCTGTCAACATCATATTCCATTCACCTATGCTCTTAATCTCTGTTGTTTTTGTTCTGGCATCTATGTTAGAGCTTCAGCTACATTATTCTTAACAAAGACTCTGCCCCCACCATAGCTAACAGAACAGAACACAGTTGAGGGTCCTATTTCACACACCTATCATCACACATTCTCCTCCCTCACAGATACTTCTGTCCTCAACTTCCACCCCACCTGTATTCATATTCATGATGATGCTTCTCCGTTTCCCCTACCTCCAGCATAATATTATGTGAAATACATCACCTGCTTCCCTCCATTTTCTGTATTCTGAAGGCAATTTTCCATTCATTTTCTGAAGGGATTGTTCCCTTCACAACACCTTAGTCTACTCAGCAATAATTCACAACTCTACTCTTTCCTCTAGTGCTTTCCTATGCATGAACATCTCCCCACCCAAGATGAAACAGTGAGTTGCTTCTTTCAATGAAGTATACTGCATTCACAGCTAACAATGCGGTCTCCTGCATACTAGATGTACCAAAATGCAGATTAGATTACCACTTAAAACTCATTCATTCTATCCAAGTGTAAGTTGTTACAATATAAACACAATTTTCTGCAACTGCACATTCAAATAAGAATTCAATACTAACTTATGGAGCTTTTTTTGGGCTGCAAATTTCTCTATTTCAACTTAGGAACAAAAAAAAATTAACTTCATGGGGCAATAATAAATGCTGGCTATTCATAACATACCTCAAATTGACGCTCAAAATTCTGAAATTCAAAAAGCCTAGCCTGGAATCCATCTGCTAGCGCACCACCTGTAAAACAGAACACAAAATCAACATGAAGAAGATTTTAAATGTTTCATTGTAAACATGTAGGAAAGGATTAAAGTAAAACAAGATGTAAGTACCAAGTAGCCACTGTGATAATTTTCAAATAGGAATTCTCTATAAACATTAATGGCACTGATTTGTTAAGCAGGGATATTTCCCAAAAAGACACTGAGATACCATATTCTATCAATGAATGTAATTTCAAAATACTGCTATTACACCAAATAAACAAAATTGTAACACCTTCCATTTATATGGAAAAATATCTCAAGTCACTTCAGAATCACAAAGACAGACACACATTGTGATTTATGGATATCTATCCAAATGGATGTTGGTAGATTTGTTAATGCTAAGTACTGAGTTTTCTATATTAAATACTGTTTTCATAAAGGCTACCCTATGATGTATAAAGTGACCCTCCGCAAAAACAGGCATTTTTTTGTATACACCTATCCTAATTATCACAGTGCAGTGCCAGTCACGCAACAGAAAGAGTGCACCATAATTTCAGAAAACATTTCTAGTTGCACAGAACTAGGGTGGCAAGCCAACAAATAAGGAAAGCTACAGAAATCTGACAAACTCATGGGATCCAGGATTGGCTTAGTTACAGGAGAGAGGGTGGTGGAAGAAGGCTGTTTGTGAAACTGGAGCCTGGAGTATAACAGCAAATCACAGGATTAGTGCTGCGCCACTTATTGTTTGTGATTATCACAAGTGATGTAGATGAGAATGTGGGCAAGATGATAAGTAAGTTTGTGTTTGACACAAAAATTGGGTGGGTGGTTGACAGTGAGGTGGAAGATGATAGGTTACAGGATGACATAAATGGATTAGTCAGAAGGAATTTAACCGTGATAAATGTGAGAATATGCATTTTGGAAGAATGAACAAGACAAAATAGTACTCTTGAAATGGCAAGGCACTTGAAAACGCAGAGAAACAGAGGTATCTTGGGTTGCTGTCCAAAGGTTCTTAAAGGTAGCAGTTCGGGTTAATGGGGTAATTAAGGCAACCTATGGAGCGTAGATTATAAGAGTAGGGATCATGTTGATTTGTACTTTGATTGGTCCACAGCTGCAGTACTGTGCATTGCTCTGGTCACAACATTATGGGAAGGGTGCGATGCAATGGAGGGTGTGCAAAAGACATTCACCAGGATGTTGCTTGTGATGGAGTATTTCAGCTATAAAGGAGAGGCTAGATAAGCTCAAGTTATTTTTTTTGGAACACAGAAGATTGAAGGTGGACCTGACAGAGATCTATAAAATTAAGAAGGGCACAGACAGGGTGAATAGAAAGCAGCTGTGACCCTTAGTTGAAGGGTCAATAACAAGGGGGCATAATTTTTAAGTGAATGGCAGGAGATTTAGAGGGGATTTGAGGAAAAACATTTTCACTCAGACAGTAGGAAGAGAGACGATGCTAGGGATCTGGAATGCCTCACCTGGAGGGTAGTTGAAGAAGAAAACCCCACAACCTTTAAAAAGTACTTGGATAAGCACTTGAAGTGTCATAAGTTATGGGCCTAGTGCAGGAAAGTGGAACTAGTACAGGTAACAGAATAATTTTGGTGGTACAGACTCAATGGGCTGACGGACATCTACTATACTGTATGATTCTATGAAGACATTAATTCCAGTTAGATAATACTGTGGGATGTCATTGGCTAATAGCTATAGTCTTGGGGCCCTAGCTTGATAATCCTCATCTAAGAAGTTAGAAAAAACAAACAAAAACAGAAATTGCTGGAAAAACTAAGCAGGTCTAGCAGCATCTGTGGAGAGAAAGCAAAGGTGATGTTTCCAGTCCAGTGACTCTTCTTCAAGACTATGTTTTTGTTAAGAAAAATTACACTTCAGAATCTTCCCTCTAAGACAAAGAAAAGCTAAGAGTCTCCAAGTTTTACTTAGGGAAACTGGAAAATGACAACACTGAAAAGTCTCATTCAGCCCATCATGTGTGCCTCAGATTGAATAAAAACTAACCACTCATTCTAATTGCAGCTTCTAGCACCTGGTCTATAGATTACAGGACTTCAGATGCAGATACACATTTTCTTAAAATTGAGGATTTCTGCCTCCACTACCAAACCAGTTATCAAATTCCAGACATTCACCATCCTCTACGTGATTAGATTTTTATTTTATCATGTCTCCACTAATCTCATTTCCAATTACCCTAAATCTCCAACCCTTTATCATTTTTATCTTTGCTAGGAAAACAGGTATTTCCTGGCTATCCTATCCAGGCCACTCAATTTTAACCACTAAGTCATCCCTTAGCCTTGCCCACTACTTACATCCAAGACCTCTCTAATATTTAAGAACACTGCAACACTTACCACCTTCTGGCATTCCTTGCGCTTTGTGAATTCTGGCATTAACAGCTTCCTTAGCAGAAACAAAAAATATGCGATTCTCAGCTTGTGCATAATCGACTACACCAAGCTCATCAACAAGGAAACTAACACAGCGGTCAGTGTGTTGCTGACGTACCTGAATAGTAAAGGTGATATGGATTAATATGGAGGCAAAAATCAACAGAAAGATCATGACAAGTAAATATCCAAACGTATGATATAATTGACATCCAAGCAACTATATGTAACATTAAAAAAAAACAACTAACTTAGCCAATGGTGTGTAGCTTTTAGACTCAAAAGTTCAAAAAGAAGCTATAATTACAGAGTATAACTTACTTCATCCATGTACTCTGGCTCAGAAGCAGAAGCATCCCAACGATTATTCAAGATAAAAATATTAGGCTTGGAAAGTCGCTCGTTAACCTTATGAAAAAATTGTTTCTCCTAGGAATGAAATGAAGCAAAATAATTATTCAGTATCCAAAGTTTCCATTAAAATTTCAGAATCCATGTTTGAAAATAAGCTCAAATAACAGATTCAGTGTTAAGCTGTGTTCTACAATGAATAAACTGACATTCTTTAAAACCATGAATATTTGAATACAGACTTTATTTCAAACTAGTGGATCAGTTCCACGCTGATAGTCTAACAGAACTAGTAACTAAGCAACATGGTCTAATGCTCCAATGGCAGGAGTTCAAATCCCACTTGTGGAAGCTAGTGATCTTGAATTCAATTAACTAATAACAAACTGAAATAATATGCTAGATCATTAACAGTCATCATGAAACTATCAAATCATAATTGATGTCATGGGTTTTTTTTTAAAGATTAGATTCCCTACAGTGTGGAAACAGGCCCTTTGGCCCAACAAGTCCACACTGCCCCTTGAAGAATCCTATCCAGACCCATCCCCCTATAACCCACACACCCCTGAACACTATGGGCAATTGAGCACGGCCAATCCACCTACCTAAGCCTGCACATCTTTGGACTGTGGGAGGAAATCGGAGCACCCAGAGAAACCCACGCAGACACGGGGAGAATGTGCAAACTCCACACAGACAGTCACCTGAGGCTAGAATTGAACCTGGGTCCCTGGCACTGTGAGGCTGTAGTGGTAACCACTGAGCCACCGTGCCACCCCACTTATAAAATGTTGTTCAGGAGAGAAAATCTGTCATCCATCCTGATCTTGCCTAAATGTGATACCTGGTCAATAGCTGGCTTAGTTATATCAACCACAATGAAAGCATCATATACCTATACTATATAACGATCAAATACTATCACAATAATGATTGAACAGCAAAGATGGTTCACCATCATCTTAAAACTAATGCATGATGCGCAATACATGTCAGCAATACCAGTTATGCCTAAAACCGATTAGTGAATTTTTAAGAATCAGCTGGAGACAATATGAAATTGCTAAATGGCTACCAAAACAGTTTAATACACAAATTTTGGGTTTGTTGTAGCTTTTGACTTAACTCCAAGTGTTATTTCAAAATTAGTACACAGCCATTATGTTACAATTTTCACATCTGCTAATTTACTTTTATTCACAAATTTACATGGAAGTTCTTTGTTAATGGCAATTAGCAAGGAAACATTAGTGGAAATAGGTAGAAAGAAATAACTTTAAAAAAATCTATAAATGGGACAAGCACAAAAACAAACACTTACAGTCTGCATAAGTGTTGATTCTGAATTTGCTACTAATACAAAGACATCAGCATCCAGACAAAACTTGTCAATCCAGCTATCCAGCTCTGTGGTGACATCAGTACCAGGGCTAAAATAAGAACCATCAGTTAGAGTTGACACAAAACATATTAACATATGAATGTTTTAAAATGTCAACAAACACCTAATTTTTACAAATAAGTGCAATTGTCAAAATCAAGCATATGTCAGAACAACTTTTCAAATAACGTGTTTTTCCACTCAATTGCAACAAAAACAAAAAACAAAGTCACACTATTCAATATCACAATTGAGTAATTCATAAATGCATCAATTTCAAATTATTCTAAGATATTTCAGACCTGTCCATCAATACCAAGTCATCTCGAAGAAGAGCACATTTCGATTTTGGCCAAAAAACACGGACTAGACAACCAGCATCTAAGTATTCATTCTGATGCAGAGCATGTGCCAGTTGGTTCACAGTCTAAAAATACAGAAGAAAAAAAACTTTCACACTGTACTATTGCATTATAAACAAATACTGTGGGCTGGAAGCAAAATAACATACTAATAGAAAAAAGAACAGATAAAAATTAAGAGGATAAATACTTGATCCTCAATATAAACTCTCCCTTCAAGACAGTTCAAATACCTGGACATTCTCCTCTGTAATTAATACCTCTGATCTGTCATTAATATTAGTGAACATATTCACTACCCACTGCATTTTTCAAGGATTATGAAGGAATTTGAAAATTTAGGTAATATACAAACATGCATGTACATATCTAACTGGCTTCTGCCTATAATTTAAGGTCACTCAAAGCTGTACACCAATTTCCACTCAAGGTGTTCTCCCCTGGCCTGCACATTAAATGACTTTTGATCCTTCTAGGTTTCAACCATCACTACAACCGTTTTTCACATTTATGTCCCCTGTTCCCACTCAATCATTCTCCTCATACAAACCCCTTAATTATATGTGAGGCCACTTCATCATATCGTCTCTGTACGCATGATTGCAATCTCCCACAAGTCTTTCTCTGACTAATGTTTCATCTCTCTTCATACCAAAATCCCATACCCTCCTCCAATGATTGTTCTCGCTGTATACACTTGGGACATTTTACCTCAGAGTCCCTTATGAAGTCATTTTCAAGCTACTAATATTATTCTGTCTGGTATGACATTGTCAGGATATTTACTTGTTCCTTTGCCTTGTTTCAATGCCCTTGATGCAAGTAGCATGTAGTCTCTTATCTCTACCATTGGTACAATCTCCAGTTTTGCCTCACTTAAATCAGAGGTGCACAAAACATTAATATAGCTGGTGCGTGAATGGCTATAAAAATCCTGGTAAACGCCTACATCAGCAAAATCTAGTGAAGCCCCGGCGCAAGAAATGAGGTGAGCAGGGATATTCAATTGCACAAGAGGGGCCAGCTTTTCAATACAGACTGAAAGTTGGGAAATAGGCTGTGCAGACTAAGGCCAGTTGCAGTTGCTGACAGCAACCAACATGAACCTGTTTTTAATGTATCAGCTTGTCATGTATGTACAATAAACCAAATGGTCACCAGTTTAAAGCATACCTCTGCAATTAAAACTGCAAATGAGAAACATGCACCTTCAGATCCATGACAGATTAAAAAGTTAGGGTGCAGCAGGAAAGGTAGTCTTCCTGCTGGTGGATTTGTAACCAATAGGATCTGTTTCTCCTGCGTGGGGAACTGTGTTGGAATGTGGAGAACGAGAAGGCTGAATTGTTGCACTGAACTTAGGTAGTGGCTATTCAAGAAGGTCACGGCATGGCTCTGCATGGAAGGGAGGCTGGCAGCTGTCCAGGAAGGTCAAACATGTGTATCAAGGGAGGTTAGCTGTTCATGATGACCCTAAGAAGGTTGTGAGAGACATAGAGAAGGAGCTGGATGAGAGAAGGTGAGGTCAATCTTGCCAAAATCAGATTAATGAGGATAGTAGATACAAAGAGTAAACAGGCGAGGGTTAAGAGTGCTGAAGAGAGTCTAGGATAACAAGAGCGAGGTCCAGAGTTCTGGGTGGGGTAGCACAAAGTTGACAGACAATTGATCAAGGCTGAGGGTGTAAGGATGAATGGTCACAGAAGGGAAGGGTAGAGGGAGAACTGAAGATCGTAGGTATTGGAGGATTGTGAAAGTCAACTGAAGGTGGAGCAATGAGATGGCTTGGACCTCTAGAAATCAAATTATGACAGAAGTGGAGAGGATAGCAGCAGTTCAAGTTCAAAATCCACCTTTCAGCCAGGCGGAATGATACTGCTGGTTTGTCAGGATTCCATTTGAATATGTTGTCTAGACCTTTAGCCATCATGGGTACTTCCTGTCTGCCACCACAAATGGTTAGGCCTCTTTACTGTGCATTGCTAATTGGCTGGCTATTGCATAACTGCATTTAGCCATTATACTGCCTCCAAATGGAAGTGCCACTCACTTCCCATCATACCATTAGCACACTTGCCACTGCAGCAAGTTTCTGCCCATTGAAGTTTCCTACTAACTATCAGGAACCAATTCAACTCCTAAAGCTGTCTGTAAGCTTCTTCAACATCAATGTTACATTTTTAATGCTGTTACTTAATGCACAGAGTAAAAATAGTTGAGAGGTGACTTGGTGGCAAGTTGTTGTTTGGACCAAATATTTTATTACTTTGCAAAGTGCAAAAGGGGCAAGCAGTTAAAACGCAGAATTCAACAGAAATCTAGCTAGGCATGAAATCAGATAGCTTGTCTGGGAGCTATGTCAAAATACGTCTCTGAGGAACAAAAAAAAATAAACGAAACAAAATTACTGAAAATCAAATGCACTAATTGGCCAGACCATCTCTGAAATATTGAGAAGCTTTCCAGGGTCCTGGGATCTTGGCCTGTCTCAATGATTTGTTTTGTAACTGGCCTGTTGGAATGATTGAGAGGCAATGATTGGGTCAAATCAGTCTCCACAGACTTTGCTTGTAAATGAAGTAGAAGAAGTGATTTTCATAACACAAAGATTTGTAGAAATTTTACATATTGGACTGACTGATAGCACAGTCCTTGGGGAAGGTCAGGCAACTTTTCTGTGGAGATTGAGTGTCGAATTAGAGGGGAATGATGACACCATTCCAAAATATCAGTGTTATAATACTACTGTCTCAAACATTAGCATGCATCAGGTCTGATCTACACTGAATAAAGCATAACATTTCAAAATTTGGGAAAAGGGGATTTGGGCTTAATTATCTCCTTGTTCCCTGATTTTCTAAAATGGTCCAATCATCTACTGCTAAATCTAGCTTCACTAAATCAAAGAACACAATTTTTCGCTTTCCTTTGCCAAAATCATTTAATATTTTTAAGATAATCATTAAATACCAAGACTGCCACTGGATCCTCTTTTTCACAGGCCACCTTAAAACCATTTTGCATCCCATCGACCTTAAACTCAAAGCAATAAGACATTAAATTCCATGTCACCCAGAAAGAGGGATGTAGAGCTATCTCAACTGTACCCTCAGCTTCCTGGCCTACTTCAACATCAACAAGCACTGCCATAGTTACTTCAACTACCTCATGGTACACTTTATTTACTTTTCAAATGAATAAAAAAAAAACTGCTTCCTCAATTTCATTTTCAAATCCACTTCATGAGATTATCAATTATTGCACTTCTCAGGAACTGTACTCTACCCTTTCAAACCACTGCCTTCCTAAAAACAAACCTTTTGGCCATTATGTTTCAGTCTATAGCCTTATCTTCAATCTCCTTTCTTTCTCAGAGATTCCAAAACATTTGTCATTTACTGGCATCATTTTCATCTCTCATGAAACACTCCAGTCTGGCTTTCCTCAAAATGAATTAGCTGAACCAAAAACACCAGCATCTTCAATTATTATTAGCAGGAATGCAGTATCCATCTTCACCATCAACACAGTATTAAGCAGTGTACCTTCACCCTCGTACACTCCTTTCCCTTCATACAGCTTTGAGACTACCCTTGTAGAAGTCTAATCTCATGTATCCAAACGTAGCTAGTGTATCTGATGTAACAAACTTTTCTCCTTCCCACAGCGCAATCTTGAGTTTCCACAAGGATCTATCCTTGGTATTTTCATTGTCTACATGCTCTCCATCAGAAGCGCCATTCATAGGCAGGAAAACACCCTTCATTTGGATGGTGACATTAACTTTCCTTTCCACCATTTTTGCTCAATCCAACAGAAGTCCTTCAACATATAGGCTTGAATAAGCCTTACTTCAACTAATTATGAATTATTTGCAACAGTTCAAACCCAAGGAACTCTTACCAAACCCTTACCAAACTGCGTAGTACACCCTGTCCGCTGTCTCAAGCTGTTTATAAATTGTGACCTGCTCATCCTGAATTGACCTAGGAACAAAATATTCCTTTTATCACTAAAACTGCTTGTCTTCAACATCCAAATACCATTGTGCTCACTCCAGGTTTTGAGAACAGAAGCTCAAGGCTAACACAATATCACAGTACTAAGGAAGTACTACACTGTCAGAGGTCGTGTCTTGTGGATGAGATGCATCTGCCTTTCAGTTAAATATACAATACTTCATGGCACTACTTCAGAGGCATAAGAGAATTTTCCCTGGTATCCCAAACAATGTTTAGCCCTCAATAAACGTCACAAAAATAGATTATTACGTTATTATAACATTGATGTTTGGGAAATCTTGCTGTGTGCAAATTCGGTACATACATTAAAAGTTTCAAAGTACATTAGTGGCTGTATTGTGTTAGGATCTAGTGTCACATTTATGCAATTTTTTTTCTGCTAGCGAAACCTTGTTAAGTTCTTTTGTCTGCTTGAGAATCTACTGTTATATGTTTTCTTGCCAGCCCTCCAATGTTAAATGTTAACTTATGCAAAATTCTGATGAATATTCCCTTGTCATGTCCATGTGCCCATCATCTGTGCCATTGTTGATGTGTATGGTCTGCCTGTTCTTATGTGCCAGAGTTTACATCAGGATCGTTGACAATATGCATAAGTTAACAAGCGATTCAGCATCAGGCAAGAAAGGTTGCAAAAGGCTTGCAAGATAGAGGGGATTAAAAATAGGATACAGGAGACTGAGGCCAGGAAGCAATACGGTTGGAGTTGAAGCCAGAGCCAATAGGAAAGCACTTGATCGTGGTTTAGGAATAGTCACAGCCTAACTGATACATTAGGTGAAGATTGCAATTACACTGCGGGGAGAAGAATAGGCATAAAAGGAGACAATATGAAGAACCATGTTTTTATATTCCTCTGTAAATACTACAATATGTGCTGGTGTACAAAATGCAGACTCACTAGCATTCCCCAGTACTTCACCCAGATGATCACTGTCCCTGCACAAATTCGGCAGAGATATTGAATTGCAAAGTCAGGATATTAAAGGCGACAGCTATAATCAATAATATGTTCATAAGACATAGCTAAACAAAGTGTATGATTTGAAAATTCATTTCCTCCAAAATAAATGACTTGGGTGTAAACAACCTTAACATTCCCTATTGCTAATGCCACATATTTATATAAAAACAGGACTTTACTTTAACGTTCTTCTTTTCCTCAGAGTCCTCTGTCATCAAATAGGCTTTCTCCCCATCTGTTCCTTCAACACTAAGGAAGCAGTTGGTTGTGTGTCCAATGCCGCTGGGCAGTACCTTGTCCCATAACATAGCGTTGATCACTGTACTCTTCCCATTACTTGTTCTGTTACAAATTCAAAGCATAAAAACTTGCAAAAAGTGGCTTTTGTTTGAAATTACTAACCATACAACTTCTAACTGTTTGAATTTTAAAAAACTCTTAAAAGGTCAACAACTTATGTGTCCAATGATAACAGTATTATAATGGTATTAAAGAAAAGGAAATGGGGACTGGGGAATTCAGAACTATGTTTAGGAAGCAGGATCAAACGAAAAGAAAATAAAGTTCGGGCTACAAGCTCTGACCCAATATAGCACCTGCCTGATAAATGCTCAAGAGCACACTATGATCCAAGCTGATGGTAATGCTGGATAAGTCAGTTCTCGGAGTGAAACCTAGCTTGATAGTTACATTTTTCAGGTGTTTAATCATAACGTTCACATTAGGCTGTCAATGTTCTTTATGAAAATAACACACTTATTAAACAAAAACAAAACTACATATATTACAAGATAGCTTAGAAAGGCCTTAAAATAAACAGTGTAACATTTTTTGAGAAACTGCTGGAGAATCTCTGCAGGTCTGGCAGCAACTGTGGACAGAAGTCAACATAACATTTTGAGTCTACTGACTCTTCTACACGTTAACTCCGACTGCTCTTAGTCAAAAATCACATGACACTGGGTTACAGTCCAACAGGTTTATTTGAAATCACAAGTTTTTGGAGCGCAGCTCCTTCATCAAAACAGGCCCTTCGGCCCAACAACTCCACACCGCCCCTTGCAGCATCCCACCCAGACCCATCCCCCTATAACCCACAAACACCCCTGAACACTATGGGCAATTTAGCATGGCCAATCCACCTAGTCAGCACATCTTTGGACTGTGGGAGGAAACCGGAGCACCTGGAGGAACCCACGCAGACACGGGGAGAATGTGCAAACTCCACACAGACAGTTATCTGAGGCTGGAATCGAATCCGGGTACTTGGTGCTGTGAGGCTGTAGTGCTAACCACTGAGCCACTGTGCCACCCCGAATGATGTGAGAGGATAGCACACAGACAGTTTTTAGGTAGAGAGATCAAAGGATGACACAACTGGTTTGAATGAAGTGAACGAACCAACAATGGCTGACTGACTGCCTCCTGTTGAATCTTTAACCATTCATAACTGTAGTCATATTCTTTCAAGGAAATTATGCAGTCAGTTCACTGTTCTAAAAAGCTTTATTATTTCTTTAAGATAAAAACCCTTCATAGAGCTCTACTTGAAGTCCAAAATTTCAAAAAGATTAAGTATACTTTATCATAAATAAAGCAACAATTTCAGCTCTTCATTTCCCATTTTCAGTTTCTTTAGGGGCTTCACTTGGAAAATTGTTACTGTAAACATTATTGCTCTCACATCTTCAATGCTATCTTTATCTGCCAAGACCAATAGATATTTTAGAGTTGTTCCTAATTCTATTTGGATAAATTCTTTCAATTCCTACCGAAGGTGTATCAAACATCTGTGATTTGACAGGAGGCACCTTTACTCACCTTCAACCTCAAATCTTTTGTAATGTCATAACTTCTGTTTCTTTTGGAGGTTTCAAACGTACAGCAATAACAGGAAAAAAAATGTAAAGCAGTTTCTCTTACTTAGATTCTTCCTCTCTCTTGGCCAAAATCTACAAAAATTATTTTTTGCAAGTTTCTTTTTCCTTACAAACTTAAAAGCTCGATTAAGCAAATGCAACACAGGCAAGTTAGCAGCTGTTTCTTGATTTATCTACTCTATGCTCCTACTTTTTTGAAGTTTGGTACAACACTCAATAGGTTGCTGCTCCTTCAGCAAGGATACATTTCCAATCATAAATTATGACCCTCCACTCTGTACTTAATAATTAATCTATTATTAATATCTATAACTTAATATTTTACATCTCACCTCCCAAAAAAGGCCACTTTCATGTGTCTACGTGCCAGCACCTCACTGATTCCAGCCACTTTAGTTGCAAACATTTCTATTTCTGCCAGCTGCTGCTGCGTTGTTATCTTCTCCAATCCTTCATTTTGATGAGATTCTAAGATTCAAATCAGCAGGAATATACTGGATTTATAAATCATCTTTAACTGTACTAGAATGCCTCAAGGAACTTCCCAAGAATGCTGAGACAAAAATTGGCAAAGAGGACATTAGGACAGGTGACTAAGAATCTGTCACAAGGGATAGGTTTTTAAAATTACTTCAAGAGGAGAAGGGGGTGGATTTAGGGAGAGAATTAGCAGAAAACAAAATCACCAAAGGTGGAATAAAAGAAGTCAGTAATGCACAAGAGACCACAGCTAGAAGAATGGAGTTCTTTGACAACTGTAGGGCTGGAAAATGTGACAAAGGTAAGCAGGGAGGCCATGCAGGATTTGAACAAAAGATTGAATATTTCTAAATTCTAGCTGTAGATAGACCATAAACTAATATATATATCTGAGATGACAGAAGTGATGCATAAATAAGATACTGTGCATGTTAGGATACAGACAGTGCACCTTTGGGTGTGCTTAATTGTATGGAAGGTGGTAGGCTGGCTAAGAGTTCATCGTCATTGAGTCTGCAGGAACGAAAAATCACTGGTGAGAGTTTCAGAAGCAGGTGGATTGGGGCAGAGGTGAACAAATTGTAGCAATAGGCAGCTATGGTCACTGAAGAGAATGTAAGGTCAAAAACACAAGCAAGTAAATTAGTTCAGACTGAGACATTGACATGGAGAATAATGGCTGCAAACTGGGGGCTTGTGGAGGCAATCAAAAGTCATTGGAAGATACAGATTAGATAAATGAAACACATTCACTGCAGAACAGGCAACACTGATACAGACAAGTTAACTGTACGTGATTCAGCCAAAGATATGTGCTTCAACTTTAGTTATTTTCTATATTGCATTGAACAACTATTACCTAACATCTACCAAAGCACTGGTAATTGATATCAAACCTTTAATAAAGCTTGCTCCTTCATTAACATACTCCAACAGTTGATCGAAGATTGAGTTAATCTTCTTTTTAGCCTGTACAAAGTGCTTCAATGGTGATGAACTGGTGTCTGCCATGGTTCAACTGTGTAGAAAATTCACAAAACATTATGAAAGGAATGGCAATTTAAATAGTTCTAAAAATCCATTTTTATCTTCATGTTTTGGAGGATCACAAATACATTAATCAGGTACAATTTGACAGCTACAGGTTAAGATTTGCCTTGAAGTAAACATTACATCAGGGCTTGGTGCTTTAAACATGTATCAATCATTGATCCAGTCACACCTATAGATTTCGAGCTTCAATTTACTAAAAGGTGTAGTGGAGGCAAGTTCAATTCAGAAATTCAAGATAGCATTTGGTGTTTACTTAAACAGAAACAATATTTAGGGTTATGGGGAACAAGAGAATGGCACTAAGTCATGATAGTTATTCAGTGAGCCAATGAAGACATGAATCACAGAATCCTAGAGAACAGAAGAGGCCATTTGGCTCATCAACACTAAGTGCTCATCTGAGTACTTTTCAGAAGTTGTGACGTTTCCTGCCTCAACTACCCTCCCAGGCAGTATATTCCAAATCCCCACTGTCTGCTGGATGAACATGTTTATTCTCAAATCCCCTCTAAACTTCCTGGTGATGGCTGAATGGCCTCTTTCCGCATCATAACGATTTTGTGAAAAAAAACTTAAGAGCCAAGCTCAGACAGACACTTCTGAGGCAGGTTTCAGCAAAAACATAAAATGATTTTTTTTGCTCTAAACAGAAAGCTGGTAAATAATGGAGGGGGGAAAAAAAGGACAGTCTGAAGAACCAACCCAATCAGGCAGATTGGGCATCAATTTAACACCTCATCTGAAAGACAGCATCTCTAACTGTACTACTTCACTATAACACTGGATTGTCAGCCTTGATTTTTGTGCTGAATGCTGGAGCGGGACTCAAACCCAGAACATTATAACTCAGGTGATGAGAGTGCTGCCAACTGCTAATTTAACTGTTAAATTTAATTAAGTTAACTGTTGGATTACATTAGATTAGTTTTTTTCTGAAAAGGCTCGTTTTCAAATCATACAAAGAATACAGAGCAACATTCATTGAGAGATAAAATCAGGCACACTTTGAATGAAAAATCTATTCAACCTAAAAGCCTACTCCTTCCACAGAATACATATTTTGTGGAGGTACAAAAGGCATATACAGATATATTATTCATGCACACACACATCTTCATTTCATATATGCCCATAAACATAAACTCATACTGCTACATAAAAGTTCCTCAAATGGAAGGTTAGTTGTACATAAATAGTATTTCCACTAAAGTAATGCATTAAGATATATAGTTCTATAGCACAGATGTACAGAACAGTGTCATATAGCAATTTAAATTAAGATAAAAAGGTGGAATTGACCAGTTAAGGAAACTGAGAAAGGTTAAACGACAGGAGATCTTATAAAAGATCTTTTCGGAGATGTTTTAAGGCAGACATGGCAATCATAAAAGGAAAGGTACTTTGTGTAGGGGCAAAGTTGGATTGAAGAGACTACCAATGGCCTAATAGGAAATTCAAAAATAAAGGAATAATCCAATTTTAGGAAAAATAGAATGTTAATGCAAAGGCACAAGAATAGAGGTCATGAGGTAAAAGACATGGAAACAGAGTACATGGACACAGAGCCCAGAGAGAAAGAGAAGGAAGCGATAGGCAAACAAAGAGGTTACTGATGCTAAGCCAAAATACAGGTAATTGCTAGGTGGGGTACTAATGAGAAGTGAAAATGTTTGAAATTGGGTTGGCTGTGCTGGGAGCAACCCAGACAGGACATGGTTTAGGGGTGTGGGGAAGGGAACGAACAAGTGAGATGTTGTCCATGTTTTGAAATTATGAAACTCCACGTGGAGTCCTGAAGGTTGTAAGGCAGAATTAGAGGTGTTTCTACAGCTTGCGTTGAGGCTCACTGGAACACTGCAGTAGTCCTGACATAAAAATGGGAACCGGATGGTGTCCAAATGCCTATATTTTTCGTAAAATTGACCACAAGTTTTCAGTTGCTTGCTGCTTCAACACACTATCATGTTCCCATGCCAACAATTCAGACCTACTGAGACAGAATCAGTCATTTAAGTCATGTCAAGACCTTTGGCAGAAACTGACGATCCTGAACAATTTCATCCTCAAATTCAAGGACAGTCGTTCATGACAGCCATAAAATTTCAAACTGCAGACACTGGTGTAATGTAGGAAAAATGGTTGCCAATTTGTACAGATTACATGCAACAAACAGCAATGCTAGAATGACCAGATCATTTGTTTTGTGCGATGTTGACAAGGGATATTTTTGAAAATAGTGTCATAAGATCTTTCTGTCCACTTGGGGCAGAGTAGGCTTCAGTTTAACACTTCATTCAAAATACGGCACCCGAACAGCACAGCACTCTCTTAGTATCATTTTAGAGTGAGAGTTTAGATTTTTATGCTGAAGTTTGTGGAATGCGACTTGAATTCCCTACTCAATAGAAATGTTCCTGAGCTATAACTGACGTGTTGCTCTTGCACAGGGGAGTTAAAATTAAAAAATGATGTGCACAAGCACTAATGTGAACGAAGAGAAACTTTCTGCAAAAGAAAGAAAAGTCAGCTTTATTGACTCATGCTTGCTTATTCAACATTTAAATCCAGTTTTACCATCTATTTTGCTTCCTCTATCTGCAGCAGTAGGACAATTCCAGTTTTCATAATTCTATTAGTTCAATGACTGCTTCCTCGATTTACTATCTACTCAGTCTGGATAATTTCTGATATTTTCAAACATGGAGCTGATTAACAGCACTGATTAGGCCTCGACTGGCGTATTCTATCTACTATTGGGCACGTCTTTTTGGGAAGGACCCCTGGTCTTGGAGACGGTGTAGAGAAGATTTATTAGAATGACTCAGGACTTTCAAACATCTGTAAAACGTAAGGAATCTGCTTTTCTTAGAGCAGCAGAAATTAAGTGGATATTTAGGAGAGATGTTCCAAATGATAAATATTTCAAAGAGTCACGGAACTGCTGAAGCACAGAAGAGGGCCACTTAGCCTAACAAATGTATGCCGGTTCTCTGCATGAAAAACACCAGCAAACTTGCATGCTTTGTGTACTTACCAATTACCTTTTGAAAACCATAATTCAATCTATCTCCATCGCAATTACAGACTGTACATTTCAGATCATAAATATGTACTGCATAAAAAATTCTTCATATCACCTTGGTTCCTTTATTAATTATGTTGCTGTCCTCTGGTTCTCAACACAATGGGAACAGTTTCCCTTAATCTATTCCTGATTGAGATAGTTCAGATACTCAGCATCAATTTCGTTGCCCTCATTAGATCTATTTACCCAATCAAAAACACAACCAAATCGGTTAAACACAATTTACTTTCAACAAATCCTTCCTGATTTTTTATAACAAATTCACACTTACCCAAGTGATAGTTGTTTTTCCCAAATTATTATTTCTGTAAGTTCTCCCACCAGAGATTAAATAAATGCCCTGTAAACTCAGCTGTTACATTACAGCTTTTTTGAATAAGGACATAATATTTGTAATTCTCCAGTATTCTGGGACCATCTTGTTTCTGAAGAGAATTTGGTAACTACTCCCTACGGCCCTCAGTGCTGTCCGATGCACCTGATTCAGTCCTGGTGACTGATTAACTTTTTAGATTAGATTAGATTCCCTACAGTGTGGAAACAGGCCCTTTGGCCCAACAAGTCCACACTGCCCCTTGCAGCATCCCACCCAGACCCATCTCCCATAACCTACACACACCCCTAAACACTACGGGCAATTTAGCATGGCCAATCCGCCTAGCCTGCACATGTTTAGACCATGGGAGGAAACCAGAGCACCCGGAGGAAACCCACGCAGACACGGGGAGAACATGCAAACTCCGCACAGACAGTTATCCGTGGCAGGAATCAAACCCAGGTCTCCGGTTCTGTGAGGCTGCAGTGCTAACCACTGAGCCACCATTTTAAATATAGCTAGTTTATTTGGTAAATCCTGTATGAAATTTTAACCCATCCATTGTTTCAAAAATACACTTCCACCATGATTTGAGCAATATCAACTTCCGTAGCAAAAACAGATGCAAACTATTAATCACACCTCACTGCCTCCAAGTGTAGATTTGCCCAAGTAGTCCCTCTTTTTACTATTTCTAAGTCGACTGAAAATTTTTGGGCTCCCTCCTCTCTTAACTGCCAAACTCTTCGCATAGACTCATTGTCTCTTATTTCCTTTTTCACTTCCCTCTGAACTTCCCACATTCACATTTCCTGGTTCTCACATATTGCCAGCATTTAACATCTATTGCATACAGTCTTTTTCTGCTTCAAGTTAGTCTTTAAATCCTTTGTCAAGATCTCTGGCTTTATTTGCCTGTCTGCTCCCCCAGTGGAAATGCACATCAACTGCACCCATAAGCAGTCATTGTTGTTACAGGTATACCTGCCAATCATTGATTTTAATATAACTTAGATGGAAAAAAAGTCAGGAGAAACTTTTGATGCCAATGCCAGGTGCCTATGTCCCATGCATTCCAAACACTACCAGATCATACCAAACAGCATATCCCTTTGACCGTATGCAACCGATAGACTGTGCTTGCAAAAATCAGGACACAATGTTGAACATTAGATACAATTCTAAAGCTCCTGCTGAACAATCCAGAGTATGCCAAGAATTACATTCAGAACCAATTTAAGATCAGTCAGGCTTGCAACATGGCTCGCAACATGGCTCATTTCTGCTTGCTACATATATTCAAACAGAGGGACCTATCCTCTGAAGGTACAAGAAGTTACCTAGACATTGGACATTTTTAAATTAATAAAAGCATGAAAATGAAAGCATAGGTCCCCTCTTGTTGTCTTACGAGGAAAAGTTGGACGAACTGGGTATGCTTTAATTGGAGCTGATAGGTGCAGTGGTGACTTGATTATAATACAGAAGATCCTAAACAGAACATAAGGTGGACATGGAAAGGATGTTTCCCCCTTTACATGTCTCCAGGAATATTTCTCGCAGATTTGTGTAAACCTGGAACATACTGTCTCCGAAGCTGATGGAGATGGGGCTACTGAATGATATAAGCCAGAGGTAGATGGATTCTTGTTAGGGAAGGGAATCAAAGGTTGTAGGTTGGAATTTGAGACACAAATAGATCAGCCTTGGTCTTACTGAATAGCATAGCAATGCCAGATCGCAGGACCAAATGGCTTTTTTCTGCTTCTTTGTACGTCTACAGTCTTGGCCAACATAGAGGTCTTTGCACATGAAAATAGAGGAAAGTGATAAAGTTATCTCAATTTCCTAGGAGTCTTGATGAATTTCTGCAGTGAATCTTGTAGACGGCACACACTGCTGCCACTATGCATTGATGATAAAGGGAGTGCATATCTGTGGATATGGTGCCAGCCAGGCAGGTGGCTTTGTCCTGGATGGTGTCAAGCCTAGAGTATTCTTGGAGATGTACTCATACAGGCAAGTGGGGAATAGTCCATCACACGTCTATCTTTGGCATGTACATGATGGACAGGCATTAGCAAATCAGGAGCTGAATTACTAACTGCAGAATTTCCTAGCCTCTGACATGCTATTGGAACTACAGTATTCATCTGGCTAGTCCATTAAGTTTCTGGTCTATGGCAACCATAAGGTGTTGACAGCAGAGGAATTCAGTGACAGTAATGACTGTGAATGTCAAGGAATGACGGCTAGAATCTCTCTTGTTGCAGGTGGACATTGTCCGTCACAAATGTCAACCTGGGTTTTATCCAGGTCTTGCTGCATTTGAACATGAGCTGCTTCAGTATGAGAGTTTGAAAACGGTGCTGCACATTATGCAGTCATTAGCAAACATCTGTATTTCTGGCAATACAAACAAAGAAAGTATATTGGTGAAGCAATTTAAAATGGTTGGGCTTCAAACTCCTGCAGAGATGTCCTGGGGCTAAGATCATTGATCTCCCACAACCACAATCAAGTGAATGTAAGTGAGCAGGTTATTGCTGAGCAAGTGGATGTACCTACTAAAGAAGGTGCAAACCTTGATCTACCCTTGGGAAATTAGGCAGGGCAGGTGACTGACATGTCTGTGCGGGAGCACTTTGGAGCCAGCAACCGTAACCCTACTAGTTTTTAAATAGTGATGGAAAAGGATAGACCAGATCTAAAAGTTAAAGTTCTTAATTGGACAAAGGCCAATTTTAACAGTATTAGGCAAAAACTTACAAAAGTTGATTGGGGGCAGATGGCTGCGGGGACAGCTGGAAAATTCAAAGCCTTCAAAGATGAGATATCCAGAGTTGAGGGACAGTATGTGCTTGTTGGGGTGAAAAGCAAGGCTGGCAGGTGTATGGAATGCTGGATGACAAGAGAAATCAAGGTTTTGATCAAAAGAAAGAAGCAAGTACACATCAGGTATAGACAGCAGGGATCAAGTGAATCCTTATAAGAGTACAACAGCAGCAGGAGTATACTTAAAGAGGGAAATCAAAGACAGTAGTGCATATATGGAACGAGCTGCCAGAGGAAGTGGTGAAGGCTATTACAATTATAATATTTTAAAGGCATCTGAATGGGTATACGATTAGAAAGGGTTTAGAGTGATATGGGCCAAATTCTGGCAAATGTGATTAGATTTATCTCGGATATCTGGTCAGCATGGACAAGTTGGACCGAAGGGTCTGTTTCAGTACTGTACATCTCCTTGACTATGACTGTAACTGTTGTTTGATAGTACTGTTCACAACCCTTCCCATCATTTACGATCGACAACTGATTGATGTGCGTTACTCGATCAGGTTGGATTGGATTTGTCCCGATTTGTGTGTACGACATACTCAGCACATTTCAACACTTGGGGCAAATGCCATGATTGTGGTCCTACTAGAACGGCATGGCTAGAAGCGCAGCAAGCTCTGAAGCAGGCCTTCTGAAACCGAAATCCAATAGTAGTTTACTGAGCATACATTCAATGTCTCAAGGTTTCAGTTTCGCTATGAACTTGTGATGGAACATTAACCAAGGTGGACAGAATCAATGAAAAGTTCCGGGGACTAATTTGGGGATGGTTGTATTTACCCAGTTTGGCACAGCCGACTCAAAGCACTAACTCGTTTTACGTTCGTAACGGCGAGGCTTACATTCAGTGCAACTTTTTCACAGCAGATAAATCATTCCTCACCTCAACTTTTCATAACATAGGCTGCTGGGTTAATAAAGCGCTAGAAAGAGCATGAAGTTAGTTACATACAACATTCTTCCCTACCTTATTACTATTATTGGCTTTCCAGACAATTGTTTGGTTTCTTCTAACGTATTGTTTCATCACGTGGCCTAAATTACATAACACACTTATTCGACCTTTCGGTCAAAGTAACCGAAAGACACAATGTTAAGTGGGGACATAAACAACACATTTACATCACAATACCCTTCATTCAGAAGTCAACTATACAGCCATCCTCTTACCTTCACAGGCCGCGTCCCTCCCAGCCGCCTGATAACAGACCACGCACGCTCCAACCACCGCGCCACGCACAGACAGCGTCACCAACTTCCCGAGTTCCAAGCTACTACTGATGGTACGTAAGCGCGGCTTTACAACGACGCATTAATATGCTTATTCAGAGAAAGTGTTCCTCGATTTTAATTACTTAGTATCTTGAAAATACGTTTGCAGGACATTCCAGAGTTTTGTATGACTGCATTCTTCTTCGGTGACTCATTCTTTTAATGCAATGTATTATTTTCTGTCTCCTTATTGTTGTCTCCTGCTCTCCCATACCATGAATGCCGCTTCTATCCTTCCAAACCTATCTCAGGGTCCATCCCCAACATTCAGGTACTGCCAAACTTTCTGTCAATCCAGTCAAATGGGCATCAAGTCCAAATGAAAGTTGCTTACCATGTAGATGGCTTTATCAGAGTTAACGGGAATAAAAGAGATTTGAAAATGACAACCTACCTGCTTCCTCCCTTATCGCTACCATTTAGTCATCGTCTGTCATCCTTCGTACAACTTTAAGATAGGTAACTTTTTGAAAATGATGAACTAATATCATACAGGAATGTCATAATACCCCGAATTCATGTGGTATGATTGGTCTGTTTTCATTGGATGGTGGAGCTTATCTCATCAATATTAATTAGTGCAACATGCAATTAATGTTTACACTGCTCATCATTTCCATCGGCTCAGCATTTATTGAATACTTTGTGAGTTAAGACAAAATATTCTTGGTATTTCTTACACTACTAATCAATCTCCTGTGACTTTACACAGAGGAAGCGAAGACAAAATGAAATCTTCAAATGAATAATGTACAATTGAACTGGGGCACGTGGTTTTAATTTAGTCCCCAGCTTTATATATTTCATTCCTAAATTCCTATTTCCACAATTTTAATAGGAACTGACTTTAGTAATCTATGAAACTGTAATTACATCCTGTCACCAGTAGTGAAGCACTGGCACTGGTGGGGTGGTGTAATGGTGTGACAAATTTACGTTATCATTTGAACAAGTGAGGGTTGGCAGTTTTTGATTCGCCACAATTCCTCGCATTGGAAAAGACAAAGTGGCCTTTATTATATTTCAAGATTGAAATAAATTAAATAGCTGTATGTGGAGTAACATACAATTTGAGATATAATTGGAATTTAAATGAAGTAAAAACTTTCAAGAGAGCAATATGTTAGCGAAATGCCCGTAATATCAATTTGTTTAATTATACTACTAAGTTAAAGAGTGTTCAATAACTAAAAGTGCAGTCGAGGCGGTATCCTGGAGAACCATCAAAACATTTGCGGTTCTTGAGAAACAAAACACAGCAAGCAGTACCTCTGATGCTGCCTGACCTGCTGTGTTCCTACGCTCTGACCCCAGCATCTGCAGTTCTTGCTATGTCCAAGTTGAACAGTGTGTTTGTTTTAGGAGGGGATACTATCAAGTTGGAGAAGTGCCTGCACTTAACCTAACCAGCGTAACTTTCAGAAACGTGCAACTGCGTAAGGTTACATAGGTCAGACCTCCGTGTCTAGACATGACGTTGACCCCCTTGCAAAAGCATAACCTTATACAAAAAAATAGGAGATCATATGTTACTTCATTGCAATCGGTAGGAGGGATCAGAAGTATCATTATTGATATGCTGCTCTACTTCTGACATTCCCCACAGATTATCTGATGACTGACTAGATGGAACCAGCACTCAAATGATTTCTAGCCGCATTGTTAGAAATCAAATGACGGCATCGAAGAAGACATCAATTAGAATGGTACCACCAAGTCCACCCAGAAAATCTAGTGGCTGCCACACAGCCTCAGAAGAAGAGGCAAGAGGTGAAGATACCAAACATCATCAACAAACTATTATCTGCTGAAACAGGTCTTCCTCTCAGAAGGAATGGGTGCCCATCCCATCTTGGTGACTGCCAAGTTCACAGCTGCCCTCAATTTTTATCCTACCAAGAGCAACTGTGGATCTTCGAATTCTTGATCTCCAAGTGCATCCACATGCAATTTTCTCCAGATTATAACAGTTTAAAACCTTATACCATGTCAAGAGAATTAAACAACTTGAACAATGAGATTCTCCAACATCACTGGCTTCCTAAGTGCAGGGCACAAAAGACTGCACCCATGATGCTGGGAGCATGCCCTATTACCAACTTGCAGAGTTCATCAACTGAAAAGGCTTCCATTCCATCAGTGTCCAGTTTATCGTTGGCCGTGGACGCAAGATTTTAGAGGTCTGCACTAGATATCCTGGGAGCTGCTTATTGTGTTTGTGGTTCACCAAAACCATAAAAGACAAGGTAAACTAGAACAGGGATTACTTTGTTGTACTTCCGGTCAGCTCCACAATCGGTTTTAGAATGCCTCACCTAGTTCCCGTGCTGGATCAGCTGCCCACTCTCTTAAAGGAGCAATACATATCCAACTACATACATATTACCCCTCCCCTTTATTTCAATACTGCCCGTATCAATACATCCAAGAAATATGATTGTTATAAAAGCATTTTAGCTAACATATGTACATCCCCACAAATATTTTCAAAACATGGCAAAGGCAACAACCCTTTTGTAGTTCACATTGACAGCACAAGTCTCTCAGGGGGATGGCAATTCCTAAAAGACCATCTTTTGTCTCAGGAACCTTTTCTAGTGTAGTCTTCTGTTGTTCTATAGGTACGTCCCTCTGACTGGCTGTTGTTGCCCTGCGATGCTGCTATTTCCTACCTGGTTATGGCCAACACTGGCCAGACACATAACTCAGTTGACACCCCTGGTCCCATCTACACCGGCTGAGTACTCTGAGGGACCTCACCCCATTCGTGACATGCAGTGTTCAGCAGGTTTTTTGTTTCCTCCAGACAAGTTCATCTGTAGTCTGCAACAAATGTGACCATAGTCCAGTTTGAACCACTACCAGCACTGGGATCTGTTTTTCCCCAGATATATACTTCTGGGCCAACATAATCGCTCTGCTTTGGAATACCCTCAACTGAGGTTCCCACCCTTATGATCATCTGACCTTCTTGATTTCACTCATGAAGGGACAACAATAGCGGCATCTCCCTTTCTATTGCACAGGATTTGCGTGATCCTGCTTTCTCCTTAATCAGGGAGTCCACATTCGGCCACCAAAAGTAACTCCTCACTGTTCTTTTAATTCGCCCTATTCCAAGGTGCCCTTGTTCCAGCATCTTTCCTCTTTACGGGGGAGGGTTAACAACTCTAATTCTCTACATTAAAAACTCAAGTGAAATACTCAACTCCCACCTCCTGGACAGGTAAGAGTGTAATTCTGGGCAGTTTTTGTGACAAGTCCTTCCTCTCAGGACTAAATCCACCACCAGGAGCATCTGAACAATGCAGGGTAGTTGCCTTTCACTACTTATAGAGGCAGCTCGGCACACTGATCCCTTAGCTGTACTTTTACCAGTACATAGCCCTTCTTTGGCACCACTTGTTCTGAGTTTGTCCATAGTGTAATCTTGGCAGGCTTCAATGGCAGTGACTTTTCCCTATGTATTGATTTGAGAATCACACACTGCTGCACTTGTATCCACTTCCATCTTTACAGTCTTATCCTGTTTTTGGGAAGAACCCAGAAACAATCAGCTTCACCCCATGTTGATAGGATGTTTAACCAAAACTCGGGTAACTTTGGGCCTTCAGCTTCTCCCACAAACCTAGATGACTCCCGGTCTATTCCCTGGCTGGCAGCACATATCTTATGCCTTGTCCTCTGAATTGTCTCCTTTAAACACCCTTTCTCTTGCTTGTGTTATACCTGGTAATTCGGGGCAAAATTGCTCATTAGCTTACATCTATTGCACTGGGCTTCTCAGGTCCAACACATTGACTCCTGGGTGGCCACATCGTTGGCATCCTGCAGTTTGAGCTGCACTCCATTGTGTTTCCACTATTTTATGTACCTGGGCTTCGTTGCTCAAATGTATTGCTTCACTGGTAGACAATTCCATTGAGGTAGCAATTTCGAAAGCTGCCTTAAAGTCCAGCTCTCTCCTTGTTAGTAGCTTCCATTGGATGGCTTCATGTTGGAGGCCACAAATCAAATGGTCCTACAAGGCAGCAAAGTGTGGAGCTGGATGAACACAGCAGGCCAAGCAGCATCTTAGGAGCACAAAAGCTGACGTTTCTGGCCTAGACCCTTCATCAGAGAGTCTAGGCCCGAAACGTCAGCTTTTGTGCTCCTAAGATGCTGCTTGGCCTGCTGTGTTCATCCAGCTCCACACTTTGCTATCTTGGATTCTCCAGCATCTGCAGTTCCCATTATCTCTGGTCCTACAAGGCATCTTGGAGGAACCCTCTGAATTTGCAATGTTTCTCTAATCTCTGGGAGATGCCACAAATTGGTGAATGGCCTCTCTCTTGTGCTGTACCCTTTTATAAAAATGGAAACATTATGTGATCAGCAGTGTTTTAGTGCAAAATAACTCCCAACATTTTGCATAGTTCTTGGTGTGTCTTCTCTGAGAGATTTGCTGGTTGCACCAGACTCGTTAGAATCATTAACATTTTGCTTCCAACAGTACTCAAGAAATGTGATACCATTATGTCTTCAGCCACATTAAATATGCATCAAAACATTCAGTGTACAGAGTCTAATATCCAGTTTCTTCATCAAATGGTCCCAACACTCCAAATTGGCCTGCCATGTTGTTTTCTCACCAGCAGGAATTTTTGCCTCAACTTGAGTTTAGTAGCTTTTCACAACCTGTGACCCCTCAGTGAATGCTGTCTGTGGCACCCACACCCTCACTATGTTAGCATACCATACATCCCTCATGACGGCCACAGCCCATGTCCCCATGTGACCACTTGCCGTGATGACCTTGTTAAGCTTCCAGGTGAGTGCTCCCCTGGACCGAATCCCATTACGACTGCTGCTTTGAGCCCACTCCCTGGTGAGTACCCATCTTCCCTGGCGTCCACCGCGACCTGAGTCTCCTTGCGACCACTTCTCCCAACATTATTTCCACAATTCCACGCCATTTCCGAAATCCAGCGACATCCTTTTGTTCCAACAAAAAAACAGCATTCACATACAATTTGTTGGCTGGATTCCACTCTTGTTGCCTGTTATTTTGTTTGAGGTTCACTCGTTAGAATGCAACATTGCTTACAGAAATATGCTGAATCATCTCTAATTCTGATATTTCACTCAGTGGGTGAAAGTGTGGATGAGCTGTGCACAGCAAGACCCAAACTAATTCTTGCACATTGCTTGTAGCCTTGGTGTTGTCCATATTAAAGTACAACACCTTGGCTGCAGTATGCACTATCATGGTACAAGGATCCCTGACATCTGAGGCTATCTGTAATCAAAGAATCAGATGCTTGTGAGAGATAAGAAATGCTTGACCATTATAACTTCTCTTATGATGACGTCTAAACAGGCTGCTTGTGTGTCAAATGAATGTGACTTCATGAGGTCCAACATCCACAGAGATTCAAACCCACAGGTCAAAAGTGTCAGCGATCATATATTTCCAAAAATGCTGGATTATTTACAATGGAGTGTCACCTGAACCGAAAAAAAACGAAAGAACTGCAGATGCTGTAAATCAGAGAAAAAAATAGCTAGTCTGGAAACATCTGTAGAGAGAAATTGGAGTTAATGTTTCAGGTTGAGTGACCCTTCCACAGAACCCTCTGAGGAAGGGTCACTCAACTCAAAGCATTAATTCTGATTTCTCTCAACAGATGCTGCCAGACCTGCTGAGCTTTTGCAGTAATTTCTATTTTTGGAACTGAACCACTAATGTGCACAGAGCAAGTTTATTGCCTTTCTCTCCCACTTTGACAAAGTGCACTCCCTGTATCCATTGCTGAGGTGGAGGGAGCCAGCTGTGTAATTGTCCGTGCTGTCTTTGACAACTTGTTTGGTTGTCCTCAGGAGGGCCCTCTGAGTGTACTGCCCAGATGCTGGCTCACTCTCCATGACTTGGGCTTCTGCAGACTTCAGCATCACAGGCAGCAGGAGATGGAGGGGTTGGATATCTCTGGAATGTCATGAGAGGAAATTGCTCAGGGGCCTGTGTGTGGCTCATCCTCTATAGGCATCAATCATTCTTCCTGAGAGGAAGTGGTACTTGGAATGGTCCCTGGATACCCCTCCAGCCTTGTCTTTAATGCCAAGCACCAATGGTTACAGCTATGGACTGCAGGTCTATGTGCATGTCCAGCAGACTTTGAATCTACAGTACCTGGGTCTCCGTATGTCTAGGGCTGAACAATTGTCTTGTCACCAATATTCTCAAGTGCTAGTGACCTACGGTGATTTTTCCTCAAGCAGCTGCAGAGACATGTCAATGATGTGTACACCAGATTGTGTTACCAAGTGTAATCTAAATAAAGAACTCACTGAGGTGAAAGTCTGAGCTGGCCAAGGGTGAAGATGAAAGCCCTGCTGATGCATCCTCTGGCTTCCTACTCAGAGGTGCAGGTTGAGCTGAGTATGGGTTCATTGGGTCTCACTAGTACCTGCATCAAAGAGATGGAATTACTTGGTAAAAAGGGGTGAAAGGTTGTTCATAAGAATGAGTTAGCACTGACATTAGTGAAGAGCAGCAGACACAACAAAACTCACTTTAGAGATTTTAGCATTCTTGTCCAGCCAGTTGCAGCATTTTCCCCCTGCACAGGTTGAGGATCAGGACCTGGGCCTGTGGGAGGAAGTGGAGCATAGGTACATCAGTCGTAAAAGTCAGGCCCAATGTACAAGAGATGCCTGTTGTGCTCAGATCAAAGGTGCGGGTGTGTTTGTGTTAGGGAACAGGACTACTGTACTCTTCCATGGTCAACATCCTGGGGGTTATCATTGACCAGAAAATCAGAAACTGGAGTCATCACATTTATACAGTAGCTACAAAGCAGGGCAGAAACTAGGAATAATGTGGCAACTGCCCTCCTGACTCCCCAAAGCCTGTCCACTATCTATAAAGCACAAGTCAGGAGTGTGAAGGAATACTCTCACTTACCTGGATGGATGTAGCTCCAACAACACTCAAGAAGCTTGACATTACCTAGGACAATGCAGCCTGTTGATTGGTGCTATATCCACAAGCATCCATTCCCTCCACCACCTGTACACAGTAGCAGCAGTGTGTACTACTTACAAGATGCACTGCAGACATTCACCAAAGCTCCTCAGACAGCACCTGCCAAACCCATGACCACTTCTGTCTGAGAAGGAAAAGGGCAGCAGATACATGGGAACAGCACTACCTTCAAGTTCCTCTCCAAGCCACTCACCATCCTGATTTGGAAATATATCGCCATTCTTAACTGTCACTGAGTTAAAATCTTGGTCTGCCTAAAGGCATTGTGGATCAGCCCACAGCAAGTGGACTTCAGCATTTCAAGAAGGCAGCTCATCACCAACTTCTCAAGGGCAACTAATGTTGGGCAATAAATGTTGGCGGGCCAGCAATGTCCACATCCCAGAAATAAAAAAAAAGCAGGTCAAAGAGGTAGATTTTAAGGAACTACATAAAGCAAAGACAGAAATTAGTATTCAGGTGGAATTTAGGACCTAGGTGGTTAAAGATACACTACATGTGGAAGAGAAAGATGTAGAGTAGACTCAGAGTTCATTGGGATTGGTAGAGGGGATGTGAGATTGGAAGATCTCACACAATGTGTTGAAATAATTGAAGAGAAAGACAATAACTTTAAACATGAGACAGTGGAGGGGAGTCAGCACAGGTCAGTGAAGATGGAGGTGAAGGTGCTGGACAAGTGGCACATGGTGGAGAATAAAGGACAGAGTTTTGGATAATTATCAAGGCCGCTGGAGCTTATGTAGGGTGGAAGCAGAACAGCACAGAAATTATTGGAGTAATTGAATCTAGGGATATGGTGAAAGTATAAATTAAGTTTTATTTGGAGATGGGTTGAATTAAGATAGGCAGGTGAAGTAACAGAGAACATGAGAATAGAAATTCAACTTTGGTCAAAACAGGACACAGAGGTTATGAAGTCTAGTACTGCCTGAGACAGTGGGAGGGAAAGGAAGTTCAGCTTGTGTTTAGAGCTGAGGTCAATGGGTTCTGTCTTGCTGATATTTAGTTGGAGGAAGTTAAAACTTACTGGACAATGAATGGTGAACAACTTTATTGGCAGAGATATTGAAAAAGTCAAAACAACTGAAGCTGGATATCATCACTACATATATGGAAACCAAACCTATAATTTGTAAATGATGTGTCACAGGGTGATCTCTGAATAAGGAGAGGAACGACCAAGGATGGATCTTCAGAGGATCCCCAAAGTGACAGTATAGAATGAAATCCATTACAAGAAATGTTTTGGTCACCACTGAATAGGTAAGAGTTGGCGTCCACTGAGTTGGGCAAGAAGCAGAATCTCTGGAAAATGATGCAACGGTGCTGATACACAAAGTTTTTACTTCTGAGTCAAAGAATTGCAACCAAGGATGATTAAGGTGTGTTATTTGTTGCAGCTTTCAAAAATTCGAATAACAGTCCTGTACAAAGGGGGAATGTTTG
Organism: Stegostoma tigrinum; assembly: GCF_030684315.1. Taxonomy (NCBI): domain Eukaryota; kingdom Metazoa; phylum Chordata; class Chondrichthyes; order Orectolobiformes; family Stegostomatidae; genus Stegostoma; species Stegostoma tigrinum. Next base: position 36,709,765 of record NC_081367.1, on the reverse strand, counting down.
ACAAATTGATAATATTAGTAATCAACCAAACCCAGAAGGCAACAAAAAAAGTTTTTTAATTTAGCATCATCCCCCTCACCATCGAATAGCATCTTGCAGGTAACACTATTGCATGAGAAATGAAAGACAAATTTCAACCCAAAATCTGTTACAAGTATCCCCAAACCCAACATATGTCAACTACGGTGGGCGCAAGGTCCTGGGTAGGGTTGGGCACTTGGGGGTGAAAGAGAACTGTGTTGAGTGGCAGGCACCAGTAAGTTTAGTATACTTACAGTTTTTAGTGTTCAGTGATGGACAATATTGGACATATATATCATCTACATAAGGACACTTCATAAGGGTGCCAAAATCAACATTGTAAAATGCATGATTTCATATAAGTATTGTTGACATAGAGCTGTATTCAATTTTGCCTGAGGTCTTAAGTGGGTATGTTTGCTGATAGTTGCAGTTTCAACACAACTCATAATTCCTAGGATACTGATGCATAAACACCCATTCAAAAACAGTCAGGCTTGGGCTAATAAGAGGCAAGTAAGATATGTGTAAACCAATGACCTTTTCCAACAAGATGGAATCTAAGCATTTCCCTCAACGTTTATAATACAACGTGAACAATATTGCCATCAATGAATCCATCATCAACATGCTGGAGATTACCATTGACCCGAAACTCAAGCATCTACATGACTACTGTGGCTACAAGGCTGGTCTGCTAATAATTGTGCAACAAGACGCTCCCCAAAGCCTGAACACCATCTACAAGGCACCAGGCAAGAGTCTGATAAAATACTTATTGTCTTCTTGCCTGGATGAATGCACCTCCAGTAACATTCAAGAAGCTTAAATACCAAAAAGCTTGAAACAACATAAATCAAAACCGAGAGAACTGCGGATGCTGTAAATCAGGAACAAAACAGAAGTTGCTGGAAATGCTCAGCAGGTCTGACAGCAACTGTGAAGAAAAAGTCGAGTTAACGTTTCAGGTCTGGTGACCCTCTGAACTGAGGATGAAACAACCTAGTTGATTGGTACCCTATCAGCCACCCTAGATATTCATTCCTTCCATCATCGGCAAAGAAACAAAGTTGCTATCCGGTATCAATGGGTCTAAGACGCAAGTTGTTTCTTAAAGGTAAAACTGACCCATTGATATAGGATCAAGATCGGTCATGGGCGAGAGACCATTCGCAGTTTAATATCATAAATGTTACTTGTCTCCATCGCTTCCTTGAAGGATACAGGCACAACATTAAACACCTCTCAAAGTTATTGTCTCAGGTGTGCGGCAGCTGTGCCTCTTCCTTTACTCTACCAATTAGCTTTAGCCACAAAAATCGCTTGATAGTGTGCACGCCCGATTAGCCCCATTGTCATGCAGGTTCCCCCGATTAGTCACAACCTCTAGCCCCGTTAACGAGTCATTGAGGCCTCCAACTCCCTTACTATAGTAACCATTTCCCATCCCTCCGAGGCAGAAGGCAGCACCTAAGACCTGCCGTTAGGCGGGCCCCCGATCCCGGCGCCACCGTTAGCCGGAGCCTCGGGCTCGCTCGGACGCCTCGAGCCCCAACAATCGCTTTGAAAGGAATGGAATGTGGAAGGTGCCCGCGTGCTCTTCCCGGCATCCTCCTGGCCGCCCGCACGATGCCAGGTGGAAGCGGAGGCTCTATCCCTGTCTGATCAATCCGTCAGTGCCCGGCTCCGAGAGGCTCCCACCGCTCCTTCATCCATCACAGCCTGCCCCTTTCCCTCCACGGTAAGAGATCTGGTACCAGTGTGGAGAACGGGGTTTCACCCTCCGTTTCCTGTAATCGCCGGCCGTCTGTTCTGTTTGAAGCTGTAATTTCTGAGGGCACGGTGCACAGGGAAAATGGCGATGAATGTAAGGCAGTAGAGGCTATAAGCAAAAATAACTGCAGAAATATGTGTAAAATCGGGATTTGCAGCAGACAAGGTTAATGGGTATATTTCAGGGCTCCTTAGAAATTCAAATAAAATTCAGGATTTATTATCGTTGAATAAGCAATATCCTGATGTTCAAAGCGCACTCGTTAACTTTGATAACTGTACTTGGTTACGTTAGATTTTTGATGCATAGAAACAAGAGATGTTGACATTGAAGGCACTGTTGCTGGAAAGATGAGATTGCTTTTTCTTTCCGAGCTCTAAGGAACCCAGCGTCAGTTACCTGTACATTGAAGCTGAATCACTATCCTAGCGTTTTACTTATTTCCAAAGACAGAATTCTAATTGAAAGGAAGACTGCTTCCAATTGCTCTTAGGATAGGAAAATACATACGTTTATCCGATTCTACGGCTTTTGTAATTTATAATTTTTGAGAAAAAAAATCATCGGGAAATACCGAAGGTAACTTTAAAATTTGATTCTTTGTTACATTTCCCCAATGCCTTGTTCCTAAATTAAGTGAAAATTTTCTTTACGTAAATATACCAGCTGATGTTCCTTGGCGTTGCTCACAGTTTGTCAGAGGATAAAGAGAGGAAATAATTGTGACATTTCCTGAGGTGGACGTCATTGAAAAGAATGATATAAATACCTTTGTTGAGGTGAATTGAAATATATTGTTTTAGGGCAAAGTTAGTTAAATCTTTTTTTATTCATTTATGGGACGATGGCGTCGCTGGCTGGGCAGCATTTGTTGCCGATCCCTAATTGCCAAATAGTGTTAGAACTACAGACCAGCAGGTATCCTTGGGTTAATACAGTAAAGAAATATTAAATGAAGTAAATCAAAATGAGTCTGAGAAATAAAAAAAACAAAGCTACTATTTGCAGAATGAAAAAAATGACAAAGTTGACTCCTCTGCCACAGAGTTGGAGCAGGAATGAAATAAATAGTGGAGACACATGAATTAGAATGTCAGGCCAGTAACTAAATAAATGGTTACAGAGCTGATTGGGCTTTTTGTTACATAGTACAGTGAGGAGGAGGGAAGGTTTTCTGGTGCACCTGAGCCAGAACTTCAGGTTTTAAGTTCTACCTGAGAACTTGATGGCCAAGGAAGATACATTCATAACTAAACAACCTACTATTCTTCCAGTACACATCAATAGCAGGTGGTAAGAATGAAGGAAATTCCTAGTCAAATACAAAGAGTCATCAAGTCATACAGCATGGAACCAGACCCTTCAATCCAACCCGCCCATGCCAGTCATAATCCCAAATTAAACTAGTCCCATCTGCCTGCTCCTGGCCCATATCCCTCCAATATGAAAATAACTTTGGAGCCTTTTTCTTTGCTATTTCTAAACCAAGCTACAACATACATGTAAATTGCATGTTGCTGCAGCACCAAGGACAGTGAGTGATCTGTAACACACAACACTGCAATGTGGACATATTCATGTTTTCCCATGAAAATGGAGGATTTACCTTACTTTAAAAAAAGACTATTAAACAAAAGTAGACAGCAATTTAATTAATCTAGCAGTAATGACTAAATCAGAAACACTTTTTAAAAAAAAGGCAGGTAAACTAGATTAAATTAAACCCAACAAATAATTCAATTTGACTTATTGCAGGTTGGGAGGAAGAGGAGTGCAAGATGGAAATAGGGAAATTGTCTGTCCTGAACAACTCTTGCCATAAGGCAATTAATAATAATCAAACAGGCTAAATAGCCTGATAAGCTTAGTAACTCAGCCACTGGTGCAGGCAAAAATTGTAATAGTGCCAGTCCCAACCCAAGTAAATGGGCAGGAATTGATGCAGGAAGGGCATCCAGCTTAAAACTCAACCATCATATCCAAAAAAGTAACAATAATAGTTAATCAACAAGTATTGCAGCAAGCAAAATAGGAGAAGTTGAAAAAGAAAGGAAGGAGTCAGAGGCACTTCGATACCAGAAATGGCAACATTTCTTTTACCTCTGTGCCTGTTTGCTGTGAGAAGGTAGTTGAGGTATTTCACAGAGTATTCAGAGTCAACCACATATTAAACTGTTGGACTGGAGCCACTGTTGATTCAGATTTAGCAGCAGATTCAGGAACTTTTCTTTGAAAGACTCCAATAACTGGTTCAATTTTTGCCATGTCTGATTTTATTTATGGGATGTAAAATAATTCTGTTTCACAGTTCAGTTTCCTAGCATTTCTGCATGCACTGTAACTATGGTACACTACCGGAATTGTTGCTCAAGTAATAATGGAAATTATTTATTTTTCTTTAACAGATAATTACAAATGGATACTGGAGGATAAAATACAATTGAAGGCTGCATGTCCGGAAAGTAGAATATCAGGTACATTCAGATTAGTTGCAGTCCTTCATATTTTCTTGCATACATTTCACCTTTTGCTGAGAAAAACACTCCATTACTTCAGAATGGTCCTGTAATTCTTTGTGCATATATAAATGATGTCATAAGGATTTTAGTGACCAAGTTTTGTAGAAACCTAATCAACTGCAATGGAACTAAAGAATGCAACCAAAAAAGCTGGATTTTCACTCCCTATGCTGGCTCAGAGCCCCATTATCAAATATGCTTTGCAACCTCTCAATTTGCCTACAGTAAAAGGTATATTGGAGCATTGCTTTCTGGCTTCCTCATCATGACCTATCTTGCTGATTTCCACATATTGGCCTGACTCCAGCTGTTCTATTGATTTCCCTCCTCCAACAGCAAATAAAATTTCCTCCTTTATCTGGCAACAATTCCAACCTCAAGGTACAATAGCTAAAGAAACCATTGCATGTTTGGAATCAACTCTTCCCATGACGTGGTTAGAGGCAATTCCTGGATGCACAACAGTGCATGCAATACGTTGACAACCAAGAATTTGGGCATTGCATCAGCTATTCAGAGGAGATGCCATTGGAAACCTATCCTGCCACCACCCTAGGAAGGTATACTGTATCCTTAAGATCTGAGCTAGGACTGGAGCAAAATGTACTGTATGATACAGAGCTGCAGTTCAGCATGTGAAACACCTCTAATGCCGTACTTGCAGAAATCTTAAGCACCAATACTGCTAACAGTCGTATGGAGAACTGTCTTCATGTGCTGCAAACTAGCCAGGAGAGTGACGCAAAAATATTCCTGATTAACATCTAATCTTCTTGCTGAACAAATACAGGAGGTACTTATAGAAATAAATAATCATGACAATCAAGGACACAACAGAAATATCTGTACTTTCATCCCTTAAAACATGGAGAAAAATAAATTCATCCCTCTTCATCTGAAACACTCTGAAATCTATCTTACACTTTGGCAGCTGATTTGCATCCACATTGAACAGTCCAGAGGATGCTGATTCTCAATCAAAATGCCATTAAAGCACTGAGAGAGTTAATGACTTCCAATCTAAAATGTTTATTGGGCTAAAAGAAAAGGGAAGCGACGACTGCACTTCAATAGGCAACTAGATATCAATTTTTGTTCACATTTTCCTGAACTTTTATGAGTACACAAAGCTGTTGCTGTAATAAAAATAGCAGTCTACTGCTCAAGCATTGAATAATGAATGCTAAAATCTGTGAAGCTCACAATTTTGAATAAGTTTGACACTCTGAGGCTGCTGTCACTGTCTGAAACCATGCTGGCGTGAGGATACCGGATACCTGATCACAAGCTGGCAACAGCTGTATGCTAGAAACCAGATTAAACAAAAGCATATCTTCCTGAAGGTGAATCATATCACAAATTACCTGGTGACACTACCTCCTATGTGAAAACCATACAGTAGATTTCAACGTGCTACTATGGCAACACAGCCACCCTGAGAGTTCTTCAGTGAATGAATGTTTGGTCTCCAGACTTCAAGATTATCTCCCTCAGAGGTGATGTAGAGGTGTATACAAGTGTTATAATATTTTATTGTTACATAGGCAGAGTCCTGACTGCATGGAAAAAGAAATCATAAGCTGGGAATGGTAATGAAACCCTACAACAAATAAATTTGGGAGTTAGAGAACTTGCCACTCCATCAACCATTTCATGAAGCTTGAATATTTAGCCTGGAAGCTAAGTTGAATTGAGTTGAGCTTCAACTATAACCTGCAGCTTAACCTTCTAAGGAATTTCAAAGAATGATGAGTGACAATGAGTGGTAGAAAGAGAATAAATTTTGTTCACAACAGTTAAGTTTGCTCAATATGTGCTAACAGAGGCAAGACGTAAAGAGGTCTAGCCTACAAAATAGTAGAAAATACGGACCCTGGAGGTTTATGGAATAAAATTTAAAATGGCCAAACATTTAAAAAGTGTTAATGGGGTAAATCACCAAATTAGCAGAAAACAAGTTCAGATACTTTGGAAAAGAACAGTATATCTTTATTGATAATATATAAAGCACAAAAATCTCAGCACTTCTATGGCACTATTTTGAATGTTATGTTCACTGTACAGGGTGTGTGGTAATGGGAATGCTCTTTGCCATGCCTAAATAGGCTTCCTGCCAGTGTAACACCCTGAGTACACACACATAGAAGTCTTAAGATTGGTGCTGGGGCCTAGCCATTCTAAGTATCTAAAAAGTAGTCTTGGGCCATAGTTTGTCAAAACCAAGGGTCATTTGTTCTCCTTCTTAACTTGTATAACTAATTCCTGAACTAAGAAAACTATTCTCCCATATATCATACATATATTGTATACACACATATACACAATATATGTATATTCAGGATCTTTGACATTTGAAATTTGATTATTCTAATACAGCATAAGGACATCTGTGCATCCTGTAGACCCATGTGATTCTCTTAAATTATGACGTTCAATCACTACTGCTTCCTGAACTAAAACAGATTAATTTGAGAATGCTTATCAATGAGCAAAACCAGACTGTCATGCACCATTGAAATAACAAAAATGCAATTGCTGCAGTTTTCACTGTCTTGCAAGAATATGCTCATTGTTATTGCTGCTAATTGCTTAAAAGCCTTTTATATATGTAGACTAAGATTTTGCCACTAGCAACTTCTTATGACCTTGAAATCTGCGCATGAATATCTGATGAAATATATGATGAAAATTCCTTGTTTCCTCATGGCACTTTAAATCCGGCCTGCAGCAGCAGTGATGTCAGTAAACAGACAATCAAGGAAATTGAATTATTCATAAACATCAAACCAGGAAGTTAAAAGCAGAATAAAGCCTTTCCTAAAAAAATTCTAAATACGTAAACCTTTTTAATCATGGTGAAATTTGAAAATTCCTCAAATTTAAAATGACCTTTTCAGAATTTGTAAGGTTATTTAGCAGTAGTTATGAAGTATCCCACTCAAATTTCAGTTACATGCCATTCAACAAGGTTTGACTTTTTTGGAAGTTTTTACACCGAATCTACATGCCAATAATGTGCCACTTGTTGGTGGGAAATTCCCTTGGAATTCAAGGATGAAACTACTCCTGACATGAGGAAATGGAACAGAGCTCTGGTTAAGTTGTGACTAAAACACGAAAGGTTTGAGGGATACTATCCACTTGCCTATTTTGGAACATTAGAATCGTAAATACATCTTTAGCTACCTTTTTTGCTCCGAGTCACCTGGACGTGTACTTGTTGAGGTCCTTAAAATGCTAAACTGCATTACAAATGGACAGCATCAGGAACACTAAAACAATGTAAGGAAGCCCATTCATCTTTGTGATGCTCGATTCACTTCAGTTCTATTATGTCCCACTGTAATTTGTATGAAATCTCCTTTCCCACTTCGTGCTCTTCCTCTCCACTTGCATCTTCCATCCACCCCCAGGTTTTACCAGACCCATCCTGCATGAGGAGGGAGGTCAAGTTTGCATGACTTAGTTGGGAAGGGGTGTGGATATTAGAAAGTGTTGTACAAATAGGTTGATTTACCAGGTAAATATTTCCTTGTGACTGGAAAGGCAGTTACATGGCATGATTGTCCATAAGCGTGTGATGGAGTGTCAATTCAACAATTGTGGAAATTCTGCACAGTATAGGGAGCATTTAATTGTCTTTGGAGTAGTGTGGTTTCCCTACCTCAGGCCAGAAAGTCCAGCTTCAAGTACTACATGCCTTGGGAGAATGCCATAGCACATTCAAAGAAATTGATAAAAATAACATAATCAAGAGAATGACAATTAGTAGGGTTCACGAAGAGAAAATGTTCCTTGCTTTCATGTGGATTTCTTCAGAAGTGGAAGTCCTGTTCAGTGAGAAGATGGGTCGCAAAACAGTGGTAGTATGAGGATGTGGTTGGATGGGAGTGATCATGCAAATGAGGATAATGGGCTTGGAGAACTACAGGTGAGGGTGAAAGTTGGGATTTGCAGTCCAATGCTCCCTGTACTATTGGCATTAAGATTGCTGTAAAATCTTTGTGAGTAACTGTTGCAACGTAGGGAAAACTCTGGAGATCATACATGTTCAAAATACTGGTTTTTACCAAGTTGATTTAACTTGACTATTTTAGCAGGTCACCTTGAAAATTTATGTATTGTGAACTAAACTGGCTTCTCACTGATGAAAATATGGTGACCATAGTGCATTGTAGCAGGACAGCATGAAGAGATTTCAACTTGTGATTTCTAAATAAACTAGTTGTAAGAGATAATTGCAGAATACACTTGAAATATAAGAAAGAAAATGCAAAAACTAAAAAATATGTATATTGGTTTGACACTTCATGGCCGTGCCAGTTAATGGTTGTATTTTTTGTTAACTTTATCTATATAAATTTCCCATGAGTAATTTATAATCTACAGTTCCCTGTTGCATATATTGCCCAGCCATTAGTCTGCTGTCTAATAATTACTTGACCTCAGATTAAAATCTAGTAAATCGGGATGGTATTTCAGCAAATAAGCAGCCTAGAAAATCCTGGCAGTCAGTATGATGAGGAATTTAACATTATCGATTCCAGTGTGTAATTTATGATGAATACAGTTGATAAAATATACAACAGGAAGTCCAGCAATGCAGACATGAAGTGCAAAATCAAAACTGTAGATGCTGGAAATCCATAATCAGAACAGAAAATGCTGGAAGCCCATAGCAGGTTATGCAGTATCCGTGCAGAGACAGCAAAGTGCAATTGTGGAAATTCTGCACAGTATAGGGAGCATTTAATTGTCTTTGGAGTAGTGTGGTTTCCCAAATTGCAAACACAATATATTATAAATATTTAATTCTACTTTTTTGTTTAGCCCCAGAAACAAAGATAAAGTCTGCTTCTGGATCAACAATGTGCCAACAGCCATATCGCCACACAACTTTACCCCAGACATTGCAACCTCTTGCTATTGAGCCTCTACTCTTAAAGCAACCCCAGAATCTTCAGTCTACCTCATCTGCAGTGATGCCACGATCCTCTCAGTTGTTACCTGCACAGATGTTTAAACCGTCTCAATCAGAGCTTGTTCTGTTATCACAAGAGAAAGTACCTTCCTTTGATGCACACCAAGACCCTGTTTTAGCAGATCTCTGTAGACCACTACTTTGTAAATTATGCAATGTATCCCTGAATTCAACACAGCAAGCACAGGCACATTATCAGGTATGTTGGTCAACAAGAAAGTGTCTGTGTATATATGCATTACGTTGAATCAAAATATAGAAATACATAGTGATAAACTTGTATGGAAAAGAATAGACCCCTAAGCATAAATTTTTGACTGGCATTATTTGTTTAAAATGAATGGGTGAATACCAATATTAAAATAACACTAATTAGAAAATCTAGATTTAAATCCTAATCGGAAATGTGAATACCTTCTGTCCAGAATGTTGAAATGCATTGTTTTTGCTTAGCTGCATTTCTTGACATATAAAGGCTCCCTTCCCTAAATATTGCTTCTGGAAAGGTTGATTTGCATTTTTAGTGGAAAATATTAATTCTAAAGAAATCACAATCCAGTTAAGACGTTGTGAATGAAGTAAAATCAGAAATTGCTGGGAGAAACTCAGCAGGTCTGGTAGCCTCTGTGAGAAGAAAGCTGAGTTAATATTCCAGTCTGGTGACTCTTCATCTGAAGAGTTTCTCCGGCAGTTTGTGTTTTTGTTTCAGATCTCCAGCATCAACAGATTTTTTTTATGTTATTGTGAATGATATCTTGTGTGCTATCAAGCAGACACACCAAATACTAAGCTGTGGTTTGAAACAGTTTTTCAAATGCGCTGGTAGCATTTACCCTGTAGTGAATTTCTCTACAGTTGTGTTAATAGCTTATGTGTTAACTGTTAGAGGTGATTTTATGTATAAACGAATTAACCTCTCATATTACGCATAGAATCAAAATTAAGAAATAAATAGTAATGTCTTGGTAAGTCTTCATTTTACAGAAGAGGAGGGGCGGGAAGTCTTAAAATGCATAAAGATAGATAAATTCACCTGATCAGGTGTGCCCTAGAACTTTGTGGAAAGCTAGGCAAGTGATTGCTGGATCCCTTCCTGAGATATTTGCATCATCGATAACCACAGTTGACATACCAGAAGGCTGGAGGGTGGATAATATGGTGCCATTATTTAAGAAAGGTGGTAAGGAAAAACCAGGGAACTATATACCATTTTTTAAAAAATCACACAACCACCAGATTTTAGTCCAACAGGTTTATTTGAAGACACACAAGCTTTCAGAGTCTCACTCCTTCAAGTGTCAGTGAGAAAGTAGCATCAGACACAGAATTTATAAGCAAAAGATCTAAGGGTCATAGAATTAATGCGGTGTTAAACAAACCTAAGATGGCTGATGATATTTAATTGGTTAGAAAGGATTAATATGCAAATTCCTGAATTTCTTTCAAATTATTGCCCTGAGATAACTAAAAGGTTTAATGAGTTCCCTCTGTGGATGTAATATAGGATGCATCTGCAATTATAAATCTGCAAATGCAAATTCCCCCCAAAGGTGTGTGTGCGTGCGTGTGCATGTGTGTGTGAGAGAGAGATAGAGAAAGAGAATGTATGGTGTGGTGGGGTCACCTGTAGTGCAACATGAACCCAAGATCCCAGTTGAGGCTGTCTTCGTGGGTAGTGAACTGATTAGGGATCTAACAGCTATCTTAGGTTCGTTCGACACCACCTCAGTTCTATGACCCTTTGATCTTTTGCTTCTAAAATCTGTGTCTGATGCTACCTCTCTCACTGGCACCTGAATAGGGAGTGAAAATCCAAAAGCTTATGTCTTCAAATAAACCTGTTTGACTATAACCTGGTGTCATGTGATTTTTGATCTTGTCCACCCCAGTTCAACTCCAGCACGTCCGTGTCATACTTACTGTCGAGCCTGACATCAGTGGTGGGAAAGTTGTTAGAGAAGATTCTGAGGGAGAGGATTTGTATTTGGAGAGGCAAGGACTGATTGATTAGGGATGGTCAGCATGACTTTGTGCATGGGAAATAGTGTGTCACTACCTTGACTGAATTTTTTGAAGAAGTGACAAAGAATATTGATTAAGGCAGAAGTGTGTACATTGTCTGTATGGGCTTCAGCAAGGTGTTGAGCAAGGTTCTGCATGGGAAACTCCTGAGCAAGGTTAGATCATATGGAATGCAGGGAGAGCTAGCCACTTGGACACAAATTGGCTTGAAAGTAGAAGACTAAGGTCGTGGTGGTGGTGGAGGGTTGTTTCTCGGACTGGAGGCCTGTGACCAGCGATTTGCCACAAAGGTTGGTGCTGGGTCCACTGCTTTTTGTATTTTATATTAATGATTTAGATGTGAGTAGTAAGTTTACAGATGTCACCAGGTTAGATGGTATAGTGGACAGTGAAAAAGGTTATCTCAAAGTACAATGGGACCTTGATCAGATGGGCTGAGGTGTGGCCAGTGAAGCTTAATTTAGATAAATGTGGGGTGTTGCATTTTGGTAAGGCAAATGAAGGCAGCTCTTATGCACTCAATGGTTGTGTCCTAGGCAGTGTTGCTGAACAAACTGGACTAGATTAATTTAGGGTATCTGGTTGACATGGACAGTCGAACTGAAGGGTCTGTTTCCATTCTGTAAAACTCTATGATGCAATGACTCTAAGTGTTGCCATCAGATGAAGTGAAGCTAGGTGGAAATATTGGAGCAGATGTAATTCAACCATTGTTTTATGCGTAAATTGTACTGCAGCTCCTGATAATTGCACGTATGCAGTTAACTGTGGCAACCAGGTTGTGGCTGAGTTACCTTGCTTCTGCAAAGCTCCACCAATATCTAGCAGTGAAGGTCAGTGTTAAATATGTGAGAGGGCATAAAATTGGAAACGTAGATACCTCTACCCTGTAGTGCATACCCTCTAAACTCTACAGAAACAGTTCAGGCTTGTGTGAATTCCAGTGTAATTCCAGTTAATAGCATGGTAATTACTGCTAAGCAATCTCTGAAAATGAACTTTTACAAATGTGGAATCACATTCCTTTTGATTTCCTATTTTTCTTTCCTGTTCTTTTACATGATTGGGCATCTAATTCAGTATTCTTGCTGACACTTTCAAATTCAGACTTTGCTTTGCTCAGCAATGATTTTTCATTTTGATTGATTACAGAGATACACAACTGCTTGTTCTGCTCGTTATAGATCACAGATCCACTGAATGAAGCAACATTCCAGTTAGCCAGAGTTCAAAATAATGAGCAGCAGTTTCATATAGTTTTGTTGGAAACCACCCATTCCAACAAAACTGCCTGAAATTGCTTGAAGACTATTTTGAGTGGCAGACAGTTGAATTTATTTCAGCATATACCATCTGTCCTTCCTTTAAATTCTTGACTGCGACTTATCCAACAAACCAGTGGCGAGAGGAGAAGTCACTTATTGGATAGCTGCTGAATGGAATTAGTGGAGTCTGGCAGCCAGCATCCTCTGCATTTGAGAATTATCACCCTGGTAAAGAAAGAAGGTTAAGTATGAGTTAAGAGTAAGACCTAATGATGTTAAGATGGATATTTTATGTCTTGAGGAGCAGGTATGCCTTGGTTGGCAGCATCCAGAAGAAAAAAAAAAATCAAGGTTACCAAAGAGTTCAGGAAGGATCAAGAGAAGAGGCTGGAATAGTGTGGGTTTATTTAATAAAGGTCAAAAGATCATTTTCTATGAACGATGTTAGAGTGGACTCTACCAGGAATGCTAAGACCAAGAAAGTGGATACTTGCAATCTGGAAGAGAAAGGCTTCAAGATGCTTGATGAAATAGCTCCACAAGAGCTATCCTTTATTTACACATGGGGCGTCCTTGACGCTGCTCCAGCTCTCTTAGAACCAACTGTCAGAGTGAACAGAAACACTCACATTCCCATTTATATCTATCAGTTAAAGCTCCCTGATTGGACCTTGGACCAGTTTGACAACCCAAATCAGGGAAATCTAATTCCATGAGGTCCACCTGCTTGGCCTCATTACAATCACAAGACTTGAAACCTGGGGAAACTGGAGAAAGGCTACTGTGAGTCCTGAATCTGCTTAATTTTCTTTATTCATTCATGGGATGAGGGTGTCAGTGGCTAGGCAGCATTTATTGCCCAGAGGGCAGTTAAGAATCAACCACATTACTGTGGGTCTAGAGTCACACGTAGGCCAGACCGGATAAGTATGGCAGTTTCTTTCCCTAAAGGACATTAGATTAGATTCCCTACAGTTTGGAAACAGGCCCTTCAGCCCAACAAGTCCAAACCGCCCCTTGGAGCATCCCACCCAGACCCATCCCCCTATAACCCCTGAACAGTAGGGCAGTTTAGCATGGCAATCCACCTGGCCTGCGCATCTTTAGACTGTGGGCGGAAACCAAAGCACTCGGAGGAAACCCACGCAGACACGGGGAGAATGTGCAAACTCCGCACAGACAGTTAGCTGAGGCTAGCTGGTCCCTGGCGCTATGAGGCTGCAGTGCTAACCACTGAGCCAGTGAACCAGTTGGGTTTTTTTCAACAATTGACGATGGATTTGTGGTCATCAATAGATTCTTAATTCCAGATATTTTTAATAACTTTCAATTTCACTCTCTGCTGTGGTGGCATTTGAACCTGGGTCTGCAGAACATTATCTGGGTCACTGGATTAACAGTCCAATGATAATACCACAAGGCCATCGCCTAGGGAAAAGCAAGAGCAAAAAAAACTAACACACCCTCTACCTTCCTTTCCTAGCATATTGATAAGTTGATATTGGCTCTTCCATAACTGTAAAATTTCATTTCACTTTAACTACACCAAACCCTGTCTACAACCTTGCTGGCTGGGTAACCTTTGATAGACTTCCTTATGCAATAATTTTCTGCCATGTTGGTTAAGAAGTAGAGAAGATTGCAGGACAAGGAGAAGACACAAGGGTCTTAGAAAAAGGCAGGGAGATATAATGAGATGATTGATTGGGGTGAAATGAGGGGAGAGAAGGGTTTATAGGAGGAGAGGAGCAAAGGGGAGAAATGAAAGCGAATGAAGGATCAGTTCCTGAGGTGAAGTGGAGGAGATCATAGAGAAGAGGAGAAAACTAGACCAAATTGAATAAGGGCAGGAGATTTAAGGCATTGAGGAGCTGAGATAATGGTATGAAATGAGAGAAGGAACTTTAAAATATGATTATCTCTGACAAGCGAGAATCTTAACACTTCCCCTTGACATTTGTCAGTCTTGCCATGACTGAAATCCCCACCATGTAGATCTTGTTGTCACCATTGACAGAAATCTAACTAAACAAGCCATTAAAAATGTGTGGTTGTAAGAGCAAGTCAAAAGCTGGGCATTCTGTGGCAAATAACTCACCACGTAAATCCTAAAAGCCTGTCTGCTATCCACAAGTCAGGATGTGATGGAGTAATTCCCACTTTCCTGAATGAATGTGCTTCTCATAACACTTCTGAAGCTAAGAACCTCAGCAGTATCTGTGATAAAGTCGTTTGCATGATTAGAATTCCATCCATTACTCTAAACATTTATTCCCTTAACCATCAGCACACTGATAGCACTTTGTGCAATCCACAGGATGCACTGCAGCAAATTGTCAAGGCTGCTTTGATAACACCACCTAACCTACAACAGTCATTACCTAGAAGGACAAGGGGTGCAGGCTCAAATACCTTCCTGATTTGGAAATGTATTGTCTGTCTTTGAATGTCACTGTGCCAAAATCTTGGAACTCTCTTTCTAACAGCACTGCGGCTGCACCCAGATTACTTAGGCTGAGGTGGTCCAACAGAAATTGGGATTGGGTAGTAAATGCTAATTTTGCTGGTGAAGCCTATGTCCCATGAATGAATATGAAAAAAAATTATTGAAATAGCTTTCCTTTTTTTCTTGTATATCTCCCCACCCCCACCCGACCTGCTGTCTTTCTTATCATGAAGTCAAAGAGTCGTACAACACAGAAGCAGACCCTTCAGTTCAACCGGTCCATGCCCATAGTAATCCCAAACTGATCTAGTCCGACCTGCCTGCGCTTAGCCCGTTTACCTCCAAACATTTATTACTCATGCACTTTTCTCCATGTCTTTTAAACGTTGTAACCATACCTGCATCCTTTGGAAGTTCATTCCACACATTAACCACTTTGTGTTAAAAAAAATGTCCCTGGTCTTTTTTAAAATCTTTTTCCTCTCACTTTAAAAATATGCTCCCTTGTCTTGAAATCCTCCACCCTAGGGAAAAGACATTTGCCATTCACCTTATCTATACCTGTCTTGATTTTATAAACCTCTATAAGGTCACTCGTCAATCTCCTATGCTCTGGTGACAAAGGTCCCAGCCTATCCAGCTTCTCCCTATAACTCAAATCCTCCATTCCTGGCAACATCCTGATAAAGAGTTCATGGGAACTGCAGATGCTGGAGAATCCAAGATAACAAAGTGTGAAGCTGGATGAACACAGCAGACCAAGCAGCATCTCAGGAGCACAAAAGCTGATGTTTTGAAGGGTCTAGGCACGAAACGTCAGCTTTTGTGCTCCTGAGATGCTGCTTGGCCTGCTGTGTTCATCCAGCTTCACACTTTGTAATCTAACATCCTGATAAATCTCCTCTGAACCCTCTCTAGCTTAATAATATCCTTCCTATAACAGGGCAACAAGAATTGGAAACAGTACTCCAGAAGAAGCCTCACCAATATTCTGTATAACCTAAACATAACATCCCAACTCCTACACTCAGATGTCAGAGCGATATAAGTAAGCATCCCAAATGCCGGCTTAACCATACTGTCTATATATGATGCAAACTTTCAACACTACCCAAGGCCCTACTTTTAATTGTATAATTTCTGCCCTTGTTTGTTTTACCAAAATGCAGTACCTTGCATTTACACAAATTAACTCCATCTGTCACTCTTCAGCCCATTGACCCAATTGATCAAGATATCTTTGTAATCTTAGATAACTTTCTTCACTATCCACTATACCACGAAAGTTGGTGCCATCTGCAACCTTACTAACCATGTCTTCCATATTGTCATCGAAATCACTTATATAAATGACAAACAAAAGTGGATCCAGCACCCATCCCTGTGGAACATCACTATCACAAGCCTCTAAGCCATCATCTTGCCTTCCTTTCTCTCCGTACTGCAGTAGAAAACTGTATATGAACTTGACTTTGCCTTTGTAATTTCCTTGGCTAATGATTAGCTTATTGTTAATTAGCAAATCTTACCTAATCTGGGAAGTGAAAAAGTAGAGTTGGCTATGGCATAAGAGTTTCTTTGAAGTTGTAGCCAAGTGGTTAAGAGCTATTGTCGGCAGTAAACTGTAGTTATAGCTTGAACAGCTTAAATATAAAAATTCTGTTATAAATGTGAAAATGCAATTTCATAATTGAAATGTGAAAATTTAAAATGTAAAAATTTTAAATGTAAAAGTTATTTGCAATTGCACAATTCAGATTACTGTTGGTTGAAAATGTAGGTTCAGTCTCATAAGAAATCATTTTACAATCTTAAATAACTATGTTGGTGAAGACTCATCATTTCTTTTGTACCACAAATGCATTGTTACATGAAATGTGACTAAAAATAAAGCAAATAGTTTTCATAGTAATACCAATGTCAGTTTTCAAAAGCATAACTGTTAGCATTGTAGAAGGTCACCGTTTGTATTTTTCAAAAGTGATGGGCTTCCTAAATGAATCAATTGAAAGGGTATAAAATTTAAATCCTGATGGCTTTTGTCTGAATTTATATAAAGGAGGCCAAGTATCACACAAAATGGTTTTTAAAGACTTCTATTATGGCAGTTCCTTTCCATTTGTATTCCTGTTACTCTAACCTTACCTGTCCGTTAGTCGTGAATTAACGATGAGGTTTCCCACACCAGTGGTACTAGTGCTGAGTCAAAGATTATGATTGGTGTGGTTGCTTAGTTAAATACAAGAGTACATGGTTTGACTGTGCTGCAAGCAGGAAGCCGTCCCTGGTGGAAAAGTAGATCAGAATTTTGATGTTATAACTATATACAATGCATGACACACTTTATTTTCTGATATTTATTTATGGAAATTATACTGACAGCACTTTCTTGTCAGCAAATTATACTGCATGTTAATAATAAAACAGAAAATGCTGAAAATATTCAGCAGATCAGGCAACATGTAGACAGAGAAACATATGATTAGCCTTTTGTCTCAGCTTACCAGTTACAATGAGTAAAAGATATCTTCATAGCCTCTTTTATTTGTCTCATTAAGATTCATTTTGTAGATAACTGAGATAAGCATACGGATGATATTAAAATGGAGTAAGGGTCTGTAAAGTTGCCTTAGGGCAAACACCTACAGGAAAGAAGGGCAAAGATGACAGAAACAACATAGTGGTTATTTCTTGAGTGAAGTCTTTTGCTATTCACAGGTGAAGATATTTTTTGTACAAATCATATCACAGTGTATTATCTTACGTCGAGTGTATATGTTCCCTGAACTCAAATAATTTGTGAATATTTGTTTGTCTTAGGGCAAAAACCACTCAAAGAAACTTCGTAATTATTATGCTGGGCATCAGTGTGTGGCTACTCCCAAACTGACTCATTTTGTAGATCAACCAGGCACACAACTTCTCACACCAGCATCCCAGGTAATGTAAATAAATGCTATTAGTAGAGAACATCCAGATCTAGAGAAATTGCTGAAAAGTATAGCTGTTATTTGTTCCCTGCAAAGCTGTATAATTCATTTGTCACCACTTTAATTGAATTTAAACTATGCACTTGTAGCATGAGCATGTTGTCAATTTTCAACATTTGCTACACCTTGGAAAACAAAGAACTTGCCCTTATATGTGGCATCTTTCATGCAGTCAAGATGTTCCAAAACTCCGGAGACCCAATGAAGCAGTAGGTATTAAAGTATCTAACATGTACAGAAAAGATTCTGAATAGCGTGATCAGCAACTAAAACAAAGCAACATTCATGTTTGTCTTATTTTAATCCCTCGTTCACATTAGAGATAAACTACTGTGCTTCAATACGCAATAAATGTGTATGTTCCCTCTCCTTTTAGCGCAGGCATCTTATAACTCTCAAAAGAGATCAATCTTTATTTTGCTGGTTATCTTAAGGGTCTTCTTATTAAGACAGACCAGCTATAGTGTGGTTACACTTTTTGGACCACAATATGGGCATTATAATGGGCTGTTTAGACCGAAATCTAGCTTGAGTAACTAAAAACTACCGTGCTGTACTCGTAACAACCCAGTCTCGATAGCCTGCCACAATGAAGAATTCCCACAGATTCACCCTTCTCTGAGAGAAAAAATTCCTCCTCATCTCTGTCTTAAGAAGGCAGTTCCTTAACCAGAGAATATGACATATAATCCAAGGCACACTCACAAGGTGAAACACCCTCCCAGTATCTATTCTGCCAAGGCCCCTAAGAATCCTATATGTTTCAATAAGGTCATCTCTCATTCGTCTCAGCACCAATGAGCACAAGATTAATTTACACAGCGTCCCTTCTTAAGAAAAATCCCTCCATATCCGGAATCAACCTAGTGAACCTCCTCTGGACTGCCTCCAATGCTAGTATATCTTTCATTAGATAAGGCGACCAAAACTATTTAGTGTTCCAGATATAATTTGACTAATGCCTCTCATATTTTTAGTAAAGAATTTTTTTTAACATATTCCATTTTAAGATCAATAGTCCGTATGTCCTTCCTATTACCTATTGAACTTGAATGCTAGCTTTTCACAATTCATGTGACTCCAAAAGCCCCTTGCAGTCTTACCTAATCAGCTCTTCTATTCATATGCTCACTTGCATAACCTCACTTTATATTCCATCTGCCAAGTTTTTGCCCACCCATTCAACCTGTTTGTAGACTCATTGTGTCATCCTCATTGTTACCCTTATCGATGAATGTTATTTTCCATTCAGTCAGGATCCTCCAAGACGGGAGGTCGTGTGATACTGGCCACTGCAAACGATTACTGCAAACTCTGCGATGCTTCTTTTAGCTCCCCAGCTGTGGCACAGGCACATTATCAAGGAAAGAACCATGCCAAGAGACTGCGGCTAGCAGAGGCTCAGAAATCCAATTCATTTTTGTATGTATGCCGACAGTTGAAAATTCTATAACAGGATATTTAATGTGTTTTTTATATGATATTTGCTTTTTGCTGTATCATCCTTTTTGAAACAAGTAAATAGATAATTCACCTCTAAACATAGAATCCTAAATAATTTTTGTTTCAATGATAGGCATCTAAATATCAGTTGTTTCTTTTACTGTCTACAGACAAAGGTGATTCTTCCTCAGCGTTCATCCTCTACATACCTTAGGACAGGCCTATCATCCAACCGGCAGTCAATCATTGGAACAGTGCCCTCTTGGGAATTTTGAATTTTTAGTATTTGGATCTCCACCCCACTCCCCCAACTGCACATTGCAGACAATGCCATTCCACAACAATTTTTTTTCTCATTCTGGCTGCAGTTTCGGAGCATTTTTACACTGTTAGTAGGAACAGTTTTTGTAAACTAATCTATTTTGATTTTAGCTATTTCCAGTCTTTGAAACTATGGTACACTTCTCATCCCAGATACCTTCATTAGAATCTTTCACTCGAGAAATATACTGAGATTCAAATTTTGTAAGCAGTAGTCAAACTTTTTCCCTAATAACAGAAAAGAATTTGAACACTTTTCATTGGGAATCTAAATCTCTGCAATCTAATTCTGAAAAGAAGTTTAGATAATTGCTGAGAGAGTTCTGTCTTTTATAGAAGACATTGAACATAATTGTGATGCTGACCTATTTAAGGGCATTTGTGTGGAGAAATGAATATGACTATAAACAAAGCCACTATTGCTTCCAGTTGTCACATCTTTCTCCAGCTTGTTCACAAAAGCCATTTTTTTCTTTAATGTATTTTTCCAGTCAACCTGTTCAGAGATGTTATTACACACTTCCGGAGCAGGTGGGACTTGAACCTAACCCTCCTTTTCCAGGGATATGGACACTACCACTGTGCCACAACTAAAACCATAATATAAGGAGAAGCCAAAAAACATTCAGTACGATGTAGTTTTGGACTATGAAGTAACTCCATGGAGGCTAGTATCCTATCGCCAAGTCACTCTTTATTTACACATGAAGAGTCCTTGACATTGATCCAGCTCTCTCAGAGCCAGTTGTCAGAGAGAACAGGATGTATGACGTTTTTGATCTTATCTGTCAGCAAGGGCTCCCTTATTGGGGCTGTTATTCTGGTCCAATCAGGGGAATCATAATCCATGAAGTCCACTGGCTGACCTTGCTACAATCACTACAGTCTATCTGCCACACAATTGCATTGAGTAATTTCCAAGCTATTTTTGACTTAATTTCTTATAGAGGTAGAACCCAAGAACTTTTTTCTGATTTGGGAGCTGTGAATGACTACAATTCACACTCATGATTTAAACATACCTTTGAAAAGCAGTAATCAACCTTACACATATGGATTTTAAAAAATTGGTATTTGAACAACACAGGCATAACCATACTTGCTATCTGTCCCTATTGTCTCGATGGGGCTGTCTCCTTGAACCTCTGAAGTTCTTATGCATCATAGTAATGATGTGTGGGCAATTCCAAGATTGAGATGAAGGTACGCAGTATGATTTAAAGTAGGTGATTTTGTGAATTGGATGGGATCCTTGATCTCATTCTTCTCAGTGTTAGAGGTCCCATGTCAGGGAGGTGCTGTCACAGTGTCCATCAGGTGTTCAGTATATCAACTTCGAGAAATCCTTAAGTTGAAGTCCTGCTTGAGGGTCAAAACTCCCATTTATAAATAGCTAGAATTAGGTATAGTATGCCATCTGGTGAATACAGCAACCTTCCTCATCTGTCAGAAAAAACAATGCTTCGTTGATGAATGTGAGATAACAAGGTGTAGAGCTGGATGAACACAGCAGGCCAAGCAGCATCAGAGGAGCAGGAAAGCTGACGTTTCGAGTCTAAGCCCGAAACGTTAGCTTTCCTGCTCCTCTGATGCTGCTTGGCCTGCTGTGCTCATCCAGCTCTACACCTTGTTATCTCAGATTCTCCAGTATCTGTAGTTCCTACTACCTCGTCATTGATGAAGGTTATCTTCAAAAATTTCATATTGGTTTCAGCTACTATTCTAATATATCTACTATTGCAGTATTCATTCTGCATAATCTGATCTGTTTAGTGATTTCGGCATTCTTGTATCCATTGTAATTTTTCTAATTTACAAGCAATGAGAAGAGCTGAGTGTAAATTGTATTTGGCATCTTCTATGTAGATTCAAATTCTATTGATGTGTAGTATTTTTGCAATATCATGACATGGATTTCAGATTTGTCTTGAATAGTATCAAATGGGGCACATATCATGCGCCCAGCCCATATTTAGTTTCATTAAAATCAATGAAACTAAATATGGGAAATAGCATTTAATAGGTGGGTGAAACTTTGCCAGTTTAGTGCAACTAAACTCCCAAGACATACCTTTTTCTCCCTGTACAGCTCAATTTTGAAGGTTTTGTAATTAACAACCTCCTATAAGTTTTCATCAATTTCCTTTATGACAAACTGCTCTTTGAAAAGCAGTATGAAGGGATGCAGGAGTATTATTATGAAAAAGAAAACATACTGATTTATGGAAGGCCAGCTTCTGCTTCATCTGTTTATTCCACGTCATAGGCAGGTTCCCTGGTCTAATCAGGACCTCTACAACAGTGTTTATTTCCTCAGTATTTGAAAAAAAGGTTTTATGAATGGCTTTGAACCATTGTTTACTTCAGAGTTGAGGAGCAGCTTCTTCTATATTAAGAAACAAATTGCATGACAGGCTAGATGCTAAATTGTGGTATTTGTACTTGGAGCTTTGCTGTGATAAATTCATGCAAATTTACAGGCAGAAAATATTGTGAACTTCTTGAAGGACGTAACATAATCTTGCATAACATAAATTGTTTGCTTCTCATAAACAATTCCTGTTGGTCTTAAAAAAGTTAGCAGGCAAGAACAGGTTGCTTTTCTATCTAATTCTTCATAAGCTGAGCTCACTGTCTCAGAATGCAGTTAAACCCATCATTTTCCATGATCTGATAGTGATAATTTAGTTGTTAAGAGAAACAAACTCAAATCAATGTTTGTCAAGTAATTTTTAATATAGAAAATAAGCTCAAAACATTCACCACCAAATGAATTATACTTGTTTAATGGTGTGGGATTTATAATCATGTATTATTATATTCTAACAAAATACATTTGCAATATTTATTTCAATCAAGCCTCAAAGCTAGTAATATCACGAATGACTGAAGACATATTCTGTGTAAACTTACTGCATTTACATTTTATAGGATTAATTGTGAAATGAAATAAGATCATTTATATTTTCTGGTAATAAAACTTGAGATTACCACTTCATAAAGCTAAGGACCATAGAATGTTTATCTTTGTGAGAAAAGGTCAGTTCGACACAGAAATCTCAGTGTGTTAACATCGATATAGATATTTTAGATTGGTTTTGAGGGAATAGATTTGATAAAAGTGAACACCTTTAATAAATAGTACTGTGAATGTTTATCCAAAACTACTCTGTTGTAATTTGATTCAGAAGACTGTAACCTTAAGTCAAAGTAATTCTGTCTCGAAATACTAAGGTCATTTTTGTTGTTGGCGTATAGAGTAATGCTGGCAGGGCTCCGTGTATTGCCTGTCCTTTGTTGCCCTTTGAGAATGGTAACTGTTTTTAACTGCGTGTTTTTACAAGAGCGATAATTAAGACAAATCAGGATTTTTTTTATCCAACAACAGTGAAGGGATATTGCTAAATTGAGAGAAATGTCCAATGAGGAGAAATTGAGTCGAGTAACCCTACATTCCCTCAAACTAAGAAGAAGTAAAGGCGATTTAATTGGAATATACACGATTCTTAAAAGATTTAAGAGTAGATTTTGGATGGATGTTTCCCTATTTGGACAGTCTAGAACAATGAGTCAGAATAACGTTTTGACCGTTTAGGACTGTGAGTGAAGAGGTTTCTCCTAATCAAAACATTGAGAACTCCCTTCCCACAGCTTGAGGCTCCTCAGTCATTGAATATATTCAAGAAACATATTAATAGATATTTGGGTGTTAAGAGTTGTGGGGATACTGTGTAAGATGGTGGAGTTGAGATAGATGATTAATCATGATCTTGTTGGATGACTGAGTAGACTTGAAGGGCTAAATGACTTATCCTTGCTCTTTTTTCCCCTCTGCTGTTATAATGATATATGCCTAAGCCAGGATACTGTGTGATTTGGAGGGGAATTTGTTTGATGGTGAAGATTTCAGGGTTAGGAAATGCTGTCAAAGTGAGCTTGTGAGTTATGGCAGAACATACTGCAACCACGGTGGTCCAGTGATGAATATCAATTGCACAGGAATTGATCAATAGGCAGCTCTCTTCTGAATTGTTCAGTTTATTTCCTGTTGCTGCTGCTTCAATCATCTGAGAAAATTGTGGACATTTTATCACACTCCTCATTTGAGATAGTGAAGAGGTTTTGATGGTTCATGAAGTGAATCACTTAAAGCAGTATACTGGATTCTTCCTTCTCTTGTAGCCACTGTGTTGACCTGATGAATCCACTTAGCTTTTTTGAGTAATGGTAATCCTCAAGATATTGATTATGTAGAAATTTGGCAATTGAGTAGTTACTGCTGTGAGTCATGGTTGATGGCTGACTTTTTTTTTGCTAAGGTGGTCATTTCTAGTATTTATAAGATATACGTTATCTGCATTTGTCAGGTCAAGCCTGGATGTTATCCAGGATCATACTGTAGGCAGGCATGGGTTGCTTCATTTACAGAGCCATTGTGAATGGAGTTGAAAGAAAACATTAGGATCAACAGCAAACAGCCCAACTGCTGACACTATGATGGAGGGGAGATCACTGATAAAGCAGCTGAAGATGATTAGGCTGAGGATCTAAGGTATGTGAAGGAAAAACAAGTAAGGAAGAAATTAAGACCACACCTCCTGAGTAATCTTCCTCATTCTTGAAATGTATTTTATTTTCAACATACCTTGCACATATGCTCCTTTACTATTTCTAAATCTATCTCAAATATATTTATTGTTTAACACTGTTATCATTTTCTTCTCTGAGTAGTGATCCCTTCAGTTCAATCTCATAGTATGGAGGATTGGACTGTAGGCAAACCTTTTTGTTTTAGAGTACTGAGGGAAATTAGTTGACTGTTATGATTTCAATAAGCATAAAACCCCTCCAAGGGGCACTGGTCTATTGATTTTTACCCCCTCTCCCAGAAAAAAAAGGCATATCCTAAGGTACATGGTGGATAAACTACATTTGAAGAATAAGGAGGACCATATCCAAGGTAACTAATCTTACTTTATATTTATCTCCAGCATCTTGAAGGTATTAAACAATAAAAAGGTATTTTGTTAGTTTGCTTGCTAAAACTGACGCTGATTATCATTCATTATTAATGTAGAATCCATATTAATTCTTATGAAGGCCTACATTTCAAAAACAATTCCAGTAGTAGCATTTTAAGTTAAACTCATTGATCTTCTTGTTAGAAAAGGATGATTTCTTTTTCTTAATTTGTAGTAAATTCAAGTATCAGATGAAAACTGTGTACTCATCTAGACTTTAAAATGATTTCATCAAAATGTCAGTTATTGTGATTGGTAGCCTACAGATGTAGCTGCATTAGGCTTTGTGTAATTGCAATATCTGTAAGTTACCTTCCTAGAGATGCTCTCCTTCCCTTGGGCTTCAGTGTGCTTTTACTCTTCCCCATTACACTGCCATTTCTGCATTGATGCACACATGAAATCAAACCTCTGTTCTTTTGAAAATGGCAATTAAGAGCAATTATGTTTTAAATTGATACAGAATTAATCTAGTAGGCTGAAAACACACCAAACACACCAGACATGTAAATGGTGAATTGCCAATATTTTGGACTTCTCAAATATAGGAAAGTAATTTGAGAACATTTTAACCTGAATAACAGGCACACATGAATGATGATGGGAAATGGGAAAAAGCTTTTGCAATAGAATGTAAATTTTGCTAATCAACTGCTTTAAGAATTCTGTGC
This sequence comes from Stegostoma tigrinum, assembly GCF_030684315.1. NCBI lineage: Eukaryota > Metazoa > Chordata > Chondrichthyes > Orectolobiformes > Stegostomatidae > Stegostoma > Stegostoma tigrinum. The sequence goes on along the minus strand of NC_081367.1, from coordinate 36,684,291 downwards.
TACACATTGAAAGAAGTTATTCATTATATTTTTTCAGGTTATACTTTTGTTCACATTCTAGCAGAAAATCTTTGTGACCATGTGATTAAATATCTCATTATTTTGTGAATTACCTAACAGTTTAAATGAAATTTATGATCTCAGCTTGGCTTAATGGTAGCATTCTAACTCTTGAGTCAGACATTTGTGGGTTGAAGCCCCTCCCCAGGATGTGAGCACATAAACAACACTTAATTACTGCAAAAAAGGAATGTTGCATCTTTTGGAAGTATCATCTTTCAGTTAGAACATGAAACCGAGGATCCTTCTATTCATCTGACTATAAAAATGCCTGAAAGCAATGCTCCAAATTAACTGTGATAATGGGAACTGCAGATGCTGGAGAATCCAAGATAACAAAGTGTGGAGCTGGACGAACACAGCAGGCCAAGCAGCATCTCAGGAGCACAAAAGCTGACGTTTTGGGCCTAGACTGAAATGTCAGCTTTTGTGCTCCTGAGATGCTACTTGGCCTGCTGTGTTCATCCAGCTCCACACTTTGTTATCTTAGCTCCAAATTAACTGCCCAGTAATTCACCCTTAATCTGCATTCCTGAAAAACAAATTTAAATGATGTTGCTGATTGTGAAATCATCAGAACTACATAAATGCAAATTCGACCAAAAATTTATCAGTGTGATCAACCGTATCACAAATTGTTTTTAAATGTAGAATGAAATTGGGCTGGAATAATCTGATCAGGAAATATTTCAACTGGCAGCACTTTATTCAAATACATTTTATGCTGTTATATTAACCACTCAGCTTTGATTCATTTTAATAGAACCTCCTGTTAGCCTTTCAAATCTAAACAAGAAAGAAATACTTGCACTTATATAGGATTTTTTAAAGACTTAGGCTGTTTCGGAGGGTTATACTGTCGATGAAGTGCTTCTGAAATGTTGTAAATTAGGACAATCAGCAGTCAATTTGTGTTCAGCAAGCTTCCCTAAACAACAAGATGATAATGATTAGACACTCTGTTTCCGTGGTGTTTTTGAGGGATATTATTTTCTAGGATATCAATACTAATTCTTTTGCTAGTCTTCAAAATAGTGGCATGGGATCTTTTACATTCACTGAAAAGGTATAAGGGATTGTGCTTCAAATTAAAATCTGAAAAATAGAACCTTCAACAGTGTAGCTTTTCACTGAAGTGTTCATCTATTTTTTTTGCTTGGGTCTCTGGAGTGGTACAACATCAGTTTAGCATAGGTTCACACCAATGCTAAAATAGTGAAGAGCAGGTTTTTAGACAAACGTGTATTTGTAACCTACTGCATCATTTTAAAGCCCAGAACATTTATCATAAAAATACAGTAATCCTCCTGATCACTTAGCGATCATATTCAATGGTTCTGTCAGTCATAAGGAAGCAAGAAGGCTTGATCCTAATTTTCTTTCAGTGATCTCAGCTGGATATTGTCCAGTGATGGGTAGATTAGCCAAGGCACTCAGCTTTAATCGTTGATCACTGACCCGTGCTGTGCAGGATATGATAGGGACAGGATCACAGTATTTGTAGTCAAACAGCCCACAAATATTCACTCTTAAGCCCTGATTTTTTCAATTTGAACTTAGATAATTGCTTTTGGGATAAAGCAGACAACAAAATGTAATTGCAATCTTTCTGTCTGGTTTGTGTTTGGTTGAAAAGCATGGAGATATGAATATTGGTGGTGATTCTGCATCAGCTTGGTTCTGGTTGGTATGGCTTACTTGGTCTGTTTTGAAGTGATGCTGTTCTAGGATTGCGTGCCGTTGTATTTTCTGTAATCTTAAATTTTATGCAGAAACTTTCAAATTTAGCATCTTTCCAGTTTATCCATTATTAAAGTCTGATGAGATAATACTTGAATTGAGCACTTTTAGTTGCAAGTTTTATATCTTCCTTCATTTGAAGAGGTATTTAATTGAAAATTGTATTGTCAGTTTCTAAAATTGTAAATTGTACTTGTTCAAAGTTCAAAGCTTTGCAATTGCTGAATATTCTTATCAGAATAAAATTAAAAGAGGATTGCTATGAACTATTTAAACAAATTTTGCACTTATTATATATTTGACAAACAATTATCATAACTTTGCAGAGAGGCAACAGAGCTCACAAAGAGAAGACCAAGGAAAGAAGGGAATGAATTTAAAATTGTGCCAAATCGTCGCAATCTACATGGAGTTCAAAACACACTAGGTATGTACTATTTTCTGTTTAAAAACTTGTTAAATATTTGCTAAATAGAAATTTACAGCAACAAGACAGATAATTTTAGTCATGTTCAGTACATTCGAAGAACTCAATTTTTTTTTGATCAAATATCTTTTGCATCCACTTGAAAAGGTAGTTAGGCATTGGGTTTAATGTTTCATCTGAAAGGTGGCACTTCTGAGAGTAATCCCTTAAAACTGCATTGAAGTGTTAGCCTAGATTAATCCCTGGAGTATGACTTAAACCTTTACCTTCTGATTTTGAGGTGAAACAGCTACCACAAGGATGTGGCAGACATCAAACACTTGCAGAATTCAGTTTGACAGGACCATAGATTTTAATTTGGTATTGTTGAAGGTAGCATTGTTAAGATTTTGGTTTCTTTTAATGTTAGTTGCAAATATGAACAATAAATTATTGGTTGAATCCCACTTTGTTGACAGTTCCTGTCATAAATATGGGTGTGGACTGAGAAATGAGAGGGAAATAATTGATAGTAAAACTCTACTTTCAAAAGAAATTGGGGAAGAAGAAAATTATAATTGTAAAACATGCTTCTTTTGAATGCCCCTCTTTTCCATGCCTAATTTTCTTACCTTTTTTTCTTGCTCAGTTAATGATTGCTACATTGATTGTGTGGATCAATAGGGTATTGACAATACTCTAGGTCTACACATAAGTAGGAATTTTTCATGAGATCCTGGACAATGGATGTCTGCTGGTCTCTCATAATGAGAGTGGGGAGCCCAATCCCATTCTCATCTAATACCTATAAGATAATACCTATAGGATAAAGTCATATGGTTATATCAAGCAGGAATTGAGGCTTTTTTTCTACATTCACCTGACAGTTCTAAAACCATATCTGATAAATAAATTATAGTTATTCCTATCTGAGGAAAAATTAGTCAACTCAGTATGTGTCTTAGATTGGATCTAGAATATTACCATTATGTCTTCCTACCATTGTGGGCAGCACAGTGGCTGAGTGGTTAGCACTGCTGTCTCACAGTGCCAGAGACCTGCATTCGATTCCACCCTCAGTTGACTGTGTGGAGTTCACACATTCTGCCTGTGTTTGTGTGGGTTCCCTCTGGGTGGTCTGGTGTCCTCACGCAGTCCAAAGATGTGCAGGTTAAGTGATTGGCCATGGGAAATGCAGGGTTGCAGGGATAGGGTAGGAGCGTGGGTTGAGGTGAGATGCTCTTTGGAGGGTTGGTGTGGACACGATGGGCCAAATGACCTGCTTCCACACTGTAGGGATTCTATGATTAAGGCAAGTGATTGACAGTTTTCAATACATGCTGACTTTGAGGTCTAAGATGTAGAAGCAAAAGAAGGCCATTCAGTGAAGTGTGACTATTCTGATAATTCTCAAATCCACTCCCTCTTCTCTACAACCCTTGATTCCCTTGCTGATTAAAAATCTGCCTGAACCTTAAATATACATAATAATCCAGCCGTGACACCACCCTGGAATTCCAGGTTTGCTATCTTCTTTGAGAGAAGACGTTTATTAAATTCTGCCAAATCTTATGAAGGAGAGGAATTTATATTATACTACCAATAAAGTTACTGAACATTGGATTATAATTGGAATTACTTGATTATATAAATGAAGCAGGCCATTTGGACTAACCATCTATACCCATGTTTATGCTCTACATGAGCTCCTCTGCATCTAACTCTGAATGGCATACCTTTTGTTGCTTTCCTCTTTACAAGCTCATTTAATTTTTCATTCAAAATGTATTTTTCCCATTAGTGGTTCTTATGAACATTGGCCCTTTGATATGTCATTGTACTTACTTCAACACGGTGGCTCAGTGGCTAGCACTGCTGCCTCACAGCACCAGGGACGTGGGTTTAATTCCACCCTCGGGCAACTGTCTGTGTGGAGTTTGCATATTCTCCACGTGCCTGAGTGGGTTTCCTCCCACAGTCCAAAGATGTGCGGATTAGGTGACTTGGCTATGCCAAATTGCCCATCGTGTTCAGGGATGTGTAGATTAGGTGGGTTACGGAGGGATGTGTCTGGTTGGGATGCTCTGAGGTTTGGTGTGGAGTTTTTGGGCTAAAGGGCCTGTTTCCACACTGTAGGGATTCTATGAACCCATGTCATGGAGTGGCTTTTTATTCCACGTGTCAACCCATAACTCATACTGAAACCAGTCAATTTGGGTCAAAATTGCTACATTGGAATAACTTGTAGAATGTTGACGGATCTATGCCAATGATGCCAGTTTGATGGTATTAGGACATTATTTGAAGATGACAGGCTTTTGATTAAATAAGGAAGTCTCATGGCAGTAAATATAATTTCCAGTTGTTTACATTTAACACAATGTTTAGAGTTTGAACTCTATTACAAGTTTGTAGTGAGATATTTTGATCTATTGCAAGGCATCTGATCCTGTGGAAAGGGTGCAGAATTGTTTGAAAGGATTGAAACTTCTCACATGTAGATCTGCAGTGATTCAAAATATGCTGTTATTTGATTCAAATAGAAACTTTATTATGCTAGTAGTCTTCACTTACCCCATATATTTGTTTCATGATGTGGACCTGCAAACTGGTTAAATGTATTAATAACATTAAAGTAGGAAGGCAATAGAAACAAAAGGCACAACAATGGATTTGTGAAAGGGCTTACATTGGCAATGCAGTTCCAGTTTTGAAGATGGGACACCGTACCCAAGATCTTAATTCTGTTTTCCAGCAATTTCTGCTTTTGTTTGTGAATGCAATTTGGAAGTCTGGTGACAAATTATACATCTACCAAAGCTAACTTTAAAATTTTGTGTAAATAATGGATGCAAAAATACGATAAATAATATGAATTATTGCAGAGACATGGATTCAAATTCAAGCATAATAACAGATATGTCATAAAGGCCCAACTTGAACATGTATTATGCTCAATTTTGATAACTGTATCATACTTCCACAAAAAAAAACTTACAGAAGGGAAAATGTAATAATTAACAAGTTTGGTCACAACTGTTGACAGAAAAATGAATAAATTGAAGAATCGTAAACTCTAATTCTAGAACAGAGGTTGTTTGTGGCATCTTGTCACATGTTTCTCTAAATTATTCAAGATCAATTTATGTTAATTTATCATTATTTAGGTCCTTACTCTAATCCACGCTCCCGACAGCGGATTCCACGTGACTTAGCAATGTGTGTGACACCAAGTGGACAGTTCTACTGTTCCATGTGTAATATTGGTGCCAGTGAGGAACAAGAATTTCGGCTTCATCTTGAAAGCAAATTGCATAAGAGCAAGGTGTCAGAGCAACGATATCGCAATGAGATGGAAAATCTTGGCTATGCATGAAGCCTTGGAAATAAATGCATCTTGAAACTTTGAAATGGTTATAATTGTTGATGATACATTCACAATTTCTGTATAGAAAACTTAAAGACTTGATCATTAAGAAAAAAATCATAGAATCCATTTTTTAATTGTACAGAAGTTTGCTGTTTAATGTCAAAATGTACTTTGAATTCTCTTCACATTTTAATTTAATGTTTAATGCTAATTTGTGTCTAGAAAACCTCCATCTGTTGCTAAGATTTATCCCTTAAAGGGATGTTTGTGAAACTGGTTACATGCTGCTTCTGCAGATGGTTGGTAGCATTTAAGCGATGTAATATTTGTTTTTCTCATGGAATATTTTCTAACAAAATGTTCAGCTTTCTTGGAATTTTAATGTAATTTTAAACAGTCTCTTTAATATTCAATTTCCTTTTGATTTACAGTCTATAATGATCATCTGCAGTTAATTCAAAAGGTGATATACAAATAAATGTTCAACACTGAATCATTCATCTATTGTTGAATGATTTTTGTATAGACAGTTTCACCATTAGTCTCCCTGTGGAAAAAATAGATACAAAAGTACAATAATATGTTAATACATGTTGTTTCAGTTTCTTTAATTCATTTTTAAAAATTTTGTTTGAAATGTGTTAATGACACTATTGTGGAGCAATGCAAACTTAGAGTTGATAAGCTTGATGATATGTTGATAAATTAACAAAATTAAAGCATCCTTGAATTTATGTTATTATATTAACATAAAATGTATATAATTGAGCTTTTTCACAATTGGACTCAGTAATTTAGCCACCAGTTGCATTATTTGCATGCATACACGACCAAATGGTCTGCATCAGAAAAATTAAAGAATGTTGCTGTTGTTCTTGTGAACCTTGAAACCATTTGGTATTTTTTAAAAGGATCTTAATGATAATATGCTCCCTTTAAGACTGATTTCACTGTACCATATCTGACAAAAATAATGCACTGAAGGCTAACTTTAAAAATAAATAATGAAGGCCAAAATTATGAAAAAGTTATGTATGCTATCCTTTAGCAAGCTAGTCAGTTTAAATCTCTGCATTTAGTGGATAAAATCCTTTCCAAACCTGAGATAAATGACTGAGTTTGTGTCAGAGTTTGAGAAAGGTAAGTTTGTGAATTATATTACGGAGAATAAACCTAGTAAAGCTAAGATAAGTAATAATGAGTGAAATTGTCAATTGTGTGACATATGCTGCAAAATTTACATTTTATTGATGAAAAGAAGTTATTTTCCTTAAGCAACCTTTTTATATTCTGACCTTTACCCCCCTTGCACCAGCTACAAAAAAAATTTCCAACTTTTAATAAAATTAACCATCATGCATGAATGTTCCTTCTCAAATTATAATTCACTTGCTTTCACAATTATTGACACTGTATTTTTTTTTATAGAAAAAAATAGTCAAAATTGTTTCAGTCGCCATACCATGGCATACATATATATTTTTCCTCAGGTTAAATTGTGTTAAGTTTTCCAATCATTGTTATATTTTTCTCTATGTGAAAGTTAGTCTGTTTTAATGCCTTAAAATTTAAAAGATAATCAGATTGAGCCTTAGATAATGATGTTGATATGAAAAAATTACATTTATAAATCAATTTGTGTCCAGTACATAAGTGTCATTATTTGGACTGTGGGTTGTAGCCAGTGATACAATCTGCCAGCTAACATTTCCATTTCAAACATGGATTCACTTCTGGTCTTAACTTTTAATATTCTGCCTCATTAATAATTTAAGTTCAACATGAACAGTTACAAAATACCACACAGAAAGGACTCAAAAATAAATTTGAACATCAGTGACATTTTGAAGACAGTTTGATTTATAAGATATGTATATTTCACAAAAAGCATTTTTTCATAGTTTTTTACCACACTAAATCACAAAAGTAAAAATGTGAATTTAGAAGAACAAAATAAAACCATAAATGCTGGACATTGAAGACCAAGCAGCAACTGTGGACAGAGAAACATAATTAACCTTTCATCAAAACTGGAAATATTTAAAGATTTACAATCCTGAACAACTCCTAAATCACCCCCAACAGACTTTCCTCTTTATAATGTCACTGGTCCATGTACGTGCTGTTGACATCTCTCCTGTGCCATTCTCCCCACTGTCCATGCCACCCAATACTTGGTAAACCACCAAAACAGCAAGTTCACTTGTGTTACTGCTCACAAACAGGCATCGTCAACATTTGGGAAATCAAATGCAAATTGGATGACTGCTTTGCAGAACATATCTGTTCACAAGCTTCTTGTCACCTGCCATTTTAATACTTTGTCCCACCATGGGACTGACTGTTGCTCCCTTGCTGTCCCAGTGAATCGATGTAAGCTTGAGAATATCACCTACTCCACAATTAGGCAGTTTATAGTTTCCTGATTTTAACATTGAACTCAACAAATAAATAGACATATACAGTATTGAAACAGGCTCTTCAGCCTAACTTGTCCATTCCGACCAGGCTTTCTAAACAGCACCAGTCCATTTACCTGCATTTGGCCCATATCCCTCTAAATCTGTCCAAATGTCTTTTAAAGGTTGTAATTATACCCACCTCTACCACTTCCTATGGCAGCTCGTTCCATATATGCACCACCTGCTTCATGAAAAAGTTGCCCCTAAGTCTCTTTTAAATCTTTCCCCTTTCACCTTAAACCTACACCCTCTAGTTTTGGACTCCACTACCCTTGGGAAATGACCTTGGCTATTCAGCTTATCTAGGCCCCTTGTGATTTGATAAACTCTAATATTTTCACCCCTAAGCCTCCTATGCTCCAGGAAAAAAAGTCCAACATATCCAGCCTCTCCTTATAACTACTACCTCTGCCCTATTTTGTTTTCTTTTGGATGACAAAATAATTCTACTGTTTCCCATTCACACCTCGTCTAGACCAATCTTTTGTTTCTTGTTCAGTTGTCATTTTCTATTGCCTTGCATCATCATCTCCTTTATCATTTAATCTCCTGCTTTTCATGTGTCAGAGATGTTCCTTTTCATTCCTACACTCCCTCTTTGTGCTTAAAATCTGTTAAAATCTGTTTTTCCAGTTCTGACAAGAGGTCATTGATCTGAAGTATAAACTGTGTGTCTTTCTCTACACATACTACCTGATCTTCAGAGTATTTACAACACTTCCTGTTTTATTTTCAAACTTCTAGCATTTGCAGTATTTTTCTTTTGTCAGAATGAGTTGTTGAAAGTACCATTGAATTTCTTTTATTTGACAATTTTACAATATGCTTCTAAAGCACTTACATTTATGGAATAAAATAATTTGTTTTTTTTAGTTGCATTTACTTGTGATTATGTTTTATGCCAATGTACGAATGCCAAAACAATCTAACTGAAGCAAAATTGAAACCTGAGTGGTCATTCAATATTTTTCCTCAAATTCCTGTACAAGCATTTCCTTCTCTAAGAAAATATGCAAAAGCCCAGAATCTTTAGGTATTTGTACATTAATGTAGTCAGCATAGATTAATTGTATACCACAGACAATATACCATCTTGGCCCTGCCTACTCAGGAACAATCGCATCTGATGGCATATGTTGTCCATTCAGTCAAAAACTCTTTGCTACAGCCTACAGTTCTAATTCTATATTCAACCTGTATTCAAATTATTTTTAAGTGAATTATTGGCACTGCTTCAATTAATTTTGTTTCACCTAGAACTTGAGGAAAAGAAGAATTCTGATAACCTTGGCACAATTTTATGTTCATCTTTGTCTCGAATTCTGACTCATTGAAGATAGATAACAAGATTATCTGCACCACCTGCTGCTCCTATCATTTGAAAGACCTTGATCATATCAACTATAAATGTCTTTGCGAATAGGTTTAGATTCATGAGCTTTTTCTGGTTCATAATTTAGAATCTTAAGTCTCAGAAACATCAAATTTATCATACTGAAATTGTCCCAGATTGTCCAAATTGGAAATCCGGGTGATTTATCAGCTAGTTTGTCTGTGCGATATCAATAATGCCCTCTTTCATTAGTTTCTGGCGCATGCCTTGTTGGAAGTGACTAATAGCTCTGTGTGTCCCAGAGTAATACAGCTAGGCTTCCACGGTTCTGCAAACAATAGCACTCAGCTGCATGATGAATTGCATGCTATCCTTTATTTTAAAGAATCAAGCATTTATCTTCTAGATAAAATAATTTCTGCAAACCTCTGCATTTGGCAATGTGGATGTACCCTAGAATATGTTGGAAGTGTTGTGGGAAAAGTTTGGATTTGTAAGTGCTGCTGAACCTTCACAAGGAGGACAGAGGATTAGTTGGCTTATTCACGAAGGGATTATACAAGATATGACAGAAGAAATCGCAGTAGCTCTACGTCTGCAGCATGACAGAGATGAAATAAAACCCATGGAGCACTATACATACCCTCCCATCTTAGAGCCAATTTATCTATTCTTGACTGGAGTTTACTCGGAAGATCAGCCAATTTATCCAGTATCACAGTGTGTAAGCCTGTTGATGGTCTCTTGTATGTTCTCCCATTGAGAAATTCAGAATCCTTTACATGCAAACTCATCCACAACCTCATGATTTCTGAATTAATTAAACTTATCCCCAACTTCACTTGCAGCCCACTGTTACCTGGATGCACATGTGCTGAACCAACCTGAGAATAGCAGCCTCGTTTTGTGCAGTATCTAAACAGGTTACTGCAAATGTTATTCTTTTCTTCCCTGGGCTGCTGTAGCTTAATAAAGTAGCTTGAGCTGAGGAGGAACATAAAGTATGGCTTGGAAGATGCAGCGTTGTTGTCTCCTGTCAGTTGTAGTCCTTTCACTTCTATGTTACAGCATCTTGTTCTGCAAGCAAGGTGGAGGAATGTCAGTGATTTTTCAGTGTTACATTTGTGTAATGTGCTGAATGGCTGTTAGTATGTGGAGGCATTGACCGGGGAGAGAGAGTCTGATGTCATTATTAGACCTGTGAGGTTGAGGTGGAGCTTCTGGATGTTTGGCCTGAGCCCTGAATGCTGCTGAATGTAGCTGGGTAAATGATGAGGGTGTGGTGCATTGAGAGTTCATGGTATTGTTCATAGATGTCATGTGAACATGTATTCACTGACATTATCCTTCATGATGGATTAAATTTCTTGAGTCTTTGTTGACAAGTCTTGCAGTTGATTCGCCAGACCTACCTACTTCCTGTTCCAGCTGACATTGGTCTAAGAATGCCTCCTAGCCTGTCATGGAACCATGACATCTTCCCTCGTCAATCTTCATAGTCCTAGTTCCCACGTTTAAAAACCCCAGCAATATTCTTCAATACAGCTTTTCTTTAAGAAGTACCAATTGGCATTAAGAAGAGTAGGCTGACTGCTTCCTTACATGTACCTTCCAGCAAAGCACTCTAAAAGTGGTTATTATGTGTTAGATTGCTATATGAGGAAATGAATGAGAAGAAATCCACAATGTTCGAACTGTACACAATAAGAATTGTCATCCTAACAAGAATTGCCATCTGGTGATTTAGGAAAATGTTATAATTTTCATTTTTCTGTATCAAACCCAGTCCCCCACTAAACACATATAGTCATTTTTCAGAGTAACTGAAAGCCAGTTATTCAGAAATTTTAATTTCTGGTCATGATATTATTAAATGAGCAGGAAAAATTGTTCGAGCTCATTCTTTATAAGTCACTGATCTAATGCAAAATGTATAAGTAGATTTGGTGAGATCAGACAACACTGATATTGCTTGCAACTACTGCAAACTTCCTGTCCTTGGCTTAGGATTTCTTCATAGCCTAAAACATCAATTTGTAATTAAACTAACAAACTACTTTGGTGTCCTAAAGATGTTAAACATAAGAAATAATACAGATCAGAAGTGCCCTTCAGCATGTTTCCATTTCCCTTGACTTTTTCTTCCATGCGTGTGTGAAAGGTTGAACAGCAAACTGACTCTAAAGTAACAAGAACAAAAACAGAAATTGCTGGGAAAGCTCAGCGATGCTGGCAGGATTTGTGGAGAGAAATCAGTGTTAACGTTTCGAGTCGAGTAACTTCAGAACTTGGTCACAGCGTCCGCAGTTTCTTCTGTAAAACATTACAGAAACAATTGCAATTCACAGCATCAACACAAGAGGGCAATGTTAGACAACACTATCATTTTAAAAGAAGCCAAATCTTATTTCTGCTCTATATTTGCTATTGTGTGTTGTTTCAGAAAAAAAATCTTTAAAATCTTAAGCTGGCAGATCCTTGTTTTTCTACTATTAATTGAAAATTGATCCAAACCTAAAATAGAAGCAGAATGTACTGGAGAATCTGAACAAGTCTAGCAGCATCTGTGGAGAAACAGTTAATTTATCAAATCCAGTATGACACTTTGGAATGAGTCAGAATGAAGAAAAGCCATATTGGACTCAAATGTTAACTCAGCTTCGCTCTCAACATCTACTGAAAGGCTACTGAGTTTTCCAGCACTTTCTGCTTTTATTTCAGATATCTAGAAACCACAATGGTTAGCTTTTATTAGAGTCCAAATCATATCTTCTCAGATTCATATTTTACTTGTTACTGCTTACACAGAATGCAAAGACTCGTAGAATAATTACAACACAAGAGACCATTTGGACTATTGTGTTTGTACCAGCTGTGTGAATGAACAACTGAACTATGCCAACACCTCAATTTCCCCCCAAAATGCCTCCAATCTTTTGTCTTCAGGTAGTTATATAATTCTCTTCTGAAAGCCATGACTGAATGTGAATTAAGCATACTTTCAGGCAATGTATTCCAGATCTTAACCACTCATTGTAAAAAAAAAGTTTCTATTTGCATTAGCAAAAGAATCATAAGAAATTATGTTAATTTGGGCTCCTCTCTTTCTATCATTAGGTACAGCTTTTGTCTATTGACTCTGTCCAAATTACTCATAGTCTTCTCTCTTGTAAGCAGAACAACCCCACCTATCATTATCCCTCTATAATTTAAATATTTTAATGATGTGAGAAATTGTGAAAAGAATGCTCAAATAGTCAGATGGTTGTACTGAACTATACTGAAATTGTTAGAAAAAAAGTATGCCTTTGAACATTTTCATGTTGCACCCATCAGGTCAGTGTTGCAAGAAGACCAAATCTCAAATGAGAACAACAATTTACAATGCATGTGAATAGGATGCTGATTTGTTGATGATTGAAGTCTGAATTGGGAGAGGCCCCATCCTTTGTAAATGCAAAGAATGTGGCCACAAATTGCACCTTTCGTTAAAAGCTTACGAAGAGATCTTGTGGTACAGTGAAACTGTCCCTACCACTGAACCAGTGGGACCTGCCTCAAATCCTATCTTCTCCAGGATGAATCCTAACAAGATTACATCTGAACAAATTTATTAAAAATATTTTACAAGTGTAAGGAATAGACATCCCCTGTGGTATTCTCCATGACAATGCCTGTACCAATCACGGATCAACTTGTCTGGTTTGAATTTGTTGACTTCATTTCTATTTCAGTTGGAAGACCTGATTACCTTTGTTATATCCAGAGCCTGGGAGAGTTTCCCCAATTTGTTAAGGTTCCAGATGGGACACCTCAAATCATTAAGATGCCAGAGGAGGAGGGATAAACAGACTCCCCTTTTTTGTATTTCACCCACCCCTTTTATTGTTCACAAAGTTAATTTAAAAATGGATCCACGTGGATATCTTTCTTCCAGATCAAATTAACTTATGTTTTAAAGGGAGATAATTTAACCAGCTTTTATGAGTGAACCAGAAGTCAATTCATTAATGACTAAATGTGAGAAGAATTAGGAACACAACACTCATACATACAGGTTTGAAATAAGGACCGAATCCAAAAAGATAAAATGAATGAATGGTTTTACTTGAACGAACGAATGAATGAATGATTTTATTGTTATGTGCAGTTTACAGTGAAAAGCTTCCACTATTGCCATGATCCAGCGTCATTTTGAATGGTTTAAGAATAAAAAAAAATACAGCTTAAAGAGAGTCCATTACCCTTCCATCACTGCTTCACAAACGTCAGTGTCAGACCCAATAACATTGAAGCCACTGTTCCTCAGGCGCCAAGTTTGGCCACTGAGCCTACCTTGCCAATGTCCCCTCCGCCAATGTAGCAGCCTATACAGGATCCCATGCTCACCCTCTGTCAGTACCTCCTGATACTGCTGCTAGGCTCCCACTCTGGGCTTACCAGCCACCTTGCCACTGTGTACACAACAATGATGTACGGATCAGTCTCTGATTTTTTTCATGAAGATTGGACAGTTGAACATTGGTATTGACATTGGTAATTGACCAGTCGGTAGCAAGATTCTTAGTTTTGCAGGTTGGTTGAGATTCTGCTAATCTGATTCCTTTCAACCTAGACAAAGTTCCTGTATTCAGAAGAGAGAGCTCTTTTGTTTCCGGTTTCATTTTGTCAGGCTTGCAGAGGGACAGAAACAGATACTGAGAAACAAAGCATGGTGGAGGAAATGGATGTTTGTGGATCTGGTGTCAATCAAACAGGCTGCTTTGTCCTGGATAGTGTCAAGTGTTACGAGTATAGTTGGAGCTGCACCCAAACTGGCAGGTGGGGAGTATTCCATCACACTCCTGCCTTGTGCCTTGCAGATGATGGACAGTCTCCGGGGATTCAGGAGGTGAGTTACTTGCCGCAATATTCCTCACCTCGTACCTGTTCTTGTAGCCACTGGGTTTATGTGGCAATTTGAGTTAAGTTTCTGCTCTATGGTAACTCCCAAGGATGTTGACTGTGGGGTTTCAGTGGTGGTAACATGATTGAATATCAAGGAACAGTGGTTAGATTATCTCTTATTGGTCATCGCCTGGTATTTGCATAGTGCGAAATGTTACTTGCCACTTCTCAGCTCAAACCTGGAGTTCTCTTGCAGAATTTGTCAAAATCTCAGCTGTGTACACACTCTCATTTAATTCTGTCTGTTCAGCATCTTATCATAGACATCTCCTTTGCTTCCTTTGAATTCCAATGCTTTAAATTTATTGGGTTTTCCCAATTCTAACTGCTTAATTTTGCCAAGTCCTATTTTGATTTGAGATTCTAAAGTCTTTTGCATCTTCTCCTCTCTTCTCCATCATTAAGTGGCCAAGTCTTCCACCATTACTGCATTATCCTTGGAACTCCATACCTGAACTGTTTCTCTTGTTCTATCTCTTTCCATTTTTAGAAGCTTCCTCAAAATTTACTTCTTTCAGCAACTTTCATAACCATTCTGGTATACTTCAGTAAGTATTTCCCCATGATGCTCAAATCTGTTGGAGGAATATTACTGCAAGTTGATTTAGCTTGATTTTTGAAGTATATCTATGTTTCTTGTTATATTTTAAAGGTACTCCTGGTTTCAAAGGAAACCATTTCCAGTAAACCACATCTAAAACAAACGTGTATGTCCTTCTCTTTCCTTAGGTTTACGTTTAGTGTTTCTAAATGATACTGCAATTGTAGAAAAAAATCCAATGTGAAATGTAAAAACTTAGTCATTAAATTTAGCAAACATTGGGAGAGTCTGTATCCTACACGTAGTCAGGAAGTTGCTAGACAGCTGTGCACTGTGAGCTGTTGGCTACATTCCAGGATAGTTGTCATGAGCAGCAGCAGACAAATAATATTCTTGCCAAGTAAGGTCTTCGATGACATTAGTATAGATTCTCTGTGCTGCTGAATAGATGTTTTCTCTTTTGGAGTTACTGAGGCCAAAATGGTTTTTATAAACCGTTTGTTTTGCTAACTCAGTATTCAGTTAAATTGCCCTGAAAATCATTGGAACGTGTTAACAAAAGTGAAAGATCGCATTAGATCAAATTAAGTGGCTAAAGAAAACACAAGAAAAGCCTGAGGACTGGGATCAATTTAGAATGCATCAAAAGAGGACCAAGAAAAGGAGTTAGAAAAGGGGAAGAGAATATAATGTAAATGAGCGAGACATAAAAGTAGACTGTAAAAGCTTATTTAAGTACATAAAAACAGTAACTAAGGCAAATGTGGGCCCACTATAAGTACAAACAGGGGACTATTAGTAGAAAACAGGAAAATGGCAGACAAACTAAACAATTGCTTTGCATCTGTCTTCATGCAAAAAGATACAGAAAATCTCTCAATCAGGAGTACAAGTTCAAATTCAGGAACTAAAATAAATTAACATTGTATAAAGGTAGTTCTGAAAAATTAGATTAATGGTTGGTAAGTCCCCTGGGCCAGATGAACTTCACCCCAATGTGTTGAAGCATGTGACTAGTGAAATATTAGACTCTTTGGTAGTTATGTTTAAAAACTATGGATTTTCAAAAGGCTCCTGTGGACTGAAAAATAGCAAACATAGACTATACTATTGAAGAAGGGAAGAAAATGGAGTATAGAGAACTACACACCTGTTAGTTTAATGTCAATAGTCTGGAAAATGTTGGAATCTATTATAAAGGACGTGATAAATAGAAAGGAGGGGTAAAATTTAGCAGAATCAAAATCGATTTATGGTAGTAAAATCACGTTTGGCAAACTTGGAGGTTTGTTTAGGATGTTATTTCCAGCATAGACAGAGAATAAATTAAAACAGTGAGTTTTCAGTGGGCTTTTGATAATGTCAAGTACAGGTTAGTAAAAATAAAGAACATGGGATTGTGAAAATGTCCAGTATTGAATAAGAATTGTTTAACAGACAGAAAACAGACAGTAGGAGTAAATGGATCATTCTTAGGATAGCAGGCTGTTATTATTGGGGTAGGTAGCACAAGGGTCAGTGCTGGGTCCACAAATATTCACAATCTACACAAATGATCTGGATGCAGGGACTTATTGTAACATTTCTAAATTTATTAATGATAGGAAACTTGGTAGGAAAGTGACTTGTGGGGAGAATGTAATGTTTGCTGTATTTGCAATTGAGGGTCACCAGATTAATCCCTGGGACAGTGGTACTGTCTAATGATGAGAGATTGAGGACAGAGGTTGTGTATTTCCTAACATTTTGAAAAGTGAGACTGACCTCATTGAAACTTACAAAATTCTTACAGGGCATCAGAGGATGGATGCAGAGGTTTCCCCAGCTAAAACCAGGGAACATCATCTCGGGATAAGTTTTAGGTTTAATTAATTTAGAGATGACGAGAGATTCATTGTTTCAGGACTGTAGAAGCCCAATCATTTAGCGTGGTCAAGTTGGATATTTTGATATATTTTTGGAGTCTAATAACATCCAAGGCAATGGAAATAATAGGGTAAAGTGACACTGAAGTAGATTATTAGCTATGATCTAACTGAACAATACAGAAAGCTTAACAGGTTGAATAATGTACTTTTCTTCCTAATGAAAGCAGGCCAGTTACAATTGGCTGAACCAGAAGTACTGTGTTTCTATCTCCTAATCAGATGTAACAAGCAAAACAAAATCATGTCAGAATTTGTCAGAGCAATGTCTGATATACAAGTGAAAACAGTGACAGGATTATGCGATATTGTCTAACCAATTTAGGTACAGGCACAACTTTGATGACAGCTGTCAAAGCAAACAAACTTAACTTCAGAATTATTTTGTCTTCATGCCAGAATTATCAGCAGCATAAAATATACAGCAGTTCCAAGATGTGTAAAGAAAGTGATCAATGTTTAATTTGCTTCAGCAAACATTCTTATCTTGCTTTCTACTGCAACATAACAGAAATATGCAATGTCTTAGTGCTTGGATTCTGAGAAGTTGGGAGGATTGGAATATAGCAGTATGGTGCTCCTATTCCTTTCCACAACACTAGATCCTCCATAAGTAGGCAAGTGCTCTACTCTTTATGACCAGCACATTTGAAATCAGCAGCTTCATATTATTTAAGTCACAACATGCTTTCTAACATCTTCATTTTAAGGTAATCCACTATTCCACCAGTAATTGATTCAGAAGAAACAAATAGTGGATGCGGGGAGATCAAGATGGTCTTCTTGAATGTCGACATGATGTTCAGTGTGGAAGATCAGGACTCCAGCTAAGAACACGTATAATAAATTCCTGCAATCCACAGCAATCACAGGGCATACCATCCAAATATTGAGATAGATTTGGAAGATTTCATTATATGAACCAACTCATTTCATTGTTTGTTGGATGCTGCACAAGCTTTCCCTGGAAAGAGTGAAAATCATGAAGATCTGGAGAATGAAGATCCCAGGCAAATTTGGATGACACAATAGAAAATTAACACCACTTGACATTTTGCCCAGGGATATGCATTCAGCCATGAAGTCTTGTATTTTCTATGTACCTCATAAAACTCATATTTGTGCAACCTGATGAACCAATGTTTGCAATATTTTCTGCCAGGATTATATTAGGTGTCTGACTGCTGCAAGTGCCTAAAAATCTCTTAAAATGAAAATAATTCTTGACTATTGGTATTCATCCAAGCTTTGTGGAGAATCTGCTGCAATTGGAATACTTTGACTAATGTGTTCCCTTGCTCACTCATACCAACACAGCTGACTTTCACATGCCAAGAGACATTCGCACTTGCCCTATTTTCAGTCTTTTCAAAGCACTTTTATTTTTAAATCTAATACAGAGTATTAGTTCTAATTTTCTGCTTGAATATGAACTGATCTGCTTATGTAAACTTTGATTAAATATTACACGTCCTTTTCCCACCTTTCAGAAGACTTTTCAAATTTTAATGCTGACCTCATTTGTGTTAGCTTTTTAGATTTTTCTGTTGCACTTTGTTTAGTGCTTCTGTGAAAAAAAAAACAAGTATTCAGGGCTGTTAGAGATAATGGGAACTGCAGATGCTGGAGAATCCAAGATAATAAAATGTGAGGCTGGATGAACACAGCAGGCCAAGCAGCATCTCAGGAGCACAAAAGCTGACGTTTCGGGCCTAGACCCTTCATCAGAGAGGGGAATGGGGTGAGGGTTCTGGAACAAATAGGGAGAGGCGGACCGAAGATGGAGAGAAAAGAAGATAGGTGGAGAGTATAGGTGGGGAGGTAGGAAGGGGATAGGTCAGTCCAGGGAAGAGGGACAGGTCAAGGAGGTGGGATGAGGTTAGTAGGTAGGAAATGGAGGTGCGGCTTGGGGTGGGAGGGAGGGATGGGTGAGAGGAAGAACAGGTTAGGGAGGCAGAGACAGGCTGGGCTGGTTTTGGGATGCAGTGGGGGGAGGGGAAGAACTGGGCTGGTTTTGGGATGCAGTGGGGGAAGGGGAGATTTTGAAGCTGGTGAAGTCCACATTGATACTATTGGGCTGCAGGGTTCCCAAGTGGAATATGAGTTGCTGTTCCTGCAACCTTCGGGTGGCATCATTGTGGCACTGCAGGAGGCCCATGATGGACATGTCATCTAAAGGATGGGAGGGGGAGTTGAAATGGTTCGCGACTGGGAGGTGCAGTTGTTTATTGCGAACCGAGTGGAGGTGTTCTGCAAAGCGGTCCCCAAGCCTCCGCTTGGTTTCCCCAACATAGAGGAAGCCACAAATGCCAACTCTCCGACACCTCCTCCTACCGCCCCCTTCATCATGACCTCACCCCCGAGCACCAAACCATCATCTCCAACACCATTCATGACCTCATCACCTCAGAGGCCCTCCCACCACAGCCTCCAACCTTATTTTTCCCAAACCCCGCACGGCCCTTTTCTATCTCCTTCCTAAAATCCACAAACCTGACTGCCCTGGTCGACCCATTGTCTCAGCCTGTTCCTGCCCCACCGAACTCATCTCCACCTATCTGGACTCCATTTTCTCCCCTTTGGTCCAGGAACTCCCTACCTACATCCATGACACCACCCATGCCCTCCACCTCCTCCAGAACTTCCAATTCCCTGGCCCCCAACACCTCATTTTCACCATGGACGTCCAGTCCCTATACACCTGTATTCCGCATGCAGGTGGCCTCAAGGCTCTCCACTTCTTCCTGTCCCGCAGGCCCGACCAGTCCCCCTCCACCGACACCCTCATCCACCTAGCCGAACTCGTCCTCACCCTCAACAACTTCTCTTTCGATTCCTCCCACTTCCTACAGACAAAGGGGGTGGCCATGGGTACCCGCATGGGCCCCAGCTATGCCTGCCTCTTTGTAGGTTATGTGGAACAGTCCCTCTTCCGCACCTACACAGGCTCCAAACCCCACCTTTTCCTCTGTTACATTGATGACTATATCGGCACCGCCTCTTGCTCCCCAGAGGAGCTCGAACAGTTCATCCACTTCACCACCTTCCACCCCAACCTTCAGTTCACCTGGGCCATCTCCAGCACATCCCCCACCTTCCTGGACCTCTCAGTCTCCATCTCAAGCAATCAGCTTGTAACTGGTGTCCATTGCAAGCCCACCAACTCCCACAGCTACCTAGAATACACCTCCTCCCACCCACCCTCCTGCAAAAATTCCATCCCGTATTCCCAATTCCTCCGCCTCCGCCGCATCTGCTCCCACGATGAGGCATTCCACTCCCGCACATCCCAGAAGTACAAGTTCTTCAAGGACCACAACCTTCCCCCCACAGTGGTCGAGAACGCCCTTGGCCGCGTCTCCCGCATTTCTCCCAACACATCCCTCACACCCCGCCCCCGCCACAACCGCACAAAGAGGATCCCTCTCCTTCTCACACACCACCGCACCAACCTCCGGATACAACGCATCATCCTCCGACACTTCCGCCATCTACAATCTGACCCCACCACCCAAGACATTTTTCCATCCCCACCCTTGTCTGCTTTCTGGAGAGACCACTCTCTCCGTGACTCCCTTGTTCGCTCCACACTGCCCTCGAACCCCACCACACCCGGCACCTTCCCCTGCAACCACAGGAAATGCTAAACTTGCCCCCACACCTCCTCCCTCACCCCTATCCCAGGCCCCAAGATGACTTTCCATATTAAGCAGAGGTTCACCTGCACACCTGCCAATGTGGTATACTGTATCCATTGTACCCAGTGTGGCTTCCTCTACATTGGGGAAACCAAGCGGAGGCTTGGGGACCGCTTTACAGAACACCTCCACTCGGTTCGCAATAAACAACTGCACCTCCCAGTCGCGAACCATTTCAACTCCCCCTCCCATTCTTTAGATGGCATGTCCATCATGGGCCTCCTGCAGTGCCACAATGATGTCACCCGAAGGTTGCAGGAACAGCAATTCATATTCCGCTTGGGAACCCTGCAGCCCAATAGTATCAATGTGGACTTCACCAGCTTCAAAATCTCCCCTTCTCCCACCGCTTCCCAAAACCAGTCCAGCCTGTCTCTGCCTCCCTAACCTGTTCTTCCTCTCACCCATCCCTCCCTCCCACCCCAAGCCGCACCCCCATTTCCTACCTACTGACCTCATCCCACCTCCTTGACCTGTCCATCTTCCCTGGACTGGCCTATCCCCTCCCTACCTCCCCACCTATACTCTCCTCTCCACCTATCTTCTTTTCTCTCCATCTTCGGTCCAACTCCCCCTCTCTCCCTATTTATTCCAGAACCCTTACCCCATCCCCCTCTCTGATGAAGGGTCTAGGCCCGAAACATCAGCTTTTGTGCTCCTGAGATGCTGTTTGGCCTGCTGTGTTCATCCAGCTTCACACTTTGTTATTCAGGGCTGTTGACTGTTATTCAGTGATCTACAGTAGAATAACACATCTCTATATTTCAAATAAATAATGTATCAGGTTGACTGTGATGTCTATTATGGTTTCATATATACCTTCCATGTCAAGATACTGGACAGTAGCTGGGAGTCTTGGAACGAAACCCCAAAGATGAATCATTATGTTCAGAGAAGGACTGGGAGATTAACTAATTTATGTTAGTCCAATAATTGCCAAATAGTGAAGTGGCAGTACCAACCTGGTAGAAGGAATACGAGAAAATGTTTAACAACAAAAAGAAATCACAGTAAAGGAATGTAAATAAAAATTGGATTTAGTTTTCTACCTTTGGCCTCATTTGTTTGCATACTTGGCTTTAGTTAGCAGGGTGCTAAGTGGAATTCGTCATTTAAAAGCCAACTAACTCTTGCCAGTAGTTTTGTTTTTGCAGCTGTGAAACCATGGTTTTGTAAAATGTAATAATTCATTTAATAAACCTTGAGAAAAAACTGTCATAAAAGTATTAATTAAGAAATTTTGGAGCACAATTGTCAGTGCTCGAGGTTTTTAGAGCATTCTATAAATAAGTCATAAATATGGTTCACTACTTCAATAACAACTCTAGTTTATTTCCAGCATTCTGCAACAGTTCTTGAAAAGTTGTTTTTTTTTGCCTCTCTAATGATTAAACTTGGACTATTTATTCTCTGCAAAAATGCTATATTATGCAACTAAAACTAACCGTTCCTTTCTACTTTACACATTTGATCTTACGCCCAGAAACGCAGTTGAGACAGCAGCAGAGTGCCAAGAGCTCTAACTCACTAGCAAAATATTGTGATTTCTCAGATTTTTTATACCAGCACCTTCAGGCAGTCTAATCAATTTCTGAGTAAATGGTTTTACATTTGCCCAAGTCATTAAACCATCTGGTATGTAACTGAGTGCACGGATCACGTTGTCAGTCTCTATTGTGTTGATGTGGCTGCTGTAGCTAGAAATGAATAACATTAAAGATTGGAAAATGTGCAGTTCAAATTAGCAGAGCTATATCACTGTTGAGATTCTTTTAAAGGAGTGTTCAAACAAGATCAGCCCAAATAGCAAAAAGGACTTTTTGTTTTTGACACGGCGCTGCATTACTTTCTAATTGATCACTGGAATGTCATCCTGTAAAAGTGTGATGCTTCATTTTAGTTTTGCACAATACTTTCTATTTAAAGAAATATGGTCAGTCATTAAAGCCTTGGTGATCAATGATGGAATAACCTCAAACTGTACGTTCCTTAGCATACAAACCGAGTAAAATGCCAAGATTAACATACTAGTGGCATACGAGAGAATGCTGATGAGCATGCACAGAGATGATACCTGCATTGACTGGCTGCCAGACAACAGCCTGGCTCAGTCACGGACCATGGAGGAGTCTGATTCCAACCTGGCAGAGGCCATTTTACAGATTTTTGGAGCCACTAATTGCAGCTCCTCCTGCATCGCACGGTCATCCTGCAGATCCAGAATGCTGTCCTTGCTGTTTCTAGGCTTGTAATAACCCTTGTGTTGTCTCCCCACAGCTCCCATCTCCCAACACTCTGACCGGTCAGAATGCAGCAACAGAAGTTACTTGCCATTTAAAATTTTTCGTTAATGATATATGGGTGCCACTAGATGGCATTTATTTACTTACTATCCATCCATAGTTGCTCCTTAGAAAGTGGTGGTGAGCTGCGTTCTTGAATTGTTGAAGTCCATTCACTGTAGGCAGACCCCAAAGTTATTACAGAGCGAGTTCCAGGAGTTTAATCCATGGAATTGGGTACCTGGCCCTTTAAATAACACTAGTACTCCCTGCAGCTTCATGTCGTTTGCAGACGAAAAATAAAAAGGTACCTTCATACAGGTTGCTCAAACGTCAGATCCATGTCTTATACAGCCAGATGAGCTATGCAATGTTAGGACAGCGTGGATTCAAGGTCTTCTGTCACGTCCAGTGGTCGCAACTGTATCCTAGGAAGCAGTAGTTGTCTCCACTATGTGAGTAGATTCGAGCTCTTTGTTTCCAACCACTCTCAATGAATCAATTCCTACTGCTCAACAGTATCATTTAGAAATTTGTTTTCTATGTGTATTGTATCATTTAACCATTAGGATGATAAATTTTGAAAGGATGAGCACCGCTCACTTTAATTAATAATAGCAGGTGATATCAATTTACGGGTTATACTGATTTCCTACTTGTTTTCAAAAAAAAAATTGGGGCTTTGCAGAGGGGGCATTACATCACAGAAAAGGCTGTGAACATTTGGAGTTCTCCACTAGAGATGTGGGTGCTCAGCTGTTGAGCATTTTCAGGTCAAATAGCAGCAGGAATTTTGATTCTAACAAAATCAAAAGATATGGGGACAGTGCAGGAAGGTGTATCTGAAATAGAAGAATAGCTATGATATTATTCAATGGAGGACAGGCCTGAGGGCCAACACCTTTCAATATTATTGCAATTACACTGAATTCATACAATTCACAGACAATGCAACCTGAGGACAGTCGGAATGACAATTTGTTTTACCATGATTTGGGTGTTTCCTAAAGTTCTTTCAAGACTGGAAGATTAAGTTATATGAACGAATTGCAAAACACCAAAGTCAATATTTGTACAGATGATAGTCACTGCCAGACATGAATTCCTCCTTTCCCCAAACCCCTCAGAACTTAAACAGCCAAGCTCATTCCTGGCTCCTACAATGTCTACAGGCACCAGCAGGGCATGTTTAATTCTGCCTGATTGATGAAGACGTAGTGGTGTAGCTAAAATTGCACTGTTCTCCTTAGTAGGGTAGTGAGCTGCAGGTATAGCGTTCTGGAGTTGTAGCCTTGTAGTAGTTAACATCTTCCAGCTGCCACTTTGCACCAAAAAATGAGAACACATTCAGTTGAGTTGAATTCTGACAGTTATAATTTACTGTGTTGCTAGCTCAAATTGCAGCTTTAAACCACACAGCCTAGCTTCCTGCAATGAGTTTAAATCTATCCTCAAGAATCTACACATGATCCTGTTTTCACATGCAACCACAGGTTAAGGTAAACTTTAAGTTTACCTTCACTAGAATGGCAAAACGCCACTACCCAGAATTAGACCATAAGATATAGGAGTGGAGGTAAGGCTATTTGGCCCATCAAGTCCACTCCACCATTTAAATCATGGCTGATGGGCATTTCAACTCCACTTACCCGCACTCTCCCCGTAGCCCTTGATTCCGTGTGAGATCAAGAATTTATCGATCCCTGCCTTGAAGACATTTAACGTCCCGGCCTCCACTGCGCTCCGTGGCAATGAATTCCACAAGCCCACCACTCTCTGGCTGAAGAAATGTCTCCTCATTTCAGTTTTAAATTTACCCCCTCTAATTCTAAGGCTGTGCCCACGGGTCTTAGTCTCCCTGCCTAATGGAAACAACTTCCTAGCATCCACCCTTTCTAAGTCATACATTATCTTGTAAGTTTCTACTAGATCTCCCCTCAACCTTCTAAACTCTAATGAATACAATCCCAGGGTCCTTAGCCGTTCATCGTACGTTAAACCTTCCATTCCAGGGATCATCCGTGTGAATCTCCGATGGACATGTTCCAGCGCCAGTATGTCCTTCCTGAGGTGTGGGGTTCAAAATTGCACACATATTCTAATTGCTAAACACCATGCCTCAACTAGCATATCTTGCAAACTATCTCTCTTAATTCTCAGCTTTCAAAATAGTCTGGCAAAAATTATTACTGGAACATAAGAAACAGGATCAGAAAAAGCCCCCACCACTGTTCAATTAAAAATAAAACCTGACTGCTCTTTCATTTCAGATACACCTTCTTCCAGTATCCCCTTTTTTCCTTATTTTTGTAAGGATATAAGCATCACCAGCAGTACCAGTGTTTCATGATCTCTAACTGGCCCTTGAACTGACTGGTTTGCTGAGCTATTTCAGAAGTCAGTGAAGTGTCAATCACATTGCTGTGAGTCATATGTAGGCTAGACCAGGCAGATTTCCTTCTCTAAAGGACATTGGGAGAATGGAAAACATTTTACATAAATGGATTATAGTTTCATGGTCACTACTGAGACTAGCTTTCCAATATGCACTAATGATTTAGAAGAGGGAACTAAATGTAATATCTCCAAGTTTGCAAAAGACATGAAGCTTGGTGAGAGAGTGAACTGTGAAGAAGGTGCAGGGATAATTCAGTGTGTTTTAGGCATGTTCAGTGAATGAGCAAATACATGGCAGATGAAGCAAAGTGTGGATAAATGAAGTTATCCACTTTGGCAGTAAAAACAGGAGGGCAGATTATCTGAATAGCAATAGATTTGGAAAGGGGATGATGCAACAAGACCTGACTGGCCTCGTACACCAGTCATTGAAAGTAAGCAAGCAGGTAAAGCAGGTGGTAAAAACAACAAATGATACGTTTGTATTTATTGATAAGATTTGAGTACAGGAGCAGAGGTGTCTTGCTGCAAGTGCACAGGGACTTGGTAAGACCACATTTGGGGTATTTTGTGCAGTTTTGGTCTCTTCTTCTGAGGAAAGATCTTCTAGCTATGGTGGGAATGCAATAATCTTTTTTTACTAGACTGATTGCTAGATGGGAGAACTGACATAGGAGGAGGCACTAAAACTATGTTCACCGTAATTCAGAAGCATGAAGGCAGATCTCATAGAAACTATTAAAATTATAACACCAACCGACAGAATAAATACAGGGATGATGTTCCCGATAACCTGAGAATCGACAACCAGAGTTGGAATGCCAAATGGTCAACTCCTACTTATTTTCTATTTATTCATAGAATTCAAATTTCACTACCTTCTGCAGTGGGATTTGAACCCACATCTTCAGGATACTGATATCAGCCTAGATAGTGGGATCACTAGTCCAAGATATTTCCAATACTCCACCTACTCATTTCCATTTGTATTTAAGATCTGTCGCTCTGAATGAAATATATTCAAAAGTTCAGCATCTACAACTTCCTCAGCTGGGGGAATTCTGAAGTTTCACAACCATTTAAGTGAACAAATTGAACATTATGCTAATCTTAAATAGCTGAACCCTTATTCTAAGACTGTGACCCCAAGTTCTCTACTCTATTGTCCCAGCATCTATTTCAACCCTAAATTCCTAAATCCTTTGAAAATTACATATGTTTCAATTAGATCACGTCTTATTCTTCTAGACTCTGGGGAATATAGGCCAAATATACTTAATCACTCCTCGCAGAACAATCCCTCAATTCAGTAATGTCTAATGAATCTTTGTTGTATTCCTTCTGAGCCAGGTTTATCCTTCCTTATATTAGGAGACCAAAACTGTAGATCGTACTACACATGTGGTCTCACAAAGGCTTTACAAAATAAGAGGAATACTTCCCTCTAATACAGCAGTCCCTTTGTAATAAACGCCAACATACTGACATTCTGCACTTGCATTTTACCATTTTATGATTCATGAGCTAGAAATTTCAGAAATCTTTGTGAACCAATATTTCTAAATCTCCCACTGATTAAATCAGTAGATCCTCAGATCTGTATGTTATTTATATATAATAAAATATTGTTCCCAAGTTAGTGGGAAGATTTGCAAGTAAACCATAAATAATAAGTTCTCATATAACAATGCAATATATTACTTTTAACATTTGGACTGAATTTTATCTATGTATTCTGAACCAATTATTCCCCATCCTTTATCCAATTTACTTGAAGCTAACAGTGGGTCATAACTCTATATGGGCAATACACTTGATTTAAAAGGCTGACATAAGATTAGCCATCCATTAACTATTTCTCCAACTTTTCAGTCCCATGGATTTTCTTTTAGATTAGTCAGAGTTTAAATGATATTTACTGGATCCTGCCAAACCAGCAAATATTAAAAGGATATGCTACTGTCTTTATTTGAGAGTAGAGGAAAATCAAACCTTGCACTGTTCCTTTAACTTAATTCAGTTCATCATAGAATCCCTACAGTGTGGAAACATGCCCTTCGGCTCAACAAGTCCACACTGACCCATACAGCATCCCACCCAGACTCATCCCCCTGTAACACACCTAATCTACACAACCCTGAACACTGTGGATAATTTAGCCAATTCACCTAGCTTGCACATCTTTAGTCTGTGGGAGGAAACCCACGCAGACAGGAGACAATATGCAAACTCCACACAGTCGCCTGAGGGTGGAATCAAACCCAGGTCCCTGGTACTGTGAGGCAGCAGTGCTAATCACTGAACCACCACGCTGTGAAACAATTTTAGGGAAGTACTAGTGAATAGAATACATCCCTTGTCACTTCTACTTTTCAAACTAAAACTGCATTTAGCATTAAAACTTAGCAGTCAAGGACAAAACAAAACTTATTCTTGCTTATTAAATAGGTAACTGAAAAGGCCAAATGAATAATTCTTCCAAGTCAAGTAATTTTGGACTGTGGTACCTAACACGGCAAATTGCATAAGCTTGGATCAAGCCAAGTGGAAATTCATCCTCTTGGGAAGACACTTTAGTTCTTTTTAAGAAGTGTTTTACAATTAAAGTAATTCCCTTTTTCTGGATACTCACGTATAGGTTTCCCTTAAATTCAGATATTCTGCAGGCCAGAAATGCTGATGTAAGATTTGAAGGCTTAATCGATAAGAGGCCTTAAAGAGCTCATACTGACAAAAGCCAAAATTACACTGACACTTCCGTAAAGATTACTCCCAATTCAAAACGCACTAAGCTGATAAATATCAATCTTGAATGTAATTGAGGGGAAACACTGTGCGGCATTTATTAGATATTGAAAGAAATGGACAGCTGTTTTGGTGTCAGTGTTATCTGATCTTGGTCACACAAGTATGAAAAAAGGGTGAAATGAGAGTAGCATGAATTTTGCTGCTGCTCCCAAAACCTGAGTTACAGGTTTTTCTTGTGAATTGCCTCTGGCTTTTATATAGCAGAAGCAGAAAACTTTCACTTAAAATTATTTTTTGAACTTTTATAGTCCAAAACAAATTCACAGAGGGAAAAAAACAGGAGGGAGAGGTTGTTTCTCACATGGGAGAGGTCTGTCCACCTTTTGTTGAATGGCAACGGCTCCAGAGAGAGGTTTTTTCCCTTTTTGCACGATGGAACTCTGAAGATTTTCTTTTTCAAATTCTTTGTTATAGATACTTAAATAACAACAGGGATCAGCATTTCTTTTCTCATCGTAATCAGTAACAAATGCCAAACGTGTTCACAGAAACCCAATTGTGCAGAAACAGGCCAACCAGCCCACACCAACCCTCTGAAGAGCATCCCGTCCAGACCCATCCTCCTACCCTATCGCTACAACACTGCATTTCCCATGGCTAACCAACCTAACATCCATGGACACTATGGGAAATTTAGCATGGCTAATCCACCTAGCCTGCACGTTTGCACCGTGGGATGAAACCGGAGCACCCGGAGGAAAGCCATGCAGATACAGACAGAATGTGCAAACTCCACACATCGCCCGAGGGTGGAAATTGAAGCTGGGTCCCTGGCGCTGTGAGGCAGCAGTGCTAACCACTGAGCCACCGTGCCATCCATTCTCAGGTCCAGAGATTTGAAAGCTGTCTGATACAGGATTTGAAGAGCAGGCGTTTTTTTGGATGTTTGGATGATGGGAATTTTAGCAAAGTGTTTTTTTAAAAAATATTTTAAATGTTTAGTTTTTTTTTCTTTTGCATGCTTAAGGTTAAAATCTGTGGGTAAGGAGGGGTAGTTTTTTTAATATTTAAAGTTCTTTTAAGATCTGCTTCTTTTGAGGTTTAATGCCACTGTTGGTGTAGAGGAGACACAGAGTATGATGGTGAGCAGATTTAGAGAGGTGGTTACATAGAAGAATCAGTCAGATAGATGGGTTACTGTCAGGAATGGTAAGAAGGTTGTTCAGAAGTGTCCTGTGGCTATTCCTCTCTCAAACAGATATTCTGTTTTGGGTTCTGTGTAAGAGGAAAATAGAAATGGCAGTCAGATTTTGGGCACTAAGACTGAACCTTATGTTAAGCAGAGTTTGTCAAGATTTAAAAGAATAATCATTACAGGTGACAGCCAGGAGATTTTGTATTCGAATCAGAGAATCCAGGATAGTATGCTGTCTTCCGGGTGCCAGGGTCAAGGACATCTCAAAATGGTTGAAGCATATTGTCAAAAGAGAGAGCAAGAAGCCACAAGTTGCTGTAAACATTAGTAAGAATGACAGAGTTAGGTGGAAAGGGGTAAGGCTTTGCAGAGTGAATACAGGTGGTTAGGTACAAGGTTAAAAAGCAGATGCTCAAAGATAGTAATCTCTGGTTTATTCCCAGTGCCACATTCTAGTGACAGTAGGATTAAAAAGATGCAGATGAGGTGGGGAGCTCCTATGTAGCAGTGAAAATGGAAAGACAGTTGAGCATGGTTCTGAATCAAAACAGGGCAAGTTAACTAAAAGAGACAGACAAGAGCAAGTCAGAGAATGAGGTAATTCTGAATAATTAAACTGCATTTATTTCAATGCAAGGGGGTCTTACAGGTAAGGCTGATGAATTCTCGGCATGTATGGGAACATGGCAATTACAGAAACTTTGAGAGGGAAGGACAGCTCAATATTCTGGGTTTTAGCTGTTATAGGAAGGATAGAAAGGGAGACAAGAAAGGGAGACAAGCAAGGAGAGGAGTGGCATTTTTGATGAGGGAAAATGTTACTACTGTACTTAGACAGGATACTCTGAGGGATTGTCCAGAGAAGCTAATATGGATAGAACTTGGAAATAAGAAAGGGATGATCACTTTAATGAGATTGTACTATCAGCCTCCCAAGAGTCAGAAGGAACTTGAAAAGCAAATACGTTCAGAGATTGCAGGTATATGTAAGAATAATAGAGTTGCAATAGCAGGGGTTTTTAATTTTCCAAACAATGACTGAGACTACCATAGTGATAGAGCTTGGATGGTGAAGAAGTTATTAAATGTGTTCAAGATAATTTTCTTTGTCAAGATGTAAACCTACCTACTACAGAAGGAGCAAAACTTGTCCTGCTTTATTTCTCAAGAGAAGGTCAAGTGTTTTCATTGTTCAGACCTTTGGTTATAGGAGTCGGGATGTCATGTTGAGGTTGTACGGGAAGTTCTAGAGCTTCTTCTGGAGTACTGTGCAGTTCTGGTTGCCCTGCTGTAGGAAGGATATTCTTAAAATTGGAAAGGGTTCAGAAAAGAGTTACTGGGATGTTGTTGGGAATAGAAGGTTTGAGTTGTAAAGTTAGGTTAGACAGGCTGGAACTTTTTGCACTGGAGCATAGGAGGTTGACAGGGGTGGCCTTATAAGAGGTTTATAAAATTATGAGGGAAGTAGATAAGGTGAACAGCAAAAGTTCTTTTTGCTAAGATTGGGTGTTCAAAACAAGGGGGCATATTTTTAAAGTGAGAGCAGAAAGATTTAAGGAACAGAGAGTGGTTTGTGTGTGGAACAAACTGCCAGAGGAAGTGGTGGATGCAGGTACAGTTACAGCATTTAAAAGACATCTGGATAAGTACATGAATAAGTAAAGGTTTGGAAGGATGGGCCAAATGCAGGTAAGTGAGATTAGTTTGGTTTGGGAACATAGTCAGCGTGAATTAGTTGGACTGAACTGTCCATTTCCTTGCTGTATAACTCTATAAGTTAACCTTTCTTGTTGTGTTTAACATGGAAGGGCATAAATATTCAAAGAAAAAGGCACATACGAGTAATTCTTACACAAATTACAGAACAAAATAAATATAAAGTGGATTCACTCTCATCGGAAGATAGTGATAAACTTTCAATACTTTGCAAAATAATAATTATGAATTACAATTTTTCAGAAGCTCTGACTTGAAGTGTTTTGTAGATTTTGAAAGCAGGAGCATTATATCAATGGACTGAAAACTTTACTGAAAACAATAACAAGTGAATGATGCACACCAGTATTTCTTGCTTTTGTTTCAGATTTCAACCATTCAATTTTTATATTTGTAAAAAGAGAGTACAGTAATCTTTAACATTATGACAAGTATTAATGACTACCAATTAATCTTTTTGGTCCAGAAAGTGAAAAATTTTAAGGATAGAGTCTCACTCCTTTAATAAGATTGTTGTTGGAATTTAAAAATGTTGAATTTAAATTTGAAAACAGTTTTTATTAATTTTCTTTTCTGTCTGTTTCCCCTTACTTCAAATCAAATCTTTTCCCCCTTTTATTTCTTTTTCTGCACTTGATTTAACATTCACTCTAATACATTCTCTTTCTTGGTTCTTTCACTTTACTTCTCAATCCTCAAACCTCAAGTGCTAAGGAGATGCCTTATTGGTGCCGTCATTTACCAATGTCCCAAATACCAAGTTGCTATATCATTATCATCTCATACTTCCAGCAGTTTACCGAGACAAAGAACATTTGAGCCAAACGTTGCAGGAAAACCTTTAACAGGGCACATAGTAAAGTGGTTCAGAGACAGTAAGAACTGCAGATGCTGGAGAATCTGAGAGAACAAGTTGTAGAGCTGGATGAACACAGCAGGCCAAGCAGCATCAGAGGAGCAGGAAAGCTGACGTTTCGGGTCTAGACCCTTCTTCAGAAATTTCTCCTTCCATTTTTTTGATGATCTTAAATTAATGGCAGTCGTAATTAATTTGCATTCTTTTTGGCTGTGTTTGTGGCTGCTGGAGGATGATCACCAGAGCTCCAGTGGTGTTTCTTAGGACAGCACTTGCTTCATGAATGACCTTCCCTCCAACGTAAGGTCAGAATTGGGTATATTTGTTGATAATTATAGTTCAGTTTCACTTAGCAATTCGTCAGATAATTAAGAAGTTGATGTTTGGATTTGCCAAGACCTTGACAATATCCAGGCTTTGTCATTATCACACAGGTGCCAGGTAATAACCATCTCTAACATTAGTGAGCCGAACCATCTCCTGGGATATTCCATAGAACAAATCAGTGGCTAGGTATTCGGAGTTGAACGGCCCAGCCGACGACTCCCCAGATCTCCTCCATCAGCTCTAACATACATTGTGAATGTGATGGCATTTGTCCACTTGCTTGGATTGAGTGCAACAGTTACAGCACTCAAAACTAGGACACAATTCAAGACAAAACAATTTGTCTAAATAACACTCTTCCCACCATTTTCTTTTCAAAAATGTAGAATTTTTAAAGTAAACTATAAAGTCTCTGTTAAAAAAAAGCTACACACTGCTATTTGTACTCAGCTGACATAATGCACCCAAGCATCTGTAACTACTTCCCACTGCAGTCTCGCTGATATCTCTACCTACTTCAGTTGATTAACAAACATCAGTTATTCAAATCAAACTTTACATCTCAGACTTTGAAAAGAATTGGGTGGAAGGTACGTTATTTAGAAGTATGTAGTTAAAAATTCCTTTCTCCACATGAAAGTTCCAGGAAACACATGATAATCATGAGTAAAACAGATTGATAATTATTAGCACCAACACATTCTCAGCATTTGCAGGCACTGCTTTCACCTGCTAAGTCATTCTAAGAATGTGATTGTATTAACATCTCGTTTTGCTAATCAGTATCAGTGACTATAATACCTATGTGCAAATTAGTAACACATTTCTAAATTATTGTTTAATTATGGAGATATACAAAGTGCATTTTACATATTTAATCAACAGACATTCTAGTAAATTTTATTTGAAAATATGTAACAGAGAAATGGAATTCTTTCCTGGTAACATTTTTACATGTAAATTCTTAAGGAACTTAGGAGAAAACAGGCTATTTTTTTCTGATCTGTGACTGTTCATTGAGCAAAGACAGGTACTGTGTCAGTTTTACCATGACAATAATTACAATTCCACCAAGAAATATACAAGAAGGCCAAAAAGATAAATATAACATAGCATTAGACAAATCAAACCTTGTCAAGAGAACATTATTTTGTCGTCCTTCTGGGTCATAGTAACAAGGAAAAGAAATAGGCTGGAATTGCGTGCTATTTTCTGTCATAGAAGCTGTGAGCATTTCAGTTTCTGCACGATTCTTACTACACTTTGTAGCACAGAAACACTGAAAAAGAAAAAAAGATTCATTTTTATCCTGTGAGTCTACAGCAAACATGATGAT
The DNA here is from genome assembly GCF_030684315.1 of Stegostoma tigrinum. Classification (NCBI taxonomy): domain Eukaryota; kingdom Metazoa; phylum Chordata; class Chondrichthyes; order Orectolobiformes; family Stegostomatidae; genus Stegostoma; species Stegostoma tigrinum. Next base: position 36,650,952 of record NC_081367.1, on the reverse strand, counting down.
CAGAACAGCTACAACAAGTTAGAACAATAAAAAGTTAAAGTTGCTACAGTCTTTGCAGACCACAGGGCAGTTCTCTCATTAGAGACAGAGCGATGACAGATGGTGGTTTAACTTGAGGGTCATCGTAATGCAGGTGAGGAGAGAGGTTGGGAAGGGAAGTCCTTCATGGTAATCTCAAATGTTGTGGGAATTGAACCCAAGCTGTTAGTATCACACTGCATTGCGACCCAGCTGTCTGTCCAACTAAATGCCCCTCCAGAACAATGTATGTTATTTGCAAATGTAGAATTGCCAATCCACAGCATTGTCCTAAATTCTCAAAGGAATATTAAGTTGGTAAAGCTGCTTTATCACTTGAACAGAACTGAAAACAAAAACTGCTGGCGTTCACAGCAGGTCAGGCTGCATCCACTAAGTGGAAGCAAGCTAACATTTTGAGGCTTGAAGCGTTAGCTTGCTTTGTCTTCATCGATGCTGCCTGACCCACTGCAATCTCCAACACTTTTTGTTTTCAGTTCAGATTCCAGCATCTGCAGTAATCTGTTCCTCCCTCATTACAAGATTGGTGCTGGGAGGTCTGAACCACTTTCAGATTTGGAGATCAGTTGAATGTTATTTTGTGAGCCTTAGATGCAAACTGCTGCAGCTTACTAATTGTTTTAGGATATAAAATTATAGTGTCATACATTGACTACAGCACAGAAGAAGAATAATTCAACTCACTGGCTCTCAAAAACTTCCACACTTATGACAGGCCAGCTAATAGTTCTGGTCCAAGGGAAAACCAATCAAATAATCATCCAATACCCTCTTGAATGCCTCAGTCAACAATGCCTCCAACACAGTTCCAGGCACTGTTGTGTGAACATGTTTTTTTTTCCCCTCAAGTTTGCTGTGTGCAAATCAATTTAAATCTATGCCTTCTTGTTCTCAATTTTTTTTTAAGTGCAGTAACAACTTCTCTCTATCTACTCAACCAAACACTCATGATTTTGAAAACGTCTACTAGATCTCTTCTAACCTTCTTCACTACAAGGAGAACAGTCCCAAATCTACTTGTGTCTGAAATGTCTCATCTTATAAAATTTGTGTGAATGGTGTCTGCACTCTCACCAATGCACTTACATCCTTCCTACAATGTGGTGCCCAGAACTCCACACAATACCACTTAGCTCTAACGGGTGTTTCATTTAAATTCAACCTCACCTTTTTGCGCTTGCACTCTATGCCTATATTAATAAAACCCAGGATACTCTATACCCAGGATAGTGGATGCTCTATTATCAGCTCGCTCTACCTGTCCTGCCACCTTCAGTGATCAGTACACATATACATCCAGGTGCATGGTTTGAATTTCGTCTGCCATGCGAGAGACTGGGGTTTGATTCCTTGATGGGCATTTTAAGAGGTCTTGTGGCACAGTGGTAGGATCCCTACCTTTGAGCCAGAAGGCCCAGCTTCAAGTCCCACTTGCTTCAAGGAGGTAATAACATCTGTGAACAGGATGACTGGAAAATATCTTCAAAACTTCCAAGTTTTCATTCATCCACACACTTTGAAACTGTTGTCTAATTCCAAGACCTAAATCATTATTATGTATCAGGGTCACAATACTGACTCCCAGGAGACTCCATTACAAATCTTCCTTCATCCTGAAACATTTTCATTGACCACTACTCTCTGTTTCCTATTAATTAGCCAATGTGGCATCTATGCTGCTGCTGTCCCTTTTATTCCATGAACGATATTGTTTCTCCTAAATCTGTTGTGCAACAAAGTATCTTTTGAAGTCCAAGTACAGAATATCAATAGCCTTACCCTCACCAATGAACAGAGGGATATTGTACATGATTTTCCAAGATTAAGACTGGAAATTTTCTGATATTTACAGGTGTGAAATTAGACAGTTATGTGAGTTATTATTTATAAATTGATTCCAAAATGGAACTAAAGCATCATTAAATTCGGTAAATAAGTTACCTCCATACCTCATATTACTTTGATTTAATCTTCACATATTTAAAGGCCCAGATCTCTTCACTGCCACATTACCATCCATCTCTATAAACCCCCAGCAACTTTGTCACTCACAATGTATTTGAATGGCTCATTATCATTGGAATGAAATTCCATAATACAGTTCCTTACCTCAGGATTAAAGCGTGCACTTTCATGCGTGTGGTGTAGCAAAACTCTCGACCCTGTTGAGGATAGATTGACATATATTTGCACGCAAGGATACTCTGAAGGCTTCCAACATTTTGACACACAGTTGTGTATGCATTTCTTACAATTTGTAATTCTGGTTTCAAGAATAGTGCATGTCGATTCCTGTGTCCAAACACTAGGAACATGAAAGAAAACTAGACATCAGAACATGGTCTTCTTTTAGTAGGTTGGCTGTAATAAAAATACAGATTTAGGAGCCACATTGTTATTCCACTCAAGCTTTTAGCAAATAATTGTAAATCCACTTCATCACTTCATTCTTGTAATCGATATTCAACACCAACAATTCCCAGAGCTTTTCTAAGTTAACAGTAAAACATGTGAAATTAAACTTTTACTTCAGGATTTATTGGTTCATTAAGAAATAAACAGTCATAGTTGAAATTTACAACGATTTTAAAAATCATTCTGTGAATCATAACAAGAAACAAAATATTAGGCCTGAAATTTGACTCCAGGATTAGGAATCCAGAATTGGAACAATTCCTGGTTCCACAAATGCAACCCAGAAAAATATGCCTTGGAAATTGGAAAGCTAGTTCCAAGGGATCAAGTTTTACGAGAATCAAGGAGTATGATGCCAGAAAGAGTGGAAACTGCTGGCTATGGAGGCAGAACAAGGAGAAGGTCTATCTCAATACAACAGCATTCTATCAAAAACAACAAAATTGAAAACAAATAAAGGAAAAACTAGCCTTCCCAAAAACCTCTCATCTCCCCCATACTCATTCCTTATGCCACCTCATGACCTCCAACTATCCGTCATGGTGCCTCATACTCTGTGCCTGCCTACATCCCTGTACCCAGGCCTCATGCCAACTTGCTGCCAATTCATCCCATTCCATTCTCCCAACCACTGCCTACCACTACTGAATCTAACATGTCAACTCAGCATTCAACTGTGGTAAGAAAACTTAAGAAATTTAAGCCTGTAGTTGTAAGCTTCAGGCTTATGTTCAGAGTTAAATTATTTTTTGAATGCTCAAATTTGTTCAAATATTTAAAGGGTAGTTTTGAATTCTCTTGCGACAGTTTCAATGCGTTAACGCAGTTTTTACCATAATAAGGTCCACTTTTAATAAACATTAACTTTCATTCCTGACATAAAGTGCACTTGACCTCACCAAAAATGTCTTGGTCCATATCAAAAAGAGTACTTAAACACTCCAAAAAAACTGACAGCTTTAGGTTGGATCTAAAGTACATAGGTCATGCTTTGGACATTTCATAAACTAAAATCAAGCAAGCCTGAGACAGCTGCAGTTTAACATCTTCAAGTTAGAACATGTCACCATATCCCCTTCATCCCCATTATTATCCTCCCCCTCCCTTGAAAAAATGGTAGGTGCCATGATTAGAGGTCAGATGTACAGATTTGGGCTCTGCATCTTTATGAGATAAATATTCAAAGACCAATCTTAGTAGAATGCTGAGTGATATTAGTAGTGTCTCTTTGTTTGTGGGGAAATATTTCTCAGGATTGAACTTAAAATGATATCTAAAATTCCATGTTATCAAACAAGATTTTCACTTTATTGTATTTTGGAAAAAATGATACCAAATACTGGGTTTGCTTTGAACATTTTATGCCTGCCTCCACATCGTGATACAAAACTTTGCTGCCTTTTTAATCTTTGCTTCAGCATTTGCAAGACAAACCATTTTATAAATTGAAGAAATTGAAAATATTTTGACTAATTGCAAAACTATGGGCAGAATATTCATGCCTCTGGAGCAATATGGGTAACAGCAAGAAAGTTGGGAAAATATGAATGATAAAAAAAACAACCTTAATATTTAGATTTTCTTCTTAAGCCTTAAAACAACAACATCTGAATCTTGCTATTGAGTGGCAACTAAATCCCACTACACATGTACGCCTCATAACTACTCCAACAAGAATCATTTATACATCACTTCCAGTTCTTCTCTTCTTCCCAACTTGTAAGACAGAGCAGGATCCTGGCGATTGCAGTTGCAGATTGTGATGAAAGCCTGGACAAGCAATGGCCCTGCATAATCTACGGAGACTGTCCCACTCTACATTTAAGGCACATAAATCAGCATAGGCCAAACACTAGCCTTACCATATCATCATCCCTACTCTTAATCCAACTGTTGTCTCACTTCAGCCCTTCAACATTACACTTCAGAGCACAAAGATATGCTTCTAATTAATGTGAAGGCTCAGGAGTGCCATTAATGAAATTGTGCTTACTCTGAGACGTTCCCCATTTATTATCTGCTCACACCTCTAACATGGACATTGCTGCTTCTGGAATTCTTGTAGTCTTGATTTAGAAACAAATAGAATGTGGAAAGACAAAACAATTACATCATTTTCAGCAAGCAGTGACTGATTAATTTTGGTTGTTCTAAATACTTAAGTCAGCTTGACATCCAAGAGTTGTCGACCACCTAGCCCACATTCTCACTCATAAAGTGGATGTTACTCTGAAATATTGTGTGGCAGTCCCGAGCATAATCCCTGCAAGTTGCTTCAAGCTCAGTATTGTCCACACTAAAAGGCAATACTTTGTTTGGAGTAATCAAAGTTACAGGTCAAACATCCTTCACAACTGAGGCTATTTACAGTCAAGGAGTCACTGTGAAAGATGAGCAGTGCTTGATCATTCATTCAACCTTAGTTTGTTGGAAGAGTCAATCATCTTAGCTCCATGACATCTCTGCCAGAACTCATCAAAGAGTGTGTTCTAGGTCCAACCATCTCCAGTTGTTTCATCAATGCTCCTCACTCCATCATATGGTAAAGAAATGTATGCTGACAACTGTACAATGTTCAGCATAATTCATTATTCCTCAGACAATAAAGTCTATGTCCAAATGCAGCAATACCTGGACAATATCTGGGTTTATGTTGACAAAAGGCAAGTAATATTCACACTACACAATACCAGACAATGATCGTTTCAAGCAAGAAGTAATCTAACCATTGCCTCTTGACATTCAAGGGAATTACCATTAACCAGAAACTCAACTGAGCTAGCCATATAAATACCGTAGCTACAAGAACAGGACAGAGACTAGGATTCTTGACATGAGTGATTCATCTTCTAACTTCCCAAAGCTTGTTCATTATCTCTAAGGTTCAAGTCAGGAGTGTGATGGAATACTCCGGACTTGCCTGGATAGGTGCAGTTCTAACAACACTCAAGAAGCTTGACACCATCCAAGACAAATCAGCCTGCTTGATGGGCATCATATCCAAAAACATTCTGTCTCTCCAATGCTCATTATCAGCAGCATGTATCATCTTCAAGATGAAATGCAGAAATTAACCAAGACTCCATACCGAGCTCCTTCCAAACCCATGGCGATTAACATCTAGAAGGACAGGGGCAGCAAATAAATGAGAACATCAGCACTTGGAAGTTCTGCTTCATGTCACTCACCATTCTGACTTAGAAATTTTTCACTGTTCCTTGAATGCCACTGTGGTGAAATCCTGGAATTTCTTTCTAAAAAGCATTGTGAGTCAACCCTCAGCACGTGGATTGGAGCAGTTCAAGAAGGCAACTCACTACCACATTCTCAAGGGCAAATAGGGATAGGCAATAAATGCTGGACAAGCCAGCAATGTGGAAAATTGTTCAAGTATGTCCTGTACATAAAATACAAAACAAATCCAAACCAGCCAATTACCTCCCCTCATAATAAAATGTGAGGCTGGATGAACACAGCAGGCCCCAGCATCTCAGGAGCACAAAAGCTGACGTTTCGGGCCTGGACCCTTCATTATGAGATGCTGCTGGGCCTGCTGTGTTCATCCAGCCTCACATTTTATTATCTTGGATTCTCCAGCATCTGCAGTTCCCATTATCACAATTACCTCGCCTCAGTCTACTCTTGATCATCAGTAATGAAAACTGTCGTCAACACTGCTATCAAGCAGTACCTGCTCAGCAATAACCTGCTCAGTGATACCTAGTTGGGTTCTGCCCAGACCATTCAGCTCCTGACCTCATTACAGTCTTGGTTCAAACATGGACAAAAGAGCTGAATTCCGACGTGAGGTGAATGCCAGCCCTTGACATCAAGGCTGCATTCAATGGAGTATGACATCAAAGAGCTCAAGCAAAACTGGAATCAATGGGTATCAGGGCAAACTCTCCTGTGATTAGAGTCACACCTGACACATAGGAGGATGGGCATGGTTATTGGAGGTTAGTCATCTCAGCTTCAGGACATCTCTGCAAGAGTTCCTCCAGGTAGTGTCCTCAGCCCAATCATCTTCAGCTGCTTCATCAATGACCTGCCCTCCATCATAAGGTCAGAAGACGGAATGTTGGCAGATGATTGCACAATGTTCAGCTCCATTCGCGACTCCTCAGATATTGAAGCAGTCCATGTCCAAATGCAACAACATCTGAGATCTGGACAATACCCAGGCTTGGGCTGACAAGTGACAAATAACATTCGTACCACACAAATGGCAAGCTACCATCACCAATAAGAGACAATCCAGCCATCGCCCCATGACATTCAATGGTGTTACCATCACTGAATCCCTCACTATCAACATCCGGCGGGTTATCATTGACCAGAAACTCAACCGGACTCACCACATAAACAGAGTGGCTACAACAGGTCAGAATAGGGAATGCTGCAGAGATTAACACATCTCCTGACTCCCCACAGCCCTACCACCAACTACAAGGCTCAAGTCAGGAGTGTGATGAAATACTCCTCACTTCCCTGAGTGAGTGCAGCCCCAACAACACTCAAGAAGCTTGACATAATACAGGTCAAAGCAGCCCGCTAGATTAGCGCCACATCCAGAAGCATCCACTCACTAGCAGCGGTGTGTACTATCTACAAGGTGCACTGCAGAAATTCTCCAAAGAACCAGAGACAGCACCTCCCAAATTCACAACCACTTTCATCTAGAAGGACAGGGCAGCAGATTTTTGGGGACAGCACGATCTTCAAGTTCCCCTCCAAGTCAGTCACCATCCTGACATGGAAATCTATCATCTTCGCTTTCACTAAGTCAATATCCCGGAATTCCTTCCCCAACTGTACTGTGAGTTAACTCACAGCGGGTGGACTACAGCAGTTCAAGAAGGTAGCTCACCACCACCTTCTCAAAGGCTACCAAGAAAAGGCAATAAATGCTGGTCAGCCAGCGATGACCACATCCCACAAATGAATAAATAAAAACATTTTAAGAGTGTATAAGTATATATACCACAAAAGTGCAAGAAACTTTCCAATGATGTGTTACCCACGCCACCTGTGTTCTCAGTAAATTGGTGTTTAGAAAGCCTGCCCTATATTTGGACCAGTTAGTCTGGAAGATGTGGATGTCTGGGAGAATTTGGGCTTAGAGGGGTCATATTTCTGAACATGTCTTGCCCAGATGCAAGCTCACCACCATCCCCCACCCCAACCTCTGCTGGAACATGTGAAAGCTTTGGGGTCACAGGCAAAATGAAGATGGACCTTCACTGAAGCTAAAAGGATGGGGGTGCTTGACTTTGATTCTTAGTCACTATGGTTACAGCAACCAAGTGCAGATCTATGTGCATATCCAGCAGACATATAGTGTGCTGGACCTGGGTCCCCATATCAGCTGCAACCTCTCCATTGAGAGCCAGACAGATACATGTCTGAGCCAGCATGTTATTGATAAGTTTAGTGTACCCCGTAACCTTTGTTCCTGTTTACTGACTTCCTCTGAATAACTTAACTACTATTCCTGTGCCGATTTGTACATTTTCATGAAGGCATTAACAGCTTAGACAATGCAATCATTTTCTGCCTGCAGCTGAGCAGTTGCTTGGTCTCAAGCAGCCCTCTGAAAGCCTCATGGAGGCACTGCTTCCTTGACAAGCTGTGTGTGTGACGTGCTCACCAGATTGCGGTCCTGACACTATTTTTTTGACAAAGAAGATTCGCTCACAAGATGTGAGCATCGCTGGCATTTCTTGTCCAGCCCTAGTTGCCCTTCAGAAACTGTCTCCTTGAAAATCTGTAGTCCATTTTGCATGGAAAAATTCTGTTCTATGATGCAGTTACCGTATTTTAATTAAAAATGAACAATAACTTAGCTTGTTTCGTTCAAAAATTGACAAAACTATATTTGTTAGTTCTAACATTATAAATCAATACACAAATATATAATAAAATAGATAGTTTTCCAGTACCTGTCTTTGTGGGATTGAACTAATCTTGATCCTAAAAGGAATGCAACAACTATAGAGCATACCAGCATTCCCAGGCCCAGAAATATGGCCCTGTCCTCTCCTGCTTTCAGGGCTGACACCATTTTACATTTCTCCAAAGTTTCACGTCCTGTTGCTTTTTTATAAGTTCTGAAATGCAAACAACTATGTTAGTTTTGATTACCTAATATTCAAGTAAATGCTGGAGTCAGGGCCATGCTGAATATTTGTATCATTGCCTGTTGATCCACAGGTGTATAAAGGCAAGTTCAGAGTTTTGGTTCACAACCTAAAAAGCTAATTGAGAATTAACACATCAATGAGACATAAGGAAGGAAGTGGACAGAGGCTCTAAGCAATCTCAACACAGGTTCCAGGATTCACCAACTGCTGACCTCACCAAAACATGCAGGGGAGAAGGAAAAGTCAGGTCACCGCAATAACGGTGCATTTCACACTCTTGCCAGAGGATATTGATACAGTTGGTGGGTGCTGAAGATGAGGGGAGGAAGGGTTGGATAACATTCTCTTTCCGCCCCATCCCCTCTGACTGTTGTCCATAATGTGTCCAACAGTCCTCCTTATAAAAAGCACACAAAATAAAGCAAAGTTTTTTTGGGGTACAAGCCACTGAAATAGAGTCACAGTCACAGGGTTAAACAGCACGAAAACAACCCTTTGGTCCAACCAATTAATGAATTGAAATGCACGTTTTCCTCATTATATCAGTTGATTTCTCTCCTCCTAGGCTGGAAATAAAGAAACTAAAAACCTCCTCAACAGCCATTTCTTTCCTAATCTTGCTATCCAGATGTGGCAGATGGAAAGGTGGTCAAAGGATGTACAGGTTAGGTGGATCAGCCATGTTAAATTGTCTGCAATTTCCATGATGTGTAGATCAGGTGTATTAGACAAGATAAAGTTATGGGGATGAGACGGGGGCTGGGTCTTGGTGGGATGCTCTTCAGATAGTCAGTGCAGATTTGATGGGCTGAATGGCCTCTTTCTGCATTGTAGGGATTCTATGATTATATGAAAGCCTATGACGAACAATGCTGTGGGAAACTACCAAGAAAGGCTGACTGAATCTAATTTCCGGTAGTTACACAATTATGCCCAAACTCAGTGATGGAGATGCCCAGCACATCAGTGTAAAAGACAAAATGAAAGCAACTGCAACTATCGTTGGCCAGGAGTTCCAAGGGGATGATTTTGCTTAGCTCCTCCTGAGGTCCTCAGCATCACAGATACTGATCCAGAGCCAGTTCAATTCACTCCACATGACATTAAGAAATGGCAGAAGGCCCTGGATACTGCAAAGGCAGGGCCCTGACAGCAGTTTACTGCAGAACGAGTTGCACCCATTGGTCAAGTTGTTTCAGGACAGCTACAACACCGGCATCTACCTAGCAATGTGAAAATTTGCTTCGGTATGTCCTAGCCACAAGAAGCAGAGCAAATACAACCCAGCTAATTTTTTAGAAACAGTTCTTTTGGGGGATGTTGGCATTGCTGGCTAGGCTAGTATTATTACATATAACGATTATGTACCTTTTCGAACTGCTGCAGTCCATGTAGTTCAGGTAACACCCACAATACTGTTAGGAAAGGAACTACAAACATTTTAACCAGTCAATTTCTGTGCCATCAGTCTATTTGTGATCATTAACAAAGTGATGGCAAGTGTCACTGATAGTGCTACCAAGTGGCATGTGCTCAACATTAACTTGCCCACTAATGCTCAATTTGAATTTTGCCGGGGCCACTCAAGCCTTTTTCCAAACATGGACAAATGCTGAACTCAAGAGATGAGGTTAAAGCAAGTAACTTTGACATGAAGGTAGTGTAAAAATGAGTGTAGCACCATGGTGTCCAGCAAAACTGAACTCAATGGAAACTGGGACACAATTGCCATTGGTTGGAGTCATTCTTGGCACAAAGAAAGGTAGGTGTGGTTGTTGGAGTCCATAGCTCAGTCCCAGGAAATTACCTGCTGGGCTTTCTCAAGATAGCATCTTAGGCTCATCTTCAGCTGCTCCATAAATGACATTCCATCATTGGCAAGCAACTCACCTGAACTAGCCATATAAATACTGCTGCTACAAAAGCAGGTCAGTAGTGTGGGAGTTTTGCAGCAATTAACTCATCTCCTGACTCCTAACTCAACTCTTGTGCACCAGCTACAAAGATCAAGAAAGGGGTGTGACAGAATACTCTCCACTTGCGAAGATGAGTGGAGTTTCAACAATACCTATACAACAGTTTGACACCATCTAGGACAAAGTAACTGACTAGACTGGCAGTCTATCCACAACCTTCAACATTCACATACTCAAACACCAATGCGCAATGGCAATGTGTAGCATAAGGCACAACTTTACAAGCCAAAAAGACACAGGAATAGAGTTAGGCCATTCGGCTTATCAAGTCTGCTCCACTCATTTGATCATGGCTGACGTATTTCATAATTCCATTCTCCTGCCTTCTCACTGTAACCCTCGAACACCTTACTAATCAAGAACTTCTCTTTCTCTGTCATATAGACCATCAACAACTTGGTCTTCACAGCTTCTGTGGTAATTAGGTCCACAGATTTACCACCCTCTGACTGAAGAAATTCCTCTTCATCTCAGATTCCTTTGAAAGCAGTGTTCAAACCCATGATCCGTACTATATACAAGGACAGGGAGAGTAGATCGTAGGTGGGAACATCAACATCTGCAAGTTTTCCTCGAAGCGACATAATATTCTGATGTGGGACTGTATTGCAGCTACTTCACTGTCACTGTGTCAAAACACTGGGTCTCCCTTTCTGACAGCTCCGTGAGTGCGCCTACACCACACTGACTGCAGGGGTTTATGAAGGCAGCTCACCATCACATTGTCAAGGACACCTAGAGATGGAACATGTACATTCAGAAATGTACATCCAGCTAGCAATGCCCACATCCCATGAACAAACAAAATATCAGACTGCAATGGTAATCATTTATTGGCCTCATGTTACTGCAGAGTCTGGAAAGCTTAGGCATATTAAGGACTCTGTTCTGAACATTATCTGACAGATTTAATGGTAAGTTTCATCTTTTTACTTTATATCTATCTATGAATTATAGATAAATTGCTCCTACCGAGAGCTGGCATAGACACGGTGGGCCAAATGGCCTCCTACTGTGCAGTGACAATTCTGTAATTCTGCACATCTGGATATAATTATATCACTGCCAATATAAAGAGATAAAGTGGAACATTGATAGTAAATCAGAAAATATTATTTACAGAGTAATATCAAAGATTGTTTTGATTTTTAACTTTCCTCTTTAGATTACATCTGTATGTACCTGTTGTTTAATTTTAATTTTATCTTCCTTCCTAGCTGCCAACTCAAGTTTAGCACATTGGTATGCCTGGCTGCCTGAACTCAAGCAGAACTTCCTTCTCTGCATCTGTTTGCTAGAAATACCATCTTCCTCACCTCTGCAATATCAGCCTATATTCTGCTCTTTGATCTTTCCTGCAGCTGCAAAAAATGCTAATCAATTCAGATTCATCCACAGAGTATGATGGTAACACTTTTCACCAATACCATAATTTGATTCTAAAAAGGATCCAGCATTTTTGCCCCCTACCATGCAACATAATCAGGAATCAATTGGACTGATAACCAGGTCTTAACCTTTTTGCTTTGTGAAAAATTTATACCTACATACCATCAACCAAATGACTGAATAAAGGTACATAAAATTAAAAAGTTGCCATGGCCCCAGAGGTCTGCTCTCTCATTAGGAGATATCTGAAGGTGACGGACAGTCATCACAGCAGGGGGGTGGAAACAGCTTGAGAAGAAATGTCCTTTAATGGTAGCCTCAGCTTGTGTGGGAATTGAACCCATGCTGTTGATATCACTCTGCATACAAACCAACATTTCAGCCAACTTAAGCTAAACAAACCTTCATGTAGAAAAACATCATATTCTCAATATAATGCTGTTACATTTGTATTAAATGATCAGCTAAAAAAATTTAATTTCCAATTGTTATAACCTGTAACCTTTCATGGACAAAAATAATTTTTAGAAAGGAACAAACATGGACCTAAAATGGCTGCAGTGGTAACTTGACCACAGATTCAGACAAACGTCATTAAGCTCATATGGTATAAACAAAACATCTGCACTGAAATTACCATTTCTATCTAAATACAATGAAATCAGGCAACTGAGTCACCATAAAAAAACTGCATCTCTTGTTTTTAAGATCACACTTTTATGATAATTTAACACATTATGGGGACAAAAAGCTTTCCTGTCAGTTAGCTAGTTTAAAAGACAATGGACCTTATTTAGGACTTACACATTGGGCTATATTTCAACAAATATTTTTGAAAGAGAAAGAAGATGGATTTGTAAGACCTGAAAGATGCTGTCTCTGCCTGTTTCTCCACCTTTTCCAAAAGAATGCCTAGTAAAAAAACAAATTGAGAAAACAACCATTCACTGAGAACTCAGAAGATATCTACAAACATGATGCGCGCTAAGGATTCATACTAGTCAACAATTACACAACTTAAAGTTAAAAACATAACAGCTCAAGAAAGTGCACAATCTTTATTGTCCTTACGTATACCAGACGTTCATCTTTTTAAACTTATTACCTGCGCTCGCCGGTGTGTTTGACATCATGTTACTATTTTCAGAGTTAGCAGATAATACTTTCTTTCACTCAAGAAAACCTTTTAATTCACTCCATGCTGATTTATTAACGACACCTTTAACTCATAAAACTGCATGCAAAAAGAATATACATATTTGCTGTGACCGACAGACAGGGGTTCAAATGGTGGTGAGCAAATTTTGCCTCCTCACCTTGTTGTAGCAACATGCACAATGCGTCAGCAAACCCTTTTCCTTTTATTACAAACTAAGAGAACTAAACCACTTCCAAACTTCACACTTTTGCCCCCTCTGATGTTTATTCCTTCAGTTCATGGTGTGCCATACTGCAGCTCTATTTTATTAATCACTAAAACCAATATTTGATAAATGAAGCAGTGCAATTCATTATTTAACTTCTAAAACCTTCATTTCTCTTAGTTACTTTGGAAATATTGCTGGCATATTAATGACATTGGGTATGCTAGTTTATATGCCTGACTAAACCTGGGTTATACAGTCATAGAGTCACAGGGTTAAACAGCACGAAAACAGGCCCTTCGGTCCAACCAGTTTATGCTGAACGTAATCCCAAACTAAACTAGTCCCACCTGCCTGCTCATATCCCTCCAAACATTTCTTACTCATGTACTTATCCAAACATCTTTTAAACATTGTAACTGTGCCCATATCCACCACTTCTTCTGGAAGTTCATCTCACACAGGAGCCATTCTGTATTACAAAAAAGCCCTTCATGCCTTTTTTAAAATGTTCTCCTCTCACCTTAAAAATATGTCCTCTTGTCTTGAAATCCACCATCCTTGGGAAAAGACAACTGCCATTCACCTTATCTATACCCCTCATGATTTTATAAACCTCTAAGATCACCTCTCAACCTCCTAAACTCCAGTGAAAAAAGTCCAAGCCTATCCAAATTCTCCTTACAACTCAAACCCTCTATTTCCAGTAAGTTCCTGGTAAATCTCTTCTGAGGCCTCTCCAGCTTTATAATATCCCTCCTATAACAGGGAGACCAGAACTGTACACAATACTCGAGAAGAGTCCTCACCACCCTTAACATAATGTCCCAATTCCAACACTCAAAGGTCTGAGCAATGAAGGCAAGCACACTAAATGCTTTCTCAGCCACTCTATCGATTTGTGATGCAAACTTCAATGAATTATGTACCTGAACCTCAAAGTCTCTCTGTTCTACAAAGGTCCCACTTTTAATTGTATAAGTCTTGCCTTTGTTTTGTTTTACCATAATACAATAACTTGCATTTGTTCAAATTAAACTCCATCTAACACTCTTCAGCTCACTGAAACCTTAGATAACCTTCTTCCCTGTCCACTTACCAACAATCTTGGTGTCAACTGCAAACTTACTAACAATGTTTTCTATATTCTCAATTAAATCATTTACATAAATGACAAACAAAAGTGGACTCAGCACCGATCCCTGTGAAATGCCTTGGTCACAGGCCTCCAGTTCGAAAAGCAGCCCTCCACCATTAACTCTCCGTCTCCTGCTGTTAAGCAAATTTTGTATCCAACTGGCAAGTTCACCCCGTTGTTATTAATTTCTTTCAAAAGTGATGCAATTTCTGAACTCCATCTACAGTGGAAGCTACTTTCATTTCCTCATTGTATCGTGAAAAGCCATAAAGCTTTTCACAGAATTGTCAATGACTTTAATAAGTTGCAACACTGGCATCTGTCTAGCAATGTGAAAATTTTCCGAGGAATGCCCTCTTGAGAAAAAGCAGGACAATTCCAACCTGGTCAACTACTTACCCATTAGTCTACTCTTAATCATCAGCAAAGTGATGAAAGAGAATGACAACAGTGCTATCACATAGCTCTTACTCAATAACAACCTGCTCACTGATGTTCGGTTTCAGTTTCACCTGGGCCATTCAGCTCCTGATCTCATGGTTGCCCTGGATGAAACATGGAAAAAGAAGTAATCCAAGAGGCCAGTGAAGGCAATTGCCCTTGACATCAAGGCAGCATTTGACCAGTGTGGCATCATGGAGTCCAATCAAAAGGGAGTCAACAGGAATTGAGGGGAAACTCTGCACTGATTGAAGTCATATCTAACATAAAAAGGATGATAATTATGGTAAGTTTTTTTCTTTTGACTGGACAGACAGTTTGGTTATTTACAATCAACCTACTCAGACAAGCCTTTTGGGGCAAGTGGGATTTGAACCCGGGTCTTCTGAACCAAGACAGGAGACTATCACTGTGCCACAAGAGCCCTAGGAATTAAAGTTGCTCATGGATGCTAGCAACATTAGTCACGACGGTGACTGAACCTGCAACTTTGGCTTAATAAGCTCTCTACTCTAAGCACACAAGCTAACTGGCTACCAGGATGATTGTAGTCGTGCCCTAGGCCCAACTATCTTCAGGTGCCTCATCACTGACCTTCCCTCCAGTGTAACGTCAAAAGTTGAGATTTTCACTGTACAATGTAAGTTCAGAAGTGGGGATTTTTACTGATAATTCTACAGCACCATTCCCAACTCCTCAGATACTGTACTGAATTAGTCCGCGTCTAAATGCAGCAAGATCTGGATAACTTGGGTGGATAAGTCACAAGTGACATTTGTATCACCCAAGCACCAAGAAATAGCCATGTCCAACAAGGGAGAATTTGACCATCTCTCCTTGACATTCAATGACCTCACCCACTACTAACATCCTGGTTGTTACCACTGACCAGAAACTTAACTGGATCAGCCACATATGTAGTGTCACTATGATGGCAGATCAGAGGCTAGGAACGCTGTAGCAAGTAACTCACTTTCTGACTTCTCAAAGTCTACCCACCATCTGCAAGTCAGATGTATGATGAAAGATTGTCCATTGCCCTGGACAAGTGTAGCTCCAACAAAACTTGAGAAACTCAACTCCATCCAGGCCACAGCAGTCTGCTAATTGGTACCTATTTAGATCCTAATTAATGGATAAGATAGATCCAGACAAACATGACTTGTTCAATTTTCACAAAGGTTTGCATTCTCTTGCTCACTGACACTACTGTATCAAATGCAAACACTGTATCAAGTCACTACTTCAGAAGTGCTCTCTGACCCTGTCCTTAATTTAAGGGAACTTTTCACAAAAGCAACCAACGCCATACACTACCATTTTGATAGCTAAACTTCAGAAAAGATCTCAGCATTCATATCACTTACAAATCTTTAATCGCACATCCTATTACACATCTTCGGCATTCATTCCCTTCACTGTAAATGAACTGAGCCAGTAGTGTATATGATGTATAACACTAAAACTAGTGGCATAACAGACTGTGAGAAGATTATCTAAGATTACAAAGGGATCTTGATCAATGGGCCAATGGGCTCAGGAACGGCAGAAAGATAAATGTGAGGTGTTGCATTTTGGTAAGATAAATAAGGGCAGGACGCACACCATTAATGGTAGGACCCTGGAGAGTGCTGTAGAATAGAGGGACCAAGGGGTTCATGTACCCAATTCATTGAAAGTTGCCTCACAGTAGGACAGAGTGGTGAAGAAGCATTTGGCACGCTTGCCTTCATTGTTCAGACCACTGAATACAGCAGTTCAGAAGTTATGTTGCAGTTGTATAGGACATTGGTGAGGCTGCATTTGGAGTACTAGAATAGTTCTAGGTCACCCTGCTATACAAGGATAATACTAAAAGTGAGAAGGCGCAGAAAAGATTAATAAGGATGTTACTGACACTGGAGAGGAGAGGCTGGATAAACTGAGACATTTTTTCACTCGAGTGTAGAAGGTTGAGGGGTGACCTTATAGAGATTTATAAAATCATGAAGGGCATTGATTAGGTGAATTGCGTAGATCTTTTCCCTAGGATTGGGAGTTCAAAATTTAATTCTAAGGTGGATATGGAATGAACTGCCAGAGGAAACAGTAGATGCAGGTATAGTAACAACATTTAAAGGACATTTGGGCACGTTTAGAATAGAAAGGCGTACAGGGATATGAGCCAAATGCTGGCAATGAGACTAGTTTAGTTTGAGAAACTTGGTCAGCAAGGCTGAGTTGGATCTGAGTTGTTCTGTTGCTGGACTATATAACTCTACAACTCCAAGCCTCTTTCAACAGAATCTTTCAAACTCACAATGTCTCCAAATGAGGAGGACTAGGGTAGCAAATACATGGCAACACTAACTCCTGCAATGTCCCCTCCAAGCCACTCACCATCCAGAATTGGAAACATATTACTGTTCCTTAAGTGTAACCAGGTCAAAATCCTGGAACTCCGTCCCTAACAGCATTGTAAGTATACCTACACTAAATGAACTGTAGCAGTTCAAGAAAGCAGCTCACCACTACCTTCTCAAGGGCAACCAGGGAGGAGTACACCCAGTGACATGCAAATCCTGTCAATAAGTGAAAAAAATGAATGCAACCACCAACGCCTGCTAATTCCCCTCTAAGCTACACACTATCCTGACTTGGAACGAGTTACTGGGCCAAAATAAGACCATAAGACATAGGAGTGGAAGTAAGGCCATTTGGCCCATCAAGTCCACTCCGCCATTTAAATCACGGCTGATGGGCATTTCAACACCACTTCCCTGACTCTCCCCGTAGCCCTTGATTCCTTCTGAGATCAAGAATTTGTCAATCTCTACCTTGAAGGCATCCAACGTCCCAGCCTCCACTGCACTCTGTGGCAATGAATTCCACAAGCCCACTACTCTCTGGCCGAAGAAATGTCGTCTCATTTCAGTTTTAAATTTAACCCCTCTAATTTTAAGGCTGTGCCCACGGGTCCTAGTCTCCCCGCCTGATGGAAACAACTTCCTAGCGTCCACCCCTTCTAAACCATACATTATCTTGTAAGTTTCTATTAGATCTCCCCTCAACCTTCTAAACTCTAATGAGTACAATCCCAGGATCCTTAGCCATTCATCATACGCTAAACCTACCATTCCAGGGATCATCCGTGTGAATTTCCACTGGACACGCTCCAGGGCTGGTATGTCATTCCTGAGGTGTGGGGCCCAAAATTGGACACAAATACTGCAAATGCCAACCCCCTCCACCCATGTCCAAAACTGTGGGCTTACCTACATCACATTATTTTTCCTAAATAGCTATGGTCCTATGTGAGAAGGAGCAAACTATTCTTCCTTCTTAATTCAACTCCTTCCTCGGTTGGTTGTAAATAGAATCCTTTCCTTCATGGATACCTTTCTCCAGTCTAAATTAACCAGCTCTCTTGATCTAAAGAAGGGGTGAGTTTATAAGTTATTAAACATGAGGAAAGATAACAAAACACAACACACATACACACAGATTAAAGATTTGAATTGAGTAAAAAGATAAGTTAAAAAGACATATGAATAAATCTCTGGGTTTTCTGAAAAGTATTTGATAGAATATTGCAGTCAGGAAGGTGAATGATGTTGCTAGCCATGACATTTGGAACAAATTTATTTTGAGATTCTTAGCTCGGCAAATTAACTGACAGGCTTTTGTCCTGTTTCCATTATGACACCAACTTCACTGGCTTGCCAGACATACAATATGTATTGTCTAAAAAACTGAATGAACTGGGGATGCTGTCAATCAGAAACAGAAACAGAAATTGCTGGAAGAGCTCAGTAGGTGTGGCATCATCTGTGGAGAGAAATCAGAGTTAGCATTTCGGGTCCATTGACTCTTCCTCAGAGATGAGTTGAGAAAGGTCACTTGATCTGAAATGTTAACTTTGGCTTATCTCCACTCATTTAGCTCTCCCTAAGTTGTAACTGTACAGCACACGAGCTCACACATGAACATCCGCCCACTAACATACACAGGTCAGGGTGTGCAGCTGATTTTTAGCTCTCCTTTTTGTGTATTGCTAGAAAGGTAAAGTACAAAACATATCTGTAGTTTGAGATAAAATCCAAAGGAGATGATATTCTGCTGAAGGACTTGGTCAGCCTCTTATTATCCCTATGGCCACAGGAGATTGCAATTCAGCATGCTTTGAAATGCATCTCTCCCTCTAAAGAGTTGTCATTTGAATTTCCATCGGCACTTTTTCAAATGTGACATCACATGGGTCCTCCCAGGAAAGGAACTGAATTTACTTCCATAGTCATCTTTTGATTGTATAGCCTCTTTTAAAACAAAAGTTGTGATTAAAGTTCAATGTATCCATAAGTAATTCAGGGCTGTGATCAGTTGTCACGACGAAATGGAATACACTAATCAAGAAGACAGCTCATCACCACCTTAAGGGCGATTAGGAATGGGCAACAAACACTGGTTTAGACAGTGACATTAACATCCGAGGATGAGCTTTAAAAATAACCTGATTGGTTAGATTATTTCTTACTAATTGTAAGTTTTGCCGGGAAAGATGTCTACTTTTTGTGGTGGTTGATATCGCAGAGAAAGCAAAGCACATTTTCCCTATCTAGAACCAGGTTACAGGAAATCTCAGGAGAGCCCTGTACTTGCAATGTGAAGGATGGCTGACTACTCTATCTGGGTTTCCTGTAGCCTATTAAGGGACTTGAATCTACAAATTGTGCAGTTCCGGCATTTACTGTGAGGATAAAGACTGAAATAAAACCAAACTGTTTCTGCTTTTCCTAAAAAAAGAGGGGAGTAAATTTCCTTTGCTCTTCTGGCACAGAAACAGTATTCTGCTAAATTTCTGCCAAGATTGCACTAACAGTGCATGAGATATCTGCACGAATTCACCTCCAACAGCAAAGGAAAGATGAAAATCATTAGTACTGTTCATGGCTGCCCTGTGCCATGGGATACTGCGCAGCACTTTATTAAAGGCAACTCTTACACAGAGACAAATAAGAGATTTTGCAAACCCAAAATGATATATTATCATGTTATTACAAATGAGAAAATTAATGCAATGTTAGTACTGGTGGCTTTGTTACAGCATTACAATGCTATAAATTCTTACCAGTCATGAACTTGGAACCAGTGGAAACAATTCTGTGTGGGAGATCCTAACAAATTAATTCCAATTCTGAAGAAACATCACGTCGCGTTCAAACATGTTTCTATCCCCACAGATGCTGCCAATCCTGCTATGTTTCTATTGCACTTTATGTTTTGGTTTCAGAGTTACAGCATCCACCGGATTTTGCTTATAAATTAACTCCAGTGTTATTCGCAGTTAAAATCTGCCAATAACAAAAATGTGCTTCACTACTGAGATTGCCATTTCATACAACAAGCATTGTGGAATCACATATACAACTGTCACAAATTTTATTTTTCATTTACAGCCATTTATCAAGGCAAAGAACCAGTGAGAGTTTGGATCAGTAGTGGTAACACGTTTGCCTCTGAATCAGAAGTTTGTGGTTCAAAGTATTTATGATTTGGATCATATAACTCTTCTTCTGTTCAGCTCTAAAGGAATGCTGCAGTATCAGAGATCCTATCTTTCAAGTGAGATGTTACAATAAATCTCCACCTACTGTTAGGACGGGTGTGAAAATACACAATCATACAAATGCCTACTACATTATTAACATTACTACAGCAGGGATCATTTTAAGATGACAAGCCTTGTCACATTAAGAAATGAATCTCTTATCACACTAACATCTTAACACCAAATCAAACAATAAATGTTCAGACCACAATTTAGCTGCACTACAAATGCATAATCACATATATAATGATCTACAGGTGAGTGCTTGGGAATTACAGTATATGGTCTTGAAACTGCCAAATTAAAACAGGTTGGTAATTTCAGCCCAGTTTCTTGGAGCACGAAAAGAATGGCTGAAGGTGGAAATAGGGCACTCTTTTAACACCTGGGCAAATTTAATCCTGATCTACGTGTCTTTTCACTCATGCTGATTTGAATGTTGTCTGTCTAATAACTGTACCTTCAACGGACTATCAAGTCATAAACTTCCAAAGAACAACCAGTTAAGCGACAAGTTCGACGTCCCATGGTTTTCTGATTCCCTGTCACTCAACCCGTTTCCAAGTGAACGGGTAAATTTTGGGGCCTGAATTTTCAGGCAACAATTATCGTCTTTCCCGATGAGTTGAGGTAATCAGATCCTCATGTACTTGGTAGGACACAGTCAACCCATAAATTATTTTTAATAATAAAAACTTTTTTAGAACAACACCAAACTCATCCTCAGAAGCCTTCCTGAAACATACAAATTTGACAGCATCTTCTTCTCGTCCTGTTTGGATATGTTAGAGACCCTGGTACTTGTGAAATTCTGGACAATCTCCCGCCACTTGCCATCGATAGCCTGGGCCTTACACCTCCCCTCGTGCAGCGCCGCAAGTGGCCAATCCGAGCGTTGCAGGAGCGCTCCAGGTAAGTTCTTGAACTGGCGCCCCCGGATTTTAGAGGTTACAGTGTAGTAACAGTTAACATCATAAATTGATTGAACGTATTTATTCCTTGGGTTTTGTGACTTGACAGTTTAACAAAAAGTGCTGACGCGATGGCTGAGTTTTTTTTAATTTCAAAGTGGGGGAGCTGGAGAAATATTCACCTTCAGGATCCCAACCCAGTGCCAAGAGAGTCGCCATTTCAAAAGAACATGACCAATTGGTGGCCAGGAGTACGTTTGGTGCCCAATTAGGGACGACGGAAGTGGGATGTAAGTGAAATGACAAGGAGGCAAAACATGTTTGAAAATAATCCAGTACGTATTACTTTGGTATCAGAGATAATGGGAACTGCAGATGCTGGAGATTCCAAGATAATAAAATGTGAGGCTGGATGAACACAGCAGGCCTGTGCTTATTTAGGGAGTGATGGCAGAAGAAGAGGGCCACTCTGCAAGCAGGACAGTAGGTACTGACGTCAGTACAGCACACTCTTTAGTGATGCATCCAATGAGGTTTTCTTTTAAGGATTGTCAGCAAATTGCAACATTTATTTCCTGTGTTCATCAAAAAAAGGCCATTCAGTCAATCCAAACAATCTTGGTTGGAAATGGCAGAGAAAGTGGGTCGAACGAGCCTGTTGAGGAGAGTATGGATTAAGTCTTAGTTTAACAAACTTTCTGTAGACTGGAAAGTTAGGTGCAGCATGTCACCGAGATATTAGACTTCCATTCTCCAGTCACAAGTACGTATCACCTGAGGGGCATAGTCCTCCAGAACATTCAAAATGTGTGTGATAAGTACAGAAAGTGCTGAGGAAACTCAACAGGTCTGGCAACATCTGTGGAGAGGGAGACAAAGTTAACTCTTTGAGTCTAATATTACTTTTCTTCGGAATTATCCATGAAATGTGCACCACCACGTTTCAGACTTTGAGTAAATGTTTATCCATAGAGAGAAAGTTCAACATCTTTGAGTCATACCCAATATCAAGGTCAGTGTTGCAGCACCCTGTCTGCCAGACAGTGATCAATGCAACAAACTAGCATTCAGTGATGATGAACAAAAATAAATGCCAGGTATGCCCTGCTGGTTGCCCATTCTAACATTCAAAAGGATCATGAAAATGGCTGAGATAAGTGAAAGGGACATCCCTTGTGGGGCAGCCTGCATCATCAATTGACCCATTGGCACTTCTGATGGAGATGCTACCAATGCATAAAGATTTTATGGCAGTAGTTACTCATACATTATTGCAGGTGGGCAACCTGATGAACCACCTAACCTAACACATGGGATGGTTCCCATTGGCATCTCCATTATAACACACCTGATGACTTCAGTCACACAGATAACTCCCTACAGTTGCAGCTGAAATCAGAGGCCTTTGCAAGGTAATCTTACAATTTGCTCATTAGGGGACCATTTTATACTTTTGATATGTTTAAACTAATCAATGTATTTTAAAGAACAGAATCATAATTGCAACCATAATGCTTA
This sequence comes from Stegostoma tigrinum, assembly GCF_030684315.1. Classification (NCBI taxonomy): domain Eukaryota; kingdom Metazoa; phylum Chordata; class Chondrichthyes; order Orectolobiformes; family Stegostomatidae; genus Stegostoma; species Stegostoma tigrinum. The sequence goes on along the minus strand of NC_081367.1, from coordinate 36,628,031 downwards.
AGAGTAATAAGTTAAATGTAGATAAATTATGAAGTGGGGAACCAATGCATGTGTATGTGCGAGTTTTCATAGTGCAACAGCTTGAGACCACTCTTCCTTTATGGGGACCAGTGAAACCTTCGTGACTCATCTGCATGGTAGATTCACACTCTTTACCATTGAAATGAGAGGTTATGAACTACTATTCTTACAGGATGAAGGGCTTTCAAGAAAATGTGTTTGGACATCTTTCCATCCTGATAGGTGTCTTGAGGGCTAAACTGGATCTCTACATAACTATCATTGGAGACACACCTGAAAGATTATACCAAAGGGTGTTCTCTTATTAGTCAAAGTAGTGCACTGCATCTTGAACAACCCAGCAGTCTACTCAATTGGGTCCTTTATGTTGACATGTCAGCAGTTGCAATGCCTTTGTGCCTTGTGGGTGTGAAGAGTGATGTACACAGCAAGTAACAATGGTAGTGGAGTGCACGTGAGTTCCTCTGGGTTCCTTCCTGAGAGAAGCAATGACATTGGCAAGCTGAAGATGGTGGGTGTGGAAACAAAGGCCATGGGCAAGACACAAAGAAAGAACGAACAGAAGGTTTGGTCATGTGAGTAAGAAGTCTATGGCTAGAGAGCCAGGAAGAGGGTTAGAGCAAGCATGCAGTTACTGAATACCAAGCCAGATTGACTTGGTAGCACCCCTGAGCTGGAGAGGTCTCATGGAGATTGAGAGAGAGAAAGAGAGAGAGAGAGAGAGAGTGACAGAAGGGCAGCAGCTAGGATTTGGAGCAGATTTGGACTTGTGGGTCAGCATTGAAGAGGCATGGCAAGGATAGCACAGATCATAGTCACAAGGTGATAAGAAGGCTGGGAGTGAGTCAACAGCTGCAGATGACCTTCTGAGCAAAATTAGTTCAGGAGACCACAAGAAGAGGAAGATCCCTTTCTGCCAAGGAAGCCAGGTAAGCAGTGTTACACGGTCATGAAAAAAGTTAGTCATAGGAATTCCTCTAACTGAGGCAGATTACTCAGGGATCAGGAATTAAACTCTAAAACCTTAACTTGATCAATGTGCAACAACCCGTGAATAACCATTATAAATAGATCATTCACTAAACTGAACTAATATTTGTAAAAAGAATGCAGTCAGTGGAATAAAGAATCCCCCTTTAATAATCTACGCAGTGTGTGTTTAAATCACCTGTCACAGATGAACGGCCTTTGTCCCTCACATCTTTCCATGTAGTCTGTCAAAGGGCACGAACAGACACAGCACCTGCAATTGCCTAGAGAGAAGGGAGTCATGCAGCTACTAAATACCATGCACACACCTGGAGGAGACTCTTTGGTGGTCGCACATCAGCTAAACTTCAATAGAGTGGAATTCCTTACCTGTCAATGAATGCCCTAGCTTCTTCGCCTATGGGCCTGACAGCCATGTGGATGCAGTTGACAGTAGGTGCAGGAGTAGAAATAATGGCCACTGGTGCTGCTTCTGGACACAGCCCTGTCCCCAACCCAAGAACAACTACAACATCCTGACCAAAAGCCCAGAAACCTGAGGACAGTAGACCCCCTAAAGCTGGAAGCCCTGGATATTGAGCCAGAATGTATACACCTGTCCTGGACTCTGGTTGACATTCCTTTACATTTGAGAAAGTTCCATGATGAAAGTAAATCCTAGTGATTGCTGTGCCTGTGTAGTACAAAAGGTGACCAGGTGCCCCGTCCACATGGCATCCATTATTTTCAGTAAGCTGTTTTGGTCATCTGCTTGAGACATACTGTGAGGTTAGCTGCTGCCCCAAGGAATGAACAAAAGGCAATCTATTTCAGTGAAATGGTCACGTTGCAGGTTACTGGCAGGACGTGTGGATCTGTCTGATGGTGATAGAAATATGGATAGTGGTATTATCGCTGGACTATTAATCCAGAGACCCAAATAATGTTATGGGGACCAGGGTTCAGGCCCCGCCACTGCAGAAGGTGGATTTGAACTCAATATATATCTGGAATTAAGAGCCTAACGATAATCATGGAACTGTTGTCAATTGTTGGGAAAAACTCAACTGGTTCGCTAATGTCCTTAAGGGAAGGAAACCTTCCAACCTTACTTGGTCTAGCTGACTATTAACTGTTCTCTGGGAAATGGACACTAAATGCTCCCCTAACAAGTGATGCCTACATCCTGTGAATGAATTGAAAAAAGGGTGGTTCTCCACACAGTGAGGTTAGGTAACTGCACCTCCTCCACAATAATACTCAATGCTGGAGCTCACAAGATACGACCTCAGCCCCCTACTGTACTCCTACAACTATGTTGCCAAATTCTGAATGAATGCCATCTACAAGTTTGCTGACACCATCGCCACAATGGGATGGATATCTATCAACAACAAGGCAAAATACAATCGAGACGTAATGGACTTGGTGACGTGGTGCAATGTAAACAATTTGTCTCTCAACATTGGCAAAACTAAAGAACTGATCATCGACTTCAGAGAGAAAGGATGAGAACACACTCTCATCTACACCAGCAGAATTGATTTTGAGAGAGTGAAGAGCATAAAGTTCCTCGGAGTGACAATAACAACGACCTGTCCTGGACTTCCCACATAGATGTGACAGCTAGGAAGGTACAAAAATGCTTCTTCTTCCTCAGGCAACTCAAGAAATTTGGCATGTTCATAAGGATCCTCACCAACTTCTGCAGATGCACCATTGAAATCAAACTGTCCAGGAGCATAATGTCCTGGTACAGCAACTACTCTGCCCAGGACTGTAAAAATCTACAGAAGGTGGTGTGCACAGCCCAGGCCATTACAGAAGCCAATCATCCATCCATGGACTCTACTTATATGGCTTGCTGTACAGAAAGGCAGCTAACATCATCTAAAACCCATAGCAATCTGGTAATGACCTCCTATAACCTCTTATTTCAGACAAAAGATACAAAAGCCTGAACACACGTGCAAGCAGGTTCAGGAATGGCTTCTTTCTGGCCACCATCAGACTGTCGAATGGACTCCAAACTCAAATAATGTAACCTGTATGTCTCTAAATCTTTTTGACCTGTACATCTTTTGCTTGCTGTGATCTGCCTGTTTCACTCGTAAACAGAGCTTTTCATTGTATTTTGGTACATGTGGCAATAAAGTCAATTAATTAGTTATCACTAAACCTAGTTCTGCTGCCATTTTCCTTGAGAGGCATGTCTTTATGTGACATTGATACCCTTCTAGATTCAGAAAGCTAACTTGTAGTTGATATAGCCTATCTGGAAGACATTGCCTTTGTTCTCTCCCACCAGTTTGCCAAAAACCTCTGCATACTTCAATGCCACTGATCTGTACTTATTGTATACCATTGCTTGTCATTGCTTCTCATCTTTAATTTAAGCAGTTGAGCTCCATCTTCATATTTGACCTTCTTGCCTCTAGAAACAATGTTAAAACTGTCTGGGTCCCCCTGCTTTGTTGCTGTAAATTCATGCCTTCCAGGTATGAGTGCTGCAGCGCGTACACAGTTTCTTGTCTGCTTCCTTTGTACAGTCATTGGTCACATTGTCATACTGCCTGAGCAACTCTGTGAACCATTGCCTGTTTAATGATGTGAAGTAGACTATCTTCATGACTTCCGCTGGCCTGTCACCTCCTCCCAAGGCTACAACCCTTCACATGGCTGCACTATAAAAATGTTTCTGTTACGACCTGGCCCTAGGTGAGTTTCCCCAATTCACAATGGCTCCAGATGGAATACCCCACACTATTATTTGACGAGTGAGGGGGTTGATTTGGCTCCCCTCCTTTTTCAACCAACCCCTCAGTTGTTTGCAACAAGGTTAATTTAAAAACAGATTTCTTTCCTTGTGGGTACAATTCTCCCAGACCCGTGTCTACTTGTGTTTTACAAGGAGACAATTTAACAAAAGAAGTGAGTTTATTAAATGCTACACATGAGAATAAATGCTAATATAGCACATGTGCACACAAAGTTGCAATAAGAAATGAGCCCTGAAAGATGAAAAAAAATGTTAGAGTATGGATCATTTTCTGAATTGTTCATGAGGAGCTGATAGTTCAATACTGTGGCCGTTGCAATGGAGTTTACTGGTATCATTGACATTAGTAGCTGAGCAGTTGGTTTCAGGATCCTTAGGTTTGCAGATTGGTTGAGATTCTGTAGTTCTGAACATGTTTGAATTCCTGCATTCAAGGTGAGACAGAGTCATGTTGTTTCCCTTTTGATTGGCTGCTAGTTAGCTGACCTCTAGTACTAAATAAAGAAAATATCTTTACCTGCAACACAGGGATGACGAGGGGATAGCTCTTCAACTGTGACTTTCTCTGTGTGCTAACATTCAAACCCAGGGTGATACTTACAAGCCTTAGTAGCACACTCAAGTAGAGATGAAACTTGTTTTTTAATGGCTTGTGTATCCATCAAGAGGGGGAAAAAATTCACACAAAAATATTTGGGGCATAAACTGTAAGGGATGGCTTGCTGTTGAGGCAAATGTCATCAACCCTTTCTTATTGCTGCAGTTGCAACTGATGACAGTCCCATCTGTTTGAAGTTTCTTCGATACTTTAGCTGTTATATTCCATCAGTCCCACACAAATCTTTGCCAGCCACCGATTTTACACCAGCAGGCATTTTGTTTCTGTAGCAGTCCTCTTTTTCTAAAAAAAAATGAATTAAGGGCTGCAAATACCCATAGGATTTTGGGGTTCTGAGCAGTCATTGTAACACTTCCATTCCTTTAAATGGCCATTAATTACTTCAGGTCTAAACTTAAGTACTGAGTGGTTGAAATGCCTGCTGAAAAATTGTGGGGATCTGGGACTATGTTGGAAAGCTATACACCTCACCTATGTGGAAGATTTCTTACTCATCCACCTCAGATTTTGAAGATCAAAACTCCAACCCAGAATTTCTAAATATTTCTACCCTGAAATTTGAAACAGTACTTGCAAACTGTAAACCTCTTAATCTGATAACCCGACAGAAGCTTTCAGATAGAAAGATGGTCTTTGTAGAATCTGCTGGAAGTGAATTTTGATGCCACTAAAGGGACAGATATTTGAAAGTTTTGATATTTGTTGAGGTCCTGTTCCCTTAAATGACTATTGTATCACTCCCTGATTTACTACTTAAAAGACAGGAAAGAGGAAAGACAATAATTAGCTCTTACCTTCCTTGTTGCCCTCTGTATTGTTGCCTGGACCACAAAAACATCGTAGGCTCTGCGCGACTACTGGTATATCTCACCGAAGAGGAGGAAATCACATTGTGCCGAAGGGACCTATTGAAGGGAAAATCCCTGAAATGCATTAGAACAGATCAGTTTTAAAAACTGAAGAGTTTTGCAATCTCTCTGCAGCTAAGGGACTTTAGTCATGTAACAGGCAGCATTCATTTCTAGTTTCTCATCCTCTTCTCCCTTAATGGGTTATGCTTTCCAAGCAAAGTTGTTTTGATTATTTGATACAATGTGTTTATTAGGAACCACCAGTTTGCTACCATAAAACTGCAGCTTCATTATGATTTAAAGCCCCATCCTACACAGGTTTCCTGATTGGTCCTGACTGGAGAAGCCATAGCAACGTATTGAGGCACACAGGTGCTCCTATGCAACAAATCATTGCTCATGTGGAAAGTAAACTTTGTGGCTTAAGCTCCCTTGTGTTGATTAAGAGCTCTGGTTTACAATGAGGCCCAGTGGGAAAACATCTAAAGGGTTGGAGACAGGAAATCACTGGGCTTCTGGAGAGTTTGTGGATTAAAGCCAAAGCACTAACTGAATGAATGCAATTCTGTAATCGTTCAGGAATCTCCTTCCTAATATTTTCCAACAGGGGCAGGAGCATGACAAGCTTATTTACAAATTATATCATGTGTGGCGCACTGCTTCAACACCTTTTTGATAGCAAGCAATGTCACTGGATTGAATGCACTGGTGTTTGTAACATGAGGGACAATCTAATGAATCGCAATATCAAGGTGTTCATTCATGTGTGCTCTGTCCGAAGGTAGACCCTTTGCTAATTGTCTGCTGATTCTTCATACCAATCAGTTTTCTTGATAGCTTTTGTCATTGGCAGTTTACTCTTGTCTTCTAGTTTTGGGGCAGGGCAAAAAATCAGATCCCACATCTACCTCAGACATAATTGTTGGTTTTATTCTCAGCCACATGCTAGCCATCTAGCTAACTGAACTAACTGGCCCCAGTTAGCTAGATATTTTGCAAAAAAAAACATTTTGGTATGATACCAGTGATCGAATAGAAAAATGCAGTATCTATGAAAATAGATTATTAAATTATAGAATTTTTTATAACTCACAATGATTAGAATAACAGGCATAAGTCAACCAAGTAAAAACGATTGTATTTGTAATTTTACAGCTATCGAAAGATTAGAGTCTTTAATAGCCCACAATTAATGCACCTGTCCTTGTACCAGCCTAAAGTTAAAGCTTATGAGAGCACATTGTTCCTTGCTATCGTCAGCAATTGGAGTGCATCATAAACTAACTTAAGCGATTATGGTTCATTTTGATATGGAAAGCTGAACAGGTGGGTACCAGGTTGAGTGTCCATTCCAGCCATACAATGATTGCAGCGAGAGGCCAATTTGAATTTCGGTGCTGAAACCATTGTATAAAACAAACTAGTTTTCATTGCTTCTCATGCTGTTGATAGGCAGGTTGACCTTTGGGAGGATATGAAATTCAACATGGTCTGCAGCAGAATGGGAATTGGAATCTTTGGTGGTTAAACTCAACAAGATATAAATGGCAAGGAAATTTAACGTATACTCATAATTGCAAGAAAGATGAATTTATCAAAAATTAGGAAATGCAAAACTTTAAAGAAAATAAAGACAAATAAACAAATACCAGAGCCAGCTTGTGGGTGGCATGGCGGCTCAGTAGTTAGCACTACTGCCTTACAGTGTGAGGGACCTGGGTTCAGTTCCACCCTTGGGCAGCTGTCTGTGTGGAGTTTATACATTCTACCCCTGTCTGTGTGGGCTTCCTCCCACAGCCTGAAGATGTGTAGGCTAGATGGATTAGCCATGCTAAATTACCTGTAATATTCAGTGATGTGTAAATTATGGGGACGGGTCTGGGTGCGATGTTCTGAGGGTTGGTGTGGACGTATTGGGCCAAAGGGCCTGTTTTCATACTGTAGACATTCTATGAACTGTTTTCAGTTCTCTCTGACTGCAAATATGGATGATTTTAATTAGTACTACAATAACCTCCTTCCAATCTGTAGTACCCATGGTTTGTGGATAGGTTGATGAAGTGGCAATGATAACACTGATTGAAATGAAAATGACAGAGGGACAGGCTGTTCCCACACTGCAGTTTAGACGAGTGAAAGACAACTTGGTTGAAACAAGTGGGACCCTGAGGGCCTTACAGGGTAGATGCGGAGAAGATATTTCCTCTTTTTAGAAATCTAGAACTTGGGATCACTATTTAAAAATCAGGGTTGCTATTTAAAATAGAGATAGGTGACTTTTTCTCTCAGAGCATCCTAAGCCTATGGAACTCTCCTCTTGAAAATCTGGTTGAAGCAGAGTCTTTGAATATTTTCAGGGCAGAGGTAGATAGTTTCTTAAGTTAGGTTAAGCACAGGCTTGAAAGGTTGCCAGAAAATTTGAGAATGTGGGTTTGAGGTTTCAATAGATCAGCTGTGATCTTATTGAATGGTTGAGCAGGCTTAAGGGCCTGAATGGCCTACTTCTGCTCTGAGCTCATATGTTTGTATGGGAGCGTTAATTATACAAGTAAACACCTACTTAATATTTTAACTGGGGCTGAGCCTAGCCTTGGCAGGAGTGCTAATCAAGTCAAGTTTGTCCAAATGTCATAATCTTCACTGTTACAACAGCAAATTCTTTACTCAATTTTCATTCTGCTACTATCCCATTTACAAGTGTAAATTTGCCAGATGAAAATTGACTCTTGAAAATGTAATTCTCTTGAAATGGGAGGACAGAGACTGGGCATTTTGAGAGAAAACAATTAGAAAATGAAGCACTCCTCCTCTTTTACCTGATTATCACCAGGTTTACCGCTGAAGAATGCAAACTAAATTGTCCTTTCCAGACAATTCAGATCCTTACAATAATGACTGCACCAATGGGAATCAAAACAGCAGATTCATGAAATTTTTCTGATGAAGGGTCTAGGCCCGAAATGTCAGCTTTTGTGCTCCTCAGATGCTGCTTGGCCTCTGTGTTCATCCAGCTCCACCCTTTGTTATCTCAGATTCTCCAGCATCTGCAGTTCCCGTTATCTCAGATTCATGAAACTTGTGTGTCAGTCTCCGCAGTTATTTAATGGCTGTAATTACTTTTAATCAACCTGTTTGGATGTGATATTATACATCTCTAGGATAGGGGAACTTGAGCCACCTGGATCAAAGTTAGGGACACGATCACTGTACAACGAGACCCCCTTCTAATTTGCAAAGTTTCTTTCTTAAGTGGTAACAGCTGTGTAACACATTTTGAGTGAATTCTCAGCTGTTTAATGAATGCCCAGAATTTGCCAGCACAGTTTCTGCTTGCTGATAATGTGTGACACAGATACTTATACCCTAACCCCCCATGGCTTTATCCAGCCTGCTCCATGGCAGGTATGTGTGGAATGCCTCACTGCATGTCTAACCAGGAGATTGGGCAGCAGAGACCTGCAAGGCATATCCACTTCTGCCACTAGCATGTGTTGTGCGCCCTGTGCAGGTGGGAGAGGGCTGAGAAGAGGATAATGATTTGCTGTGTTTGCGCAATGATCTGCAATCTACAATTGTATATTTTATCAGCAACTAATAAAATATGCAAATAAAGATAATGCTTGCACTTAATAATGGAGTGAAATGCGTGTTTATTATCTTAATATGACATGACTCTATTCAAAAAGAAAACTGTGTGTTGAATATCAAACAACCTATAATATGTTTAGAGTTAACAAGATGTAGAGCTGGATGACACAGCAGGCCAAGCAGGAAAGCTTTCCTGCTCCTCTGATGCTGATTGGCCTGTTGTGTTCATCCAGCTGTATACCTTGCACCTTGTTATCTCAGATTCTCCAGCATCGACAGTTCCTACTATCTCTATAATATGCTTAGATTGTGTCTTCTGTTCTTGCCTGAAGTCATGTCCACCTGAGCTCCACAATCTTCACCATTGGCAGAGAAAGGAGGCATGTCCTGAATCCCACCTAGAACAAGGATTGATCCACACTGCCTGCCCAACCAATTAGTCTCTCCAAGGAGACTAATTTGCTGTGGCAACGTATACTTTGATGTGTGTTGTAACCTGGTGCTGCAGATATTGATGGTAGAAACTCCAATTTATTTCTTCACATGGCTAACAAGGAGTCTCTGCCTCGCTTGGTGCCTGCCATTGGTGTGTATTGGAAGAATTTGTAAATTATCTCACAACCTGTGGTGGTGACTGACTGCTGTTTGTGTGACTAGAGGCCAGTTTCCAGTGATATACCACAGGGTCAATGCTGGTTCCCTTAGTGGTTGTGAAACATTTTAGTGATATAGCTGAAAATGTGAATGTTGATAGTCAGTTGTGGATGACATGAAGATTGACTGAGTGATTAGTAGTGAGGAAGAAGGTCTTAGGTTACAGGAAAATATAGATGGATCAGTCAAATGGGCAGATCAGTGGAAGATAGAATTTAACCCTGTAAAGTGTAAAGTGTAAAGTGATGCACATCAGAAGAAGTAACAAGACAAGGGAGTACTCAGTAAATTGCAGGAGACAAGGCACCTCACCGAAACAGAAAGATCTTGGGTTGCTTATCCATAGATCCCTGAAGACAGCAGGACAGGTTAATAGGGTAGTTAAGAAGGCATATGGGATGCTTGCCTTTATCAGTCATTGCATAGATTACAGGGGCAGTGACGTTACATTGGAGGTGTAGCTGTACAAAACTTTGGTTAGGACATTCACCAGGATGTTGCCAGGGATGGAGCAGTTTAGCTATGAAGATAGGTTGTATAAGTTTGGGGCGTTTTCATCAGAGCGGAGAAGGTTCAGACGGGATTTAATTGAGGTGAATAAGATTATAAGGGCACAGACAGGGTGGATAGGAAACATCTGTTCTTCTTAGTTGAAGGGTCAGGAACAAGATTTTTAAGGTGAAGGGCAGGAGGTTTATAGGGGATTTGAGGAAAACAATTTCACCCAGAGGGTGATGGGAATCTGGAATGCAGTGTCTAGGAGGATAGTGGAGGCAGGAAACTTCACAACTTCTAAAAAGTACTTGAATGAGTACTTGAAGTATCATAATATTCAAGGTTATGGGCAAAGTGCTAAAAAATGGGATTAACATAGACAAGTTGGTGCAGACTCGATGGGTTGAAGGGTTTCTTCTGCACTCTATGACCACATTATGAAAGCACTTTGCTTGGCTTTTGAGATGTGGAAAGGGACTTGAACCCAGAGCTTTGGCTCAGAGGCAAGGATGCTATCTATTGCACAACAAGAATCCCAACACAGTACTAAGAAAAGAAAACTAATAAAAGAAAACTAACAAGTATGAATGTATTTTGAATAGATTCCAGCTATATTCCAGTTAACTTCTTATGAAAATTTGAATGAGCTTGCTTCTACAGTGTTTGTTTTTATATTTATCTGTCTTTCTCCTTATCTGCTGAATAAAGTATTATTAGTAATTATCTTAAGAAGTTTACATCAATGTTAATGCCACAAAATAAATCTCTAGCATATAGTTAGTTTTCAATCATGGCAAAGAGAATAAAATAATACGCTCAATTTCTGTGTGCACTGGTACTGCAATAGTAATGTGACAATAGCAGCTAATGCAATATCACATCATTAAAGTGTCCATACTGAGCTAATATTCATGTGTCTACACTGATGGTTTGATTGTGAAATGTGATATGTAGTTCAGATTTGACATTTAGCTGGTTAATGGAGAAATATTCCAATTTAGCCACATGTAATTGGAAACGAGAGCATAGGCCTGCTGTTTTATAGTGTTAATGGACAAAAGAAAGTGACACGGAGGCTGTGCTGTGAGAGTACAAAGACAAATGTTTCATTATGAGCTGATACTACTCCATTAACCAGTGGCCAGCAGAAACATCCAATGTATGATCTGACGTGATTCCCATTTGATACGCTCTATTTCTTGCAAATGCAGTAGTTGCTCTCTCTTTTGCATCTACAGCGCAGCCCAGAAGAGAAGGTGAGCAGCAAGATAAAATGTCCTCTCTCTGAATATTCTCTTGTATACCTGCCTGGGTTCAAGTGTTAATGTGCTGTGACAGTTGCAGGAAAATAATTATCCCCTACTTACCTTGTGTTGAAAATAAAGACTCTGAGGTTGAGCTGGCTTGTTCTCATTCAGATGTTTCGTCAGCATGCTAGGTGACATCATCAGTGGATCCTCCGATGACGCTATGTTGTTCTATTCTGCTTGAAATTTATGCTGTTCGGTCCATCACGGTGAGCAGTGTCATTTCCGGTTTTGATCTGCATGGGTTTGTACTTGGTGTCCACTTCTATATGTTTGTTGATTGCATTAGGGCGTAAAACCATGCCTCTAAGAATTCCTGTGCGTGTCTATGGTTGGCTTGCGTAATGCAATCAACAAACATATAGAATTGGACCCTCTGTGCAAACCCATAGAGATCAAAACCGGAAATGACACTACTCATTATAACAGGCCAAACAGTAAAAATTCCAAGCAGATTAGAATAACTTCGCTTCATCGGAGGCTCCACTGATGATGTCACCTAGCATGGTAACCATCTGGACGAGACCAAGCCAGATCGGCGAGCAAGTCAACGACTTCACCCACAACCCGAGTTACAGATTTTTGCCAAAACTTTGAATAAAGACTCTATCACTCTGAAAGCTCAGCCAATCAGCATGTGGCCAGGTAAAAGAGAAACAAAAGGACTGTCTCTCTCATCCTGAATGCTGAAATTTAATCATGGCTGAATAGAATCAAACCTACAGAATTTCAATCAATCTGCAAAACTAAGGATTGATAAGCTGATTGTTCAACTACTAATACCCCCACCTCAACAGCTGCATCAATGCTGGTTCCCTTAGTGGTTGTGAAACTATCTAACTCAGTCTCTGATTTATATATCAATTTTTTTTTAGAAAGTTGTCTCTTTGAATGTGTGTGTGTTGCATTGCTAATTCTTCTCACATTTAGTAATTAATTCATGTACTTTTCTCACTCATAAATTAGCTCCCTTTAAAAAACATAAGTTCATTTGGGTCTGGGTAATGAATTACCTAAGGAAAGGGATCAATTAAAATCATCCTTCTTGTGACCAACTGAGTAGATGCATGGATAAAGCATCAAAGTCAGTTCATCCTTTCTCACTTGGGAGCTTAACAATTTTGGGTACACCTTTGGAACCGTAACAAATTGGGGATCCTTAAACAGGATCTAAACATTGCAATATGAACCAGAGTAGGCCCCTCAACCACTTAAGCTTGCTCCATCATTCATTAAAATTGTGGCTGTTCTGATTACTCCACTTATTTGCTTACCCCAATAATCTTTCAATAGCTTTCTTGTCAAGAATCTACCTACCTCTGTCTTAAAAATATTCAAGGACTCTGTTTCCTCTACCTTTTGAGGAAGATTCATAACCCTTAGTAAAGAATGCCTCCCAATGTCTGTCGCAAATGGGTCTTCCCCTTATTTTTAAACAGTGATCCCCAAACATAACCCCCCCCCGCCCCAGTTTTAGAGGAAACATCCTTTCCACATGCACCTGGTTGTTTTACCTCAGGATATATTTCAGTCAAGTCACCTCTTTATCTTCTAAATGTCACTGGGTACGAGCCTAGCCTGTCCAACTTTACCTCGTAAGACAACCTTCCCATTCAGGTCTTAGTCTAATGAACCTTCTCTGAACTGCATCCAACACTTTTACATCCATCCTTAAGTAAGAAGACTGATATTCAAACTGTATCCATACACTCACTCTTCATTTTCTGATGATTAGCTACCTGCAGATCTGCATTGTGAACCTCAGACTCCATCTTTTTTCTCATTGATTCATCTAGTCTGATCATGCAGTCCTTCACAAAGCTTAAGGAAGTCAGGTCAAGCGGTTTGGCACCTTCTGTTATCTGTGGAAAGTCTGTTCCCCAACCCCTGAGGATAATAAGGATATGGTACAATACCAGTTTCCATTAGCTAATTTCTGTTTGATTTACCTCTGTCTATTTTATATTTATATACTTAATATATATTCCTAAAATATTACTTTTTCCCTTTGTGCTGCATTTTTCATGAGTCCAGCTACTTTGTCGATTTGCTTGTAAATGTCAGAGGTCGAATACAGTGGACGAGGAAAGACTGTACAGTTTTTCATCCAACAAGGCTACCTTAAAAAGTACAATTAAAATTTAAAAAGCCTCAATATCGTTTCCATCGTTTAGTTAGAATTATGTTTTAAAGTTAGCTACCATGTTACTGGATTTCATAATTGAGTGATTGTGCAACATAATTATTGAAAATAAATCAAAAATAGAAATGTACTTACATTCTCAACAGACAGGCAGACGACGCCCAGGAATATACATATATTCAGTGGGATATGTGATACATGTGTGTTGAATACATGCAGATGTGCTATGTTTAAGACACGTGGTACTTGCCCTTGGGCAGATAAACGTCTTTCGAAATTTCAAACTCATTTACTGAGCAGAGTCATTAATACATAATGAAAAACATTTCTGGAAATATGATTGTAACTAAATCTGGAAGATTAATTTTGGTTGTGGGTAAGCTTCCAGAAACAATAATTTCAGACAAAATTAGCCATCACTTGGACAAATGAAGGTTTAGTTTGTTATGTCACTCGTTCTGCTTAGTAGATTTCTCACAGGTAATCCGTTTTAATTTGAGGCATGACCCGAACACATAGGGTAGGCAACAAGTCTGTAATATTTTTTCTATGAGGCCTGAACTATTTTATCTCCCAAGCCTCATTTTAATATGTTTGATGACCATCCTCCTGAAAGCATAGAAAGTGTTCATGTATGCTGACATGACACAACTTTTGAGTGTGACTTAAAACAGATGAATCTTAAAGGAGCAATCTACCTTGGTGTTTTTACAATATGCAACATTCAAAATACAAATCAGTAGCGCTGGAACTGACAGTAAAATGACAGATGGGTTGTGTTACATTCTGGCTGGGAATTTCCTTTCCAATTCTTTTGATGAGGTGAGATTTAGATCCCATTTGTATGTCTGTCTGCCAGGAATCGGTTTTCTCTAAAACTTTTGCTGAAGTTATATGCTAATTAGGAGATCAACAGAAGAAATTCCTGGTGACTGCACTGATGTATTTTATAAGGTACATTTAACTAATCTTTGATCCTTAAGACTAAATTACTGTAATCAGGCAAATAAGAATCACGCTTCAGAACAGAAACTGAAAACATCCCAGTGACTTCAGTCTTTCTAAACCTTCACGATTTATGCAGTACATCTAAATAATTTCTTTCAGTGAAGAGAGAAACAGAGTGAATATTTCGTGTCTGGTGTGACTCTTCTTCAGAACTGAAGGAGATTAGAGTTTTTTTCAACATACTTTTGATAGAGGCAGAGAGGGGGGGGAAAAGAGAGATAATATGGAGACACGATGCAAAGGACAAAGGAGCTGTTAATGGTGATGAAAGAGAAAATGTGATGTGAAATGAATGTAAATTAAGGTGTGAAAGGGAGAAAATGCTGCTGAGAGGCAATTTAAAAAACTCACAAACAAGACAAAGTTGCATGGTTAGGGGTGTTCTGGGGGGGTGAAGAGAGACTTTAGGAGAAATGGAGAAGAAACATCCTGACACTTTTAAGCCAGAGAGACTAAAGAGTGCCAGAGCAGAAAATGAAGTTCTTTTCCAAGCTGGTGTTATGCTTTGTTGTATCATTATAGCTGGTCCTGAACAGTAGCATGAGGGCAAGGTGGTTTATTAAAATGGCAAGCAAATGGAATGTGGAGTCATTCCTCAGGGCAGGGTGGAGGTGTTCCATAAAGTGGGCACCCAGACCACAATGTAGTCTCATCAATGTAAGTGCAACCGCATTGTGGGCTACAAGCACAATAGACTCGACTGAAAGAATATAAGTAAAACACAGTTTCATCATTTGGAAACTTGGGCAGTGAGGAGGGAAGTGGTGAATGGGCAGGTGCTAAATCTTTTGTGATCACTTGAAATGATGCCAAGGGGAAGTGAGGAGCATTCAGAATGAACAGTCCCTGTAGAATGTTGACAGTGAGGGGAGGGAAAGATGTACTTGGTGGAGGCATCCTGCTGGAGGCAGCAGAAATGATAGAGGATGATCCTTTGAATGCAGAGACTGGTGGGATGGAATGTAACTGTAAGGAGAACCTTATTGTTGTTCTGGGAAGAGGGTGAAGGGGTGAGGGCTGATGTACCGGAGGTGGATTGGACACGGCTGAGGACCCTGCCAACGACTGTGCAGGAGTAGGGGGAGATCCCTTGGCTTAGGGTAAAGGCAATATTTGAAGTACTCAGTAGAAAGTGGCATCATCGAAACAGATGTGGCGGTGACAGAAACTAGGACCATAGAATGGAATCCTTGCAGGATGCTGGGTGTGAGGATGTACAGTTGAGTTAAGCATGGGAATGGATCGGTTTATAATCGATATTGGTGGACAGCCTATCCCCAGAAATGGAAACAGTGAAGTCTAAGACGGGAAGGGAAGAGTGAGCGATTGTCAAGTTGAAGGTTGAGAGAAGGGTGAAAATTAGAAGTGAAACTGATCAATTATTCCAGTTCTAGATGAGAGCAGCAAGCAGTACTGAAGGCAGTATCAGTATTTAAGAGAAAGAGTAATGGCTAGGGGCCTACGTAGACCTGGTGCAAGGAATGATCCACATACCCCACAATGAGACAGGCATTGCTCCTTCTTCACCTTTGTCAAAAATATAAAATCCAAACATTTTCTATCCTCTCTCAGTGCTGAAGAAGTGTCACACTGGACTCAATCATTAGCTCTGTTTCTCTCTCCTCAGATGCTGCCAGAATAGCTGAGCTTCTCCAGCATTTTCTTTTGTTTTAGATTTTCAACGTCCACAGTATTTTGCTTTAATTTTATTCGTAAGTAGTTGATACTGTGATATTGTGAAAATGGCTATTTATAATTGATGCCATCTTGAATCACTTACCTATGTCTCTCATTTTGGGGAGCTTTTCATAGATCTCATTGGAATACATGTCAACGCTTAGCCAGTGAAAACTCTGATAGGATCTTATTAAAGCATTAGAGTGTAATTCTTGGGCAGCCCAGGGATTTGCCAATTCACATCTCATAGAAGAAAAGGGAGAGGCAGAAGACTCAATTGCTCTCAAGGGTAAACATTAAGGTGTAAGTCCAGCAACTACAAGCCAGGTAGTTTAACAATAATTTGGGATGTAATTAATAGACACTTGAACCAATGCAGGCTACTTAACGGGAAGACAACATGGATTGGTTTGAGGAAAAATAGAAAATAGGAGCAGGAGTAGGCCATTCCCTCTTCAAGCCTGCTCTGCTGTACAATACAATTATGAGTGATTGTCCAACCCTGTTTCTCCCCATACCCTTTAGCCCAAACAGGTGTATCTAATTCCTTATTGAAAACTTTCAATGTTTTGGCCAGGACTGCTTTCTGTGACAGTCAATTCCACAGCCTCAGCACTGCCCTGGTTAAAATATTTGCCCTCATTTCAGTCTTACCGCACATCCTTAGACTGTGACTGCTGGTTCTGGACTCCCTGGTCATCAAGAACATCCTTCCTGTGTTTACCCTCTCCAGTCCTGCTAGAATTTTATAAGTTTCTATGAGATTCCCATCCCCCATTCTTCTCAACTCCAGTGAAAATAGCCCTGACTGATCCAGTCTCTCTTCATAAGTCAGTGATAATGGGAACTGCAGATGCTGGAGAATCCAAGATAATAAAATGTGAGGCTGGATGAACACAGCAGGCCCAGCAGCATCTCAGGAGCACAAAAGCTGACGTTTCGGGCCTAGACCCTTCATCTCTGATGAAGGGTCTAGGCGCGAAACGTCAGCTTTTGTGCTCCTGAGATGCTGCTGGGCCTGCTGTGTTCATCCAGCCTCACATTTTATTATCTCTTCATAAGTCAGTCCTGCCATTCCAGGAATTAGTTGGGTAAAGTTTCTCTGCCCTTCCTCCATAACCAGAACACCCTTCCTTACACAAGGAATCGCTAAAACCACACACAATACTCCAGGTTTCGCAAATCCAGAATTACAAACTATCTGGGTGCAGCCCCTAGATTGTACCCATTTTCAGCCTTTGACTGCCAGTCCAAACTGCAACCAATAACTAGCAAGGAGTCACCCTTCTGCCCTGTACAGAAACCAGGTATTGTTCATTGTCAGGGCCACACAGATATTTACAAACCAAACCCCGCTGATTCACCAACAGCCAACCCCACTGCACTGAGCAAGCCATCCATCCCCTTGAAGCTACCCTGGCTTTATTTGAGAAGACAACAGCACAGGGAAGGAAAGGGAGGAGCTCTTGCCATGCCTTCTAGCAATCAGGCTCCCACTCATGGCCAAGTGGTTGACCTCTGGCCAAGAAATGGTAAACTCCACATCCTGCTTCATTGTCACACAACACCCCAACTATTCAACCCACCCACCCATTACCACAAACCCACCTCAGTCCCTGAAGTTGTGTTTGTGCAGGGGTGCACCAGCCCATTAGAAGACAACAGACCAAATTGGGCACTGTGAAGGTGGAGTAAGGTTGTTGGAAAATGGTGTTGAGAAAAGGGTGGGAGTGCTTTGAATGGAGTCCCCACTTCAGTGTCCAATGCCATTCTTCCTCTTATGGATCTGTCACACTCATCGAACTGTACTCAAGAGCACGAGATAACAAAGTGTGGAGCTGGATGAACACAGCGGGCCAAGCAGCATCTCAGGAGCACAAAAGCTGACGTTTCGGGCCTAGACCCTTCTTTGTTATACTAAATGTGCCAGACACATATTGGCATAAGCGTCTGCATGACTGTGGTCATGGCTGCTATCAACCCCTTATTTCTGCCGTAAATTTGTCATGCAGCGGAACAATTATCTGTGGAAGAAGAAAACCACACAATGTCTTTCAAATTCAACCGTCCACGCTTAAGTTAGATTCCTCTAATCACAGACTATATGCATGGAAGTCTTGTTAGTACATTGCAAATTTTCCAATTCCCCCTGATGGTTAACCCTTCACCTTCTTGTTCCGGGGTGTAGCATCTATTTCACATTGAGCAGAGTTTGAAAAAGGCTGCCCCGTCTGAAATAGAATTGCCTTCATCATCTCTGACATCAGCATCTGATCTTGTTAACGTGTGAAGTATATAGCACCAATTGAAATCCCAGTTATTTCTCTAACCGGACCAACCTAAAGTGAATATCTCTGATAGTGCTCCTCTAAGAATTTATCATCTGGCAGCAACCTGCATACGTACAGGTGCCAGTGAAGGGAAAATATATAAATTAATACTGGCCAGATATATTTGTTGCAACTTAGTGTTATAAAGATGATTGTATTTCACTCACTGTGCAATCAGATCAGTGTGATTGAGTGTGATGTGACATTTGGGTTGCTGATATTTAGTTTTGTTACCAGGTAACTTAAACACTTTACCTCGGATGCTCAGTACCTCTGAAATACCACTTCTATGAAGCTGTAAACTGGGAAATCAGTGCCAGTTCAGCTCTAGGCCTTTCCTTCCCTTCTGCAAAAGTGGAAAGAATAGATCAATGCATGACTGTAATATTAGATGTTCACCTCATGGATTCAGCACATTTGCTGAAGGTGATAATGGGAACTGCAGATGCTGGAGAATCCGAGATAATAAAATGTGAGGCTGGATGAACACAGCAGGCCAAGCAGCATCTCAAGAGCACAAAAGCTAATGTTTAGGGCCTAGACCCTTCATCAGAGAGGGGGATGGGGTGAGGGTTCTGGAATAAATAGGGAGAGAGGGGGAGGCGGACCGAAGATGGAGAGAAAAGAAGATAGGTGGAGAGGAGAGTATAGGTGGGGAGGTAGGGAGAGGATAGGTCAGTCCAGGGAAGACCGACAGGTCAAGGAGGTGGGATGAGGTTAGTAGGTAGGAGATAGAGGTGCGGCTTGAGGTGGGAGGAAGGGATGGGTGAGAGGAAGAACAGGTTAGGGAAGCAGAGACGGGTTGGACAGGTTTTGGGATGCAGTGGGGGGAGGGGACGAACTGGGCTGGTTTTGGGATGCGGTGGAGGAAGGGGAGATTTTGAAGCTGGTGAAGTCCACATTGATACCATTGGGCTGCGGGGTTCCCAAGCGGAATATGAATTGCTGTTCCTGCAACCTTCGGGTGGCATCATTGTGGCACTGCAGGAGGCCCATGATGGACATGTCATCTAAAGAATGGGAGGGAGAGTGGAAATGGTTTGCGACTGGGAGGTGCAGTGGTTTATTGCGAACTGAGTGGAGGTGTTCTGGAATGCGATCCCCAAGCCTCCGCTTGGCTTCCCCAATGTAGAGGAAGCCACACCGGGTACAATGGATGCAGTATACCACATTGGCAGATGCGCAGGTGAACCTCTGCTTAATATGGAAAGTCATCTTGGGGCCTGGGATAGGGGTGAGGGAGGAGGTGTGTTGCTGAAGGTGCTGTCTAAAGACCCATGGTGTACATAGGATGGTACATACTGCAGCAATTGAATGTCAATGGGGGAGGGAGCAAACGTTTGCGAATATGGAGCCAGTCAAATGGGCTGCTTTGGTTTCTGGTGTCAAGTTCATTAATATCTGGGCAAATGGGGAATACTGCACCATATTTCTGACTTATGACATGTAGATGATGAACAAGTTTTAGCGATTCAGTAAGTGTGTTACTTGCTTCAACACAGTCTCTGATCTGCTCTTGTAGCATAGTATTAAATGATTAGTCCAGTTCCATTTCAGGCCTTTGGTAATATCTAGGGTGTTGATAGTGGGAGATTGAGCAATAGAAGTGTGATTAAATGTCAAGAGGCAATGGTTAGATTCTCTGTTGTGGGAGAGGGTCATTGCCTAGCATTTGTGTGTCAGCCACTGTCCAAACCTTGCTACATTTGAACATGGACTGCTTCAGTAACTGAAGAATTGAGAATGGTCCTGAACATTGGGTAATCATTAGCAAAATTCCCCACTTCTGACCTGATGATGGAGGGAACGTCATTGATGAAGCAGCTGAAATGGTTATGCCTAGGACATTACCCTGTGGCACACACAGAGATGTCCTGGAGCTGAGATAACTGACCTCCAACAACCATAGCCATCCTCCCTTGGAATGACTCCAACCAGTGGAAAGTTTTCTTCCTGGTTCCTACTTACTGTAGTTTGCTCAGTCCCCTTGATGCAACACTTAGCCAAATGTGGCCTTGATGTCAAGGGAAATCACTCTTATCCCATCCCTTGAATTCAATTCTTTTTCCAAAGCTGTAATGCGGTTAGGAGCTGAGCGGCCCTGGCAGAACACAAACTGAGCATCAGTGAACATGTTATAGCTAAGCAATTACTGCCTGATAGCACAGTTGATTACCCCTTCCATCACTTTACTGAAATTGAAGGTGAACTGACTGAGTGGCAGTTAGTCAGTTTAGATTTGTCCTCCTTTTTGTGTACAGATCACACCTGGCAATTTTCCACATTGTTGGCTAAATACCACAGTTGTAGTTGTGGTTGGAGCAGCTTAGCTAAGGTATGGTAAGCTCTAGAGTTCAAGTCTTCAGTACAGAAGACACCGTCCAATGTGAATACCTTTCTCTCAAACCAAATAAATTTAATTTTAAAAGGACCCGATTTAATCACACTTTCTTACTTAACATAGGAATGAGTCATTTAGTGATGAAATGTAGGAAGTAACAATAATGCAACACACATACACAGATTGAAAATGAGAAGTGAGTCCAAAAAAAAGTTAAAAACCACATGGCTTAATCTGAATTGTTCATAAAAATAGATAATGGGACAGTTGGTTTCAGGATTCCTTTAATTGACTTGTTCAGAGATATTTGTTTTACATTCCTCCAGAGCAGCTAGGGTTGTGAACTCAAGTCTTGTGACCCAGAGATAGAGACACTACCACTGCTCCTCAAGACCCTTCGGGCTTCCCAGCTTAGAAGATCAGTTGGAATTCTTTTCTCCTATTTCCATTTGACTGACTTGCTGGCTAGCTAGCTTCTAGCACTCAATGATAGAGTCATTTCCACGCAATCCAGGGGTGACTAGTTGGTGATTTTTTGACTGTGACCTTCACAGTACATTGATACACAAATTCAGGCTAGTGCACCCAAATATGTCAGCTTATTAATATACTTTCTTCCACTAATGCATGCAGATGAGAGTTGAACTGGTTTTCATCCCCTGTTCACATCCATTCTTGAAAAGGGAAGACGTAAACTGTCTCAAGTCCAGACTGGCATCCTTTCTCTCATTATGTTCATGCCTGAGACAACTCCCAGGAGATTACAACTCCATTTGTAGTGCATTTCTCTTCTTTTATGTCTATTCACTTGAAGGTTCCTTGATATTTGATGTTCCAAGATCTCTTTCTTTTAAGAAAGCCAATGAATTTGTGCCAGTGTTCATATTTTGGCTAGATCTCTATTAAAGAAACAAATGTTTTAATTAAAAGTTCAATATGACCTCAAGTATTCCACAGATCTTCCATCATCTTGTCACTTACTCCAGATGACAAATGCAATGTGAATCATTAATGTTTAATTACAAAGGGAAAAATGTATTTAACACAAATGCATGTTCCCAGACACATTCATTCTCCTAGCCTCCTGCAATATTATCTTTTCAGTTCTAAGTAGATCCCTTTAAGTCTGGACAAGACAGTGCAATTATGTTTGATTTCCCATCAATGTCTGTGATTTTTTTAAGGTCGTACAATTGAAGTAATAAATCTCAATAGAATAATCCCATGTCCTGAGTCTTAAAAATTTCAACAAAATTTAGCAAGTTGCATAGGCTCAGTTGTTAAAGTAGTCTTCAGCTTTCCAAAAGCTGCCTGCTATTTCTCGGTCCATACAATCTTGGCTTTTTTCTGTAATAGGTCTGTCAGCAGTGCAGGTACTGTTCTTAAGTTTGGTACAAACATTTTGTAGAAGCCATATATTTCTAAGAACCTTGCAATTTCCCATTTTGTTGTGGTAATTGGGAACTGCGCAGTACTTGTCCTTTAATTAGTATGTCATCGAGAGAGGTCACTTGGACATTAGTGAGCTTGCTCTTTGCTGGGTTGACCACTCAGTCAACTGACTGTATTTTCTAGAAGAGGGCTTGAGCTGGTCCAATGCATTTCCCAGATGTTGATGAGGAAGTCATCCGGATGTGTCACACAGTTAGATAATCCTGTTCATCAGGCTTTGAAAGGTGATGGGTACATTTTAGAGTCTAAACGGCATGACATGACACTCTCTTAGTCTATCCAGAGTTACAAGGATAATTTCATTTGCATGGTCAGTGGAGGGAAACTGCCAATACCCCTTGAATAAATCCTTTTTTGTGATGTTAGCTGCTTTACTTTCATAGAATAGAGCCCCTACAGTGTGGAAGCTGGCCATTCAGCCTATCCAGTCCACACCACCCCTCCGAAGAGCATCCCACCCCCCTACCCTATCCCTATAAACCCTGCGTTTCCCATGGCGAATCCACTTAGACTGCACATCCCAGGACACTATAGGCAATTTAGCATGGCCAATCCATCTAACCTGCACATGTTTAGACTGTGGGAGGAAACCAGTGCACCCAGAGGAAACCCATGCAGGCACAGGGAAAATGTGCAAACTCCACACAGTCACCCAAGGGTGGAATCGAACCCAGGTCCCTGGTGCTGTGAGGCAGCAGTGCTAACCACTAAACCACCATGCCTCCCTTACCACATCAAAGCAATCCTCCAACCAGTATATCAGGTAGGATTCCAGCCACTCCAGTAAATTTCTAGTGGGGAATGCAGAGTTTTGTGAAGCCCATCCAGCTTGAGCGTCAACACAACTGAGGAACTCCCTCTACTGCTAAGAAGCATTATTAGCTGACTCATCAGCATGTAGTTAATCACCTCCTAAAACCAGACCAGTTTTTGTAGGCCTATCCCAGAAAGTTCTAGGGATTTTGCTCTATGGGAGGAGCTTCTCATATCTATATCACGTCAAGTTAAGTTTATGCAGCCTGACTTGGCTGATCAAATGGCCTTAAATGTAGAGAGCAGCCATGTTGAATCAGCCCATTGTTCTGCACCTGAGTGAGCTATACAGAATTTACATTTGCCACTATTTCTATTTTGATTAGGCATGTAGGTACAGGGGAAAGAGTTCAACATGGGCCTCGCCCACTCTCCTTTCAATTTATCCCTTCTGCCACACTCACTCTGTAGGTCAATGGCAGTGAGATGGGACAGATCGTTACACACCTGTCCTCTTCTTGGCTGTGGTGTTTTTTACTCATGTTGGCGTGTCACACCCTTTGCTTTCCTCCTCAACCTAGTGCCTCAGAAAGATAATTCACTTCCCTGAGCATCATAGTTACTTTATACAAACTTCTTTTAAAGCTTCGTTTGTCATTGGTAGGAATACTTACACATAGATTCTTAGCTGAAAGGTTTGGGCTTTGGAACGCTGTCTGCTTTTTTATTACAGGCTGGGAGATTTTCAAATCGTCACAGACCACTTCTCAGGCTGCAGACAGCCACTCTGATCTCTACTACATAGTCTAATGTGGAGACTTCCTCTTTCTATTCTAAAAGACCTCATCTTGAGTAGGTTCAAAGGCCCACACATATGGTGCCTATAAATTAATTCAGATGGAATAAAACCAATGGACTCACTGGGTGAGTCGTTAATGGTGATCAGAAGGAAATCTAGTCCAGTCATTGGGGTACTAATAACAGTGTGTCCTGATTATTGTTTTTGGGGTCTGGTAGTAACATTTTAGCATCCCTCTGTGTCTATGGGAGAAGCAGTGAAGACCCTTATTGTGTCATGTCCAGGTTTTAACCAAAAAATCTTGGAATATTTTGGACATGGGATTTGAGTTTCAATCATAGGATCCTGACAGTGTGCAAACAGGCCCTTTGGCTCAATAAGTCCACACTGACCCTCAGAGCATCCCACCCAGACCCATTCCCCTGTAACCCACCTAATCTGTACATCCCTGAACACTAAGGGCAATTTAGCATGGCCAATCCACCTAGCCTGCACATCTTTTGACTGTGGGGGGAAACTGGAGCAAACCCACACAGACATGGGCAGAATGCACAAACTCCACACAGTCACCCAAAGGTGGAATTGAACCCACACCCCTAGTGCTGTGAGGCAGCAGTACTAACCACTGAGCCACTGTGCTGCTCCTGTTTGGTAGGTAGACCATACTGGGTAAAGAATTGGTTCAGTTCTTCAGTACTGCTTTGGCAGAAATACCTGACAGGGGAACAGTTTCTGATAAATGGTCACCACATCCATGATAGTAAGGGGTCCCACACGGACCACTAATGCCTTGCTGAACAGTTCCCCAAAACCTGCACAGGAATCATAGAGGTGCAGATCTTTACTACAGTTTGGGGTTTTTCCAAATGCAGCAGGTTCTGCAAGATCTCACTACAACAGATGTCCTCCCTTGTGGGACAGTCTCGAACAAGACATCATAGATATAGAGTGAGGTTGGTTCAAAACTGAGATGAGGAGAAACCATTTGTTTCAGAGGCTTGTGAATCTATGGAACTCATTGCCCAGAGTGCAGTGGAGGCAGAATCGATCAACAGATTCAAGAAAAAAATTCATATGTTTCTGATGAAAAGCACGGTAAAAGACTATGGGGAGCCAACAGGAAAGTGGAGTTGAGTCCAGGATAATATCAGCCATGATTGTGCTAAATGAGGGAGGCACTTGAAGGGCTGAATTGCCTACTCCCACTCGTAATTCCTGCATTTCTATGTTCCATTCTTGTGGAGTTGAGGCCAGTAAGAAAGCTGCCTGATGCAAGCTTGGGTTTCGGACCATGTTTATCGACATGACCAGCCTTTGGAATCTTGTGTACTAGCCACAATATTTCACTGCAAAATCTTGGTGACACCACTCACAGTCCACTCCTCATTTGCAGGGCTGTGATGGGATCTCCCTTTCCTCATCGGCACCTCATTTTCAAAGAATTGGCTTTCAACAATTGCTTCTGCCTCAGCTTCAGTGTTAGCAGCCTGAGTTAGTGTTTCTAGCAAATAAAAGCAAGTACTGTTGGAGATCTGAAATGGAAGTGAAACTCAGTAGATCTGGCAGAAGCTGTGGATAAAGAAGCAGCGTTAATGTCTTGAGTTCAGTAAGGTGTTCCGAAGAAGAGTTATATTGCACTTGAAGCATTAATAGTATTTTTAACAGTGAGTCAACATTTTGGGCAGCTAGTGAGGATGTTCTATTTATTACTGCCTTTGTATCTACTAGAATCCCCAGAAAGGCTTTAGATAGCTTTCTTTTAAAATTCATTCATGGGATGTGGGTTTCACTGGCTAGGACATCATTTGTTACCCAGAGGGCAGTTAAGAGTCAACTACAATCCTGTGGGTCTGGAGTCACATGTTGGCTAGACCAGGTAAGAATGACAGTTTCTTTCTCTCAGTGACTTTAGTGAGTCAGATGGATATTGACAATGTATTTATGGTCATCACTAAACGTTTATTTCCAGTTTTTAAAAAAAATTGAATTCAGATTTCGCCATCTGCAATGGTGGATTTGAACCTGAGCTCCCAGAAGATTACCCAAGCCTCTAGATTAACAGTCCAGCGATAATACCACTAGGCTATCACCTCCCCTGCTTGCAAACCAGTTCAGACTCTATTGGCTGATCTTATGTGGCCATTGATCATGTGATCACACAGTCATGCTTTCCTCTACAATATTTTGTCTCCCTGACCTCAACAGACTTATTGGTGGCTAACGGTGATGCTATAGCCTTTGATCCTGACATGTCACTTCTGAGGCCCAGGTCTTACCCTCGATTTTAGATTCAATTTTTCGCTCAATCCCTATCACTCACTCTATTTTTCACTCTTTCAACTTTTCTCTCTACCTCATTGTCTCTTGCTCTCTCTCACTATCTCTCGCTCTATCTCTCTTTTTCTATTTCTCTCTCGCTCTCTTTCTCTCTCTCTCTCTCTCTCTATCTCTTTCCACTTGCTCTGAACACAACTAAATTAATGTTGGGGCCAATATGTTTTGATTTTAGTCCACTGAATTGCTTTCTTTGTGTTGGGTGATTATTCCTCGTCTTTATTACTCAACTGCACCTTCAATAAAATATCTGCATGTTACTCTGAGCAATACACTACAGATTTAGATATTAATAAAAAATCAATTTTGCATATTTCTTTTCACTCGGCTTCTCTCATCTTATGAGCCATCCAAACTGTTAGGTTGTTGACTTGCTTGCAGCTGGTTGCCAGGCTTACTCTGAAACCAGGTATGAGATACATTTTGCAAGAGCAGGCAGCGTAGCTCTTTGATTGTTTTCCTCACTTTGTGTAGAAATGCCCTTGCCTTCCCTAGTGGCATGTGATGCAACTGTGAAGAATCAAGACCACATCCCTCTAACATGACTCTTACTGATATAGCATATTAGGACAATGTTAACCCATTTTTACTGCTAAAAGCTCTGCTTTACTTAAACAGACCCAGGTCTCATATGAGCTGAAACTTTCAATTTTGTAAATGTCATGAAAAAGGTTATATATCACTGGCCTAAGAAAAACCTCATGCACCATGTTATTTTGGATTGCCGTTAACAGGTTACTTAGCAGGTTACTTTAAAAAATGGTGGCACAGTTGCTCAGTGGTTAGCACTGCTGCCTCCGAGTGCCGGGGACCTGGGTTTGATTCCACTCTTGGGCAACTGTCTGTGTGAAGTTTGCACATTCTCCCTGTGTCTGCATGTGTTTCCTCTGCTTTCCTCCCACTGTCCAAAGATGTGCAGTTTAGGTGGATTGGCCATACTAATTTACCCTGTAGTGTCTAGGCGTGTAAATTAGGCGGATTAGATTTGGGAAATATTGGGGATGGGTCCAGGTGGGATGCTCTTCAGAAGGGTGGTGTGAATTTGTTGGGCTGAATGGCCTGTTTCCACACTGTGGGGATTCTATGTTTTTAGCACATTCATCTGTCTTCAAATTGCAGTAAAGTACTGGGCTGTCAAACATATTTATCCAGGCTAAAATTAAACTGAATTTATTTGCGAGCAAGACAATAATATGGAAAAAGAAATGTACAACATGGAACGTAATTTCAGTACTCAAATTGTAAAATACTTAAACTGTTCAAAAATAATAAATAATTCATTTTTGTTCCCCAGAATCTTACAAAGCTGTAATGAATTATTAAATAGTAAAAACCTTTATGAAGGATCTTGTCCTGACATTTGTTTACAAAGTAATCTATTCTTATTGACTAATATGACTGGCAAGTTGATGTCATGTATACTAGTTAGATAAAGTAACATGATTCTTTTCTGATCAAACAACAGCAAAACAAAGTCTAGGGTCTCCCAAGAAAGCTTGATATGTTGTTTTGCTGTTAAAAGCAGAGACAATATCATTCTATTTCAGCTAATTGCAAACAATTTTAAATGATACTGTTGCATCTACTCAATTTTATATTAAATATTTATAATAAATGTATTTTCAGTTTATGCTATCCTCTAGGTCTATTTTCATGCGGGCATTTTGCAAGGGTATTTTTAACTGGAGAATCCTCTTATTCTTTAGCAGTTAAATGCTGAAAATAGATCAAGAAATCCATTAGAGCTGCTTCTGTTCCACCTGGTTTTCTGCAGATGAATAGACTGAGTTCAATCGCATGATCTTTAAAATAGTTCCCCGTTCTTTCTCCATATTATAAAAATTCTTAATTTTAAAATCCTTATACAATAATTAAGGTGTATATCATTCATACTTCCATGCTCTAACAACCTTTTCCATGAAAGCATTTCCTCTAATGAAAGTCCTGAGTCTACGCCCCCTCACCTACCTGTCCTTGTTCAAATGCTGCAATGGTCTCAATTCACATTTAAAATCATTGTAGCAGTGGGGGCTGAGCCTTTGATGGTGCCATTCAAGCACTGCATCTTGGACAATATAATATTCCATTTGTTTTGTAGACATATATCCACTTTAACTCTGTGCTGAGGTTGAGCTGATAACATTCTGATGCTAAGGGGAGTGTAATACCAAAGGAATGAGCTGATAATATCCAAATCCCGCATGAGCCTAAATTTTGACCAAAAGAATAAACACTCTCAACATAAGAAATGTAATTTGAAGTGGGCTAGTAAAGGTGAAAATCCCCACGGTCATTTGAGAAATAGTTGGAAGGTGAAGTGAGTTGAATTGAATTAGCTTTATTGTCATATGTACTCAAATGAATACAGTGAAAAGATTGTACATCTCCACTTACACGTGCAAAGGTATGTAGGAACAGCTTCTTCAGTTATAATGTATTGGAAAATAGGGAAATAAAATGTCCAGCATTGCAGAAATAAAAGTTCAGAGCAGCCATCATCCAACACAATCATATTGGCATCTTGACTCCAGTCCGCACCGGGCCTTGGCTCCAGTCCGCACCGGGCCTTGGCTCCATTCTGCACCAGACCTTGGATCCAGTCTGCACCGGGCCTTGGCTCCATTCTGCACCAGGCCTTGGCTCCCTTCTGCACTGGGCCTTGGCTCTAATCCCCACCGGACTTTGGCTTCAATCAGCACCGGGCCTTAGCTCCAGTCCACACTGGGCCTTGGTTCCATTCCGCACCAGACCTTGGCTCCAGTCCACACTGGGCCTTGGTTCCATTCCGCACCAGACCTTGGCTCCAGTCCACACTGGGCCTTAGTTCCATTCCGCACCAGACCTTGGCTCCAGTCTGCACTGGAACTTGGTTCCAATTCGCATCAGGCCTTGGCTTGAATCCGCACTGGGCCCTGGCTCCAGTCTGCATGGGGTCTTGGTTCCAGTCCACACCGGACATTAGCTCCAGTCCACACCAGGCCTTGGCTCCAGTCGCATGGGGCCTTGGCTCCAGTCCGCGCTTGGCCTTGGTTCCAGTCCACCCAAGACCTTGGCTCCAATCCGCACAGGACCTTGTTCAGTCCGCACTGGGCCTTGACTCCAATCTGTATCGGGCCTTGGCTCCAATCCGCACCAGGCCTTGACTCCAATCCACACCAATCCTTGTCTCCAGTCCGCATGGGGCCTTGGCTCCAGTCGCATGGGGCCTTGGCTCCAGTCCGCGCTTGGCCTTGGTTCCAGTCCACCCAAGACCTTGGCTCCAATCCGCACAGGACCTTGTTCAGTCCGCACTGGGCCTTGACTCCAGTCTGTATCGGGCCTTGGCTCCAATCCGCACCAGGCCTTGACTCCAATCCACACCAATCCTTGTCTCCAGTCCGCATGGGGTCTTGGCTCCAGTCTGCACCGGGCCTTGACTCCAGTCCGCACTGGGCCTTGGCTCCAATCCGCACAGGACCTTGTCTCCAGTCCGCATGGGGACTTGGCTCCAATCTGCACCAGGCCTTGTCTCCAGTCCGCTTGGGGTCTTGGCTCCAATCCGCACAGGACATTGGCTCCAGTCCGCACAGGACCTTCGCTCCAGTCCGCATATGGTTTTGGCTCCAGTCCGCACAGGACCTTAGCTCCAGTCCGCATGGGGTCTTGGCTCCAAACCGTACTGGGCTTCACCTTGAGGATCATGAGGCTGGGAGTTTGATCTTGTATTGCCTCAAGACTGGGAGACCATGCTGAGTCCACGTCAGGCGTAGAAACAGCTATGTTAGGCTGGAAGGACGCCAGACCATGGTGGGAGGTGGCCATACCACGCCATGCTGGTGCGTTGGACTCTTGTCTTTTTATTCTAGATGAATGATCTTCATCACTAAAAGCTACCTTGTGTGAACTTGCAGTGTAAAAGTACTAGTACTTAGAGGAGTCTCCTGTCTGGCATTAATGTTCCTAATGCCATTTCAGTCTCCACACTGCCAGGCCTGAGATTATTGGATCTAACCAGGTGCAGAGTCTTCTCCCGATTGACAACTCTTCTGGACCTATCCCTGTAATTGCATGAAGGTGGTCTGATAATCAAATAGGAACCATGACGGTTTGGTATCGAGTGAAATTATAGGTTGTTTCTTTAAGCTTGCTTTCAAAGTTGTGACTGCTGTTTCTGCCAGATTATTGGATGAAGGATAGTATGGACCTGTCCTTATGTTCCAAATATCACTAGACTTTAGGAAATACTCAAATAACCTGTTGATAAATGATGGCCCATTGTCTGTGACCAACTTTTCTGGGAGCCTGTACATTCCAAAAGATACTTGCAGCTTTTCCATCATCAACTCTTCATCTGATCCATGAGCTCTATGCACATCCAACTACTTTGAGTGGGCAACCACAATGTCCAGAGAATGTTGAGCCATGAAAGGGCCAACATAGTCAACGTGTAACAGAGTCCAGAATTTACCCAGCCTTTCCTCTGAGAATAGGGAAGCTGCTGGTGGTAATTTTTGTCTTTGTTGGCACTCTGGGCACGGTCCCACCAGTGTGCCTCTGTCTGCATCCAATCCTAGCCACAGGAATTAACTTCTTGCCAACATCTTCATTTTGGACATTCCTGGATGACCCTGGTGGAGTTCAGCCAGTATTTTGTGGTGATATTTGCTCAGGACAAACACTCTTGCTCCCCATAATAATATGTTGTCCTCTCTGGTGATCTGGTCTCACCTGGTCCAGAAAGGTGCCAATTCTGGTTGTGATGGTCCTTTTC
This sequence comes from Stegostoma tigrinum, assembly GCF_030684315.1. Classification (NCBI taxonomy): domain Eukaryota; kingdom Metazoa; phylum Chordata; class Chondrichthyes; order Orectolobiformes; family Stegostomatidae; genus Stegostoma; species Stegostoma tigrinum. The sequence goes on along the minus strand of NC_081367.1, from coordinate 36,597,161 downwards.
TCCCCCCATCACCACCAGATGCTTTAGTTTTGTCAAGTTCAGATCTTTTTATGTCCATAGTCTGATATTGTCAATGATGATGGAAGCGTGTCCAGAAAGTTTATAACCAGTATGGCTCTTCCAGTGGCAGAACCACAGGTGGTGCCTCAGCCAGATGGAGGAGACTGAAGGCATCCACATTTGCAACTTGACCTCATGGACATGTTTCAACTTGTAATTGTTACACTTTGAATGAGAGCTCACTGCTAAATTCGACCTGAAGCTATGGTTGGCATGGCCTTGTCCTCTTTGAGTAGCCCTAGGCCTTCCTGAAAAACTTCTGAGTATTTAGGTAGGGCTTCACTCAGGCTGCCATTTTCTAATCGAAAATGTTCAGCCAATCAAGATAGACCTTTCTCAACCAATTTCATCCCATCAGGCTTGGGCCTGAACCTTTCGCTACAACCAGTGGTAACTGAACCAGTTACTTCTCATATAAGACTGGAACCAAAATTGTATCTTTAATCTGTAAAGGTTCCCCAACAGAGGTTCTCAGTCTTGCTGAGGCCTTATGCAAACATAATGATGGAGTTCAGAGCGAATTTTGTTAAAGGCTGGTTCTGCTATCACTGATACACCCACACCGGTATCAATGTCCATTAGAACTGGGTAACAAAACCAAATGTAACAAAACATTTATTTTGGTTCTGATTTGCATATTGCTAAGCAATTTAACTGTCCCAAGCCAAATGTGGATGGGTTTTCCAGGGTGTGCACTCTCCTGTATTCTGGCCTATGACTTCTCTTATTCAATTCAGGCCCGTTGGGCCTGTTTTGCTGTCTCGAGTCCACTTTTTCCAATGACAAGGCCAGCTGTAGAGTCTGTTTGAAGTCCAGTGGGCTTCAGTTGTAGGCACTTTTGCATGGTTACGTGACTAATCCCACATACCAAACAGCCTCAGCATTTCATTCAGTGTTAAACCAAAGTCCCATGCCTCTGCCAGTCATATTATCCTCATTAAAAATCCCCACATGGATTCCCCAAGTTCTCGAGCTGCTGAGTAAAACCAATAATGCTGAGTAAACCAAGAATTAGAGGAGGCTTAGAATTGTAATATTCCTTAACTAAATCCGTCAACTCTTGAGAGGCTTTAGTATCTGGTGGCTCAAGAAACGTGAGGCTTCTTATAACTGGAAAAATTTGAGGGTCAACAAGCTATCAGGAGAATTACTTGTTGCTTTTCATCTGCCCCAATGTCATTTGCCTTGAAAAAAAAATTCGTTGCACGTGCTGTGCCCAGTCTTTGACGCAGGATCAAAAGCTTCAAGGTTCCCAAATAATGGCACGATGGCAGAAATGCTTACCCCAACTCAAAGTCAACTATTGTGAGTGAATTTCTTCAGGAGCAACTTTTTTTTCCTTTTGTTACCACTGAAATAACTCCAAAGAGGCTGATATCTCATCGCCAAGTCACCCTTTATTTATATGTGCATAATACTTGATACTAGTCTACCTTCCTCATAGCCAGCTGTCAAAGTGAACAGAGCCTCTGACACTCCTGTTTATATTTGTCAGCCAGGCCCTGATTGGATCAGATTAACAGCCCCAATCAGGGAACTCATATTCTATGAGGACCATCTGGCTGACTTCATTACAATCACTACAGGAAGTTTCACTGGTTTTTTTTTCAGGGCTCTCTTGATGAAAGTTGGAAGGATCTCGAAAAAGGTATTTAACAGCATGAAAACTTTTGATAAAATACATACAGAAAGAATGTTTTCTCCTGTGGAGAAGGTCAAAATGAGAAGCTCCTGAAATAAATGATAAGAAATCTAATAGAGAATTCAGAAGAAATGTCTTAACACAAAGAGAGGTGAGAGTGAGAAACCACAGGGAATGGCTGAATCAAATAGGATAGACAATATAGATGGAGCTAGAGAAAACCAGAACTGGTTGAGCCAAATAACCTGATACTATTCTGTATATCCTATGCAAATATGATTTGTGGCATTGAATGTAGAAAGAAAAACATTTTCTTTTCATTCTGTGCTGGTTACACAGGTATATCATTCAGTCAAAACAATCGCTGAAATAAGATCTACAGCTACAAATCAGCTTTATACTGAATTCAAGAATGTATTGTAAAAATTGAAATACAAATAATCTACTTGTCAGGTATTAGTGAATCTAATTCTACAAATTCTGGAACATAATTTTCCAAGATATGCAAATAATAAGTTAAACTATTGTCAAGCAGTAGGCAGATTTTTCATAACATTAAATGGCAACCATCAATCAAGTGAATTAGATATTTTTATTTTGTAACATGACTTTTCTCAGAGGGGCATATTTTCATCTCTTGAGGCTTTTCACTTCTGTTTCCCCACATCCTCCAACAGGATAATCAACCAAAAACACAGGTTTATTTGACTTCCTGTCAGTTCAGACAGTTGGAACCTGGCTCTAAATCTGTCATAACTCATAAGTTTATTTCAGTTATCCACAAACAGATCAGCAACCCGCAAACGTACCTCGGGAGAAGATTTTGTTTTATTCACAAACAGATCAGAAATCCACAAACGTACCTCAGGAGAAGGTTATTTTTGGAACAAAATAAGGTTCAAACTTACCCTTGGTTCTTTCGAGGGTCTTTGAGAAAGAAACCTGTTTTATCTCTCAGCATGTTATAGTTTGTCTCTGGTTTCAACTTTGCTGCTTTCAAAATCTTGATACTGAAGGAAGGAAGGGTGGGCATTTGGGCTTCATTGCAAGCAGAAACAAAAGCAGGAAATTTTCTCAGTGCAGATGAAAATGAACTGTACTGTGTAGTTATGATCAAGCTATTTTCAACATATTATATTTTGGCTACATTAAGTAGTTATGCTTCTTCTTCCCACCCTACAACAGAATATTTATATTAATATCCTACAGACTCAAAAAAGGAAAATCAAAAGGTTATCAAATATTAACTGAGTTTCTAGTTGTCATTTTAATTAACTCTTATGCAGGCATTCCATTTTCCTTGAATGAAATATTATTTTAGATAATTTTACTTTACAGTCCTGCTTTAATGTGTCATTACTCTCATTCACAGCACATACAGAGAGAATAGTCTCATTTCTGGGCATCATATATGATTGATAGCCTGTAAGGTTCAGTATAAATATTTTTAAAAAATTCTTGGGACATAGGCAACACGACAGGTTGGTGAAAAAGACCGTCAGCAGGTAGTGATGTCCCTTTTCTATTCTTTATAGGGATTTCATATGCGTGGTGGGTTCTTTGTCAGTCGAGAAGGTGGTTAAGAGTTAACCTCATCAGTGAAAACTAGAAAGCAGGGAATTCCAGCAGACTTCCTACCCTAAAAAGCATTACTTAATAGTGGGATGTTACAACGGTATGGCAACTTTACACAGCCATTCGATCAAAACCAACTTTTTATTTTTAGATGTTTAAACTGAATTTGACTTGTCAAGCTCCCATGCTGGATTTAAAGCTACGTACACTGAAATATTAGCTCAGAACTCTGAGCTCTAGTAATCTATTAACATGACCTCTCCTGTACAGATATTGAAATCTTGGCTCACTATTGTGGCTGCAAGAAATTTGTATTAAAAATTTTCACATCGTGTCTACTTGAGATCACAACTTTGTAAATGATAATAGCTATAGAATAGACTATTGATATCACATATTAATGTTGTGAATTCAGTAAATACTATTGTTCGAACAATATAATCAATGTGCACTGTGCGTTTTGTTTGCCTATTATATCAATATAAAAGAAATAACAAGGTGTAGAGCTGGATGAACACAGTAGGCCAAGAAGCATCAGAGGAGCAGAAAGGCTGACGTTTCGGGTCTAGGCCCTTCTTCAGAAAATTCTTCCATTTTCCATTTTCTTCTATTTTCTGAAGAAGTATCTAGGCCCGGAACGTCAGCCTTCCTGCTCCTCTGATGCTGCTTTGCCTGCTGTGTTCATCCAGTTCCACACCTTGTTATCTCAGATTCTCCAGCATCTGCAGTTCCTACTATCTCCATGTGAATATAAATGTTTATTTGAAATTATTATTTCTGGATAACTCCAGTAGATGTCTCTGTTTCCACAGAATACAAAATTACTGCATAGGTATCCTGGGAAGAAATTGTGTTACGCTATAAATGAATAAAATTATGCCTGTGCAGGTGATAAAATTGTACCAATTAGAAATCCTCAGTTTATTATGTTGATATGTTTTCAGGAATTTGTGACAACATTATGCCTTCACTTTTCTGAAAGCTAGTATCATGATGCTTATCAACATAATAATTTGTAAAAAATATATGCTAATAGATAAAAATGATGAAAATGGAGCATTCCTTTAAAAATCCAAAGGGAAGGGATTCTCACAATGTATATTACCATTTTATAAATTGTCCTTTGGACATAGAATGGGGCAGATTTCCAGAAATTAGGCAGGTAATGGACAGAGTGTGTATGGTGCCTGCTTGGAAAACTCAGCTAGGGGACCTGAACCATTTTGCTTTGATGTCATTATCACTGTATGAAAGATGAACTACCATGCAAAATGTGCTCTTGGCATGCAATTTGTCATTCTGATACAGGAATTTGGGTAGGATGACTGCATTGGGTCGGGTCTGCAGCAGCACTTTTAAGCAGTGGAAGTAAGAAGAAGCAGCACTGTTAATAATAGGTCAAAGTTGTTGCATTATCATGCACACTGAAGCAGTCTATTGCAAAATGGCAATGTACTCATCTTTTTAGGACATTTTAAAATTTGTATTGTGGTTAATGAATTTGAATATTTAGGACTATTGAATGGATAAGGATCATATTGTGAAACATTGTTTTGTTAGCCTGTGTAATATTTCAAAAGAAAAAATATTTAGAATGCTTTTATGATCCTAGTTACGAAAATACTGGACAAATCAGCTGTTGTGTTATGATCTGGTTTGATAGACAATACTTAAATAATATGCATGGAAGAATTAAAGGCAAGAATATAGTATTTACTGGCCACTGTTTGTGCTGATCTTTTACTTCCTGTCGCCCATTCCAAGTTTTATTGCACTAAGATTGGGAGATGACACTGATGCAGCGAGCAGTGCTTGTCGTGAACTTGCATACTTCTTCACTACAGGGATTGTTGTTTCTGCCGTTGGGCTCCCAATAATTCTTGCTCGAGTTTCAGTGGTAAGTTTAGTCAAGTACCTCCCACTGTCTACCATCTTATTTAGTTTTATCACTTACCAAGTAGGTTGTTTTTCCCCACATCCAGAGTAGACTATATGAACGCTTCTCAATGTTGTCATAATATTAGGGAGACTGGCTTTTCCTTATTACAGGGGAAATGAGGAGCAGTCTTGTCAAAATGGGGGCTGGATTCTGATAGCAATGAGATAGATGCTTTGGAGAGTAGCAGCACCTTGATGATAGTCCAAGGCCTGGGAACCTAGAGGAGTGAATTATGAAACCTGGTCAATGGCTGCAATAATGGGAGATTTATTTTAGATCTGTGTGCATTGGGAAGGGTGATTCAAGATTTTCACAAATGTTGGGGTTGAAGAACACTACAAATACTGTGATATCTAACATGTTTGGGAGACAAGACTGCTCCAAACAGAACTAGTGGTAGGAGACTACTCTGGATGTTAATTATTTGTTTTAAATTTTGAAAATAGAGTCTGTAAATTATTAAATTCTATCAAAGGGGAAAAAGAGAACAGTTAATGAAATACAAGATGGAGTGTGCTCTAATAACTAGTTGTCCAAAACCACGTCAATTTAATTCTCCTGTCCCAAGTGATGAATCATTTCTCTGATTTAATAGGCTATTGTACAAAATGCGGAGGAATGGAATTGTGGGAGATATAGCAGTTTGGATCGGAAATTGGCTTGCTGAAAGAAGACAGAGGGTGGTAGTTGATGGGAAATGTTCATCCTGGAGACCAGTTACTAGTGGCGTACCGCAGGGGTCAGTGTTGGGTCCACTGCTGTTTGTCATTTTTATAAATGACCTGGATGAGGGCGTAGAAGGATGGGTTAGTAAATTTGCAGACGACACTAAGGTCAGTGGAGTTGTGGATAGTGACGAAGGATGCTGTAGGTTGCAGAGAGACATAGATAAGCTGCAGAGCTGGGTTGAGAGGTGCCAAATGGAGTTTAATGCAGACAAGTGTGAGGTGATGTACTTTGGTAGGAGTAACCAGAAGGCAAAGTACTGGGCTAATGGTAAGATTCTTAGCAGTGTATATATATTAGCAGAGAGATCTCGGTGTCCATGTACACACATCCTTGAAACTTGCCACCAGGTTGACAGGGCTGTTAAGAAGATGTACAGTGTTTTAGCTTTTATTAATAGAGGGATCGAGTTCCGGAACCAAGAAGTTATGGTGAAGCTGTACAAAACTCTGGTGCGGCCGCACTTGGAGTATTGTGTACAGTTCTGGTCACCGCATTATAAGGACGATGTGGAAGCTTTGGAAAGGGTGCAGAGGAGATTTACTAGGATGTTGCCTGGTATGGAGGGAAGGTCTTATGAGGAAAGGCTGAGGGACTTGAGGCTGCTTTCATTAGAGAGAAGAAGGTTGAGAGGTGACTTAATTGAAACATATAAAGTAATCAGAGAAGGGTGGATAGGGAGAGCCTTTGTCCTAGGATGGTGACGGCGAGCATGAGGGGGCATAGCTTTAAATTGAGGGGTGAAAGATATAGGACAGATGTCAAAGGTAGTTTCTTTACTTCGGAGTAGTAAGGCAATGGAACACTTTGCCTGCAACGGTAGTAGATTTGCCAACTTTAGGTACATTTAAGTCGTCATTGGACAAGCGTATGGACGTACATGGAATAGTGTAGGTTAGATGGGCTTGAGATCGATATGACAGGTCAGCAGAACATCGCGGGCCGAAGGGCCTGTACTGTGCTGTTATGTTCTATGTTCTATGTTCTAATATAAGCAATGGGATTACAAGGTTGAATTGAAATAGCAAAAATTCTTTATTATACGTATTTGAACAAAACAACTATAAGCAATAATGACTAAATAAATGTACTGAACCAGTAAGGCAACAACATTCCTTACTATGGGAAACCTTGTCATACATAAAGATGATTCATTTAATGTCACAATCGTCAGGAATAAAGCCACAACTTTGAGGGACAACTTACTGTTTTATATGTAGGAATACAAGAATTTAAGCATTTTTCTCTCCTAGTTGGCTGTTGCTCAGTGCCAAAGCAGAAACATTCATTGCCAGATTTTAATAGCAATTCAGTGTAAAAAAATACAGAAAATGCCTGGCTTTGAATACTATTATTTGCAAAGGAATAGAATTTTCCTGGCTCACAAATTGGTGATATAGAATGCATTTATGTTTTCACCCTCCAAAAGGTTTCCTGTTTGTTGATTCAATATTCGGCCTTTTTTAAAGAGAAGGCTTCCACTTGGCAGAGTTTTTTCTTTCTGTGACAGTAATAGCTTACAGCTGTGGTTTAAATTTTGCTTTGAGAATTTCTTCCTTACTCTACTCCATGTTAGAGCCCACATTATTTGATGCAAAATTTTCTAAGCAAGATTTAACTTCCTTAAGTGTTGATCATGAGTTGAGACAAAATCACTATATCTGGAGATGAGAAAAACACTGTTCATTTTCTGCAAACCTTTGTGCAAGATTGTGCTTTTCTCATGTGATTAGAAAGCAGTAGGAAATCATTCTTGGAATTAATCTTGTTGACAGCTGTCCAGGCTAAAGCTGACCGCTCCATGTTTTTTATTTTAGCAAAGCATCTCTGGCTAGTGAAAATTTAATATGACTGTCTTTTTTGATTTAATTTTTATGAACATACAAATTAGAAGCCGGAATAGGCTCCTGGAACTAGATCCAACATTCAGTATGATCATGCTTGATCAATTTACGCCTCCTTCCCACCTATTCCTGATAACCTTTCATTCCATTGCTCAAGGATCTATTTACCATTGTTATAAAAATATTGAATGATTCCATTCACACTGCCTTTTTAGGAAGACAGTTCTAACAACTCACAAGACCCTGTGAGGAAACAGTTCATCTTATCTCTGTCTTTAAAAATGACTCCCAGGTCCAGATTCTTCCACAAAAGGAAGCAAGCTTTCCACATCTGCTCTGTCAGGACTGCTCAAGATTCTATATGTTTCAATCAAATTACCTTTTACTCTTCGAAGAGTAGAAGCTTAGACTGTCCAACTTTTCCTGACAAAGACAACCTGCCAATTCCATGTTTTAATCTCGTAAATGTTCTCTGAAATGCTTCCCAATATATTTAAGCCCTTCCTTAATTAAGGACATCATCACCATGCAGAATAATCCAGATGTAGCCTCACAAGGACCCTGTATAATTATTATATAATTTTAATTTTAATTCTCATGTTAAATAAAAATATTCTATTAGTTTTCCCAACTGCTGGCTATACCTGCATACTAATCTTTTGCAATTCATCCACTCAGACACCCAGATCCCTCTGTATCTCGGAACTTTGCAATCTCTTTCCATTTAGATAATATGAGGTGCCGGTGTTGGACAGGGGTCAGAAAACACACATCACCAGGTTATGGATCGATAGGTTTATTTGGAAAAACAAGCTTTTGCAGCCTCAGTCCTTCTTTAGGTGTTAGCGAGAGAGGTAGTATCAGACACAGAAATTATATCTAAAAGTTCAAAGGTTCACACCATTCATGAGGACATATTAAACAAACCTCAGATGCTGTTAAATCTATAATCAGATAGAAGGTTTTAATTGATTAAAATATATATGTAAATCCCCAAATTCCTTTCAAGTCACGGTCCTGAGAGAACTAAAATTTTATCAGTGTAAAGAAGAGGTGACATGTTAGGTCAGAAATATGTGCTAGGTGTGAGACATTGTTTAAAATCTATTTGTGTTTTTGTTTGGAGTCAGTTGGTTTTATTTCTGAAGTAGGGATTTATAAAATGCCATTTTGACTGACTGTCTATAAACTGTGTGCTTTTTGAACAAAATAAAATGTATCTGCAAATACAAATTCACGTCACCTGTGTGTCTGAGTGTGTAAGGGTTGGTGGTGTGGGGAAGGAGTGTGTGTGTGTGTGTGTGTGTATGTGTGTGTGTGTGTGTGTGTGTGTGTGTGTGTGTGTGTGTGTGTGTGTGTGTGTGTGTGTGAGAGAGAGAGAGAGAGAGAGAGAGAGTGGAAAATGTGGTGTAACATGAACCCAAGATCCCAGTTGAATCCCTCCTTATGGGGACCAAACTAGGCTATCAGCCTCTCCTCGGTAACTCTGTGTTGTTGTGTCTGGAAGTCCACCTTGAAGGACGTTTATCCAAAGATTGGAGGTCAAATGTCCTTGACTGCTGATGTGCTCCCCCACTGGGAGGGAACATCCCTCTCTGGTGATTGTTGTGTGGTGTCCATTCATCCATTGTCAGAGTGTCTGCATGGTTTCGCCATTATACCATGCCTCAAGGCATCCTTGAGTGCAGCACATGAGATAGTCAACATTGGCTGAGTCAAATGAATATCTACTGTGCACGTAGTGGGTTGTGTTCCCATGTTGTGTCCATGTTGAAGATCTGACATGTTTTGCAGAGATTACCATGACAGGATTGTGGTCAGTGTTGTCCTGAAGGCTGTGAACAATGGTCTGTTTAAGGTTTGGTGGCTGTTTGAAGGTGACAAGTGGAAGTGTGGGGAAGATCTTGGTGAGATGCTCATCATCAACGATTCTGCGTTGAAGGCTGTGAAGTCCATGGTATAGTTTCTCTGCTCCCAGGAAGTACTAGATGATGAAGAGCACCCTAATGGACATGTCCCATATCTGTCTTCTGAGGAGGTCATTATGGTTTTTTGCTGTGGCATGTCAAAACTGGCAATCAATGAGTTGAGCATCATATCCAATTCCTATCAGAGTTTCCCGCAACACCTTCAGGTGTCTGTCTCGTTCTTCCTCATCTGAATAGATTCTGCGTATATGTAGGGCTTGTCCATGGGGACTGGCTTTTTTTAATATGTTTCGCGTGAAAGCTAGAGAAGTGCAGCATTAGGAGGGTATCTGTGGGCTTGTGCTAAGGTGATGTACTGAAGTGTCTGTTTCTCAATGGAGATGCATGTATCCAAGAAGGAGACTGATTCTAAAGAGTAGCCTATGGTAAGTCCGATGGTGGAATAAAACTTGTTGACATCACTATGTAGTTGTTTCAGTGATTCCTCGCCATGAGCCCAAAGGAAGAAAATGTCGTCAATATATCTGGTGTATAGCATTGGTTGAAGGTTCTATGCAGCAAAGAAGTGTATGAAAATGTTGGCATATTGGGGAGCAAATCTGGTCCCCATAGCTGTGTCTGGATGAAGAACTGGTTGTCGAAGGTGAAGGTGTTGTGGTCCAGGATGAAGAGGATGAGTTGTAGGATGCCTTCGCGAAATTGGTAATTGTTGGTAATGAGTTCTGAGACTAGTGCGGCGATGCCATCACCGTGGGGGATGTCAGTGTAGATTAGCAAAATGTCCGTTGTGACAAGGAATGTTCCTGGTTTGATTGGTCTGTGGTTGTTGAGTTTCTGTAAGAAATCTGCAGAGTCTCAACAGAAGCTGGGGGTTCCCTGTACAATTGGTTTTAAGATGCCCTCAACATATCTAAAGACGTTCTCACACAGGGTCCTATTGAACTGATATGATGGGATCCCCAGGTGTGTTGGCTTTGTGTATCTTTAGAAAGCAGTAGAAGTCCCCAGTGCGAGAAATACAGGGGATGAGATTGTGTTGGGTACTCTGAAGGTCTCGTTCAAAAATCTTGACCAGTCTGTTCAGTGGACGGGTGTGTTCTTTGGTAGCTGTCTGTAGTATTCCTGGTTGTTCAGCTGCCAGTACCCCACCTTGCAGTAGTCCATTTTATTCTGTATGACAATGGCTTCTCCTCTGACTGCTGGTTTGATGACAGTGTTGCGATTGGTTTTGCGAGGACAGATGGCATTGCATTGTGCCTGTGTCACATTTTGCACTGCCTTGTGAGTGTGTCTGATAAATCCAGTGTTCACACATTCTCTGATGGCTTGTGCAAGCCTGTCAAGCTCTGGACAATGTTCCTCTGGAGGGGTCCAATTCAATTCCTTCTTTTCCTGCTCTGTCATGGGTCTCTCTGTCAACTGACCCGGTTCATTGATTGTTTCATTGGGCTCCTCTTGACATTTTGGAAGAATTCCTGGAGTCTTATTCATCTGGTGAATTCCTCTGTGTCTATTGTGAGACCAATGTGGTCCATTTTGGTGATAGGGTAGAAATTGAGTCCTCAGCTGAGGACTTTGATCTTGTACAGTTTAAGGGTGTGGTCTGATAAATTAACAATGGATTTCCCTGTGGTGGTACCGCCATCAACTGTGGTACCAGGGGAGACTTGGTTATTGCTGGTGGTGATGCCAAGTTTCTCTAGTTTCTGGTTTTTGGTGTGCATGTAGGTGGTATAGTTCTGTTCTCTCAACTGTTGAGCAGTGTCTCATAACTGTACTGCTATATCTTGAGCACGTGCTGAGAATATGGATTCTATCTCGATTTTAAGGTTATGGCGCTTGCTGTAGAGTTGATATGCGAGATGATTGAGGAGTTTGCGTGAGATGCGACAGCAAAGTCTCTCAGCATAATCAGTGTTGTAGGTTACCTTCAATGGGTTTGTGATCTATAGTCCCTTCGGGATATTTTGTGCTTTCTTGCATTTCTGTAGAAACTTGATGCCTGTGTCAATATGTGCAAACTTCTTGGAGATTCTCTCCCTTTTGAGCTGGCAGTTGGTGATGTCGATGGTAGCCATGATGTGGAGATGCTGGTGTTGAACTAGGTGGACAAGATCAGAAATCATATGACACCAGGTTATAGTCCAAAAGATTTATTTGGAAACACAAGCTTTCAATAGTATCAGACGTAGAATTTAGAAGTAAAAGATCAAAGGGTGCACTTCTGATGAGAATGTATTAAACAAACCTAAGAAGCTATTAAATTTTTAATCAGTTAGAAGGTTTTAATTAATTAATATGTACATATCTGTAAATCCCCAAATTTCTTTCAAGTCACAGTCCTGAGAGAATTTAGATAACATGCGTTCGGATTAAAGCTTTTTAAAACATTCTTTCTACCAAAATAGAATACTTCACATTTTCCTACATTATGCTCCAGTGGATAGATCTTTGGCCACTCATCTAACCCAGCTATATTTCTCTGTAGCCATCTATGTTATCTTTACATCTTGCTTTCCTAGGTATCTTTGTGTTCTAACTAAATTAGGCAACTGTGCCTTCAATGCCTTCCTTCTTTCATGTTGCTGAGGTCTGTGGCAGGCTGCTCATTACATCACATTATTTAATCCTAAATTTTATTTTGAAATTTGTCTTCCAGGAATGTACTAGTCCATTGCTATGTATCTGTCTCTCTTCTAAATCTTTCTTAAATCTTACTTTTGAATATTGTTTTTACTTTGATCTCTAACTATATTTTCTAATTGGTAATATACGCAGCACGTTACCACAAACAGATGCCCTGCATATTGCATCAGTGATAATGGGAACTGCAGATGCTGGAGAATCCAAGATAATAAAATGTGATGCTGGATGAACACAGCAGGCCCAGCAGCATCTCAGGAGCACAAAAGCTGATGTTTCGGGCCTAGACCCTTCATCAGAGAGGGGGATGGGGTGAGGGTTCTATAATAAATAGGGAGAGAGGGGGAGGCGGACCGAAGATGGAGAGAAAAGAAGATAGGTGGAGAGGAGAGTATAGGTGGGGAGATAGGGAGGGGATAGGTCAGTCCAGGGAAGACAGACAGGTCAAGGAGGTGGGATGAAGTTAGTAGGTAGGAAATGGAGGTGCGGCTTGAGGTGGGAGGAAGGGATGGGTGAGAGGAAGAACAGGTTAGGGAGGCAGAGACAGGTGGGACTGGTTTTGGGATGCAGTGGGGGGAGGGGAAGAGCTGGGCTGGTTGTGTGGTGCCGTGGGGGGAGGGGACGAGCTGGGCTGGTTTTGGGATGCAATGGGGGAAGGGGAGATTTTGAAGCTGGTGAAGTCCACATTGATACCATTGGGCTGCAGGGTTTCCAAGCGGAATATGAGTTGCTGTTCCTGCAACCTTCGGGTGGCATCATTGTGGCACTGCAGGAGGCCCATGATGGACATGTCATCTGAAGAATGGGAGGGGGAGTGGAAATGGTTTGCGAGTGGGAGGTGCAGTTGTTTATTGCGAACCGAGCGGAGGAATGTAAAGGAAGCCACACCGGGTACAATGGATGCAGTATACCACATTGGCAAATCTGCTTAATATGGAAAGTCATCTTGGGACCTGGGATAGGGGTGAGGGAGGAGGTGTGGGGGCAAGTGTAGCATTTCCTGCGGTTGCAGGGGATGCTGCCGGGTGTGGTGGGGTTGGAGGGCAGTGTGGAGCGAACAAGGGAGTCACGGAGAGAGTGGTCTCTCCGGAAGGCAGACAATGGTGGGGATGGAAAAATGGCTTGGGTGGTGGGGTCGGATTGTAGATGGCGGAAGTGTCGGAGGATGATGCGTTGTATCCGGAGGTTGGTGGGGTGGTGTGTGAGAAGGAGGGGGATCCTCTTTGGGCGGTTGTGGCGGGGGCGGGGCGTGAGGGATGTGTTGCGGGAAATGCGGGAGACGCGGTCAAGGGCGTTCTTGACTACTGTGGGGGAAAGTTGCGGTCATATTGCATTTCCTTTATAGAAGACATTCAGTTACTCTCAAACAGATGCTCTGCATATTGCATTTTCCTTCATAGAAGACACTCAGTTACTCTCAAACAACATGAGAGAGATGACTAAGAGTGGGGGAGGACCAACTAACGCCACGAACCTGTCCCATTTGGAGCTGCAAGCAATGAAAATCAATGACTCTTGAGCAGTAATAGTTGAAAGATTTGAGACTGAGGACTTATCTGAACAAGGCCTATGAGCATTATTTGCATCATTTTATGAAGCACAGAAAAAACCTACTATTACACAACTTGTCTACATAGAGATGCATTGTAAGATTACCATCTGCAACTGTCTAACCTCTCAGAAGTACTGCCTTGTTCCTTTTCTTTAAAATTAAAACAAACAGAAAATGCTGAGCAAGCCAGGCAGTATTTTTGAACAGAAACAGCTGCCAATATTTCAAGCGCAGAATTTTCTGTGATTGAACATTAATCATTTGTGTCATAAAATAATTCATTATAATATGCAGCTTGGAATTAAAACCATTGGCTTTATAACAGTTGCACTTAGGTCTAGTTTATTTGAAATGATAATAGGAATCAGAGGAAAACCTCTGCACTGTTTGGAAACATATCTTGCGCAAATGAAGCTGATTGTGCCTGGAGGTCAATCAACCTAATTCCAGTATGTTGCTGCAGCAGTTTTACAGGGTAGTGTCCTCATCCTAACCATCATTAACTGTTTCATCAATGAATTGCACTCTATCAAAAAGTCAGAAATGTGGATGTTCACTTACAATTGCATGAAGTTCAGTGTCATTTGTGACTTTTCAGAAACAGTGTCTATATTCAGCAACACTGGATAACAGTGAAGCCTGTGATGTTACGTGGCAAGTAACATTTATGCCATACATGAACCAGGCAATGACCATCTCCAACAAGAGAGAAAGTAGCCATCTTCTCTTTACATTCAATGGCATTGCCAAAGCTGAATCCCCAACTATCATATTCCGCTTGGGAACCCTGCAGCCCAATGGTATCAATGTGGACTTCACCAGCTTCAAAATCTCCCCTTCCTCCACCGCATCCCAAAACCAGCCCAGTTCGTCCCTTCCCCCCACTGCATCCCAAAACCAGCCCAGCCTGTCTCTGCCTCCCTAACCTGTTCTTCCTCTCACCCATCCCTTCCTCCCACCTCAAGCCGCACCTCCATTTCCTACCTACTAACCTCATCCCACCTCCTTGACCTGTCCGTCTTCCCTGGACTGACCTATCCCCTCCCTACCTCCCCACCTATACTCTCCTCTCCACCTATCTTCTTTTCTCTCCATCTTCGGTCCGCCTCCCCCTCTCTCCCTATTTATTATAGAACTCTCACCCCATCCCCCTCTCTGATGAAGGGTCTAGGCCCGAAACGTCAGCTTTTGTGCTCCTGAGATGCTGCTTGGCCTACTGTGTTCATCCAGCTTCACACTTTATTATCCCCAACTATCTAATTCTGGGAGTGGGGGCTAATACTTATTCTTTTGGGTAATGATTCCGAAAGTGCTAATGTTCATGTTACACTGAGCTCTACTTAATTTGATGATGTCTCACGGTCTTTATGGGGTGACAATTGGATTCTAGAGTTCTGCATGGTTACTGGACGGGAGCAGATGTATTTTGTACAGCTACCGAGACCCCTTAGTAATTATGGTTGAAGACTGGCATTGTAAACTTATACCAATTACTATCATGCAATAAACTATCTTGTTGTGTTAAATGAGTGCCTCTTTTATTTTTACTCTATCTATCTTCAATCACTGATAATTAGGTAGCCTGTACACTCAGTATAGCGGAAGAAAGGTGGCAGCAAACTATCCGAATCAGAAGACCATGTACTGATGCTGTTGCATTTGAATATAGTGAGAAGTCACCCGATACCAGGTTAGAGTTCAATAGGTTTATTCAAACTCACAAACTTTTGGAGTGCAGCACCTTCGTCAGGTTCACCAGCACCTCCACATCATGACATTTAAACACATGATACCATCAACCAGAAACTGAACAGAACCAGCCATATCAATGTATGGCTAAAAGGTCACATCAGACTCTGTGACAAGTAACTTATCTTTGACTCCTCAAATTCTGTTCATCATCTACAAGGCACAAGTCAGGATTGTGATGGAATACTCCTCACTTGCTGGATCGGTGCAGCTCTGACATTATTAAAGAAGTTTGACACCATCCAGGACAAATTGACATCACTTTAAACAGTCACCACCAACTCCTCAAAGGCAATTAGGGATGAACGTAAAAATGTCAGTGTAGACAGTGATGCTCATATCATGTGAAGGAATTTGTAAAAACATTTTAGCTTTTTAGTTAGCATCATATTATTAACTAAGTAGTTTCAAATAATTGAATTTCACAAGGTGCCAAGTTTCCATGACTGGGAGGAGCATGTGGAGGGGATTGCTGAGTGCCATGCAGCCATTTAGCATTTAATTGACTGGTAAAAAGCTAGAAACAGGATCCTAGCCCTTCTGGATCTCGACACCCAAATGTTGAGACCCAAAACATCAACTTTCCTGCTTCTCTGATGCTGCTTGGCCTGCTGTGTTCATCCAGCTTCACACCGTGTTGTCATTAATCTGTCTGACCCTGATTGTAGGGGGATTTGGTGAGTGACAGTCGTGTTGACTTTAAGAGGCTATAGGGAAGGGCAATCTGGTGTATAAAACCTTGGAGACAATCCTTTAGTAAGTTTAGTCCAGTAAGCTATTTGGAGGAGGATGCCCTGCTCCACAGAGAGTCTGCTTGGCATAGCCTTCTCCTGCCACTTGTTAAATCCCTCAGTTGGCCCACTAATGGCAGGTTGCCCGATGCCATCCCACCAGCACAGTTCTGATGAAGACTCACCAGACTCGAAACGTTAACGCTGCCTTCTTCCTGCAGAAGCTGCCAGACCTGCTGAATTTCGCAAGCAATTTCTGATTTTGTTTTTGTTTGAGATCTCTAGCATCCACAGTTCTTAGTTTGACTTCACTGAAATCACTGCCCTTTCAACAGCTCCTTGATCTCTCAAGGGACAATTCATACTGCAGCTCCTTCTTACTGTGGTTCTCTTTCACTTAAATCAAATCTTCTTGGTCTGAAAAAGCTCCTTCTTGTGGGTCCTTTAATTTCAATTTTCTCTGAATTTTTGGGTTGTGCAAAATGCAGCAATTGTCTGGGCAGTGTCTTTTGGAGCCCTCAGAGCTAGCTGGGATATAAAACTTTATTTCCACATTTCCATTGATCTTTATGGCCATCTTTCGCAATTGCCCTAGTGTTAATCAAGCAGGGTTGCAGCAGCAGACAGAAGATAAGGTTGTTAGATATACGTGAGTGGATATCCTTTATCCCCAAGGCACTATTGTCTGACATTCATGATGAGTGGAAAAACAAGACGGGATGGATGAATCTTTGACTGAAGTGTCAATACATCCTTTCAGGGAAACTGGCATAGGCTTGTATCATGGTTCTACGATGATTAGATGCACTTTGAAAATTGAGGAAGGAGTAGCTTAATGAAAAATATCCTTCCCATTCATTTTGTTCCAAAGTTTGATTCCAAACATTTTCTATAGTATCACATCTGCCATGACTTGTAGTGAGTTTTCTCACCTACTGTTCAGCCAATTTTGTACATAAATGGATTCTGGAAGCCAAGCAAGCAAGTGAAGTCACTACCAAGAAGGAAACAGGTGAAAAGCCTGACAGCTAACTTAGAATCACAGAGTTATGGAAAAAAGACCCTTTGGTTCAAATAGTCCATGCCGAACATGTTCTTAAATCAAAGTATTCCCACTCGTCTGCATTTGGCCCATCTCCCGCCAAACCTTTCCTATTCATTAACTCATCTAAATGTCTTTTAAATGTTGCAACTATACTTTCATCCTTCAATTTCTCTGGCAGTTAATTCCACACATGAATACTGTTTGTAAAAGGTTGCCCTTCGTGTCCTTCTTTAACCTTTCTCCTCTCACCTTAAAAATGTCGCCCTGAGTTTTGAATTCCCCCATCCCAGGGAAAAGACTCTTGTCATTCACCTTAGCTATGCCCCCCATGATTTTATAATCCTCAATAAGGTCACTCCTCAAACTCCCATGCTCCAGTGAAAAATATGCCAGCCTTTCCAGTCTATTTTTATGCCTCAAACACTTGATTCCCAGCAATATCCAACTTGTTGAGGCAAGATTCTCCAAACCATTTGCTCATTATCAATATCAACCAACTCGACAACTGTAAAATTACACCATCTTAACTCTTCATGGAACCCAGAGACTGATTTATATAACTTGTTGATGCATTCTCTTGTTCAATTTACATTTCTAATTTGTGTGTATGTAAAGCTTTTTGTTACCTTTTCTCACATCCAGTAGCTAATTAACACATCCTTTGTTTAACTCAAGAGAGCATAGCTAGTTTGGCTCCTTTTAAAGCATAAATCTATGAGAGAACCTTACTGGGAGGAGCTGTTATGAGGAGTGGATGCAACAAAGCAAAGGGTTGGATTAAATGCAGGAGCTAGTTCACCCTCCTCACCCAGAAGTACAACCATTTAGAGGTGTCTTCTTCAGCGTTAAAATGAAATGGGGTTCCCTCGCCTTGGGTCAGGTCATAACACCATGAAGACAGCTGATATATGCTCAGGCATTTTGATGGCCACGTAGGTACAATCAATTGAACGCTGCACTTTCAGAAATCTAGTTATTACAAGATGGCAGTGGTGGCGTAGGCAGCATTTGGGGTCCTCAGCCTGGGTCTCGTCAATCTGTCTGCTTTTTTACCCCCCCTTTTCTTTCTCTTGCTTTGTTTTTCTAAGATTTAAATTTTTTTGTCTGATAAGAAAACTTACCTCGGAGCAGTTGAGAACTGAAGCGGAGCCGGCTGGAGTCCTGGAGCGGAGTAGAGCGGGGAGGTTGTTGGACTGAGGTCTGGCTTGTGAGGCCAGCCAGACCACGTGTGGAAGCCCCTATGCTGAACTACTGCAATGCAATGTTTGTATGTAATTTGTTCATCTAACTGTAATGTTTATCCTTTTAACTATATTTCATTTCTAATTTATACTATAAATCACTGTAAGGTAAGGCAACTTCTTTTCTTTTTCATTCCTGTGTTTGCATCTAAGATTTGTACCTAGGCACTTTCTATCTATGATGGTGCCATAAAAGGCGACATTACAAACTTTTCACCGTACTTCTGCACTTGAGTACATTTGACAATAAAGGATATTCCATTCTAATGACAGAAAAACCTACCGTGTAACTCACAATATCCAGTGGGGAATCAAGAAAGAGGTGAGCCTTAACAAACGGACAGTCAGTGAACTCTCAGGTACATCTGAAGGGATACTTGTGAGATTCTGCAGAGGACTCCACTAGATTCCTGAAATGATCCATTGATTGAGGGCCAATCAACTTTTTTAAGGTAATCAGGAGGGATTCCATGAGGATGCAGTTCTCTTTCGATTCCTCCCACTTCCTACAGACAAAGGGGGTGGCCATGGGTACCCGCATGGGCCCAAGCTATGCCTGTGATAATGGGAACTCTCTGATGAAGGGTCTAGGCCCGAAACGTCAGCTTTTGTGCTCCTGAGATGCTGCTGGGCCTGCTGTGTTCATCCAGCCTCACATTTTATTATCCAAGCAATGCCTACCTCTTTGTAGGCTACGATGAACAGTCCCTCTTCCGCACCTACACAGGCCCCAAACCCCACTTCTTCCTCCGTAACATTGATGACTGTATCGGCACCGCCTCTTGCTCCGCAGAGGAGCTCGAACAGTTCATCCACTTCACCTACACCTTCCACCCCAACCTCAAGTTCACCAGGGCCATCTCCAACACATCCCTCACCTTCCTGGACCTCTCAGTCTTCATCTCAGATAGCCAGCTAGAAACTGATGTCCATTGCAAGCCCACCGACTGCCACAGCTACCTAGAATACACCTCCTCCCACCCACCCTTCTGCAAAAATTCCATCCCCTATTCCCAATTGCTCCGTCTCCGCGGCATCTGCTCCCACGATGAGGCATTCCACTCCCACACATCCCAGATGTCCAAGTTCTTCAAGGACCACAACTTTCTCCCCACAGTGGTCGAGAACGCCCTTGACCGCGTCTCCCGCATTTCCCGCAACACATCCCTCACATCCCGCCCCCACCACAACTACCCCAATAGGATCCCCCTCGTTCTCACACACCACCCCACCAACCTCCAGATACAACGCATCATCCTCCGATACTTCTGCCATCTACAATCCGACTCCACCACCCAAGACATTTTTCCATCCCCACCCTTGTCTGCCTTCCGGAGAGACCACTCTCTCCATGACGCCCATGTTCGCTCCACACTCCCCTCCAACCCCACCACAACCAATACCTTCCCCTGCAACCGCAGGAAGTGCTACACTTGCCCTCACACCTCCACCCTCACCCCTATCCCAGGCCCCAAGATGACTTTCCATATTAAGCAGAGGTTCACCTGCACATCTGCCAATGTGGTATACTGTATCCATTGTATCCGGTGTGGCTTCCTCTACATTGGGGAAACCAAGCGGAGGCTCGGGGACCGCTTTGCAGAACACCTCCGCTCGGTTCGCAATAAACAACGGCACCTCCCAGTCGCAAACCATTTCAACTCTCCCTCCCATTCTTTAGATGACATGTCCATCATGGGCTTCCCGCAGTGCCACAATGAAGCCACCCAAAAGTTGCAGGAACAGCAACTCATATTCTGCTTGGGAATCCTGCAGCCCAATGGTATCAATGTGGACTTCACCAGCTTCAAAATCTCCCCTTCCCCCACCGCATCCCAAAACCAGCCCAGTTCGTCCCCTCCCCCCACTGCATCCCAAAACCAGCCCAGCTTGTCTCCGCCTCCCTAACCTGTTCTTCCTCTCACCCATCCCTTCCTCCCACCTCAAGCCGCACCTCCATTTCCTACCTACTAACCTCATCCCACCTCCTTGACCTGTCCGTCTTCCCTGGACTGACCTATCCCCTTCCTACCTCCCCACCTATACTCTCTCCACCTATCTTCTTTTCTCTCCATCTTCGGTCCGCCTCCCCCTCTCTCCCTATTTATTCCAGAACCCTCACCCCATCCCCCTCTCTGATGAAGGGTCTAGGCCCGAAACGTCAGCTTTTGTGCTCCTGAGATGCTGCTTGGCCTACTGTGTTCATCCAACTTCACACTTTGTTATCATGCCATCTTGATGTTGCTTTCAGGACTTCTGAGGAGACAGTACCGTCATGCAGATAGTCATGTTTCAATTATACTTTTGCATTGTCAGTCTGCACTTGTGCTTTGGCTTCATGATTTTTGAGAGATTTTGTAGGAATGTGATTAGTTGAGAATTCTTAATGTGATGACAATGTGATGCAATATAATTAAGATTTATCTTCTTATGATATAGTAGTAGTATCCCTACCTCAAAGCCAGAATGTCCAGAGCCAAGCTCCACCTGTCCCAAATGTGTGTTGAACAGGTGGATTAAAAGTATTTTTTTGTAACAGTTCAAGTTGGTTATATGTGATTGTCTATTCATTGGCCTCCTGATCAATATAGGACCACGTTAGAGGGTCAAAACGTGGAATCTAGAACTCCACTTCCTCACAACAGTTCCTTCCAAAGCTGTTGAACAGTAAGTCTGATAACATTTCAACATGATAAGCTTCAGTTTCTTCACTAAGGCCTTTTGACTTTCAAGTTGTGTTGAGCAGTAACCACCGAAGAGTCAAGAGTTGAAGTCTAATATAATTCACCTACTGTTTACAAATGTGTCTTTGGAGTAGTAAAACCCTTCTGAGAGGTAAGATGGATTGCAATCCTTTAATTGACAGATAAACTGGTGGAAGAGGCCTTGTACTGAATGTTGCCTGGCAACATCAACTGGTCTGCAATTGTTGGGTGTTCCAGTTAACTGCGTGGAGTCAGTTTTAAGGAAACCTCCAACCTGGAAAGTGCCTCTGACACTTCTGAAAAGTAGCAGAAAACCCTATAGAACAATCAGCTCTAAGATCTCTCTTTGCTGAAATATTGTGAGAATCTGATAAAGTCAAATCTCAGGGTTCCTACTTAACTCTTAACAGAACTGAATTCTGATTTGAACATCACATAGATTTTACAGTCAGCATTACAATTTTGATGACAGGTAGCTGACTGGTCAAGCAAAAAGTCGTTCTTTTATAATCTTTTGAATTTGAACTCTTGGCTCCACAGGGATGTTTTCCCATTTCACTTTCTTTATAAGGTCCCATATCGTCAGAAATGTGTTGTCTTTTCTTGTACGTGACTGCGTTTGTTTAGAACTGAAGTGCTATTGTTTAATTCTGAATAATAGCTTAGTTGCTAACTAGTTTTGGCACTTGTGTAAATAATAAAAATGTTTCAATAAATGAGTTTTTTTAGTTTATTGAAGCAACCTGGTGGAGTGTCTTGTCCTGGAAAATGAAATTGGTTATTTTGGTGATGACATTATACGCTTACTGTTTTGGTACAGCTGCTGTTTTGATAGGGCTTGATTACTAGGGCATTTCTCCCATCAGTCATTATACAAATTACATGCCTTCGTTCGGCTTTCAGGTTTCAAAAACATTGGCTTTCTCATTGAGTTCAAATTAATTGGGAAGATGAAGTTAAGTACTGTCAGTTATGGCCATGATAAGATGCAAATATATGCAAATATGCTTTTTGCCATTTCTTGGAGATATAGCCAACTACTACCTGAATGAGGGTAATTTAGTCACTGAAATTTTTCTCAGCAGCAAGAATATGACGTTTGGTCTTTTGGCCTATTGCCCAATCATGTTCAACCATTCTACACACCATATGGGGGATGGGACTGGAAAACTTCGCACATTAACTTTCTTTGTCTTTCTATAGATATTGCCAGGGCTGCAATGGTTTCTAACACTTTGTTTTTAATTTCAGATTTCTAGCCGCAGCTGTATTTCGCTTTTACAAAATAGCTTCTTGTTCTTACAGTGTCTTACAATGGCCAGGGCATTAAAGAAGCAGAATTTATGAGGAAAATTACTTTGTCTACATTTTCTCATTTGATATTTTCACACAACCATGCCAACATTACTGGAAATACTATTTTAGCAGATTATGTGACTTTAAGGTGGCATAAGTCATTGCAACACTTTGTGGGGAAGTATTTTGACAGTAGTAATAAGAAGGAAATTCTTAGAACTCCTACAATAAGGAAAGAAGCCATTTGGGCCATCAAGCGTGCACCCAGACTCTATCCTATCCCTGTAACCCTTAATTTACCATAGCTTATCCCCCTCGTTGTCAGGCGTGGAGTTGGGAAAGGATACGGGGAGCATGCCCAGCAGTTGGAATAGGAGGGGAGACAGGTGACAAACACAGTAAAGGGGTGTCTCGTCTAGAAAAATGTCATGTCTGGGTCTGAAGGCTGTACAAGTCCAGGGAAGGTGCTATTAGGGGTGTGGGAGCTAAGTGTGGGATCAGTTGAATGGTTATTCAAGGTTGACTCTATGACAGAGTCACAGAGATGTACAGAACTGAAATAGACCCTTTGGTCCGACTCGTCTATGCTGAACAGATACATTAAATTAATCTACTCCTATTTGCCTGCTTTTGGCCCATATTTCTCTAAACCCTTTCTATTCATAGACCCATCCAGATGCCTTTTAAATATTGTAATTGTACCAGCCTCCACCACTTCCTCTGCCAGCTCATTCTATTGCGTGAAAATGTTGCCCCTTAGGTCCATTTTAAATCTTTTCCCTCTCACCTTAAACCTATGCCTTCTGGTTTTGGACTCCCCTACCCTGGGGAAAAGAGCTTGGTTATTCACCCTATCCATGTCCCACATGATTTTATTAACCTCTATGAGGTCTCCCTTCAGCCCCCAATGCTCTAGGGAAAATAGTCCCAGCCTATTCAGCCTCTCCCAATAGCTCAAAAACTTCAACACTGGCAACTTCCTTGTAAATCTTTTCTGAACCCTTTCAAGTTTAACAACATTTTTCCTATAGCAGCGGTCCAGATTTGAATGCAATATTCCAATAGTGTCCAAACAAATGTTCTGTACAGATGTAATGTGACCTCCCAACTCCTATACTCCATGTGCTGACAAATAAGGGCAAGCCTACCAAAGGCCTTCTTTGCTACCTTGTCTCCCAGCAACTTCACTTTCAAGGAACTATGCATTTGCACTCCAAGGTCCCTTTGTTCAGTAACACTTCCCAGGAACATTACCATTAACTGTGTAAATCCTGCCCTGATTTGCCTTTTCAAAATGTAGTTTTATTGTTTGATTTTTATTTAAGAAGTGATGAAAAGGATTGATGAAGGCAAAGCAGTGGAAATGATCTATATGGACTTCAGTAAGGCACTTGACAAGGTTCTGCAAGGTAGACTGGTTAGTAAGGTTAGATCTCATGGAATAGAGGGAGAACTAGCCATCTAGATATAAAATGTGTTAGAAAGTAGTAGACAGAGTGTGGTGGTGGAGGTTGCTTGTTGGACTGTGACTGGCAGTGTGCTGCAGGGATCGGTGCTGGGTCCACTGCTTTTTGTCATTTATATAATTGATTTGGATGTGAACATAACAGGTATGGTCAGTAAATTTGCACATGACACCAAAATTGGTGGTGTAGTGGATAGCGAAGGAAGTTATCTCAGGGTATTTAATAGTCCAACTTTCCCTGAGTAACTATTTACTTAATTTCATTGGAGCCTTCTGAATTCCTTGATTGAAATGGAGACTGTCACAGCATTCTACATAGTGGGAAATTGCATAGTGAAATCTTCAATTTGCACTGCAATTTCTTCAGAGTGCTATAATGGGCATTCTGCAGGGTCCCTGTGCACAACTCCTATTTACATTGGAGAAATGATTGTCACGCCATTAGAAAATCTGGACCAAAGAGCACAGAACTTACTGTCTTGCATTCTAACCAGCAGAACCTGTTTGACTGAATAATCTGTGGCTCTTTCCAATAGTGTGTATGATTTTACATCTGTGATTTCCTACATAGTGATTTCTTAATTTCAGCCAGGCTAATTAGGGAGTTGCTGGGCAGATGTCAGATACTGTTCAGTAGAGGAGTAATCATTGGACATCTCTCAGGCCATCCTTCCACATCAAGAGACTGACAGTTGAGCCAGATAATAATAGAATTCTGACCTCACCATTGCTATTCTTACGTTCCCAATTGGTAACAGTAGCGGATGTTTTTAAAAGACAGTTTGTCATCCTAAACAAGTTACCCAAGTAGAAATCCTGTTTAAATGCAAATGTACAAATTGAAATTCTAAGCAGATTCCTTCCTGACTTTCAGCAAAATACAGCAGCACAAAAGTGCAGAACAAAAATCTGCTTTGAAGTGAAGTAATTGTATTTGAGTTGCTGGGGGCAGCAGTAGATATTGGAGGGAAAGTATTCCAGTGAGTGATCAGCAAACTAAGTGGGATAACCAGACAATTTTAACAGCCAGATCAAAACAACTGTAAATCAACAGGAAGGAAATGGAAAATGTGCAGACAGGCATTGTAGTGTGGTTGGCAGGTCAGGAAGGGAAAGCAGTGCGCAGGGGTTGAGGGGCCAACGCATTCCTCTGGTGCCCAGAGAAATGGTCCTGGAATGGATAGTACACTCATTTGCTTTTAGACCATATCAATGGGCTGGCTGCTGTAAGTTACTTGCTATCACCCTGCTTATGACTTTGGTGTAATGAATATATGAACTTCTCCCTGACTCAGGCAGGCAGCTGCCTCCCTGTTATAAACAGGAGGCTATTCCTCTCATTCATTTTATTATTCTCCTGTCTGGCTTGCTCCATGAAAGGGGAGTTAAGATTGTTTCCTACTATATTATTTAATTAGACCTCTTCTATGTGTTGACAAAATGATGTTTTATATACTTCTGATCATTTTAAATGATTTGCAACTTAATTTATTTCCAAGATTAGCATGTTGGTCCCTGCAGTTCTCTTCTTTTTAACATGATATTTGATTGACTGATCCCGGATACAACATGCCTGCCTCAATCCTGCTCCAACTGTAACTCTTAAATTACACCAGCTCTTAAATTACACCATGCTCTGAATGCTTAAAACCCCTGAATAGGCTTTCATGGTCCTGTAGCAAAAAAATGGAGAAGTTAATTGTAACATTAGCATTTTGTCTAATTATTGCAGGATCAGCAGTGGGCTATTTGTCCAAAGATGCCTTCAAGCAAAAGATTATTACATGGACAGAGGATCCCTTCAAAACAGCCATGAGCCAAATTCTATTTAAAGCAATTTACCCTTGGCTCCATTTTCTTCATGCAGACCTGTGCTTCCAGGACTGAGTTGCATAAACAAAATTCATAGTACTGTGGGGAACTAAATCATGTACATGGGACGCAATCCAAGCCTAATGTAGTTAAGGACTATATATTAGCATGCATGGATTCATTAAGAACAATCAAAATCAAGGAATTTATAGCCATGCTGTAACAGATTCTTGCATCAAGCAAAAGGTTTACTTAGAAGATTTTTAACTTCGTTGAGCTAGGCACACATATATTTACAGTATATTCACACCATCATTAAAGCAATGTGGCTGAAGATCAACATTAGCCAATATGCTCGAAAGCCATATATTTGATTTTGGTTCCTGTTCTTGGAGTGAATCCCTATTTGGCTATTGGGAGAAATGCTCCGAGATTGTATGTCACTGGCAAGCCCTCACGTGTAACAGAAAAGTTATAAGTAAATCACAAGCATGCCGTTGGTAACCTTCTATTAGCTGATGTGAGCAAGGAGTTTTCATGTGCCGAGGTCTCAAAAACGTGTTTCTACAACTGTCGCTTTGGTGTGAGCTTAAATTACCTTTCACCATTGTTGTAATGTGGGGTAAATGCACCTTTATTGACTGAACTACATTAGAATGTTCTTACATGTAATCAGTGACTTAATAGACTGCCAATGATTTTAATTTCAAAAATATATTTATTCATTAAAACCATCTATATATATGTACAAATGTTCTAAATCAGTTCTGTACGGTCTTTGCAGTGAAAAATAAGCAAACAGAACATTAGAATTTTGACATTTCTCAGTGCTTCTCTACAGCTGCAAACACAAAATCATTTTCTTTTGATGCCTGAAACTATTTATGTTCATTTTAACAGAACGAGAGAGTCTGACAACTGAATGAACCCTCGTTAGACTTCGGCAGAAAGACTTTCTCCACTGCGCCTTAGTGGCAGCTGCCCCAAGCTTTAATGCATCCATCAGCACGTAATCCTGGACCTTGGAATGTGGCAGTCTACATCATTTGGTCAAGGTCAATTCCTTGCTTTGGAAGACCAACAAATCTCAGGCAGACTAATGATTGTCTTTCACTGAGTTAATGGTGAACCAAGTACAGTCAATTGTTTGTCTTGGTGTGTATCCCACAGAACAGATCATAGAGCACTGAGTCCTACATCATGCAGACCTGTGCTTCCAGGACTGAAAGTGCTGCTCAAGACAAAATTTGACAGAAACCATTGTGTCTCTCTCAGATCTTCTCTGCCAAGGCAAATTCCATAAGCAGGTATGTGACAGTCTCTAACTAACACCCCGCCAAACTCACAGCTACTTTGAGAGCAGCATGCAATGGCACACACAGTCTGGGCATACGTGAAGGATCTCACATGTAGTGCCCTCTCACCACCAAGTTGATGTCTTGGTGCTTGTAGGAAGTTCCAGTGATGAGATATTCTGTGAGATGACTTTGACGGTCTGCTCAAGGAATAACGCTCTCATTTTCTCTCAGGGTCTCAAAGACGTTATGTGCTGACCACTTCCTGATGGACTTGAGATAAAGGGTGTTTTCCTTTACAAATTTTTCTATGAGGGACAGGTGATTTGGAACTGTCCAACTACTTGGAATGTTCTGCAGTGCTGAGACCAGACCCAACTTTCGCAACTCCGGGGACAGGTAGAGACTCAGAACATAGTGATGTCTGGCACTTGCATACTGAGGGACTATGTACAGCTTGATGCAGCCGTATACAAAAGTGGCCCATCAGGATGAGGACAGCACATTTGCACCCCAACTCCTTATCTAGGGTTTTGTAGCTGGTGGCCCTAAGGATATGGTCCACCTTAGACATCCAGATGAAGTGGAAGATGGCTAAATGACGGTCATGGTGTCAGCTTGAGGAATAGGCCAGACCTGTGCCAGATACAATGACACGGACAGTACCTCAAACCTGATGACCAGGTTCTTATAAACCCAGTTTCTGCCTCACCTTGGCAATATGCTTCTCCCAAGTTTTTGCATACGCCCTGGTCTCTCCCAGCAGCTTTAAGTAATTGGAAGTGAAGTGATGGGGATAAAGGTTTGTTTGGCACAGTTTCCAAAGAAACATGGCCTCGGTCTTGTCTAAAATCACCTTAGCTCCCGAGGCCAGTTTGAACTGGCTGCAGACATTAGCCTCAGCTGCCTGGAATAGATACCTTTTTCCAACTCAGATCCTGATGAACTTGGAAAAAGGCTCTATACAACACATAAACAAGCTAGGAGAGAGTGGGCAGCCATGCCTGACTCCAGATCTGATCAGGAAGCTTTCTGATTCCCACCCGTTGATTGAGAACTGCGCTATTAATGTTTGTATAGAGCAGTCAGATCCAGTTGTGGATTCCCGCCCCAAAGCCCATTTCGGAGAGCACGTCCCACATGTAGGTGTGTAGTATCTCCCAGTCCAGGCAGATGAGGCTGGCATCCACCTCCATGTCCCACATGTAGGCGATGGTATCGCTGAGGAGGGCAAGGCTCTCAGAGATCATCCTGCCCAGTACACAGGTTTGGTCAGGGTGAATCACCAATCCCAGAGTAGACCTGACCCAGTTGGCGATCACCTTAGATGGGATTTTGTAATCTGCAATCAGCAGTGAGACTGATCTCCAATTTCTGATTCATCCTTTTTTCCCTTTCTGCGTGTCGATGAGAGTGACGATACCTTTCCTCATGTGTGCACACTTGCTAACTGCCAGGAGCATACTGTCGTACACCTCCATCAGGTCGTGGCCTATCAAGTCCAACAGAATCGAATACAATTTGGAAGGTACGTCTTCATTTTTGGGAATTTTATTTCATTCATAGGACATGTGGGTCTTAGCTCACCCAGAGATAACGAATGGCCCAGTCTCTCCTGTCTGCTGCAGCCTTAGACCTCTGTGGAAGAGGACGGGAATAACTGGGAGGCCACGCTCAATTGTATGCATCATGTCTTTAATCTGTGCAGGCACATATTTCTTGTCAATTTGCCTGTAGATTTGTGCTGAAATATGAAGACACTTTAAATCGAATTGTTGATTTGGTTGTGCATCCACATTTACCCTCAGTGATTGCAATATTAGTAAAACCAACAAATTCCCATCCTCAGTTCTGCTATTTGTGGATTGATTCTTTGTATGATATCTCTTACAGTTACTAAAGATGCTTCCTGGTAAGTTAAACTTGCCTCCCCCAAGTCATGTCAGCGTTTAGTATTAGATTTGAACCTGTCATTGTTATTTGTCTACTAATCTGTATGACACTCTAAGTTACATCAATACAGCCTTGTCAATTGGCAGCAGCAGGGTGTAGATTTTGGGGTGTTCGCCGAGCTGGGATGTTTAGTAGTGGACTTCTTACTGGGTGAAATCCTCAGTGCTGTGGGGCCTCCTGCGAAGCGCTGTTGTCTTGTGCTGGTTTGAATTCATATTGTCTGGTTTTTGCTCCTTCCAGTATGTGTCAGTTCCGGTTGTGCATTGTAATGGTTGGTATATCATGTCTAATATAATGTGTTTGTTGATGGATGACAAGCCTCTGTGGCTATAACATTGTATTCTGCACTAAGTTCTGCTACTCTGATGCACTTTGCTTGGTATGATCTGCCCATATAGTTTGCGAAACAACACTTTTCACTTTTTGGTACTTGTGAAACAATAAATCAAACTAAATGGACCTACAATGGCTCAATCTCTGATAATATAGTGATGATTGCCTGGTATTTAACTTGTAATTCATGAGATGACTAGTAAATGTAAGATCTGATCACTTATGTCCTCTATGAATGTTTTAGGTTTTGCGTCTATTGTAGACTGTTTTACCTTCTCATCTTCACGGTATAAATAACTAATTTGTTTCTTGTTTTCCTGTGACTTAGACCTACTTTGGCACATTTTCTGAAAGCAAATTATTATATGACAGAAAAGCACTCATTTTTAATTATTGGACACTACCTGTGCCTGTGTAAACTCTTTGCTCCATAGCACTGACAAGGATTCTTAGGTTTTGGTACCTGTGCTGCCTGGTGTATTGGTTTCTCATGTGAGCTGTTTTGGTCTTATGCATTATGAATTGAAAGAATTTTGCTGATCTTGTGTGTCGTGTTTGACCTCCTCATCCTTGGATTGATCTGTGTTACTTCTTAACTCTTGCGTCATTCACCATCTGAATTGCTTTCTCCAGAAACAAATCTTCTTTTGACGGGAATAAATCAGATAAAGAATTAGCAGTAATTCCACCAACAATTCTGTCACTTATGAATTCTGACTTAAAACAGTGATCACTGTATTTTTCCACTCTTCAGTATCTTTATGAATGGAATCTTGAATTGATTCACCTCCATGCTGAATTCTTCTATTAAATCTTGCTCTTTCAAAAATTTTACTTATTCTGAGATTAAAGTGATTGTGAAAGGCTTTCAGTACTTATTTACAAATAACTAGTTTCCTCAACCCCTTAATGAGCTGTAATACATTCAGCTATACTCCCAACTGTAGATCAAGGTGTATTTATTTATTTGGGTTTCTAATTTGGAATTTAGTTTGGAAGCCATTCAGTATCTTAGCATATTTTCCACCAAGAAATTATAATACTGTGTTCCACTTATCCCATCTGTGAAATGAAATCTTTCTGGCAATGTTATTTCTGATGCCATGCCTCCTTAATATGAGTACTTATTTTTCCTTATATTGTAGTAAGGGGAGGCAGTGGCCTGGTGGTAATGTAATTGGATTGTTAATCCACAGAACCAGGTAACGTTCTTGGGACTCAAGTTTGAATTCCGCCATGGCAAATAGTGGAACTTACATTCAATAAAAATAGATATGGAATTAAAAAGTCTAATAATGACCATGAATCCCTTGTTGATTGTCAGGAATAAACCCATCTGGTTTACTAATTTTCTTTAGGGAAGGAAACTGCCATCCTTACCTGGTCTGGCTACATGTGACTCCAGACCCACAGCAATGTGGTTGACTCTTAACTGCCCTCTGGGCAAATAGGGATGGACAATAAATGCTGGCCTAGCCAGTGATGCTTGGCTCCTGTGAATGAATAAATAAAAGAACAGTGTTGCTGTGCTGAGAGTTTTTCTTTTGATGTTTTGCATCCAAATGGATGATTTCCACGTCTTCTGTGGCTTCAGAGGTGAATCCTGAGCTTCACAGACTTGACAATGAGTCAAGCACTAAAGAACTAAATGAATCCCCATAGAGATAGTAAGAACTGCCAATACTGGAGTCAGAGATAACGCAGTGTGGAGCTGGAAGTTGATTTCTGAAGAAAGGTCCTGAAACATCAACTTTCCCGCTCCTCTGATGCTGCCTGGCCTGCTGTGTTCCTCCAGCTTTACACTGTGTTATCTATAAATAAATCCCATGCCTGCAGCTTTAATAAATGATGCCTATTTTAAGCATAATTTCAGAAAATTAATTCAACTGTTCAGGGCTTTGGAGTGTGAATCCAGATGCCTTCAGGTGCCGCAGTGATGGCTCCTGTCTTTGGGTTTAAAGAGCCTGAAATGTGCCGGTGTTTTGACAATCTTTTCAGATATTGTGACAATATAAACTTCAGTAGATTTGGCTTCTCATTTGATGTCCTTAATTTGCAGGTGACTTGGAATCTTGCATGTAAGCATATTGATTGCTGTCCTGATGGTCTTGCCTCTCTTCATTTTCCAAGTTTATTTTTGTGCCTTTTGTGCACAATCTGAATAATATTCAGTCCCTGAGTTGTTGTTTTCAAAAGGGATTATTCACTTGAAAGAAATGAGGTTGTTGATTTGTTCACCGAGCTGGTAGGTTGGTTTGCAAATGTTTCATCACCATTCTAGGTAACATCATCAGTGCATCTCCAATGGAGCGTTGTTGGTCTGTCCCACTTATTATTTTTGTGGTCTGGTCTGATGTGATGGTTGGCCTCATTTCTGGTTCTGCTTCATAGTGGTTGGCGTATGGGGTCTATTTCCACGTGTTTGTTGATGGATTTCCAGGTTGAGCACCAGCCCTCTAGGCAATCCCTTGTGTATTTTTGGTTGGTTTGTCCTAAGATGGTTACATTGTTTTAGTCAAATTGATGGCTTTCTTTGTCCGTGTGTATGGAAATGAGTGATAGTTGGTTGCATCTCTTGGTAACTAGTTGGTGTCCATGTACCCTGATGGATGAAGGGTCTAGGCCCGAAACGTCAGCATTTGTGCTCCTGAGATGCTGCTGGGCCTGCTGTGTTCATCCAGCCTCACATTTTATTATCTTGGATTCTCCAGCATCTGCAGTTCCCATTATCACTTACCCTGATGGATAGTTTTCTTTCAGTCTGTTTGATGTAATGTTTGTGGGATACATGGAATTTAATATATAATATTGATCCTCAAAAGAAATGTTTTTGCTATAAAGTTTCTTCTTTTTGAAGAAATCAAAATGCAATAAGTGTGGGTTCTTTTGTGTTAAATCAGTGTTATTTTAGGTGTAGTGAAGATTTCAATTGGCATTAAGAACTTTATACAATATAATCTCAGCATGATCCAGATGTCTGCTTGGTTTTGTGGCATGGTGGGCATAAGAGCAAATGCTGGTGAGTACTAAGTTGAATAGGGGCTGTAAAATACATGGGAGGATGTGTAGGGACAAAGGTTAACATGAATATGCGGCCATGGAGGTGGGAATAGCACAAATTGCCAAGGAGGGATCAAGCAGAGCTTGGATGAGGACCATTGTTGGCATGGATGTTGAGTAGGGGGCATAAGTTGACATAGATAGGGTGTGGAGTTTGAATGAGATGTTGACGGGGAGTACGGGATGAGAGTTAGAAGGTTGTTTTGTGTTTTCCTGTTTTTTTTCAGAATCTGGCATGTAGATTTTTTTCTTTTTGGTTTTTGCAAGGTAATATTGTTTTACTAATTCACAAACATGCGAAGATGCAAGTTGTTTCCCATTACTACTTTCCCACCCTCATTTTCCAGTAGTCCAATGTCCCCATCATCTCTTTTTTACATTTAATACATCTGAAAAAACACTTGCGGCCTTCTTTTATATTACTAGGTAGCTTATTCTCATATTTCATCTTGTGCCTTTTATTGTTTTCTTAAATGTCTCCTTCTCTGGCTTTTTAAGGTTTCCCAAACCTCTGACTTTCCATTAGACGTCACCACATTTATGTGTTCTCTTTTGTTATCCCTGACTTCCCTTGTCAGCCATGGTTGCCTCATCCCTTAGTATACCTGTTCTTCTTAGGGTGAACTTCTGCTGCACCCCCAGAAACTCCTGCCATTGCTGTTCCACCATCTTCCCTGAGAGGCTCCCTTTCCAATGAATTCTAACCAGCTGCTCCCTCACACCTTTGGAGTTACCTTTACTTAACTGTAATGTCATTACACCTGGTTCCAGCTTCTTCTTCTCAAGCTGCAGAGTGAATTCTATCATATTGTGGTCACTTGCCCCTTGGGGTTCCTTCATCTTAAGATCCCTAATCAAGTCTGCCTTGTTATACATAATCAAATCCAGAATTGCCCTAGTGGGCTGTACTACATGCTGCTCCAAAAACCATTTTGGAAATATTTCATTGCTTCCTTTTTTTAAGATCTGCCACCAGCTTGAATTTCCCAGATCCCAGCATTTTGAATTCCCCATGATTATTGTAATAGTGCCTTTCTTACATACCTTTCCTACCTCGTGATTTATTTTCTTCCCCACATCCTGACCACTGCTAAGAAGCCTGTACATAACTCCCAGTAGTCCTTTTTCCTTTTTAGTTTCTCAATTCTACCCAAACAGATTCCATACATTCTGACCATATGTTGCTTCTTGCTATCAATGTTATTTCATTTCAGATTAACTGGTGACCCTACCCCCTCTGCTCATCTGCCTGTCCTTTGAACAGGACATATATCTTTATATATATTTATATATCTTGAGTCCTTATATTTAGTTTCCAGCCCTTCTCCTTTGCTGCCATGTCTCTGTGGTACCCACAACATGGTATGTGCCAATTTCAATCTTCTCCACAAGCTCATTTACCTTGTTTCATATAGCGAATGCATTTAAGTACAACATCCTCAGTCCTGTGTGGATGTCCCATTCTCACAGTTCTCCTGTGCTTGCAGATTCCTGAACCTTTCCATACTCTCTGTCCTATTACATGTTGTTAAAACCCCTGCTGGGCCCCCTCCTCACTTTAACTTTTTCGATAATTTTCCATTCAACTGAACACACACCCTACTTTGTTTAAAGATCTATCCTCAGCCCTAGTTATGTAAGAGAGAGGTGAGACAGGACATTGGACCACTGGAAAATGAGGGTGGAACAGTAGTAATGGGGAACAAAGAAATGACAGAGGAACTGAATGGGTAGTTTGTATCAGCTTTCCTGGTGGAAGTCACTAGTAGTACATAAGAACTTCAAGGGGAAGAGGTGAGTGTAGTGGCATTCAATAAGGAGAAGGTGTTGGGGAAGCTGAAAGTTCTAAAGGTGGATAAATCACTCGGACCAGATGGACTACACCCCAGAGTTCTGAAGGAGTTAGCTGAGGATATTGTAGAGGCATTGGCGGTGATCTTCCAGGAATCACTTGAGTCAGGAGGGTCCTGAATGACTGGAAAATAGCTAACATTACACCTCTGTTTAAGAAGGGAGTGAAACAAAAAACAGGAAATTATTGGCCTCAAAACCAAAAAAATTGTTGGAAAAATTCAGCAGGTCTGTCAGCATCTGGAGAGACAGCAGAGTTAGCATTTCAGGCCCAGTGACCCCTCCTCAGAACTGATTTTATCAAGGAAAACATTTGTATACGTGT
Organism: Stegostoma tigrinum; assembly: GCF_030684315.1. NCBI lineage: Eukaryota > Metazoa > Chordata > Chondrichthyes > Orectolobiformes > Stegostomatidae > Stegostoma > Stegostoma tigrinum. The sequence goes on along the minus strand of NC_081367.1, from coordinate 36,562,391 downwards.
TGATGATGGCACAGGGGTTACAGGAGAGGAGTAAATGAAAGTTGAAGATGGAGCCCAGAGAGAGAGAAACACAGTTGAACAGACAGAAGAATGGGTAAAGATCAGCTTGGGAGAATGATGGGGACCATGATTGGCTGACAATAGGTTATTTGTGGTAGTAGTCCATGAGATGACAAGGCTTGGCATGTGAGTATTGGGGTGAGGACATAGGAGAAGATGCTAAGATCGCAAAATTATTGAACTCGATATTGAGTCCTTAAGGGTGCAGAGTTCCCGAGTTGAAAATGAGGTGCTGTTCTTCCAGCTTGTGTTGAGCTTCACTGGAGCACTGCAGCAAGCCTGAGACAGAGAAATTGGCGAGGGGACCTTGGTGGTGCATTGAAGAGGCAGCATCTAGAAACTCAGAGTCATTGTTACAGACACAACATAGGTGCTCTGCAAAGCAGTCACCCAGTCTGCATTTATGCTCCCCCAGTGTGGAGGAAACCACATTGTGAGCAGCATTGAGTAGCTACATTGAGTGAAGTGCAGATAAATCACTGCTTTACCTGGAAGGTGTGTTTGGGGCCTTTAATGGTGTGGAAGGAGGAAGTAAACTGGCAGGTGTTGCCCCCTCTGTTCTTCTTCAATCATGTTGCAAGATGGAGACTGAGCTCCATGTCATGATATGTTGATGACGTCATGAACATGTTTCTTAAAGGTTTATCATACAACTTCTGAGACATTGCACGCATCCATTATGAGTTGAATAGTCTCAGTGTGTAACAAACAATGACAAAGTTCAAACTATGCTAAATGGATATCACATTTCCTGGAATATGCAGAGGCTAAATGAGAAAGTATGCTGAGTTCACAACATTTTTACGTTTATACTTTACTACCTAAAGGAAAATAATAAATTGCAGCTTGTTGGAATTTATGTTTGCTCTTCTTTCTTTTTGTAAACAGAATTGGGAAGAGAAATGACCAGCCTTACAAAAGCACAACATAAAGCCTACTCACAGTCTGGGGATACTCAGCAAAGTCCTTATCCTTCTGACTTGTGCTGATTTTAAACTTGCTATAAATTTAATGGAGAAAGAATCCAATTCACGAAATAGGGAAGCGTAATGTTATCTTAAAATTATTTATGATTCAACATTAGTAATGAATTCTAGTGCCACAAATCTGTGGAACAGACATTGAAGTAAATCAAACATAAGACAATGAGATATCTAAAACTTTATATCCTACATTCATATATTCAGAAGATGAAGAGTGATATAGATGATAATTTTAGAGTAATAATAACCATTTAAGATCAACATCTTATTTCTAATTTGGCAGCACAGCAGTTAATCCATGATTTAGTTTCAGTCCAATGTAGTCATTGTGCATTAATCATTCAGATTATGGGCTGAGAAGTTCAACAGCAGTACTTACAACACTTGCCAGAAAAGGCAACCTGTAATTTTTGATTTTAGTGGAGTTTTATTATACATGCTGCGCCCATCTAGAACAAGATGTACCAGTGCTCACTCGCCTGCATCTCTTTCATAGGCTAATTACCAATCATTTCAGTCGGCTGTTATAACCTGGGAACATGTTGTGGTAATTTATATCACACAATGATGTTCAACTCATGTGGTTCCAGCTTTATTAGAATTTGTTCTATTTATGTAAAGTCACATACTTATTCTCCCTATTTGACCGACTAATGCGCAATTTTAAGTAAATACAAATTTGTATTTAGTACACTTTAATGATAATGTAATCTTTTGATGTGCAGTTATATTAAAATAACAAATAACGTCTAGTGGGAATTCTCTGTTACTGAGACCTGTTGGTTAAAATCCACTGGGCAACCCTCAGGCATTCTGAGATATGCTGGCTTTTCACTGAGCTCATTTCTCACCCAGGGGATTTAATTCTTTGCAATGTACATGAGGCAGACTGAGATATTTCTGAGTGCAATTGAGTGCTGCAGAAATTCAGGACATCTTTCATTGCATAACATTCCTAAAGAATACCATGTATAATAAATGGCACTCAAATGTGAAACTTGTAATCAGAAAATCACATGTGGATCATATGTGCTACTTTAATGTTGCTGTACCTCAAACTCTTTTTATTGCTTGTTGAATTTCACATGATCCAGTGCCGAGTGTAAACTATTTGTGATCTTGACAGTTTTGAATTGCTCCTGAGGTTTCCAATGCTATAAGGTACACCAGCTACATTCATTCTATTCATTTTCAGAAATCTTACAACAGTGAGAAAAGGAAATCTCCTAGGGAGGAAAATTTATTTTCAGCCACATTGGTGAAATTTGTAGGTTTATAGCAATTACAAATATTTGAAGTGTGTAATACAATCGGGCTTGCAAACACTTCTAAATGCTTTACCTGTGCGGAATGAATCTGAGACCTTCTTTCCAAAAGCTTAGTCAAAATCTGGGTGTAGCGAGGGGATTGGATCTTATCAATTAACTTTTAAAAGGAATAAAACGAATGGTAAAAAATATTAGGTAGGATGCATAATAGGCATCTAATCCACCACCACAGATGTTGTAATCTGGCCAAGGAAGATTTTTATTTTGACTTTTTGAGTTAAATTGAATAGTATTGTCGATTCAGGATTTAATAATTTCTCAGTTGTTGAGGGAGGCTTTACAATTTTACTTATTTGAAGTGCAGACGATGGAAGCAGCCACATCCTTTGTTGCAGCTGCTGATTCATTAACCACTTTCACTGTTAAGCCCACCACATTCAGCTCCCAACGCTGTTATTGAGGAACCTGTTGTTCGGCTGTCTCTGTTGCTTTCCCCTCAATCAATCTTTTGCCCACCAAACCAAACCTCAGCTCATCACCCTACAACCTCCAATGCCAACCGAGCTTTAAGCAATGTCTTTTCCCTCTGGTTTATTTTGATCTCTTTTGATACCCACCCAAGGTCAATTTGTACATGAGAGCCACCTCCTCCCTTTTCGATCCTATCCACACTAAAGTGTTGATTGCCCCTTTCCTGGGCCAACACCAGCTGACGTGGTAACTGTCTCCCTTTGTTCAGACATTTGAACTTTTTCTTGTAGTTTCAAAGCCCCCATCTTGATTACTTTCTCAAAAATGCACCTTTACCATCTGTTTTGTGAAATCACCAGCCAAACTCTAACCTTTTTTTACTCTCTGGTATGTGATAAGACCGCCTAAATTCACAACCATCTTTCCTGTAGTTCCATTTTTGAACATCCCCATTTAGGTTTCAATGCAGAATTGGCATTACCCAAAGTCATAAAATATATCCACTGTGACTACGGCTGCAATGCACTATCACCGCTCCATCTTCTTGGCATGGTCAACTGCATGGTCTTTGTCTTCCTCATCTACACGCAGCTCTTTACCAGCATCATTCACAAACTGCCAATCAGCTTCTATATTTACAATGCTGATGCTAAATTCTAGTTCTCTGCACATGTATTATTTTTTAACAAATTTCGTAATTCACTGACCTATAACATAATGAATTCATATCTCAATCTCCTTCCCACCTTCTCCACACCACTATGGTCAGCAGAAACTCACTAATATGGAAATCTAGGTGTCAGCTTGCACTGTATTTTTAACATTGCCTTCCTTATCATCTCTGAGGCATCTGTTGCCCTCTGGAAAAGTGTCAGGATTTAAATGCCTAGATTCATGGTTTGTGGAAACAATCCACCTGAAGAACAAAATTTTTGAAATGAAGGATTTGTACCGTATCTATTAACCATCTGCATATTCTTGGAGCTTATTGCTTACTATAAATGAAATGTTAGAGGAATTGTGGCTCTTGACTAGACAAATATGTTTAGAAATTTCAGGTTTGGCAATGCTGCAACAGCAAACCAAGCCAACTTAAAAAGCAAAATGCCTGCGATAGAGGAGGTGTTCAACCATAATTACAATGTCTCTGATTTATGACTGACAATTAAGGTTAAGGACCAGGTCCAAAGGAAAATATTTTGCACTGTAACATGATATTAGAGGTAAATTTAAAACTGAACTGCAAATATTTTGGCTTCTGTTGCTCAAGTTATTTAGATTGTTGGCCTGCATTGATTGCAATGCACTCCTTAAATTATGGCACCTTGAATTCAACAGTTTACCAATTTTTAATGTGATCCCAAAGTTACATATGTCATTTTCTTCCCAAAGTTGTGCTGGAGGAGCAGAAGAATTCCTAAAGATGTTCATTCTCTCCCGTCTGATATTACTTCACAAATTCAATGTCCGAACAATTTTTTTTGCAGCAGGGCAACATTTTCGTGCCATATGTTAGCACTTGGCCTCTCACATTGAAGAAGAATCTTAATCCTGGGCAAATGGGCAGCACGGTGAATATGAAACTCATTTCGTGTTACAAATGTGAGGCCCAGGCTATTTTAACATCCAGACCTTAAACAAATTTGTTGCGTTCAGGAAGGGAGGAATTCTGGGGGTGGGGAGGGTGAAGGCTTCAAATTTCTTTGGACATGGAGAACTCTAGTTGGCAAGCTAAAATGTTTTCTAAGCTGTGATCTTGGCTGTTTTCTGGTACGTCAGTGATTCAGGCATTTTTAAATGTCCACTTAAATATTTCTGCATTCATTTGGATTTAATATCACTTCCAGACATTTGATATTTGTAATGATAGCTAATTGATAACCGACATGTTACTTTGATTTCCTTCTGATTATTACCACCAAACAATAAAGGAACATTTCTATTTTGTGAGTCTGAGCTATTTCTTAGCTTGGTTTTACTGATTTAAATTTAGCAACATGGCCAGTGTTCCTTAATCCCCTAAGTGAAAGTTGTTTTAAAAGTATAACGGATTTTAACTTCATTTGCATGCTTTCCTATAACCTCAATATCCGCTCTCATTCTCTAGGGAAATCACCATTAAATCAATTTTTCAGGGTTAACGATTTTAGAGTACATGTGGGAATCTGTTCTTTGTAGGAATAGTGGGCGAGTAATTAGCATTCATGTGGTGTAACTGACATTTGAATTGACTGATTGCGTGGGCTGGCTGTCATGGTTTTATGAAAATATAAATTGTTCTGTTCAACTTATTATCTTACCTGATCCGCACAGCCAATCGTTTCAGAATTAACACTCTTTTTATATTTAAAACATAAGAATTAAAATGGAGGTTTAATGCCAGGCATTTTTCTTTTTCCTCCACTTGTCAGAGGAAAAAAAATACAGATCTCCAGGGCAATCAAATCCTTTCTAATGGAAACTATGGAAGCCTACTTCTGCCATTTCGAAACGGATTATATTCACCATTGTAATTCATTTTGCTATATTCCAGTGATAATTATTATTCTTAATTTATCAGATTGATTTTTTTTGTTTTAGTGTGAAGTAACCATATTTTAAGAAATATGTTTGTATAAATCTTCTGGTATATTAAATTATTTATGTAATATTAAGTATTGATATTTGTATTGTTTTAATCTTCAGTCTGTTTTGGGGATAACTGTATTGTTTTACGAATTTATTTTCTGTTCTTGGCATTTGTCTAATAGATTTTCCTGTGAATGTAATAACACCAGGGAATGCCGTGTACAACACCGACCTGTTTTGTGAATTCCAACAGTTCAGCAATAACTTAAACAATTTTTATTTGGTTAAAGATGGTGCTTGGATTAAATATCACAGGCAATAGAATACTGTTTATGCCCAGGGTTGTCAAAGAAAATATGCAGTGTACCCAATTATAAATAATAATAGTTGGTAGTATAGTGGACATGTTTCCAAATGTAGACTGAGGCATTTTTTAATAAACCACAATGGTCCTGATTTGCAAGAATAATAATGATAAAATTAACAGCACTTGCCATCATTATGGAATAAGTCAGGCAACTGGTGTGAGTTTACTTCCAGCAGGATATTTCACCGGATGTATCAATGCCTACGTTATCCCTCATAACATAAGAAACAGGGTGTGGGTATTGTGGTTGTGGTGTTGAAGATTATGTGGTATGTGGAAGAGTATGTTGAAGAGTACTGTGGTGTTGATAAGTATATACAAACATTATATTCACAAGCACAAAGCGCCTGGATTAACATTAAGCTATTAGAAAAAACCTGAGGAGTGTGTGTTCAAAGGCATATGCTTTGAGTGATTTTGGGGTAAGATGGAGTATAAGACCTTTAGATTCTCAGATCATATGCTGTGGTACAGTGAAATTCTGCGAGCATACCTCTTAAAGGTATACTGCTGTACTGACCATAAGACATAAAACAGCATACTCTGTAGCGTGGAGCACCACTTGCTGAGGTACATGTCTTTCAGGATGTATAGTGGCAACATGTTGACACTAGGTCTTGCGGCAATTTTACCTTTTAATGTATCCCAACCTGTCCTTTTAGGTCACATGATATTAACCATTGTAGGAGCTTCTGATCACTGTTATGTCCTGCCAACCCAGGAATCATTCTGGTAAACCTTCGCTGCGCTGTCTCCTTAGCCACAATATCCTTCCCCAGATAAGGAGACGAAAAGTACACATGTGGTCCAGGTGTGGGCTCACCAAAACTTAGCACAATTGCAGCAAGATATCCCTGTTTTTGAATCCTCTTGTTATGAAGGCCAACATACCAGTTCCCTTTTTACCACCTGCTGCACCTGCATACTTACTTTCAGCGACTGGGTTCAAGGACAATCAGGTCTTGCTGCACCTCCCCCTTTCCCAGACAATTGCCATTCTGACCATGATTTCCATTATTTTGCTACAAAAGTGGATAACCTCACATTTATCCACACAATACTTCATCTGCCATGCATTTGCCCATACACTCAACTTGTCCAAATCACACTAAAGCATCTCTGCATATTCCTCACTGTTCACCCTTCAACACAGCTTTGTGGTGTCTGGAATTTGTGGATATTACACTTAGTTCCCTCACCTACATCATTAACGTGTATTGTAAATAGCTGGGGTCTAAACAGTGATCTCTGTGGTACCTCACTTCTCACTGCTTGCCATTTGGAACATGACCTGTTTATTCCTAATCTACCCAACTAATTCTCTATCCATGCCAGCACATTACCCCACACCAGTCCCTAAGGACTTTAATGTCTTTGTGGGACTCTATTGAAAGCTTACTGAAAGTTCAAGTGAACCACATCCACTGGCTCCCACTTATCAACTCTCCTTGGTATGTCCTTGAAAAATTCCAGTAGGTTTGTCAAGCATGATTTCCCTTTCATAAGTCCACACTGACTGTCTAATCCTATCATTGTTTCCCAAGCACGTAGATAATATATCTTTTATAAAGAGGCTCCTGCATTTTTCCCACTACTAAGGTCAGATGAACTGATCTTTAATTCCATGCTTTCTCACAATCTCCTTTTTAAAATAGTGAGGTTACATTAACAACCTTCCATGTGAATCAGATATGATTATTGAGGCGAGAATCAGCAATCCTAGTGTCGAGGCTAACTTTTTAAGTATAGGGATGGGCTACAATTAATCTTGTTGTCTGGGAAGGTGGTCTCAAAGCACATTTTCTAAGATTATGATTTATACAATACTTAGTATTAATGTGAACAGTGAGGAGAATAGTCTGCTACTTCAAAGGGGCAGTGGTAAGTTTGTGGAATGGGCACACGGGAGGCAGACAAAGATCATTGTGAAGTAATGAAAAGTAATTCATTTTGATAGGAAGAGCATGGAAAGACAGCACAAAATAAAGAGCTCACTTCGAAAGGTGCAGAGGGGCATGGGTGAATATGTGCATTAGCAATTAAACGTAGCGGGACAAATTGAGAGAATAGTTAATAAGACATACAATATCTTTGGACAGTAATGTGGCCTTAGCTGGAGTATTGTAAAGAATTCTGACTGTTGCACTTTAGAAAAAATGAGAAGGCATTGGAGACGATGCAGGGGAAAATTCATGACAATAGCTCCTGGGAGGAACTTCAAGAAACAAAGTTTAAGGAAAAATGTGTTTGAGATGTTCAAAGCCATGAATGGTCTGAACAGACTAAATGGGGAGAAACAGTTCATTGTCCTGAAAGGATTGAGTGCCAGAGAGCACAGATTTAAAATAATTTGTAAAAGAAGCAAAAGTATCTGGAGGAAATGTTTTTTCATGCAGCCAGTAGTTCTTTTCATGCAGTGAGCAGTTAAGGTCTGTAATGCCTGGGAGTCTGGTGGAGGCAGGTTCAATTGAATCATTCAAGAGGGAATTGAATTGTTATTTGAAAAGAGAGGATGTGCAGGGTTATGGAGAGAAGGAAGCAAAATGGCTTTCAGAGCTGATAGAGACAAGATGGGCCAATGGCCTCATTCTATACTCAAGCAATTCAGTGATCATTTGATTATGCTTCCTTTTCTCCTGACACACACGCAGTACCTTTTCTTTGCAACTTTCCTTTCCTCCCCTTATCTGCCAAGCTTTCTGAGGCCCAGGAAAACTGGCTGACCTGGGAAGATCGAGAAATTTGATACAGGTACAATTACTACAACAGTAATATTTCAATGATTATTCTACTCCTAGGTCTGGTTTTGTTGTCTAAATCCCTACACTTTCCCCATTTAACATCAGTTAAAACCAGAAGTGAGCAGATTTGAGTTGGGTATCCCACGATAGCAAGTTATCACTTGATTGCCTTCAAAAAAATCTTTGAACAGTTAATAAAAGGCCAACACCATCCAGTCACTGCAGTTGACAAAACTCGGCCAATTTATATATTGTGTCATGCATTCTCAGCATCTTTAGTTTACTTGCTGTTCTGTTTAATTGCTTAAAGATTATGTCTGTTTTTGGAATTTCTTATTATTTTTATAGATTTGGAACTAACATTAGAGAATTAAGGTGTTTGTACTTATAATAGCCCTGTATATTCAGTTTTTGGGACATTTTAGCAGTGTTGCTCTCTATTTTTTTCAATAATTATCATCACACTTTGCAGATGTCATTAAAAAAAATTATTTCACGCCAAATTTGAATTGGGCATATTTGTTACTGCCCATTGTATCGACTGTAATACAATCATAGCAGGTTGTTGTTTAAAAAGATTATTTTTGAACAGTAAATAATAAATTTCCCATTTTACATCCTAGTTTGTTAATGTACCTCAATCATGTAAATCACACTTGTTCTATGTAGCCAAATACATTTAGTAGGCTGATAACTACACATTAGATATGTCTACAATGTGTTAAGTACAATTCCCAATGTTGTGCCACAGAGAAATTTGGAAAACAGAAACTTGGTTTATTTATTTAAGTTTTCTTCCCCTCCTATAATTATTATTTTAATTGGTGTTTTGGATATTATGCATTAAAGTATTAAGCCAGTTTTAATTCACTGCGGAAATCACAACCTAATGGAAAAATGCTAAAAGCAGAAGCTCTGCCAAAACAAACATATTATTGAGTGCAAATTAGTCCATAACATTCACACAGAAAAGGGACATGTTTGCTTAACCCCATGAAACATAAGGTTTGCATCTTAGCTCAACAAATGAATTCAATGTAATTTTCTAATGTTCAGGATCGCCTCATACTCTTGTTCCTCAAGGTAAGAAACAACAATGTAACATCTGGCGAACATATTTAATGAATAGGGCAACCTGCAAGATTTTTGTCAATTAAATACTTGGTTAATGATGTGAAAAAATCTTTAGCACTCTCTTGTTTTCTTTAGGTCTTTCTTACAGGTTGAGAGGTAATGACAATTCTATATTTCTGGACCGTATTAATAGTCAAAAATTATTCTAAAAGCTTTCCAAAAATTGATTTTTTAAAACTCTCCTGATGAATAAAGCCTCTTAATCAGCGGTAAAATCAAACTCCTTGGGGAGAATGGAGGTTGGGTTCAGACTGAAGGGAAGGGGCCCAGAGTGAGTGAAAAGGAGTTGGATTGCAGAGGGATGGGGGTGGTTGTGGTCAGGTTCTGGGGGTGAAGGGATGGGGTGTGAGGGGAAGGTGGGGTTGGGTCAGGAGCAAGGGAAGGGTGGTCTGATCCAGACTGGGAGAAGGAGGTTTAGGTTATTTTGGTGTGAGAAGAGGTAGCAGATCTCAGGGGGCATAGAGTGGCCAGTCTGTAATGGTCCTGGGTGGTGAAGACAGGTTGGTCTGGAATGGTCCCAGGCTTTGAAGAGGGTCGGTCTGGAACAGTCCAGAGGGGTGAAGACGGGTCAGTCCGGAATAGTTAAATGGGAGACACGTGCCACAGGGTGAAGGAAGTTTGAGTCTGGAATTGATGAAAGGCAGTTGGAGCCCAGTGGGGTGATGATATCAGTCATGGCAGGGTCTGAAGGGTGTAAATGATCTGGAGGAGGTGTTGTTTGAGGATGTGTGAGATAGAGTGTCAGTTAAATAGTTACTCCAGAGTATGACTATGTATTTAATGATCTAACTTTTGCTAAGTAAACATTTTATTTAATTTCATCCAAACCCTTCACATTCTTGGATATAAATATTGACTTTCAGAGAGATCCTACCATAGAGAAATTGCCTTGTGGAAAATTTCTGCAGAATCCTCATGCACCACTCCCACCTAGACTAGAATAACAATCATCTGGTCAGTGAAAAATCTAGGCCGATGTGTCTTGAGCAGTGGACAGAAGCCAAGGCAAAATGATTGATGGTGACCATGATGTCCAGTCACTGGTAATGCATGTCTGTCAGGTCTAGCAGTGAGGAGGTTTCCTTCTTGGAGGCTGCAGTCATTTGTCATCTCTTGACGTGAAAAACTCTGTTGGCAGAACCATTGATTCCCCGAGAGACTGCAAAAGCTAAACCACTGTCTGTAAATCCTGTGATGTGGGTGATACTCCCTGTAAATTCATCCCATCTTCAATGCACCTCTTTCCTGTGGATATGTTTGTTGAATACCTCTCCCTTGTACATTTGTTGACCCCACCACAGCTGATGTTACTGCAATGGATATGGAAAGTCCTCCTGTTATGGCATGCTGTCAAACACATTTATTCTACTATGCTGACCTTGTAAACTTGACAGATTCCAATGTGACAAAATAATCTGTATCTACAGGTGCACTCTTTGCCAGATGTTTGTCAGAGAGAACTGAGACATCAGCTGAAACAAGTGAGCTTTTGTTTACATGGACAAGCACATGTTTAAATACCCATCTGAAATGTGACTTAAACTCACCTCTATTGTGCTAGACATTTTATGAATCTCCAAAAAATCTGTGCTGAAGAAAATTGGGGTTTCTTTTATGAACACATTTCTGGTTTTAGTGAGAATGGGGTGATAGAAACCAGCAATGGCTCACAGTAAGTAGCTAGGCCATTTAAATGTTATAATGTACCTGCATCTCTCACTTGTTTTCTAGGTCTAACCTTGGCCAGCTAGGCTTCCAAAGCCTCAGGAAACCCAACACCTAAAGGAAGGATTGCTTCAAGAAAGAAGTAATTGTTTTTCTAGCACTGCTTATGATCCAAACCGAACATGTTTACCTCAAGCCACCAGGTAAGCTGCTTCCCTGCTCACTTTTGGATATCAACCTCCATGCTGAAAGCCCGACAAAGTGATAGCGTCCAGTTATACTCTAAGATCTTATGGCCATCATGATTAGACAAAAACCAATGGTCGGATCCTCCATGATCAGCTGAACCCACAAGTAGAGATCCCACACGTATGTTCAGACTGCTGCTCACATTATTTGACAGCCCTGTAATCAGATGCCCCTCTCCGACAATCTCACTCCCTGTAATAAAAGGTCTCACCCTGCAATCAGTGACATCCGTCTCATGATCAGAAATCTCTCAATCAATAATCAGACCTATCTGCAGTTGGAAACATCTCCATCATGAAGAGGAATTCGTCCAATGATCAGGTCCCTGCAATCAAATGGCCATCCTTGGTCAAAGCCCTCCCCTAGAGATCATGCTCCACCATGCAAACACATCAAGGATCACAATCAGAATCCTGAATAGTCTCCCTAAAAATCAATGCCTGAGCCTCATATCCATCTCATGTTTAAACCACTGTGCTATAAATCCACAGCCCCTCCCCGAGTCATCAGATCACCCTGTTATTGGAACTGACTTCTAACAGTAAGTACATCTCCAACCCTATAGTCAGAGCCCATTGTGACAAGAATCCTCCTTACTTTCAGAACAAGACTCTCATGATTGGATCTCCCAATGAACAGAAACCTTCCTTGTGATTTGACCTTGCCACTCTTGATCTGGGTCCCACCCTTGGCCCACTGTGATAAGATGCAGCACTCATATCCCCCAGACCCCTCACCATCTGAGGGAGCAGGCAATTCTGAAGTTCCACTTTTTTTTCTGACTCAAAGCTAATTGTCATGACCACCACTGCTAAGAGTAGTTCCTACAAATATCAAAGCCATTAGTTTCAAACTTAAGGAAAATTAATTTGAAAATACCTCATCAATCTTTCCCAAAGATGTTAATTGGACTAATAAGTAGCTGCCATCCTGGACTAAATAAATGATATTCAAAGCCTGGAGTGAATATGTTTGTTGTCCAGATCCAGAAAACAATAATTTTAACAACCTACCTAGTCCCAAAGAGGGTTAAAATTCCTGCCTAAAATTGAGTGCAGCATTTAAGGGAAAATTAACTTTTACCCTGACTCATTGCTGCCCTGTTTGAAAGCAACAATCAAGAGGATAAATAAGTGTGTGTGTTGTGCTTAGGAGGATGAGTAGATCCCCCCATGGCATTTCACCTTGGATCATCATGAGAGATCTGTGCAGGATTATTGACTAAAGTAGAAACTGAGCACAAAGAAATACATTTTATAAATAACACCGTAGTCACTTTGCACTACCAGCTATGAGCTAAACAGTGCATAACACTGCTGTCACCATCATAGCTATAAATGAACTGTGTTACAGTTTAATAACCAGCAAAGAGATCTGTGTGAGCATTTAGTTGCACCTGCACAGCGCTGAACTCCTCAGACAGAATAATGAGGGAAACAAAAACAAAGTTGCTGGAAAAGCTCAACAGGTTTGGAAGCATCTGTCAAGGAAAAAAACAGAGTGAGTGTTTCAGGTCCAGTAACTCTTCCTTCGAGAAGTGTGTGTGAGAGAATAATGAGGGAATCTGTTTAGAAAGTGTAGAGGATTCTGAAAAATTCTGTAAAAAAAACCTCAAAACTAGTTTAACATCGCACTCCATATATTGTTAAACCTAATTGTGTAAGATGCTGCCGCCCATAATAAGCCTTCCCTTGGCAAGCTCTGAGGGTAATTAGTTTGATTTGAGTTTGGTGGAAATTAATCTGAAACAGAAACTCTACTCAACTCGAACCACAGACTTCCAGTTTCACCATAGGTAGATCATGGGGTGAGAAACCAGTTTGGTTCCAGAAGCATATTGGTCATTGACAGCTTTAAGGAAGTTGTTTGCCTCAATTTAACCATGATCTTATTTTTTGTCACAGTCAATTGTGTTTCTAGGGTCTCACGTGCAAGCAGAGGAAATAGGCTAAATGACACATTCTGCCTTGAATGCACTGTTTGTGGGCTAGGTAAAACAGGAGATTGTTTTCTTAACCTAACAAGCTCCCAACTACACAATCTTCTCTAATACTCCCTCACTGAATCTCCTCATAATCAGCAACAGTCCCAACCTTATAAACACTGAACATGCCTCCATTATCCCCTTAGATAACAAGGTGTAGAGCTGGATCAACACAGCAGGCCTAGCAGCATCAGAGGAGCAGGAAGGCTGATGTTTTGGGCCTAGGCCCTTCTTCAATTTCTGAAGATTTCTGAAGAAGGGTCTAAACCCGAAACATCAACTTTCCTGCTCCTCTGAGCTGCTTGGCCTGCTGTGTTCATCCACCTCTACACCTTGTTATCCGAGATTCTCCACCATCTGAAGTTTTTACTATCTCTATTATCCCCTTTAACCCCCTTCTCACCACAGTACCATACCTACCCTGATCTTGGGGTCGTGTAGTGAACAGAAATCTTATATTAAAGTTTTACTATATATATAGGTAGGAGAGAGCATTCTCTGTTGGTGATGTCTCTTTTTATTTTTTGACCGTTTTAACCTAAGGATCTTAGGTAAATTTGTGTAGTGCACCTTGCAGATAGTAGACACTGCTGTTACTGAGCCTTGGTGGAGAAGTGAGTGAATGTTTGTGGATGTGGTGCCAGTCAAGCAAGTGGGGAGTATTCCATCACATTCATGACTTGTGCTGGTAGTTGGTGCAGCATTCCTACCTCTGACCAGCTGTTGTATCCATCTGCTTCAAGAAGACACCATCATCCCTATACCTAAGAAAGCACAAGCAATGTGCCTTAATAACTATTGCCCAATATCTGTGACCTCAATAATCATGAAGTATTTCAAGAGGCTGGTCATGGCCCACATCAACTCCAGTCTCCTAGTCTGCCTCGTAACAGGTCCACAGCAGATGCCATCTCCCTAGCCCTTCACTCATCTGTGGGACATTTGGACAATAAGGACACCTACGTTAGATTCTTGCTCATTGGCTATAGCTCTGCCTCCAACACCATTATCTCTCGAGACTGATCTCAAAATTCTGTGATCTTGGTCTCAGCTCCGCCCTCTGCAAGTGGATTCTCAGCTTTCTGACCCACAGACCGCAATCAGCGAGGACTGGTAACTGCACCTCCTCCGCAATAACACTCAACCCTGGAGCCCCTCTAAGTTTGCATCCTCAGCTTTCTACTGTACTCCCTGTACACCCCTCACTATGTTGCCAAATTTCAAACGAATGCCATCTACAAGTTCGCTGATGACGCCACAGTGGTAAGACAGATATCTAACAAAAATGAGTCAAAATACAGAAGGGAGATAGAGGACTTGGTGACTAGGTGTAATGAGAACAACCTCTCTCTCAACATTGGCAAGACTAAAGAACTGAACATCAACTTCAGGAAGAAAGGAGGAGAACACGCCTCTATCTACATCAAAGGAACTGAGGTTGAGAAGGTGGACAGCATCAAGTTCCTCGGAGTAACGATAACCGACAATCTTACCTGGACTTCCTACACAGGTGCAATAGTCAAGAAGGCACAACAATGCCTCTTGTTAGGCAGCTCAGAAAATTTGGCCCTCACTAACTTCTACAGAGGCACAAATGAAAGCGTACTGCCTGGGTCCATATCGGTCTGTTATGGCAAATGCTCTGCCTAGGAGCACAAGAAACCATAGAGGGTTGTGTGCCCAGCCCAAACTATCACAGAAGTCAACCCTTCGTCCATGGACACTATCTACACAACTTGCTGTTGTGGAAAGGCAGTCAACATCATCAAAGACCCATCCCATCCCTGTAATGATCTCCTACAACTTCTTCCGACAGGCAGAAGATACAGAAACCTGAGCACCCACCCACAAGCCGGTTCAGGAACAGCTTCTCCCCGGCAATTATTAGATTGATGAATGGACTCTGTAGCCTCAAATAATACTGATCTTGCTAACGTTGATCTCTCCTAACGCACATCCTGTGTACTGTAACCCGTATGCATCTATTTAAGTCTTTTGTATCTATACATCCTTGTTTACTATGATCTCTGCCTGTACTGCTGGTAAATAAAGCTTTTCAGTGTGCTTCAGTACACATGACTATCAATCAATCAATTAGTATTTATATAGTGAGTCCAGTTTAGGTTCTAGTCAATGGTAATGTCCAGGATGTTGATAGTGGGGTATTCAGTCTTGGTAGCGCCATTGAATGTTAAGGGGTGGTGGTTAGGTTGTCCTTTATTGGAGATGGGCATAGCCTGTCATTTGTGTAGTGCAAATGTTACTTGCCACTTTTCAGTGTAAGTCTGGATACTGTCCAGGTCTTGTTGCATTTGAACATGGAAGATGTGTCTGAGGAATTTTGTACGTAAATAAAAGGTTATAAAGAAAATGCAAAGTTTTGGGTCTAATTTTTCATTCAGCACCTAGAATTCTGGAATAGAATAGAACAGACAATAAAAAGGAGGGAAATAAACGCTGACTTTCATTTTCACATGAAGTATGCATATAGTGCAATTATATAGAAGCTAGCCATTCAGTTTCTCTGAATCTATCCACCTAAAGCACACTGCTGCCTCCCTATTATGCATTCAGTTATTTCTTCAGTGGTCCCATGTTTTTAACAAAAACTGTCTGTTGCTTCCACTATCTGAAATGCATTTAAAATGTGATCTTTATGTGAAAAATAATATTCTGGCGTCAGCTCTAAGTTTATCTTTTACTAATTTGCACTTGACTAATCTTGTAATTTGAAGCAATATTCCAGATTTACTGCCTCTATTTCTTCAGTTATCTTATATCTTATAAGATCATCTCCACTGTGCCTCCTGCTGTAAATTTCTGTTAGTCAAGTCTTTCCACAATTTAGCTGTTTAAACCAAGGATGAGCCCCTCAGTTCCCTCTGCATTGTCCTTAGTATTTAAGTACCTCTTTTGGCCTTCTACCCTATTGTTTGAGCTATGTAGATTAGCATTACTAACTTTGTTGATTGCTCTGTTTGAATAGGTTTGGCATAAAGTTGTTATGGCTCCAGCTGATATTATTGGACATCATGTTTGGCTTCAACCACTTTCTATGGTAGTTGTGGTTGGTTGGCTGGCCGAGTTGGTTGGTTGTTCCGCAGACATTTCATCGCCCTGCTGGGTAACATCATCAGCGCAGCCTCTGATGAAGTTGGGCAAGTTAAATCCCAGACTGAAATCTGCTTTAGGATCATGCTTTGTAAGGGACTGAAACTATTAATTAAATTTCTACAGCTTTAACGCATACAAATCTTCATGTTTTCAGTTTAGACTCCAGATGATTCCTTGTAACTTTAACTGGCATATTGCTTAGCAATTGCATGGAACTGTGCTGAACTGGTCAAAACCAGTGCATAGGGCTGATCAAGAGCTAACAACAGCAAAGTCCCTGTAAATCCTCACTCATTTTTATCATTGTGGGCCCAGCCTATCCAGCTGACCATTGAGGCCTGATCTTTGTTCTGAAAAACTGAATGAAAAGTTAGTTTAAACAGCGCCCTCCCCAACTTTGTCTCCATGGGACAACACCAAGATCCTGGAACAAGCAAAGCAGAGACAAGCATGGGAATTCCTAGAATCCTGGTACCCCACGAAGAAAGCCATCAACAAACACATAAAACTCGACCCCAAGTTTGCTCCATCGTGAAGGCAAACCGGAAGTGAGGTAATTCAGCTCAATGGACTCCAGCGTTTAAATACCAGGCGGGAAAACACAATGGCGCTTCATCAGAGGCTGCGCTGATGATGTTACCCAGCAGGGCGATGAAATGTCTGCGGAACAACCAACCAACTCGGCCAGCCAACCAACCACAACTACCATAGAAAGTGGTTGAAGCCAAACATGATGTGTTTTCAAGAAGGAGGTGGTTTAGCGCTAATGGCTTATAAGGTCAAGGGATATGGAGGGGGGATGAGATTTGATTATAGAGTTTGATGATTAGTCATTATTATATTGGATGGCAGAGCAGGCTCAAGGAGTTGAATGGCCTATTCCTATTCCCAGCTTCCATGTTTCCATGTATACATCTGCTGGTTAAATGAATTAGTTAGAAATTGTAATACAACAATTGAAGTTCATTTTCCTGATTGCCTCAAAGGGTTGACAGTGTTCATGTACAGACATATTTGTGTAATGCATTGTAATGCTGCCTTCATGAGAACTCCCAATGTTCATTCAAATGCACTTTTTAAATTGTTTTACCTGTGACTTAAGTACCATTTTGCCAATATGCAGCCTAATTTAATAACTATAAACCAATTTTAATCTTGCACATCTAGCCACTCATGGAAACACATTGAATTTGAGTGTGTAAGGAAATATCAGTGTTCAAATTACTCTAATATAATTGTATAATCAATTCGGTTTTCCATGTGCATAAAGCCTTTATTTCATTCTCTACTGGAGTTTGTAGGAAATAACTATGTCTATGTTCTAAAATAACAGGAAATCTTGCCATGTACAAAACTGCAATCAGCATCCTAGTGAGTACAAGACAGTGTGTCTTTTGGGTGTTGCAAATGGAGGAATATGTATGCTATTCCCTTTTGCATCTACTTGTAATTTTTTGTTTTTATTTGCTTTTTTAGCTTGCATTTTCAAATCTGTTTTATTTTAAAAAATGCAGCAAGACTGGGATGTTGATATGGGATTAATTTTAATTATCCTGTTTTATTTCTTTTCAGGTTTATAAAAATATACAGATGGATTCTAAATTAAAATTAAATAAGAACAATGTTTTGATCATTGGCAATGATTTTTGTTGCTCATGTATGCAGTATGTATCTCCTACAATTTTGCTGTGTTGAAATAATGGTCAGTCCTCTAGACAGCTCCACAGTTTAACTGTGACAATTCTAATAGAAGTAAAACTATATCTCTGTATTCAGGCACTGACTGAATTGTATGTATTCTTAGTATTACTTTTCTTTTTACTTCGAGTTTAGAGTAGTGAGAATTTTACCTTTTGGACTTAAATGTGTGACTATCGTACTGTTCCAAAACCAAGATTGCCAATGAGTGAGCCAATTCCATGTAGACTTCATGTGATATCTGAGATCTGGGAGTCATTTATTTATAAATGCACGATTGTTAAACTTGATTTCTTCTGCCGTCATGACCTGCCATAGATGGAGTGTTGGGCTTCTACTTTTTGCAGGGTTCCCAAACTTGATGAGATGATACTTCTGTTAGCTTTGTAACACCGTAAATCTTACAGTTCAGAAAGATTTTGTAGATTTTTATTACAGCTTCTGGTAACTACAACTATTACCATCACAGGCTTGGCCGAGTCTGGACTAGTACTGAGCAATTCAGTTATAAAGTGTAGCATGTTTCCCTCAGTGTGTCATGCTGCAAGTGACTTCAGTAAGATGAAACCTGGGACCTATATTCATCAGGGGATACCTGTGATACAGTGATGATTTCATGAGCATGTCTCTTAAAGGTATGTTGTATATTTGCTGTGAGACACAACACAACAAACTAACCTTTTTTGACAATTAATTCACTCCTTTAAGCATTTTCTTGGTGTATCATGATGAATCATTGGCTTTTTGGGGCCCAGCAGTACATAAAAAGTTATTGGCCCACTATAGATGGAATGTGCATTGGGCGATGGATAAAGTACATGAGGAACAAGGCCGATTCATGTTGAGGGGGGAAGGGAAATACATGGGTAAAATGTGCAGTGCTCTAAGTTTTTTAAAATGTAATCTTTGTCTTTGATAATTTCCTGTTATCTTGTTTGTATCATTGTCCCGATTACAGCCTTCAGTTTTTATTGGGAAGCCAGCATTCCACTGATTTGGCAGACCTCAGCCCACCCCAACCCTTACATCACCTTACCACATTGGATGTCTTTTCCCTTGCGGTATTACTTATTATTAGTTATTGTATCTAAGCGTTTTTATTGATGATGAATCATTTGGCTATTTTCTTTTAAAGCATTGTGCCTTTTTCTACTGCTTCAGTAGAGGGGAGGTGATGGTTCACTGGTATGATTGCTAGATTATTAATCTAGGGAGCCAGGTAACAGTCTGGAGATCTAGATTTGAATCTAGCCATGGCACATGGCAGAATTAGAATTCAACAAAATAATCTGGAATTAAGAGTCTAATGATAACCATGAAACCGTTGTTGATTGTCAGAAAAACCCATTAATATCCTTCAGGGGAGGACTCTGCCTTCCTTACCTGGTTTTCCCTACATGTGACTCCCAACCCACAGCAAATAGTTGACATTTAACTGCCTACTGGACAATTAGGGATGGCCAATAAATGCTGGCCTAGCCAGTGATGACCACATCTGTGAGTGAGTTTTTAAAAGTTGTTGCTTTAATCCACATTACATTTAGCCAGTTGTTTATCCAGAACAGAAATCTGTATTTTTAATCCAAGATTGTAACAACTATAGAAACACATCTTTAAAAATGGCCAAGTCAAGTGGATTCTAAATTGTGTGTAACAAATATACAAATAGGAATTGCAAAACATATTGAACTGCATTAGAGCATGTAAGAGAGATATTAATTAATACTTGGCACTAATTCTTCCACAAATTGTTGTGTATCCAAGCTGATGTTAGCTTTGGATAGGCAACAAGGATACTAATTTTCTTTCACTAGAGGTCAGTACTGTAATGCACTTCGTAAATACCTTATTGCACTTTGCATATAATGTGTAACAGAGCCATTGAATGGATTTTTAGATGTGTTAATTGGAAATTATAATTACTGTTATTCAATGTTTACTCTGTCATTTTTGACTAATATTTCATTGCACTTCCACCTCATTATTGACTGAAAAAAAGAACAGGGAAGGTGAGATCATAGGAACTGCAGATGCTAGAGAATCCAAGATAACAAGGTGTAGAGCTGAATGAATACAACAGGCCAAGCAGCATTAGAGGAGCAGGAAGGCTGACATTTCAGGCCTAGACCCTTCACCACGAAGGGTCGAGGCCCGAAACGTCAGCCTTCCTGCTCCTCTGATGCTGCTTGGCCTGTTGTGTTCATCCAGCTCTACACCTTGTTAACAGGGAAGGTGAGTGACTTGCTACATGTAAGTACAAAGTGGCACATTCTGTCTTCCCTAGCTTTCACCAGTATGTTGC
Organism: Stegostoma tigrinum; assembly: GCF_030684315.1. Classification (NCBI taxonomy): domain Eukaryota; kingdom Metazoa; phylum Chordata; class Chondrichthyes; order Orectolobiformes; family Stegostomatidae; genus Stegostoma; species Stegostoma tigrinum. The sequence continues at coordinate 36,541,787 of NC_081367.1, read as the reverse complement.
TCCTCCTGTCAGAACTTTGCACGTGACCCTCCACATTCACCTCATTTTACCATCATAGTGACCCTCTAAAAATGTTGACTTTCCAGCCTTACAGCACATTAATGTCTCATAATCATAAGTCCTTTCTTCTTTCAATGCAGAAGCGAGTACTGAACGCCAGGGAGAGACAGAACATTGGAAGTGACCTTCAGGTATCTTCAGCTTGATAATTATAGAAGAGGCTGGCATGGAAAATAAGCCAGATTTTGGCATATGTAGCTATTATTAATAATGAGATTTAAAATAAAATAGGATGTGGACATGATTGGCAAGGCAAGCATTTGTTGCTCTTACATAATGGCCTTTGAACAAAATGTCTTGCTAAGCAATTTCAGAGAGTCGCTAAGAGTTTACTGCATTACTGTGCATCGAAAGACATACGTAGGCCAAATAGGGTATTGATAATAGATTCCTTCCCTAAAGGGCATTGGGGCACCAGATGGGGTTTTACAGCAATTAATGATAGCTTCATAATCACAATTACTGAGACCCTCTTGCAATTCTAGACTTTATTAATTGACTCAAATTCTAACAGCTTCCATGGTGGAATTTGAACACATGTCCTTGGAGTATTAGCCCATGCTATACCAATTATATTGAACTATGCCACCACACCCACCCCCCACAAGACTGTCCTGAGTCCCCTGACAACAGAAACCTCAATTTAGAGCTGCAGGGATGGGGGTGGCATATGTAGTGGATGGGCAGGGAGGTGTTCCTGGCCAGGGCTGAGGCAAGAGCATTTGCTGCCCACGGTGAACCTCAATCCTGGAACCAAACCCCAAATTCCAGCAAAGTTTGATGGAAGTCAGGTCATTGCAGGCCAGAGGTAAGGTATGACAGTGTGCTAAAGTGAAGCAAGTCACAGAAACTCAGGGATAAACATAAGAGGCATATTATTGTAGGGATTCAAAATTAAGAAGTCGATCTTCTTGCAGTGTGATCACATCGGAGCAATGAGTGAGGCGTTGATTGAAGTTCTGTTGATTCATTAATAGGTATAGTCATAGTGCAGTAAACCTTAAAAACAAATCATTGAGCTGATCAGAAATGACCTGAACCCCTAATCATACCCATTGCAGTTGTATGAGCACTTGTTGCTTATGCATGACCGCTCAATGAAATTCAAATTCTATCAATCTCACTACAGCCACTAAATTCCCAGCCATTGGGGATCTGTTTTTATTCTCAATTTAAGGTAGTTCGAATATGATTGAGCATCAGTCCACCGGATGTGATGTCAATATGTAGCAGTGGCTCATGATAATGGGATTTGTAGTTTCTTACCCCTTGGTTACTGATGATGAGTTATACAACTAATTTGTTTAAAACACTGGGTGCAGGTTTTTTTAAAACAAATCCAGTAGTTTTTTTTCCATTCTCAAATTGTGCAGTCCTAGACAAATGCTTAGTTCACTACTGGTCCTCTTCCCAGCTGTCTCCTAACAGAATTAAATAGAATACAGCTACATAGGGCATTGATTTCATGTCAGCAGCCATTGAAATGTGATAAACTTCGCAATAATGACAACCACTTTCTAACTTGTTGGTTCTAACCTTTCTCCCACCGGTTCCTTCAATTGTCACTCGAGGAATGGTTCATGACGAAGATGAAGACCTTTGAAGTGATTGCTCTCTTTGAGGAAGAACTATCACATGACACACATGCAGCTTCTACCAGCTCAAACACATATACCTTGGTCAGGCTGCCAAAGCAGGCAACTGGGTCACATAGTAGAACACATGTTAGAAAATGCAAGTGCTGTTGGCTAGGCTACCAGCAATTAAGTCCCTGTTGGAGAGGGCAGGACCCTCAGTGAAACACAGATGCTGAGTGTCATGGTCCATACCTAAAGAGGACTATTCTGAAGATCAAAAGTGCATGATGGTTTTCACTAATGCTCTCAGACTGTCACCTTATTGCAGATTAGGAAAATCTCACCTTCGTCATTCAGCAGTTCATTGAAGTGCATCAAACGATTCTCCAGGTCCTGGCCAGTGGACCATGAAAGGGAAAATATAGAAATGATTATAAAAAATATGAATCTGCTAAATTGCTTCCACTCCTAGCTCTTGACCTCACTCTCTTATAACCCTACAAGTTCTTTGCCATGTACTGATGGCCAAGTTTGGCCCTGCACAGGAGCTAGTTGGGCCATTTTTACTGGAGCTGCCATGAAATAACAGCCAAGAATATCTCAGAACAGTGAAACGAGTAGTCTGCTTCCAACTCTGCTGAAACCATACTGGCCGAACAATATAGGAATAGTTAAAAAAAAGAGGGAAAACGATCTGTAATTACATGAGGACATTTCATTGAATGTTCAAAACTGTGTTAACAAAACACATATCTGTTTCAAACTTATAAACCATAAAATTTATTTGAAAGCTCCATTGCCTCATAAAAAGCATAAAGCTGCTTTTTAACTCTACGCTCAGAAACATTAGGGAATTGGATGATGCCAGAGGATATGCCTTATAAAGGAAATAGACAAGTACTGAGGGCTTTTGTGAGAGTGTCAAGTGACTTCATTTAGGGAATCAATTTTTATTCATCAAACCAGATTATAGGCTGTGCCAGTTATTCCTGGCTGTTGGCTACCCTTTGCTATGTCCTTCTATTTTTGTGCACCCCCCTCACCCTCGGATATGGGAAAGAGGTTGGGGGGATCTTTCCTTCCTTCTCCAATGACATATGATTAAGGCACATGATTGGTTTCACATCATGTCACATGGTAAAAGCTTCTTATTTAAAGGGCAGTTTTGCAGGATGAGCTGATTAGCAACTCACACATGTTACATTTTATTGCAATGAGCAACTTGAAAGGAGGTTGGCATATGAGGTACAAAAGCAAATATTACTGGAGAAACTCAGCATGTCTTCAGAGCGTTCTGAAGCAGAGTCACTGGACTGAAAACATTACCTTTACTTTGTCCCCACAGATGCTACCAGACCTGCTGAACTTCTCCAGCAATATCAGTTTTAATTTTAGATCTTCAGCATCTGCAGTTTAGTATTTCATTGTCATTTGGGGTATTCAGAGCTGCATACTCTCCATCAGTTGTTCTTTGCGCTGGTGGGAATCCTGAGAGCTTTATGAATCAAAGTATTTTCCCTGGAAAAGACAACAACCTGATCCAAATAAAAGTAGACACAAAGTCTCACCATAGCGCTGTCAGTGCACACCATCAAGAAAAAATAATGTAGTATCTACTAAACATTATTAATGCCAAGCTAACATGTGAAGTGCTGTTCCTTCACACTTGCACAAGATTGTAATTTTGTGGAAGGAAGTTATTCCGTGTTATTTATTTATTTACATAAATGCAAAACATTTTGAAATATTATGATGGAGCTTGCCTCTTCTAAAGAAATTATTTTTAGTATTGTGTGGTTTGTTAGAACATATAAAATGAACAACCTGAGCCGTCATGTCAAACAGATGAGTTAATAAAAGATTTATGGGATCAAGAAAATAAGTTGTGCATAAGTGAGTGAAAAAATGGATCATAATTAAAAGGGACAATATGGGGTAGAACAAAGCCAATTAGACAGGAAGCAAAACCATTCATGATTTTTTTAAGCTGTCGCAAGCAACAGAAGAGTGTGATTTTGCAGGAGGCTTATAGCTTCACTAATGGGTACAAAAATAGGTGCTTTGCAGTGACTATCAAGACCTCAAGTGTCAAGTTAGACCTCCTTTTGTGTTATCACAATCATGCCTGATTGTTACCTCACTGGTGGTCTCTCGGCCTCAGCATGGACTCCCTGTCTTGAGATGATTCCAGAGCGATCTCCCAGCCTCATGAACCTCGAGGCGAAGTCCAGAGTGATTTGGAGCCAAGGTATGGACTGGAGGCTAGGTGCCAGTGTGGTCTGGATTGGAAGACCATTGTTCTGAACTTTTATTTCTGCAATGCTGGACTTTTTATTTCTCTCTTTTTCTAAGATCTTATAACTGAAGAAGTTGTAGCTAAGTACCTTTGTATCTAAGATGGTGCTGTAAGTGTGACTTATAAACTTTTCACTGTTACTCATTTGAGTGTATGTGACAATAAAACTAATTCCAATTCTAATTCTAATCCTAATAATAAGAAGGGATCAGAAGATTGAAACCGACATAAGCAGGGACATTATATACAATACATCTCTGATTTTTTGTTGGAAGGCATTGATTCATTTAATAGGTTTTATAATTTTTGATTAGCAGTAAGAGTGTAAAAAGGGACAATTGAATGAATGTGTTTTTGTGTTTTGTGTAAACATGTTTGTTTTTGCACGCTAACCAGCCTTTGTGCTCTGGAGAAACAGAAGCCTTCACTTGAAAGGAAAAGCTATCTATGTGGGACTACTTCAAAATGTCATTCCTGCATCTGAGTGGGTTAGCTGCAGGAATCACAGTTAAATAGCTGCTGTGTGCCAGTTGAATAGATGTTATTTCTTTTTAAGTATAATTGAGAAAAGTTTGCAGAAATTTAGTAGGTTTGTGGAAGTATTTCTAAATAAATTGAACAGAAAGGTGCTGCTGAAAACCACCAGGCACAATATTCATGTTCAGCAGTTGCATAATTCCAATGCAAAAACTCAGTCTGTGTCCTTGACAGCACCTGAAATCACCAAATGAATGGCAATCATTTATGGAGTAATTTTCTTGCTGGCTTTAATCCAAAGATTGGGTTCTTCTAATCAGGACAGTTGGAATAATGCAGTATTATAGATGCATACAAGTTATTAGATCACAATCAAAGATGAATGAACCTGTTTTGTGTGAGGATGCAAATCTCTTTTGCCTTATTATTTTCTCCCGTTTTGTCTAATCACCCAGATCACGTTCCAACTTCATCTAAGGAGTGCACACATTAATTCACATCAGAACTTCATGTGATTCTCTTTCAAACCTTGTTTAGAATATTTTTCCCAGCAGTTTGCCAATGTCTGTCTAATATTTAGTCACATTTGAGATAATGTCCAATAATTCACATTGATTCATAACAATGAAAATGATGACCAAGACATCCTGGTGACACTCATAGAATGATTCACAGATGTTACAAGCATTGCTAAAGATCATTAATCAGAAGTTGGGAGCATTTGGCACTGTAGTTTCAGTGGACTGAGCAGAAGGGGCTGAGTCTGAATTTTGGTACTGCTGCAACATATTTTTCAAACAATGATTTTGTGAGTCTCCTGGTGCTGTGGTAGTGCCCCTGCCTCTGAGTCAGTCAGACTGTGTTCAAGTCTCACCAGCCACAAAGATGTGTTACAGCAAGTCTGAAGATGTTGATTAGCAAAAAACAACACAAGCCAAAATTAATGTTTTGATTAGATACTTACTATTTCTTCCTCTATTGCCTACATGGCAAATGAAAATACTCTCCCTTCAATAAAGTCTGAAATTAATAAGGCAGCTGAAATAAAAAATCAAATTTGAATCTTCCATTTGAGAATGTATTATTCTGGAGATGAAGTAACCAGCTAATATAGATTAATTGATCTATTGAACTATTCAAATATTCCTGGGAGTTTCTGAATGGTCACGTTTTTACCAAAGCCCATTAGTGATTTGAGATAACCAACAAATTATCCAGCAGAACGATTTCCTCTGTCTGTAAACTTTATGCATGCACATAAGAGTTTGGTTAAAGATGTGCAGAGTAAATAATTCAGAATGTAAAATATGAACATGAGAAAAATCACACATGAGAAATGTTTATTCGGTTCACTGAAGTTCAATTTTTGTATTTTTACTTTTATTTTGAAACATCTAGTCACATATCCAAAAAACAAACATACAATCATAATGGACAGGAAGAATCCAACTGGTCTAGCAATTTTAACTACCACTGACATCAACTTTCCTTCAGATTAAATGTTTTCAGTGTCACATCCTCTAGTATGCTCGCAGGCCTAGTTTTTAGTCTTTGCCAGTCAGAAGTCTCCTCTGGCAGCAATGCAAAATCAGAAAATTATTCGGACAATCGAGTAGCTGAATCAGTAAAATTTGATCTTTTCCACGGAAGAAAGAAATTATTTCATTGAATTCCACAGATTCAGCCCTTGAGTGGCATTTGGTGCAGATCAGGAGTGGCACAAAACTTCTACCCAAATTGATAAGCCCCTCACTCTTTGTCTAAATTCTGAAATTAGGGGTAGTTGCATAAGGCTGAATGCTAATTTTTTTGGCTAAGCCTGAATTGATTGAGTGGTTTTGAAGAATCATTGGTCACAGGCCCTAGTGAGTTCTCTCAAAATATCTTACCAAACTCACCTCACTACTTACCTACATAATCGGTCACGTTCATATTCTGCCCTACCTGCCGTTTCCGAAATAACTTGCTACTCAATGGCTCTCCCAAAATTCATTGGCATCCCTTATATTGTGTCATTTTTAAAGTCACCTTATGTACCTAGAAAAACAGTGTTGGCCCAGGCAGATGGGGGGAATTAGCATCTGCTTTGTAGGCCAGGTCCTGGAGGTTCTCCTGGATTGGATGGGGCTGATGTGGAACTTTCTCCCTCTCCCAGAATCAGCAGTGGAGGCCACATCACTAGACCATGCCTGCCTGGTCCAAGTTTGCCACCCAGGTTAAAACAGTCTTGGCCATCTAGAGTAATGCCCAGTGCTTTAGGAAGAAGAGTAAGTTCCTCCATCTTCTGCCTGCTACCTCACATTCACAATATCTCTTCTATTGCACAGACCTCTCACTATTGCCTGCTACGTCTTCCTTGCTTGCCCTCACCACTGCATACTCTCTGTGCTGCCTACCCACTCATTCAGGATACCTCCCCACCTGCAATAACAGTAGTAGCTATGCCACCCCCTTTCATCTCATGTAATATTTGCCTCTGTCCCATTCCATGAAGAAAACAACCCACAATAGGGCAGAAAGAGCCAAGATGGATGGTGTGCTGCCCATTATTTGGCTAGTCATCCTCAACGGGCAATGGCCTGGTGGTATTATCACCAAACTCTTAATTCAGAGACCCTGATAGTGTTTCGTGCACCCAGGTTCGAATCCTGCTAAAGCAGATGGTGGAATTTAAATTCAATAAAATATCTGGAATTAAGACTGTGATGACTAACATGAAACCCTTGTTGATTGTCTGGTTCACTAATGTCCTTAAGGGAAGGAAACAGCCATCCTTACCTGGTCTGGCCTACGAATGGCTCCAGACCCAGAGCCATGTGTTAGACTCTGAACTGCCCTCTGGGCAATTAGGCATGAGTAATAAATGCTGTCTGGTCAGCGTTGCCCTAATCCCATGAATGAATTTTTTAAAAAGTAGAAAGAAACCTGAACCAAATAGAGGCTATATTGGAGTCTGCCCTTGGCTTACTGTTCTGGAACCCCTGTGTGAAGGCCAGCCCTCTTGACTTAACTGAGGAATACTGACAACTATGACAAGTTTCCTGGCTTTGTGTCTGGACTAAATGTCATGGCAAAACAGTAGTTTTATGAGTCTGGCATCAGTGGCTGAGCGAGCAAAGTGCAAATACGTTAACAGCGCAAAGCAAAAAAAGGATGCTGTGAGCACCCAGGTAGGTCCAGAGCGAGTGAGTGCTATGACAGCAAGTGAAGAGCCTAGATATGCAGCCTGGCCCAGTCCGTGAGATGACTGTATGTCCCTGAGCACAGTGTCTTTACAGCAGTGTTACAGTGATAGTTGCAGGGGTAGCATGGAAGTGCAGAAACGTCCTGTACATGGACAGGAGATGTTTATCGAGTGTTTTTACAGGTTGCACGTGCCAGATGCCAATGGCTGTAGTTGTGGGGTGCATGTGACTTTACCCTTGAAGCATGACCCGAGAAGTTGGTGCCCACTGTCCAATATCAAGGTCATGTGGATCAAGCTGTGACCTGAATCTGCCAGCTGCATGCTTTGGTTTTCTTGTTGCGTTTTGTTGACATTGAGCTTTTGGTGAGTTTGATAAGACGGGAGGCTCAATATTAACGAGTTAACAAAGTGTTTAACAAGCAATAATTACTATCAATTGGCAACTTGCTGTTGACTAACGAGAATCTTGACACCATACGTGTGACAAACATAAAAGATAGCATGAGTTGTTCCTAACAGTGAAATAGTGTTCAGTGATCTTGTCACTTGATTCTGCCAAACACCTGGCCATAGTCCATGTCACTCAGGCCCCTATAATAGTACACCAATGGTATGGATAAAAACTAACGTCTCAGTGCAAAAAGAGGGATTTTGCTGACAACTTTGCTTCAGCAAATGCTAACTGCATACTTTTGAGAAGTTTAAATGCATTCATAGTTAAAATTTACTGTTGGATCCAAAGTGATTGGAATTAATTGCCACAGTGGAACAGCCTCTGCTAGTAAAATAAATTCATTTCACTAATATGTAACACATTCTAACACATTAGTATTCCTGATGTATGTTGAACTGATGGGAATTTTAGCAAGTTGTATCATTCCAACAGCCATGTACTACACAAGAAGTAAATGGTCAACTTCTAGCAGAAATTTATATGCGCTAAGATAATGTGGAGAAATTGAAGAAATAATTAACTGGAAAACTCCCTTTCTTGTTCAAATAATTGCAGTTTTATGTTGACAGGAGCCTTAAATCTTGTGGCTATTCGCATTACATTTCATTCCGTTTGTCACATCAATATTTCCTGGATTCAGATAGTTGTTTCATTCAACCTTCCTTTTTGAACAGAATTAAAAAGCAGAGAAATGGTTAAATTTGTATAGTCCTTTGTTGAGGCCATTCTTGGAGAACTGTGAACTTGTTGTTCTCCAATTATAAAACCAACATAGAGGCACTGGGGAAGTTGCAAAAACGATTTACTTAAATTATTCTAGAGTGGTGTTATGACCAGGTAAAAGAGTGAATCAGCTTCACTCATTTCAACTTTGTCAGTTGGCTGTACAAATCATTGGTGAGGCCCCTTTTGGAAAAATGCATATAATTCTGGTTCCCCTGCTATTGGAAGGATGATGTTTAGCTAGAAAGAGTACAAAACAAATTTACAAGGATGTTGCCATGGCTGGAGGGTTTGAGTTATAAGGAGAGGCTAGATAGGCTGGGACTTATTTCCCTGAAATGCGGAGACTGAGGGGTGACAGTTTAGAGGTTTATAAAGTCATGAGGGGGTTAAGTAACATAAATAGCCAAGGGCTTTTTCCAAGGTAGAGGAGTCCAAAACTTGAGTGCAACTAAGAGATAAATGCTTTGAAAGGGACTTGAGGGGCAACTTTTTCACACAGAGGGCAGTGCAGGTATGGACTAAGCTGCCAGAGGACGTGGTAGAGACTGGTGCAGTTACAACATTTAAAAGGCATTTGGGCAGGTACTTGAATAGGGAGGTTTTAGCAGGATGTGGGACAAACACAGGCAAAAAGGACTAGTTCAGTTTAGGATACCTGGTCGACATGGACGAGTTGGACCAAAGGATCTGTTTCCATGCTGTATGGCTCTCTGACACTGATTCCAACAAAGCTTTATGTTCTTTGTAGCTTGAGGCTATACCACTCTCCATTGAAATGTAGGCAACTAATTCATATTGTGACAAAAAGCCAAATGCCAGGTTTTCATGAGTGAACGAAGGAGCAACTTTACTATTTATTAACCCTGAGAAAAATAATAAAGATGCACTTTCACTGGTACAGAGTTAACATGGAGCTGTATCCAATAAAAAAAGGACGATGATAGGTATATACAATTGAAAGCCCTGAGCATGCCCTTGTGACATAAGATTTCAACCTGAGGCTACGCTTGTTAGTCCGTGTCTTCAATTATCAACTATTTTCAATTGTTTTGAGATTTCTTTTCAGTCAGTATTGCCACCAAGAGTTTTTCCTTCTTGAATGGCAGAATGAATGCTACCCCAAGCTAGTCACAAATCTATCTCCTCACTTCTACCATAAGCTACTCCTTGATACGTAAGTCAATATTGAATATTCTGTCTGTGAACGTGATTTTTTTTCTTATTTTTTTTTCTAAATTACAAAGAAGGTTCCATCTCTGATATCCATTCCCATTAGGTCAAGTAGAGGGTGAGGGCCTTTTCACACTTGGCTAAGTTAACATATTTTGGTGGGCTTTGATAAAGTGTTAATTTTGGTTTAGACTGGTTTTATTTATTCCACATAAGTTTCATGAAGCTTAAGTAGCTAACCAGTGTGGTCAGGTAATTGCTGTTGTCATTTGAAGTTAGTGTTTTTGTTCCTTTCTAAAACCATTTTCATCCATAAAAGTCCCAGGTGTTAAATTTAAATGATGGAATGATAAAATCCATGCTGTTTCACCATTGAATCTGATGGCACATTTGTTAATAACATTGAAAAACTTGGGTTATTTTTCATACAAAATAGAAGCTAGAGTGTCTGTAGGTGGGACTGGAAAGGACTCAGACAAACATAGAATACCTGTAGCGCAGAAGGAGGCCATTCAGCCCATTGAGTCGGCACCAATTCTCTGAAAAGCATCTCATCTAGACCCACTCCCATACCCTAATGCTGTAACCCTGCACATTCTTTTGCTATTTTTACCATGGCTAATCCACCTAGGCTGCATACCCTTGGACACTATGGGCAATTTATTATGGCCAATCCATCTAACCTGCGTATCTTTGGCTGTGGGAGAAAACTGGAGCACCTGCAGGAAACTCATGCAGATGTGGGGAAAATTTGTAAACTCCACACAGACAATCACCCAAGGCTGGAATCGAGCCCAGGTACCTGGTGCTGCGAGGCAGCAGTGCTAACCACTACACCACCCTGCATTGAAAATGAACATGCATTGCAGTATTACTACATAGATCTCCGATGAGAAAGGCAGTGTAGATGATCCCAAAGCATGTCACATTCCAGTACAAAGATACACACCTCAGCGCCAATATCGGTAGCAGCAATGGAAGTAGTAAACTACTTGCATTTGCCATATCTTCTTTCCTCTTTTCTGTCAGTAAGCACCGAACCTAGATTATGTTTAAGCCTGAGGGCCAAATCTTTTGTTTTTTAGACTAAATGTGAATATCATGAGTTTCGTGGAGGATTTCTCCCTGTGAGGCCTAATTTATTTTTATGGCTATTGTCCCACATTAATTCACCTCATTAATTACCTACTTTGTCTCTCTGGCAGTCCTCATATTTGATGCCATCTTCATTTCCCTACTCGCAAGGCCAGAAAAACTTGCCACTGCCCAGATAACCTGGAATAGATTGGCATCCCTGGCACCTAGGCCATCTTCAAAAGGTCCTTATGCTCCTGATCAAGCACTGTCAGTCTGAAATTGCCCTGACATTTGTCTCTGGCATGACGGATAACAGGAAGTTGGCACAAAGCACAAAAAGACCAGTGCTGTGATCATCTGTATAGGTTCAATGTGAGTTAGTATTAGGAGCATCTAACTGCATTTTCCATTTAAGTTCTGGATTTCAAGATGAAATTCTGGCTAGGCAGCATTATGAAAAGGCAATTTTGCTTGTTATCACCATCATTAACTACACATCTTGCTACATGATTATGCAGCTTCCTATCCTACCACACACTATAAGAAAATTAGATGCCAAGAATTCTCAATGTGAAAGTTGCCAGTGGGCACCTGGTGACTTCAGTTTGCCTCCTGCTCCCTCAGACCGCCATCTTGGACAACTGGCAGCCCATGTTCCCTCTAAGCTGCACATTTAAATTAAGTTTAATGCAACCAAATCAGTAAGATGGAATGCTGGAGAAACACACAAAGTGTAGTGATAGTTTTCCACTATGTCTCCTGGTTTGAAGTATGACACAGCCTCAGAATAAAAGGCAAGCCATTTGAGACTATGATGTGGAAAAACAGTTTCATTCAGAGGGTGATGAATTTTGGGCTGTGCAAATTCAGTCAACAAGTAAGTTCAAAACAGAGTTTGGTATATTTTTAGTTACGAATTACATCAAGGGATACAGGGATAATTTGGGAGTACAGCACATGAATAGGTGATCACCATGATCTAGAATGGCAGAGCAGGCTCAAGGGGCTGAATGGCCTACTCTTGCTGATATGTACCTAACCCTTTACTCCATTTATGGTGTTTGTTGAACTGTAGATAATTTGACCCAGTCATTAATCACAATATATATTAACATTGGATATGTGGCTGAACACAATAGATTCCTATGTTGACGGTTCACAGAGCATACATCTGTGACTTCGAGAAAGGGGTCTTAATGTAAAATTGTCAAATTGCTCCAACACAGGCTGAGCATGTTGTGTTTTTATTTTTGGTTTATTCAGTGAATCATGTAATTATACATTCTGTGTGATCTGTAATTTTAGACTGCACAATAATCAGCAATTTAGAGAGACGGCGTTATAAAAGATGATTTGTTATAAATAAAATGTTATAGCCCCATTTGTAGATGATTATATTTCAGGGATAATTTTAACAAATCTGCCCCCACAAAAGACCAGGAATAGGTTGAAGGGCGTTAAATTGGTAGAACTGTGAACCTCAACTAACACAACAACTTTAAATTTCCTCACTGTAGTGTTGAGGCTGACGGGCAATTACTTTGGAGAGTCAGGCCAACAGTTGTGACATGTTTTTGAGATGACACGTTCCAGATTTTGGGAACTATTTAAAGTCAATGACTACAGTCTGGATTCAACTGAGATGAGGAATGCCAGCACCTAAAGAGAAGCTAAAGTTACATGATACTGTACTTTTCCAGCACTGTTTATTGGCCAGAAAGAACTGCAGAGTTTCTTTATGATCCCTCATGCAAACCTGTTGAGATCTACTTCCCCTCCCCAGACACAGTTTCTATTCCTGCAAAATAGTATGGTGCTCCATCTTATCTCAAGTTCCCCCCTTGATCTGATCTCTCTTGCCTAGTGATCGGATCTCTTTCTCTTCTTGCAATATGCCCATGATCCAGTTTCCCTCTCACTCTTTCTCCGTGTGATTGAATCTCATTCAAACTCTTGATCTGACCTGTGTCTCCTGAGCAGATTTCTTTTGCCACATGATCTGATCTCTTTTTATGACCTGATCTTTTGCTTCCTGTGATCCAATCTTTCTCTCCCAATCTGTCTCTCAATGAAATCTGATCTTGCTTCTATAATCCTTGAGAGACTCCTTTTCTTCCCATAGCCATAGTGATCAGATCTGTCCTTGCAATCCAATCTTTTCTCACTGTGATCCGATCTCTCTCGTTTTTTTCTGCAATTCAATCTTTCACTTTGGTTCAATATCTTACCATTGTCCTACCTCTATCCCTGCAATTTGATCTCTCTCTTCCCTGTAAACCAATTGCTCCATCTCACAGAGATGTACAGCACGGAAACAAACCCTTTGGTCCAACACATCTATGCTGACCAGATATCATAAATTAATCATTTGCCTGCATTTAGCCCATATGTCTCTAAACCCAAACCTATCCTTCTATTCACATACCCATCCAGATGCCTTTTAAATGTTGTAATTATACCAGCATCCACCAGCTCCTCTGGCAGCTCATTCCATATACACACCACATTCTGTGTGAAAAAACTGCCCCTTAGATCTTTTTTAAATCTTCCCTCTCTCACTTTAAATCTATGCCCTCTAGCTTTGGACTCTCCTACCCTATGGCAAAGAACTTTGCCATTCACCCTATCCAGGCCTCTCATGATTTTATCAGCCTCTACAAGGTCACCCCTCAGTCTCCGAATGTTCAAGGAAAATAGCCCCAGCCTATTCAGCCTCTCCCTACAGCTCAAACGCACCAATACTGGCTATATCTTGTAAATCTTTTCTGAACCCTTTCAAGTTTCACAACATATTTCCTATAGCAGAGTGACCAGAATTGATGGCAATATTCCAAAATTGGCTTAATCAACGTCCTGAACAGCTGCAAAATGACACCCCAATTCCTATATTCTATGCATTGACCAATAAAGCAAACATGCCAAATGCCTTTGTCACCTCCCTGTCTACCTACAATTCCACTTTCAAAGAGCTGTGAACCTGCACCCAACATTTCTTTGTTGACGACAGATGATCTATTCTCTCTTCAAGATGCAGTCTTGCCCTGATCTCTAGTCCCTCTCTTCCCATGATCTAATCTTTAGTCCTAGACCTCCAATCCTCTCCCTTTCATAATGTGATCCCAACCCACACTCTAGTTTCCCTGTCCAAATCATCCTTTTCTTCTGCTGATCCAACCTTTCCTCTTCATGATCTGTTTTTTCACCTCCTCCTAATCCAACCTCACCTCATGATTTGGTCACTCCACTGAGAATCCAATGTTTTTCTTCCAACAATGTGATCTCTCCACTTTATGATTCCATTTCTTCATTTTGTGATCTGATCAGATCTAGTTTCTCTCCTCAGTCTAATCCCTCACTAGCCTTGATCTGATCTCTCTCCCCAGCTGATCTCTCTCCTCACTTCTGATCTCTTCTCTCTATCCACAATCCAATCCATTCCAGAATCCAATTTTTCTCTTGTGATTAAACCTCTCCTCATGATCTGAAGAATAACTATGACAGATTGTTCCATCACTCTCCATACTGCTCTGAACTTATCCAGTCTTGTTAATAACTAGGACCTACACCAATAGTTCCTTGTATTGACGTGCCCAATACTCTTTCCCTCCCAGCAGCTGACTAGCTGCTCAGTCTGCTCAGCTGTTGGGCATGAAACAGAATTCCAAAGGATTCCTGCTATTAAAATAAACTGGACCGTCACCTTTCCAAACTTTTTTGAACTTCCAGCTACTGACTGGCATCCCCTGCTCCCTCCCATAACCCCTGACAATATTGGGTGTTTGAGTCTGTAAATAACTTCCAACATCTCAATTGATAATGACTGTGAACTGAATATTTTGTGAGTGGTACTCAGTTTACTAGTGAGTTTGACATCTGTAACCAGTGAACCTGGAGCTAGAGTCCTGGCTCTCATGCATGGACAGTATTTCATGTGCTTTCTCTTTACTTAAAGAATGACCTTTATTCATAGCTTTTAAAATTCTGTTACAATATAAAATATGCAATAGGTAAACTGCCAAGCTCAGCGTTATTGATTGCATTCTAAGACATATTAGCAGAACATTATTTGGGCAGAATCTTCCCAATCCTTGAAGGACATAGGCTATGACAACAAAAACTTGAGAAAACTCAGGTGAAATGTTGAGCCTTTCTTTATGTTGAAACCAAAAACCATTTTCCAACTAAGGTCAGAATGTCAAGTTGAGATTCTTGCTCGTGAGCAGTGTGGCCTTTTAATGGAGATTATAGGTCAGAATCACCCTCATTAATATGTCATCTCACCTCATTAATTTGCAGTCTCCGATTCTACCAGCTGGCAGATAGAAGCTAGACTCTGCAAATTCCTGAAATGAAGGTCTGAATGGGTACCTGCTCACGGCATCTTTGCACTTGCTCTTCTGGACCACTATTTTGGATAACTGGCACCAACCCAATATCAGGGCACCCTCAGAGGCAACAGTCACTGGCATCTGATACAATGCCAGAATTTCCCCATTATTACGACACATTTCTGCTGCACTTACAGTGTGCTTCTGTACTGCTCTGCATCACCTTGGAGTGCACCAGCACCTGCCATTGGAATACTGCTGCAAGGGCAGCTTCTATGCAGGGACCTGTACACCGCTCATAGATTGAACCAGGCTGCATCTCAGGGTCGCTCACTTTCATTCACAGCACCCACTCTCTCTTCACACCTACCGTGATGCTCCGTGGCTTTGCTTTACGTTTTGGTGCCTTTCTGCCTCAGCCACACTTTAAAGGCTCACAGTACTTCTGTTTCGTCTCAGTGGTTAAATGCAGGCATAAACCCAGGCAGCTTATCACACTTATTGAAAGTCATCGGTCAAGTGAGTGATATATCGCTGTATAATAACCTGCCACATCAGTCTCACACCTACAGCATGCACCAGCAGCCTGTTCAGCAAAAACACCACAGGTGGTTTGGCCAAATGGCAATGTCTCCAAGTTGAAGAGGACGACACCTCAGTTAAATCAAGTCGGGGGGGGCGGGTGTACGGTTGGGGATTGCAGGGGGTCAGAGTCTTCTGGCACAGTCAGTCAAAGACAACATCTGCTCACAGTGTGGGGTTTTGGGCAAGGCCAGATGTCTACTTGAGTTGGTCTGGGTAAATCTGGAGAATTGGCCACAGTCCGTCCTGAAGATTCAGTTCAAGCAACTAGGAGATTTATTGATATCTAGCTGGGAAGCTGCACGGACAGTGGTTGGGGACCAGCTCAATCATCAGTCAGGGCTGGCTAAGGGTCGGCCACAGTCAGCCCCAGGCATCAGTGGAATGACTAGTTGGTGTATTAGAGAAGGCTATTGTGACAAGTAAATAGGTTTGGAGGCAGCAATCTGGGATGCAGAGGGAACAGGGACCATGAAGGTGGGAGATTTGACATTTAGTGTGGGGAGCCGGTCATGCACTAGAGGACATGAGATGCTGTTGGCAGAGTGTTGGATGTAGTCACCACCACTGTGGCCTCAACAGGGAGAGTATGTAACACATTGGTGGGCATGACCAAACTGTAGCGACAGGGCTTAGGGGGTAAAGATGATAGTTGAATGCATAGTTAGTGTGTGGAAACATTATTCATGGAGATGGCTGCCCAGGGAATACCAGGTAGGAAGGTTTGTGATGGACTGTCTGGGAGGAACCTCATGATCTGGCCGAGCCTCTGACTCACAGTGTCGAGTGTGAGCTGCTTTGTCTTCTGTGATTTGTAGAGTACTAGATATAACCAACAAACAGAAAATGACTTCAAGTATGACTGTAATCAGTGTTTGTTTGCTGTCCAAATATATAGCTTCACTGGAGAGTGATGGGAGTCTCTTTCAGGGACAATTGCAGCAGTCACACGCTTATAGAGTCCAACTTTAGGTCATTTGTGATTATACCAACATGCATGCGAAATATCTGCTGTGTACAGGCGTGTGAGCTGTAAATGCTGGTCGCAAACAGAATCATAGAATCGCTACACTGTGAAAGCAGACCACTCGGCCCATTGAGTCCACAGCAACCCTCTGAAGAGCATCCCACCCAGACCCACCCCTATCTTTCTTATCCCTGCATTCCTCATGGCTAAGCCGCCTAGCTTGCACATCCCTCAACACAACAGGCAATTTAACCTTGCCAAACCATCTAACCTGCTTATCTTTGGATTGTGAGAGGAAACTGGAGCAATCAGAGGTAACCCATGGAGGAGGAGAATGTCCAAACTCCACACAGACAGTCACCTGAGGGTGGAATCGAACCCAGGTCCCTGGTCCTCTGAGGCAGCGGTGCTAACCACTGAGCCACCGTGCCTTTTTGAGCAGGGCCAGCAGAAACCTCAGCATCTGTCAAGCAGCCTCCATGTGAAGAGCTCACAACTGAAGTTCTCTGCAGGATACATAGGAGGGCCTTAGTCTTTCATCCTTGATACCATTTCCCGCAGATGAGTGAGGAACAGTATCAATGCAGGCTGTAAATGTCTCAGGACACTGTCACTGAGCCAAGCCACCTGTTGGAACAGGAACTTACGACCTGAAGGAGTGGGCAGCTCTCCTATCCCAGTAGCACTCAAGGTGGCATCTATATCGAACTTTTGTTAAACTAGCTCTTCCCAAGGAGCCACAGGGGTCCTGTGTGGTATTTTTTGATCATTCACCTACAAATGTATTAAGGCAGTTACCGGTGGTATTTGTATCAGTTCACACTGCCTCATTTTGCTTTCTTGAGGCAAGATCAGTTTTGCAGCCTGGTCAGTGGGCTTTAGCAATTTTGGTATCCCCCAGGCACAAGTGTGATATAACTGTGTGTCCCTCATGTTGAAACTGCCATATCATAATGCAGTAGAGTTCGTCGATGGAAAAGGTTTCCATTCTATCAACGTGCAAGTAGCCTGTGGTAATCAATTCCACTTAGACATTGTGCCCAGTATTCTCGGAACTGTCACAATGCTTTAAACCTTGAGAACTCATGTTTCTGTTGCATTTGAGGGCCCAGACGCCTTATAGAGAATGGTTCTACCCTCTCTGACCATGACTGATGACTATTATACAAATGTCTGACTGAGGCAGAGCTTAGACACAAAGTAGCCCATTCTTAGACCAGAGCAAATCAGAGGAATGGTAGGCCACCTGGAGATGGGGTTAAATCTGGAATGGGCTTTTATTATATTCCAGAGACAGTATGCCACATAATCCGAATGTGCTGGGTCCTGAACAACTGGAGCAGATAATGAGGGGATGTGATGGAGGCTGATGAACAGGAAGATGAGCAGGAGGCACATCATATTAGAACATAGAACATAGAACATAGAACAGTACAGCACAGAACAGGCACTTCAGCCCACGATGTTGTGCCGACCATTGATCCTCATGTATGCACCCTCAAATTTCTGTGACCATATGCAAGTCCAGCAGTCTCTTAAATGGCCCCAATGACCTTGCTTCCACAACTGCTGCTGGCAACGCATTCCATGCTCTCACAACTCTCTGTGTAAAGAACCCGCCTCTGACTTCTGCTATGATACAGTGCAGCGGCATTGGGTGCTACAAACCAGACAGGATTAACTAACCAACAGTTCCAACAGGCGAAAGCTGAATATAGTGATCACTTGTTGGCGTAAAATTGTTGATGTTTGACATGCAAGCAGTTTGTTTCTGCTCTGAGGCAAATCGGCTTCAGTTCACTTTTGCCTTTTGTTAAGTAAAAGTGAATATTTTGAAGTGATTGCAGGCTTCCCTGAACATGATGGACCTGGATTGAACAATGATATGACGTTGGGCTACACTGGGCCTTGGGGAAAGAGGAGCAGTGACTTAGAGAGGGTTGTAAGATGGGATGTGGCTAAGGACAAGTGGACCATGTAGACTGGTGTTTAAACAGTGATTAGCTTAAGAATATGCTATTGTATGTGCAAGGAAGTGCCAGCTATGCCATCTCTGTGTGCCATGAGAAGCATTGATTTGTAGCTGCTATGCTACAATTTGAACAATGAAGGGCAACTCCAGAATGCCATTGCTTGATATGCTGCCAGGGTTCCAAGATGCCAGTACCAGGGATCTTGGTATGTCCTGGCAATGACGTGTAATTCTGTATTTGGCTTATGAAAGAATTGGGTTAGCATCAGATGAGAGAGTCACCGTAGGGCTGTGGTATGTAGCTAGCAAGCTGAGTTTGACATGATTGCATGAGAAATCTCATTAAGCCTTACAGACAGAAATCCTCTGGAAACTCAATGAAAATGACACTGTTGATTTTTGGGAAGGTTCAGCTCTTTATCCTGGAAGGAGATGGACTCCAGCAAAATCCTACATTCAAGATGGCACGTATGTGAAGAACGGTTACTAGGCTTCAGTAAAGCACTTTGGAAACCATACTAATTTGGAAAGACAATGTAGACATTTGTTAGACTTATATGGTGCTTGTTTATCTCAATTTATTCTGGCACTTTTTTCCCTTTCTTAATTCTTTCTTCCCCACATTTCACAATGGGCTATGAATCCCTAATGACTGAGGCTGAGTTTTTAGAGGTTGTAGCATAAATAAAACTGTTCTATAAATTACAATGTTTTTTCAACAGATTGATTCTTGCTGGATTGTCTAGGAAAAGTCAACTACTTTCTCACGAATTAAGTCCATCTGGATTTAGCCAAGATCTCAATTCATGGAATGCATTTGTTTTACAGTTGACTTGATATTGCCTTGGTCATTCCTTTTTTCACAAATACCAGCTGTGAATTTCTGAAATGCATCAAAACAGAATGGACTGTGAAATGACACAAAATTGTCCAGGGCTGCACATTTACTCTCCACATCACTCTTTCAGCCTACTGCAACAGAAATAAGCTTCCTGTTCTTCTTCAGATATATCATTGCTGTAAACACACATCATTATTTTCTATTTTAAATTTTTTGCTTTTAATAGAATAGCTTGCATTCAATATTGTAAATCAAAGCCTAAAAATATAACTTTGAAACTATCATGGAATTGAGCAATAAACACAAAAAATGTAATTTATCAGTGTATGAATTAATGTTCTGGTAAAAACAAAAAACTATTTTCTATGGCCTGCTAACGGTTTTCACAGCCCCTTTGTACCAATGGGATGCAGTCAGAGCACAAAATAAACAGCACTGACCTTTTCAGGCAGTTCATCAGGCTCCAGGCGATGACAGCATGTTGTAGTGGAGACAATGTTATTAATAGAGCAACAACACATCACTGCCTTCAAGCTGGAGACTGTTGTATGAAAACCTGACACAGCCTGTCTCACAATACATACAGTGCAAAAAATGCTGAGTTGTCTCTTTCTATTCTGCTTGGTGGTGTGGAAGATACTAAGAAAAATAACTTAAATGTTACCTATCTTGTACATTAAAGGGAACAAAAAGAAAATTCTTAATTTAGTGAAGCAAAAACACATTTGAGACAATAGCAAATTGGGCCCATCTCTTCGTGATGAGAAAGACAACAAAAAAATTGTGCACATTTTAAATACCATTAATGATTGATGCTGTTTATTTTGCATCATTCTGAAACTTGCATATAGTTTTGAAGTTGCCAAATATGATTTTGTGAATACAACAACATGCATGTCCACTGGATAGTCTGGTTTTATAATGAGCCCTGAACTATCCAAAACTTAAATATGACAGCAACAGGTACTTTATTTAATTTTTTTTGTTTCTGTGTCTTCTTACGCAAAAATCTCACTCTCAACTTTACACAATGGCAGACCTGTAAACTGACAGTGTCAGATCACCATCCTCTTGAAGTCATTTGAATGCAAGATCAGGACGAGTACAATGGGCTGCCAGGTTTTTATCATGTATACAATCCCACCCACAACGATGCCACCCGAAGGTTGTAGGAACAACTCATGTTCCGCTTGGGAACCCTGCAGCCCAATGGTATCAATGTGGACTTCACAAGCTTCAAAATCCCCCTCTCTCCCTATTTATTTCAGAATCCTCTCCCCATCCCCCTTTTCCGATGATGGGTCTAGGCCCAAAATGTCAGCTTTTGTGCCCCTAAGATGCTGCTTGGCCTGCTGTGTTCATCCAGCTCCACACTTTGTTATCTCGGATTCTCCAGCATCTGTAGTTCCGATTATCTCTCCTATGAATATTTTATATTTGGTAAGGTCTTCTCCCATTCTCCTCAACTCTAATGAGTTCAAGCCCAACCTCCTTAACCTCTCCTCACAAGAAAATCTCTGGATACTGGGGATCGACTCAGTGAACCTCCTCTGAACTGGCTCCCGTTGCAGGGTCTCAATTCTCATAAGAGAGGACCAAAACTGTTCACAATATTCTAGGTGGAGTCTAACTAGTGCCTAATATGGTTTCGAAAGATTTACCTATTTTTATACTGTATTCTCTTTTAAATAAAAGCTAACATTCTATTTGCCCTCCCCATTACATACTGAACTTGTACGCTAGTTAGCTGTGATTTATACATGAGAACCCCAAATCTCTCTGTACTGCAGCTTTCTACAGTCTTCCTCCATTGAAATAATATTCAACTCACACTACATTTCTTGTTCCTCACCCGTCTTATGTGCCTACTTGTACCATGGTGCCATGATTAGTTAGCTTATCTTCCCCATGACACTCAATCTCATCCAAACAAACTGGAGGATCCTTAAAACTGTTGGACAATGGCCAAGGCTCTGAGTTGCGGTGGTCCTACCCTCTGGGCCCTCTTACCTGCCTCACTCACAGTCGTACTCTCTTATCCCTGAACATTGATCCAAGCAGTTGATCCAATGCTCAGGGGTATGACTGGCTCTTGGTATAAGGAATCCAGGCAACTTTCCCCTCCCTGATTTATCATTCCATCTGCAGGTCAGTCTCCAGCTCATTAAATCTCAGCCAAGGCTCCTCGAACTTCAAACACTCGCTACAATCATGCTTCCTCTGGACTAAACAGGCATCCAAGAACTCCCATATGCTGCAGCAGTGGCACATCATCTTTTCTGCCAATTTTAATGTTTACAAAGGAATTCCTTAATTATTGTGTCTCATTTTTAATTAGTTATGTTTTTATATATTTCATTAACCTTATAGCCAGCTGCTGTGCTATTTTGAGCCTAAGTTGGAGAATAAGCCTTAATCACTGACCAGATACTTACCAACTAGGGTGACATGGTGAATCAATGATTAGCACTGTGCCTCACAGCACCCGGGACCTGGTTTCAATTTCACCCTTGGATGACTGTCTGTGTGGCGTTTGCATGGTCTCCCCACGCCTACGTGGGATTTCTTTGAGTGCTCTGGTTTCCTACCACAGTCCAAAGCTGTGCAGGTTAGGTGGCTTGGCTTTGCCAAATTGTTCATAGTGTCCAGTGAAGTATAGGTTAGCTGGATTAACCATGGGAAATGAAGGGTTATGGGGATAGGGTAGGGTGGACGGTCTGTGTGGGGGCTCATCCTAGGATTGACACAGACTCAGTGGGCCAAATGGCTGGCTTCTGCAAGGTAAGGATTCTATGATCCTATGATTCTTCTATGATTTTCTCCTGCAGCAGACTAAGAATCAAATGAATATCTATTGTTACTCAAAGTGGTGTTGCTAAGGCAAGGTATAAAATGGATGTCAATGCCTAGAATTCTGTACTTCTCCAAAAGTCATTGCTTTCAGGGGAGAATAATGGCAGTAATGTGAAGTTGTAGCAATAAACATGATGGATATCATGATGAAGCCATGTTATACATCACGTCTTGCATTCACCTTTGTGCAATATTGCCAGATGCTTTACCATGGCATCTGTCCCCTTTAAATTATTAATTTAACACTTCACATATTAAAATGTTATTTCCACACATCTTTGTTACAATACTGTATCAATTCTTTATCTTTACAATGCATTTAGCAAGCTAAGACTAACCTTTGTCATACACTAAAATCAATGTACAATATTTCTCTCTGCAATGACAATAAATTGAGATTACATACTTATAGTTGGAGTGGCATCTACTTTTCACAGCGGTTTCCTAGCTACAAAGAATCACCAAACATTTGTCTGGCAGTATTACTTTTCATCTAAATTTAGGCAGTTTACACCTACTGAGAATGCAAGTTTGTCATTACGTCCCATACTTATCTGGAGAAAACATACCTACTTTTCATGTCAACAACATAAATTGCCGACATGAACATTCACACTAGAATTGCTGTGAACATTTTACAGTTGTAATTTAGCATTAGTGGATGATTGTCACTTTTTCAACCAACCACAGCATCCAAAACCCGAACTACAGAGCTACTTGAGAACCTTAGAGGCCTATGGGCGTAGTGCACTCAAATAGGCCTAGAAATGGGAAACCTATGCCAAACAATAGAGTACTACCTGCAAACAACTCTATTTCCTACATGAATGCCTCAGGAACCAGGTATTACTGCGCAGTGTGAGATACAAACCCCCCCATCAACAACCCACATGCACACATGACAGCAGAACACGGTGCCTGCAGAGAATGACAGAGAAATCCCTATTCCCAGACACAGCCACCCTAGACTGGACAACAGACTTAGAAAGGGACATTAATGTCAGCCAACAGATAACAAGAATCAAGAAAAAAACAGATGCTACAAGAAAAACTAGCCAACAAACCCACCAAAAGGAAACCATAAATCAGACACTTAGACAAGAAACCTTTCAGACAGGAAACTAACAGACACAGGGAAAGCTGTTCTAAACCATGGACTCAACTACAACCACAGAGATGCTAATAGGACAGAGTCCCTACCCACACTAAAAGCCACACTGAAGACCAACAGCATCAATGAGGAAACACAACCAGCCATTACACAGATAGTGATCACGACACTGACCAGAAGGAGTGAACTTAACATTGAATACACCAGAAAGGAAGGCCCTAGCAGGACTGAAAACAGACCAAACAATCATAATCCAACCAGGGGACAAAGGGTGCATGACAGTGATACCAAGCAAATGAAATTATCTCGCAAAAGCACAGATACTACTAGCAGACACAAATACATACCGACAGGTGCAAATAGACCTGATACCACAATTGGTTAATAAAATAATCTACACATTAAAGAGACTCAAACAGATCAGACATATCAGCAAATCCATCTACCTAAAAATGAAACCAGAAGGAACTAACACTCCACGATTCCATGGCCTCCCAAAGGTACACAAACCAGAAATATCCCTCAGGCCCGCCAGGCACGCCATCACACAGGTTAGCCAAGGAGTTACATAGAAGACTAAAGCATCTCCCCAGCAAGTCACCCCGCTCAATCCACTCAGTCCAGGAGTTCCACAAATCCCTCAAGGACATAAGAATAGATGAGAACAAGGCCATGGTGTCCATTGACATTACCTCCATATTCACATCAATAGACATTCCACCGACAAGAGAAACATGAGCAACACTACCAAAAGAACGAGACCCGAGTGACACCATCTCCTCAGACAACACTGCTAACTCAAACCAAAGACCCCTTACCCACTACGGACAGAATTAAAGTGATATACAAGATCAAAGGCTGAAGCAAATATTACACTGGGCAGACAGGAAGAAAAATTGTCCAAAAAAGTACGTGAACACCAACTAGCATCTAAAACCCACAACCAAAACTCACTCACCTCCATTCACACAGATAAGGAGAACCGTCAGTTCGACTGGGACAACACCAGGATTTTAGGACAGGCCAAACAGAGACAAGCACAGGAATTCCTAGAGGCCTGGTTTTCCAAAAAGAAGGCCATCAACAAACACATAGAACTAGACCCTGTATATACACCATTGTGAAGGAAAGCCGGAAATGGGGAAATCAAATCCAATGGACCCCACAGTTTCAACACCAGGTGGGAAAACACAACAGTGCTTCATTGGAAGGCTGCACTGATGATGTTACTCAGCAGGGTAATAAAATGTCTGCGAACTAACAAACCAGCTCGGTGAGTGAACCAACCATAGCATTTATTTGACTAATTTAATAATTATTTAGTTATTTCTTAATTTCTATAATTTTCAATCAACAATATGATAAAAGATCCTCAAATAAGCATTCTGTTCATACTCCCTGTCCAGAAACTTTACTTCCTGCCTTTACTTAACAGATCATCTTTGCATCCTGTTTGGCCTCAGGCAAAGTTCCAAAGCACAGGAGAATGGCCAATATTGTTCCTTTGTTTAAGAAGGGAAACAAAGATAATCCAGGTAATTACAAGCCAGTGATCCTGACATCCATGATAGGGAATCTGTTGGAGAAGATACAGAGAGACAGAATTTGTTCACATTTGGGAGCAAATGGACTGGTTAGTGATAGGCAGCATGGGTTTGTGTGGGGAAGGTCATGTCTCAGCAATTTGATTGAGTTTTTTTGAAGAGGTGGCAACAATGATTGATGAGGAAAGGGCAGTGGATGTTGTCTACATGGACTTCAGTAAGGCATTTGATAAGGTGCCAAATGGCAGGCTGGTATAGAAGGTCAAGTCTCACGGAATCTGGATAAGCTGGCTAGATTGATATGAACTGATTTGGTCATCGGAGGCAGAGAGTAGCAGAGGAAGGGTGCTTTTTGGAATGGAGATCAGTAACTAGTGGTGCCCTGCAGGATCAGTGCTGGGACCTTTTTGTTTGTAATACATAAACAAATGGTCTGGAGGAAAATGCAGGTGGTCTGATTAATAAGTTTTCAGATGACACCAAAATTGATGGAGTTGCAGACAGTGAGGGGAATTGCCAACAGATTCCACAGGATGTACATAGATTGCAGATTTGGGCAGAGAAATGGCAGGTGGAGTTTATTCTGGACAAATACGAGGCGATGCATTTTGGAAGATAATTTTGCAAATTATACAATGAACAGCAGAATTCTTTGGAGCATTGACATACAGAGGGATCTCAGCCTACAAACCCACAGGTCTCTGAAAATGGCATTGCAGTTAGATAAGTTGGTCAAGAAGGCATACAGCACGCTTGCCTTTATTGGCTGGTGCATCAAATATAAAAGTTGGCAAGTTATGTTACGGCAGTACAAAACTTTAGTTAGGTCCATATTTAGAATGCTACATGCAATTCTGGCCGCCACACTACTGGAGGATGTGGATGTTTTAGAGAGGGTGCAGGGAAGTTTTACCAGGATGTTGCCTAGCGTGGAGGGTTTTAGTTATGAAGAGTGGTTGGATAAACATGAATTGTCTTCATTGGAAAGACAGAGTCTTGGGAATGACCAAATAGAGGCCTGCAAAATTATGACAGACATAGTTAGGGTGGATAGTCAGAGACTTTTTCCAAGCATGCAAAGGTCAATTACAAGAGGGTAGAGGTTAAAGGTAACGGGCAAAGTTTCAGGGAGAAGTGCAGGGAAAATCTTTCACACAGAGGGTGGTGGGTACCTGGAATGCACTCCTAATGGAGGTGGTAGAACAGGCACATTAGCAACATTAAAGGCATATCTTGATAGATACATGAACAGAGGCGAACAGAGGGATAGAAACTGGAAGTAGTGGGTCTAAATGAGGATTAGGAATCAGCAGAGGCTTGGTGGGCCAAAGGGCATGTTCCTGCACTGTGTTGTACTGCAAAACTATGGAACCTGGAGATCTAAAACAAAACAGAAATTGCTGGAGAAACTCTGGAATAATCTGTGGAGAGAAAATAGAGTTAACATTTTGAGTCCAATAATATTTCTGGGCACACTATTTTGTGTTTGTTACTGCATCTGAAAACGCTGTACAAAAATGCTTTAAAAATCCTGCCTCTTTCATCAAGTTGCTTTATATTTTAGTCTAATGTTACAATGACTCCTAAGTAAAAGTATTGTATAATTTGAAAAATATTGTTCATGTAAACATTTTATACAAAACTATTTCACGTTATTATAGTTATTCTTTTTGTCAACTCTCTTCAATTTATCGGAAGATGGAACAAAAATCAGAGATTTGTGTGACTTGCTGTTGTAAATATATTAAACAAAGCATTCCATGTTTCCATTTTAAGGAAAATGATCATATTTTGTGTAGTTTTGCCTTATGTGTAAATGTGTAAACCCATGATATAAATGCGTACTGTGATAGTTCAAACACACAGGGAGTTTTAGAATCAATGGTGCAAAACTATAAATTTTGGTGTTCACTGGATCAATGATCCACCGAAGGTGACTCCTATAATGGGGCTGTAACTAAGAAATTCGATATTCTGAAATTATTTGAAATGCTTTGAAATGACAGATTGATGGAAAGTTCCTGCTACCTCATTACATCTTCATCAACCACCACATTTAAATGTTACAAGAATCTATTGCACATCTAAATACTGTATGCAAGACATATGACTCACTGTTGTGTATCTTGACCCAAGTAAAAAATCACCATGAGCAGTTTTACTTAAGTGTCCACAAACAAAAGCTTGGCTGGTTCCGACCATGAGCTGTATATGACATTGGAGGATAGCGAACATCAGCTGTATGGTATACTTATGTTCCCAATCACCAGCTGCATGGGTTACTGCGTGCTGACATGTACCAGCAGTGCATCAATGCAGATGCCATGGGAGTCATCTTATATAATGAGTGGTGCCACCTTTGAGACCACACTTTCAACAGTGTAACATAACAGTGTGGTCATAATGAATACAGAACATCTTGTATTAGAGAGACTGATAAACATCGCAAGATTTTTCAATGTATTTTAATTGTTATCACCAATAATTGTTTCTTCGCTGTTTTATTGCTTCATACAAATTTGCAAGGTCCCTATACACTTCTGGAATATTCATGCACAAAACCTCTTTTTAAAACAATAGATCTTAAAGTGTACCAGCATTGTGGAGAAACCATTATGGAGAAACATAGACTTAAAGTTGACAAACTATATATCAAAATTATACATTTCTAGCATCACCTTTGACTCACAGTTTAGCAACTGTTGGTAATTCCAACATTACAATGCTGATATTTTAAATCTGGTATAAATTACTTTTAATTGGATGTCTGAAATGCTGGTGAGCTCTAAAATGCACTGACCTTTTGCTGCACAAAAGTTAATTCATTGTGGAAAGTTGATTTTTCATTTAACAATATCTGATGCGGCAGGAACACCAGACAAATTTGTCAGAACACAGATGAGTCATCAAAGCCAAATAAAGCAAAACATTAACTAATCTGAATAAGTAATAAAATCAAAAGAACTTTGTTCATAATTTAGCCATTATAAGGAAGTTTTTGTTCTCACTAAAGTTGAAAAAAAAGGAAGAATGCAGTAAAGTATTAAAAACTGCCAAGCAGATTATGATTATTGAAACAAATTATGTTTTACAGGATAGTTTCTAGTTTCGATAGTTTTGCTGCCACCTTCAGTGATCTGTGGACCTGCACACCCAGATCCGTCTGCATATCAATACTCCTAATGGTTCATTGCATAATTTCCACTTGTCCTTGACTTTCCAAAATGCATTACCTCACATGTGCCTGGATTAAACTCCATTAGTCATTTTCCTGCCCATGCCATACAGGACCTGTATCCTGCTGAGTCTTCTAACAATGGTTCAATGGGATGAATGATTATAATTTCTATGCTATATAACAAGAAAGCAGTTTATAAGAACATTTCCTCAGCAACTCTCTGAATCATAATTTGTTTGTTACATTTACAGCATCTCATATATACATTAGATATAAAAGACTAAAATAGTACTTAAAGCAATTAGTACAATTCTGCATTTTCTCACACACTGTTGAACTCAGTTTTTATAACACAATGATAACACATCAATAAATTATATCGTAGCACCTGAATCTCAGTAAATCAAGCCAGACTTCTTTACAAAAACATAATGAAAAGTGATTGAATTCACCAAACCAAACATAATATGAGTAAGCATATATGCAGTACTAACACTTATTTTATGACCTATCTCAGATTTCGTTAAGAATAATAGGGTTGTAATGGTTAGGAATTTTAACTTTCCAAACATACACTGGCATAGTGTTAAGGGCTTGGATAGGGAGAAATTTGTTAAGTGTGTACGAGAAAACGTACCTATGAAAGAAGGAGCAATATTTGACAGTCTGTTAGGAAATATGGCAGGGCAAATGACTGAGAGGCCAGTGGGCCAGCACTTTGAAGCAAGTGATCATGGTTCTATTATTTTTAAAACAGCTATGGAAAAGGACAGAAATAATTAAAAAGTTAAAGTTCTAAATTGGAATAAGGCTAATTTTGATGGTATGAGGCAGGAACTTTCAGAAGTTGATTGGGTGAGGGTTTTCACAGGTAAAGGGACGATTGGGAAGTGGCTGGCCTTTAAAAATGGGATAACGCGAATTCAAAGACAGTATGTTCCTGTTAGTGTGAAGGCTGCTAGGTGTGGGGAATGCTGGATGACTAGAGAAGTTGAGGTTTTGTTCAAGAAAAAGAAGGAGGCATACGTCAGGTATAGACAGCAAGGATCGAGTGAATCCCTGGAGGAGTATAAGGACAGTCGGAGTATACTTAAGGGGGAAATCAGGATGGCAAAAAGTGAAAAAGGGATGGCTTTGACAAATAGAATTAAGGACAATCCAAAGATACAATAAGGGCAAAAGAGTAACAAGGGAGAGAATGGGCTCCCTTAAAGATCAACATGGCAGTCTATATGTGGAACCATAGGAGATGGATGAGATACTAAACAAATATTTCACATCAGCATTGACTATGGAGAAGTACATGGTAGCTAGAGAACTTGAGGAAATAAGTAGTGATATCTTGAAAAGGGTTCATATTACAGAAGACGAGATGCTCGAGGCATTAAAATGCATAAAAGTAGATAAATTGCTGGGACCAGGTCAGGTGTTTCCTAGAACTTTGTGCAAAGCTAAGGCAAAGATTGTTGGGTCCCTTGCAGAGATACTTGTATCATCAATAGCCACAGGTGAGGTGCTAGAAGACTGGAGGTTAAGTGATGTGGTCCCATTACTTAAGAAAGGCTGTAAGGAAACACCAAGGAACTACAGCCCAGTGAGCCTTATGTCAGTGGTAGGTAAGTTGTTGGAGGGAATTATGAGGGACTGAATTTTACATGCATTTGGAAAGGCAAGGACTGATTAAGGACAGTCAACATGGTTTTGTGTGCATGAAATAGTGTTTGACTAACTTGATTGAGTTTTTGAAGATGCACCAAAGCAGATTGATGAAGGCGGAGTGGTCAACATTATCTATATGGACTTCAGCAAAGTGTTCGGCAAGGTACCACATGGTATACTGCGTTATTATGTTAGCTCATATGGGATCCAGGGGGATCTGACCAATTGGATACCAAGTTGGCTTGAAAATAGGAAACAGAAGTTTATGGTGGAAGGTTGCTTTTCGCACTGGAGGCCTGTGACCAGAGGTGCAGTGTGTCACAACGCTTGGTGCTGGGTGCATTAATTTTTGTCATTTTTATAAGTGATTTGGATGTGAATATAGGAGGCATGGTTAGCAAGTTTGCAGATGACAGCAAAGTTGTTGGTGGAGTGGACAATGAAGAAAAATATCTCAGTGTACCATGAAACCTTGATCAGATGGGTAAATGGACTGAGAGTGGTAGATCGCGTTTAATTTAGGTAAATGTGAGGTGTTGCATTTTGGTAAGGCAAACAGGGCGGGCCCTAGGGAGTATTGCTGAACGAAGAGACCCAGGGTGCAGATTTATAGTTCTTTGGAAGTGGAGTCACAGGTAGACATTGTGATGAAGAAGGCGTTTGGTATGCTTTCCTTCACTGGTTGAGTATACCAGTTGGGACATCATGTTGTGCTGTACAGGACATTGGTGAGATCACTTTAAGAGTACCACATACAGTTCTGGTCACCCTTCTATTCGGAGGATATTGTTATAATTGAAAGGTTGCAGCAAATATTTACAAGGATGTTGCCAGGACTGGAGGGTTTGAGTCATAGGGAGAGGCTGAAAAGGTTGGTGCTTTTTTCCCTGCAGCACTGGAGACTGAGCGGTGACCTTATAGAGGTTTATAAAATCATGAGGGGCATTAATAGGGTGAATAGCCAAGGTCTTTTTATTAGGGTGGGGGTGTCCTAAACAGAAGGCATAGGTTTAATTTGAGATGGAAAGATCTAAAAAGGACCTGAAGGATAACGTTTTTATGCCGTGGGTTGTGCATGTATGGAAAAAGCTGCCAGAAGAAATGGTGGAGGTGGGTACAATTACAACATTTAAAGGGCATCTGGATGGGTATTTGAATAGGAAGAGTATAGAGGGATATGGACCAAATGCTGGCAAATAGGACTAGATCAGATTGTGTTGTCTGGTTGGCACGGATGAGTTGGAACAAAAGGCCTGTTGCCATGTTGTATGACCCTATGACTCTATTTTAATCTACCCATCATTTACCTTGCTTTGTCTCCAATTTAGTTATAGTATACTGTAAATATATTGCCAGGACATTAGAATGTTTAGACCTCTGGCACCATATTTAAAAGCCAGTTCCAAAGCACGTCAGACACTGAAAGGCCAGGAACTGCCCTTCACTGCTTGGTACGCCACCATTTTTTTCAAATGGCATCAACTCTCTGGAATGTAATGTAATCACACAAGCTGCTTGACTAACCACGGTGGCACTCCTTACAGACTATAGTTCTCCTTGGCTCCACTAAGAACTACGTCCCTTTGACTTTTAGAAATAGTCACTTGGTTTGATTTGATTTATTGTTGTCACGAGTACCAAGATATAGTGAAAAGTGTTGCTTTGCACGCTATTCAGACAAATCAAACCTTACATAAGTACGTCAGGGTAATAGTACAGAATGCAGAATTTGGTGTTACAGCTACAGAGAAGGCACAGAAAAAGATTAACGCTAATACATTTTCAATATAAGCTGCTGGCATATACTGTAGGTATGACATTGACATAATATCGTGTCATACAGCAAATATCTATCCCCTCGACTGCTTAGTACCCCGAATAGTGACAAGTTGCTTGCTTCTCCCTCTGAGCTAAAAACAATGCAAGCCAGAAAACTTGACAGCTTGTAAATTAGCACTGAAGAGATTATGTGCTGATAAGCAATTCAAGGCACAAGAACTGGCAATGTCCAAGCCAACACAAAGTAAGTCAGTGCTGTACAGTAAGGTAAGAGCCATAAGATACATCCTGTTTAGATGCATGAGAAGAATATTTGTCCCTAAACACAAAGTGACCTGGTAGAAGCTTGCAAGTCATAGGTGTTCCTGGGTTCCAACTTGAGGCCCTAAAGGGCTGAAGTAGCGTGTGAGTTGGCCCAAAGGCAGACATGGTGATATAGTGAGGCTGCTTGTCTGGCATTGCTGACTTGCCTGGATGAGGGGTGGAGATGTCCATGGAGCTCGCACGGACTTTGTGATGAAGAAAGCGTTGTCTGAACCCTCAGAGAAACAAGCAGTAAGCTTTTCCTGCCTGGTAACTGGTCTGACTTTCACACTGGATTTTGGTGCCATCTTGTTTCTTAAGGAAGAAGAAAAATGGAAGCTGCATAGAAATGAAGTGAATTTAACAAATAATGAGTAGCAAATGCATGAAATAAGATAGTCACCACATATCAGTGAAATTCAGAACCTGAGGGGAAAGTTAGAAATGTTTTCCTCTCAATGTTGAGAATCTAACCAGGGTGGGAGGGGTCTTTGGTAGACAAACAGGAGGCTGGAAGAACACAGCAGGCCAAGCATCATCTGGAGGAAAGGAGCAGTCAATGTTTCGGGACTGGATGTGGGGAAAGGGGGAGCTGCAGATAAAGATGGGGAGGGGGAAGAGGTGGAGGCGGAACGGTGGTGATAGGTGGACAGTGGGTAGTAGGTACAACCTGATTGGTCGATAGGAGGATGAATCTGGCTGGTGGCTAGAAGAGAGGGTTTGAAGGTGGAATGGAAGGAAAGAGGTGGGGCTGGAAAGGAAGGCGGGGTACGGGTGGGAACAGAGTCTAAATAACATTAGCTTAAATAAATAATCAATAATGGGCAAGTTAATGGAACTGACGAGTGACAGACCCCCAGGACCTGATGGACCTGTGATAAGGAGGTAGGAGAGCACATTACTGAGGCCGTAATTAAAATTTTTCAAGGTTCACAAACAAGAACTGCTGGAAACATTTAGCAGGTCTGGCAGCATCTATGGAGAGAAATCAGACATAACGTTCTGGTTAAAGTGACCCTTCCTTAGAACTGATTGTAGCTCAGAAAACGTTGGTTTTTAAGTGGAAGATAGTTGCATCCAAAGCATATAAACCAATCTTTTCTGAAATGCCATCACGAAGGATAGGCCATGCCTGACAAACCTCATAGAGTTAGTGGGAACTGCAGATGCTGGAGAATCTGAGACACCAAGGTGTACAGCTGGATGAACACACCAGGCCAAGCAGCAAGAGAGGAGCAGCAAGGCTGACGTTTTAGCCTGAAGAAGGGTCTAGGTTGAAACCCTAACTGGAAAGTTAGAAATGTTTTCCTCTCAATGTTGAGAATCTGATTTTTCCATTTTTTACTAACATTTTCACCATTATCCATGCTACCCAAGGCACCAAGAGATTCCACTCAGGGGATGAGCAAGCTGTGGCAGTGTACTGCTTGTAAATATTTTAATCAACCTTTCAGATGTATAAAAGCACACTTCTGGAGCAGACTTAGAATCCAAGCCTTGTTGGATCAAAGGCAAGGACACTAGCACTGTGCCACAGGAGCCCTCAACAAGGAAGCAAAGAACTCAATTCTTCAATATTTGCAATTAAACTGTTCAGATGTGTTATATGCTTGTAGCATATTTTAATTAGGGCTATATAAGCCAAAAGAGCAAGAATGTGTTTCTTCTTGATACTACTTTTAAAAAGGTAACTGAATTTGAGATATCTTTAATCAGCTTCATGAGAAACACTTTCAAATCTTATGGGACATGAATGTAGATCTTCTATACTGGAGGTGAAGACGCTATTACTGCTGCAGAATAGCGCATTGTTTGAAAGTGAATTTCAAGCCTCTACCGAGGGTCTAATTGTCTCCCTGATTTTGTAAATGAAAATGTCAAAGGGTCTAATTATTAACACCTATGAGTCAGAGATTCTAATTACTAAATATGTGAATCAAAGAAATCCTGGGAGAAAGATGTCTGGATAGGGCAGAATTGTACCAGGCCCCAGCTGCTGTGTGAGGGAAGGAGAATATGGTAAAATAATGGGGAGATGCACTGGATGGAGCTCCTACATCCTTCAGCAGTGATCATCTCACCTAGTGTTGTTGCTGGACCTCCAGTTGGCTGGTAGAATCAGGAGGCTGTCTGCTGTCTTTAATTGGCCAACAGATATCCAATAAGGAAACCAGGGTAATCACTGGCAAGTGCTGGGTGGAAAATTCATTTATTGCTCCAATGGGTCCAAATGTTCATAGTAAAATTCAGCCCTGACAGTAAGAGGCATGCAGTGGGCTAAAATTTTGGTTAAGCCCTTGATGTCCATGGCAATCACATGCGCAATTATTTGATACAGGCAGCACATAAATTTTGGGCTCTATGCATCTCAGTGATTACCATGTAAGCAAGTGCAAATAGATTGTTAAATGGCTGCATGCTCAGTTGGCTGTCCAAGTTCACATATGGTTAGTACACTTTATGGCTATACTGCATTTATTAAAGGCAGCTTGTTTGACATACAAGGAAGATACGTTCAGACAATAGGAGATGGTGAAACTATAAGTGAAAGTGCTTGAGGGAAAGAAAGAATCTGGAGTAACAACAGACCAGAGAGAATTCATGGCTTCTCTGATGTAGCACCAACAGTTTAATTCAAGAGTTAGAAAAGAGAAGAAAAGCCATGTTTCTGCCAGGGTGAAGCCTTCAAGAACTGATTTATTGTTTGTTGTGTTTGCAAAGATGAAGGAGCCTGATTACCGATTCAGTGGGAACCATCTCCTCTGTGTTATGTTCCTGCGGAGATGACATGAGGTAAAAGAAATCAGTTCTGGATGAAAGACATGTTTGAGTTTTCCACATCCAGAAATGCACAAAAAAAGGTGTTAAAAAAAAACAACTGCTGTGTGTGTGTGTGTGTGTGTGTGTGTGTGTGTGTGTGTGTGTGTGTGTGTGTGTGTGTGTGTGTTTGTGTGTGTGTGTATACACATGCACGCACACAAGTGTGTGATGTTGTGGCTCTATGAGGCTGCGCAAGTCAAGGTTGAAGAATATTTTCTGTGCACCATTAGTTTGCAGGTAAAGGAAAAAATCCCTCTCTTGTTGATTGTCTAAAGCAAGCCACAAATCAGTAAAACTCCTCTTGTAAAGCGAACTCCCTTTGGTTAACCGGTAGAATCAAGAACTCCAGGCCAATTGCTCAAATGCAGAGGTCAGTGCTATTGGAACTACCCTAGGTTAATAGCTGCAGCATTTCACTATCTATTCTCCATAGACAAACCAGGGTCTGAATTGTATATCTTGTTTTCTAACTGTTGGTGTGTTATTCACTTTTTATTTCTAATGTGTGTATACTTTATTACATTTCCTCACATTTTAGTAACTAATAAGCTCGGTCTTGCTTCAACCCAGAAAGACTGAATAGGCTGGCTCCTGTTAAAATAACTGCAGTGGAACTGGGAAAAACATTCATGAGTGAAGAGGTCCTTTGTGATAAGTTAAACTTGTTGCGAACACTGAGTCAAGGGGTAGTAGAATTAAGGGAGGGGAGACAGTTACTTCCTGCTCAGATGGAAGTATGATAATTCAGAGTTTCTACCTAAAATCACAGGAAATTAAAGACCGTCACCCAGAGACCCATTATAACACTAGGGAGAAAATATAGAAGGAATAAGAAAATTGAGTACTGATGTTGAGGAAAAACTGTGCAATTTTCCTCTCAAATCTTAAATGGTGACTTCAAATCACACCGTTGAGCACCAAATACCTTATTTCCATGCATTAGCATCTGCTATAATTGCAGATGATGGTACAGCTGGATGAGCCAGATCCCAGAATGAAATCTGCTTTGATAGATTATATGTTGTTTCGATTTTAATTAATGTGACGGTCATTCGCTGAAAAATAGTCACACTAG
The DNA here is from genome assembly GCF_030684315.1 of Stegostoma tigrinum. NCBI lineage: Eukaryota > Metazoa > Chordata > Chondrichthyes > Orectolobiformes > Stegostomatidae > Stegostoma > Stegostoma tigrinum. The sequence continues at coordinate 36,505,751 of NC_081367.1, read as the reverse complement.
GCTGCAGTTTATTTAACAACAGACACAAGTTAAATATACAAAAACGGTACATCGGCATTTCCCACCTCCCTCCTCCTCGGACGAGAAAAATAAAGAAAAGTCTGTGCGAGGAGGACGACTGGCAAAGTAAAGGTATACAAGGGGGCAGCCATTAAGAGAGTAGAACAGAAACAAAGTTGTGGAAAAGCTCAGCAAGTCCGGCAGCATCTGTAAAGGAAAAAACAGAGATAATGGGAACTGCAGATGCTGGAGAATCCAAGATAACAAAGTGTGGAGCTGGATGAACACAACAGGCCAAGCAGCATCTCAGGAGCACAAAAGCTGACGTTTCGGGCAAACACCTTTCATCAGAGAGGGGAATGGGGTGAGGGTTCTGGAATAAATAGGGAGAGAGGGGGAGGTGGACCGAAGATGGAGAGAAAAGAAGATAGGTGGAGAGGAGAGTGTAGGTGAGGAGGTAGGGAGGGGATAGGTCAGCCCAGGGAAGACGGACAGGTCAAGGAGGTGGGATGAAGTTAGTAGGTAGGAAATGGAGGTGCGGCTTGAGGTGGGAGGGGGGGATGGGTGAGAGGAAGAACAGGTTAGGGAGGCAGAGACAGGTTGGGCTGGTTTTGGGATGCAGTGGGTAGAGGGGATGAGCTGGGCTGGTTGTGTGATGCTGTGGGGGTAGGGGACGAACTGGGCTGGTTTTGGGATGCGGTGGGGGAAGGGGAGATTTTGAAGCTGGTGAAGTCCACATTGATACCATTGGGCTGCAGGGTTCCCAAGCGGAATATGTGTTGCTGTTCCTGCAACCTTCGGGTGGCATCATTGTGTCACTGCAGGAGGCCCATGATGGACATGTCATATAAAGAATGGGAGGGGGAGTTGAAATGGTTCGCGACTGGGACATGCAGTTGTTTATTGCGAGCTGAGTGGAGGTGTTCTGTAAAGTGGTCCCCAAGCCTCCGCTTGGTTTCCCCAATGTAGAGGAAGCCACACCGGGTACAATGGATACAGTATACCACATTGGCAGATGTGCAGGTGAACCTCTGATTAATATGGAAAGTCATCTTGGGGCCTGGGATAGGGGTGAGGGAGGAGGTGTGGGGGCAAGTGTAGCACTTCCTGTGGTTACAGGGGAAGGTGCCGGGTGTGGTGGGTTTAGAGGGCAGTGTGGAGCGAACAAGGGAGTCACGGAGAGAGTGGTCTCTCTGGAAAGCAGACAAGGCTGGGGATGGAAAAATGTCTTGGGTGGTGGGGTCGGATTGTAGATGGCGGAAGTGTCGGAGGATGATGCATTGTATCCGGAGGTTGGTGGGGTGGTGTGTGAGAACGAGGGGGATCCTCTTTGGGCGGTTGTGGCGGGGGCGGGGTGTGAGGGATGTGTTGCGGGAAATGCGGGAGATGAGGTCAAGGGCGTTCTCGACCACCGTGGGGGGAAGGTTGCGGTCCTTGAAGAACTTGGACATCTGGGATGTGCGGGAGTGGAATGCCTCATCGTGGGAGCAGATGCGGCGGCGGCGGCGGAATTGGGAATAGGGGATGGAATTTTTGCAGGAGGGTGGGTGGGAGGAGGTGTATTCTAGGTAGCTGTGGGAGTCAGTGGGCTTGAAATGGACATCAGTTACAAGCTGGTTGCCTGAGATGGAGACTGAGAGGTCCAGGAAGGTGAGGGATGTGTTGGAGATTGCCCAGGTGAACTTGAACAGTTAACGTTTTGGGTCTGGTGACCCTTCCTCAGAAGGGTTTTTGTTTTTATTCCTGATTTACAGCATCCACAGTTCTTTTGATTTTTAGTAAGAGAGTGGGCCAGTGTTAGAGTTGAAGTGCTGAGGACTTTGCTCAAAAGGCGTTGGTCTGAGGAAGCTGAGCAGAGGTATAGGTAAAGGCTCTTCAACTCTACTTTCTTTCAGTCTAGACTGAAGGCAGTTTGGGCGGTGGCATGCTCCTCCTGCAGGATGTGGGAGATGAGCAAGACTTCCAGTGTGCCTGTTGTCTACACCTGTGGAAAGTGCACCCAGCTGCAGCTCCTGGCAGAATGTGTTCGGGAATGGGAGCTGGAGCTGGATGCACTCAGGATCATCTAGGGTGCAGAGAACCTCATTGATAAGAGCTGTAGTGAAGTGGTCACTCCTAAGGTGCAGGTAGCTGGGTGACCACCAGAAGAAGTAAACAGGCAGGGTTGCCCGGCGGCCATTTTCCTCGATAACAGGTATACCACTTTGGACACTATTGCAGGGAACTGCTAGAAGCAGCAGTTAGGCCAGTGGCACTGTGACCGGCTCTGAGGCTCAGAGGGAAAAGGTGCAGTCAGGCAAAGTGGTACTAGTAGGAGACTCAGTTGTGAGGAAGACAGACAGAAGATTCTATGGTCGCAGAGGAGACACCAGGATGGTGTGTTGTTTTCCGGATGCCTGGGTCGAAGATGTCTCTGAGCGGTTGCAGAACATTCTGGAGGGGGAGGGTGAACAGCTACAGGCCATTATGCACATTGTTGAAAATGACATGGGTAGACAGAGGGATGGGGTCCTGTGAAATGAGTATCGGGAGTTAGGAAAGAAGTTAAAAAGCAGGACTTCAAGGATAGTGATCTCTGGATATCTCCCAGTGCCACATGCCAGTTAGGTTAGAAATAGAAAGATCGGCCAGATGAATGTGTGGCTGAGGACCTGGTGCAGGCGGAGGAGTTTTAAGTTTTTGGATCATTGAGTCTTTTCTGGGATAGAGGGGACCTGTACAAGAGGGATGGGCTGCACTTGAACCCAAAGGAGCCCAAATCCTTGCGGGGAGATATGCTAGTTTACCAGGGAGGGTTTAAACTGGTTTGACTGGGGGCTGGGACTCTGTATAAGAGAGTGCCCATCGAGAAGTCAGAGGAAAATACATTAGCCATTGAGAACAAGTTTACAATTCAGGATAGCCAGGGATTCAGTAAAGGGAGGGAAGAGACTTTTGGTTTAAAGTGCATTTGTTTTAACACACGAGCCCCGACTGGTAAGGCAGATGAGCTCAGAGCATGGATTGGCTCTGAGGACTAGAATGTTATAGTCATAACAGAAACATGGCTGAGAGAAGGGCAGGACTGGCGGCTCAATGTTCCAGGATACAGAAGCTACAGGCATGACGGAAGTACAGGTAAGCAAGGAGGGGAAGTTGACCTTTAGAGAAGGGAGGACATAACAACAGTGCTGAGAGAGGATATTCTTAAGAGATCATCAAATGAGGCCATAAGGTTAGAATGAAGAAACAAGAAGGGGATGATCACTTTGTTGCGACTGTATTATAGACTCCCAAATATCCAGTGGGTACTAGAGGAGCAGATGTGTAGAGAGATTGCAGATACCTGAAGGATTAATAGAGTAGTATTGATTGGAGATTTTAATTTCCCCCGTATTGATTGGGCGACCTAGAGTGTAAAAGGTCCAGATGGGTTGGGATTTGTGAAATGTGTCCAAGAAAGTTTCCTAAATTAATATGTAGAGGGTCCTACTCAGGAGGATGCCGTACTTGACCTCCTCTTAAGAAACGAGGTCGGGGAATTGATTGAAGTGTTAGTCGGAGAGCACTTTGGGTCTAGTGATCATAACTCTCTTAATTTTAACATAGTTATGGAGAAACATAGGACAGATTCGCAGGTTAAGGTGCTGAATGGAGCAGGGCCAATTCTGGGGCCATTCGGCAGGACCGAGCAGCAGTCAATGGGGTGAGTCCGTTTGAAGAAGAAGGAATGACTAGCAAATGGGAGACTTTTAAAAGTTTGATATCAAGAATCCAGGGACAATATGTCCCTTGTTAGGCGAATGGAAAAGCTGGCAGGTTTAGGAATCTCTGGCTAATGAAAGATATTGAGGCTCTGGTCAGGAACAAGAAGAAGGCATACATTGGGTTTAAGCTATTAGGCTGAAGTGAATCCTTAGATGACTATAAAAAATGTAAGAGTGCACTTAAGAGGGAAATCTGAAGCGCAAAAAGAGGGTTTGATTTGAATGTGGCAGATAAAGTTAAATATAATCCCAAGAGGTTCTATAGCTATGTTAAGAGTAAAAGGGTGGCAAGGGAGAGAATAGGTCCCCTTAAAGGTTAGCATGACCATCAATATACGGAGCCAAGGGAGATTTTTGTTGAATATTTCTCCTCAGTGTTTATTGGGAAGAGAATCATGGATGCTAAGGAAATAAGGGAAACAAGTGGGGATGTTTTGGACCACATTTCGGGTCAGGTGACCCTTCTTCTGAGGACCTTCCTCATTGGACCTGAAACGTTAACTCTGTTTTCCCCTTCACTGATTCTGTCAGATCTGCTGAGCTTTTCCAGCAACTTTGTTTTTGTGTCAGTGATAGGCAAGTTATTGGAGAGGATACTGAGGGACGGGAGCAACCAACATATGGATATTCAAAGTTTGATTAGGGATAGTCGGCATGGATTTATGCACAAGAAGTCACGTCTCACAAATTTTTTAAGTTTTTCGAAGAGGAGACTAAGACAATAGATGAGATTTGGCAGTGGATGTGGCCTGTATGGACTTTCGTAAGGCCTTTGACAAGGTCCTGCATGGCAGGCTAGTCATGAAAGTTAGATCACATGGGACCCAGGGAGTTAATTAGATTCAACTAATTGGCTCGAATGGCAGGAAGCAGAGGGTGATGGTTGAAGGTTGTTTCTCGGAATGGAGGCCTGTGAATTGTGTGTGCCACAGGGGCCGGTGCTGGGACCTTTGTTATTTGTTATTTACATAAATGATCTGGATGTGAATTTACGAGGCATGATTAGTAAGTGTGCGGATGATACAAAATTTGGAGGTATCATTGACAGCAAGGAAGGCTAATAAAATTACAGTGGGATCTTGATCAGATGGGGAAGTGGCTGAGGATTGCCAAACCTAATTCCATACAGATAAGTGTGAGGTGTTGCACTTTGGAAAATCAAAACAAGGTAGGACTTGTACAGTAATTGAGGTTGGTTGGCTCGCCGAGCTGGTTCGTTAGTCTGCGGAACAACAAGTCAGCTCAGCGAGCCAACCAACCTCAACAGCCACAACCCGAGCTACAGATCTACTCCAAAATATTAGAGACTTGTGCACTAAGTGGTAATGTGCTTAGGAGAATTGTAGAACAGAGGGACCCAGGAGTACAAGTGCATAGTTTGTTGTAAGTGGCATCACAGGTAGACAGGGTAATAAAGAAGGCATTTAGCATGCTGACCTTCATCAGTCGAGGCATTGAGTACAGGAGTTTGGATGTTATGTTGCAGATGTATAAGTCGTTGGTGAGGCTGTGCTTTGAGTATTTTGTACAGTTTTGGCCACCCTCTTATAGGAAAGACATAGTCAAACTAGAAAGTGTGCAAACAAGATTTATAAGGATATTGACAGGACTAGCAAGCCTGAATTATAGGGAAAAGTTGGCCAGGATAGGACTTCATTTCTTGGAACATAGGAGAATGAGGGGTGACCTTATTGAGGTGTATAATATCATGAGGGGCATAGATAGGTTGAATGCATACAGTCTTTTTCCCAGGAATGGGAAATTGAAAACTAAAAGGCACAGGTTTAAGGTGAGAAGGGCATGATTTAAGAAGGACCTGAGGGGCAATTTCTTCACGCAGACAGTGGTGTGTATATGGAATGGGCTGCTAGAGAAAGTGGTTAAGACAGGTACAATAGCAACACTCAAAAATACATTTGGATAGGTACATGGATGGGAAGGGTTTGGGGAATGTGGCCCAAATGCACACAATTGGAACTAGATGAGTTGGTGCCATGGTCAGCATGGACTGGTATGGGCTGAAGGGCCTGTTTCCATGCTGAATAATTCTATGACAAAAACAAAAAAAACCTACATATACAACAGAATTAGAAAGAAAATTTTTAAAAACCCAGAAAAAAACAAAGTTGCAATCTCTTCTTCCAGACAAATGACCCTTCTATATATATTGTCTGTAAGTTCAATGTAGCTGATTCTCCCTAGTTCCTTCCAATGAAGTCTATAAAGTCTGTTCATTCACAGAAGTGGGAGCTTAGACTTTCGCAGATCTTTAATAGCTTACAGATTACTAACCAAACCCTCCTGGTCTGGTGGTTGCAAAGCTACACTTTTCTACTGAGATAACTTGACTTTCCCTAAACGCATATATTCACATAGTCCCTGTTCTGAGCACTGGTATGGTTTCTTGCATTCATGTATTCTAAGATGTATCTTTAATTTATCATTCTTATTATTTGTTAAAAGCTTTGTCACAATAGGGACATTTGTAGGGTCATTAGCCCGCATGACTTCAAATGTGCACAGGCAACGTTCCATTGCTGGCAAATTTATGGCCATAATATTGACAAATCCTCTCCTCCTCTTTTGTTCTTTCATGACTTTTAAACACAAAGTGGCGTTACAAAGCTTTTTTCACATTAATAACTTTTGTTGGTTTGTTTGCTGTTGTGTATCTGGATTTGTCTCTGCAGGGAGGTAGGATTCCAAAATTCAGCCTTACACATTCACATTAGAATAGTGTCTCTTCTGAGTGTGTCCTTTTGAAGGTCTTGCATACATTTCTGTAGGTAAATCCTTTCCTGCAAGATTTACCTTCATAACATTTGTCCTCTCAATGGATAATTTTATTTCCAATCCCGATGTTTGCAGATATCTATTTTTTTGCCATACTCTGTAAGAGGATCTGCTGATTTATTTTTGTGATGGTATAATCTCGCTATACCTCACTCGGAAATCTTCTATGCTTTAAAATGTTGAAATCTTAATTCAGTGTCCTGCATATATTTGCAAAACTGTTTTACTTTAAGCGTGGATTGTATTTTCTTCCTTAATCTGGAAGTAGCATTCTGACTCAATGCGTCTTTCTGCTGTTTGGGCACTGTTTTGATATTGATGTGATGATCATGGGTACATGTTGTTGACACTGTTGATATCTCCTTGTCCAAATAGCTTGAGCTTGTTGGGCAAGCTGCGACCCTATCTGAACCGGTGCACAGTTGTCTAACCTCCTTTGAGTCTAACATGGCAGATTAGATATGGATAGGGAAGGCTGTGGCCATTTACAAGTTTGTATCATCATCCTCATCGCTTAACATATGAAGAACATTTTGAGGACTCTGGGACTATACTCATTGGAATTTAGAAGAATTAAGGGGGATCTAACTGAAACTTTCAGAATACTGAATGGCTTGGACACAATGGATGTTGGGAAGATGCTTCCATTGGTAGGAGAGTCTTGGACCTGAGGGCACAGCCTTAGAGTAAGGGGAAGACCTTTTAGAATGGAGGTAAGGAGAAACTTCTTCAGCCAGAGAGTGGTGAATCTATGAAATTTACTGCCACAGAAGGCTGTTAAGGCCAGGCCATTGAGCACATTTAAGACTGAGATAGTTAGGTTCTTGATTATCAAGGGTTATGGGGAGAAAGCAGGTGAATGGGGTTGAGGAACTCATCAGCCATGATTGATTGGCGGAGCAGAGTCGATGGGCTGAATGGTCTAATTTCTGCTCCTATGTCTTATGGTCTAATGGAGATGTTCCCTGATTCATGCAATTGAAGTATTTTCTTTTAATTGCATATGAATTAGGTCATTGGTTAATGTACCAAATTTACTCTTAGAAATGAATCGCCATAATACTACCCTATAGTGCTCAATGGGTTCACCATTTCTCTGGGACCTCTGATGGAAGATAGAGGTCCATATATCCTCATAGGAAGATCGTAGTTGCAGAATAGGCAGACCTTACATGTCAGAATCATGCAGTTGTCCTGATGCAACTAATTCTGAGAGAATCATCCTTATTAATCCACATCAAAACTTTCAGAAGCTGGTCCTGTCTTTTAGATCAGGTGAGCTCTACAGGCATTTTAAAGAAGAGTCTTGGAACTTTTAAACGTATTCTCTTTAAAACAGAAGTCCTAGTTATTAAATCAGTCAATGGAATGACAGATTAATAGCCCTTTAAAGTTTGAGAAGATTTGTATCTTGGGTTGTGGCTGAATTTGTAGACATGCTCACCAAGCCGATTGGTTTGGATGCAAACATTTCAACAGCCTGCTAAGTGACATTGTCAGTGCTTCTCCAGTGAAGCAGTGGTGTTCTGACGCACTAGTTATTTATATGCCTCGATTTTTTGGGGTGTTCAGTACCACTTCCAGTTCTGTTTCTCATTCTATGTCTGCTGGTCTGTGACAGTGTTTCCATTTCCTCATCAGGACACCACTTTTAATGTAATAGCTTTCTGAAACTCCTTCAGCCTTGGCGTGTGTGTGAGCTGCCTGTGCCAACTTATTTAACTCTTGATCTGCATCCTGAGCTTCAATTAATGAAGACATGTCAAATATTTCTTTTGAATTATTTTCATTCTTAAATAGAGTTTCAGGTACCTTAAAATCTGTATGTGTTATTACTGTGATTTCTGGTAATGAGTTTTGTTTAGCAATTGCTCTACGTTAGCCACTAAACACTATTCCTACAAGTACAGTGCCTCTTTACACTCAGTCAGACTTTCTGTGAAGCTACAACTTGCACTCCTGTTAAACAAGTCCCCAGGAGCAAATCATCTCTGTCTACAGGTAATTTCTTAACTGTTCCTGACTACCACTAGTTCAGGTAACACATCATAGCTCATTTGAATTTAGTATTAATTGAACCAGGATGCACACTCCACCAAACCCATTTGCCAACAATTTGAGCTCCAGGAGTGAAAACTAAGTCCTTCTCCATGCAAAGAGTTTGAGTAGCCCCTGTATCCCTTGGTACTGTTGTGGATTTGGCTGCCACATTTGAAGAAATAGTGGTTATCATCCCTTAAGAAAAAAAGTTATATATCTTGTCTATCCGACATACATCTTCTGCTCTTGCAGCAGTGTTTTCTGCAGTCACTCACATGTAGATACAGCAGCGACTTGCTCTGTGGCACCTTCTTTTTGAATTCTGTTTTTTACACTCACTCTTATGATCTCCAGTAAGCCCAAGGGTATTCCTCACAACTTGCAGCGTTCCGAACAAATGTGTCCAACTTTGTTACAGTGTAAACACTTTTGCAGGAAATTCTTTGCAACTTCCAGTGCTGCTACTTATTTGCAGTACAGAATCTGCCATTTCTTTTCTTTTTATCATGTACTAATATTGCAACCAAATCCTCATTGTCTCTATTTCACAGTAATCCCAGATGACCCCCTAATCTCTTGTTATAACCCATTTAGGAAAGCGCAGTGATTCTCAAATCCCACTACACCTGAGCATTTAATTTAATGATTTAATCAAAGCCTGCAAAGTCCCCAATTTTCCCAACTGTCAGAATCAATTAGCAGAAAGTAGGCTCCTCTACTTAACTAAAACTACTGTTTATTTCAAATAAATACATTCTAATCACAAATAAACAGCTATGAAAACTCAACTTGTAACCCTACATGTTAAACTCTAGCCCACGTTTAAACCCACTTCATGACACCAAGAAACAAAAAGATATTGATTTTATGGTGAAGGGGAAGTAAACGGGGAGCCACAGTTCAGCAGCACAAGTGTGTCGGGTCTGCTGAGGTTATCCTTTTGGTTTTGCTAGGAAATGTTGTTCTTCAGTCTTGTTTCCAGGTTTTCTCACATTTCTCACTTCTTCACAAGAGGCACTGAATAAGTGATACCTAAGCAGCTTAATGTCCTAATTCCTAGTTAAAGGCAGCAGCAGCAACCGGAGGGAGAAAATGATTGGTTTTATTGAGCTTCAGATAATTCACTGCAGGGAAAGAGAGACACAATCTAACCCATTTAGAATGGGTTATATTGTTAACACCCATTAGTTGTTGAGCTGCCCAGGAATTAATCAGACAGTTGTCTTTAGTACCCACGACTAGTTACATTTGCACAAACCAATCAGCTACTTGTTGTCAGCCAAATTTCACTCTGCTGGACCATCTACAACAGCTTCCTCCGCTACTTAAACAAAACAGCACTAAAAACGTCACGCACAGTGCTTTTCAATAATTTGTTTTCAAAAATGCAGCAATTCCCTCCACAAATCTTTATTTTAATACAGTCCTTTTTTCATCTTAGTCTACAATAAAAAATACAAAATTAAATGATATGCTCTTTACCATTTCAACAAGATGCATCCAATGCGTATTTTTATGTGCAGAATGCCCAGTTTAATAGTGCAATGTAAATGCATGTGATTGCAGAATCTTGTTAATTAAATTGAAACATGACCTTATTACTCTGACAATTTTGTGTTAGCTGCAGACTATAAAAAGGATACTGATAATAAATAAATTGAGCCCTGATGACATGTTACATGAGTGATAATCATGAGGACTCTGGGATCCTCTGACTGTAAGGCTTTATGTGATAATGAGGTTTGGTGCGGCTTGATGCTCTGGTTCACTAATTACTTCATACAGCTGGGACTATAAAATTGAATGCTATTCTGTTAATGATGAATGATAGTTGATTTTTTTCTCTCATCTCTTGACTGCTTCAACTATGCCTAAATTTTATCTATTTCTAAATGCTGAAAATAGATAAGCCCTGAGACTTAAAAAAATCAATTGACTGGAGATGTCAAAGCCTTCACCTTGACACTAAAATTGCCAAGTTCCATCTCTGTAATATTTCCAGACTCCACTCTTTCCTCAGCTCATCTGTTACTTAAAATAATCCATGCATTTGCTATCTTGATTATGCTTAATTGCATCTGGCTGCTGTCCCATGCTCTACTCTCTGCAAACTTGGAGTCATCCAAATTCTGCTACTTGTGTCTCTCACCTTTCACCTGTTGTCCTGTGTTTGTTGACCTACATTGACCCCCTGCTAAGTAATGTAATAATTTGAAATCCCATCTTTCAAGTTTCTCCACAGCCACATCCCTTCCTAACTCTGTAATCACTTACAGTGCTACGTCTCTAAAAGCTCTTTGAACGCTTCTTTATCTGACCTCTTTAACATGCACAATTTCATTTGCTCAACCATTGGCAGCCATACTTGCAGCTGTCAACATCCTCAGCTCCTAAATTTGCTCTTTAAACTTACTGTCACTTTGCTTCTCTTTCATCATTTAAGATGTTTCAGAAAATCTACTCTTTTCATACAAGTTTTTGGTCATTTGCCCTCCTATCAACTCCACCTGGATTTTTAAAATCGAATTTCTTTGCTAATGCTTTTGAGAGATATTGGGATATTTTACAATGTTAAAAGCACTGTATAAATACAAAAAAAAGCAGAAAGTGCTGGAGAAACTCAATCAGGTTGGCAGCATCTGTAGAGAGAAGCGTAGATTTAACATCTCGAGTCCAGTGACCCTTTATCAGAACTGAAAATTTTATTTACTGCTGCATAAATTCAAGTTGTCATCATTGTTAAGTACCAACTTCTTGCATTATTGAATTATGCAGAATACAAGCAACTTATGTGGTCTTTAGCTGACTATAAATAATTTATTTTTCATTGTGCTGTGGACCATCAGCAAAAATATAATTTTATCTCTGAGGTGGTGAGAGTTTTATGATTGAAGTGAATAATCATTTTTGTCAGCAGTACACACATGCTTTGCATGAATACATTACACTAACTGATTATTTAAATAGTTTATGAGGTAGAAATAACCAAGAACTTTGGATTGCAGATTTTTATTTTGTATGTGTTCCTGCAAAGAGGCATAATGGTTACTCACTTCCCAAATTAATGGACGTCAACTCATAGAGCGGTATGTGTAATGAAGTGGAGCAGGCACTGGGGAGTACTCCCTGTGAAACTTTAGATCTTGACAATCCTTTTTTTAAAATTTATACTTCTATTGTCACAGAACCAGAAATTTAAATCATATTGTGGCAGCTAATTAAAATACCATTTACGAAACAAAGGGGACTTTCAAAATGCTGATGCACAACTTTGATTTTCATAGAAAGCTGACATTGGCACTATAGCCGCAAGATGGGATTTCAGTGTTGCTCACGTGATTGATCATAAAAGTTAGTTTCGTGATCTCAAATTCATCTTCACATTGGTCAACTATCAGCCAATGCCTTAATGGCCTGTTCTGAACATTTCACAACATGTAGCCTTAAAAATATTTTAATGTTGAAAATGGAGCTGTTTGTTGGCTATAAATTATTAATGAAGACTGTTCTCCCTGTTTTCAGTGAAGGAGAAATTTCACTGTATTGGGACATATATTCAAAGTTTTTGCAAGGATTTGTAGCTTGGGTTGTGGGTGAGGCTGCTGGCTTGCTCGTTGAGCTGGACTCGAGATGTTAAATCTACGTTTCTCTCTACAGATGCTGTTTTTGTTTACATATTTTGTCACTATGCTAGATAACATCATCAGTGAGGCCTCTGATGAAATGATGTTATCTACTCTGCTTGGAACTTATACTGTCCGGTTTATTATGCTGAGTCATGTCATTTCTGGCTTTGATCTGTATGGGTTTGTATATGGGTTCCAATTCTATACATTTGTGATTGCATTATGAGTTGAGCAGAATTCTTCTAGGAATTCCTGAGCATGTCTCTGTTTGGCTTGAGCTGCTATGGTTACATTGTCCCAGTTAAACTGATGGCCTTCATTGTCCAAATGTCCTGATATTAGGGAAATTTCCTCGTGTCGTTACGCTGCTAGCCAATGTTCGCATATTCTGATGGTTAGTTTCCTTCCTGTCTGTCCGATGTAATGTTTGTGGCAGTCCTTGCATGGTATTTTATAAACTATGCTGGTTCTGCATGTTGAGGGTATGGGGTCCATAAGACCATAAGACCATAAGACATAGGAGTGGAAGTAATGCCATTCGGCCCATCAAGTCCACTCCGCCATTTAAATCATGGCTGATGGGCATTTCAACTCCACTTCCCTGCACTCTCCCCGTAGCCCTTGATTCCTTGTGAGATCAAGAATTTGTCGATCTCTGCCTTGAAGGCATCCAATGTCCCGGCCTCCACTGCACTCCGTGGCAATGAATTCCACAAGCCCACCACTCTCTAGCTGAAGAAATGTCTCCTCATTTCCGTTTTAAATTTAACCCCTCTAATTTTAAGGCTGTGCCCACGGGTCCTAGTCTCCCCGCCTAACGGAAACAACTTCCTAGTGTCCACCCCTTCTAAGCCATACATTATCCTGTAAGTTTGTATTAGATCTCCCCTCAACCTTCTAAACTCTAATGAGTACAATCCCAGGATCCTTACCTTTTCATCATACATTAAACCTACCATTTCAGGGATCATCCATGTGAATCTCTGCTGGACATGCTCCAGGGCTAGTATCTCCTTCCTGAAGTGTGGGGCCCAAAATTGGACACAGTATTCTAAATGGGGCCTAACTAGAGCTTTATAAAGCCTCTGAAGCACATCACTGCTTTTATATTCCAACCCTCTTGAGATAAACGACAACATTACATTTGCTTTCTTAATCACAGGCTCTACCTGCAAGTTAACCTTTAGAGAATCCTGGACCAACCCTCCCAGACCCCTTTAATCCTTGTGAGTGTTTGTCATGGAGTGGCTGTGGGCTCGTGTGCTACCATGATTCCTAGTGGTTGTAGGAGTTCATAGTCGGTTCTGATATGTTCCTAATGTAGGGCAGTGTGGGTGTACTGTGTCCTCTTGGTGTTGTCTATTTAGTTGACATCTACAGATGAAGTTGAGGTGATATCCATTCACAGTAGAGATTTCGTATAGGTGCTCTTTCTCTTTCCTGTGTAGTTCTGGTGTGTTGCAGTGAGTGGTGTCCCATTTAAATAGTGCCCAAATATAGCTTCATTTGTGGACATGGGGTGGTTGCTATGGAAGTTGAGGATTTGGTCAGTGTGGGTTGCTTTCCTGTATACTGAGGTTTGGAACTCTCCATTGGTTGTCCATTCAACCCTGATGCGCAGAAGCAGAAGCTGATTTTTGTTTTCTTCTTCTCTTGTGAATTTGAACCCGACAAGTACATTGTTGATGAGTGCTGGATCTCTTCTAGTTAGGTGTGTTTATTTTTCTATGTAGACAGAAAGCCTGTGCCTGCTTTGGACAGATGTGAGACGATAAATGGGTTATTAAAAGGTGGTTATAATACTGTTAACCAAACAGGAAAAAAAATAGTGATAACGGGAACTGCAGATGCTGGAGAATCCAAGATAATAAAGTGTGAAGCTGGATGAACACAGCAGGCCCAGCAGCATCTCAGGAGCACAAAAGCTGACGTTTCGGGCCTAGACCCTTTTGGGTACTGAGTACTTCCTGGTTCATTCCCACTGACTATCGTTGCATCAGCCAGTTTTCAGAATTGGCCAAAGTGCCAAACAGGTACAGACACTAGAAGCTTACAAATTCCTCTGAATCAGCATCCTATGGGCAATTCCATTTTAATCTTTCTATCAGAGCTACTGAAAACCGTGGTGTCTGTTGTTCAGCTATTTGAATTACCAGAAGAATTTTCAGCTTCCAGATTGTATCTATCTCACATATTTTTGCCTTTCTTGCTTTGAGTAATGTTTTCTACATTTCGTGGATGGTATAATCCTTGGTTTCGTTTGAACGGTGGAAGATGAACTGCAATCCCAAATTGACAACAAAAAAAATCTGCCTGAAATCTCCCTGAGAACAAGAAACATTGGTCCCCTTACGGCTTGCCAAGAACCTGAGCCATCTCATGTACATGTATGTGTCTATTCATGTAGGTATATTCTACTCCAAATATCGCCATTAGTGTATTGGACAGGACATCACTGATTTTTGATTGCTGATTTTTTTTACTGTATATTGATTCCTTTTGTATTTTGTATTTCAGTCAGAATGCGCTGTCAGTTCAATACTTCTTAATATCCTGCCTTACACAAGGGCACGTATCCATTCCCAGCGCCACTGAGCAAACTTGTTCTGTTTTTCCCAAATGCACAATTCCTTGACCCATTCTCACAACAGTACTTCTCCTAATTATCTTACCTCCCACCAAGGTATTTTCCCACTTCAGCCTCTCTTAAGATCTTTTCTATTTCTCACTCCCAAAATTTTTTCCCTATTTTCTCCCTGTACTTTTCCAGGTTTTATAACCACCGTGCTGTTATAGATTCACCCTATCCAATGCTCTCACTTACTTTCTACTTCTCTCTCTCTTTCTTCTCCATTCTCTGTAGAGCGCTTCTCCATCACCTTCTATTCCATCCTGGCCTCTTCTCACCCATTTCCTCTCCTTTCTCAATCCCTCATCATTCTTCTTTTTCTTCTTCTACCTTGCAGAAAGCTGCATGGACCAAACAGAAACTAAAGTGTGCCACAGGCTATCCCGTAGAAGCAGTGCTGGGTCACTGGATGTGATGTTATGTAAGCTAATTTCTTACCCAGAATATTGCGATGAAAGGTGTATATTTATATACATGTATATAATTTTGTGTGTGTGGATTTCAAAGTATTGGTGTATCAATTTTGATTACTTTTGTGGAGGGTTTTCTTATTAACAAAAAAAAGCCAAGGTTTTTGTTCAGCCAAGCTTAGAGAACACTGCATGAACTGTCATGTCAGCCAGTATTGCTCAGAAGGCATTGTGGCTGTGGACCCCTGTGTTGAACTAATGGAAAATTGTTTATATCATGATGTTTCCCAACAGGCAAATAAATACTGAAGGCCATTTTCCTATTTTCAGTTAAGGAAAATTTGCAACCGCAAGTGAGTATGTACCACCACATTAAATAACTAAACAAAAATAAACACACAACCCACTCAAGCCTGGTTTCAACTATCAGCTAGGATGATAACAATAGCAACTGGGACCACACCCTCCAATGGGTAACAACCCCAGAACCATTAGTTCGAATAACGGAACTGTCATTGATATTAATTTATGAAATGCTTTATGTATTATTTGATCAAACAATAAAGTCCTGTTAAATTATCTTCTTTCATTCATCTTTGTAACCATCAATCGATGTCATAAATTAGATAGGATTGTGCAAATGAGCGTGTCAACGTAAGGCTTACAACATTAAGTGAACAGATAGGATGCTCAAACTCATCATGTGCATTACAAGGCTGAATCTTGAACTACTATACCACTCAACTCATTTCATCCAAACTTTTATATTTCACACATTTCCAACGTAGGCACTCTGTAAAATGAAGTTTCTGCATCTCAACCAACAGCCACCACAATCAGATCTAGTGGTCCTGAAGAAATCTTTGTATTGTTTGCTTGAAGTGACATTGCAAGACTTATTTTGCATGTGAATCTAAGATCTGTTGCAGATGTCAAGACTCTTCACATCAACAGCAACTTGGTTTGGTATGAACTCCTCTGTAGTTACATTGAATTAACTTCACGTGGAAGGGATCCAGTGCTCTTCAGAATGAACTCAGATACCACTTGGGTAATGCTGACACCAAATCAGAACACTTTCTAATCAATAGCAGGAGTTGTCAGCTTGCATAGAAGTCATTGAATGAATGCTAAAGTCAAAGTCCAGATTCAGTTTTTGAGAGCCAAATACACCGCCTTGAACTTAAAAACAAGCAAAACTCCAAGTGTTGATATCATTAATAAATCAACATGCAATGGTTACTTTGTTTGTTTTAAACAGAATCATTTTAAAAAAATATTTAGAATAGTTTTACCAATAATGAAGGAAACTGGACAGGAATTAAGTGATAAGGGTCGAATAGACATATCTTTACCATAAGCCATACTAATTCCCAGTCTAGATAAGTACAAGAAAACAAAAAAGGAAAATTTATCTGTACAATGTGTCTTTTTAATTTTGCCACTCAAATTTGTTACAGAAACATGTATCCATAAAAAAAAGATGTATATATGAGTAAAGCTGAAAATAAATATTTTGATAAATTAGCAGTAAATATGTTGTTATATTGCAAATAGTTAGTTAAAAGATAAATTTAAATGGTACAGGAGTACTCAGTGTGGAACAGGTCCAGGAGAATGTCTCCTGATTCCTGCTCTGTTGCTATGGACGCTGTCTGCTACTGGATACCTCCAAGTCTGGTCTTTTTATTTGACAACATCTAAGACCTGCAATTCTTTATCTTCATTGAATTGTATGACTTCTTCCCATAGCTGATGAACTTGTTGTGACTGAATTCTCACCATCACAGAATGGATATCACAAGGATCCCTGGACTTTTTACACCAATCCCTATCACCCGAAGTCTCAACCAGCAGATTGTTTTAAAATCCCATCTGGTTCAACAATTTTAGAAGGAAATTTGCTGTGCTCACCTAATCTGCCCTTCATGTAAATGCAGATGCATAGTAATGTGGTTGACTCTTACTTCTGTCCTCTGAAATAACCCTGTAGGGCAGTCAGTTCTGTCAAACTGCTGCAGAAAGCTCAGTTCGGAATGAAATCAAATGACCACCTGGCAATCACACAATTGTTACGCTGCAGAATGAAGACATTTGGCCCATTGTGTCTACTCTGGCCCTCTGAGACTTTTCATTTATTGTCAATTTCCTGCATGCAACTCTGTACATTGTTTCTGTTTAAATAATCATTCAATACCCCCTTAAATGCCTCATTTGAATCTGCCTCCACGACATTTCCAGGCAGAGCATTACAAACAAAATGACCCACTGTGTAAGAAAGTATCTCTCTCACCCGGTTTTTGCTTCTTTTGTAAAACATTATAAACCTGTGTTCCCTGATCTTGATTCTTTCATGAGCGGGAACAATTTCTCCCTCTCTAGTCTGTCCAGGCTTGTCGTGATTTTGACAACATTTCAAATCTTCTCTTAGCCTTCCCCTCTTCAAGGAAAACAGTCCCAACTTCTTAAGGTGAGAGGGGAAAAATTTATGGGAGATATGTATGGAAAGTTCTTTACACAGAGGGTGGTGGGTGCCTGGAATGCATCGCAGGCAGGTGGTAGAGGTGGGCACAATAGCATCATTTAATGGGCAGAGAGCAGAGGGATACAGATCATTGGAAAATAAGCGACAGATTTTGCTAGAGTATCTGGATTGGTGCAGGCTTGGAGGGCCAAAGGGCCAGATACTGTGCTGTAATTTTCTTTATTCTTTGTTCTTGTTCTTCTCCAATCTATCCTTGTAATTGAGGTTTCTTATCCCAGGGGCTTATTCATGTCCTTCCTGTAATATGCACCCAGAAATGTACACAATACTCCAGCTGACGTTTAATCAGTGTCTTACATAAATTCAGCATAACCTCTTTGCTCTTCTACTCAGAGATCACAAGGTGTAGAGCTGGATGAACACAGCAGGCCAAGCAGCATCATAGGAGCAGGATAGCTGATGTTTTGGGCCTAGGCCGTTCTTCAGAAGGGTCTAGGCCCAAAACGTCAGCTTTCCTGCTCCTGCGATGCTGCTTGGCCTGCTGTGTTCATCCAGCTTCACACCTTGTTATCTCAGATTCTCCAGCAGCAGCAGTTCCTACTGCTCTTCTACTCTCTGCCTTCTCAACAAAGCCCAGAATGCTGTATATTCTCTCTTCCTGTTCTGCCATCATTAATGACTCAAACACACATACACCCAGTTCTGTCTGTTCCTTCATACCCTTTAGAATAGTACCCTTCATTGTGTGAAGTATCTCTATGCTCTTTGCACTAAAATGTATCGCCTCACACTTTTCTAAATTGAACTTCATCTACTCACCTATCTGTCCATTCCACCAAGTGTCTGCATTCTTTTGGAGCTCCATATTTTTCTCCTCACAGTTTACAATGCTCCCAAGTTTCATATTATTCACAACTTTGAATGGTGCCCAGAAATATCAGAGAAAGTGAGGGTGCCAATAACAACCTCCAGGGAACTCCAACACAAGCTTTTATCTTGACCAAAAAATTCCCATAAACCACCATTCTTTGTTTCTTACTCAGCTAATTTTGTATCCATGTTGCTATTGGCCTTTTTACTCTGAGATATAACCAAAAGTTATTGTGTGGCACTGTATAAAATACCCTTTGGACAACCATGTACATCACATTAACAGCAATGCTCCCTGTTACCTCTTCAATAAATTCCAGCAACTTAGTCAGACATGATTTTCCCTTAAAAAAACCATGCTTATTCTTCCTAAATAATCCACACATTTTCTGTCCTGGATAATTGTTTCTGGCAGTTTCACCACTGCCAAAGCTAAGTTAACAGGCCTATGCAGTAGAGTTCCCCTAGGATTTGTGTAAGAGCATTTCTCTTCCTAATATATATTAATGGCTTACACTTTTGTGTTTGGGCACAATTTCCAAATTGGTCAATGACCAAAAGCTTATTGTGAACTAAGGAGGAGAGTATGAAATAGTCATGCAGCAGCTGAAAGCTCATGCAAAGAAATAAAAAGCAATTCATTTTGGAAGTATTGCACAGCCAGGAAGGACAGATGACTTTGGGAGTGATTCACAGCCTGAGTGAGCATACAGTTTGAGAAATTTGGAAGCAGTGTGGGAATTTGCAGAGATAAGAGTTGCTTTTTGCTTGCTTTTTTTTGGTTCATTGTTTGTAAGGTTTTCTTTAAAACATGACAAATTGAAACCCAAGATCAAGGGCCCAGCATAAACACGTTACATCACAGATAAACTGTAAGTTCATTGGTTAGTGATAGCAACTAATTTTACTATCTATTACAGGTTACTTACAGATTGAAGACAAATATGGGAAATATTTACAGGCTACAAACTAAAAGACGAGTATAATTTTTTTTAGTAATCAAACAAAAAACTGAATAATTAAAATAAAGATGCAGGACCAGGCAATGTGTTGTACGGCATGTTGAGGGTGCTGATGGACTTCACTGTGTTTCATGGTGACCACATCTGTCACAATTATTAGTTGCTTGTTGATCTCTAGCTTAGAGTTGATGAGCTTTTAGATGCCTAAAGGTTGTAGAGTGGACATTGGACCATTGGAAGATAGGGAACAATAGAATGGCAGAGGAACTGAACAGGATTTTGCTTCAATTTTCACAGTAGAACACACCAGCAGCATACCAGAGCTTCAAGAGTGTCAGGGAACAGAGGTGAGAGTAGTGGCCAGTTCTAAGGAGAAGGTTCTGGGAGGTTGAAAGGCCTGAAGGTGGGTAAATCACCTGGACCCCGGAGCTCTGAAGGAGATAGCTAGGGATATTATAGAGGAATTGGAGGCGATATTTCAAGAATCACTGGGGTCAGGGAAGATCCCAGAGAACTGAAAATTGGCTAATGTAACATCATGTTTAAGAAGGAAGGGAGTCGGAAAACAGGAGACTATAGGCCAGTTAGCCTGAACATGGTCTTTGGTAAGATTTCAGAGTCCATTATTAAGGATGAAATTGCGGAGTGCTTGGAGGTGCCTGATAAAATAGGACTGAATCAGCACAGCTTCATCAAGTGCAGGTCATGCCTGACAATTCTGTTAGAATTCTTTGAGGAGGTAACAAGCAAGTTAGACAAAGGACTGCCATAGGATGTGATCTATTTGGATTTCCAGGGGGCCTCTAACAAGGTACACACAGGCTGCCTCAAGAGTCAAGATATGGTGTTGGGGCGAGGTACAGCATGGATAGAGGCTTGGCTGACTGGCAGAATGAAGAGAGTCGGGATAAAGGGGTCTTTTTCAGGATGGCAGCCTGTGGCTAGTGAGATTCCATTGTGGTTCATGTTGGGATCACAACTATTCATGTTATACATGAATGATCTGGACGAAGGAACTGAGGTCATTGTCGTTAAGTTTGCAGATGACACGTAGGTGGAAGGGCAGATAGTGTTGAGGAAGCGTAAGGTTTCTAAAGGACTTGGACAGGCTAGGAGAGCGGACAAAGAAGTGGAAGTTGGAATACAGTGTAGCAAAGTGGGAAGTATAGAGGCCAAATGGGTATTTTCCAAATGGGTAAGGGCTTCAGAAATCTGAAGTACAAAGGAACTTCTCTTAAGGTTAACATGCAGATTCAAATGGCAGGTAGGAAGGAAAATAAAAAGTTGATAGCCATTTCAAGAGGGCTGAAATGAAAGAGCAGGGATGTCCTGCTGAGAGTGTATAAAGCTCTGGTCAGACTGCATTTGGAATATGGTGAGCTCCATATCTGAAGAAGGATGTGTTGGTATTGGAAGGGGTTCAGAGGAGGTTTACAAGAATGATCTTGGGAATGAAGTGCTTGGCTTATGAGAAATGATTGATGACTGTGTTTTTCTAGATGGAGTTTAGAATGATGAGGGAGATCTGATTGAAACTTTCAGAATCTGGAGAGGTTTGGATAGAATTGATGTAGAGTAGATGGTTTCACTTGTAAGGGAAACTTGGATTGAGGGCACAGACTTAGAGTGAAGGGATGATGCTTTAAGACTGAGATAAGGAGGAATTTCTTCAGCCCGAAGGTGGTTAATCTGGAATTTGTTGCCATCGAGGGCTGTGGAGGCCAAATCGTCGAGTGTATTTAAGACAGAAATAAGTTCTTGATTAGTGAGGGGATCAAGGGTTATGGAGTGAAGTCAGAAGAATAGGGTTGAGAAATATGTCAGCCATGACTGGATGGCAGAGCAGAATCAATAGGCTGAATGGTCTAATTCCACTTCTATACCTTATAGTTCTGGTAGGAACAATGGGGAATACCAATACAAAATGGTACAAATTTTAAAGTGAGTGCAGGTCCAGTAGAAACTGACATTATATGTGTATTGAAGCTGACAGTGCAGTTTGAGACAGAGTTTAAAAATATATACAGGATACTTTATAAGTAGGGGCATAGAAGGGGAAAAAGGACATTAGAAAAAAAAATTAAACACTGGTTTCAACTCAACTGAAATGCTGGGTAGAGTTTTGGTACCATACTTCAGGAAGAATGTAAAGCTATTAGTGACTATGCAGAAAATATTCACAGTATCCTTTCAGGATTGAGAAAGTTCAGTTCTGTAGAAAGATTGGGAAAGTTGGGGCTTTCTCCCTGGAGCAAAGAAGTTTAGACGAAATTAGATAGGGATAAAGAAAACAGAAATTGCTGGAAAATCTCTGCAGGTCTGGCAGCGTCTGTGCAGAGAAATCAGGGTTAACTTTTTAGGTCCAGTCACCTTCTTCAGAATATCAATTTCTGTTTCTGTTTTTGTTTCTAATTTCCAGCATCCGCAGTTTTTCAGATTCTGATTAGATGGTGATGTTCAAAATCATGAAGGATCTGGGCAGAGCTGAACAGGAGAAGCAATTAAAATTGGTGGAAGGATTAAGAACCAGAAGAACTTAATTTGAAGTGATCTACAAAAGAAGCAATGATGGCATGAGGAAAAATATTTTTATGCAGTGAGTGGTTAGCATCTTTATTGCATGAGAGTTTGTTGCAGGCAGACTCAATCATTGTTTTCAAAAGAAAGTTAGGCCATTAGCTGAAGAAGGCAAGTTGCAGGCCCCCCTGGAAAGGACAGGGAAGTATTTCTGGGTGAATTTTCTTGCAGACAACTGATGGAAGGCAGGCCAGATTTCCTTCTGTGTAGGAGCTATTCTATAATAGGGCTTAGAACCATGTCAAATTGGAACTCTATAAAACTTTCATCGTCTGATCTGAGGAATAGTATTAGATACATTTAAAAATCTGAACAGCAACATCAGCACCTGTTGATGTTTTTGTCCTAAATAGAAATTTTCCTTCTGTATAAGGGTTGCCCCATTGTGGCATGTACAATGTGAACTAAAATAATCGAAGTATTGATGATCCAAATGAGTTTTCATTTCCTTGTCAGTTCGGTTCATAATAACTGATGAGTAATGCATACTAAATGTTTATAATCTTTCCACTTTTAACACCTGTAAAGAAACACTGAAGAAGCAGTGCATGATATTTTGAAAGATGATCCCTTTAGCCCCAGTTTAATTTCCGCACAACGAATGAGATGAATGGAGCGTGAATGGGGTTATATCTCATAAATGACTTAGAAGTTAAAGACAGAATGTATTATCTGTGGAGGTAACCAGTTTTAGATTAAACCTAAAATTCCTTTTAGAGATAAGAGGTCAAAAGAGGCTAATGTTGACAGTTGATAATGTCCTGTAATCAATCAAGAATGAATAGGGTACAGTGAAATATTGCCTAGAAGCGCAGGAGAAGCAGCAGATTGTTAAGAATGTCACATCTTACAGGAGTATTTGCCAACCTTCTGTTCAACTGAAATTCCAAAATATTAACTTTGCAATTTTTGAGGATTAACTGATTCTTCTGACACATTGAATACTGAGACCTTGGCTCGCAGTCTGTTGCTAATAGAGTTTGCAATCTCAGATGTACTAGCTAGGTGGCAAAAGGAAGCTAGTGGGAGCTAAACATGTTACATGAGGGAATGAATGCCAATGTATAAGCTCAGGCTAACTTTGGATGTCACCTAATATCCTGTTATATCATCGTTATACTGCATGGAAACAGACCTTTCGGTCAAACTTATCCGTGCTGACCAGATATCCTAAACTGATCTAGTCACGTTTGCCAGCATTTGACCATATCCCTCTATTCATGTACTCACCCAGATGCCTTTTAAATGTTGTAATTGTATCCACCTCCACCACTTACTCTGGCAGCTCGTTCCACACACACACGACCCTCTGTGAAAAAAATTGCCCCTCAGGTCTCTTTTAAATCTTTCGCTCTCATCTTAAACCTACGCTCTAGTTTTGGACTCCACAAACTGAGCAAGAGACCTTGGCTATTCCATGCTGCTAATGATTTTATAAACTTCTATAAAGTCACCCTTCAGCATCTGATGCTCCAGGATAGAAAGCCCTAGCCTAGCCAGCTCCTTCATTCAATCCTGGCAACATCCTGGTAAGTTTTTTTCCGAAGTTTTCCAAGGTTAACAATATCTTTCCTATAGCAGGGAGACCAGAACCGAATGCAATATTCCAAAAGTGGCCTCACCAATGTCCTGTACAGCGTAACATGAAGTCTCAACTCCTATACTCAACGTACTGACCAATGGAAACCTAATATTTAGGTGTACAACAACGTACAATTGACATCTGATAAATAAATTTCTAGACATTTATCTCCAAACAGAATGAAACCTGACTTCGGCTTAAGTCTCTGAAAACTGTCCTATAATCACAATTTGGATTGGCTCCTAAAACATATGCAGTGGTCTCAGACCCACAACTCTATAACTTAGTGATGAGACTGATATTAAAATTAATGGGCCTAGGGAGAGTGACCAAAAGTAGGAGACCTGTGGCTGTTTAAGAATAAATCTCTGGTGTTTCTCTCTTCATTGAAGGCAACCGAACTGCACAAGTAAATTGCTTATCAGGGGAAGAGCGAATAAGGGACAGGGGCTGTTGATTGTTAGGGTGGAATAGGTGTGGTGGTACTGATATTTCTTCATTTGAAAAATGCTGACAGTTTTGTTCTCACTAGACCCAAATATCAGGCAGCCACAATTTCCTTTAGGTATTGACACAAACCCGCTGTATCCAATCTTAGGGCCTTTGTTTCTTCCACAAGGCCATCCTAGAAAATGGGATTTGCAACTGAAATCCAATGTATCCATGACCTATTATAAATTCTCAGCATGTTCAGCAGGACTCCACATGATTATCAACATATTTTTTTCAACAGATTAGCAAGCAATTTAGTCATTCCTATTGACAAAAGTCAGTGCAGATCACTGCAGGAGATGGAACATATGCTACCACTGCTGATTTAGATATAGAGCACGTAACAATTTTTAGGTGTCACCTTATATTCCTGGGTATTGCACAATAGCAAAATTACAGCAGTAATATTCCAGTTCACCAAATACTAAAATATTTATTTTTGAGCATTTCTTCAAGCTTTCTAACTAAAATGTATAAAATTAATGAAAGAGAAAACAGCACATTGTAAAATCAATATGTCACCCGTTTCAATGTAACTGTTGTATTGAATTGAATAAAGCGTGATTAAATGAATGTAATTCACACTGAACTGAGCTGAGCATACTGAAAATGTCATGTCACCACAAGGATATCAACAGAAAGACTGTGGCAATGTCCCTGGGGGAATGTTTCAGCCACTTCAATCTGAAATATTAATTGGCACCGGCACTGCTTTTGAATTTTTTCAGGAATTGAATTTGAACATTGACATTCTACAAAACACTTTGTTCCACTATGAGTACAAAGTTTAAGAAGATGGTCCTAAAAGGTTTCTGAGTAAGGTATTTCTCAAGACTTCTTCTACCACATTGATATATAAGTAAATTGTAATGCCAAGAGGGTAGGAAGAGAAAGGCCGTAAAATGTTTTATTTGAAACTAGTATTGTCTTGTTTATTTTTTTTTAAATGGATTCATACTGGTTTTTACAATGCCATCTTTCAAACACAGAATAGCATATCAACTACCTCCAGCAGTTTCCCGCAATTACCAGGACAAAAGTAAACTTGTCACCTCTAGAATATGACTTTCCTTGTACTGTTTGGACATTCTAGTCAAGGTAACACAATTCAGCTAATTGGTGATAACAAGGTGTAGAACTGGATGAATGCAACAGGCCAGGCAGCATCAGAGGAGCAAGAAAGCTGACATTTCCAGTCTAGATCTGAAGATCTAATTAACTTGTTATCTCAGATTCTCTAGCTTTGGCAGTTCCTACTATCTCAGCTAATTGGTGAGATGTCTACATCAGTCAGTTCTGAACAAAGAAGACTGTCAACCACAATTATTGCATGAATTGGTGTGTATATATCTCGACAGTTATCTGCTACAAAACTTAATGGTTTCTCAAGATATCAAATGTACCTTCTTAGTTCCATATCCCAAACTGAAGCCTCAGTCACATGACTGAAACTACTATATAAAAACAAGGATAACAAAGTGTGGAGCTGGATGAACACAGCAGGCCAAGCAGCATCTTACACTCTCCTCTCCAGCTATGTCCTCCTCTATCCATCTTTGGTCCGCCTCCCCCTCTCTTCCTATTTATTTCAGAATCCTCTCCCCAGCCCCCTTTTCTGATGAAGGGTCTAGGCCCAAAACATCAGCTTTTGTGCCCCTAAGATGCTGCTTGGCCTGCTGTGTTCATCCAGCTCCACACTTTGTTATCTCAGGTTCTCTAGCATCTGCAGTTCCCATTGTCTCTGATATAAACGCAAGGAACTGCAAATGCTGGAAATCTGAAGCAAAAGCAGAAATTGCAAGAGAAATTCAGCATCTGAGGAGAGAAAGCAGAATTAACATTCCAGATCCAGTGATCCTTTTTTGGATACACATACTATCTGATGAAGGGTCTAGGCCCAAAACGTCAGCTTTTGTGCTCCAGAGATGCTGCTTGGCCTGCTGTGTTCATCCAGCTCCACACTTTGTTATCTTGGATTCTCCAGCATCTGTAGTTCCCATTATCTCTGATCCTTTTTCAGATTTTGTTTTTGATTTTTGACTGAAACTGCTCTTTGTTTGACCTACCTTTAATTATACTGCTTTGTCTGTCATCAGTCAATTTTTAATACCAAAAGAGTAATCATCTCCAGGCTTCACTAAATGCCTGCTTCTCAATGTCTCTCAAAAGCCTGCTCACCGAAAATTTGCCATGGGTCATTTTTAAATCAAACCTCAAAAACAGGATTTGGGGAAATAAACACAACAGCCGACTTACAAAAGTGAAAAGAAAATAAGAGAAAAATTAGAAACTACCTGTTACAGATAGAAGATGATAAAATTAATTTAATTCACCTATCTTGTCTGTGTCTGTGACATAATTTATAGTTTATGATAAACTAACAAAAAATAAGTTTGATTTATAAAATGGTATTATTGCTATTAGTTTTAAAAAGCAAAGATAAAAATGTGCACATTTTATGAATGCACGGGTACAGTGGCGCAGTGACAAGTGTTATGGCTCAGACCAAGTCCCTCAAGATATATTGAGAAGTATGCCTAGATCCTAACTTTTTCTTATTTAAAAGATAAGTGTAAGGTATTCAGTTCCAAATGCAATTTGATTGGTCAAACTACTGGACTTTCAGCAAAACATATTTTATTTTTACACTAAAATACAGACAAAATAAGATTAAAAGAAAAGAATTGTTTTAACTAACTGTTGAAATGCTTAACAGAATAATATGCATTAATTATTACTTATTGAGGGCTCCAATATACTTAACCCCATAAACACGCCCTTGGCAAAGACAAATTCAGTAAAACATATTGACTCACAAGCAATTCCACCAGCAGGAGGAGAACCCCAGCTATTAGCTGTAACAGAGAGAGGAACAAAGGCTTCCATATCCAAATTCAATACCCCAGCAAGTGCTGAAAGCTAAAACAAACAATCTTGGTTCTGAGAGATCTTGAACACATTCAGGCCACTTCTATTGTTCCAACTTTTAAAAAAAAAGCCTCAAGGCTTCACAGCTGTTTAACTGGTTTGGAGCAGACCATTTGATATCTTTGTCTCAACCATTCTTCATTAAAGCAAACAGAAAAATGGCACCATCCCATAAAGTAGTGACCCAGGTGCCTAGAAAATGCTTTATGTCAGTTTGTGAAATTTGAATTCAATTAGTAAAATAATTTAAAACTTATTTCAGTGATGTGGACATGTAATTATCATTGCCTATTGTAAAACATCCTCTACTTCACTAATGTTCTTTTAGGGAAGGAAATGTACTATCCTTACAAGGTCTGGCCTACATTTGATTCTAGACTCTCAGCAATGTGGTTGATTCTTATATCTCTCTGTCGTGTTGCCAGCAAACCATGCAGTTCAAAGGCAATTAAGGTTGGGTAACAAAGCTTGCCAGTGGCATCTATATCCAATGAATGAATAATGTCATGAATAACAAAACATCGTTCAAGGATCTTTGACATATATGCAACACTTTTGTCACTGTAATTGGTAAATCATTCAGGAATACATTGCAATAGTATATGTATAAAATAGCATGAAACACTGTGGATAATCTGCTAATTAATGTTTATCTGTGTTACAAAAGGAATCTAATTTGAAGGTAATTTTATTCTGGATATTAACATTAGAACCATAACAAATAGAAGCAGGCCATTTGGCCTTTGAATCTGCTCTGCTATTCAATAAAATCATGACTGATCTGACCATGACCTTCAATCCATCTCTACATCATTCCTCACAACGGCCCCTCCAAACCCTACTTACTTAAACCATGGACCCTCTCATGAATCAAAAACTGTTGAACTCAGCATTGATAGTACTCAATGGCCTAGCCTTAACTGCTCTTTGGGGTAGAGAATTCCAATGACTGACAACCCTCTATGAGAAAAAAAATCTCTGTGCTGTGTGTGCAACCCTTTAGTTTGAAACCATGTCTCCTAATTCTGTATTCCACTACAAAAAGAAGCATCCTTTCATCATTCAACCTGCCAAGCCTGCTTAAAGTCATGTATATTTTAATAAGATCACTTCTCATATTTCTCAACTCTTTGAGTAGAGACCCAAACTGCTCAACCATTCCTGATAAGACAAGCACTTCATCTTAGGAACTGACCCAGTGAACCTTCACTGAATTGCCTCCAATGCAAAGAAATATCTCCCTTAAACAAAGAATTAAAACTTTGATTCAGGCAGGAGGATGCTCAGATTCTTCTGCACAGCAGCATTCTATGATCTTTCTCTTTCAAAGCAATGTAGGTTTTCTCTCTAAGGTGGACAAACCCAGATTTTTCCACATGTCCATCTCAGGATTTTTTTGCTCACTCACCCCACCTATCTGTATCCCCTTGTAAACTGTGTCCTCCTTGCAGCCGTTTTTTCTCCCGGACTTTGTATTGTCAGTAAATTTGTCGACAATGTAATGTTCTTCTTTCAAAGTCATTAATATAGATTGTAAACCATCAAGCCCAAGTGCTGATCCCCATGGCTCTCCACTTGTTATATTTTGCCAACCTGAATAGGATCTTTTTCTGAAGAAGGGTCGAAGCCCGGAACGTCAGCCTTTCTGTTCCTCTAATGCTGCTTGGCCTGCTGTGTTCATCCAGCTCTACACCTTGTTATCTCAGATTCTCCAGCATCTGCATCTTCTACTATCTCTAGGATCCATTTGTCTTAATTCTCTTCAATCCAACACAGGTTATGTGGAGCAAACTGGGAAATATACTTCTTTTACATTGGAAGGTATTCCACTGTATACGAAGACACAGATGACGTCAATGTGTAAGCATTTCCATACTTTAGCTGGAAGTTCCTCAATCATTCCAAAGTCTTTTTAAAATTGTCAGTGTAGGAATAGATCCAGAAGCAGGTAAGTGACAGATCTTTGTCACATCATGTGAAACATTACACGACAACAATGAAAGTCCAGTGAGAAATGAATTACTAACAATATCTTAACAAGTGTTGAGTACTGTTTTACAACAGAAAATGATAACTCCAAAACTTTAATGCTGTAAATTATTGATTTGATCCAAGGTAAGGGCCCTGGTTAATTTTTGCTTCTGCCAAACTAAAGAGGGAGATACTAATTACAGTTCACTTACACGACCCTAATGAGATCAGAAAAATCAGACGGACTCAAGGATTTGTTTCCTTGCTTGCCCTGTTAACACACCTTTTGCATTGCCCATCCTCTGTGCTGTCTTCCCTTGTATCATTGATATAATTTTAGTTCTTTTTCCAGTCCCACTGTCCATGCTTCAGTTATTTGCTACAGCTCTAATTTCTTCAAGCTCCATTGAAAAGTCATCAGCCTGAAATGTTAACTTTATTCCTTGCACCGTTGATACTGCCTGGCATACAATAAAGTTTCCAGAATTTATGATTCTATTTTCTCAATTCTGTCATTACACCTATACAGGTGTAATTTCAAATCTCTCATAAGTCCAGTGAATCTATGTGGCACATGACCTACAACCTTAATATTTGTTTTGTGATGGGGAATCCAAAATCATGCAGAGTACAGTTCTGAAAATTACTTCTTCATTTTTAGAGCATCATGCATAAAACCCAAAATTTGTTTTGAGTTGCTGGTTCCTAAATGTATCCACACTTGCTGACACTTTTTTCCTGAGTGTGTACTCCCACTCTTTGGTTGTCCACATTAAATTGCATTCATCAGCTGCCTTGGCAAACTATTAACTTATCTATGATATGGTCGAGCAGTCTCAGGCAACCAGCTTTTAACTGATGTCCATTTCAAGCCCACCGACTCCCACAGCTACCTAGAATACACCTCCTCCGACCCACACTCCGGCAAAAATTCCATCCCGTATTCACAATTCCGCCGCCTCCGCCGCATCTGCTCCCACGATGAGGCATTCCACTCCCGCACATCCCAGATGTCCAAGTTCTTCAAGGACCGCAACTTTCCCCCCACAGTGGTCGAGCACTCCCTTGACCGCGTCTCCCGCACTTCCCGGAACACATCCCTCACACCCCGCCTCCGCCACAACCGCCCAAAGAGGATCCCCCTCCTTCTCACACACCACCCCACCAACCTCTGGATACAACGCATCATCCTCCGACACTTCCGCCATCTACAATCCGACCCCACCACCCAAGACATTTTTCCATCCCCACCCCTGTCCGCTTTCCAGAGAGACCACTCTCTCCGTGACTCCCTTGTTTGCTCCACACTCCCCTCCAACCCCACCACACCTGGCACCTTCCCCTGCAACCGCTGGAAATGCTACACTTGCCCCAACACCTCCTCCCTCACCCCTATCCCAGGCCCCAAAATGACTTTCCACATTAAGCAGAGGTTCACCTGCACATCTGCCAATGTGGTATACTGCATCCACTGTACCCGGTGTGGCTTCCTCTACATTGGGGAAACCAAGCGGAGGCTTGGAGACCGCTTTGCAGAACACCTCCGCTCGGTTCGCAATAAACAACTGCACCTCCCTGTCGCAAACCATTTCCACTCCCCCTCCCATTCTTTAGATGACATGTCCATCATGGGCCTCCTGCAGTGCCACAATGATGCCACTCGAAGGTTGCAGGAACAGCAATTCATATTCCGCTTGGGAACCCTGCAGCCCAATGGTATCAATGTGGACTTCCCCAGCTTCAAAATCTCCCCTTCCCCCACCGCATCCCAAAACCAGCCCAGTTCGTCCCCTCCCCCCACTGCACCACACAACCAACCCAGCTCTTCCCCTCCACCCACTGCATTCCAAAACCAGTCCAACCTGTCTCTGCCTCCCTAACCTGTTCTTCCTCTCACCCATCCCTTCCTCCCACCCCAAGCCGCACCTCCAGCTCCTACCTACTAACCTCATCCCACCTCCTTGACCTGTCCGTCTTCCCTGGACTGACCTATCCCCTCCCTACCTCCCCACCTATACTCTCCTGTCCACCTATCTTCTTTTCTCTCCATCTTCGGTCCGCCTCCCCCTCTCTCCCTATTTATTCCAGAACCCTCATCCCATCCCCCTCTCTGCTGAAGGGTGTAGGCCCGAAACGTCAGCTTTTGTGCTCCTGAGATGCTGCTTGGTCTGCTGTGTTCATCCAGCCTCACATTTTATTATCTTATATTAACTTATCTACGCCTTTTGCAACCTTTTGCTTTTTGGCAAATTTCCTATACTTTTTTTAATATTATGCTATATATATGCAATTTAAATTATTTATACGCATGCCATAAATATGTAACATTGACTTGTGAGGTATACCAGTTCTAGCCTTTCTCCAATTCAGCAAACATGTATTAATCGCGATGTAAGCTTTGTGATTGA
Organism: Stegostoma tigrinum; assembly: GCF_030684315.1. Lineage (NCBI taxonomy): Eukaryota > Metazoa > Chordata > Chondrichthyes > Orectolobiformes > Stegostomatidae > Stegostoma > Stegostoma tigrinum. The sequence goes on along the minus strand of NC_081367.1, from coordinate 36,474,232 downwards.
CAAGCCAACTTCTGACTCCATTAATACCAGATGTCTGAATTTCTGTCATGTAGTGCTGTGAGGCATCTTATTAAATCAGCTATCCTTCACCTTGTCTACTTCATTCTCTTTATCACAGATGATCCACAGAATTGTACAATACAGAAGCTGGTCCTTTGGCCCATCGTGTCTGTGTCAACTCTGCAGATGAGCAGTGCTCCTGGTACTATTCCTCAACCTGTTGCATGTAAGTTCATACAGTCTTCCTTTTCAGATATAATCCACTTCTCTCTCAAATGTCTTGATTGATTTTGCTTCCATCACACTCTCAGGCAACCAATTCCACATATTATGAACTCTCACTGCTTTGTTCAAAAGAACACTTGTCATATATGACTTACCTTTAATAAATATCTCATCTACTTTGATTTAAATGCATACTAATTATATGCGTGTTAGTCTGGTGCAACTACTACTTGGTGTCACTATCCTAGTGGACCTCTCAGCATAGGGGAGACCCAATATATCCAGGCCCTAGTTGAATTCCAGTCCCTTTATCCCACTGAGGTTACACTGGGGGTGCACCAGAAAAGCTAAGCACACAAAAATATTGATCTACTATCTAAGAACTTCATTATTTATAGTTAGATTTTCCCCTCGAGTAATCCTATTATTTTTTGGTTATTCTTTTACTTTGTCGATATTTCTAAGATTCCTACTTTCTTTAACATTGTTTGCTTACATTTTATTGTTTCTTTTTAGTTATTTTCATCTTCCCTTGCACCTCACTATTACACACTTGATATTCCTCATGGTTTTCTTTTATTTTGTTAATCTTTGTTTAACAATTACTTCATTTTTACATTTCAATTTAAATTTATTCATCTGTGCATTCCAGTCTTTCTTGCACCCTACTTTTGTCTTGTAAGATTATATCTGGTGTTTACTTGTCCACGTGTCTGATTTTTCATTTATAGTTGTTCTTTGACACTAAGTGGCCAATCTCTTGGCATTTTTCTGCACCACCTCTATGCTTTGAATGTCTCTGTTGCAATTTCAATCATCAGCACTAACAGAGTACTCAAGGTATGGTCTAAGCAGAATATTGTACTATGTCACTTTCACCGGTTTCCAGTCTACTATTACAGCAATAATTTTTATTGTGAATTTCTACATGACAGAAATTGAAAATACTGAGAAAATAAATCAAAGCTGAAATAGAATTAGTTGCAAAGTGCAAGTTGTACACATTAATTACAACATTTCCTCAGAGCCATATAATTTCCTCTCATAGGCTTCCGGAGTTTCCTTTCTCTGTTTAATTGATGCCCAAATAAGGACATATTGTACAAACAATAAAAGATTGCAAATGCCTTGCAAAATGAGGCATTCAAAAGAGCATTGGATGATTATTTTGCATAGACGTAGTGTGCATGGTATGGGGAGAAAGCAAGAGATTGGCACAAGTTACTGATGTGTATTTGAAAGCCAGTGCAGACACAATGGACCAAATAATCTCTTTCTATACCATAACAATTCTGTAATTCTCTAATCAAAACATTTGTGGGTGAAGTATTCATCCACCCAGCAGTTCAGAGTGATACCCGAAGGCATGACATTTTTTGAAGTAATTAGTACTGGATGTAGTGCAGTGCAGACATATTTCACCCCTTTACATCACAACAGAATTGGTGGGGAATGTCAGCAGTCCTGGCAGAATCTGTGCAGAGAGAAAGAAGAGTTAATATTTCAAGTCCAGTGACACTTCTTTATTATTTCTCTTCCTAGTTTTTTTTAACACCGGAGAAAAGTTGTAAACATCCAAAGAGGAATAAAATATATAACTAATAAGAAGTTCATGCCTTTTGTTGTTTAATTCTATACTAAAAGCTCTAGAATGAAAAGTTGTTTCAATGCAGCAAAGTTTAGTGTATTTACAGCAAAATTATGCTGTAATATATAACACAGTCTGATGAAGATATCCAATCAAAATATAAAACTAAAAAATTCACATCAAGCAAACCCAATTTTGGATTGACATTAATGCTTTGCCTAATGTAATAGGTACCAACTAATATTTTACAACAAGTTTATTCCATGACCCCAGCTGAAAGATTTCCCTAGACATTCACTGGTTGGCTGTACTATATGTTATTTTTAGTGGGACTGATAACTTACATCCCTTCAACCTCCTTCCTCCACAATTTTAATGGCAGCATCTCAGAAACCTAATGTTTATTCTAGGATTCAGTTGCTATATCATGCCCTAACAATGGTCTATCCAAACATTGATGATTGCTAGTTAAAAACCCAACAAATTCAGTCAGCCCAGGCCCAGGAGCTTCAAATAACGGGTGTACCTACATTCCAAACCCTCAGTAAAATCAAGCATATGATCTGTGGCACGTAACCTGAAGAGATTGGGGACAGCATACAGAAAATAGAAGAAGGGCAGTGCACCTGTTCAGGAAAGAGTCATGGCTTGGGTCCCCAAAGGCATAGTTAGTCATTTTTAAAACTATTCTTTTGAAACTGCATTATTTAAATCCCAGAACCAGCATGAGTGTCTTCCTTCCACACATCTGCTACAATTTAAGACCATAAGACCATAAGACATAGGAGTGGAAGTAAGGCCATTCGGCCCATCAAGACCACTCCACCATTTAAATCATGGCTGATGGGCATTTCAACTCCACTTCTCTGCACTCTCCCCGTAGCCCTTGATTCCTTCTAAGATCAAGAATTTGTTGACCTCTTTACAGGGCAGAGGTTCTAGATGTACTCCTTGTGGTATAAGTGCACACCAATGGATTTCAATTCAAGGGTCCTTCCCTGGAACCCACAAACTATTGCCAGGTCAATGTCAGAAATGCTACGCAAGAACATTTTCATACTCAGATAGGGTGACACCTTTCTCCCCATGTGGATTTTTAACCTGTTTCACTCAGTTCAATGTTTCTCATTCTATTGGTTTCTATTCAATACTTTCCTGGTCCACTAACAGGCATATTCAATTAAATACTATCTCCTCTTGTGCTAAGAAGTTGTAAATCTCCCTGTATTTTTATCGTTAGCTTTTTGTATATGAAAAATTTCGTCCAATCAGTTGTTAAAAATTGAGCTACTCGGAATTTCTTTCCACAATGTGATTTTCAATTTGACACATGAAATGTTTCCAGATTGGCTTGTTAGCATTTTGACTGCTCTGACACTATTGAGTTTGTTGCTGCTTTCAATTTTGGAAGAATTGGTGAAACTATTGTCCAAAATCTTCAATTTTCAATGATACCCATGTTATTAAATTTAATGAAAATCAGCAGTTTGTGCTATTAGTATGGAATAGTTTCCAGGTGGCTTAACGCTGTGTAGAGACTGGACCCAGAAATATCTTTTTTGCAGTACACACATCAATGCACATGGAAGTGAGAAATCATTTTGGGTATGCAAATCGTAGACACACAAATCATAAAACTACAGATTCAAACTGATTTGGATTAGTTCAGACACTGATAAAACAATCCCAGATCACCAATCCTAGATTTTGCACAATTGGGACATTGTTTATAATTATTACAGTGGTACTTTCTCTTCATAAGTTTCCTTTTTTTTCATCATTAAATTGAAATAAATGTGCAATTTTGCACTCATGATTTACACCTGAGAACAAAGGCTATCTGGCAATGTCCATTGTTCTGCATAATTGACACTGACTTAATAGATGTTCTGAAAATTGTGACAAGTTTAAAGGAAATAGGGATTTCATCAAATTAAATGCTTACTTAGACAGCACTGACGGAGGACATGTCCTTACACTAAAAGCTGTCTGAAAATGAAATGCTTGGGCCATATGATCATAAGAAATAGGAACAGGAGTAGTCCATTTGGCACCTTGAGCCAGCACTGCCATTCAATAGTATCATGATTGATCCGATATTCCTCACGTCCACCTTCCTGCCCTTTCCCCATAACTCCTGATTCCTTCTCTGATCAAGAACCTGTCTGTCTCAGCCTTAAATATACACAAGGTCTCTACCTCCGCAGCTCTCTGAGGCAAGGTGTTGCAAACGCTCTCAACCCTCTGTGAGAAGAAATATCACATTATCTCGATCTTAAATTAGTGTCCTTTATTCTGAGAGTTTTCCCTCTGTCAACTGAGACTCCCTCTCAGCACTAATTCTGACAATCCCCTTAAGAATCCTATATGTGTCCAAACCCGTTTAATCCCTCCATACCAGGGATCATCCCTGTGCATCTTCTCTGTACTGTCTCCAATGAAATGATATTTTTCCCTAAGGGGACCAGAACTGTTCAGAGTGCTCCAGATGTGATCTCACCAGCACCTTGTACAGATGTTTATACTTCAAACCCCTTGAAATAAGGACCAACATTCCATTAGCCTTCCTGCTTACCTGCTGCGCCTGTATGTTAGCTTTCTGTGTTTCAGGCACAAATATCCCTAAGTCCCGTGGTGTCGTAGCTTTCTACAGTTTCTTTCCATTTAAATAATACTCTGCTCTTCCCTTCTTCATTCTAAAATGACCAACTTCACATTTTCTCCCATTATACTCCATTATGTCAACTTTTGCCCACTTTCTTAACCTATCAATATATCTCTAGATTAGTTGCATCTCTTTCACAAACTGGCTTTCTGCCTATTTAATGTTGTGTACAGATTTGGGTACAATACAGAACAGCTTCCTTCCTCCAAGTCATTGTAAACAGCTGCAGTCCCTCTGGTCACAGGACAGCAACCCAAAAAAGAATGCGTTATCCCCATTTGCTGTTTACTGCCCAACAGGCAACTCTTTATCCATGCCAATATATTACCTCCAACACTCAGGGCTCTTACAACTTAACCTTTGGTGAGCTACCTTGTCAAATTCCTTCTGCAAATCCAAATACAATCCATCTGTTATTTCCCCTCCATCCACTCTGGTTGCGGCTTCCTTGAAAATCTCTAATAGGTGCTTAATGGGGATGCAGCATCATTAAGGTCCTGGCAGAATGGGGAGGTGGTTTATTAAAACTGTGATGGTCTAAAATTCAGGTCTGGTCTATGTTGAAATAGTTGATCTCAGACTATTTGCTGCACTTAAGAGATACAAAGCAGTGTTCCACCTTGTGATTTTCAGGAACCCCTGCGAGTGCAGAAAACATATTTCGTCAGCAGCAGACAGAATGAGTTGCAGTCGTGTTAACCTGCCACAACACATTGTTTGCTGACACACTCTGTCTAAGCTTGGATAAAAAGAATGCAGTTCAAATAAACTCATTGAACCATACAACAGACAAATGTCAGCCCCTTCAAAACAGGAAAGGAGAAATGTATGTACTCTGAATCAGCCTAATTATAAAACGTAAAAACAGAAAGAACTGCAGATGCTGTAAATCAATAACAAAAAACAGAGATTGCTGGAAAAGCTCAGCAGGTCTGGCAGCATTTGTGAAGAGAAATCAAAGTTAACGTTTCAGGTCTGGTGACCCTTCCTCAGAAGAGCTGCCAGATCTGCTGAGCTTTTCCAGCCATGTCTAATTTTAAAACATTATCTTTTGTCTTTCCCCCTACTGCATTGACATGATGTGGGGATGCTGGTATTGGACTGGGATAGACACCGAAAGAAATCACATGACAACAGGATTATTTGAAAACACAAGCTTTTGCGACATTGTTCATTCTTCAGGTGTCAGTGAGGTAGTATCAGACACAGAATTTATAAGTAAAAGATCAAAAAATCACATCACCAATGAGGATGTATTAAACAAACCTAAGATGCTGTTAAATCTTTAATCAGTAAAGGTTTTAATTGATTAATATGTATACGTAAATCCCTGAATTCCTTTCAAGTCACTGCACTGAGAGAACGAAAGGTTTTATTAGTCTAAAGAAAAAGTCACATTTTAGGTCTGACAAAGCATGTTAGGTATGAGGCCTTGCTTAGAATATACTTGTGTTTTGGTTTGGAATCAGGCTGGTTTTATTTCTAAAGTAGGAATTTATAAAATGCCACATTGACTGACGGTCCATAGATTGTGTACTTTTTGAACAAAACAGAATGTATCTACAAATATAAATTGGAGTGTGCAAGTGTGTGTGTGTGTGTGAGAGAGAGAGAGAGTATAGTGTAGCAGGGTCATCTGTAGTGCCAAGATCCCAGTTAAGGCCATCCTCATGAGGACCGAACCTGCCTACCAGCCTCTGCTTGGCGACTCTGCGTTGTTGTCTATCCCGAAGTCAGCCTTGGAGGATGTTTACCGGATGATACAAGGCTGAATACCCATGGCATGTTGAAATGTTCCCCTAGTGGGAGGGAACATTCTTGCCTGGCATTTGTTGTACAGTATCCATTCATCGGTTGTCATAGTGTCCGCATGGTTTCGTCAATATACCATGCCTCAGGACATCCCTGTCTGCAGCGTATGAGATAGACATCATTGGCCAAGTCACATGAGTATCTGCTGTTGTGTTCCCACGTGTGATGGTAGTGTCGATGTCAATGATTTGACATGTCTTGCAGACATTACCATAACAGGGTTGTACAGTGTTGTGGCCAATGTTGCCCTGAAGGCTGCGAACAATGGTCTGTTTAAGGTTGTTTGAAAGTGAGAAGTGGAGGTGAGGGGAGAAACTTGGTGAGATACTTATTATCATCGATAATGTGTTGAAAGCTGTGAAGAATATGGAGTTGTTTCTCCACTTCCAGGGAGCATTGAACAATAAAGGGCACACTATTGGATGTACCTGTCTGAGGAGGTCAGTACGTTTTTCGCTGTGGCACACGGAACTGGAGATCAATGAGTTGAGCATCATATCCTATTCCTATGAGAGCATCCTCCAACATCTTCAGGTGTCCATTGTGTTCCCCCTCATCCAAACAGATCCTGTATACGCATAGGGCTTGCCCATAGGCGATGTCTGTTTAGAGTGGAAGCTGGAGAAGTGCAGCATTATGAGGTTATCCATGGGCTTGTGGCAGAGTGAAGTGCAGAAGTGCCCGCCCTTGATGGAGATGCGTGTATCCAAGAAGAAGACTGATTCTAAAGAGTAGTCCATGGTAAGCCTGGTTGTGGGATGAAAGCTGTTGATATCACTATGTAGTTGTTTCAGTGATTCCTCGCCATGAGTCCAAAGGAAGAAAATGTCATCAATATACCTGGTGTATAGCATTGGTCAAGAGTTCTATGCAGCAAAGACGTTTTGTCCAAACCTGTGCATGAAAATGTTGACATATTGTGGAGGAAATCTGGTCCTCATGGCTGTTCCGTGTATCTGGATGAAGAACTGGTTGTCAAAGGTGAAGGCGTTATGGTCGAGGATGAAGAGGATGAGTTGTAGGATGACATTGGAAATTGGCAGTCGTTTGTATTGAGTACTGAGGCAGTTGCGGCAATGCCATCATTGTTGGGGTTGCTGGTGTAAAGTGCCGAAATGCCTAGTTTCTGTAAGAAATCTGTAGAGTCACAACAGAAGCTGGGGGTTCCCCGTACAATAGATTTAAGATGCACTCAACACATCAAGAGAGGTTCTCACACAGAATACCATTGCCTGATATGATGGGACGTCCACATATATTGGCCTTGTGTATCTTTGGAAGTCAGTAGAAGTCCCCTACATGAGAAGTACAGGGGATGAGATTGGTTAGGGTACTCTGAAGAACTGGATCAAAAATCTTGACCAGTCTGTTCAGTGGATGGGTGTGATCTTTGGTCAGATCAGCAGGTAGTTGTCTATAGTGTTCCTCGTTGTCCACCTGTCAGTACCCTTCCTTGCAGTGATCCGTTCTATTCTGTATGACAGTGGATCCTCCTTTGACTGCTGGTTTGATGACAGTGTTGGAATTGGTTTTGAGAGCATGGATCGTGTTGTGTTGTGCCTGGGTGACATTTTGCACTGCCTTGTGAGTGCGGCTGATAAATCCGGTGCTCACACATTCTCTGATGGCTTATGCGTGCCTGTCAAGGTCCGGGCAACAGCCCTCTGGAGGCGTCCAATTCAACTCCTTCTTTTCCTGCTCTCTCGTGGATCTTTCTGTTGTCTGATCTGGTTCGTTGGTTGCCTCATTGGGCTCACGGTTGACATTTTGGAAGAATTCCCGGAGTCTCATTCATCTGATGAAACTCTCTGTGTCTGCTGTGAGAGCAATGCTGTCCATTTGCTGGTGGTGTAGAAATTGAGTCCTTAGCTGAGAACTTTGAACTCATCTGGCTAAAGGGTGTGGTCAGATAAATTGACAATGGATTATCCTGTGGAGGTACCACTTTCAAATGTGATACCGGGGGAGACATCGCACAACAATCATCAAACAGGGTTTTCCCTCCCAGTGGCGGAACACATCAGTTATCAAGGTAATTTGGCCTCGGGTCTTCGGGTAAACACCCTCCAAGGCAGACTTCAGAATACCTAAAAACCCAGAGTCACAAAGCAGAGGTTGATAGCCAAGTTTGTTTCCCATGCGGACAACTGGGATCTTGGGTTCATGTCGCAACCCACCACACTATAGACACACACACACACACACACACACACACACACACACACACACACACACACACACACACACGCACGCACGCACGCACACACACACACACACACACACAGATCGTCTCTCATACACACACATACATACACAAGCACACATATGCACTCTCCTTTTCTCTCCCCATCTCTCTCTCTCTCTCACACACACTCTCACACAGATCTTCCCTCATACACACTGTCTTTCAAACACACATACACTCCCTCTTTCTCTCCCCTGTCTCTCTCTCTTTCACACACACAGACACAGACACACTTTCAGCTACCGGGGCCCTCTCACACTGATTGTCTGTCATACACACACACTATCTTTCAAACACACACATACAAACACGCACACTCTCACACACAGATCATCTCTCATACACACACTGTCTTTCAAACACAAACATACATGCGTGCACACGCATGCACACACACACACTCGCACAGATCGTCTCTCATTCACATGCTGTCTTTCAAACACGCACATACACACGCACACTCACACTCTCACACAGATCATTTCTCATAAACACGCTGCCTTTCAAACACACACATATACATTCTCTCTTTCTCTCCCGTGTCTCTCTCTCTCTCACACACACACACAGCCAGACAGATCCTCTCTCATACACACACTGTCTCTCAAACACGTATACACACACAAATACACACTCTCTTTCTCCCATCTCTCCCTCTATCTCTCTCTCTCTCTCTCTTTCACACACACACACACACACGCACACACACACACACACACACACACACACACACACACAAATCTATGGGGTGAATTTGTATTTGCAGATACATTCTGTTTTGTTCAAAAAGCACACAATCTATAAACAGTAAGTCAATGTGGCATTTTTTAAATTCCTATTTTAGAATTAAAACCAGTCTGACTCCAAACCAAAACACAAACAGATTCTAAACAAAGCCTCACACCTAAAATGCATAGTCTGGCCTAAAATGTCATCTCTTCTTTAGACTGATAAAACCTTCAGTTCTCTCAGGGCAGTGACTTGAATGAAATTCAGGGATTTACATATACATATTAATCAATTAAAACGTCCTTACTGAATAAAGATTTAACAGCATCTTACTTTGTGTAATACATCCTCATCAGTAGTGTGACCCTTTGATCTTTTACTTATAATTTCTGTGTCTGATACTACCTCACCAATACCTGAAGAAGGAACAAGGCCCCAAAAGCTTGTGTTTTCAAATAAACCTGTTGGACTACAGCCTCTTGCCGTGTGGTGTATTGACATGATCATAGAATGATCTTTTTTGAACTAAGTTTTCGTTTTGAGTTTGAATGAATCCCATAAAAGCAGACTCTGGTATTATCAGCAGCATTGTCAACCTGACATGTTCAATACACAACATTATGTGCTAGATGCTTAAGAAAAAAAGTGGAACAACCAATAATAAACATTAAATCAGGTACCACGTAAAAGTATGACTATAGAATTCACCTAAGAAGACATAACAGAGACTTCAATTGAATTAAATATTCAAATTAATATTATATTAGATAAAAGTGTGTGACTTCTACCTCCCATAACTTGAAGTAATCTAACATTCTGCTTGACTGTGTCCAAAGTAGCTTCAAATGCTATTTATCCATCACCACAATGTTTGCTAAGGTCCCTCAGAATCTCTTTAAGCAAAACCATGATTTTAAAATTCTCATCTTTGTTTTCAAATCCCACAAAATCCTCACCTCCTCTACTGCTGTCTGTATTCTGCTCCAACCTCCTCTAATTAATCCCTTAATTCCTCATTTTAATCGTTCCATCATTGGTGGCTATGCTTTCAGCTACCTGGGCCCTAAGCTCTGGAATTGTCTCCCCAAGACCCCTGGTGTTTTTCATTATTTAAATCCAAACATTTGATCAACTACCCAAATGTATTCTTGTGTGGTTAGGTGCCTTGGTTTTGTTTCATAATGCCCTTGTGCATTGGAATGTCCAAATCCAATCCTATCTTAACTTAGATGCTTTCCCACAGCTAGTGAGATAGGAGGTGGATAAAGCATGTGCTTTTGCCTGTTCCATTTATAAACTTTTCATGAACAGGTCACTAGCAAGTCACCACTGAGGTCCTACTTTGCATCAATCCCAGCTGTGCCGGAATTTCTCCCATTTTTATCACCTGCCTCACATGAAAATAAAGAATTTACAAGTTCAACCTGTTCACCGAGTTACAAAAACACCTTCTATGCTCTGGGTCAAAGGCAAGGATGCTACCCACAGCACCACCACACCACCTCCATTCTGTTAAAAGTGTTATACATAAATATGTGTAGTTGCTGTTATGGAAAAGTTATCAACGCCAAGTATTATGCACTGAGAGTTTTGGAAATAACATCTACATGAGACATGGACCATCATTTACCAAAATCTGTTGCATAGTAAAAAATCTCTATTATTATCCAGCACAATGAAATAACATGAAAACTCAAAAATATTAACTTAAGTAATTTGCCGTGAGAAATTTTTAAAAAAACTTTCAACTTTGAAAGCAAAACGTTAAAATTTCTAAGGTCTACCTAATTACTGTAGTCAAAATCATAGAAATATTTCAGTTAAAAAGCAATAACAATGCATAATATCATCCTGCTGAGAGTATGTTATTCTTGTGCTTAAAGGTCTGGGAAATTTTTGATTTCCAGTTATTCCAGAAAATAATTGATTTCCATGTAATACTTAAAATCTCTTTTACATTCGGGTTTTATCACTTTAAGAGCTATCAAGTTGCAACTTTTTTGTTTTAATCTTTGACAACAAGCATGAAAGATCTGGTTTTGAGTGTAGGGTGTGCATGACTCCAGCAGTAATCACCTAGGTCACACCAAGCAATAGCCCAAATACAGACCCCATTTTGTTAGGGTCATGCAAGGGCATCTAATTTGTATTGTGATCGTGGGTGTTTTTGTCACAGTGAGCATCTTGGATGGCTGCTATGCTGCCAGAAACTTGAGCATCTGGCTGTCAACAAGGAGATAATCAGTGACTATTGCAGACACACTAGGCCTGTCTTCTCTCAATTCACTGCATATTGGGCTCGGTTCTACAGTCTATAATTTAACAATGTTCTGCTAGCATTTAATGACAATCACACAGTGAAATAAGGCACACGAAGATCCAGAAGAATAGAAATACATTCCAGTGGGAATGGCAGCTTCTGAATTATCTTGCACTGAATCATGTTTGGCATGATATATTAACTGTTTATTAATGAAAATGAAAATGAAAGCCTTTTGTCATCACAAAAATTGAATTGAATTATCATATTGGTCTCTCAATGTCACCATTTATCAGAGGGGACTGTACTGGATTCTGAGTCTCGCAATCTGCTTGTGCTGAGGAAGATTTGAATTTTCAAACTGTTCTGTTAATGAAATGGTGAGCAGCTGTTTTATCAATATGGCAAGGATCTTAAGTTGCTGAAATGATCCATTTGCAATGCAATTCAAGACTATAGGGACTTCAACTGGGATAGACAATGGCATTCTTCTGGTAGCAATTGACATGATTCCAAAATAGCCTCTGGATAATTGTGATAAAGTACAATCCAGTATGGTAGTCATAAGACCATAAGACCATAAGCCATAGGAGTGGAAGTAAGGCCATTTGGCTCATCAGGTCCACTCCGCCAGAATCAGAAAACTCTAAGTAAGACCTTTTCAATGTCTCTACATTCTGCTGATTGGTTATGTACATGGAAGGAAGAGCTGTGCTTGACTAATACCTTCCATCTAACCTTTCTATGGCTTCACGTTTTTTCTCTTAACAACTGAAGAATTTCCATTGTAAAATAGATATCCTCTGCAATACCAGTAGTATATGGGCAGTGTTGATTAGTTAGAAATATGTTTAATGACTGAATTTCCAAATTGCCGACAAGATCAACATGCAAGCAAAATAACGCCAACTTCAAAGACAGGACAGAAAATGATGTCCTCAATGAAAAGCTTGGCTTACAGCTGTCTTATTATACTATATATACTGGAGGTAATTACTTGGGTAGGATAGGAATAGAAGTTCAGGAAAATGAGTCGGTGATATTAGCCATGCTCATTTATCATATTTACCTGTGGCAAATCACATGAAGAAAATGAGGCCACCGATGCTTTGACAAGGTAATTCAGGAATCGTTAATAAACCATTTTATTCTTAAAGCAGGTGGTAATTCAAATATACATTCAATTGTTTCACCATCCACCTCAGGACATTGATACATTAATATATTTTTTAATTGGTTCCAGCTGAGATAAATATTCTGTTTCTGGAGTGTCATTTTCAAATGATGCACAACAATAATGATTGCGAACTGTGTGCACTTGTCATTTTATCAGTGCAGAACAATAACTAGCATACTGTGAAATTTATAGTGTTTCCAGAAGGCAGTCACAATTGCAGGCAAAGTACAAGGAAGCAATTCAACCCATAACTGTCTGAAACAGCTATCCATTTAGTTCTCTACTCCATTTTTACTTTCTTTAGCTCTTCCTTATTTTGAAATACTTACCAATTCCTTTTTAAAATCTAATGCATTAGGTTTTATTAACATTTATGTCAGGTACTTTTTGATCCAACTTGCAACTGAAAAAAGACTCTATTTCTTTTCTTGAACATTTCCTCTTGTCTAGGTACAAATGCTTAAATTATATGTACTGTGACTTGGATTTTCAAGAAACTTCCTTTTTTTCTGAATAGCCTATTCATCCTTTTTATTGACAAGATTTGTCTGACCTTAATGCAAACACTGCTGTAGTTGAATAAAATATTTGTTTTGACAACACCAATCTTAATTAAAAAAGAGTGCTGTGTTCACATGTTACAAAATTAAAGGTAACATGCTAGCATAAACATATTGCAGGATAATCTATTTGGAACTAGCCAACTTTGATGAGGAAAGTGAACATCTTTACCCCGCCCACGGCCGACGGAACCCCGCCCACGGCCGACGACCTCATCGCTCCGCCCACAACCTCCACAGCCAGCAACCCCAGAGGAGACAGCCACACTGAGCCCTGCCGCATCTTCACCATCCCCCCAGACCTCCCACTGACTGAGGACGAACGGTCAGTCCTTAGCAAGGGGCTCACCTTTGTCCCCCTACAACCACACATCAACGAATACCAGTCACGGTTGGACATAGAGCAGTTTTTCCACCGTCTTCGCCTCCATGCCTACTTCTTCAACCGGGAACCCAACCCTCCTTCCACTGACCCCTTCACCCGCTTCCAACACAAGTCCTCGTCCTGGACACCACCCCCAGGCCTCCTACCCTCCCTCGACCTCTTCATCTCCAACTGCCGTCGAGACATTAACCGCCTCAACCTCTCCACCCCTCTCACCCACTCCAACCTCTCCCCCGCAGAACAGGCAGCCCTCCGCTCCCTCCGCTCCAACCCCAACCTCACCATCAAACCCGCAGACAAGGGTGGCGCAGTGGTAGTATGGCGCACTGACCTCTACATCGCCGAGGCCAGACGCCAACTCTCCGACACCACCTCCTACCGCCTCCTCGATCATGACCCCACACCCGAGCATCAAACCATCATCTCCAACACCATTCACGACCTCATCACCACAGGGGACCTCCCACCCACAGCCTCCAACCTCATTGTTCCCCAACCCCGCACGGCCCGTTTCTATCTTCTTCCCAAAATCCACAAACCTGCCTGCCCTGGTCGACCCATCGTCTCAGCCTGCACCTGCCCCACCGAACTCATCTCCACCTATCTGGACTCCATTTTCTCCCCTTTGGTCCAGGAACTCCCCACCTACGTCCGTGACACCACCCACGCCCTCCACCTCCTCCAGGACTTCCAATTCCCTGGCCCCCAACACCTCATATTCACTATGGACGTCCAGTCCCTGTACACCTGCATTCCGCATGGAGATGGCCTCAAGGCCCTCCGCTTCTTCCTGTCCCGCAGGCCCAACCAGTCCCCCTCCACCGACACTCTCATCCGCCTAGCTGAACTCGTCCTCACACTCAACAACTTCTCTTTTGACTCCTCCCACTTCCTACAGACTAAGGGGGTGGCCATGGGCACCCGCATGGGCCCCAGCTATGCCTGCCTCTTTGTAGGTTACGTGGAACAGTCCCTCTTCCGCACCTACACAGGCCCCAAACCCCACCTCTTCCTCCGGTACATTGATGACTGTATCGGCGCCGCCTCTTGCTCCCCGAAGGAGCTCGAACAGTTCATCCACTTCACCAATACCTTCCACCCCAACCTTCAGTTCACCTGGGCCATCTCCAGCACATCCCTCACCTTCCTGGACCTCTCAGTCTCCATCTCAGGCAACCAGCTTGTAACTGATGTCCATTTCAAGCCCACCGACTCCCACAGCTACCTGGAATACACCTCCTCCCACCCACCCTCCTGCAAAAATTCCATCCCCTATTCCCAATTCCTCCGCCTCCGCCGCATCTGCTCCCACGATAAGACATTCCACTCCCGCACATCCCAGATGTCCAAGTTCTTCAAGGACCGCAACTTTCCCCCCACAGTGATCGAGAACGCCCTTGACCGCGTCTCCCGTATTTCCCGCAACACATCTCTCACACCCCGCCCCCGCCACAACTGCCCCAAGAGGATCCCCCTCATTCTCACACACCACCCTACCAACCTCCGGATACAACGCATTATCCTCCGATACTTCCGCCATTTACAATCCGACCCCACCACCCAAGACATTTTTCCATCCCCTCCCCTGTCAGCTTTCCGGAGAGATCACTCTCTCCGTGACTCCCTTGTTCGCTCCACACTGCCCTCCAACCCCACCACACCCGGCACCTTCCCCTGCAACCGCAGGAAATGCTACACTTGTCCCCACACCTTCTCCCTCACCCCCATCCCAGGCCCCAAGATGACATTCCACATTAAGCAGAGGTTCACCTGCACATCTGCCAATGTGGTATACTGCATCCACTGTACCCGGTGCGGCTTCCTCTACATTGGGGAAACCAAGCGGAGGCTTGGGGACCGCTTTGCAGAACACCTCCGCTCAGTCCGCAACAAACAACTGCACCTCCCAGTCGCAAACCATTTCCACTCCCCCTCCCATTCTCTAGAGGACATGTCCATCATGGGCCTCCTGCAGTGCCACAATGATGCCACCCGAAGGCTGCAGGAACAGCAACTCATATTTCGCCTGGGAAACCTGCAACCATATGGTATCAATGTGGACTTCACCAGTTTCAAAATCTCCCCTTCTCCTACTGCATCCCTAAACCAGCCCAGTTCGTCCCCTCCCCCCACTGCACCACACAACCAGCCCAGCTCTTCCCCCCCACCCACTGCATCCCAAAACCAGTCCAACCTGTCTCTGCCTCCCTAACCGGTTCTTCCTCTCACCCATCCCTTCCTCCCACCCCAAGCCGCACCCCCATCTACCTACTAACCTCATCCCACCTCCTTGACCTGTCCGTCTTCCCTGGACTGACCTATCCCCTCCCTACCTCCCCACCTACACTCTCTCCACCTATCTTCTTTACTCTCCATCTTCGGTCCGCCTCCCCCTCTCTCCCTATTTATTCCAGTTCCCTCTCCCCATCCCCCTCTCTGATGAAGGGTCTAGGCCCGAAACGTCAGCTTTTGTGCTCCTGAGATGCTGCTTGGCCTGCTGTGTTCATCCAGCCTCACATTTTATTATCTTTACCTTCCTATTGCCCAGGAAGGGATTGCTCTTTATGGAGATTTTGATTCTGAGCTGGCTCGTATAAACAACAGATATCGTGCATTGATGAGGCCAAATTGTTCTCAGCAGTTCTTTTGCATAAATATAACACAGTTCTGTCTGCAAAACACAATTGGTTTTACTCTGGAGATAACTATTTATAGCTGTGAATGATGCTGGCTCTTACTTGGCTACCTTCCAAATCCACCAGACAAACTTGAAGATAGATCTGAGAATACTTATCCTGCAGGGATATCATTACACTCAAACTCAATCTCCCATATCTTAACGTGTAAGATTACATATGAGTATGCAGTTTAAATATCAAGTTGATTTTCCAATACTCTTTCAGACAGAAAACTTCTTAAAGGTTTTTTTTCTTTGTGCAGAAAGCATAGGATTTAATTTGAATTGTGGATAATTCAGCCTCATCTAATGTCCTTTTCAAATTATCAACTCAAAAGGAAATGTCACTCATGTAACAAGGCACAGTAGGTAGATTGAATCATGGCATCAGCCAGTGGGAGTTCTGGACAATTTTGTATCTAACTAAACTTAAGGATATGTACAACATCATAATGCACTTCAGGTAGAATTGCAATAGATTATTTCATTGACAATTTCTTATAAAAACTTGCTGGTGGATGAACAGACAACAGCCAAATAAGCTTCAATATTTATAAAAATAAAGTTAAATGTATGTGGAAAACAATATTATGAATACCTGCATTAACCGGAATGACAAAGCTCGTAGGGTCAGAGACAAATAAACCTATCTTGGAAGTGTCATTATCAAGGATGGAGGACTCAGTAAAGATATCCATAGTTGAATAGGAATGGCAGGAACACCATTTTCACCCCAAAGCAAATTTGGAGATCTTGGTCTGAATTTATTTTCTTCGAACTGATCTCTTTGTGGATGGGGGTGGGTGGGAATGAGCTATTGTGGAAAACTGGACGAATATATTTCCTAGATGGCCAGCAATATTTAACTGTAGGCCTCCTTTAAGTTAGTTCCCACTCTGAAGCAGCTAGATTGTCAAGTTACAATCCTTTCAGGTGGGATGACCCATTCACAAGGCTGAAAACCAAGAGCACAGGAAACTTCTTGGCAAAATGAGAGAGACCATGATAGGGGTCTTTATGAAAGAGGAGGTTCAGATTGTGGGGAGCTGTTAGGTGACAGGATAGCTGAGGGGACACAGCTGGATTACTGGGGCCCTTCCAATTAGAGGCGTTCCAATGAGGTTTGGAGATGCAATGGTGGTCAGAAAAGTTCCAGTAATATTTGGGAAGAGAGCAGTTAGATTGTGTGCTGTCACTCTTTGTGGCATTGTGGACCTGGAGGAAATCATTCTGGTTGTCTGAACACACAAGCAATTCTATGTAGGCAATTATCTCTGAGATTCAGTTCCTTTCACCTCCTTTATAGGGCCGAGTTTTCCCAAGATTCATGAATCACGGTTGCCTGCTTTTAAACATAGAGCACCTAGCAAAGTTATTAGATTTAAATGACCAACCAGCTATCCCAAGTTATCTAGTCACCCACCCTGCGTACTGTTTCCACCAAAACAGGAGGCGATGGCCTAATGGTATTATCGCTGGACAGTTAATCCAGATACCCAGATAATGCTCTGGGGACCAAAGTTTGAATCCCACCCCAGCAGATGGTGGCATTTGAATTCAACGAATATCTGGAATTAAGAATCTAATGATGACCATGAATCCATTGTTGATTATCAGGAAAAACCCACCTGGTTCACTAATGTCCTTTAGGGAAGGAAATTGCCATCCTTGCCTGGTCTGGCCTTCATGTGACTCTGGACCCACAGCAATGTGGTTGACTCTTAACTGCCTGATGGGCAACAAATGCTGGAGAGTTTGAGACAGATGGGTATGTATTTAAGGTTTTGCATTATAATCTCTGACAAAATCTCAATGCAAATATTTTTGATAGATTCAATTCATTAATTATCTCAAAGGATCAACGTTTATTTTAAAAGCAGCAGATCCAAAGCAGTGGGCAAGATTATGTAGGGTCCTGAAATACATGGGCTATGGTGAGATTTGTGGCAGAATCATATGAGAAATCTAGAGCAGGCAAAAAGAAGAGGATGTGCTGGACTCTGAAAAGCTGGGAGAGCAGCAGCAGCTTCTAAGGAGGAAGAGAGGGCATTGAGCAAAAACATTGTTACCTTTAGCGTGATGGAATGCTGCAGCATCAGACACAGCAAACCAGTCAGTACTCAATTGATACCCATGAACTGGGTGCAGTGATCACGCATTGAGCATAACTTTTGCTGTCACTCAAAAGGCAAGCAGTTCCAGAAGCTGAAACAGCTTTTCTTTCTGTTTCTTTTTTCACTTTTTTTGTTGCTGAAAGAAATGAACATTTTCAGTTGTTTGAAGACTTTCCATTATCTGATACTTTCACATAGTAGATGCTCTGCTTCTCTGGACATTAGAGAAAGAGTAGCACTCCATTAGACTGGATTTTTAGATGGCATGGTGCTATAGGCAGGTAACTTGTGTGGCTTGGTTCTTATAACTGCACTTCCAATGACTGTCAATCAGACAGGTGGTGATGTTAAATAGCATTATGAATGTGCGCTTGCATTTGCAATGAGGTGTCAGCTGTGCCAGTTCTATGCCCTCAGATGTATTTCTTTCTCATTGTCCTCCCATTATGCTTTTTTATCCTTTATTCATTTACGGAATGAGGGCAATGTGGTCTAGGCCAACATTTATTGCCCATCCCCAATTGCCCAGAGAGCAATGAAGAGTCCACCACATTCCCATGGGTCTAGAGTCACATGTAGGCCAGACCGGGTTTTCCTTCCCTAAAGGACATTAGTGAACCAGATGGGTTTTTCTGACAATCGGCAATGGACTCATGTCGTCATCAGATTCTCTTTGTATTGAATTCTAACTCCACTATCTGCCATGGCAGGATACTAGAAAAGGGCAGTTTGAGACTGATATTTCTTGACCTGATGCACGGCTAGTCTTTAAATTTGCCCCACATCAGAAATTTTGGGAGATCCCAACAGTGGCGAGTATTTCTGCCATTGCTGAGCACATGATAATGGCAGCAGGGTACCATCAAGCTGTGGAACATACATAATAAGACAAGATGCCAAGACTAAAGTGAAATGGCTCACTAGGCCTCATGCACAGAAAGTCTGCATGGACCTCCCTAAAATTGACACAGCCAATTTCTGGTAAAATTCAGCCCAATGAATTCACTTGTGGACATGTAAAAAACTTTATTTAATCACAACATGGGTCCTGGGATATGACACTAATAAATGTGTTGGGTTAAAAGGTGCAAAGGCAATGGGTGATGGGTGAACATGACGTTTGGCATGAGTCAACACTCAGGTGCTACAGAGAACCATCAGGTTAAGTGGGAGGGGCATAGGTAGGCATAAAAGCTAAAAGGGCTATGGGCATAGAGGTTGTAGAAACACCATGTGGATGAGTGGAAGGACATAGATTTGTATCATGGGGATGAGGACTTTGTTTTGATTTATTCTTTTCGTTCAGGCATCCCACTTCAATACCCGGCAGCCTCTGTGAATGCCTCCAAAGTTAGTAGGTCTAATTTACCCGGCTTCCCAACAGTGAAATTCTGAATACCGAGGGGATTTTTTTGCTGTCTAGTTTGCACAGCCAGGAATTGACACAACAGTGTGAAAAAAAATTCAGAGATTTCTGCCATTATCTCCACAGAAATAATTTGCTCTTTTTCCCAATTACACAATCTAAGTCCTTCTTTGATCTCAAACAGTCACACCACCCAAGCCTATTGTCAGGCAGACTCCAAAATATGTTGCATGGCCCCAAACCTGACCCTAAATCCAAAGTTACAGTGTCACAATACAACAAATTTATAAACCTCAAGATTGCAACTTTTGTATAAAATAAAGAGAAAATGAACATTTTGAATAGATATGTATGTATAACAATATTTATTTGCATGATGTTACTTTCTGCAATTTCAGTATCTTAAGCTTTTTTTAAAAAAAAATTTCCCTTCCATCACTCCAGAAGGGGGACAAAACTTGCCGTGCTATAATTTATGGGCTGCTCAATAACTTGCTCAAGGATTATTTTCAAATGCAATAGTAGAAAGAACAGTCAATCTTCTTGTTGTCTTTTGGATTGGACATAGGATGACCCTTCTTAAGATGCTACAAAAGAGGAGTCTGTTGGGTGCATTTCCTAGTACCTACTTGGAAGCAATGTTTTCTGTTGCAGCGGCACTAACTGGAATAAAAAATATATACTTTGTTGAGAAAGATCCATGAGGCACAATTTAAGCTGAAGGCCCAATTGCTTAATGTTTGGCAAGGCTCAAAGCATATCTCTCCGGACATAACATTTTATTGTTAGAAATTCACCAAATGTTTTCTTGCTAGACATTTCTTTCGAACAAGCGTGATACATAACAAAGAAAAAAATGATCAAATAACTGTGGGTACCAGGTTTCACAAGGTTTCCGCTTTCTCTCTAGTTCGTGTTGTGTGGAGTACTATGTTCACAATTTTTGCGGGAAACCTGTTTGAGGAGAAGAATGGGTTGCATATTTGTCTCTGCTTTTCTCGTCAATCTAAATTCAGAGAAGTGTTCGCAAATATCTGACATGGGTTCCTGATTGGTGAGGCTGCACTCCAAAATTCATAGAAAAACTCGAGTTTCTGAGCTTAGAATGTAATCAGTCCATCTTTACCATTTCAAAATATAAAAATCTAAAATTAGATGCCACAATTAAGAATCCTTAAAATATACGCAATAACCAAACTTGTTCACTGCACGCATAGCAATAAATCATCGTACTCAAAACTGTCATTTATAAAATAAATCAGGAGAAGTATCAAGTATCGATTTAGACAATATAACTGGGTTATAGAGTCCTTTGTCAGATAATGCAATATTATTCAATTAATATCAATGGATTGCCATCATTATCGGAGCTCTTCTTTACTGTCATGAATACGTTTTATGTATTGAGGCCTTGAACTGTGGTCGTGTACGATCATAACATTTACATATATTGTGTTTTTAATGTGATAAAATATCTCAAAACAAATATGACACCAAGCCACATAGGAGATATTAGATTTAATGAACAGAAGGTTGGTCAAAGAAAGAGCTTTTAAGATAGACTCTAAACGAGGGAAGTGAAATAGGAGGTGGAGATGTCAGGGATGATATTTCCAAAGTTTAATGCCTTGGCAAATATATAAAATAGGAGCAGGAATAGGCCATTTGACTCATCAAACCTGCACCACTGTTCAATATGATCATGGTTCATTATTGAACTCAATACCCTAATCCCACCCTCCCCCCATATCCCTTGATCCTTTTAGACACAACAGCTATATCTACCTCCTTCTTAAAAGCACATCTTTTTTTAAAATTCATTAACAGGACGAGGGCATCGTTGGCTAGGCAGAATTTGTGGTCCATCCCTAATTACCCAGAGGTCAGTTCAGAATCAACCACATGGCTATGGGTCTGGAGTCACGTGTAGGCAAGAGCAGGTAAGGTTGGCAATTTCCTTCTCTAAAGGGCATTAGTGAACCAGAAGGGCTTTTCCTGACATTCATGGTCACCATTAGATTCTGAATTCCGAATATTTTGGCTGAATTCAAATTCCACCACCTGTCAAACTGAGGCCCCCAGAATGTTATCTGGGTCTCTGGATTAACAGTCTATCAATAACACCATTAGGCCATTGCCTCAATGTGTGGTAGAGAACTCCATAAGCTCAATGCTCTCAGGGTGAAGACATTTCTCCTTATCTCAGTCCTAAAGTTTTATCCCTTATCCTTAAAAAATGACGCCCCAATGAGGAAGTTACTTTCTGATTCTAAGCTGCCTAATTAGTCCTGTCAGAGCTTTGTAAACTTTTATGAGATCCCACACCTCCTCCCCACCCCTGCCAATTCTCCTAATAATCTCCAGTGAACACAATCCTAACCCACTCAATCTCTCCTCGTACATCAGTCCTTCCATCCCAGGAAGCAATGTGGTGAAGAGATAACTAGGTGTAGAGCTGGATGAACACAACGGGCCAAGCAGCATCAGAAGAGCAGGAAAGCTGACGTTTCAGATCTGGACTGTTCTTCAGAAATGGGGGATGGGAACAGGATTCTGAAATAAATAGAGAGGGGGGGGAGGCTGATGGAAGATGGATAAAGGAGCAGATAGGTGCAGAGGAGATGGACAGTTCAAAGAGGTAGGGTTAGAGCCAGTAAAGGTAAGTGTGAGTGGGGAGTTATGGGGGGTGAATAAGTCAGTCCAGGGAGGACAGATAGGTCAAGGAGGCGAGATGAGGCTGGTAGGTAGGAGGTGGGGGTGGGGATTGAGGTGGGAGGAGTGGATAGGGGGAGGAAGAACGGACAGGTTAGGGAGGTGGGGACAAGCTGGGCTGGTGTTGGAATACAGCCTGGGGAAGGGGGATTTTGAAGCTTGAGAAGTCCACATTGATATGATTGGGCTGCAGGGTTTCCAAGTGAAATATGAGGTGCTGTTTCTGCAACCTTTGGGTGGCATCGTTGTGGCACTGGAGCTCACCTGAACCATTTCCAGTACCTCTCTCTCCTTTCTAGACCTCTCTGTTTCCATCCCTGGCAACCAACTAGGAACCGATATCCATTTCAAGCTTATCGACTCCCACAGCTACCTCAAATCCACCTCCTCTCACCCACCTTCCTGCAAAAATGCCATCCCCTATTCCTAATTCCTTCACCTCCGCCTCACCTGCTCCCAAGATGAAGCATTCCACTCCCAGGCATCCTTGATGTCCTAGTTTTTCAAGGACCACAACTCCCCCTCCACAGTGGTCGAAAACGCCTTTGACCGTGTCTCTCACATTTCCCACAATTCACTCCTCACACCCCCTCCCCACAACAACAATCAAAACAGAATCTCCTTCGTCCTCATGAACCACCCCACCAACCTCCAATCCAATGCATCATCCTCCGACATTTTGCCATCTGCAATCTGACCCCACATTGACCCCTCCCCACCCCTATCTGCCTACCAGAGGGACCACTCTCTCCATGACTCCCTTGTCCGCTCCACACTGTCCGCCAGCCCTACCAGCCCCAGCACTATTCCCTGCAACTGCAAGATTTGCTACACCTGCCCTACACCTCCCCCCTCACCCCCATCCCAGGCCTCAAGAAGACCTTCCACATCAAACAGATGTTCACCTGCACATCTGCCAATGTGGTATACTGCATCTGCTGTTCCCGATATGGCCTCCTCTACATCGGGGAAACCAAGCGGAGGCTTGGGGACTGCTTTGCAGAACACCTACGCTCTGTTCGCGACAAACAACTGCACCTCCCAGTCGCAGGACATTTCAACTCCCCCTCCCATTCCTTGGACAACATGTCCATTCTGGGCCTCCTGCAGTGCCACGACAATGCCACCCGAAGGTTGCAGGAACAGCACTTCATATTTCACTTGGGAACCCTGCAGCCCAATGGTATCAATATGGACTTCACAAGCTTCAAAATCTCCCCCTGCTCTGCCCACATCCCAACACCAGCCCAGCTTGTCCCTGCCTCCCTAACCTGTCCTTCCTCCCACCTATCCCCTCCTCAAACCTCAAGCCCCACCCCTACTTCCTACCTACCAGCATCATCCCGCCCCCTTGAGCTATCCGTCCTCCCTGGACTGACCTATCCCCACCCTATCTCCCCACCTTCACTCATTTTTACTGGCTCCATCCCTGCCTCTTTGACCTGTCTGTCACCTCTGCACCTATCTGCTCCTTTATCCATCTTCCATCCACCTCCCCCTCTTCCTCTATTTATTGCAGAATCCCTTTCCCCTCCCCCATTTCCGAAGAACGGTTCTGCCCCTCTGATGATGCTCGGCTTACTGTGCTCACCCAGCTCTACGCTTTGTTATTCCTACTGTTTGTTTCCTTTCTGCTAACAAATTTTCTATCCATCTCAATACACTTTACACATTAATGTCTTACTTGGGACTTTGTTGAAAGCTTTCTGAAAGTTGAAATAACCTCTCTCACTGGCTACCCTGATCAAATCTACTAGCTATATCCTTGAAGAATTCCTGTAGACGTTTTGAGCACAATTTCCCTTTTGAAAATTTGTGCTGGCTGTGTCTGATTCTAGCACTGTCTTCTTTATGCTCTGTTATAAGATCTTTCTTAGTAGACTCCAGCATCATCCCCACTGCCAACATCAGAGGTACTGATCTATAATTCTTTGTTTTCTCTCTCCATCCCTTTTTAAACAATGGGGCCACATTAGCTACACTCCAACCAGTAGGAAAGTGTCAGAATGTAAAGGATCTTGAAAGTTGACCACCTATGCATCCATTACTTCTGGGTCCACTTCTTTAAGTAAGCTAGAGTGTAGATTATCAGGTCTTGAGGATTTGTCAGCCTTTAATCTCAACAATTTCTCCAATACCATTTCTCTGTTAATACAGATACGCTTCATTCTTCCCTCTCACTAACCCTGTGTTCCCCATCATTTCTGGTACATGATTTGTATCCTCATTAATGAAGACAGATATGAGGTATGAATTCAATTCATCCCCTACTTCTCTGTTTCCCATTATGAATTCTCCTGTTTCTGACTGCAAGGGACATACATTAGTTTGCATCAATCTTTTCCTCTTTACATACCTATAGAAACTTTGACAGTGTATCCTTATGTTCTCCACAAGCTTAATCTCATGCTTTATTTTTCTTTCTTCATAAATCCCTTGGTCCTCCTTTGCTGACTTCTAAACTCTTCCCAATCCTCAGGTCAGTTTTTTTTTATTTCTTGCCGATTTGTATGCCCTTTTTTGCATCTAATAATATCTTTAACTTCTCATGCAAGCTCTGGTTTAGCCAATGTTCTATTTGCACTCTTGCAACAGAAAGGAATTAAAATAAAATTGTAGTTCACCTATTTGATCTTTGAATGTTTGGGCAGAAATAATCAACAAGCCAGAACTATAGTAATGATAAGAAAGATTTGCATTCATCTGGTGTATTTCACAACTGCTGGGTGTCACAAATTACATTACAAGCAATTAAGTAGTTTTAAAGTGTAGTCACTGTTGTAGGAAAAGCAGCAACCAATTTGCATTCATCAAACTCCCACACACAAACAGCACTAATAGCAAAGAAATCAAAGAACTGTGGATGCTCGAAATCAGAAACAAGAACAGGAATTGCTGGAAAATTTCAGCAGGTCTGGCAGTATCTGCGGAGTGAAAGCAGAGTTAATGGTTCCGGTCTGGTGACCCTTCTTCAGAATGGCAATAATAACAATGTGCTTTTTAGTGGTGGATGAGTATTGTTCACCAGTGTTGTAGCTTACAGGTAACTGATCGCTCCTCGTTAAAATAGCTTCATGGGATGTTTTACATCACCGGAGGAAGCAATTTGAACTTTGGTTAATCATCTTATCATTTTTGGACTCGATGGGCCAAATCATCTACTTCCACACTGGAGGGATTCTACAAAAGCAACTGCTACCTTTGGCTGACCCACAAAAGGTACCTGGTAGTAAATTTAGCTGATGGTTTATAAGGCCTGTATTCTCAGTAGCTATTGTACAGCTATCCCCAAACACCTCATAACCACAAGGAAATCATTTCCATCTTCACTACCTGCAGCATACCATGGATACATCTTCATGCGAAAATCACAAGTACAGAAGTCCTCTCAAAGGCAGAGCTCCTACATTTGTTAACACTGACTGAACATCAACAGCATTGTTAACTTTGGCACATCCACAGGGGGAAGAGAATTGTACAACCAAGGATATTTTGCTGAGCTGGCCTGAACCAGAGAACCAGTGGGATTCCCCAAGCTCAGCTTTAAGGACATTTGTAAATGTGACATGAAGGTCCTTAGCAGTGACTATTGTTCGCGATAGCCGTTGGCTGATGACACGTGAAAATGGCAATGTTTTCTGTGGGCTGGCATGCGGTGCCATGATGCCAGTAAGTTGGTAACAGATGCCAACAACAACCCCCAGTAACAATGGGTAACTTCATGTGTGGCATCGATCAGCTTTTTCAGCCATCAGCCTTCCTGTCGCTAGACATGATAACTCTCCCTCCCACTCCCTAGGTGACATGTCTATCCTGGGCGTCCTCCAGTGTCACAAGATGCCACACACAAACTGGAGGAGCAACACCTCATATTCCACCTCAGGAGCTTACAGCCCGATGGCCTGAACATAGAATTCACTAGTTTGAAAATCTCCTCATCCCTGGCCCCATTCCTACATCCAGACCTCCCTCTCACCCCTGCCTCCTTGACCTGACACAACCTGTCCATCTTCTTTCCCATCTATCTGCCCTATCCTTCCTCTCGACCAATCCCCTCTTCCCTCTACCTGCATCCAACCTATCACCAACCCACCTACCTTTACCCACCCCCACCGATTCTCCCTCTCGCCTCCTTGACCTGATACAACCTGTCCATCTTTTCTTCCACCTATCCTCCTCACCCTTCCCACTGAACAATCTTCACCATCCACTATTTACATCCACCTATCACCATCCCACCCACCTTTCCCCAGCCTGACCTCTCCTTCCTCTATTTATTTCCCAGGTCCCTTCCCTCTCCCCATTTCTGGTGAAGGGTTCCAACCTGAAACGTCAGCTTTCCTGCCCCTCTGATGCTACCTGACCTGCTGTGTTCCTCCAGATCTGCACTGTGTTAACTCTGACTCCAGCATCTGCAATTCTTGCTATCTTTATGTGGGCATGCCTCTGTTTTACCCTTGCAAGATTGCAGGAAATGGGGTTAAAACGAGCTTCACCCTGGTGTGTGTGTGTTTGTGACCTGGCATTTTAGTGTAAACTGGTGTTCTGTGAAAATCACAGCTCTGAGAATAGCCATTAAACTCCCCAGCACCTCAGGTACAGAACACAAAACTACATGCTAAGATGTGCCAGCCACTGCAGCAAGGAACTGGGACAAAAGAAATCCAATTACACTGCAAAATCTCAAAATCAACTGTTCAACTACAAATAATACCCTCCGTAAAGGTTGCAATGTTCTACTATGCACTCTTCATCAACAACTCAGAGACTAATCCATATTATTTTTCTAACTTCCTTCTTTTTCTGGACTCACTAAACTCACTGTTTTGTGAACTGAAGAAAGCCTGAAGAGTCTAGGCCTGAAACGTCAGCTTTTGTGCCCCTAAGATGCTGCTTGGCCTGCTGTGCTCATCCAGCCCCACACTTTGTTAACAAAGTGTGAAGCTGGATGAACACAGCAGGCCAAGCAGCATCTAAGGAGCACAAAAGCTGACGTTTCGGGCCTAGACCCTTCATCGAGACGATCCAGCCCCACACTTTGTTATCTTGGATTCTCTAGCATCTGCAGTTCCCATTATCTCTGTTCAAACTGACTTGTTTTAAACATTAATTGATTTGCGTTGGGAAGAAGGTATCCTCAAGGGGAAGGGATGAATTTTAGATTCACCTTGTTGTGACCAACTGAGGCAGTGGGTGAATAACTAAGGGGAGCTAGTATATCCCTCACCTTCTGGGAGCTTAATGGTTTAAGCTATTCCATCTCAAAACAGAAATTTCATCCAGGGATTGGGTTTAAGAACAGGCATGTCATCATTATTATAACAAGACCCAGCTCAGGAGTGGGATTTGTACCTGGAACTTTGTGATTCAGACACAAGAATATTAACAACCGAGCTATTGTTGACATTAAAAAGGAACAAGATTTGCTGGGAGTTAAGATGTCCAATTGTAATGGAAAATCTATTGATGTCAACATTTCAAATGGCACTGAAACAAAACAAAGCACAAAGGTTTGTAATTTAACAACCATGAATCTAAGTTCGTCGCCGCATTTCTTCGTCTTCTTCTTTAGTTCTCCTGGCACCATCTGATCCAACTGGAGAGTGTAGAGTCATCGCTCACTTGCATTGTGGGAGAGGACTTCACAGTCAGTGTGGGCGTAAAGGATTTTGTGGAAGCTCATCCCCTGTGATAAGCAGGAGGAAGAAAATCCAACCAGAGGGTGTTGAGCCGTTGCTGTTTGCATTTTAGGAGAAGACATTGCAGTCAGCATGGACATGAAGGACATTGCAGAAGGACCTGGAAGCCCAAGTTTTAGAGGTGGAGTGGTAGCTGGGGGTGCACTCAAGAGGTGGAGAGTGTTGTTGATTACATGTACAGTGAGGTTGTCACACCACAGACTCATAGCCCACAGGCAGGAAGAGAACAGGCAGAGGAGGAATCTCCTGTGACTATTCCCCTGCAAGGTCAGAAATCACAGGACACCAGATTATAGTCCAAAAGCTTTATTTGAAAACACAGGCTTTCACAGCATAGCCCCTTCGTCGGGTGATATACGATTTTGGAGTCAAAAGATGTGAGGCTGGAAAAGCACAGCAGGTTAGATAACATCCGAGGAGCAGTGAAGTCAATGTTTCAGGCCAAAACCCTCCTTGGGATAACAGCAGCAACTAAATTCATTGCAGTTTGTTTAGCTGTGCTGTCGAGGGAGGGAGACATAAGCATAGAAATGCTATAGTAATAAGATATTGAATTGTAAGGTGAATAGATAGGTGTTTCTGTGGCCGCAAATGAGAGTCCAAGGTGGTGTGTGCCTCCCTGGTGCTAGGGTATTGGATGTCTCGGAACAGTTGCAGGACAGCCTGGAGGCAAAGGTCAAATAGTCAGTGGCCATAGAACATGTTGGTACAAATGGCAGAATTAAAATAAAGGGATGAGGTTCTAAAAGCAGCATATTGAGTGCTAGGAAGAAAGTTAAAATGTAGGACATCAAAGGGAGTTATTTCAGGATTAATACTAGCGCCACATGCTAATCAGAGTAGAAACAGCAGGGTACAGAGGATGAACGTTTGACTGACAAGGTGGTGTGAGTGGGGAGGGCTTCAGCTCTGGCAGAGGTGGGGCCTGAAATATTCAAACTATTGAATGCTGTGAGTCTCACATCAGTCATAGGGAAATTATTAGACAACATTCTCAGGGACAATATCTATAGTATTTAAAAGCAAATGAACTTGTTAGCGGTAGACAGCGTGGTTTTGGGGAGGTTGTGCCTCACGAGCATGATGGAATTTTTTGAGGAGGTGTTGAAGATGATTGAATGGCAAAAAATGGTTGCTGTTGTCTACATGGACTTCTGTAAAGTCTTTGAGAAGGTCTCTCGTGGCAGAATGGTACAAAAGGTGAAGTCACGTGGTAGCAGGTGTGAGCTGGTAAGATGGATACAGAAGTGAGAGATAATGGGAACTGCAGATGCTGGAGAATTCCAAGATAATAAAATGTGAGGCTGGATGAACACAGCAGGCCAAGCAGCATCTCAGGAGCACAAAAGCTGACGTTTCGGGCCTAGACCCTTCATCAGAGAGGGGGATAGCACAAAAGCTGACGTTTCGGGCCTAGACCCTTCATCAGTAATAGCACAAAAGCTGACGTTTCGGGCCTAGGCCCTTCATCAGAAGGATCAGAGGATCCCCCTCATTCTCACACACCACCCTACCAACCTCCGGATACAACGCATCATCCTCTGACACTTCCGCCATTTACAATCCGACCCCACCACCCAAGACATTTTTCCATCCCCACCCCTGTCTGCTTTCCGGAGAGACCACTCTCTCCGTGACTCCCTTGTTCGCTCCACACTGCCCTCCAACCCCACCACACCCGGCACCTTACCCTGCAACCGCAGGAAATGCTACACTTGCCCCCACACCTCCTCCCTCACCCCTATCCCAGGCCCCAAGATGACATTCCACATTAAGCAGAGGTTCACCGGCACATCTGCCAATGTGGTATACGGCATCCTTTGTACCCGGTGTGGCTTCCTCTACATTGGGGAAACCAAGCGGAGGCTTGGAGACCGCTTTGCAGAACACCTCCGCTCAGTTCGCAACAAACAACTGCACCTCCCAGTCGCAATCCATTTCCACTCCCCCTCCCATTCTTTAGATGACATGTCCATCATGGGCCTCCTGCAGTGCCACAATGATGCCACCCGAAGGTTGCAGGAACAGCAACTCATATTCCGCCTGGGAACCCTGCAGCCTAATGGTATCAATGTGGACTTCACCAGTTTCAAAATCTCCCCTTCCCCAACTGCATCCCTAAACCAGCCCAGTTCGTCCCCTCCCCCCACTGCACCACACAACCAGCCCAGCTCTTCCCCCCCACCCACTGCATCCCAAAACCAGTCCAACCTGTCTCTGCCTCCCTAACCGGTTCTTCCTCTCACCCATCCCTTCCTCCCACCCCAAGCCGCACCCCCATCTACCTACTAACCTCATCCCACCTCCTTGACCTGTCCGTCTTCCCTGGACTGACCTATCCCCTCCCTACCTCCCCACCTATACTCTCTCCACCTATCTTCTTTACTCTCCATCTTCGGTCCGCCTCCCCCTCTCTCCCTATTTATTCCAGTTCCCTCTCCCCATCCCCCTCTCTGATGAAGAGTCTAGGCCCGAAACGTCAGCTTTTGTGCTCCTGAGATGCTGCTTGGCCTGCTGTGTTCATCCAGCCTCACATTTTATTATCTTGGATACGGAAGTGGCTTAGCCATAGGAGACGGAGGGTAGAGGTGGAAGGATGCTTTTTGGGATGGAGGGCTGTGACTAGTGGTGTTCCATGAGGATCAGTGCTGGGACCCCTGCTGTTCGTGATCTACATAAATGATTTTGAGGAAAACGTATCTTGGGTCTAATTAGTAAGTTTGCAGACGATACAAAGATTGGTGGAGTTGTGGATTGTGAAGAGGATTGTCAGAGGATACAGCGGAATATGGATCAGTTGGAGACATGGGCAGAAAAATGGCAGATGGAGTTTAATCCAGACAAATGAGAGATAACGGATTTTGGAAGGTCAAGTACGAGTGGAAAATATACAGTAATTGGCAGAACCCTTAGGAGTATTGATATGCAGATGGATCTGAGTGTGCAGGTCCACAGATCACGGAAGGTAGCAGTGTAGGTAGGTAAGGTAATAAAAATGGCTTATGGCATGCTTGCCTTCATTGGAAGGGGCATTAAGTGTATGGGTAGGCAAGTTATGCTGCAGCTTTATAGAACTTTAGTTAGGCCACACTTGGAATATTGCATACAGTACTGATCTCCACACTGCCAGAAGAAAGTGAATGCTTTGGAGAGGGTACAGAAAAGATTTATCAGGATGTTGCCTGTTATGGGGATTTTAGCTATGAAGAAAGGTTGGATAGACTGGAGATAACAAAGTGTGGAGCTGGATGAACACAGCAGGCCAAGCAGCATCTCAATAGACAATAGACAATAGGTGCTGGAGTAGGCCATTCGGTCCTTTGAGCTAGCACCACCATTCATTATGATCATGGCTGATCATCCACAATCAGTATCCTGTTCCTTGTCTAGGCCCAAAACGTCAGCTTTTATGCTCCTGAGATGCTGCTTGGCCTGTTGTGTTCATCCAGCTCCACACTTTGTTATCTTGGATTCTCCAGCATCTGCAGTTCCCATTATCATTGGATAGACTGGATTTGTTTTCACTGGAATGCAGGAGGTTAAGAGGCAACCTAATAGAAGTTTATAAGCTTGTGAATGGCATAGATAGAGTGGAAAGTATATGGGGCATTTTCCCAGGATGAAGGGGTCAATTACTAGGAGACACATGTTCAAGGTGCTGGGGGAATGTTTAAAAGAAATGTGTGAGGTAAGTTTTTCACTCAAAGGGTGGTGAGTGCCTGGAATGCATTGCCAGAGGGGGTGGTGAAAGCAGACACAGTAGCAGCATTGAAGAAGCACCTGGATGAGAACATGAATCGGAAGGGAATAGCGGGATACGGATGCTGTAAGTGAAGACAGTTTTAGTATGGAAGGGCAAAATGCGTCAGCTCAGGCTTGGACGGCTGAAAGGCCTGTTCTTGTGCTGTATTGTTCTTTGTTCTTTGCCCTTTCCAGAATCTTCCATGAGCGCTGGCTATGCTCCTTCTTTTGTTAACAAGCTGTGTGGGGATAGAAATGTTTTCAATACCCCTGGATGACTGCTTCTTGGCACCATTGCCACACAGTTATTATCCACCTCAGCAGACATAATTTTCATTTTCTTTTATTGCTCATTTTATGGTACTTCATCTGCTCAGTCAATTGTTTCTTTCATCTCTTTGGGGTCCGTAGACAATAAAATTATATCAGTAAAATGAAAGCTAGGTCATCTAACTGTGTACCTTGATTCGGACATTAATATGTTCAAAACCTATATCAAATTGACACTAAGCCTGTATCTCACTCAGCAGCTGTCAAAGGCAGCAGCAAAGAAAGAACTTTCATTGTCACACTCTTGCCTCAATGATGAACCATTCGGTTAAGAATCTTTCTAAAACTATTAAATATTTTAAACTTTTTGAAAGATTAATGTTTAACATTACAATTCCTTTAGTACTGTAACATCTCTGATGTCCAGTTAAGCAATATTATAATAAATATTAGCAAAATGTGTTTTCTAGTGAATTTAGTTTTCCATTAATGCCCTTATCTCTTAGCTGGTAGCAATTCCCAAGGTAACTAACAATTTACTTGCATTTATATCAATACTGCTTTTGAGTCAATTGCTGGGAGGGGCCATAAACTCACTTTCTAATTCCCAGATGCCCAAGTTCTTTAAGGACCGCAACTTTCCCCCCACAGTGATCGAGAACGCCCTTGACCGCGTCTCCCGTATTTCCCGCAACACATCCCTCACACCCCGCCCCCGCCACAACCGCCCTAAGAGGATCCCCCTCATTCTCACACACCACCCTACCAACCTCCGGATACAACGCATCATCCTCCGACACTTCCGCCATTTACAATCCGACCCCACCACCCAAGACATTTTTCCATCCCCTCCCCTGTCTGCTTTCCGGAGAGACCACTCTCTCCGTGACTCCCTTGTTCGCTCCACACTGCCCTCCAACCCCACCACACCCGGCACCTTCCCCTGCAACCGCAGGAAATGCTACACTTGTCCCCACACCTCCTCCCTCACCCCTATCCCAGGCCCCAAGATGACATTCCACATTAAGCAGAGGTTCACCTGCACATCTGCCAATGTGGTATACTGCATCCACTGTACCCGGTGCGGCTTCCTCTACATTGGGGAAACCAAGCGGAGGCTTGGGGACCGCTTTGCAGAACACCTCCGCTCAGTTCACAACAAACAACTGCACCTCCCAGTCGCAAACCATTTCCACTCCCCCTCCCATTCTCTAGATGACATGTCCATCATGGGCCTCCTGCACTGCCACAGTGATGCCACCCGAAGGTTGCAGGAACAGCAACTCATATTCTGCCTGGGAACCCTGCAGCCTAATGGTATCAATGTGGACTTCACCAGTTTCAAAATCTCCCCTTCCCCTACTGCATCCCTAAACCAGCCTAGTTCGTCCCCTCCCCCCACTGCACCACACAACCAGCCCAGCTCTTCCCCCCCACCCACTGCATCCCAAAACCAGTCCAACCTGTCTCTGCCTCCCTAACCGGTTCTTCCTCTCACCCATCCCTTCCTCCCACCCCAAGCCGCACCCCCAGCTACCTACTAACCTCATCCCACCTCCTTGACCTGTCCGTCTTCCCTGGACTGATCTATCCCCTCCCTACCTCCCCACATATACTCTCTCCACCTATCTTCTTTACTCTCCATCTTCGGTCCGCCTCCCCCTCTCTCCCTATTTATTCCAGTTCCCTCTCCCCATCCCCCTCTCTGATGAAGGGTCTAGGCTGTATAACAGTGACATGTATTCCCCCTGCATTGCATTTCTATTATTCATTGTGCATTTTTACGTTGATTTTAGAAGGTGTTTTAATGTTTTTACATAAATTTTTGGTGGATTGTTCATGTCTTGAACCTTTGCTTGGTCAGGGTTTACTGCTGTCATTTGTACCTCTTGCTTATCCAGAATACTTGATCAACCAGCACACTGCTAGTCCCATAGGTTGCCGGATAATAAAAAAGTGTTTGCTGAAGTAATAACAAGCGTGTCTTTCCTGTCACAATATTGAATAGCAGAGTTTGTTGCTGCTTGGCATTTGAATACTCGAGTTCATTGCAATGGCAGAGTGAAAATTCTCTGCTAGGTATAAATCATGTTTTAAGTACAGTAAATAGCCACATATTGTTGTGACTGAAGTAGAAGGAATGTGCTGTCTTTCTCTTGTTGAACTATTCCATGAATTACAACATAAATTTACTTGTTTTACCCAGTTCCCAACATGGCCAATTGGATATTTTCTCCACTCAGACATAGAATAAAGTAGTATAGAGCTCATTTTCATTGTAATGAGAACTGTATCTCTGTAGTGCATGAGGTACCAAATTTTAAAGTAGAAATAAATGCTTGCAAAAGATAGATGCTGTTCAGTGGAATTGTCAAATTTCTTAAAATCTTCCCTTCAAAAGTGGAAAGAAAATTTGCCTGCCTGATTCATAATTAAAACAAAGGTGTGTTGGAAGTTTCAATAGCTGTTTGCTAACATAACACTTTTAGTGCTATCATTATAACATTATAACTTCTTGACTGCTTCCATAATGTTTCTATTCACGTATCACAGTGTGGACTGGAGGTTCAGAGTGGCAATGTAAGTATATTGTTGGATTAATAGTTCTGAAAGATTATTACAATATTAGAATTCTTTGATGTGAGATTATAGAAATTGTGTTTAGTTTTATATGGGATTAAGTACTTCAACACTTGAGGTTTATCTGTATTCAATGGGCTTCCATGAATGACATCATGTATTTCGAAGCACGTAAAAAATATTTAGAATTTTGTTTTATTTAATCTCAATTTTGCTCCTGAGGTCTGGCCATGTTGAATTTGGGGGAGTTAACATGGATGGTGTTAAGATAAATGATGATGGGTGGTAAGCGT
Organism: Stegostoma tigrinum; assembly: GCF_030684315.1. Classification (NCBI taxonomy): domain Eukaryota; kingdom Metazoa; phylum Chordata; class Chondrichthyes; order Orectolobiformes; family Stegostomatidae; genus Stegostoma; species Stegostoma tigrinum. The sequence continues at coordinate 36,439,134 of NC_081367.1, read as the reverse complement.
GAATTGGTGTGTTGGCGCTAAGTTGGTATAAGACTATAAGAGGTCCTGTGTGTGGGTGGCAGCATGGGGAGAGGTGGGGGAAAGACATTGAAGGGTGAAGCTTAGAAAAGCTAATGTTCAACAACAATTTAACAAATTAGCTGGAATAAAACCTCAGAGAACCAATAAGAGCTATTTAAACTGCCTACCTCATCACTCAGCAGCCCCTGTGGCTGCCTGTGAGCTGCAGCTGGGCACAATAACTCCAACTCTATCCTGCGCCCAACATCCTCTGGCTCTGGAGCAAAGACCCTATCATTTGTGTCACCTGTCTCAAGGTGTGCACCTAAATCTGTGCACCTAAATTAGGATCAAAAACCCAGGCAAAATGTAAACTTTTTAAACGCAGATGCATGCTCAAGAGTTGTGAGACCTGCAGCAGTTTTCCAAGGAGGAAGATGAGAACATTGAGCAGGAGGAACATCACCTTCAGCTTGTGCCAAACACAACATTCAGATAAGACTTAATTGACACCCAGTTACAACAGATGTCAGCTGAGTGATTTGACTTTAAATTTGTTGCTAATTGAAAGACAAGCTTCTGTCTGCTGCCTGAAGCAAACTTGGCCTTTTTTGGTTGGTTTTTTTCTTTACTTTTGCTGTTTTTGAAAATGCAAGTGAATGATTTCAACAGTTTGAAGGCTTTCCAGTATGTGATGATTTCACATTGAACGTTGAGAAGATGTTAGAACACACTGTGCATTGGGAAAAGATTACATAATGCTGTAAGATAGGATGACACTAAGGAAACTAGTATTATTTCTTAGATAGCAACATATTTTACAAATGTGCACTTGTACTTGCAATTTTGTGACAGCCATGCCACACATGGTTCCTTTTTGGTTCCCCTCCCACTCCATGCAGACTGAAGGACAATCCCCGGCTGGTAGTGTTTGGCTGGGCTTTATAAATGGTGCCAATGCCAGGAATTACAGGAGATCCTGGCACTGGTGAGAGGTGCATTGGGATGAATGGATATCATAGGGGTGAGATGCATAAGCAATAAAGCAAGTTGCAGGCAACAGTGCGAGAAATTTAACTAAGGCTCACTGAGAGAAGCCTTCCACGAAACTTACCAAAATTGACACTTGGTCGATTTCAGGTGAAATTCAGCCTGATGTTTCTGTGAGAAGTATAGCTATAGATTTTGATCTAGAGTATTTTCAGTCCCACACTTAACACTGCATGCACACTTAACAAGCAAACCTAACAGCCTTGTCAATATATCTGGTCTAAGCTGTGTGTGCTTCCACAGGCAGTTCGTCTCAGAATCAACATCAATATTGAAGTGGCTGAGATGCTCAAATCAATGTCATGAGGTAGGGTGAAGGAGTACTGGGGATCAAAGCAGTGTTTGGAGCTTCTGTGTGGGAGGTGAGCACCTCTGCTCCACAGCATGTATTTTTCAAAAATAATTTTACATATTACTTGTCTTAGAGGCTCTAGCATAATGACCAAAGAATCCTGTTAAGGGGCAGATTCATTGCTTGCTCCATTCACTGTCTATAATTTTTAAGAAAGAACTTTTCAATCAAGATTATGTTTCCAGTTGACATAATTGAGGGGAATAACGTCTGTTTCATAAATGGGTCCCACAAATTTAGCAGTTGGTCAAATGTCTGCCCATCTTGGGCTGATTATTTAGTACGCCTTCAATTTACAATTGAAAAATGGTCACCACATGTACCAATTTTATCACATAGAATTGGTTGTAGAATGGGGTTATATTGGAGAGGAAGCAAAAATTCATCCCTTGGGAAAAGAAGCATGGTACAGGAAGTCAGGTATAGCATAAGAGCGAAAGAGAAAGCATATAATGTGGTGAAAGGCAGTGGGAAACCAGAGGGCTGGAAAGCTTACAAAGACCAACAGAGAACAACAAAAAAAGAAATAAGGAGGGAGAAGATTAAATATGAAACTAAGCCAGCCAGCAATATAAATGAAGACTGTAACAGTTTCTTAAGATATATAAAGGGAAAAAGAGGGGCAAAGATGGACATTGGACCACAGAAAAATGACAGTGGAGAGATAGTAGTGGGGAACAAGGAAATGGCTGAGGAACTGAATAATTATTTCACGTCAGTCTTCACAGTGGAAGACACGAGTAATGTCACAAAAGATCAAGAGAGTCAGGGGGCAGAGCTGAGTATGGTGGCAATCACCAAGGAGAAGGTGCTAATAAAACTGATTGGCCTGAAGGTGGACAAATCACATGGAGCAGATGGACTACACTCCAGAGTTCTAAAGAAAATAGCTGAAGAGATAGTGGAAGCATTAGTGGTGATCTTTCATGAATCATTAGAGTTAGGGATGGTCGCAGAGGACTAGAAAATCGCTAATGTGACACCCCCATTTAAAGAGGGGCCGAGACAAAAGATGGAAAATTACAGGCCGATTAGCTTAACCTCGGTCATGGGCAAGATTTTGGAGTCCATTGTGAAGGATGAGATTTCTGAATATTTGGAAGTATATAGTGAAATAGGATAAAGTCAGCATGGTTTTGTCAAGGCGGGGTCATGCCTGACAAATTTGTTACAATTACTTGAGGAAGTAACAAGCAGGATAGACCGAGGAGAGCCAATAGATGTTATCTACCTGGACTTCAAGAAGGTTTTAGATAAGGTGTCGCACAGGAGGCTGCTGAGTCAGATAAGGGCCCATGGTGTTAAAAGCTAGGTGCTAGCATGAATAGAAGATTGGCTGTCTTGCAAAAAGCAGAGAGTGGGGATAAAGGGGTCTTTCTCAGGATGGCAGCTGATGACAAGTGGTGTACCTCATGGTTCAGTGTTGGGACCACAACTTTTCTCTTTATACATTAATGATCTAGATGATGGAACTCTTGGCATTCTGGCTAGGTTTGCAGATGATATAAAGATAGGTGGAGGGACAGGTAGTGATGAGGAGGTGACAAGACTGCAGAAGGATTTCGACACGTTAAGAAAGTGGGCAAAGAAGTGGCAGATGGAGTACAACATTGGAAAGTGTGAGGTCATGCACTTTGGTAAGAAGAACAAAAGCATGGGCTATTTTCTAAATGGGGAGAAAATTCAGAAGCCTGAAGTGCAAAGAGATTTGGGAGTTCTAGTCCAGGATTGTCTCAAGGTAAACTTGCAGGTTGAGTCAGTAGTCAGGAAGGCAAATGCAATGTTGGCATTTATTTTGAAAAGGCTTGAATATAAGAGCAGGGATCTACTACTGAGGCTTTATAAGGCTCTGGTCAGGCATCATTTGGAGTATTGTGTGCAGTTTTAGACCCCATATCTCAGGAAGGATGTACTGGCCCTGGAGCGGGTTCAGAGGAGGTTCACGAGAATGGTCCCAGGAATGGAAGGCTTAACATATGAGGAATGTTTGAGGACTCTGGGACTATACTCATTGGAGTTTAGAAGGTTGAGGGAGGATCTAATTGAACCCTTCAAAATACTGAATGGCCTGGACAGAGTGGATGTTGGGAAGATGCTTCCATTGGTAGGAGAGACTAGGACACAACAACACAGCCTTGGAGTAAAGGGAAGACCTTCTAGAATGGAGATAAGGAGAAACTTCTTCAGACAGAGAGTGGTGAATCTATGGAATTCACTGCCACGGAAGGCTGTGGAGGCCAGGTCATTGAGTACATTTTGACCAAGATAGATAGGTTCTTCATTATCAAGGGGATCGAGGGTTTTGGGGAGAAAGCGGGAGAATGAGGTTGAGGAAAATATCAGCAATGATTGAATGGCAGAGCAGACTCAATGAGCCAAATCCCCTAATTTCTGTTCCAATGTCTTATGGTCTATGGTCTTATAGATGTCAATTCAACCATAACATGAATAAAGCAGAGCTCAGGCCACATGGCAGAGTATTACAGGTCTATAGGTAGCTTACAAAATAACAGTGAAATTAACAATCAGGCGATCATTCTGCACTAACGTTAAAGCTTTTAAAGCAAAGTCAAAAAAGTTACTTCCACTGCTGGTCTTATTTACAACTGACTTCTTAGAAAATTTACTTCTACAATTACTACAACTTTGTGTCAATGTAACATGATGACTAGTTTAGTCACAGGAAGTAGTCTAAGGCCAATATTGCTTCAAGTCATCATTTGTTGGTCTGACGTAATAATTGCATTTGTTTGAGAGTACACCACGACCTTGGAAACATTTAAACACTGGTTACATTTGAAAGGAAAATGTGACGAGTTAAAAGAAGGAATAATAGAAGTGCAACAATCTTGCAGTCTATCTCAATTAGGGTCAGCGGTTTTTATAGATCAATGATAGTTCAAATCAATGTGCTAGGCTTGTCTTTCACTGAGACGTATCAATCTGCTAGGCCTGTCTTTCACTGAGACATATCATTCTGCTAGGCCTGTCTTTCACTGAGATGTTTATGTTTGGTGCATAGAAAAAGACGTGTAGTTATTACTGCTCACAAAGATACACAATAGTGGTATCCACAGGGCATTTCACCAGTGCTTCATCAAACTGACAACCAGAAGCAGTGACCGTTTCCCCCAAGGAGTCTGGTTTTAACTGCAATATATGTTAGTGCTGCCATCATTCTGATAGTATAAAACCCAAACAGATACTTACTCGCGTAGAAAATAGTGTTTGACAACATAAAGTATACTGTTTTATTCTTGACAAATTTACAATGCGTAAAATAGATAGATACTTTTAAATCAACCTGGTCAGATATGTTATCACACATCTCTGAGTCAAATGCAACCTGGACCCAGGCTTTCTGGCCTGAATATAGGGACAGTACACTCTGCCACAAGAACCCTCAATATATAATAAACAGATTTTTGATTAATGTTCAATTTGTTCAAGCATTCATCATTTATCAACAGCGTAGACCAGTGCTTAATAATTTTTTTTACCACCGTGACCCCATTTCAAGGCTTCCACTTAATTATGCCAATCTTTAAATTCCTTATGCAAAATTTTCTGCAATTCATCTGGCACCAAGTCTCTCTTGTTGTTACAGAACGAATCATGTGAGAATGTGTGTTTGGCCGTACCTTCCTAATTTAGAAAAGTATCTAATCTCTGTTTGAGTCTCTCTTAGGCTGCATGCTAAACTTTGGGAACTCTCTGTCAGAAACTATGGCCTGAATCCTATGTTGTGTTGACTAATTGCAAATTGTGTCAAGGTTTTTGGAGGAATTCTTGCTGCAAGGTCTTGTGAGATTTCTTGCTGTATCTTATCAAACTCACCTCATTAACTATCTACTTTACCTCTATAATATCTGTCATGTCCAATTCTATCCCCAGCTTAGCACACGTTGTTCCAGAACAAATTGCCACTCAGTGGATCTCAGCCAAAAGACCAGCATCCCTGACATCTGTGTCATCTTTAAAAGCTGTGAACCAGACAAGCATTGACAGTCCAAATCTGCCCTGCTCAGTCAAGCACAGACTGTGAACATGCCTAAGAAGTGGAAAATGGCACTGTCATTCTACAACAGGGATCTGGAGCTCCTGATTAAAGGTATGGTGCAGAGAAGAGGTGTCTTCTTCCCAGAGGACTGGTGGATAAGGTTGTGCCACAAGACTTTGGCAGCCTGACCTGAGATCACACTATGGTTGGTGTCATCTCCATGGATGGCCAGCAGTGCCATGAGAAAGTCAGTGATGTTCTTTGCTGCAACAGGGGAAATGCTAAAAATTCATTCATCTCTTTGTAAACTCACACCCACTCCATCTCTGCAACTCCACCCATGTCTCATCAAGGCTCATGCTCTGCCTCTCTCACTACCGCCTGCAGCATCTTCCATTACTCGTTCTCAACCCCACAACCTCCCACACCACGAACCCTGCATGGCCTCTGTGCTGTGTCCTCACTCCCTAAGAACAGCTCGTCAACTTTCGACTGCATTGGCTAACACCTCTGCCACACACTTTCTCCTCACTCAATCCCTTCCTTTCTCTCATTCTAGCAGAAGGTAGCCCTCAATAAGGCCAAAAGGGCCTGGATGGGAGGAGTGCTGCCCAACATTAGACTCCTTAGCCCCGATGAGGAGAGAATCCAAGCCTTCAGTAGGACTGCTCTTCTAGGGATGTCAAACTATCCGTGTCCCACCAACCAAATAAATACCATTAATCATTCCACTACAACTCTCACAGTAACCTCAGGGTCAGTGCCACTCATTGCACATCACTTCTAAACATTAGTTGTGCTCGAGATGCTGCTTGGCCTGCGGTGTTCATCCAGCTTCACACTTTGTTGTCATGACACCTTCTCTTTTTTGTGTTTCGCAACTACCACCAGCCCCTCTTGCACCATTGCAGTGAAAAGTCTGGATCTCCCAGAAGCCACCTCCTTGGCCTCTGAGGATGCAATTTCAGAGGCCTTAAAGGGAGCATTGATATGGCTGTCTCCTGCACCACTCCCAGGTCAGATACTGCACCTACGTAGGAACATAGCCTTTGGAATTATGGAGACACAACCTGCTGAGCACTTCACAGCGACAGCTCCACTGTTGGTTGAGGGAGAAATGGCCCTGGCTTCCATCACTTGGAGGAATGCCGAAGGCCAGGCACCTACTCAGCCCCAGGCAGGAGAGATTGCTGTGGTGCCAGCAATCAGGGACTTCATCCACATGCACAGGGAGGATAAGGAACAGCAGGCACCAATTAGGTTGGCCTGATAGCCTTTTTTTACCAGGTAGGAAATGACCAGTCTTAAGCTAACATAAAAGCAAAGTACGGAGTATGCTAAAGAACAGAATTAAAAACAGAAAACACCAGAGAAACTCAGCAGTACTGACCTTTCTCCAACACTTTTCTTCATTGCTGAGAAGCTGCATTTGCACAGTCATGCACGTGGCTATGTGTCTGCCACCACGGACAAGTTGTTAGTTGTCATGGAGAATCAGGTCTGGGAGCTTCAAGCTCTGCTGGAGAGCTACACTTACCTACACCCCAGTGCCCCTGCCCACTGGTTGTCAGGAGGCATGGTGACAGGGCCAGGGGAAACCTGACAAACACTCCAGGGGCCCATTCCTCACAATGAAACAGGGTGGTAGCATCCCTCTGATGCTTAGAAGTTCACGCCGAGGAGGATCTGCTTACATTTGGCATGAAGACTCTCAACGTGTCTGGCCCACGCAGGGTTCCATTGCCAAGAAGTGTCCCTCCACCCATCTGTGGAAGCAAGAACTACATATCAGCATATTGGAACAAAAAGGAAGATGAAATCACGTTGATGACACTTTGGTGGGATGTGTGACAATGCACCGTACATTATTTGGTACATTTCTTTAAATCTTACCTCTGGTTGGGCCAAAAAGCCTACTCATGCTTCTACCTGTTATGGTCTTATGAACACCCAAGAATCTTCTAGATCGCTATTATGTAATGAGTTTTCCTCCCCTTCCTCACCAACAGAGAAACCTGCACTATAACTTTAAAAAGTAATCTTTTGTACTTGGATCCAACTCGTTATAGTAAGACATATCCACTTCAGACACTTGGTTCTGCAAGGAATATCTTTGTGTAGCCATCAACCTTTCTTGTAAAAGTAGTCTGCAGAGATAATTAGTATCAAGTGGTGAAGAATTAACCACAAGTAATAGCTGATTATGTACTAACTGGTAAGGGATTACATTAGCTGGAAAAAAAAGTGTTGGAGAAAGGCCAGTACTGCTGAGTTTCTCTGGTGTTTTCTGTTTTTAATTCCGTTCTTTAGCATTCTCCGTACTTTGCTTTTATGTTAGCTTAAGACTGGTCATTTCCTACCTGGTAAAAAATAGGCTATCAGGCCAACCTAATCACCTTCCCTTTTGCAAGTGTGTAGTTCACTGCATTAAACATACAGATTAATATCAAGACACATACAGGCATGGCTGCATCCCTATTTCAACACAGGTGAAAGCCTTGTGATTGACATGATAACTAGCAACAAGACTGCAGATAAATGAAGTGATTTGATATTACAATTTACAAATGTCATTTTCCAAACCTCCAGTGAAATATGCTTGCACTTTAATAAAGTTGCTGTTTAGCACATTTATTTGACATACTTTAGCGGATACCTCTGGCATTTATTGCTGGAAATTATATTTTATATAAAGATCCATACGTATTCACAATGAACGTAGTCTCTTGACAGTCTATCCAGAATGTGCAGCTTCAAAGCTTCTTTCCAAACTTTGTTAAACTGATGACTGATGGAGTGTCAGATTTGCTGAAGGTTCTATTGAAGCTACTCGATTGTCAAGGCAACATGCACATTAGAATTATTTATGTTGCACAAATTATAATGCTATTTATGGCTAATCCCAAAGTACCTGAGTGCAATTGATAATGACTAACTTCAGATATCTCCGCCTTTTCTGAATATATTACAAAAGAATCAATCAAGTGTCATATGCATGAAATGTTGGGTTCAATTTACTCTCTTCTAAATTCTATTTTATCTTGAATGAAACAATTTTTTTTTAGTTTTCATTTGCCACTGATATGATGTAGAGGTGCCGGTGTTGGACTAGGGTGTACAAAGTCAGAAGTCACATGATACCAGGTTATAGTCCAACAGGTTTATTTGAAATCACAAGCTTTTGGACTATTGCCCCTACATCAGGTGAAGTGAGAGAGAAGGACACGGGCACAGAATTTAAAGGCAGAGAGATCATGGGCAGAGAGGTCAAAAGATCATACAAATGGTGAGAGTAGCGTGTCGACAGGCCAAAAAAATAGGTCTCTGCAGGTGATCAAGGGTGTTAGTGTGATAATGTGTCACCAGCTGAAGCAAAAGTGAAGGGATGATCTATATTGATTGATAGACTTTATTGTTACGTGTACTGAAATACTGTGAAAAGCTTTGTTTAAGAGCGGTACAGGCAGATTGCAGCAAGCAAAGGATGTACAGATCAAAAAGACTGAGAGGCATCCAGGTTACTTCGCAGGTTACATTATGTGAGGCGAGAGTCCGTTCAACAGTCTGTGAACGGCTGGAAAGAAGTTGTTCCTGAATCTACTCTTGCGTGTATTCAGGCTTCTGCATCTTCTACCTGATGGAAGAGGTTATAAGAGGTCATTACCAGGGTGTGATGCATCATGGCAGCAGGCCACATAAATAGAGTCCATGGATGGTCATCCCTTCACTTGTTATTCAGCTGTTGACACCTTACTCGCACTGTATATCACGTTTGATCACCTGCAGAGTCTTATTGTCCACCGCTCACACCAGCTTTATGGTCTTTTTTATTTCTTGGCCCTTGATCTCTACCCATATATTCTGTGTCTGTGTGCTTCTCTCTCCCTTCACCTGATGAAGGACCTTCACTCTGAAAGTTTGTAATTTCAAATAACTTGTCGGACTGTAACCTGGTGTCGTGTGATTTCTGACTTTAACCACTGAAACTTTAACAGGCACAAAATGTCCATTGGGATCACTTGTGAAAACTTCCATTCTGGATTCAACTGTGTAGAAATGGAAACAGTTCAAAAATCCGATCCGATCTGCTCTGCTCCACAATGAGTTAATTTAAGTCGAGATAATTTTTTAATGAGTAGTTTTAATGACGTGACAACAAATAGAAACTAAGCAATGGAAAACTGATGATAGAACAGAAGAAAATTACTGCTTGGAATTAATGTCTCATTAAATAATTTGCCAATTTATTTCTTTTCCTCATGTTTTTCTTTGTTTGCAGTTTATCTTCTCTCTTAAACCTCCCACACTACATGTACTTCCCTGAATGATGCTAGCCCTATTTCATGCCTTGGTCAGGACAATAGCTGATGCCTAAAATAGACAATTGGAAGCTTTTTCTGAAAACTAGCATTGATTACATTCTTACAGTGGCAGTACTGAGACCAACTCAGTTCCACAGGATACCATTTGCACCATCTTGTACAATTCTATTTTCCAATGAAACAAACTGAGGCTTTGAGTTTAGGCCATCCTTGTCAGGGGAGATTTTCAATTTACTGCATAGACGTGTGCAGTTGTTTGGCTGCCTGTGATACCTTGCTTAGATCCCTTTCCCCCATGATCTCCTCTCCTCCCAAACTCTTTTTCCAGCAATCAGACCCTTCTTCCTCTTACCATGCTCTAATGCACCAGGACCCTTCACCTTCTCAGCTTCCAGAGATCATTCCCAGTGGTCTTTCGCTGCTATTTTAAATTGCAAGAAAAAGCGTAAAGGTAACTCTATGAGGGGAAGCACTGCTATAAAATATGGCAGGACCACTGCTTTCCCTGCATTTCTGGTTTTCTCAGCCATTGACAGGTGTTTTATTTTTTCCCCATATCCCTGCAAATATCAATATTATCTTCAAATGATGGCCAAAACAATCCAAAATTGCATGATTTGGGAACTGTAGACAATAAATGAAACCAATTATTAAAACATCGAAAAGGCCCACTGAGTTACTCCCAACATATTCTTTACAGCATTGCTGTAAGCCAGTAACATTATTTCTGAGCTTGTTGATATTAATTTTGCTGTTCTAGAACATGATCATCCATTACAGTGAAATTAAACACGTGATTTATTGTATTCAATTATCACTTAGTTGTCTCATCACTGAAACATTATAAAAAGTGCTAGAAAGCTCAAAGAATGAAGCCATGCATTAAACAAAATATTATTTAACTTACAGTTATTGATATTTGTTCACTGAGGTGAAAGCTGCTAATAATTAGAGTTGAACATGAGAACATTGAGTTCAAATGAACGAAGAAGGCTAAAATTAAATAAGTAAAAGCAACCTAAATATACCTGAACCAAGGGAAGTATAGCACAGTAGAGCCACATAACAGTGCACACTTACAAAAAGAGGGTGATAAAAGATGAAAATTGGCTACTGAACAATTATAACCAAGAGACATATTAAGATTATTTCCAAAACACTTCACATAATTAAATAGCTGGATTCTGAACTTTATTTTATCACTCATTTCACATGATAGTAAGGCACATCAGAAGCAGATTAGTTATGAGGCAGTAAAAGGGAATATATTAAAAGTTACAAAGTCTTTTACTAGTCAATTTTAACATTCTGGTATTCTAAGTTAATAAGTAAATGTGTGATTAATAGTAAAAATGAAGATCATGAATTGTGTTAGTCACCAAAATCTTGCCAACTTTCATTAAGCCTCAGGGCATTCAAGCCGGAACTCAGATGTCACAGTTGCACTGAATGTTTTCTGATTACGCTCAAAGTGAGATTTTAATTATACATGAAACCCCAAAATTGCTTGCATAACTCTTGTAAACAGAATCAATAGGACAGGTTTGCTCCAAATTAGATGTTTAAGTTAATGAAAACCCTTGACCTTTTGAGGGTTTAAATTATTTTAACATTTATCCATTTTCTACTCAGTAACTTTTCTTGACACGGCAAGTAAAATTGATGTCGTAAGAACTGCACTTGCTGCAGTCAGAGATAACACAGTGTGGAGCTGGAAGAACACAGGACCTGAAGAAGGGTCCCGACCTGAAACATCAACTTTCCTGCTCCTCTGATGCTGCCTGGCCTGCTGAGTTCCTCCAGCTCCACACTGTGTTATGTAAAACAGATGGATGTTATCTACCTTGATTACATGTTTATTTAACCAAAGACAATATTTAACTATATATGTGTCTATTTATTAGTGAAATACATTAAAAATGATTGTTTTAACACATTCAAAAGGAACTGTTTTACAACAAAAGTGATCATCAAAGCCAAAAGAAGAGTCAGACCATCTCAAATATAGGGCCTTTTTAAAATTCATTTATGGGATGTGACCATTGTTGGCTGAGACAATATTTATTGCCCATTCCTAATTCCCTGGACAAGGTGGTGGTGGGCTTACTTCTTGAACTGCTGCAATTCTTGCTGTAGGGTCACCCACAGTTAGGAAGGGAGTTCTAGAATTTTAATGCAGTGACAGTGAAGGAATGGCGATATAGTCCCAAGTCAAAATAGTCAGTAACTTGGAAGAAAACTTGTAGATGCTGGGATTTGCATGTATCTGATGCCCTGTCCTTCGAGAAGTTCTGGGTTTGTACACCTCGTAGATATACATACTGTTAAAGGCAGTGAAGATAGTGAGTGATGAGTGTGCTGGGTGGTGGGGTGTGCATTAAGCAGGTTGGATGGTGTCAAGCTTCTTAAATGCTGTTGGAGTTGCACCCAGCCAGGCAAGATTCTAACACACTACTTTTGCCTTGTAGATAGTAAATAAGATTTGGGGAGTGAGAAGGTAAGTTGCTTCTATTGGAATTCATAGTCCCTGAGCTATCCTTGAAGTCATTATTTATGCAGCTGGTCCAATTCAGTTTCTGGTCAATGCTAATTCCCAGGATGTTATTAGTAAGTGCTTCAGTAATTGAACATTAAAGGTGATTGTTAGATTCTCTTGTTGCAGATTGTCTTGCATTTGTGTGACATAAATGCTACTTACCACTTACCAACCCAAAAGCTTAAAAATTATTCAAAGGGTATCCAAGTTAGTAATTCTTGCAACATTGAAACAATGTTTAGATATTTGCTTGTGTTGTCATAGCTTATGGTTCTATGGGCCAGAAGTTGGAAAATGGGTTTAGTGTAGTCATATCTTTATTGATTAGTCCAGGCTCAAAAGGCTGAAAGATCTCCTTCAGTCCTGTAAACGTCTCTGATTTTCTGAGTAATTTAAGGAAAAGAAAGTAAATACCTTCTCAAGACAACTTGGGAAAAATAATAAGAACATCTTAGTTGAGAAAAGTAGATCAAAGCATTGTCCAATAGAAATAATTAGACAAGGAATCGATTCAGTCAAGACAGAATTTGGCACATGACAACAGGCAACTGTAACAGTAACAATGGACAAGGCAAGAAGGAAGGAACTAGCAATAAATTATGGCCATGATACTACTACAATGAAATATATCCAAACTTTTGCACTTTAGTTTTATTGTTTTAAACAGAGTGTGCTGACACCTTATTGCACTTCAGAATGTGGTGATGAATCACCTTCTTAAATCTTCCAGCCCTTGTTCTGAAGTTAATCCCACAGTGCAGTTTGATCAGTGTTTGGGAGAGTTAATACTTAAGGTAATAAATGGTACGGTAAACAGCAGATGTGTTTAACCTGGATGATTTTGAACTTAAATGAGTTTTGTTGAAGATGCACTTACCCAGGCAAGAGGAAAGTTGCTCATCATGTTCACAACTTGTGCCTTATTTGGGTCAAGGCTAAAATGAGGTCTGAAGCTGAGTCTTCTTGCTGGAACTGGAGTTGAGCATCAGTGAGCCATTGAGTAAGTGCCACTCGCAGTTCATTGAACATACAAAATAGACAAATTGGGCAGTTATAGGGTATTTTAAAAATATAGATCCATGGGATGTGGCCATCGCTGTATGGCCAGCATTTATTGAGAAGGTGGTGCTGAGTTGCCTTCTTGAACTGCTGCAGTCCACATGCTGTGGTTTCACCCACAATGCCCTTAGGGATGGAATTCCTGGATTTTAACCTTGGCAACAATAAAGGAATGGCAACATATTTTCAAGTCATGATAGCGAGTGGCTTGGAGGTGAACTTGCAGGTGTTGGTGTTCTCATGTATCTGTTGCACTTGTCCCTCTAGATGGGAGTGGCCGTGGGTTTGGAAGCTGCTGTCTAAGGACCTTTGGCAAACTTCTGCAGTGCATCTTGTAGATAATACATACTGCTGCTTTAGGCATCAGTGGTAGAGGGACTGGATGCTTGTGGATGCAGTGCCAATCAACAGGATGCTTTGTCCTTGATTGTGTCAAGCTTCTTGAGTGTTGTTGGGGCTTCACTCATCTAGGCCAGTGAAGAACGTTCCATCACATTCTTGACTTTTGTCTTGTAGATGATGGGCAGACTTTGGGCAGTCAGAAAGTAAGTTACTCGCTGCGGTATTCTTAGCATCTGACTTGTTCTCGTATCCATTGTGTTCATGTAGTGGGTCCACTGGAGTTTCCGGTCAATGGTAACCTTAAGGATGTTGATAGTGGGTGATTCATTGATGGTAACTCCATTTGAATGTTATAGAGCAGGGATTGGATTATCTCTTATTGGTGATGGTCATTGTCTAGCATTTGTGTAGCATGAATGTTACCTGCCGCTTGTCAGCCCACATCTAGATAATATCCAAATCATGGTGCATTTGAACGGGAGTTGCTTCAGTATCTGAGGAGTCACAAATAGCATTGAACATTGTGCAATCATCAGGGAACATCCTCATTTCTGACCTTATGATAGATGGAAGGTCTTTAATGAATCATCTGAAGATGGTTGTGCCGAGGACACAATCCTGAAGAACTTCTGCAGAGATGTCCTGGAGCTGAGAAGACTGACCACCAACAAATGAGAGAGTGAGAGGTATGGTGGGCCATAATGTTACAGATTATAGTAGAATACAATTCTGCAATCAATAGCATCTCACAATTGAAGATAACAAAGTGTGAAGCTGGATGAACACAGCAGGCCAAGCAGCACCCCAGGAGCACAGAAGCTGACATTTTGGGCCTGGAACCTTCATCAGAGAGGGGGATGGGGAGAGGGTTCTGAAATAAATGGGGAGAGAGGGGGAGGCGGACCGAAGATGGTTAGATGAGAAGATAGGTGGAGAGGAGAGTACAGGTGGGCAGGGGATAGGTCAGTCCGGGGTGTAGGGACAGGTCAAGGAGGTGGGATGAGGTTAGTAGGTGGGAAATGGAGGTGCGGCTTGAGGTGGGAGGAGGGGATAGGTGAGAGGAAGAACAGGTTAGGGAGGCAGAGACAGGCTGGGCTGGTTTTGAGATGCAGTGGGGGAAGGGGAGATTTTGAAGCTTGTGAAGTCCACATTGATACCATTGGGCTGCAGGGTTCCCAAGCGGAATATGAGTTGCTGTTCTTGCAACCTTCGGATGGCATCATTGTGGCACAGCAGGATGCCCAGGATGGACATGTCGTCTAAGGAATGGGAGGGGGAGTTGAAATGGTTCGCGACTGGGAGGTGCAGTTGTTTATTGCGAACCAAGCGGAGGTGTTCTGCAAAGCCGTCCCCAAGCCTCCGCTTGGTTTCCCCAATGTAGAGGGAGCCACAATGGGTACAGTGGACACAGTATATTACATTGGCAGTTGTGCAGGGAAACATCTGCTTGATATGGAAAGTCATCTTGGGGCCTGGGATAGGGGTGAGGGAGGAGGTGTGGGGGCAAGTGTAGCACTTCCTGCGGTTGCAGGGAAAGGTGCCAGGTGTGGTGCAGTTGGAGCAGAGTGTGGAGCGGACAAGGGAGTCATGGAGAGAGTGGTCTCTCCGGAAGGCAGACAAGGGTGGGGTTGGAAAAATGTCTTGCGTGGTGGGGTCAGATTGTAGATGGCGGAAGTGTCCATCTCACTATTACTCAGTTTTGAGCTATTTTGCTCTGTTTCTTTATGGATAAGACATTCCCAGATAATTTTTCTAGGTGTCAGCTTGATGTCAATACTGTAGCTGTACTGGAACAGCTGGTTAAGTGGTTCAGATGGGTTTTTTCCCAGACCTTTCATACTAGAGCTGGACTATCATCAGGCAACATTGTCTGTCTAGTTCACAGAAGCACAATCATTTATTGATATTAGTTGGAGGGAATTGAATTAGCTGGTAACCTGTTTCAGTGATGCTGAGGATCTCAAGCTAGATCATCCACTCGACCCATCAGGCTGAAGATGTTCATAAATGCTGTAAACTTTTTTTTGTAAAAACATGTTAAAAGATGTTCGTGGAGTCTCCTTCTCCCACGAGTTGTTTACATATCCACCATCATTCACAACAGGAATGCAAATATTTGATCCAATTCGCTGGTTGGGAGATTAGTTCGCTCTCTGTTTTATGTGTTTCTTCCACCGCTCATCATCTATATCATGTGTTGTATCTTAAACAGAATGGCACCTCATTTTTGTAGGTTATGTTTTTCTCTTCTACTCTTTTAACCAGGGTTCTACTCTTTTAACCAGGGTGTGTCATTTGGTTTCTTGGTAACAGCAAAGTGAGAGATATGCTGGACTATAAGGTTACAGAATGTGGCAGAATAGCACCTCACTGTTGCTCTATTTAATTTGAATCAGTCTGATTTAGCACAATCACTGTGTCAGACAACATATTGGAGTGAGTACTTACCATGCGGATGTCAAATGAAGTGCTCGTTCAATCACATTGCCTGCAATATCTGTTCAATTTTATGCATTTGCTGTTTTGGTTCGCATATTTGAGGTGTTGGAGAGCTGAAAATGGCTTGAATGCTGCATCGCACTAGGAGTCAATGCCAACAGCAGAGGAAGAAGGAAATCAAAAAGAAAGAAAAAAGCATTAGAGAAAATTTACGCACCTTGTAAAAAAATCATTTTTAAAAGGAGTATCAATTTTGGTTGTCCTCTGCTTTAAGACTAGTTATGACCCATATCCATATCCTTTGCTCCAAGCCTGCACCCATGAGTATTCTTTATGAGCACTTATCTTGTTTTGGTCTGGTGTCTGAATAATGTTCAAACCTATAAGGTCCTTTGCATACAAGGTGGTGCGAAAAGTCAATGAAAGAAAATTTAATATCTAATCATAAAGAAATACAAGTACACATTAACAAAGGGGATCAGAAATGACAATCAATTGATGCCTTGTAAACAGCAATTTCTTTGTAAATTAATTAGCCTGAAAGTGAATCAACCAATTATTATTGTTTACTGCAATTTGTTCATTTGCCTTTTGTGACTTGGCAATTAAAACCTTTCACAATATATAGCCATAGCTCAAGCTGGAAACTACAAGCTTTCTATTTCAGTGACCTTGCTTGTCAGAAAGCTGCTTTACACCAGTGGATTTGAATAGATCTTTGGTAAGATACCAGAAGAAGTGCAAGTTGTGTTCATTCATGAGAGATGAGAGAAGAAAGATTGGCTAAATCTACCTTCAGTAAGAAGGTGGGTAAATACACCAGATGGTGTGATACTGAATCACACAGACCAGGGAAGATTTATGGAGGATGTAGCTTACTTTGGATAATTGTAAAAGTAATTTTAGATGGAAAGTCAAAGATTGGGAATACATACGGAACAAAAAAATACTGATAGGAGCTGAAGTTAAAATGCAGAACCCTGAACTGAACTGAATGGTTATAACAGGAATCCCATCCACCAACAAGAAAGATAATGGCAATAAATAATGTCCTTTATGGAAGAAAATTGCCATTGTTACCTGGTCTGGCCGACATGTGACTCTACAACGATATAGAACCATTGCAATGTCATTGACTCTAAAATGTCCTCAGAAATAATCTTGTAAGTTATTCAGTTATAAACAATTTAAAAGCCTCAAAGAAAGAATGAAACCACACAGCCCACCTCACGAATGCACCAGAAAGAGCAATGGTAAAAAAAAGCCCTATTAACTATACACAATACTCCTTACCAACATCTGGGGATTTGTGAAAAAAAATTAGAGAAGCATTTTCTTAAACTATTCAAGCAACAGCCTGACTCAGTCATACTCACAGAATCATACTTCACAGACAACCGTCATCGTCTCTAATTACATCCTGTGCCACTGGCAGAACAGAGCTCAGCAGAGGTAGCAGCACAGTGGTAGACAGTCAGATGAAATTGCCCCAGGAGTTCTCAATGTTGACTTCAGACCCCTTTTGGGCTTATGGCCTCATTGCGGACTCGGAAACCTCCTACTGATTACCGCATAGACACCCTCCAACAAGCCCATGTGCTCGGCAGATGAGCCAGTACTCATGCATTTGAAACGTTACAGTGGGAGGCAGATTTCAGGGAGGGCAGTGAAGTGGCTGAGTGGTTAGCACTGCTGCCTCACAGTGCCAGGGACCCGGATTCAATTCCACCCTTGGGTAACTGTCTTTGTGGAGTTTGCCCATACTCCCCCTGTCTGTGTGGATTTTCTCTGGATGCTCCAGATTCCTCCCACAGTCCAGGGATGTGCAGATTAGGTGGATTAGCCATGGAAAATACAGGGTTACACGGATAGGATAGGGACATATGTCTCGATGGGAAGCTGTTTGGAGGGCTGATGTGGACTTGATGGGCCAAATGCCCAGCTTCCACATTGGAATTCTACGATTCTATAAATGGCTGAGCAGCAGCACAATTAATTGAGCTGGTTAAGTCTTAAAGGACATAACTGCCAGACAGGGTCTCCGGTAGGTAGTGAGGAAATCAACAAGAGGGAACAATATATTTCACCTTATCTTCTGCCTTTTACAGATACACCCGTTCATGATAGTATCACGAGACCCACTGCAGCAATATTTGCATCATCTATAACCACGGGTGAGGTGCCTGATGATCGGAAAATGGCTAATGTTGTACCTTTGTTTAAAAAAGGGTGTAAGGAGAGACCGTGGAACTATAGACCTTTAAGTTTGACTGCAGTTGTGGGTAAATTGTAGGAGGTGCTTATAAAAAATAGGATTTAAGGACATTTAGAGAGGGAAAAAAATGATTAGGGATAGTCAGTGTGGTTTTGTGTGAAGAAAATCATGTCTCACAAACTTGACTGAGATTTTGAGGAAGTCACGATAAAGGTTGATGATGGCAGACCAGCAGACATTGTTTATTTGGATTTTAGTAAAGCTTTTGACGAGGTTCCACATGGTAGACTAGTTAGTAAAGTCAGGTCACATGGGATTCACGGTGATACATGTTTGGATACATAATTGGCTTAAGGGCAGGAGACAAAGAGAAATGGTGGAGGGGGTTATTTTTTGAACTGGAGGCCTGTGATCAATGGTGTTCCACAGGGATCAGTACTGGGTCCTCCATTGTTTGTCATTTGTATAAGCGATTTGGATAAGAATAAAAGAGAATCCAACAATTGGCCTTTGACACTCAATGGCATCATCACTGCTGAATCGCTGACCATCCAATTCCTGGAAGTTATCATTGACAGAAACTGAAACATGTAAATACTATGGCTACAAGAGCAGATCAGAGGCGAGGAATCCTACAGCAATTAATTCACCTCCTGATCCCCAATAGGCTGTCCACAATCTGCAAGGCAAAAATTAGGAGTCTGATGAATTACTGCTTTACTGATAGAGTCTGTTGTACTTCAGTTCCTGTCATATTATAAGTGTAAATGGCCAGCGTGAATGTTAGTGAATAACTGAGTGGATTAGTAGAGTGGTAGGTGAGTGAAGTAAGTGGGTATATTGGATGAAGTAAATACATATCATGGGTTAAGTAAGTGAGTATGTTTGTGGGGTGGCAGGTAGATAGGGAGGCAGATGTGAGGTGTGTCAGATGTGTAGTATGGTAGTGTTGGCAGGGAAGCAGGCGGTAGTTAGGATGATTGGCTTAGTGAATGAGTGGGTAGCTGGGTGAGCGTGTAGGTGGATTGAGGGGAATTACTTGCATCAGATCAGGAGCGATTATCAAGTCAAAGGTAAGGTCAGCGACTGATCAGATATTGGAGGTTAGTCATGTTGGGCTGGGGATGGGTGAGAGTTCAGTTTGCATGGTAATTAGGTCTTGAGGGATATTCAGGATTAGTTTGATGTTGGTCAGGTTAGGCTGGGGGTCAGGGTGGTCAGTTTTATCGCTACCCAGGCATTAGACATGGTTTGAATGTAAAATCTTCAAGATGCATATCCAGGTGAAAATGTTAGAATTTTCCATTGCCTCCAACTCTACCTCAGAAAGCTGTCTGTGCATCAGGTACTTCGACCACTTTAGATATTAAAGAGACTTATACAAGAGCTCCTGTCAGTGGGGCAGACAAAGGGACACAGAATTCAGCTTGCATTTCAACTAGATTTGTTAACAAAGTACTCCTTATTGAAACAGCACATAAGCATTTCCCAAATTCTCACATTATTTTGGCTCTGTCTACCTGTCTGAGAAAGGATGTTACCCACAAAGGTCCACTTGTACGATCTGGGCCATTGGAATCTCCTTCCTCTCCAATATAGGACTCGATTTCTTCCATGAAATTGGGTCTCACAGATCAGGGTGGATCTTCTCCTGAGTCTTCTTGGATTGCTGTGCAGTCTCCTGGCACGAGTCTTTCTGCCAGTCTTCACTCAGGGGAAGGCTTCTAAGTATATGTTTTTATCCTTCTTGCCCCGTACCCTGCCGAATGTTCTGACACCTTTGGTCAGTGGGATCACGAGTGTGGTTCAAAACTTCCAATAGGATTGTGACAATGCCCTTCACTAATACCATGTTTGGGAGATGTACAATACATGTCCTCAGGTATTTGCTGGAGGTCAAGGTGCTAGAAAGTCTGAATGATTCTTCTCCAATATACAAATTTCAGGCTAGTTGTAGCTGGTTTCCTTGAATCTTTGTGACCTCTTTGACATTGTTTTCTGCTTGTCTCTGCAGCTGTTGGCTGATGGCTGCTGTTTAATTTACAGATAATAGGATCTGCAGATGCTGGAGAATCCGAGTTAACAAGGTGTGGAGCTGGAAGAACACAGCAGGCCAAGTAACATCTTAGGAGCAGGAAAGCTGACATTTTGGGCCAAGATCCTTCATCAGAAATGGTTTTTGATGAAGGGTCTGATGAAAGGTCTAGGCTCGAAGTGTCAGCTTTCCTGCTTCTAAGATGCTGCTTGTCCTGCAGTGTTCATCCAGCTCCACACGTTGTTATCTCTGCTGTTTAATTTAGTTCAGCTAATTTTCCGTCAGGCCTGATTTCTCTGGCTGTGGATCAACTTAGAATGTCCAATTTTGGGTCTGTGGTCTCTCGACCACAAGAGCCAGTGACTTTTGTAGAGGAGCGCGGTTCAATTGTTTGTCAGAAGTTCAAATTTTTTGGACAATTCTGGGAGTTAGGACAATGGCAGTTCTGCAGAGTCCTGCTGCATCTTGGGACATACTTCCAGTCTCCAATGATTTGGTGTGGGAACAGGAATGACCCTGTTAATTCCTCAACATTCTACTCACTTGCTATTACTTCCTCTACTGTCCCCTTCAGCCCTGCCATCTGCCTGTCTCCACTGTAGAATATTTCAGAAGGTCAGCTCCACAGAAGGAGATTACAGGCAATGACACTAAAATCATATCTGTCAAGATTATATTTTGTACCTTACATTCCAAGCTCTTGGGATTTTTTCCCCATGGTATCTCCATTTAAGTTACCTTTCAGTTATTTCTAATTAATACAGTTCCTAAATGTCTTGTTTTGGGTAGAGCAATAAATTGTCAGAAAACTGAGTATACTTCAAATTTAGTTTAAAAAAATCCTATCTCCCACTTACTCTTGATCTAAATGCTGGTCTTCATGTTTCATAGGCCTATATTTGGAGCTGGGATTAAGGAAAAAGCCTTGGTCACAGTGCTGATTAATACATGATTTGATGATTTAGGGAAGGGTTCTGGGGCCTTGAAGTATCTGAATAGCTCCGATTTTGCCAACTGATGATTGAGAGAACAACGTGTGAGGGGTCAACAAGCAGAGTCCAGGCCCATGTTGCAAAGAGAGAATTTGGGTTCAGCAAGAATCTGTAACAGCTGCTGAGAAAAATGGTAGGAGTATCAAATATGCTGTTAATAGATATGTACTGCTGTGATACCTCTTTAACTTTTCATTAACTACATCCATCAGCTATTGTATCTTGGGACAATAGCTTGCATTTTTCATGTGTTAGTGGCCCATTACTATACCAAAGTGTATCAGACAAGTCAAAAAAAGAGACATTAGGAATTGTAACCTTGTTCAAAGAGTTATCTAGTAAAGGTCATGTTAAAACAGGTGGTGAAGCAGAACTATAGGGAGTGACTATTTCAGAGCCTAGAGAAAACATTGCATGTTTGACAACTTGATTAAAAATTACGGGCAAAGCATTTGAAGAGCTTAGGTGGTAAAGCCCTCAATTGTAGAATAAAAATCCCATGCAATAAGCAAACTACGAAGCCACAGTGCCACCCAAGAAAGCTATCTGAAAAATCCAGCCCACACAGTTCCTCAAACCAGCTTCATCATTCAATAAGATCATTACTGTTCTGATTATTCCACATTCTCACCAAACTTGCTAGCTACTATCCTCTCACCCCAAACCGTTGCTTATCAAGAACCTATCAACCTCTGTTTCTACTGCTTTTTGAGAGAGAGAATTCCAAAGATTCACAACCCACTGAAAGAAATAAAAACTCCTCATTTCTGTCTTAACTCTTTTTAAACAGTGACCTTGGTCTAGTTTCTTTCTGAAGTGAAAACATCCTCCTGATATCCACCACGTCAAGATCCTCAGGATTTTATGTTTCAATCAAATCACCTCTTGTTCTTACTAAGTAAGCTTCTTACTCTTCTAATTCCAGTGGATACAAGCCTAGCCTTCCAACATTTCCTTGTGATACAGCACACCATTCCAGGTATTAATCTAGTAAAACTTTTTCAAAATGCTTCCAATGCTTGTACATTCTTTCTTGAACAGGGAGGTCAATACTGTACACAAAGCTGTAGATGTTGTCTCGATAATGTCCTATGTATCCGAAGCATAAACTTCCTACTTTTGAATTTATTCCCCTTGCAATGAACTATAATGTTCTATTAAATTTTCTTATTATTGCTTTACCTGCATATTAAACTTCTACATTTCATGTAATAGGGCACAAAGATCCCTCTGCATCTTAGGGGTCTGCAATTTCTCACCTCTTATATAATATGCCTCTTTTTTTATTCTGTTGAAGTATTAAATAGAAAAACTATGTCAACTTCAAGTTGTGCACCTGGGCTCTGCACGTAGATTTCTTGACCAGCAGTGTGAAATATTTTTATACTGTCCTGATTCTTGTTGTCTCAGCATTAGTCACTAATTCTGAGATGGCTCTATGTATACTTAATACAATGAAGAGTTTTGCTGAAGAAAGGTACATTTTGTCTTTTGTTTGTCTTGTATGTATTGGAACAATTCATAAGAAATATAGTTTCCTTTTGTATTTCTTGCAAATTATCCTGACAAATTTAACATAAAAAACTTCTTGGAAGTACGATTTTTCTCAACACTTCAAGTTCTCTACAATCAAATGACTATTAAGATTACTATATTTTGAGATTGTAAGTTTAAATTTAGATAAATAAAGAGGATCATTTGACTGCTCTGCAGCTTATCTCCCAGTAAGTCTGAATGGTTTGATTGTTAGACATCAAAAGGAAGCTTAGATTGTTACTGAGAAGAAGAAGAAGGTATTTAGGCTTGGAGACAAGAGTAATGGTTTCTGCATTTGCAATAACTGGACTCAGAATCCCCTTAAGTCCCAGAAGTGTATTTGAGATGCTGAGTTCAAAACAGTTGCGTTTTAAATTGTGCATTTACTTCTAAAGTAAAGGGAAATTGGGATAAAAGATAGCTAATTAGCATTTCTACCGAGATAAAAGGCAAGTGTTTTTCACATTGCCACGGGAAAAAGGGCACAGGAAGCCATTGTTGAGAACAGGCTTCCCTACCATCAGTGAACATTACTGAAAGATGGCATAAGTTTTCTTTTGTATGCAGTGAGAAAAAAATGCCTGATTTTGTGAGTTACCACAGCCAGTTGCACAATAGAGATGGCCTCTAGTTAAAGAAATGCACCCTGTGGATTCTATAACTTCCAGTCAATCTGTTCTGGCATGACAAGGAGGCAGGAGAATCCTTGGAACAGGGTTTTACTGCTGTCTTAATGGATTTGATAAGTTCTCCAAAAACTGAGGAAAGCACTAGGAGACGATCACTTGAAGTCACAACTCAGCAAACCAGGGATACGAAAACTTAATAGAAGCTGATAGCAACTTTGTATTGATCAATATAAGGACTGTCATTCTGTGAGAGTGAAATGTATCATAGTTGATACATCAGAAAGGATAAGTTATCCATAATGGAAAATAGCATTCAGTGAGTGGTGCTTTGATCACTTGTTATGGAAAAGGCTTTAGAACCTGAAATTGTGTCTTGCCATTCTTTCACTTAGCAACTAGAAGGTCAAATATTATTTCAAATGTTATGGTTCTCTAGCGGGATTATAA
Organism: Stegostoma tigrinum; assembly: GCF_030684315.1. Lineage (NCBI taxonomy): Eukaryota > Metazoa > Chordata > Chondrichthyes > Orectolobiformes > Stegostomatidae > Stegostoma > Stegostoma tigrinum. The sequence goes on along the minus strand of NC_081367.1, from coordinate 36,415,180 downwards.
CAGTAATACAGTCTCAGAGGAAATGCAGTGTATGTGACTTGCTAACTTCAAAGACAATGGCTAATGCAAAGTCAATTATTATTTTAAAATATATTTATAGATATGTTCTTGTGATCTAGAGAGACAATTAAACAAATGACACAGCACAGCAGAATTTCCAAGATCCTGCAGCATTTTCACACATGCCAAACAATAATAAAGATCAGATGTTGAGGAAGCAAGTCATAGGCATGCTAAGTAGCCAGGTAATTGCAGTTACAATTACATGACCAACTATAGTGCCTGAGTACATTATGTGCTACAGTTTCATTAAAGCTTTTAAGTTCATATTTTCTGAGTTCACTTTTTGTTTGAAATTGTACTTTCTGTCACACTTAATGGATAGGATGAAAACTCTAAAAACCTTATAAGGTGGTTCTGATGCTTTGAATTAGAATCCTTACAGTGTGGAAACAGGCCCTTTGGCCCAACAAGTCCATAACAAACCTCAGAATATCCCACCCAGATCCATCCCCTATAACCCACCTAATCACACTATGAGCAATTTAGCATGGCCAATCCACCTACCCTGCACATCTTTGGACTGTGGAGGGAACCAGAGCACCTGGAGGAAACCCACACAGACACAGGGAGAATGTGCAAACTCCACACAGATACTCACCCAAGGCTGGAATCGAACCCGGGTCCCTGGTACTGTGAGGCAGCAGTGCTAACCACTGTGCTTCCATGCCACCCTGGAGTAGCGCAAACGCCTGTACTGGAATGAGCTGATTCAGGTTTTGTGGCAAATTCAATTCACTAACACAATGGCATGGGGCTTCCAGCTGGAATTAAAATTGAAGAATATATAAACCCAGCAATTCTTAAAGTTTCACTGGTTTCCTGTAAAAGAAAAATAGCTTCTTTGCTAGAATCAAGGCAGTTATGGTGATGTGAGCAAAATCAGAAGTCACATGACACCAGGTCATAGCCCATACATTTATTTGGAGTCACAAGCTTTTGGAGTGCAGCCCCTACATCAGGTGCAGTGAGAGAGGAGAGCACACAGACACAGAGTTTATAGGCCGAGAGATAAAGGGCTGAGAGATCAAAATATCATAGAACTGGTGTGAATGGCACGTCAGTTGATAAGTCACTGCAGGTGATTAAGAGTATTAATGAGTAAAGTGACAACAACTGAATAACGAGCGAAGGGATGACCTATAGTCTGATTAAGTGAGGCAAAGAGAGAATTGCAAAAGATTAAAAATAAGGTGGTGCTGGAGCTGAACCAAATGACTGGAATAAATGATAACTGTGTAAGAGTCACATGCCGAGGGCTTAACTAAAGAAATAAGTAATTCAAAACTGTACAAATTAATTAGGGCAGAGAAATCTTAACAATTTATTAAGTTGATGGTGGCACAACAGGACAGCAAGGAAGATTTTACAGATACAGAACAGTGTGGTGGGAGTCATGTAGTGTGACATGAACTCAAGATCATGGTTGATGCCATCTTCATGGGTACGAAACTTGGCTGCCAGTTTCTGCTTGGCGATTCTGTGTTGTTGTGTATCTCAAAGTCCACCTTGGAAGAAGATTACCTGAAGATCGGAGGCTGAATGCCTTTGGCTCCTGAAGTGTTCCCCAACTGGGAGGGCAATTTTTGAACATTGTCCATTCATCCATTGTCATAGCATTTGCACAGTCTCGCCAATATATCATGCCTCAGGGCTTCCTTGCCCGCAGCATATGAGATGGACGAGATTGGCCAAATCACATGTGTATCTGCTGTATACATGGTGGGTTGTATTTCCACATGTGATGGTAGTGTCCATGTTGAAGATCTGACATGTCTTGCAGAGGTTACCATGACAAAGTTGTGTGATGTTGCGGCTGATGTTGCCTGAAGGCTCTATAGTTTTCTGTGAACAATGGTTTGTTTAAAGTTTGGTAGTTGTTTGACGGCGACAAGTAGAGGTGCAAGGAAGATCTTGGTGAGATGCCCATCATCATCATTGACATATTGCCACCGCACCTCTCACACACTCCTCAATCATCTTGTACACCAACTCTACAGCAGACACCACAACCCTGAAATTGTGATAGAATCTATATTCTCAGCGTGTGCTCAAGATTCAGCAGAACAGTTATGAGTTACTGCCAAGTAGCTGAGACAACATGGCTATACCACCTCCATGCACACTAAGAGCAGGAAACTAGAGAAACACGGCACCACCATCAGCAGTAACCAAGCCTCCCTTGTACGATGGTTGAAAGTGGTACCACCACAGGGCAATCCATCATCAAATTGTCTGACCACACCCATCAATGAGCCAAAATCGAAGTTCTCAGCCGAGGGCTCAATTTCTGCCCCACTGCCAAAATGGACCCCATTGGCCTCGTAGCAGACACAGAGAAATTCATCAGGCAGTTGAGGCTCTGAGCATTCTTCCACAAACCCCAAGATGTCAGCAGTGAGCCCAATGGGACAACCAACAAACCGGAACAGTTGACAGAGAGATCCATGATGCAGTGACCAAAGAAGAAGGAGAAGTCAAATTGGACCCCTCCAAAAGGCTGCTGCCCTCGGCTCAACATGTATGCTGAAGCCATCAGGAGGTTTGTTAACACCAGATTCACCAGCCGTGCTCACAAGATAGAGCAAAACATCACCAACTCACAATGCAACGCCAGCCACGGGCCAGCCATCAAAAGAAGAACCATCATCACACAGAATAGGCCAGACTACTGCAAAGAAGCTTACCAACAACTGAACAATCAGGAACACTGCAGACAACTACCTGCAAATCCAACCAAAAAACACACCTATCAACTCAACAGACTGATCAAGACTTTTGATCCAGACCTTCAGAGTAGCCTATGCACTCTCATCCCACATACGTTTGTCTGTAAGAACCGTTCTGGCTATGTCGAGAGCATCTTAAAACCCATTGTACGGGGACCCCATCTTCTATCGCAACACTGCAGATTTCTTTCAGAAACTCAGCATCCATGGGCCAGTTGAACCAGGAACATTCCTCATCATATTCCTCATTTTGGCACTCCACATCAGCATCCCCAACAATGATGGCATTGCCGCAACAGCCTCAGTACTCAATAACAACAAGTGCCGATTTTCCGATGCCATCCTACAACTCATCTGCTTCATCCTCGACCACAAAGACTTCACCTTCAACAATCAGTTCTTCATCCAGACACACGGAACAGCCATGGGGATCAGATATGCTCCCCAACATGTCAACATTTTCACGCACAAATTCAAGCAAGACTTCATTGTTGAGCAGGACCTGCAACCAACGCCATACACCAGATACATTGATGACATTTTCTTCCTTTGGAGTAATGGCGAGGAATCACTGAAACAACTACATGGCAACAGCAACAAGTTTTATCCCACCATCAGATTCACCATGGACTACTCTTCAGAATCAGTCTTTTTCTTGGATATACACATCTCCATCAAGGGACAGACACCCTACTGCAAGCCCATGGGTAACCTCATGATACTGCACCTCTCTAGCTTCCACCTTAAACATATTAAAGAAGCCACCCCCAATGGACAAGCCCTACGCATACACGGGATCTGCTTGGATGAGGTGGAACATGACAGACATCTAAAGGCTTTGAAGGACGCCCTCATAAGAATGGGATACGATGCTCAACTCATGAATTGACAGTTCCGACATGCCACAGCAAAAAACACAATGATCTCCTCAGAAGACAGACACAGGATACGACCAATAGATTACAACTAATCATCCAGTGTTTCTGGGGAGCTTCACCATGTTCTTCACAGCTTTCAATATGATGATGATGGGCATCTCACCAAGACCTACTTCTTGCTTTCAAACAACTGCCAAGCCGTAAACAGTCGATTGTTCGCAGCAAACCACCCAGCCTTCAGGACAACATTAACCACAACACTAAGCAACCCTGTCCTAGCATCCTTTGCAAGATATGTCAGATCATTGACATGGGCACTACCTTCTGATGTGGGAACACCACCCACCATGTACATGGCAGATACTCCTTTGACTTAGCCAACGCCTATCTCATATGCTGCATGCAAGAATGTCCCAAAATGAGACCGTGCAGACTCTGTGACAATGTATGAGTGGGCACCACACACAATCATCACAGAGGAATGTTTCCTCCCAATGGAGGAACGCTTCAGTAGTTAAGAACATTCATGGGGATCAGAAGAACATTCAGCCTCAGATATTTGGGTAAGTATCCCCCAAGGTAGACTTTAAGATATGAGACAACACAGAATCGCCAAGCAAATACTGATAGCCGAGCTCTGTACTCATAAAGACAGCCTCAGCTGTGATCTTAGGTTCATGTCACTCTATTTGTGAGCCCACCACATTGTTCTGTGTCTGTAATACCTTGCTCACTTACCTGTTTTGACACCATCACCATGATAAATTGTTATGATCGCTCTACCTTAATTAATTTGTACAGTTTTGGATTTCTTATTACTTTGGTTAGACCCTTGGCGTGGACTATCATGTTATTCCAGTCACTTAGTTTGCATCTAGCACCACCTTATTTTTAATATTTGGTAAATATCTCTCTGCCTCACTTAATCAAATTATAGGTCATCCCTTCTGAGTATTCAGCTGTTGACGCTTTACTCACTGTCTAACACTCTTAGTCACCTGCAGAGACTTATTATTTGACACTCCACTCAGATCAGTTACATAATCTTTTGATCTCTCAGCCCTTGATCTCTCTGCCTATGAATTCTGTGTCTGTGTGCTCTTCTTTCTCACTGCACCTGACAATAAAACTGTTGGACTATAGAGATAATGGGAACTGCAGATGCTGGAGAGGATTCTGAAATAAATAAGGAGAGAGGGGGGGGCGCCTCCCCCTCTCTCCCTATTTATTTCAGAATCGTCTCCCCATCTCCCTTTTCTGATGAAAGGTCTAGGCCCGAAACGTCAGCTTTTGTGCTCCTAGGATGCTGCTTGGCCTGCTGTGTTCATCCAGCCCCACACTTTATTGTTCTGTTGGACTATAACCTGGTTTTGTGTGACTTCTGACTATCTACCCCAGCCCAACACCAGCACCTCCACATTGTTGTGATCTAGCTAAGAGCTGGTTCACTGTTCATTTCTCCTCTTTCCATGGTCCTGTATACTTTTCTAATAAACATCTCCTATTTTCAACTTCAAAAGAATACGTGAGAACGATTTTTCATTGCCTTCTTTAAGCGTGCTTAAAGGAAACTCAAAATTCCCTTCACAAAAAGTCCTCTGCCCAGAGGCAAGTATTGTCACACAGAGGGACTAACGTTGCTGTCATCACTACTGAAACTCATTGATTTTGCTGTTGAGAGAACCCTAAGCATGGGATACTATCCTCTGCCTGTGACAGCTTGAAAAACACCAGCGGCACAGTGGCTCAATGGTTCGCACTGCTGCTTCACAGCGCCAGGGACCTGCATTCAATTCCAGCCTTAGGTGACTGTCTGTGTGGACATACTTCCTCTGGGTGCTCCAGTTTCCTCCCATATTCCAAAGATGTGCAAGTTAGGTGGATTGGCCATACCAAGTTGACCATAGTGTGCAGGTTAGGTGGGTTAGTTGTGGGAAATTCACGATTACAGGGGTACGAGATGGGTCTAGTGGGATGCTCTTCAGAGGTTCAGTGTGGACTTGATGGGCCAAATGGCCTGTTTCCAGACTATAGGGATTCTATGAGTTAAGCACCCTCTCAGATCTGAAATGGCCCTGCTACGTTAAGAATCAAGATGTAGAAGTAGGGAAAGTCCAGACTTTAGAGGCTTTTAAAAATTTCATATTGTAAAATGCAGCAAAGTAGTAAAGCAGATTATCTGTAAATACCACGGAAATGACTACAAACAAATAATGCAACTAACTCTAGAAACTACTTGATAAAGCTAAACAGTCCAAAATAAGGTAATAAGCTATCAGTGCAGTGCCTATTACATATGGATTGAGCATCTGCGGTATATCATTTGGGCACATAATGAGCATGTCACAGTTGGGTGTACACAGTTGAGTTTCAGGACCATGTTATTGTATAACATTTCCAATTGACAGGCAGCATATCTCAGCAACCGTAGTGCAAACACTCTGCTCCACACTTTACAAAGCAGCAGAAACTGACCAATGTATGACCAACACCAATTTATAATGCTCTGCAAGGAAACAAATGTCGTACTTTTCACCGTGCCTGTATCATTTTTACTCAAAATATTTTTGGTGTAGCTCTAACATTTCTATTAATATTCTTATTCTCTGAGCTATCGGGAATGGGGGAGTCACTTTTCTTCCAGTATGTTACTTCATCTTTATATTTCCTGGAAGCTGGTTTATTATTGCACATCAATAATAAGGCCCACATTTTCACTATGGATAGACACCCTCTCCATTAAGGCAAAAATGGCCCAAAATCACAAGTCCCACCCCTGAACATGGCACTCCCTATTTTCATGGGAGCAGGAGTGCACTCAGGCCATATTTTGTGTATTTTGGTTTTACTGTAAATGTAAATGGCCATCAGCCTCCACTGAAGTGGAATTTTGGTGCCCTTATGGCTGAAGCCAAAAGCGTGCGCAGTCATTCTCTTAAGAGCATTTCTGAATTTTGTGGATTCTTTTAGGTAGTAAAGAAATAGCTCTGGAGAGATAAGGTATCCCAATGCACATAATTCTGGAAATTTGACTAATATCAGGTATTAGAAGGGGATGTTCAAGAACCTTTGGGGGAGAGGGTCAGGTATCCTTTGGGATGGTTAATAATGGAGCAGATTTTACCGAAAAGGTGCATGAAGAGAATCCAAATGTTAAACTTGTCAAAAATTATCAAGAATGTCAAGAAGTATCAAACTCGCCAAGCAAAATTAAATAATCTCGAACCTGAAATAATTTCACAGAGGCCAGTATCCCATCATCAAGCCTTCTTTTATTTATTACACATGAACAGACCATCATGGAAGCCAACCTTCCATCCTTGGACCCTATTTGCATGGCTCGCTGGTGCAGAAAGGCAGCCGACATCACCAAAGACCCATTGCATCCTGGTACTGATCTCCTACAACCTATTGTGTCAGGCAGAAGGTACAGAAGTCTGAATACACACATGAGCAGGTTCAGGAACAGCTTCTATCTGGCCATTTTCAGATGTTGAATGGAATTTAGCTTCAAATAATGTAACTTGAAATTTAACCTGTATCTCTCTCAGTCTTTTTGATCTGTACATCCTTTCCTTGCTATGATCTGCCTGCACTGCTCATAAACAAAGCTTTTCACTGTAATTCAATACACGTGACAATATATTCAAAATCAAATCATGAGGTACTGCCTCTTCAGAGTCAGCTCTTAGAGTGTCAGAATCTCTGACACTGCACTTTTTATCTGTCAGCCAGGGCTCCCTGACTGGATGAGATTCACAGTCCCTATCGGGGAACTCAGCTGCCTGACCTCATCACAATCACTCCAAAACCTGTCAAAAGCTGTCACATTATATGAACGAGAGTGCTTTTCTTAAAAGAGTGCAGCCTACAAAATTGAACTACAAGCAATAGAACATTATTTTGCCTCTGGCGTGCACAGGTACAAGTGAACACAAGATGAATTGGCAGAGTATATGTAGGGAAATTTGTGAAACTGCAAGTTGGCATGAATTGGCACTAAGTTGGCACAGTGAAATGAGGGTTCATGGAGGATGGGAGAAGGCCATAGAGTGATATGTTGGATATGAAGGGTGATGGAGAATGGGTAGACGGGAATGGGACAGTATAATGGATATGGAGGGCTATAAATTATGCATCCAGGGCTAAAGGATAATGTGTAAGTATGAAAGGCCGTAGGGGATGGGTCGAGTTGTATAGGATAGCATGGGAAGTATGTTGGCCTGAATGAGAGTGAGAGGGTGTGAGTACTGAAGGAATATCTTGTATTTAATAACCTTAATTTTTGGAGTGATTCCTGATGATGTTGCCTGATTTCTACCCCAGTCCTGTCTCACCTCAAACCAAATATAGGGAGTGCAGAAGGACCTGTTTTAAAGGCCGTGCTTGCAGAATTGTGATTTTTTTTCCCCATCTCTGAGAACCTGACCCAGGACTCAGGGCCTCAGACATCGAATAATGGATTATAACGTAGCAAACCCAGCAGGACAAATGACAAAAGAAGTCACAGGGAAAGAAAAACTTCCAAGGCTCAGGTACAAAATCCTCTAAATTTTTGAATAACAATAATATAAATAACTTGCAAAGATTTAATTTTGCTACATGTAAATTTCCTTGATTGTTTGTATCTCTGTAGATACATGTGCTGCATTCCCACTTGGCTCATTATCTCAGCTCCACCCTGTGTGAAAGTGTAAATTCTCATCTGTACCCTAATGCTGAACATGTGTAAATTGACTGCCAAAAATATAATCACAGGATAACTTGAAGCACTATAACTAACATTTGAACAGTTTGACAGTCTTTTTTTTTGTGTTTTCGAAAGCATGTTTCTCACTGAGGCAAAAGTTATACTGAATTAAATTGCTGTCAACCATTTCTTGTTGCCAATACAATGATGGCTCTCTTGCTCAAGAAAATAACTTTGCAAACTTGCTGTATGCTGTGGGTGAATGTCAAGTTTTTCAAAATGTTACTTATTTCATTGGCTAAATCTCTTCAAATGAGGTTATGATTAAAAGTAAAAACAAAAGTCGTAACAGTTTCTTCAATGGAAACATCTTTATGATGTCATAATTTCTGAAATGTGCCCTTCTTCATGACCAGCTTATCAACAACTCAGAATTTCTATGACACCTCCATTCACAGCCACAGGCTATTAAACAGTTAGCACTCTAATGAACTGTGGGTTTAGTGTTTATCATGACCACATGAAAAGCAATTATTCTTTAAATAATATGTAAAGGACTGCTGCAACTTTATATTGACTTCCATGGGCTGGCATGGTGGTTCAATGGTTAGCCTCACTGCATCCGAATTCAATTCCACCCTCAGCTATATGACTGTGTGGATTTCCTCTTGGTGCTTTGGTTTAACCTCACAGTCCAAAGATGTGCAGGTTAGGTGGATTGACATTGTTAAATTGCCTCATAGTGTCCAGGGATGTGGAGGCTAGATGGACTAGACAGGGGAAATATAGGGTTATAGGGATACAATGGGTCTGGGTCGGATGCTTTTCAGAGAGTCAGTGTGGATTCAGTGAGCTGTATGACCTGCTTCCACACTGTGGAGATTCTATGCCTTGTTTCATTGCCATTATTAACCTCTCAATAATTCATAATTAAGACTTTTGCTGTGGTAAAATCTATGGAAGTATAAAACTATCAGTGTATTTATGTGGTGCAGCGATAGTTTCACTACATCTGAGCCAGGAGGTTTAAGCCCGACCTGATCCAGAGCCACGTAATAACATGTCTGAACAAGTTGGCTAGGAAATATCTAAAACTAGTGTGTCAGCAAACCCAGCAAGAAATGGCATAAGACTCAAAAACTTAGAACTGAATGATATTTCCCCATCTATGCTGCTTTCTACACTTAATTTCAAGGCAAAAAGGACAAAGGCCCCCTAGACAGCTGAGCATTTTCCAGGGTAGGGTGTTCCCAAGTAGAAGAGAGCGATTTCCCTTAAGCCGACATACATAATCTAAGGAAATAAGGCAAAAAAGCCAACAAAATTACTTTTTGCCTTATATTCCTTCCTGAAGTAGATTAAGAAGGCATCCAAACATGAAAAACTTGACTGAGCTGCTGTTACCTAAAAGAACCAGGAGACAAAGATGAAGTGCAATGGGAAAAAAAAACTCTTAATAACAATAATGTACATATAATGGTGTAACTTTGAAAGCAATGGCCACATGCTACTAAGACTCAAGGAGGAGAAGAATGGAAACACTTTATAGAAAATTGCATTCTATGTATAATTAAAGATTTTAAAGGTTTTGCTAAGACTGAAAGAGAGTTATTCTGAAATAAAGTGGAAGTAGCGATGCAGCAGACTGAGGGGAGGAACACAACTGACCTCCTCCCCACCTACACTCACCTTTACTGGCTCCATCCCTGCCTCTTTAACTTGTTTGTCTCCTCTCCACCTATCTTCTCCTCTATCCATCTTCGATCTACCTCTCCCTCTCTTCCTATTTATTTCAGAACCCTCTTTCACTCCCCCATTTCTGATGAAGGGTCTAGGCCGAAAACGTCAGCTTTCCTGCTCCTAAGATGCTGCTTGGCCTGTTGCGCTCATCCAGCTCTACACCTTTGTATCTCGGATTCTCCAGCATCTGCAGTTCCTATTATCTCTGATAGAGCAGCCTCATGAGACAACCAAGCCCCGGGGCATTATGCTAGTCAGAATCCATGAGAAGATATAGAAGTGGGTTTAAGACTGCGGAAGCAGCTGAATCCACGATTACAGTGGTAGCAGCATCTAGCAGGCTGTCATCAGTATTCATTCAAAGCGAAAAAGAACAACAACTAACAATATAGGTGCCACTTTTAAAATAAACACTTCTCTGGGGGAATTATTGACTCTGAAGCTCTACCGTGTGTCAACCCTTTATAGCAACTAGAAAACTCTGATATTTACAGTTGCTGTATGTCTCTCCCTCGTACTTTCTGGTGCATGCAATGAACAACGGCACTTGCTAATTCAAGCATGTTCTGCTCGCCACACATTCAGCTGCACTAGCAAGAAATATTCAGCTGGAAAGCCTACATCAAAATCAGCTGGGGTGAAAATGTAGATGTGCAATTATGGTGTTTAAATGAAAAGCTCATGTTTTTTTAAAAATGTATTACATGATGTAATCCTATAAACCTGACAAGAAAGAATTTGCAACACGTGATGTAAATAAAATGTTTGCAATAAGCAGATGGGCTGCATTGATCTGACTGTTAAATTAACCAGTCAAATTTTGCTACACAAGTAAAGCGTATTCTATCACACATTAATTAGCACTGTGACTTAATAAAATGTATTAAAGATGTCAAAATACACAGCAAACTTCATTAGTTACACTCAGAAGCAGAATAATACTTTCCCACACGTAAATGTTTAAATTACTTGCAGATTGACAGTACTGCAAATAATCAAAACATTCTGTGTAGGAGGCTAACTAGTAATATAAACATTGGCAGAACTCCAGGAACACACCAAAAATAACAAATACAGGGAGTGATTATTTTTTGCCAGTAATCACAACTAATTTTTAAAAATTTCCTACTCCATTGTGTTTGTGACATGTCTTTGCAACATCTACATAACACTGAATCAGTAGCCCACTTTGTGTAAGTTTGTTTACACATTCATGCTGAAGTCAACAATCCAAACCTATATCTTATTTTAAACATTAGTCAATCCCCACCATGATATTGTTCAGACTAGGACGGACAATAGCCAGTTTTATAAGAAAATTTGATTACATCATGCCTTGTTCTCCTCTTGAAGTGATGTGAATGTTTGACTCACCAGTTTGTGGTCACAAACCCTATTTGTTCTGAATGTTGGCATCAGTTGGGAGTTAGTTGCTCTGGGATACATATTGAAATTAGTTACAGACAAAGTGCAGTTTGAATCATAGAATCCCTACAGTGTGGAAGCAGGCCATTTGTCATACTGGGTCCATACTGACCCTCTGAAGAGCATCCTACCCAGACCCAACCCCTACACTTTCCCTGCATTTTCCAGTCTAGATACTATGGGCAATTTAGCATAACCAATCCAGCTAGCCTGCGCATCTTTAAACTGTGGGAGGAAACCAGAGCATCCGGAAGGAGCCCATGCAAACACAGGGAGAATGTGCAAACTCCGCACAGACAGTCGTCCGAGGGTGGAATCACACCCGGGTCCCTGGAGCTATGAGGCAGCAGTGCTAACCACTGAGCCACTGTGCCACAGTTGGGGCTTTTGTTCTTAAGCTTTGTTTTCTTCAGATGCTCCTTTTCCTTAGAATGTTAGGTGATCACAATGGATTAAGTATAGAATTTCAAGATTCTGGCTTTCCAGTGCTGAAGAAATGGCAATATGTATCCACGATAGGATGGTGTGAAACTTGGAGGGGATGTTGAAAGTATTCTCACAATGTTGCTGTTCTTGTCCTTCTTAGTGGTAGCAGTCACAGGTAATTGAAACAGTGTCGAGGGAACTGTGGCAAGTTTCTGCAACTCATCCTGTATGAACGTAGCATTGAAACCCAATGTTAGAAAGATTACTTATACAGAGATGAATGAGGTATATAGTGCCACTTCAAAATCATTTCTTCAAAAATGGAGTTGTCATTAAATGGCTAGCTCAGTGTAAATTTTAGCCAAATTATTTCCAATACAATGCTAAAAAATTACAGCATTATAGAAAAAAGTCAAAAATTTCACTGTATAGTCCAGAATAAATGGCATCTCCATTAAACAATGCTTACACTCACAACATTAGAATTTGTTCAGCCCAAAAAGAAATAGAATCATAGAATGTTTCCCAGAACAGAAAGAAGAAATTTGGCCAAATGTGTCTGTGCTGGCTCTTTGCAAGAGTAATTCATTTAGAGCTTCTGTCCTGTTTTATCCCCATAAATCTAACCTTCTTAGGGTCAATGGGATCAAAGGGTCTGGGGGGAAAGCAGGAACAGAGTACTGACTTGGATGATCAGCCATGATCATGCTGAATGGCAGAGCAGGCTCAAAGGCCAAATAAACCATTCTGGCTCTAATTTGCTGTATCTATGTTTCTGTGTAACCACTCGTTAAATTGAATCAAGAAAGTACAATTAAAACAAGCACACTGAATAAATATAAATATCAGTACAATAGATAACCCATTACTTACCAACCCAGATTTACCATAAGAAGGTTATTAGCCTCAGGTTGGTACATCAACAGGTGAAAGATAGCTTGTTATGAACTGATATGGAGAGGGATATTCATAAGCAGGGGGTAGGTAACTGTCAGGAAACACGAAATGAAGGGTGAGTTTGCAGGATCCTAGGGGAATATTATGTACACATGCTTTATGATTCTATGACTCTCTAAGTATTGTTGAACATGATTATGGCATTGTTCAATAAGTGAGAGCGGTAGATGGCAGGATTAGTGAATCAAATAAGCATACTGTAAGTAATAAAAGCAAAATACTGTGACTGCTGGAAGTCTGAAACAGACAGAGAATGCTGCAGAAACTCAGCAAGTGTGACAACATCTGTGGGGAGAGAAACAGAGTTCCAATGCTGGAATAATTCTCCTTTAAAACATACTACAAACACTATGTGATTTTAAAGGGGATGGAAGTAAGAGTCAGAAAAGTCAGCAAAGCATAGTAAGTGAATGATATTTTGGGGACCAAGCTGTGGCATAACATTGTATAATTCAAGTTATCTAGTACCAGACAGACTTATTGGGTGAGCATGATAGAGCATTTCAAGGTAAAGAATAATATTGGCGAATGTTTTCTGCAGCCATAGCTGGATCCTACATTCTTGATGACAGGAATGGGAAACAATATATAGCCAAGATTGACTCAGAAAGCAGAGTTAACACTAATGTGCAAATATTAATGGAGAGACAAGACTTAAATCCTCAGCTAACCCTACTCCCTCAAAGGATCCCACATTTAACCATTGAAATCTCCAACACCATTCACCAATCCAATACATAGTAAAAAAAAGGCAGAAATTTGCCATCCCTGAGTGGAGAATGGTGGGATGATGGGGTGGTTTGACTGAGGATATAATTACAGGGCTCTGTGCTGAGATGGCTCCTTTATGAAATAGCACCACTCTGGGAATTTTCCTCAGCAGCAGACTGCAGAGCAGATCGTCTGCCATTCCAAGGATAGGAAAGCTGATTTACCTACTTCAAGGTTCAAGTAGTTCGTGTTACTAATAAATTTATAGGCATCTGCCTCAACAAGAACAGAAGGCAAAATCTCACAGAGCAATGTGGGCAATGGTAAGACTGGTGGCAGAATCAGACAAGAAGTCCAGCGAGGTCCTGCTTGACATTGGCAATATTTCATTCTACCTTTTATGATTTTGAAAGCAACAGAGTAAGTTCCTTGCTAGGCAATGGTAAATTGCATTTACGGGGATTTTTGCTTGTTACATACCTCGACGATCATTGAATCATAGAATCCCTACAGTGTGGAAAGAGGCCCTTTGGCCCAACAAGTCCACACTGAACCTCAGAGCATCCCACCTAGACCCATCCCTCTTTAACTCACTTAATCTACAATCCCTATGGGCAACTTAGCAAGGCCAATTCACCCTAGCCTGCACATCTTTGGACTGTGGGAGGAAATCGGAGTACCTAGAGGAAACCCATGCAGACAGGGGTGGGATGTGCAAGCTCCACACAGCCAGTTGCCCAAGAGTGGAATTGAACCTGGATCCCTGGAGCTGTGAGGCAGCTGTGTTAACCACTGAGCCACTGTGCCACCCCTTGTTAATATTCTTTCTATGGCGTTCTATCTTATCAACTGTCCGAACTTGCTAAGTGTTATAAAACTGAACATGGAAACTAGAATGGGAACCAGATGCATTCAACTTATAGCTTGCTGTGAAGGACCTCCATGTTAGGCACTGGGCACCGAAAACCACAACATGCTCCATGGGCACCACAGATTCAAAGGACATTGGCATCCAATATGTGATAGAGAAGGGAACTTTCTCTAGTGTGAGGGTTGTAAAGGGTTGCTGTTGGGACTAATTGGATTGTATTTTATTGTGTGTTTCAAAACTTTAAACATGTATTGTACATAAATAGGTTGTTATTTGATATTTTAGCTTAACTTAAAGTCATAGGCTCAGAGAGATATAGCACAGAAACAGACCCTTTAGTCCAACTTATCTATGCCAACTAGGTATTCTATATAAATCTACTCCCACTTACTAGCATTTGGACCATATCCCAAAAACCCTTCCTATGCATATATTTATCCAGATGCCTTTTCAATGTTGTAATTGTACCAGCCTACACCACTTCCACTAGCAGCTCATTTCATATACACACTATCCTCTGCATGAAAACATTGCCCCTTAAGTCCCTCTTAAACCTTTCCCCGCTCAACGTAAACCTATGCCCTCTAATTTTGGCCTCCCCCACCACAGGTGAAAGACCTTGTCTATTCATCCTATCCATATCCCTCATGATTTTATATACCTCAATAAGGTCATCTGTCAGCCTCTGCTGCTCCAGGGAAAATAGCCTTAATAAATTCAGGATAAGCACATTCAATTTTTTTCCTTTTCATTAATGCATGAACGTTGGGCAGTTGAAATTAATAAATTAATAAATGTATTCATAAACTTCTCTTATATTAATTAATACATTTATGGGTAGATCTTGTTTTATCAAATGACTTCTAATTTTTTTTTTAACAGAAATCTCTATCTCAGTAAATGCACACTATTTTTATTATTAACTTATTTTTCATGGAATTCCTAATTGCCTCCAGTTTTCCATATCTTTTCATGTTTCTACAGTCACCTGATGTTACAATATTGAACTCTTTCATCAGCAAATTTGACCACAGTTTTGATGACCCAAAGTCTCCGAAAGTAGAGTACATTTCCTTTTTTTCGTCTCAAAATCAGATTAAATTACATTGCCATTGAAATTATACTTTAATTATTTAACAAAACCTTCAGGTACTAAGAGTGAGGGAAGGCACTAAGCAGAACAACTGGAGCCCCTGCATGCACCCATCCTTGAGGAAAGGGAGTCTTTGGGGGAAGGGGGGCTCCAGGGAAGACAAATCAGACAGACAAAGGATTTTCTCAAACAGATGTAAACCACAGTCTTAATTCCATGCAGAACCTGTGCTTTCCTTGTTTAACCTTTGTTATAAAGTTTGCAATGACTGTACTGCCAGTGAAATAAAAAAACCCTGCTTCATTTTCTTTGAGTTATCCGTATGTTCTAAGCTCTTGTTACAAGAAATTAATTGGTTATTCTGTGCTGGGGGCCCTGCATGTCACTAACATTTAAATTTGAAGGCAGACCATCTCAGCAGGGCATCTGGGTTCATGTGAGGCATTTGAAGTTAATATACACCACCCAAAGCCAGCCTGTACATTTGATTGGTAACATGCATTCTTGTTGCAGACGGTACTGGAAATCATTTTGGGGGAGTTGATAAGCTAGCAGAAGAGTGAATATGCACAATATGGCAGAAAGCAGATTCCTGATGGCCTTGGGCAATGTTGCGGAACAGAGAGACCTAGGGATTCAGGTGCACAATTCTTTGAAGTTTGCACCACATATAGACAGGGTTGTTAAAAAGGTGTTTGGCATCCTTGCCTTCATTGTTCAGACTTCTGAGCGTAGCAGTTGGGATGTTGATGTTGTACAGGACATTGGTGAGGCCTCTTCTGCAGTACTATGTCCAATTCTGATCTTTCTGTTATCAGAAGGATATTATTAAACTGGAGATGGTTCAGAAGTGATTTACTAGGATGTTGCCAGGAACAGGGGGTCTGAGTTAGAAGTTGAGGCTGAACAGGCTTTGATTTTTTTTCACTGAAGCGTAGGAGTTTGAGGGATGACCTTATTGGGGTTCATGAAATATTGAAGGGTATAGATAAGGTGAATGGCAGGTATCTTTTCCTCGGTTGGTGAATTTCAAGCCTAGGGGCATATTTTAAGGTGAGAAGAAAAAGATTTTAAAAAGACATGAGGGTCAATGCCTCTTCATGTGTGGCTCCAATTCCTGTAGTCATCACCAACTACAATCATTTGCTCAAAAGCATTTCAACAAATGCATAGAGTCAGTAGGAAGAAATCAACATTTAACCTGAGACAGGTTACCGATCGCTGATGAAGCCTGAAGTGGTTGCTTTTCCGTGGTGAATACAGGTCCAGCTGAATGATGATCATGTGTTAACAAGGGCAGTGATGTTATTAAATATTACTAACTGGTATCTTGGCCCACTCTGCACATTTCTGGCATACACTCTTAGCTATCAGGTTAGATATTGTTCTGGTAAGTTGAGGCAGAGGTGTACGTATATGGTGTACATGTGTGACATATGTCAGTAACAAAGCAACAGCTGCCATTAGAAATTGAAACTACAGAGGCCAATTTTGTAGCTGTCAAATATAATGGTAGCCTATATTTAAGATTTTCAAATGTAAGTATTAATTTGCAAAACTATTGTACTGGAGAACATGAAATTTGAAAGTCTGTAAAATCTGTTAAATATAAAATGCCCATTTAATTAAAGAAAGTGGTTTGTCAGAAACACTGTATAAGATGCACAAAAAAAACTGTAGCACCACTGTATTTCTTATTTAATTTTTAATTAGGGATCGTTTGCCGGAAGTGGAATCATTTGTTAGGTATTATCATTAGCTGCTTTTTGATAGTGTATCACAACTGTGTGAATCATTGATAACTGCAAAAATAGTGGCATTAGCAGACCTTGTTCAAAAGTGTTATATAAATATCTTTTAATCTCCTTGAAAAGGGGCAGTTTAGAAACTATTTCGGCAAAGATGTATTTTCCACTAAAATATATACCTGAAATTAATTCTTGGCAGCTAATTGCAGCTTAAAGTTGAGTTTATCCGTGTACATGAATCTTGCTACATAAAAGAGTAAAGGTTCAATTTTCTAACTGATAGTTGGGTTTTGCAAGCTTTGCACCTATGGCATTATTTGTACTTTACAAAAAGCAAGTCACATGCTGGCTACAAATTTCAACCAATTAAATGAAAACAACAGTTACCTCAGCTGACCAATTATTTCTGTTTCTTAAATCTGTCACCAGGCAGAAGTTGAAGTGTATCTCATAAAATCCTTGTTTCCAGTACAGAAATCCTCAGCTATCCTCTAACTCAGTGTGAAGCTTTAAATAGTTGCAATTAGTATGCCTAATGATTAAAATTCCACAGTGAAAAGCCTCTGGTCAGGTTATTGTATTGAATTAATGAATAAAAAATATTAGAAGTTTCAATGTAAACATTTATGTCGGAGCCATCTTTATTAGAGAAAAATTAAATCAATTTTTAATAAATATTGAAATACATTATAAGCTCATTTAAATATATGGAACTTTTCTTTTCTAGAATATTTGTCAGAATTAATTTACATGTAAAGTAAAATGGAAGGCGATGCATGAATCTGATTATTGGTACAGAGAAATGAAGAGGGTTGGAAAGACTTCGTCAGTTGCCAATAAAAAATATTGAAACACGGTACTTGAAATTATTTTCATAAGCCACAGGTAGTTCAATTTAGCATTGTAGACAATATTTGAGACACCAGAGGAAATTCATTGGTAGATAATTAAGAAAATGTAATATTGGAGCAGACAATTTATCCTCAAAAAGAAGAAAGAAGTCCACAGACTCTGATCCTGAGTAATCTGAAACATTCAATTATTAATCCTGTCCTCTGCCATGCTGACAAACAACCTTCAATCATCAACTCCATGCTCAAACCAATCAATAACATTGATGAGAGTACGTCAGAAAAAGTCTTCACCACAAATTGAAAATAAGTAAACAAGGCTGTCGTAAAAAAGCTCGCAGGGTTTGTAGTGTTGGGGGTTAGGGTGAGTAAGAGCGAAAGCATTGCCGCCTTTCCACCAGATCTGCCATTACCTCCCGTCTTTGTTGTTAAATATACCATGTCAAAAGAATGAACTTTGATTTTGTGGCAAGTGAACTTCCAGTCATTACATAATAGTTTTAAGTATAAGCTTAACATCGTCACACCTTCAAAGTATCCGTTGATTAAAATTTTATAACTCCTGCTCAGTCTTCAGAACTGAGGTGTGAACGAACTGAAGCGGGTGCTGCCAGACTTGCTACTCTTTTGCAACTATTTCTATTTTTGTATCTGATTTCCAGCATCTGCAGTTCTTTGGCTTTTTATGAAGTCATTACTCAGTCTACGATAGAACAGGGGAGCCTGTGCACCGCATTGTCCTATTTAACAGAACCATTGATCTACACATGCATTGGTCACATTGTTTGTACAGGCTGCAGCACGTTCTCAACACATACATTCTGCATGGACATGATATTATGCATCATTGTATCATTGTTAAATTCAGGGCAAAACAATGTCTCAAACAAATAGGCACATTCCAAATCCATTAACATTTATGGAAACAAGAGCATCAATGTACAATGCAATGTTACTCATGCCACCAATGTCAGCTCAAAGGGCTATCTTTCTCTTTTACTTCCAATACTTCTCAGAGTAGACTTCACTGTTAAGGTGGAGGAGCCCGTTCAGAAGTACAGTCTGTTAGTCCTGGAGGTTTGGTTGGACAACTCAGGGGCATTTCTGATGAATGATCACTAGGCCTGAGACATTAACTCTGCTTTCTCTCCACAGATGCTGCCAGACATGCTGAGTTTTTCCAGCAATTTCTGGGGGCATTTGCATCAGGATGACTCAGACAGGCTGAGAATCTCCATCCCAGGAGCAAGTGGCCCTCCTCAGCTTGAACTTCCAAAGGTTGGAAGGGGGCTAGGAAGGGGTGGAGGTGGAAGCCCCAACAGTCTCTGGAGCGTTCTGAGAGGAGACTTTTGAGGGGCCTGTGTGTGGTTCCTCCTATGATAGGGTGCCGCCTAGCACCACCTTGGAAGTTTCACAAGTAAAAATGAAAGAATGGATAATAAATATGTAGCAATTAGAAAATGCCTAGCAGGACACCTAGCAGGTGCGCATCAAAGTGAAATTCAGTGGTCCATACAATGTAGTTAGGAAGATGAGTAAACCTGATAAATTCTCCTGATCATAGGAAGGAAATTTGGCAATATATACACATGCTGAATAGGTATCATTATAGGTAACAGATTAAGGAGGAAAAGGTGTTTCAACTGTAGAAGGAGTGGAAGATGACAGAGATAATCAGAATGAGGCAGAAGGAGAGGTGGGCAGTTCTCAAGGTGAACTTCTTGCAATCCAACTAACTAAAGCCAAAGTATTGGGACAGTTAGACACTCTGTTCTCATTTTCGGGGAAAGGACAACAGGAGGATTTTGTAAGATTACTGAGAAAGCATGAGGTATTCTGTAGAGATAATCCTGGATGCACTCGACTAGCTAGACATGACATGGACGGAGGTGAGAGAGGACCAATAAAAAAGAATTCTTATTAGTTGTTCAATTACCTTCTTCTGGAATTATTTCCAATTCTTCTGGTGTCCTGTTTCACCCAGTACTGACATAGGCTGCAATGCCTGATCAGGCCTACTTTAGTTTGGTGCTCCACAGGAGAATGTGCTGCCCCCATTTCATGACATCTGCCAATACCTCCATGTCTCTCTTTGTGAAATAGGGAGTGAGGTCTCCTTTACCGTTGGCCATTTCTTTGGTGATAAGCGATGAGCGTTATAGTATGAGGAATTATTCTGACTTTCAGCATTCAAAATCATGTATAGCTGGGCTTTAAACGTGACACCAGCAGGGCAAAGCCTGAAAGCTCTGACCCTCACAAGCACTTCCACCTCTCTGACTGTGCAATTCCCCAAGAAGGATCCTAGTCGCATAACTACTAAGGTGTAGAACATGACAATGTGAGAAAAGTAGCTGTGAGTTGTAGCGGAATCTGAAGCAAACATAGAAATTGCTAGAAAATCTCGGCAGGTTTAGCAGTATCTTGGAGAGAAAATAGAGTGGTTCTGAGGAAGGGTCATCAGACCTGAAACGTTAATTCTGTTTTTCCCTTTGCAGGTGTTACCAGACCCTCTGAGCTTTTCCAGCAATTTTGTTTTTGTTTCTGATTTACAGCATCCGCAGTTTGTTTTTGGTTTTTATCTGTTTAAGGGATTTCAGTTGGTTGGTCAAAAATAAATTTGGAAAAGCACAAGTAATTTACCTAAGGTATATTGTGGACAAGGATAACTATTGAAACTATTGACACTGAAAGTGAGGATTCTAATAGATTTCCCTGTTCCCAAAACTAAAAAAAAATGAGATTTTTAGGAATGGGTGGGTGTTACCAGAATTTTGTGTGTAGTTTCAGTATTTTAGCTGTATTGTTGATAAATTTGTTACAGAGGCAAACAAAAATGGTGGTCGGCAGAACACCAGGAGGACTTTGAGAAGCTGATGGCAATCTTAATAAATGAATTAGCATTGCCCACCCATAACATTTCCAACCTTTCAAAATGGCGATTTGTTTCCAGACCATGTGGTATATCCTCAGCAAAAAATAACAATGTAAGACAAGAAAGGTGTAACTCCTGCAACATACTTATTCCCATGATATATTAAAGAATATGCATATCATTCTCAATTCGTATTAAGTTTGTGGACCGGGTTTAAAAAAAATGCCTGTTAAAGAGTTGAAATGGAACCATTAATATTTCTTAGCCTTCACTGATGTATTCCATACTCACTATTCTTGCACTATTTCCCATTTTTCTGTCGGATCTCTAGCTCCTGCTTTTTCATTTTAATAATTACAGTTTCTACCAGGAAGATTTTTTTTCATTCAGCCGTATTCAATTTATTCTATCATTGATTAGAATCTAGGCTGGGGAACATGTTTAAAAAAAGCATTTAGTTTCTGAACGCACAGGAGTTCGGTTTCCTAGCAGCAACATTATGACACCACCGTTTGTAACTTTAAATTGCCCAATTAGATCCACAACATGATATTCATTTAACATTGAGTTCTGCAGTTTAACAAGCCAAAACAAGACTTATAACTAACATAAGAAGCAAAATAGTAATCCAAATACACTGCTTAGAAACCTCAGGGCAACGATTTACAAAGTTGCATTGAGAAAAGGAATAGAGTGACTCACACAGTCACATGGTCTCAGGGCGGGAACTAAGTGCATGCTTTCACAAGAAAAAACACGAAGCACATTTCCTTATTTGTTCAATCTTCTCAGACCATATCTTTGCCTTTTCTGTAAAATATGATTTTCAGGAGGTACAGTGAAAACAATAACATGGAGGGAATAAAAAACAAGATTATTTATTTTATTCTGCAATTGTTACAAACATAGATCATTTGAGACTCTAGTTGACCTCATCATTCAATACATGAATCGTGATATCTGCCAGGAACTGAAGTGAGCCATAAATGAGATGAATGACAAATATTGGACAAAAATTGTATTTGATAATTTTGTCAACATTTATTTTCTCTGTTTTTTAATGATTCATTTTCTCCGATCTGGTCAGTCAGCCAATCCTTTCCAATAAATTTGGAATTTTAAATCATAATATACAATATTTGAACATTGATCTTTGTCTAGCTATTTAAAACAATATAAAGCAACCTGAATCCAAACAATCATTTGGAAACAGTGAGCAATTGGAGAAAATAATATGAGCATGAAAACAGATGATGAGGGTAAATTACAGACAAAGGGGTGGCCATGGGTACCCACATGGGCCCCAGCTATGCCTGCCTCTTTGTAGGTTACGTGGAACAGTCCCTCTTCCGCACCTACACAGGCCCCAAACCCCACCTCTTCCTCCGTTACATTGATGACTGTATCGGCGCCGCCTCTTGCTCCGCAGAGGAGCTCAAACAGTTCATCCACTTCACCAACACCTTCCACCCCAACCTTCAGTTCACCTGGGCCATCTCCAGCACATCCCTCACCTTCCTGGACCTCTCAGTCTCCATCTCAGGTAACCAGCTTGTAACTGATGTCCATTTCAAGCCCACCGACTCCCACAGCTACCTAGAATACACCTCCTCCCACCCAACCTCCTGCAAAAATTCCATCCCCTATTCCCAATTCCTCCGCCTCCGCCGCATCTGCTCCCATGATGAGGCATTCCACTGCCACACATCCCAGATGTCCAAGTTCTTCAAGGACCACAACTTTCCCCGCACAGTGGTCGAGAACGCCCTTGACCGCGTCTCCCGCATTTCCCGCAACACATCCCTCACACTCTGCCCCCGCCACAACCGCGCAAAGAGGATCCCCCTCATTCTCACACACCACCCCACCAACCTCCGGATACAACGCATCATCCTCTGACACTTCTGCCATCTACAATCCAACCCCACCACCCAAGACATTTTTCCATACCCACCCTTGTCTGCTTTCAGGAGAGACCACTCTCTCCGTGACTCCCTTGTCCGCTCCACACTGCCCTCCAACCCCACCACACCCGGCACCTTCCCCTGCAACCGCAGGAAATGCTACACTTGCCCCCACACCTCCTCCCTCACCCCTATCCCAGGCCCCAACATGACTTTCCATATTAAGCAGAGGTTCACCTGCACATCTGCCAATGTGGTATACTGCATCCATTATACCCAGTGTGGCTTCCTCTACATTGGGGAAACCAAGCGGAGGCTTGGGCACCGCTTTGCAGAACACCTCCACTCGGTTCGCAACAAACAACTGCACCTCCCAGTCGCAAACCATTTCCACTCCCCCTCCCATTCTTTAGATGACATGTCCATCATGGGCCTCCTGCAGTGCCACAATGATGCCACCCGAAGGTTGCAGGAACAGCAACTCATATTCCGCTTGGGAACCCTGCAGCCCAATGGTATCAATGTGGACTTCACCAGCTTCAAAATCTCCCCTTCCCCCACTGCATCGCAAAACCAGCCCAGTTCATCCCCTCCCCCAACTACACCACACAACCAGCCCAGCTCTTCCCCGCCACCCACTGCATCCCAAAATCAGTCCAACCTGTCTCTGCCTCCCTAACCTGTTCTTCCTCTCACCCATCCCTTCCTCCCACCCCAAGCCACACCTCCATCTCCTACCTACTAAACTCATCCCACCTCCTTGACCTGTCCGTCTTCCCTGGACTGACCAATCCCCTCCCTACCTCCCCACCTATACTCTCCTCTCCACCTATCTTCTTTTCTCTCCACCTTTGGTCCGCCTCCCCCTCTCTCCCTATTTATTCCAGAACCCTCACCCCATCCCCCTCTCTGATGAAGGGTGTAGGCCCGAAACGTCAGCTTTTGTGCTCCTGAGATGCTGCTGAACCTGCTGTGTTCATCCAGCCTCACATTTTATTAGCTATGAGGGTAAGAAATCAGTTTTGTGACAGTATTCTTCTTAAGACCCTCTTGGTAAAGAAAATTTATTCATGTTTTAATAGATTGCCATTCAGGTATTTCATACAGAAAGTGAGAGAGTGATAGGACAAGATTGGTAAACCATATTAATATTTGTGGGAAAAGCAATAGCCTCACTTTAAATTACTCTTGGTCTCAGTTCAGTGCACTTTGATCTATTCTATTCTACAGTCCACAATGAAATGTTAGTAGCAAATTAACATGCAGGGGACACAATTTAATAATCCACACAATGGTAGAAAAGTTTCAATTTTAATTTCAATTTTATCTCTGTGACCTCAACTATTAAATATGCACGCCACTTGAACTCTTCACTTTTTCTATTTATACAGTATTTGGAAAAAAAATCATATTTGAATTACACAACATCTTAAACATTTAAACTGTATAACTTGCCTCATCTTGCAGTACATTAATACCTTTGTGTTGCAAACAGGTTCTCATTTAAATTTTGTCATGAGAGTGATGAAATATGGACCATCAATTTTGACTTCAATCATCTGTTTTTAATACCTGGGGCCTTCCTGGACTAAAATGGTTTTAAGAAGGAAAAACACCGACTTAAAATAGCTGCGGCAAACAGCTAAACGTTGGTTAGCCAAGGTTTGTGAAATCAATATGGGATAAACAAGGGCAGTTTGAGACAAAATTGACAAATTCAAAAGGCATTGAATCTCAAATCTGCATCTTGCATTTGATTTACATCTTTCTGGACAGGCTTCACATATTAGAGATGAAAGAATTACCTGTAAAGTATCCATTTCAGAAAACAAAGAACTCAAACATGGCAATAAAAGAACGAGCTATATTTCAAGCAGCTGCTATTTCAGTGCAGCTTCGAGAAAGATGGATTTGAAACTAGAACTGGAGAAGACTGTGTGCATTCAGTTTCTCTTGAAGGACACAACATGGTGATAAAAGCAAATTGCAAGAACATCGAAGATAACAAAGTGTGAGGCTGGATGAACACAGCAGGCCAAGCAGCATCTCAGGAGCACAAAAGCTGACATTTCGGACCTAGAAAACAAAGATATCTATAACATTGACTACTGCTGAGAATATAAAGCATTAATTTCAAACTGGTGGTCACAAATTAAACCTAAATATCCCAAGGACACACTCAGGTCTTTTAAACTACATGGTCAGAATCTGAGATAACAAGATATAGAGCTGGATGAACACAGCAGGCCAAGCAGCATCAGAGGAGCAGGAAAGCTGACGTTACAGGCCTAGACCCTTCTTCAGAAATGGGGGAGGGGAAGGGGGTTCTGAAATAAATAGGGAGAGAGGGGGAGGCAGATAGAACATGGATAAAGGAGAGGATAGGTGGAGAGAAGACACACAGGTCAAAGAGACGGGGGTGGAGCAAGTAAAGGTGAGTGTAGGTGTGGAGCTAGGGTGGGAATAGGTCAGCCCAGGAAGGACGGACTGGTCAAGGGGGCGGGATGAGGCTAGTAGGTAGAGGATGGGGTGGGGTTTGAGGTGGGAGGAGGTGATAGGTGGGATGAAGGACAGGACAGGGAGGTGGGGACAAGTTGGGCTGGTTTTGGGATGCGGTAGAGGGAGGGGTGATTTTGAAGCTTGTGAAGCCCACATTGATACCACTGGGCTGCAGGGTTTCCTAGCGGAATAGGAGGTGCTGATCCTGCAACCTTCAGGTGGCATCATTGTGGCACTGCAGGAGGCCCAGGGTGGACATGTCATCTGAGGAGTGGGAGGGGGAGTTGAAATGGTTTGTGACTGGGAGGTGCAGTTGTTTGTTGCAAACCAAGCGTTGGTATTCTGCAAAGCGCTCCCCAAGCCTCTGCTTGGTTTCCCTGATATACAGGAGGCCACATCTGGAACAGTGTATACAGTATACATTAGCAGATATGCAGGTGAACATCTGCTTAATGTGGTAGATCTTCTTGGGGCCTGGGATGGGGGTGAGGGGGGAGGTATAGGGACAGGTGTAGCATTGCAGGGAAAAGTGCCAGGCGTAGTGGTGCTGGAGAGAGTGGTCCCTCCGGAAAGCAGATAAGGGTGGGGAGGGAAAAATGTCTTTGGTGGTGAGGTCGGATTGCAGATAGCGCAAGTGTCGGAGGATGATGCGTTGGATCCGGAGGTTGGTGGGGTGGTACGTGAGGACAAGGGAGATTCTGTTTTGGTTGCTATTGCAGGGAGGGGGTGTGAGGGATGAATTGCAGGAAATGCAGGAGACACGAAGGTTCAAGAAGGCTCCAGACCTGAAACATCAGCTCTCCTGCTCCTCTGATGCTGGTTGCCTGCAGCGTTCATCCAGCTCTACACCTTGTTGTCTCAGATTCTCCAACATCGGCAGTTCCTACTATCTCTGGTCAGAATCTTTGACTGCCTGGAATGGTGTGAACAATGATGGGAAATTTAGGAAAATAGTGGGAGAATGAGAAAACCAGGATCTCGATATTGAGAAATATTTTTATAATTTCCCCCTCACATCATAAATGATGACTTCAGAAACTTGTCATTGAACGATGACAGCCCCTATTTCCATGCACTTGCATCGCATTAAAGCTCAACATCTTATTTCTGTGGCTCTCCCAATTCTTTCCTCTGGGAAGCTGGGTAGAGTAAATTCCTGACATGTAAGTCAGAGGGAGTACATGCCAGCTGTGGCTTGTCCATGTAATGATCCAGCTGCTTCTTGTCAACAAAAATCTCTGCTTACTCCATTGCCGCCACCCTCCTAGACCATTCACCCTTGCAAGTCAGCATTAGAAAACCACAGGCCTCACCACATGATGCCTGCTCTCAGATGATGGCAGCCACCAGTTCAGCCCTCCAACCTGTCAGATTGTAACTCAGAGACACCAATGGTTTGCATACTTCTGCCAAGTCACTTTGCACACAGGAATACACTCACAATTTGTATATCTACAGAGAACTCATCTTATGTTTCTTAGCTTGCTTTTGTAGCATTCAGTTTGTATAATGTTATTTGGAGACTGTCAATCTCTGCATGATTCATATTGCTTTGTTGGTACAAATTCACTGGCATTAGCACTGACATACAGGCTCTCAGTCTCTGTATACATCATATTGGTTTCTTGGCCCACAGAGTCTTCAGTGCTCAATTACTGGCTATCATCTTCTATGGCTTACATTGTATTTTAGAGGTGAGGGAGAGACAGGCAGCTTGTCATGGTGGGAGGCACTGAACAGTCATGGGGTTGGGCATGTCGATGTGTCAACACCACACCTGTGCTATGTACCTGCAGTTTATGTGGCAAACACACTGCATGTGCTTCAAGATAATAACTATGTGCAAAAGACAGAAAAGAGCTATCTTTAGCGGAGTAAAAGGGGACCACATCATTTTCGGGCATTGGCACAACCCACCAAGGGGCTGTTCCTATTCCAGTCCAAGTCGCTGTCCATTGTCAGTCAGGCATGTGACCCTATCAGCATACAGGGATCTGTGTCCTTGGAATCAGGCATTGGTTAACCAAGTCAAGTGAAACCGCTCTGACATTTACAGGTAGGTCTTTCAGAGTGCTGTGGAGACATCAGTCCACAGGGAAAAAGGGAGATTTGAGAATGATGGAACTGAATGGAAAAGTTGATAGAGGTGATGCATGAGCTGGAGAAGTGATGAGGTAACCCAAATGAGTGAGTAGGAAAAGCAATGGAAAGGAAGGGCCAGTAATTTTGAAGGAAGAAATGATGGAGGACTGTTGAGTGAACATGGTGCAAGCAGCAGTAAAAGTTGTAGCCCATGCACTTTCATAGGATGAGAGTCCAGCAGCAGAGTTAGAGTGAGTGTTAACAGCAGATAGAAGATGGTGGCACTTCACTTTGCAGAGAACTGAAGATCATTGACCTTCTTCCTGCATTACAGGTATCTTACTTCTGCAAACATTAACATAGGCTGAGATGCCTGTCCAAACTGACTTAGTTTGGTGACATGACTTCCTGTGGTGATCAACAGGAAGAATACTTACCCCTCTCCACCGTATCTGACAATACCTCCAGATCTCTGTTCATGAAGTAGTGAGTTTTCCTTTCCCTGGGCCATTTCTTCGGTGATAATTGTCAAACATTGTAGTATGAGGAACTGTTCTGCCTCACAGAATCTGAAGTCATGTGCAGATGGACTTTAAATATGACACCTGACTAATGTCGGAAAATCCTGTCAGTTGAAATTACTCCCACTTCTCTGACTGTGCAATTCCCCAGAAGGATCCCAGTTGTATAATTAACAAGATCTAAAGCAGAAAATTGCATGAGAAGAGTAGCTGTGAGCCATGGTGGAATCTTATTTGACAAATCACTTAACTGAAAATGGGTAAAATCTGTCAGATTTCCTTTTATCTTTGTACTAGGTACTCTTCAATTTTTAAACATGATTCTTGTGTTCTTTTGTGTGTATTTTTCAAGCCATATCTTATTATTTTTTAAAGAATTAGAAAGTAATAAGATTGCTCTTCCTTTCTCAAGAAATCCTTATAATTAGCTATTAGCTTTAATTCTGCAGGGCTAGAGAATTACAGAAGGAATAAATCTTCATGCTAAAAATAATTTAACAAATTTGCTGTGACTTATCAATGGGGTATCAAGACCAATTTGGAACTGACTATCAAAACCAATTCACCCCTCCTCATCTGGTGCCATTTCAAGGCAAACTTGAATTTACCAGTAAAGTCCTTGAATCTATTCGAAAGTTTTATGTGGAGTATCAGCAATTATCATACAGTTAGTTCTTGAGCATCTAGTGGTCACATTCATATAAGGGGCCAAAATAATGGTGATGCTAATGGTGCTCATTGCTATTTATGTACAAATGATACATTTAGTTCAGATAAGGTGCAGATAAAAAACTAAATGTCTAAGATTTACTGTTAGGGTTATACCACTGTACACTTTCAACTGTGTAAAACTGGTATCTCCCTGCCTTTTACACCGTTGATGTCAAGTGAAAGGTGTCAAAATGTTGTATTTTCATAGTTGATATGAACTAAACTTGTGACATTTTAAGTATGAACACTCATTTAGCAATGTTTTGAATATTAATTGCCCTCAATAAATGCCCTTGATACTGTAAGTTAATAAGCATTTTCATTCACTGATGGGACATGGGCATTGCTGGCTGCCCAGCATTTATTGTCAAACCTTAACTGCCCTTGAAATCTCATTCTATCAGATTTTAATTTTGGAATTTGTTTTAAAAAATCAAAAGATTCCGAATATACAGTTTCTTTGTTTCTTTCTTCTCTACAGTCCAATTTTCTTACTCAGTCTTTTACAACTGACACTGAGGGCATTGGAGAATGACTAACATCTGCCGATCTGTACCCCCATTTTCTGGCAGGATGAGATGCCACAATTGCTAAGAGAGAAAGACGATTCCCAAGGGAACTGAACTCAGTGATTATAATTATCTGCTGATAAGTAACTGATCTAATAGAATATGCTTTCACTGAGAGACATAGAACAGGTCACTTTATTCGTTATATCATGTTATTTTTGTATGGTTCCCAAAGTCAGCATTACAAAATAATCTATTTTGCTCTTGGCAAGACCATTAATCTGAAATCTTTTTCTAATTGCATTCCCAAGCAAGATTAATGCTATTATTTTCTTGAGAATTTCATCCAGCTTTGGCACCTTTGAGAAATATATTTAATCACTTTGTATCAATATGCTACATTTACAGAAAAATTGTGCAGAGATGCCTCTCATCAAACGTAATCTTGAAAGATTGAAATTTCAATTTCTTTTGAGATATGTCACCAAAATGTTCTTGAACTCTTTAACAATGGCATTTAATTATTGTATATTTTATGATGGGCAGAAAAATAAGGTAATACTCAAAACATCAAAGAAAATGAAATTCAAATTACCTCCTTCTTCCATTGACAGAATTGATCTATTTTCAATGGATGAGGTTTAGGTTGCACATCTCGAATTAAGCATTAATGGCCTAGTTCATAAACCAAATTAAATAACTGGATAATGGATTGGATAAATACAGTTTGCAACTAATTTTTATACTTATTTAATATAGCTTATTGATAATGTTCAATTATACCCTTTTATGATTTATAGTTTTTAGCTTTAAACGCAGGCCTGCTTGTATATCTCTCTTGATTCCTAAATATAATTTCAAAATATTCTCAACTGAACTGACGTCTCATCACAGAATAAGGTTATTTCTAAATGAATGAGACAGAGATTAGAGTAAAATGCTATCGCAGTTTAGGATTTCTGTTGAAAGAACAGGAATGTTACTTTTATAAATAAATCAATTTTACTATTACACTCCTACATCTCTTCTGAAGACTCTCATCTCAAATTTCCACAGAGAAAACTTTTGAAAGAACAGCATATTCAGCCATAAAGATGCTTTGTACAGCATTCTAGTGGTTATTTGTCAATATTTATATGGAACACTGTGGAAATTCTCTGTCGCTGAATTTTACAGTTTCCCAGATGCTTGCACTTTGTACCAGCAGACTCACGTAGCCATCCCCAGTATAACAGTCGATGGTGAAAGTCAGCAGGTCACATGACTATTAAGTACATGACAGCCAAGCCCATCCTGCTTCCGCTCAAATTCCAACTACAGCATCAGAACCTGACTGATTTTATATCAACCAATATGGGGGAGCTGGTATCACACCAATGATTGAATCTGGGAATATGTTAGGAAGTGCATTTATCCAATGGTTCACTGGGAAGTTTTAACAAGCTTACAGTAGCCATCTAGTGCCTTTTATTTCTAGGAAGTTGTGTTTATTCTGGAATACTGCATAATTCTTTGAAGTACTCTCCTAGTCACAGTGCCAATTGGAACTAGGCCTAGTCTTGCAATTCCTGTAAAATCTGTTGGTCCTATTACATGGCATAAATAGACCATTGTGATTTCCAAAGACTGCTCTACCATATGTACCAAAAAACTACACTTAGCTGTTCAAGCGCTTTTTGTCAC
This sequence comes from Stegostoma tigrinum, assembly GCF_030684315.1. NCBI lineage: Eukaryota > Metazoa > Chordata > Chondrichthyes > Orectolobiformes > Stegostomatidae > Stegostoma > Stegostoma tigrinum. The sequence goes on along the minus strand of NC_081367.1, from coordinate 36,384,217 downwards.
AAAATATAAAAGCATTTCTAAGAAGAAGTGCACAAACACTGAATCAGATGATCCAGAATTTTTTTAACAATGTGAAGTAACAATTACAGAAAGCCTTCTCTTAAAAATTTCAAGGAAGTCTTGATTGTGTTATTCAATTTCATTTCCTATTCCAATTCCTTCAACAATGCTAAAGAATACATTAATGTTTAGAATAACATTTCCATGTCCCCTGTATTTTGTCCAATTTCAGTCAGTCCAATTTTTTTTTAATTATTCACTCAGATGTGGGCGTCATTGATGGCCAGCATTTATTGCCCAGCCTTAGTTGTTCTTCAGAAAGTTATCAAACCTTATGGGTTCAACTTTATGTTGCTTTTATTCTTACTGATTATTTTAAATTTTCAATATTAACAAAGACATAATGCAACGCCTTTCTTCCCCATTTAATCCTCAACTGCTACCCACCAAAACTCATTTTAACAAAAATAATCTTTTCAAAGAAGGGTCTAGACCCAAAACGTCAGCCTTCCTGCTCCTCTGATGCTGCTTGGCCTGCTGTGTTCATCCAGCTCTACACCTTGTTATCTCAGATTCTCCAGCATCGGTAGCTCTTACTATCTCTGAAATCCTTCTAAAGTAGCTTGGATTCATCATTTGTTCTACTACACAACCTCAAATTAAAATTTTACGTCATAGTAACTGAAAATAAATTTACCCAGAACACTATTTCCAATATATCTTCCCTCCTGCACTCGAGTAATGACTACTTTTTGCATTATATCTTGTTTCCTCCCCACTCACCTATCCCAAAACAGCCCTAATTTACAATTTCCATGTTGACCCCACATATGCAGGAACCAATAGAAGTGCTCTAATTTGCATCTCCCAAAAAGTAATTTTGTTCATTCAAAAATCACCTTTCAAGTCAGTAATTCCTTTTTATTAAATCAAAATCAATAAGCCAAACCCAAATACGGTCTATGCATATACATATCATTATAAATACCCCTGGCCCTTGTCGTTGGTCATTGTTCGGACATAAATAAACTAATACTTGTAAAATATCCTTAAGATTTGGAGCAGAATTCAATGGTAGCAAGTGGTGGGTTGGCTGCCAACTCTCCAACTGGTGGAAACCCTGCCAAGGCCATTTCTGAGATTCCTTGTGGTTTTTAAGTCCCAGCCAGGCAGCCTGCAGGTTCTGCTCAGCGTTCCCACCTCCAGAAGGGATTTTACTGCTAGACTTATTACTGCAGGGCAGATATCCTACCTCCGTAGTCAGAGGTCAGCAGTTCTTTAGTGTCAGCAACATCATAGGGTAAAATGGCCATTCCTGGAACTGTAGTTGGGTCAAACTGAAAGTTGTGGCTGGAGCCCGGGTTTGAAAGGATCATTATGACGTGTCAAGAAGATCCTGCTGAGTATATCTGTAACAGGAACAAGTTGGTGGCATCTGGAGGTTCTCTCTATTTCTGCTGGATCATCTCTCTGCCAAAGTTAGAATGTCAGAGAAGGAGGGATTACTATCCATCCTCCACCAAGCTACTGGAAGAAGCACTAGTAGCTGTTTTCTGGGTTTCCCACATGCTCTGACCTATTAAGAGCCTCACTTGGCCTGTGCAGGGAAGTTATTTGTGACCTTTCTCACCCTGGACTTAATTATGGGCATTGAAGAAGATAAATTGGTGTCAAATCCATAGCTTCCCAGCTTACTCCACAGCTCGCTGACTCCCAGGCTACCTTTGGGGAGAACATTAATTCTGCAGTGGATTACAGTCAGCCACATCTGTGTTTTTTGTGTTATTACCAGAACAGCCCTTCCGTTCTGTTGTACTTTCCCTTCAATTCCTATGGGCATTGTAAGATGAGAAGTGCATGAACATATTTTGCACAGAGGCAGTAACACTACAAAAAAGTCAGAAGTGTTACTATATTTAATATACAACAATATAGATTTGAACACTAATGAAACTAATGTTGCCCAGAAGAACTGACTAACCGCAGATGCAACAAAAGTGACAATGTTTTAGCCACATTCACTAATTTTTGTAGAAGCAAACCTCGCATACATTGACTTATTCCTGGTAATATTTACCAGATAAACATTTAAAACCAGTCAGTTATCAAGGAATGTATTCACAACAATCAACAAAATACTTCTACACTTTGCTTTTCTTTTAAGATTTTAACATCCAGCTCATTAAAAAGTTAGCATAAAGCACATACAATGTTGAGTGATTACCCGCCAGAAACCCAAGTTATAAATAACAACTGATAAAGGCCGTACAGTGGTGTAGGAAACACCATGTAATAAAAAAGGGGCAATGTTCACAATAAGAAGAGATAATTATAGCTAATTTTAAACTAAACTCATACTTTCATAATTAGTTTATGATCACAAGGTACTCTTTGTTCAAATAATTTTAAACCCATTTTCCTAGTATCTACAAGCTGGTCTGTGGCCAGCAAATTAATCTTGGGGTTTTTCTAATGTTGTGGAAGGAATGACCACTGGAAAGGCACAGGAATGTCATTATTTCTCGTCTTTGATTTAATCTTCCCTTGGAACATTTGTTATTCCTTGGCTCAATGTTTCTCCAAAGTAATGTAGCCAAGTTTAGGATATCACTATTCACATCTAAATTTTGATTCCATATCCTGTCAGTTTATGGCGTTACTTCATTGAGCTCTGCAACACTGCAGCAAGCCGGGTTATTTGCACTTTGGAAAATGAGTGAGTTTATGTGGCAGTCAGTCAAAATATTAAACAAACATATGGTACATGGAAAATAATGTAACTGGAATATAAGAATAAGACAAATAGAAAATACGTATCAGTTAGTTTCTCCCCAATGCAATGCTTTCGATATTTGAACGAAAATGTTTCACTGCACAAACTCATTGTTTCAAGTCATAAAATCAGAGAATAGCTACAAGGTAGAAGGAGGCTATTTGATCCATCGTGGCCTTGCACTCGACCAACAGCCATTCTGTTTGAGAGATAATGGGAACTGCAGATGCTGGAGAATTCCAAGATAATAAAATGTGAGGCTGGATGAACTAAGCAGCATCTCAGGAGCACAAAAGCTGACGTTTCGGGCCTAGACCCGCCATTCTGTTTGACTCACTTCCCCATCTTTCATTGCCTCCCTGCAAATGTTTTCCCCTGAAGAGACTTGTTCAATTTTTCTATGAAAGCCATAATTGAATCTCTCTGCACCATCCAGTTATGTAGTGCAACTCAGATCCAAATCACTTGCTGCATGATGCCATTCACCATTGATCAGTGCTCTATAGCTTTTGACCCTTCCACCAATGTGAACAATTCCTCTCTGTCTATACTGTCTTGATATCTCATACCTTAAACTGCATTTATCAAATCTCCTTTCAAACTGCTCTTCTCTAAGGAAAACAACCGCAGTTCCTTCATTCTATTTATGTAACTGGTTCTGGAATTATTCTTGTAAATCAATGTTTTTCTAACCGTAACCACTCTCTTTCACAACCTTACTAAAGTGTTGTGCCCATTATAACCTCCTTACTTTTGTTCTCTATACTTTTTCTCATAAAGCACAGAATTCCATATGCACTCTGACCTAGCCTCTCAACTTGCTCTGGTATCATTGTCATATGTGCACATAAACTCTCTGAAAAGGAAAATAAAAACACAGTAAAACTGGGAAATGAGACATAATAGTCAAACCCAATTCTATATTTGAAAATGAAGTTTCGCGATGACCAGTATGGTCATTTCTAAGTTTTTTTTTTACTAGTTTTTCCCTTTGGGCTGAGACCTCGCTGTTCATGCAACTTCTTTAGAAATGTATCCTTTATCTTTTATCGTCTCTCCTCTTTCTTCTGACTAAACCATATTACTACGCAGATCTTTGCATTAAATTTCATCGATGATGTGTCCCATAATTCCAAAAGCTTATCATGTCCACTTCAAGTCTATTGATATCATATTCACTGTTCACAATATTTCCATACTTTGTGCCATCTCCAGATTTTGATACTGTACACTGTACAATCAAGGCTAGGTCTACAATAAAAATAATGGTCCTCATAACTGTCCCTGGGAACACTTATTTCTATCTTTCTCCAGTCCAAAAAAAATTCACCGCAACAGTGCTCTCTATTTCCTATTGCTCAGTCAATTTCAGTCTTTACTGTAACTGCCTCTTTCATGGTCTTCAACTTTGCTGGGCTGGCCTGTTCTGTGACATTTTATCAAATGTTGTTGAAAGCCCATGGATTCTCATCAATCTCTTTGTTACCTCATGAAAAAAAAACAGGCTGTCTTCCACAAATTAATCCTGCCCTCAGAATGCCTGGTACATTGAAATAAGATCTGGTGGTTCATCAACTTTAAGTAAACTCAACATTTAAAGTGCCTTCATTTTCAATTTTCAGTACCTTCAGTATTTCAACCACCTCCTCCTTTACAATGACTTGGGCAGCATTTTCCTTCTTGGTAAAAACAAGTAGATCATTCATTTCAAGTACCAGCCATGCCCTGACTACACATACGCTGTTGCCTATATTGAATGATATGCCATGATATGTGTCCCATGGTGGCACAGTTTTTAGCAAGGCTGCCTCACAGCACCAGGGACCCAAATTCAATTTCAGCAATGGGTGGCTGTTTGTGTGGAGTTTGCACATTTTCCCTATGTCTGCATGGCTTTTCTCTGGGTGCTCTGGCTTCCTCCTACAGTCACAAAATATGCAAGTTAGGAGGATTGATCATGCTGAAAATTGCCCATAGTATCCAAAGATATGAAAGCTTGATGGGTAGCCATGGTTTAAAAACTCCATATAGTTACAGGGGTGGGTCTGGGTGGGATGCAGTTTGGACAGTCAATGCAGAGTCAATGGGCTGAATGGCCTCTTTCCTCACTGTGGGGATTCTATCACTTATACGTGGTAATTCAAAACACAAATGCACAACGTTCTATCATTTTCTATTTTCCTTTGAGTCAGAAGGATTTAGGTATTCAAATTTCTCATTAAGAATTATTAGTTTTTATAAGAATCTTAAAAATATTTCCCTTTTAAAAATATGTATATATATATGTGTGCGTATTCGTAGAAGACTTTGAATTCCTATTTATGTTAGCTGCCAGTCTCTTCTCACATTCCTTCTTTGCTCCCTTAAATAACCTTTGTTGTATAAGGTCATGGTTTGGGAGGAGTTAATGGTCATGCTACATTCAGCAGCAGCTGTTGGAGCAGCAATAGTGAGTTCAGCACTCTACAGGCAAAACTTCGTAAGGAGGCTAATAAGAGGTGCAATGAGATAAGGAAAGAGAAAAAAAGCCAACCACACTGAGAGAAAGACAAAGCCTTAGCAAAGGAGGCTAAGTTATGAGTGAATGAAAGCTCCAGGAGTAAAGTTAGATTTTACTGAGAGTTTGGAAGAGAATATTTACAAAAACAGTGGAAAGATCATAAAGGGAAAACAAGGCAGTTTTAAAAAATGTTCACTTCTTAAAAGTGGGCTCCACAAGGAATTATTGTAGGGTACAGAAAAGGGACCAGAAAAGAAATTCATATTGGGGCAGCATAATTAGGAAAGCCGCGGGGATTATTTCAGATGGAAAAGAACAAATTCAAAGAAACTTGGGCAAAGGGAAGAAAAGTTAGAAGACCCTTAAGACTTAAAAGGACCTGAAGTAAGTCATCAATGTGCAATTTCAGCAGGTCTATTTATTAAGTTTGCAGCTAGATAATGTTATTTTAAAAATTGTGCAGAAGAAAGATTTGGTTTGTTAAAGGTGGTAAATTGTCTATTTGGGATCGGAAAATTCCACCTTAGCCGCAGAAATGGGGAGAGCCATAAAAAGGCTGGAAGCCACTGTTTTGATTGTTAAAAAGGTGGGGAAATCTAATAAGCTGGGCCTCTGTACAGGTAATGTAATGAAACCAAACTTAAAAGCTTGAAAGCAGTAAATCACCGAGTGTATGAAATTATAGTGAGGAATCATAAAATGACAAGCAATAAGGTAATATTTTTGGGCAGTATTTTCAGAGATGGGAATCTGAGATTGGGTAGTTTTCAAATGCTAAACCCTCCATTGGAGAAAACAATTGTTTGTTGTAATTTTCACAGGAGCACAACTTATTGGCCGGGAGTCACATTTGTCATCAGTTAAGAATGGCAGCAAACTCTCAAAGCTACAAGCATTCTCTTGTCCAACTTTTTCAAACCTAAATTTTTGAAAACAAAATGGCCAGACCACCATCATCAGGAGGTCATTACCAGGCATCCAAACTTGTTCCCCTCCCTCACCCTGTTACCTTTGAGAAACTGGATGCTGGCTGAGATTTTCTAGTTATCCTACTCTAATCGGCTTTTGGTAGCTAACCATGAGCCAGGATAGCTACGCACTAAGCTGCCTCCCCAAATCTGCCTCCACTAAACTGGCCCAAGAGCAAGATGTTGCCAGGAAGCTAGTACACAGCAAAATTGAGCCCTTTCTACCTGTCTTCATAGTGGAAGTCCAAAAGCAATTCTGGATACAACTGGGACCCAAGAATGAGAAACTGTTTTAAAAATTAATAAAAAAGCACTGGAGAAATGAATGGCGTCGAGTGGCAATGGCTCCCTGGACCTGAAACCAACAGCCTAGGATTTTAAAATGAGATGCTGCACAGATAATAGATGCATTGATTTTGATTTTCCTCAATTCCTTAAAGTCTGGCACAATTCCTAAGAATTGGAATCTTGGAAGCAGAACCCTACTATTTAAAAATAGCAAATGTGGAACAATAGGCTAGTTAGGTTGTAGTCAAATGCTAGAAGCTATTAACATGAGTGTAGTAATGGAGTACTCAGAAAATCATAACATGATTAAGCTGAGTCAAAATGAATTTGAGTAAGTAAAATTGGGCTTCACAAATGTACTAATTTTTTTGAGAATGCAGCTGGTAGGGTGAATATGGAGAAACCTGTGAATACAATGTCATATTCCCTGACTCCATGCTTAAAGTTAGGTTTTCTTTCCTGTAGGTTATGACTTTAAGTGAAATAAAAACTTCATATGATTCAAGGACAACACAGTGTGGAGCTGGGGGAGCACAATGGGCAAGGTAGCATCAGAAGAACAGGACAGTTGACGTTTCGAGTTGGAACCCTTCTTCAGAAATGGGGAGGGGAAGGGTGTTGGGAAATAAATAGAGAGAGGAGGGGTGGGGCTGGGGAAGGTAGGTGAGATAGTGAGGTGAGTGCAGGTATACAGTGGTGGGAATGGGTCAGTGGGATGGGTGGGGTGGATAGGTAGGGAAGAAGATGGACAGGTGGGGAAGAAGATGGATAGGAGGCAGTAGGCAGGATGCCTCATGTCCCATGCTAAGCTATGCCCCAACCCACTCCCATTGTCCTTCTTCCCCCCATCTCCATATTAAGATATGTAGTTCCCAAACAACCCTTATGATTTTTGTGCCCTCAATTTGAGGCTATTTATCTCCTATGACTCTTTCTAGAGTCTATGTCAACGTCATGTCAAACTTATATTGAGTAAATATATCTTCATTCATATAACTCCATATTATACATGTTACGCAGGAAGCAATGGCCTAGTGATGTTATTGCTGGATTATTAGTCTAGAGACACAGATAATGTTCTGGAGACCTGGGTTCAAATCCCACCACAGCACATGGTGGAATTTGAAATCAAAAAATATCTGGAATTAAGAATCTAATGATGACCATGAATCTATTGTCAATTGTTGGAAAAACCCACCTGGTTCACTAATGTCCTTTGGGGAAGGAAACTGCCATCCTTGTCTGGTCTGGTCTATATGAGACTCTTGATCTAAAGTAATGAGGTTGACTCTGTTAAATTGGGCAGTAAATGCTGCCTAGCCAGCGATGCCCACGTCCCATTAATGCATTTTTTTTTGAAAAATTAAATGAATCCCTTTGAATAAATAAAGCCACTTAACAACATATACTTAAGTGTGCAATGTGTTAGAATAACACGCATTGGAATTCATAGTCCCACACAGAGAGTTTATAACTACTTGTAGCTGTCAGATAAACTTTGAAACAGCAGACACCTTATTATGAAAATTGATGGTTGTGAAAACAGTCATGTAGCAATAATGTAGTAATGGAGGGCCTTGGGCTTGTGTCAATGACATAGTGAAAGCAAGCAAGTGTTTTTTTTAACGCATTAGTCATTATAGAAATACTAAATGCCTTGACAGCTTGAAAGTTTCCTTTAACAGGTGCATTTGATAGGCCCCTCTTGACATTTTTTGAAGCACAATGTACCAGGTCTTCTTAATAATTTTGATGCTGCCTCTTGCAGATTTCTTTGACAGGTTCTCTTGACATTTTTGAAACCTCAATTTGACATGTGCTTTCAATGGTTTTGACAGTTGATTTTAATAGGTCTGTTGACAGTGATGAGTTAACGCACTTTAAGATGCACATTACGCCTATTTTAAAAGCTCCAAAGAGCGCTTTACCTCACCTAAATGTGACCTGGGGCCAGATTCAAAGGGGTACCTTCCCAATTCAAAGAAAAGAACAAAGTTTAGACTGGCTTTTATCAGATCTACTCTGCACGTGTAGGGTTTCATATTCCACATTCGTGGGGGAAGGTGATGATTTAGATGGTCAGCTGCCTCTAAAAAATATGTAAATCCCAAGTCAACTCCATTAGCATCGCTGAGAAAATGGGAAATACCATGTTCGGGGGTACAACTTGTGATTCGTACACTTGTCTGACATTTTTTGAGTCTTTCCACTTTGGCAAAAAATCTCAGCCTGACTTTCATATCCAATATATATTAATGGTATTAATGATTTAGCTGAAGGTGCTAAATGAGATATCTTCAACTTAGCAATGACACAGCTGGGTGGGAGAGTGAACTGTGAGGAGGATGAAGAAACATATAATGTGGACAAATGTGAGGTTATTCACTTCGGTAACAAAAGCAGGATGGCAGATTATTATCTGAATGGGGAGAAATTTGGAAACAGGAGAAGTGCAATGAGAGCTGAGTGTGTTTGTGTAACAGTTGTTGAAGCCAAGCTTGCACTGGGTGGCAGGCACTGAAGAAGGCAAATGGTATGTTGGCCTTCATAGCATGAGGGCATGAGTAGAAGGAGCAGAGATGCCTTGTTGCAATTATACTGGGCCTTGAGGAGCCCACAACGGGAGTATTGTGCACATTTTTGGTCTTCTTATCTGAGGAATGATGCTTTGGCTATGGAGGGAATGAAGTGAAAGTTCAATAGATGCTTCCTGAGTTGGCAGGACTGCCTTATGAAGACATAAGTTGGATTGGTGAGGACTATATTCACTGAAGTTTAGAAAAATGAAGGGACCTCACAGAAACCTATAAAATTAGGTTTCACATGGCTAGTCAGGGTAATTGCATGTAAGATGTCCTGATGGATAGTCCAGAACCAGTTGTCCCAGTTTAAGGATAGAGGGTAGGCCATTAAACACTGCGATGAGGAGAAATTTCCTCACCCGGAGACTGGTTTGCCATGTGGAATTATCTGCCACAGAAAGTGGTTGAGGCCTAAACATTGAATGTTTTCAAGAAGGAGTTAGATATAGTTATTAGGGTACATGGGATCAAAGGCTATTGGGAGAAAGCAGGAACAGGATATGAAGTTGGACGATCAGTCATGATCATATTGAAGGGCAGAGGACTGAATGGTCTATTTTTGCCCCTATTTTTGATGTTTCTAAGAGGTGTTTACCTACAACACAGGACGTGTAATTAACACAACCACCCACCTGTTTGGAAAAGATGTCAAAACTTGTGAAATTTACATGATGATGCAGGTATGCTGTCTGCTGCTGTAAAGAGCTAGAAGGTGTTGGCAGACAATTCCACCAGAAAGCTGTCAAACAACAATGATCAGAAAGCCAGACACCAAATTAGATGCAAGCCGATGAGCAGCCATGGTAATTAAGAGCAAGGATTTGTAACAACTTTTTCCAACTTCAAGTTTACCGAAGGGCCGATTTCTGTATATTCATGACAAACATCACAAAATGCAGCAAATTTCTCACTTTACAAGACCCTTGGACTTCAAAACACCAAAACCATGTAAGGAATTATAGACCTGCCTCACAGGAGATTAAAGATCATGAGCCAAAGACCACATGGTCATGAGTTAATCATAATTCATGAAAATGTATTACCTTTATCTGTAACCCATCTGCATGAGTATGACTTTATGTGTGGAGGATGAGAAATATTGCTTATTAAATTGTGGTCAAAATAAACAAACCTCATTTTTTGAAACTCAAAACTTTCTGCTGAAAGTATTTAATTCTGACAGTAAGAAAACACACATTGCCTACAGAGTGGCATTGTGGCTCAGTGGTTAATTCTGCTGCCTCACAGCACCAGAAACTGGGTTCAATTCCACCCTTGGATGACTGTCTGTGCGGAGTTTGCATGTTTTCCTCATGTCTGCATGGGTTTCCTCCAGGTGCGCTGGTTTTCCGCCGTCACAAAGATGTGAAGGTTACACGTTTTGGCCATGCTAGATTGCCCATTGTGTCAGGGCAGTGTAGGCTAGATGGATTAACCATGGGGAAATGGAGGATTATAAGGCAGGTGAGTGGAAGGTTCTTCAGAGGATTTGTGTAGACTTTATGGGCTGAATGACCTGCTTCCACACTTTAGCGATTCTACGATACATGCAAAACTAACTGATCATAGGCAATAAGAGAACACATGAATTGATTTTGTCATGACTATGTCATCCAAATTGGATTACTTTGAACAGGCACCTGAGAACTGTTCAAAGTGAGCCCCTCACTTGTCCTTAGGGCTGATCTTTATTTGTCTAGTCTATCTGATAGAGGGGATATTGTAAGATCTTTTATTTTCCAAACCTATAAAAATGTTACCTAGTAATAACTGTTGATATGTAATGCATATTTAAACTTCTTGCACATTTACTTATTCTTATTACTTTATTGCTACAATTTGACATAACTGTCATGTTGCTGTTCTGCAGAATTGTCTCAGCATTAAAATCAATAATGATTAAAGGCACAAGCTGCAGCGACAGCATTTAATCAATAGAAGAGTTATTCATCTCCCTGTACACAAATAAATGGAAGTTACTTAAATAATCTGTAATTATCTGCTGTACTGTGAACAAAAATAATGTCACGTCAAGTTATCAGATCAATTTCAGCAAAAGGCCAGGGTCACAGCCATGCTTGGAATCATTATTTACTAACAAACTATAACTGATACCGCAAAACTGGCAGATCTATCATTGATGAAACAAACCATAAAATTTATATCACTTTACTTGTCAGTACCTACAAAAAAAGATCAGCTATTTGCTTAATGTTCACAAGAAATTAGTATCAGAAAAGAGGAAGAAAGAAGGACTAACGTAAGTAAGAAATTATATCTTTTGAAGCAAAAAGAAATAAACAATGGCTATTTGTAAATGTAGGGCAATCAGCAACTGGATAAATATAACTTTGAAAGCATTACTTTTATTTAAAATAAAGCCATTTCTGAGAGAAAACAGGAGCTAATCAAGTGGCAAAAATTATAAGGGCCAATATTTCAAGTCGGCTCTGCCAGCAGATGACTGTCTCAGCTGGGTTTAAATTCTGAAATTAATCATTTCCATCCTATTTTTTGTAATCTTGTTAGTTCCACTGTAATTTTTTGCTAGGGTTTGTTCTTGGCTCAAATGGAAATTAAAATTCAGTATTTACTAGAACAGGCAAAAGCCTAATGCCTGGGCAGCAAGGTAAAATCTAGCCCAATGTCAACATGAAAATTAGATGAGATAGGTGCAGGAAAGACAAAAGCTTGATGGAATGTGGGAACAGGATTGATAATATGATTAGAGCATTTTGCCCTTTGTGGGGTAAACACCAACAAATACTGTTCCTATGTTATAACTTGTATGCATTTCTCCATCCCCTCTATTTATAACACATATATCTACAAATCTTGAATGCCACTTGATCTGAGGGATCTCATGAAATAAAAGATTGTCATTTGTATCATCTAGATTTAAGCATCATTTTTCAACTTGCCTCATACGATTGCGGACTTGTAACTAAACTCTGTTTCTCTCTCCACAGAAGCTGCCAGATCTGTTGAGTTGCTCCAACATTCTCTTTGTCTCAGAATTCCAGCATCTACAGTATATAATCTTTATAGAGGTACTTTGTGTTAGTTTATACTTAAAATATAAATTGAACATTCACTCCCTTCGCCACTAATGCACATAGTAGCACTGAAGCAACTCATCAAGGTTCACTCAGCAACAGCTTCCAAAACTTTGACCTCTATCACTTGGATTCATAAGGATGACAGATGTGTGGGATACCATTAACTCTATGTTCCTCTCTAAGTTGCTTGTTATTTTCATTTATCTGTAAAATTACCTGTCATTTTCATTTCCGTGTAAAACTGAGAAAAATAAAACAGTTTTAAAATCTAGAAACTCCTTTGAGATGAATAGAAAGTGCTTAGGCACATTTAGTAAGCTAAAGGGATGATTTACTAAGTACTGATGAGTTCCTGAATAGTCATATTGTCAGGACAACCACATTGCAAAGTTTTCATGAAATATGACAATAGAATTTGAGTGTGTTCGCCGATAAAAACACAAGGTTTATTAGTCATGTAGTATTACTTTGATACTATTTCTGAATGCAGTACACTGTGTACCTGCTTTGAGCTCTAAAAATTCTGAAGAGGTTGCAGCTGATCTCCACATGCCTAAGGCAGCTGTATGTTTTTTATTAAATTGCTTCTACTGGAATATTATCACAGTGGTATGGATACAAAATGCCAAATTGCTATGTCAATTGGTAATTTTTATCCTTTATAAAACAGAACAGCTGAGCTCGTTTGGCACATCTTTCAGGAAATTGTCTGTTAAAAACCATACTACAACTTGACATCTTGGACATTATAAAGCATCTGAATGCACTACTGGAATGTTAAAGAATAACAAGAGGCGTAACAGTAATGTCGCTTGTCAAGCAATTCAAATCCCCAGGTCGATGCTCTGGACATAGTTGAATCTCACTCGGGCAGATGGTGGAAGTTGAGTTCAGTAAGAATCAAGAATAAAGAGGTGGCCTATTTGTGATGATGCCAGCCACTGTTGATCGTTGTTAAAAACTCATCTAATTTACTACCGTGCTTTAGAGAAAGAAATGTGTCATTCTTACCTGGCCTGATTAAGAATGATTCCAGTCCAACAGCAATCTTTCAACTGCCTTCTGGCCCAGTTAGGGACGGACAATAAATTCCATCCTCGCCAGCATTGCCTACATCCTACAAAAAAAAATCACACAAAGAAGTATTATGCCAAATGGCTGGAAGCTTGGTCAACAAAGTGGGTTTTAAGGAATGTTTTAAGGAAAGAAAGAGAAGATGTGACAAAGAGGTAAAGAGAAGGAAGTGCGTAATATGGGACCTGGCAACTGGAGGCAGACCCACCAGTGGTGGATTCATTAAAATAAGACATGCTAAAAAGGCCAGAATTGGTAGAATGTAGAGATCTTAGGCGTGGGTGGGTGGCTGCAAAGCTAAAGGGACAAGGCTTTGAAAGGGTTTGAAAATAAGGATGATAATTTTAAAATTCAGGTGAGACAAGAGGACTTGGTGCAAGAATTAGGGCAGTCAAATTATAAACAACCTCAAATTTGCAGAATGTAGACAATGGGAGACTGGCAGTAAGTCATTAGAACAGTCAACTCTGGAGGTAACAAAGCATGAATGAGGATTTCAAATGCAGCTAGGTTGGGTCAACATCAAGAAGTATGTCGTCTTGGTGAAGGAAATGTCAGAAGCTCACCTTATGGCTAAACATAACACTGATGCTGAACACAGTCTGGCACAGCCTCTGATTGTTGCCAGGTAGTGGGATTAAGTCTATGGAGAAAATTATACCCATGATAAAAAAAAGACAATGATAGATCCTTAGATGCCATCAGTAATTGTGTGGGATTTAAAAAGAAAAGCATTACAATTGAAAACAAGTAAATGCATTTCCAGAGATAGTAGGAACTGCCGATGCTGGAGAATCTGAGATAACACAGTATGAAGCTGGATGAACACAACAGGCCAAGCAACATCAGAGGAGCAGGAAAGTTGACGTTTCAGGTCAGGGCTTTCCTGCTCCTCTGATGCTGCTTGGCCTGCTGTGTTCATCCAGCATCACACTGTGTTAACTCTAAACATAGTTCCACCTGCCCAGAGGACAAAGAAGAAGCAATGGGGCAGAATTTTATGATTGATCATATCAAATCTGGCATTCAGCTTGAAGAAGGTGAGGAGGGTTAGTACACTTTTGTCATAGTCAACTCATAATGTTATCCATGACTTTGGTAAGCGCTGCCTGTGTACTTTTTTTGAGACAGATCTAATTGGAGGGTTTCAAACAAGGAATAATGTGCAAAATGTGTGGAGCTGGAGGAAACAGCAGGGAGGTCTAGGCCTGAAATGTCGACTTTCCTGCTCCTCTGATGCTGCCTGACCTGCTGTGTTCCTCCAGCTCCACACTGTGCTGACTTTGTCTCTAGCATCTACAGCTCTTGCTATCTCCATTTTGCAATATGTGCTCAGATTTGGCTGGTGACTGCATGTTCAAGTTCCTTAATGATGTAATTTTTTTAAAATGAGGCAAGGGAAACAGAGCAAAGGGTTGGTGTTTTGAAGATCAGATGACAACAACAGATTTTAAGAAGCGAGGAAGTAACAGACCTGTGAAGAGCATTGGCTAACATAGGAGCAAAGAAGGGATGTCTGATGGTCGGTGGCTTAGTAGCAATAGGGTCTATGTAGCAACAAGTTGATTTCACGGACAAGATGAGCTTGAAGAAGACCCAAGGCGGGACAGAAGAGAAACTAGAACTGGATTAAAAATGGAAATGGAAACAATAGAAGCAGCTGAATGAATATTCTCAATTCTTGTAGCCAAAAGAGAAAAGTTATTCCCTAAAATATACAGGTGTCAACAATTTCCAATCATAAATAACAATGTGCCCATGAAAAGATATTAATGTATACTTTTTATGACAACTAGTTCCTAAGACAATTGCAAAGAAAGATCTTTCTTTGTGGTTTTTGAAGTAATGTCTGTTTTCACCTTCAGTTTCAATATGCTGACGTATGGCACATGCAATTCTTCCTATCTTAATGGAGACAGAAAATAACAGGCTTTTCAGCAGGAGTCCTCAGAGAGTAATCAAGAGTGACCATTGCTGACCTTTTCTTATTTCCATACCTCAAATTTGCTGAAGCCTAAGGCAGCTGTGCATGAGATTAATTAAATCAGCATATTAAACATAAAATTCCTCCTTTTATGGCTCAACCTGATCAAGCGTATCCCGGGACGTTGCAGGAAGAAATTGCAGGTCCACTTGTAGTGAGTGATATTTGTATCATCTATAACCATGAGTTAGGTGCCAGAGGAATGGAGGGTGGTTAATGTTGTGCCTTTATTTACAAAGGGCTGTAAGGAGAAGCCTGGGAACTATAGGCTTGTGAGCCTGACTTCGTGGTGGTTAAGTTGTTGGAGGTGATACCAAAAGATAGGATTTACATGCATTTGGAGAGGCAAGGAGTGATTAAGGATAGTCAATGTGGTTTTGTCCAAGGGAAATTGAGTCTCACAAACTTCATTGAGTTTCTTGAGGAAATTACCAAAAAGATTGACGAGGACAGAGCCGTAGACATTGTTTATATGGACTTCAGTCAAGACTTTGATAAAGCTCCGTATGGTAGACTAATTAGCAAAGTTAGATCACATAGGATTCAGGGAGAGCTGGTCAATTGGATATAAAATTGGCTTAACGATAGGAGAAAGAAGGTGGTAGTAGAGAGTTGCTTTTGAGACTGGAGGCCTGTGACCAGCGATGTTCCACAGGGATCGGTCCTGGGCCCACTTCTGTTTATCATTTATATAAAAGATTTGGATGAGAACTTAAGAGACATGGTTAGTAAGTTTGTGGATGACACCAAAATTGGTAGCACATTAAATGGTGAAGAAGGTAATTTAGTATTACAAAAGGACCTTGATCAATTGGGTCAATGGGCTAAGGTGCGGCAAGTGGAGTTCAATCTGGATGAATGTGAGGTATTGCATTTTAGTAAAATAAACAAGAGTGGGACTCATACAATTAATGGTCGGGCCCTGGGGAATGTAATAGAACAGAGAGACCTAGGGGTTCAGGTACATAAGTGTTTGAAATTTGTGTCATATGTAGGCAGGGTGGTTAAGAAGTTACTCAGCATGTGTGCCTTCATTGCTCAGACCTGTGAGTATAGGAAGTTGGGATGTTGTGTTGAGGTTGTGTTGGACGTTGGTGAGGCTTCTTCAGGAATACTGTGTACAGTTTTGGTTGCCCTGCTGTAGGAAGGACATTATTAAAATGGAGAGGGTGCAAAAAAGATTGATTGGGATGTTGGCTGTAATGGGAATTTTGAGTTATAAAGTTAGGCTGGATAGGCTGGGACATTTTTCACTAGAGAATACGAGGTTGAGGGGTGACCTAATAGAGGTTTATAAAATCATGACAGGCATTGATAAAGTGAATAGCAAAGGTCTTTCCCCTAGGGTGGTGGCCTTAAAAAATAAGGGGCTTAATTTTTTAAGATGAGAGAAAAAAAACATCAAGGCAATCGTTTTACACAGAGTGTGGTTCATATGTGGAATGAGCTGCACACAGAGAAAGTGATGGATGTGGGTACAGTTACAACATTTCAAAGACATTTGAATAAGTACAAGAATAGGAAAGGTTTGTAGGGACATGGGCCAAATGCAGGCAAGTGGGACCAGTTTAGTTTGGGAACATGGTTGGCATGGATAAGTTCGACCGATGGGTCTGTTTCCATACTGTATTAGTCTATAAATGCATCTACTCTGTAAAACACTAAGAAAATTTCTTGCCAACTTGAACTTATTCTGTAATTTTATTTTCACTTGTTTTATTTATTTCAGGGAGTAACTTTGATTTAAAAGTAAGTGGAAATCTATTTGTGAGAAAGTGAATACATGCAAATTATTACTGAAATATGAAGCCACTCCCAATTCATACTGAATTAGTTCCTCTTAAACTGGCCACAGTTTGGATTTCAGAATTAGTGGTACTGCTCCTGGGCAAAGGAAGAAATTTCAGCTAGGTTCCTGTTCCTGAACATGATTCAGATACCAGCTGTCATAGTCTAAGGATGCAGGGTAGGCCTTTCAGGATTGAGAGGAGGAGAAATTTCTGCATCCAGAGAGTGGAGAGCCTGTGGAACTTGCTACAATCAAGAACAAACTATTGAATACTCTCAAGAAGCGGTTGGATATTTTTCTTAGGGATAAAGGCATCAAAACATATGGGGAGAAAGTGGGAACAGAGTACTGAGTTGGATGATCAGCTGTGATAGTGAAGGTATTGTCCTTGTGGTATTATCACATGACTATTAACACAGAGACCCAGGTAATGTTGTGAGGAGCCAGGTTCAAATCCTGCTGCGGCAAATGGTGTAGTTTGAATTCAATAGGAATCTGAAATTTAAAATGGAATGATGACCATGAAACTGATCTTGGTCATCAGGAAAACCCTTTTCATTTCACTGATATCCTTTAGGGAAAGAAACTGCCATCCCAACTGGCTGGAGACAAAAAAAAACTGCAGATGCTGGAATCCAAGGCAGACAAACAGGAAGCTGGACGAACACAGCAGATCAAGCAGCATCTGGAGGAGTAGTTCATCAGCTTTGCCAACAACTTCCACCCTGCCCTCAAATTCACTTGGTCTATCTCAGACACCTCCCTCCCCAGTCTTAACCTCTCCGTTTCCATTTCTGTTGACAGTTTATGGACTGACGTTTACTATATATCCACGGACTCCCATAGATACCTAGACTACGCCTCCTTCCACGCTATATCTTGCAAAAACTTCATCCCGTTTCCCCAATGACCCCATCTCCACTGCATCCACTCTGACAAGGAGACGTTCCACTCTCAATCATTCCGAAATCCACCTTTTTCAAACAATGCTCTTTTCGCCCCCTCTGTCATCCAGATACCCCTCCACTGTACCTCTTCTATTCCCCATTCCACAGCTCTCAAACACCACCACCCCCCAACATAATAAAGATAGGGACCCCTTGTCCTCACTTTCCACCCCACCAGTCCCCACATCCAATGTATCATCCTCAAACACTTCCGCCAACTCCAATTAGATCCCACCACCGGAATACCTTCTACGCCCCACCCCTCTCTGCCTTCCGCAAGGACCATTCGCTTTGCCACTCCTTAGTTTGAGCCACACACTCCACCAATCACTCCAACCCACCCTGTACCTTCCCCTGTAACCGTAAACGATGCAACACCTGCCCACACACCACCTCACTCACCTCCATCCGGGGCCTAAACAGCCCATCCAGTTGAGACAGAGCTTCACCTGCATCTCCTCCAGCCTCATCTATTGCATCTGGTGCTCCCAAAATGGTCTTGTCTACATCAGTGAGACCAAATGCAGACTAGGTGACCATTTCACCGAGCATGTTCACCTGGCCCATAACGGCCAACCTAACCTCCTGGTCACCGTCCATTTCAACTACACCCCCCCCACCCCACCTCCCACTCCCCCTCTGACATGTCAGTCCTTGGCCTCCTCCAGCAAATCACAACACAAATTTGAAGAACAACACGTTATCTTCCGCCTGAGCACCCTACAGCCTGGAGGGCACAATGTTGAGCTCTCCCAGTTCAAATAATCTCCCTATCTATCCCTGGCTTCCCTTCCAGCCCCACCTCCTCCCTTCCATTCCACCCTCTGGCCCTCCTTTCCACAACTGGATTCATCCCTCCCGTCGACCAACGAGATCGTACCTACTACCAATATCACTACCATTCCACCTCTGCTCCTTCCCCACCCTCACTTTATCAAAAGTTTTCCCTACCCCCACATACAGTCCCGAAGAAGGGTTATACCCAAAACATTGACTGCTCCTTTCCTCCAGATGTTGCCTGGTTTGCTGCATTCTTCCAGTCTCCTGCTTGTCTGCCATCCTACCTGGCTTGGCCTATATGGGACTCCAGACCCACAGCAATGTAGTCGACTCTTAACTGACCTCAGGCAGTTAGGAGTGGATAATTTATGCTGCCCCAGCCAGTGATGCATGCATTCCATGAAAGTATAAAAAAAAGAATGGCAGAGCGGGCTTGTAACACCAAATGGCTGGCTCCTACTCTTAGTTTCTATACTATGCTTGCTGGAAAGTTTAATATGTCCAAACTTATATCAGGAATCAGGTAAAAAGGGAATTGGGAGGGAAAGTGAAGCAATCAAGAAATTCCCATGATGTCAGTGTTGTCCATTGCAGATCACTAAAAGATTCAGATGCAAGTTGTATTGTCAGACTTCTGGAATATGCTATTGGGCAGAAAAAAAGTGTGGAATCAACAGCTGGGAGTGACCGAGGGAAGAGAAAGAATGAATTATTCTGCTGCTGTAGTGAAACAGGAATTTTAGGTGAGACCAATCAAAATGAAGTTATTGATTGGCTTGCGCTTGCTGAATTGTGTGATTAACCGAGTGACACAAAATTGTAAGCTCATTTATCTTTCATGTCTTAAGTAGAAAGGTGACATTGGGTAGCCTCAGTCTCATGTTTTCTTTTCTATCAAACATATCCCATTAATAGAAAACTCTAACATAAAGTAACAAAGAAGGCTCATCAAGCATTAGGAAAGCCAACCATTTCCAAAATATCTACCAATTGCTACAAATCTCACCAGTCACAAAAGGTCTCAAATATATTGGCAAAAACAGCATTCTCCTTCCTCAGGGTTACCCAGCTGCAGATGAAAATGAAACAAGTAGGGTGGCCACACCCATGGTGTAAGAATCCCACCTTTTTATTTTTTTTAATGCTGTGGACTGAAATGAAAAAAATCTGTTCTAAAATCATTGTTTGAAAGTTTGAAAAGCAAGTAACCTGACATCCATGACACATTAGAAATGACTGTTTGAACATGCAGTAATTGAAGTTTGAGTTACGGATAATTGAGAGTTGTGGGAATGTACAGATGCAGCTTCACTGCAGTTGATTGATGTATGGACTAGTGACCATTTATCAATGCAGAGGCCTTTTGCCAACCAACAACTTTGTGATCAGTTCTCAGGTAACTGAACAGTTTGGAGCTGGGAGCAAGTTACAGAGAGAGAGATGTTCAGCTCTTCTCCCATTCAATATAAGTCTCTCTATTTTCAGCAGCCAAAATTCACTGCAAAAGAAATTCAGTGTAATCTTCCTGCAGCAGCTGTTGTAAGCTGTGACTTTTAACTAATATATCTAAGATTTTTTGTAAGTGAGCCAGTCACTTTGTGCCTCTCTCCAAACAAGGGAAGTAACCAGAGAAGACAATACCAACCAGCAGAAATTCATAAGCATCACAGGCGACAGGTTGAGATAGAGGACCTGGATCGGTGCACGGTTGGAGGCCCAAAGGGCCCGTTCCTGTACTGTCATTTTCTATGTCCTTGTTCTTTGTTCTAACACCTCAAAAACAGAACCAGGGAACAAAGATTGCTGAATGGTCTTTGCAGCTTTTTTTCTTTCTGCTGATAACCTATTTTACCTCATTTGTTTGTTTATGTGTGTAAAGAGAAGTTTATAAGGGGATTAAAGTTTAATTAGCCATTTGATGTGGCAACAGTTTAAAACTGTTTACCAGTAGCTAGAATCTAATAAATAGTAATTCTTGTTCAGTACAGAATTCTGGTCCATATGTTCTATCAATCTGGGTCAAAAGTCCGGTAAATTTGGGAACTTTGTGGACTTTATAAAGTCTACATCTATTTTGTGACAACTCTGGAAATAGCAGGGCTTGATTTGCAGTGTGTTTCACCAGTGAGTCATAACAATGGAAGGTGCCCAATCTGGATCTGTCAATACAGGTTGCAATTGACACCGTTCTGCTTTACCAACTTCATAACCCCTTCCACATCAAGTTTGAGCCTGTCTGGAGAGGTTAGCCAGACCTGTCGACTCTTGGGAGACGCTGGCTTTTGACCTACCTAAGTGGATGTAAAGCAAAACATCCTTTATCCTAAGGGACTGTCTGAGAAGGAGGTGGAGTAGTTCAGACGCTATCCTAGTGCCGCAGAATTGGCTCCACAATTTTCTTGTTTCCAGTAATATAGAGGAGGTGTTAACAGTTAAGAAGCATACCTTCCAATCTTCAGAACTCAAAGAAACACGTTTGATACTGAAAAGTCGAATTGCTTAGAGTACACAGTTTTGAGCACTGACCAGATAGCTAACTTTGTTGCAATCTGGATAGGGAACAGTAACCTTTTGTTTTAAAACGTAGACAAAGGCAAGTTCCAGGGATACATACTTGGAGTCTAAGGTCACAAGATTCCACAGTTTTAAACAAATAACAATACTTTATAATAATTGTTAAAGCAGCAATACAATCTGTAAAGCATGTGCAATTATTTCTATTGCTCAGAATTAACATGTGGTAAACAGAGGGAATATATGATGATTGAGCAGCCTGTGGAGCACACCAAATAATAAATGCTATCAAGATAGATCTTATGGATATTTCAGCAAGCCTTCGTAGATGATAACTTCACATTTTGTGTCAAATCTCAGGAAACTTCACAAGTGATTACAATTCTACATCTTTGCTAATCCTGCCATAAAACTCTCTCGCATGAGCTGCTCCATCATGAACGACCTCAATGACTGCTCCTGCTCTGGTCTGCCGCCTTCCTGATGCAGCCTTTGACATTCTTGCATTTCTGATAGTAAATGTGCTTGGTCCTGGTCTAGTCTTATGAGCTTCCCTTGAACCCTTAAACAAAGGTTTTCTTCAGCTAGTTCACTCTTCCTGATCTCTCTCTCCCTGTCTCTCTCTTTGAAGTTCAAGTTCAAGTTCAACATTTGCCTCTCTATTTCTATCTCAAGTAGCTTTAACTACAATTGAGTTCTAGCCAATTCAAGTTGTGTTACACCTGGGATTTCATCACACACACATGCAAGCATATGAATAAGGAGCAGGGATAAACCAGGGTGGCCTGCTAGTTCAGTAGTTAGCACTGCTGCCTCAGAGCACTAGGGGTCTGGGTTCAATTTCATCCTCGGATGACTGTCTGTATGGAGTCTGTACATTCTCCCCATGTCTGCATGAGTTTCCTCCCATAGTCTAAAGAGGTGCAGGTTAGGTGGTTTTCCCATTCTAAATTGCACAGGTGTACAGGCTAGGTGTGTTAGCCTTGGAAAATGCACGGATAGGTTAGGGGCTTGGTCTGAGTAGGATACTATTCAGAGAATCAGTGTGGACTTGATGGTCTGAATGGCCTGCTTCCAAACCGTATGCCTTCTATAATTTGAGCCTCCTCCATCATTTGATAATATCCTGGCTGATCCGTCTGCAGATTCAACTCTACTTTCCTGTCTACCCCTGGACATTTTAAATCCCTTTAAAATCAGGAATATATCTAACTCAGCTTTAAAAATATACAATGATCTTGCTTCTACTGTGCCCTGGGGAAGAAAATTTCACAGACCAATGCCCTCCAACAGAAAAATATATCTCATTGCCTACTTATGTGGGAGACCTATATTTGTAAAATGTAGCCCTTAGTTTTTGTCTCTCCCACAAAGGGAGCAACCTCTCAGTATGCATCGTGTCAATTCCGCATAGGATCTTGTAAGTTTCAAGAAAGTCACCTTTTTACCCTGGATCCAATTAAAAGAACCTATTCTGAATTTCTTCTAATGTGTTAAATGTTTTCTCATGTAAGGAAACAGAAACCATACAATTTTTTTTTGTATTTCAGACGAGGACTCACCAAAACCTTATTAAATTGTAGAGAAAGCTGGTGTTGCTATTGGGAAAGAAAGAGCTGAATTTGGAGGGCTCATTTCAAGTCCCACTTACGCTAGAGGTCTGTGATAACATTTCTGACAGGCTGATACAGAAAATATCTATGAGTATACAGAAGGGGGCTCTTCTGGTGCAGTGGTCTTATCGCTCCCTTTGGATAAAGAAGCCTGGGTTCAATTCCCACCCGTTTCAGAAGTGTGTCATAAAAAGTCTGAAGAGGTTGTTTAAAAAATATCTTTTGAGCATACAGAATCCAGGGGTTCGTGTGGCTCTGTGGTAGTGTCCCTAGCTCTAGGCCCGGAGACCCAGGTCAGGCCCACCAATGTCAGGAGTGTATAATACCATCTCTGAATGGGTTGATATGGAAAATATCATTGAACATATGAAAGGGCACAAAGTTTGAAGCTGCAGTGTGATTGTGTTCTGATGTCAGCTCCAAACTTCATGTAAGATTGAGCGAAGGATTAGATTTGTATTATCCTTCACTGACTGGGTGTCTGTAAATGAACAGCCATTTTTAGATTATGCAGCTCAAAAGAAAGAGATGGATGGTTCAATGTGAGATTCAGAGCAACACAGGTGATGTTCATAGTTCCTTTCCACAAAAAGATTTCTGTTCACCATCAAATATTTACAAAGGTGTAGGGATGATCTTATCTGGTCAGTAAATCACTGACAAAATCAATGTGATGACATGCAACTGTATGAGCTTTGAGATAGTTGGTTCATTAATTAGCCCTATGCCTCTGATTCTGAATTTCACTAGTGCGGTCTATTGGTAGCTTTAGAGCAAAAATAGTTTTAATTAATCTTGCTCACTTCCCAAAACTGATGCATAAAATGTAGCTCAGTTTCTCATTGAGATAACAAGGTACAGAGATGGACGAACACAGCAGGCCATGCAGCAT
This sequence comes from Stegostoma tigrinum, assembly GCF_030684315.1. Classification (NCBI taxonomy): domain Eukaryota; kingdom Metazoa; phylum Chordata; class Chondrichthyes; order Orectolobiformes; family Stegostomatidae; genus Stegostoma; species Stegostoma tigrinum. Next base: position 36,360,454 of record NC_081367.1, on the reverse strand, counting down.
CAGAGGAGCAGGAAAGCTGACATTTCGCCAGACCCACTCCTGCACCTCTGATGCTACTTGGCCTGCTGTATTCATCCAGCTCTACACCTTGTTATCTCAGATTCTCCAGCATTGGTAGTTCCTACTATTTCTGAATTAGTTTCTCATTGAGTTATTTTCCATTTGCTAGAATTCCATGTGTCTATCCATGTCCGAATGAAGGTTGGCAGGAGAGGGGGACATTCCTGTTTCCATTCCCATTTCTGGCAATACTAGGGGATGTGGACTGTAGGCAGTGAGCCTACACACAACGCACCTAAATTTTGTAGCTCCATTGCACAGGAGGGCATTTCAGATCGCCTCAAATTTTGATGAATACAAGTCAGCTTTCGAAGGATGACCTGGTTCTTGGTACCTCAGAGGAGGCATGACACATAGAGAATACTATTCTGAAGCTGGGAACCTTTCCATAGCTAGGTTCAAAAAGTATTGCCTACTTACATGTCATTATGCCACGCTGCATGCTAAATTTAAAATGTTTCTAATACGGGGATCAATGATAGAATTTTGTACTTAAAAGATAAATGGGTGGTGCAGTGGCTCAGTGGCTAGCATACAGCCTCACAGCAACAGGGACCAGGGTTTGATTCCACCCGTGGGTGATTGTCTGTGTGGAGTTTGCACATTCTCCCCACGTCTGCGTGGGTTTCCTCTGGGTTCTCCAGTTTCTTCCCACAGTCCAAACATGTGCGGGCTGGGTAAATTGGTCATGCTAAATTGCCTGTAGTGTCCAGGGATGTTTAGGTTAAGTGGGCTAGGCAAGGGGAAATGCAGGAATAGGGGAATGAGTTGGGGTGGGATGTACTTTGGAGAGGGAGTGTGGACTTGTTGGGACGAATGGCCTGTTTCCAAACTATAGCAATTCTATGACCATTAAATTGTAAGATGCATTAAAGCACATTATCCAATAGATAATGTGCTCTTCAGGTGTCGGCAGAGAAGAAGCAGGTATAATGGCGCCATTAAAATCCCCCTTCTTTTTCTTTGTTAAATGTTCCGCACTGTAGGGATTCTACGATTCTATGATATAAATCCAGGCACAATCAGATATATCAAAAAAAAGGCAAATAAAATGTATCCTCAAATATGATGAGATATTCAAATATATAGGCCCGAGGCGTCAGCTTTTGTGCTCCTGAGATGCTGCTTGGCCTGCTGTGTTCGTCCAGCCTCACATTTTGTTGCCTAGGAAAGAAAATTGAATGGTATAAATCAAATGCTGTAAATTGAGTGGTGCAAATCAGGCTGTGTAAATCGCATTACAAAAATTAGGCATTGCAAATTGGGCTATATAAATTGGGTAATGTAAATGGGGTATCTAAATCAGGCAATGTAGATCAGGCAACATGAATCAGATTATGTAGATCAGGCAGTGTCAATTAGATAGTGTGAATCCTGCCATGTAAATTAGTAGTGTAAATTGCGCCAAGTGAATTTTTTGGGTGCTGTAAATTGGGTTGTGTAGATGAAGTAGTGTAAATTGTGTTGTGTAAATCAGGCTGTGTAAATTAAACAGTACAAGTGGTGTAAATTGGAAAGTGTAATTGAACAATGTAAATTAGACAATGTAAATCAGACTGAACTTTCAGATGGTATTGTAAGAAAAAGCAGAAAATTGATATAAATTTTGCCTGATATTGAGCCAACATTGAGAAGATGGACTCATGCTGATGTTAGAAATGTTTGTTTCTCAGCCTTTTAAAATTAAATCTGCTGAGCTTGTAAGGCAGCAAAGCTGACCAAATGATATTGGAAAGTATCTGTAATACTTTGGACAAAAAACAGACATTAATATTTATGTGAATTTTCAGAACTATATAATTTTTATACAATGGACCAAATGTTCTGCCACAAAATCATGCAAGTGTCTTTATTGGGAAGATTGGAATTATGGGAATTTGCTAAAAGAAAGCTAAAGGAAGACAGGCAAATTTTTCAGCAGATTCAATTCCCTATGATCTAAACCAAAAGCTCAGAATGTAAATGGGCAGTTTTTTAAAAAGAAGATTCACAGGATGGCCTGTCCTGGCAATATAGCAACCAAGTTCCATCACCTGAAAACGTATATGAAAGGTTGAACTTCAAAGAGACATTTTCTTCATTCGTTTATGGGATGGGAACAACACTGGTAGGGGTATCATTGTCCAGGAAAAAGACATCAGCATAATGTCTAATGATGCAATGTTGCTGTCAGCAGTCACATGTAGAGAAGCTCAGAATCCAATGCTGAGTAACTCACCTCCAGACTCCTCAAAGCCTGTCCACAATCTACAAGGCACAAGTCAGGAGGGTGATGGAATACTCCCCACTTGCAAGGATGGGTGCTGCCCCAGGAACACTCAAGAAGCTTGACGCCATCCAGGACAAAGTAACCTGCTTGATTGGCACTACATCCACAAGCATCCATTCCCTCCACCACTGACACTAAGTAGTAGCAATGTGTACTATCTCCAAGATGCACAGCAGAAATTCACCAAAGATCCTCAGACAGCACCTTTTAAACCCATGACTACTTCCATCTAGAAGGACAAGGACATTGGACATATGGGAACACCACCACCTCCAAGTTCCCCTCCAAACCATTCACCATCCTGACTTGGAAATATATCTCCATTCATTCATTGTTGCTGGGTCAAAATCTTGGAACTCCCTCTCTAATAGAATTGTGGGTCAACCCACTGCAGGAGGACTGCAGCAGTTCAACAAGGCACCTCACCATCAGCTTCTCAAGGGCAACAAGGGATGGGCAAGAAATGCTGGCCAGCCAGCAACACCCGCATCCCACAAATGAATAGAATTTAAAAAGGACCTGGAAGGAGGCAGGAGCTTCGCCACATGCTGAGAATTATAAAATTGTTAAAACATAGATGAGCTCATTCGGCCCATTGTGTCTGTGTCGACATTCTGAAACAGCAGAGCCATTCCCCTGCCTTGTCCCTGCAAAACTGTAATTTATTTTCTCTTCAAATAATGGTCTAATTCCCTTTGAAGCATTCCATCCCCCTCTCTACTGTAGACAGTGGGTAAAAACGATTTTTCTCATGTCTTTTCTGATTTATTTGTCAATCAATTTTGATCGCTTGAATCTGTTCAGGGAGTTGCAGTGGCATCTCTCCCAGCCCCCTAACATCTCCTTCTACATTTTCTTCCTCTTGCTTTTTCTGATGTGATCTGTGTGAATGGTTTTTAAAGACAGGGCTGAAGAGGGAGACTTCCTAGTGCTTTTGTTCCTTGGTCAAGGCCACAGAGATGAGAGAAATCTTGGTCTCTCAAGCCCAATATTTATAAATGGGCAGCCAAATTTTGGTGCAGGATTGGGAGTTGGGCAGCCAACCTGAGAAGACTCTCAGAGACTGCCTGCTTCCCAAAAGAGGCACGGTGTTCAAAATTTTAAAAATAAAGAATAAAAACAAGAAGCATCCTGCCGAGGAAATCAAACACCCAGTACAAATCTGATAATAATTTATGTGTATATGCAGCCTAAAATGCCAAGTACTGTTTCTTTTTAACTCCACATTATTTTTTATACATTTTCTTAACAACTTTTCACATTCCAATGGGTTTATGAACATTTTATGCATAAGAATGCCTTTACACAAGCCCAAAGTATACCTTTACCCCATCAATTAAATTCCAGGATCCGATCCACAAAGGGCAAAATAAAAATCATTCCTCCAGCATATACCCTCAGCCCTATACATTCCCCACTGTTCTACATATACCGAATCATACAAGGTTAGTACCCTCTGGCATCTCCTATGGGACTTCATACCCCAATATCAACCTGGGGCCAACTATCACCCACAACCCTTCCTTCATTACCTCCCACAAAAATCATGACTGTTTTTGGATGAGTGTGGCTTGAACAACCCTTAAAAAACTCAAAACAATCCAGGACAGAACAGTCTGCTTGACTGGCATCTGATGTGATACCATTGACAATCACTCCCTCCATTACCTGTGCAGAGAGGCAAGTGTGTTTTATCTGTAAGATGCACTTGGATAATTCACCAAGACTCCTTGGACAGCATCTTATAAACCCATGATCTCTACCCCAGAAGTACAAGGACAGCAGATATATTGTAACATCACCACCTGCTAGTTCTCCTCCAAGCCACACATAACTATGATGACTTGGGACAATTTCTTCAGTGGCACTGGGTTAAAAACGAGAAACTCCCTCTCTAACTGCACCTTGAATGTACTTACGCCCTAAGAACGGCAGCACTTCAAGAAAACAAATCAGCAGCTTCTCAAGGGCAATAAATACTGGCCTCAGTGAATAACAAAAAAAAATCCCAAAACACCGATGCACAAAGGAGCCAAAAATATGGTTCTATCACCTGTATCTCTATTTTAAAAACTACGCTATTGAGAAAAACACTGCAATTTATAAATATCCCTTATTACAACTTCTGGACAATTTTTCACAAGCAAGTACTAAATGACATTTGTTGCCAGGTCTTGATTATGTGGACTGTCCTATGGACGATATGTGTCATTTGACAGTTGACCATCCCAAAGGATGCTAGAACTCCCCTAAAAAATCCCTGACCCTGTCCTAAATGTTCTCTGACTTTCATTCCCAAAAGTTATTGAATGGGCCCCACTAAGGATCTCTGACTCTCACCTTCAAGGGCCTTAGGACCATATTCACAGCTCAGCTTCTCCAAATAGCTATTCTGGCTATCTGAAAGACATACACTGTGAACAAACTGGTCTTACCTGGCCTAATGTCTACCCTCCAGGGATTCCAAAATCCCATTGCAATGAGAACTAATGGTCAAGTAAATGTTCAACTGTGTCTGGGAGCTGCGCATGAATGCATTACAGCCCACTGTACAAAAATTGGAAGATACCAGATTTAAAGGTGGCAGTTGTGATTCCCAAGTTCTTCCAGCGTTATCACCTTGGTGGAGATACTCTCCCTTCTGGTGAAAATTAGGGCCTATTTGTATCTGTATTGCTATAAAAAGGACTTTTTAGGAAAGCACCTTGAACTCAAGAAACAGGGCCATGGAGATTAAAGCTGTTGAGACCCAGTACACATGAAGACGCATGTAACTGACACTGGGAATATAGTAATGGTGAGCTGTCTTCTTGGCCTGCTGCAGTCCATATGGTGTGGAGGCACCCTCAATGCTGGTGGGAAGGGAGTTCCAGGACTTTGGATGCACAGTAACAGAGCAGTTCCAGTCTGTTTTTTTGTTATTTTCTTTACCCTTTTTTCTTTTTCACCCTATCTGTATTTATTTTCTGCAACCCTATTATATCTGTGTCCATTTAAAAGCTAACCATGCGTATAAATAAACCACGTCTTCATTAAGTATGAAAACATTTAGTGTGATTCATTAATTTGTTCACGTATAATTCAGAAGATGAGCTGTGACTGTCAAAACAAGATTGTTAAGAGTGTATGAGGTGGGAATGGGGTGCTTTGATAGTGGTATGTGGGCACTGTAAATCAGGCCATTTAAATCAAAGTGTGTAGAGCAAGCTGCACAAATAAAGTAGACTAATCTGGACTGAGCAAGGCATGCTGTGTACCTTGGTCTGTATAAACGAGCTGTGTGTATTGTGCCTACCTGACTGGCCCTGATGACTCTGCCCCACTTACCTTGCTTCCAGACTGGATGTGCCACCCACAGCATCCAACACCCAAACCTCTACAAAATACATTGGCCAGGATTTTTCTGATTAAAATCTTTCACTTCTTATTGGTCATTTCAAGCTGGTCTACCTCATATAATAAGTTGCAGAAATCCTCCCAACCCCCGATTCCACATAAATGCCTTCCAACTGGACAACTGCTCACAGAGGTGCCATCTCTACATATAAAGGGACTGCAGCTTCAAAACCAGGCAATTAATTGGGTGCAGAATTGGGTCAATACTCCTAAAAATGAGCAAGCTGATGAAGCTCCTTGTTTTCTCCTGATGGAACCAAGACAGCCATGTTAAAATTCATTCATTGGTTGCCTCTTCAAGCAGATCCCAGATTTCCTCTAGAGGGCGCTGTGCTGTTTTGGTTCTCCAATTTACAGAACTCAGAACTTGTATAAAATTTCAGTGAACATCTGACGGTAAGTGCTTTAGATGGCTGTTTGCATCAAATGAAGCCAGTATTTCATTCTTTGTTTCACTATTGAGCTGCTTTGAAAGGCATGAAGTCGCTGTATTTTCATGGTTGATACATCGTATCATGAGGTATATTTATATTGACACAGTAAGCCTAAACAGCAAAGGACTTCATTATTGAAATCGTACCAGTACAAGCATTTACATTGTTGAGGCCAGACACCAACTCTCCAAAACTACCTCCTACCGCCCCCTGGATCATGACCCCACCCCCGAGCACCAAACCATCATCTCCCAAACCATTCACAGCCTCATCACTTCAGATGACGTCCCACTCACCAGCCTCCAACCTCTTTGTTCACCAACCCTGCACCGCCCACTTCTATCTCCTTCCCAAAATCCACAAACCCGCCTGCTCTGGTCGACCCATTGTCTCCGCCTGCTCCTGCCCCACCGAACTCATCTCCACCTATCTCAACTCCATTTTCTACCCCTTGGCCCAGGAACTCCCCACCTACATCCGTGACACCACCCACAACCCTCCACCTCCTCCAGAACTTCCAACTCTCCGGTCCCCAACACCTCATTTTCACCATGGACGTCCAGTCCCTATACACCTGCATACCCCATGCAGATGGCCTAAAGGCCCTCATCTTCTTCCTGTCCCACAGACCCAACCAGTCCCCCTCCGCCGACACCCTCATCCGCCTGGCCGAGCTCATCCTCACCCTCAACAACTTCTCTTTCGATTCCTCCCACTTCCTACAGACAAAGGAGGTGGCCATGGGTAACCGCATGGGCCTAAGCTATGCCTGCCTCTTTGTAGGTTACGTGGAACAGTCCCTCTTCCGCACCTACACTGGCCCTAAATCCCACCTCTTCCTCCATTACATTGATGACTGTATCGGCGTCACCTCGTGCTCCCAAGAGGAGCTCGAACAGTTCGCCCACTTCACCAACACGTTCCACCCCAACCTTATGTTCATCTGGACCATCTCCAACACATCCCTCACCTTCCTGGACATTTCTGTCTCCATCTCAGGCAACCACCTACAAACCGATGTCCAAGATATCTAACTCCCACAGCTACCTGGAATACACATCCTCGCACCCACTTTCCTGCAAAAATTCCATCCCCTATTCCCAATTCATTCGCGTCTGCCACATCTGCTCCCAGGATGAGGCATTCCACTCCTGCACATCCCAGATGTCCTCGTTCTTCAAGGATTGCAACGTAATCCCCGTGGTGGCCAAGAACGCCCTCGACCGTGTCTCCCACATTTCCCGCAACTCACCCCTCACACCCCACCCCCGCAATAACCACCAAAAGAGAATCCCCCTAGTCCTCACATACCACCCCACCAACCTCCGGATCCAACACATCATCCTCCGACACTTCCGCCATCTACAAGCCGACCCCACCACTAAAGACATCTTTCCATCCCCACCCTTGTCTGCTTTCCGGAGAGACCGCTCTCTCCGTGACTCCCTTGTCCCCTCCACACTCCCCTCCAACCCCATCACACCCAGCAGCTTCCCCTGCAACTGCAGGAAGTCCTATACTTGCCCCCACTCCTCCTCCAAGATGACTTTCCACATCAAGCAGATGTTCACCTGCACATCCGCCAATGTGGTATACTGCATCTGCTGTACCCGTTGTGGCTTCCTCTACATTGGGGAAACCAAGCAGAGGCTTGGGGACCGCTTTGCAGAACACCTCCGCTCGGTTCGCAGTAAACAACTGCACCTCCCAGTCGCGAACCATTTGACGTCCCCATCCCATTCCTTAGACGACATGTCCATCCTTGTCCTTCTGCAGTGCCATAATGATGCCACCTGTAGCTAGCAGGAACAGCAACTCATATTCCACTTGGGAACCCTGCAGCCCAATGGCATCAATGTGGATTTCACCAGCTTCAAAATCTCCCCTCTCCCACTGCATCCCAAAACCATCCCAGCTCGTCCCCGCCTCCCTAACCTGTTCTTCCTCTCACCTATCCCCTCCTCCCACCTCTAGCCGCATCTCCATTTCCTACCTACTAACCTCATCCCGCCTCCTTGACCTGTCCGTCCTCCCCAGACTGACCTATCCCCTCCCCACCTCCCCACCTATACTCTCCTCTCCAACAATCTTCTCCTCTATCCATCTTCGGTCCGCCTCCCCCTCTCTCCCTATTTATTTCAGAATCCTCTCCCATCTCCCTTTTCTGATGAAGGGTCTAGTCCCGAAATGTCAGCTTTTGTGCTCCTAAGATGTTGCTTGGCCTGCTGTGTTCATCCAGCTCCACACTTTGTTATCTTTACTAAGCATTAAGTTTGTCTGCTTTTCTATCTTCTTTTTCTCCATCTCTTACTCGGATCTCCCTCTCTTCTCTTCATTTGCCTTTTTGCACTGGTTTGGGGAGTGAATTTCCTCACTCTAATTTAAGCTTCTTTCTCAGCTCTTGTGCTTTTAAGTTTACACATAGAGACTTAGAGGTCTGCAGCATGGAAATAGGACCTTTCATCCAACTTGCCCATGCCACCCAATTTTTGCAATTTATGCTAGTCCCATTTGCCTGCATTTGGTCTATATCACACCATACCCATCCCATCCATGTACCTATCTAAATGTTTCTTAAATGAGGAAGTTGTACTTGCTTCCACCACTACCTCTGGCAACCTGTTTCAAACACTCACCAGCAGCTGTGTAAAAAATATTGCCCCTCTGGACTCTTTACTGTACATTAATATGATTGATTAAAAGGTATATAGTTCCTTACCCTGTTCACCAAGCTTCCAGGTGTCTGGTTTCACTTGTTCTACCATTGTCAGATTTCACTTATAGCAACTTGCCACAAACATTTAATGCCCAAAGATATCTAACTAATGGTGGAAGTTGCAAATTCACATCTACAGTAAATTCTGAGCAGATACTTTTAGTTTTTCATTTCTGTGTTGTTGACTGCATCACAGTGCAAATGATTTGACTTGCTGAGTCCTGCATTGAATTTGCACCAGCTGACATTCTCTTATTTTTTCTTTGATCACCTTTCTTCCTTTCACTGCCCAAGATCCCCACATAGGTTTTCCTGCTGAAATGGTCCATTTTGGGTGTGATTAGATGGCATTCTACCCAATTAAGTGAGATGCAGTGGCCATCCTACTTTTCCAGTTTCCATTTTTCCATTCCAATTCTTTGTTGGTAGCCTTTAAGACTTAGAATGCATACACCGAAAGAACCAACATAACTTCTAAGTTAGTTCAATTCCATGTGGACCCAGCAAAGCAGAAATCTTCCTCCATGTGGTTGGGTTCCATGGGTATGAGATGTCATTGACATATTTCATGCGGCTATAAAGATTCTGTGTGAAAACCCCATCAGCTTCAGGAATAGGAAAGGAGTTCATTTCCTAGATGTTCAGATAGTTCCAGATACTGGATGCTACATTATGAATGCCTTTGAATACTGCCTGGAGAGGAGCCATGATACTTCTGTCTTTGGGCAATGGAAAAGATTCTTTCTTCCAGAATAAAGTGACAGGGTGACTAATACAAGACTCGGTGTACTTGCTTTCGCCCCGCTAAAGGTAAAAGTGAAAACTGGACGCCATGAGGCCATTCATCCCAATAGGATCATTCTGCAACAGACCAGAGGCCTCAAGACCTGACAAAGTCGCCAACCATCATATACAATTTCAATCTTGTCCTCAATTAATGTTAGCATGCAAGTAATTAAAAACCAGACCCTTGATAATTTCCCTTGTAAACGCAATAACACTGAGTTTAAAAATAATGCCCTTGTTGCTCACTCAGCCCAAGACCAACAACTCAACACATGGCAGTTCAGGGAGTACCATTCTGTCCTTTTATTTTATAACCACCATGATCATGCCTCAATACTTGTGCAAGTAGGAAGCATGGAGTTAATCTCACAAACATCAATTGCAAAAATGTTAATTTTAAGCTTGTGCTTATCATAATAAAGTCAAAATTGAAGTCAATGATTTATTGCAAAGGAGTGTGATAAAATAAAATGATAAGTAAAAAGAGTTGGCTGTACAGAGCAGAATTACACAAGCATACAGAACCACAAAATATTTCTTCATTAGCTGATTTATTGCGTGGATTAAACTGAAATTCAACACTTCCTATGAGGAACTACAATACTAGAATGACTAATATGCCTGAATCCTACAGTACATTTCACAATGTTAATTTAGCACAAGTCTCTTCTCCTCCAGTCCTTAAACTCTGACAACAGAACTGCCTCAAACGGTTTGCATAATCTCAGGTTGAAATTATGTATATTCCAATTAACTGAAAAGGTTGCAATGGGGCACATAATAAGCAATTAACTAAATATTGAAGTAATAATGCCTAACTGTGTACAGAACGATTTTGTCATTCTTTGTAACATATTTGTTGTGTCTGACATTCTTCGGGAGGGTGGGGTTTCATTATATGAGAACTTCATTTCTTTTACTAATTAGATCTGTCAAAGTTTCACAAGAAAATACCTGTGGCTATATCTGATGTTATCACTACGGGATAAAAGGACAGCCCAGAAGGTTAGAACACGGTTATTTTGAAGTTAATCTGTGAGAAGAGTGACCTCTGCACTAAGTGCTTCTTCTCAGCTGAGGTTCAGATCAGTTTATGAACTCATACCAATGACCTTAATCCTTTATCCCTGAATATTGACTGTAACAGGGCTCAATGTTGAAAAGTGTAGGTTTACAGTGTAATTGCACAAATTAGGGTAACTGAGATTGTGTGGCTTCAGTTTGAGCTGCCCAGGCACCATGAGATGCTTGGCAGTTTCCAGCTGGACTGTAATGGAGCTGCGACATTGACCATCAGGCACCATTTCATGTTTGGATCCCCTAGTGGTCTTATGAAGTTGGTCGCCATTCCCATGCTGAAAAGGACAGGCTCCAAGCTCTGCACCAAATGAATGTCAGACTCCTCCCTGTTTCTTGATAGTGACAGCAAACTTTCTCACATCCTACCAGTGCAGATGTATGTCTATCAATAAGGTGCCCTCTAATTTGTTTTTTGAGTGCACAAGCATTTTGTTTAAGTGCACAGTTTCTTCAAAGCTTTTTGCATGGCCATACACAAGCAGTGATTTAAAGGCACCAACTGATGTGCCAACCTACAAGACCCTTTGTGTTACTGTGCAGGTGAGGATCGCACACAGCCAGTGTTACCATTGAGTTTTGATCTTCATCTGTACAAAGGTACTGAGCGGTAACTTTTTCATGAAGAAGGTGGTGTGTGTATGGAACAAACTGCCAGAGGAAGTGGTGGAGGCTGGTAAAATGACAACATTGAAAAGACATCCGGATGGTTATATGAATAGGCAGGGTTTGGAGCGATATGGACCAAATGCTGGCAAATGGGACTAGGATAAATTGGGATAAATTGTTCAGCGAAATTGAGACTGACCAAAGGGTCCGTTTCTGTGCTTTATGTCTCTATGGCTCTTTGAGTTCTTCATCAAAGTCCTTTTCTGAGTCCTCTACAGTAGAATTGTACAATTTCACCCTTTGACAAGTTGAAACCTGCACTAGTCTATTATTCAGCCCGGATTACAGCTTGTGCCTGGTATTGCATCATCTGAAAATCCCATGCCTATGCTCCTCTCTAAAATATAGTTAATATATAGTTAGTCCCTGGGCTAGTAGCAGCAACTGTAAGATCAAGTAGTAGATCTACATCAATTTCAGCTTCTTCTTCCTCTGGCACTTCACTCTCCTGAGCCATATAATAGTTGTGGCTCAGCAGTTAGTACTGCTGCCTTACGGCACCTGGGACCGGGTTCAATTCCAGTCTCAGACAACTGTCTGTGTGAAGTTACATTCTCCGCATGCGTGCATAGGTTTCTTCCAGGTGCTCTGCTTTCTTCCCACAGTCCAACGATGCGCACATTAGATGGACTGGCCATGTTAAATTGCCCATAGTGTCCAGGGATATATAGGTAAGGTGAATTAGCCATGGGAAATGCAGAGTTACAGTGATAGGGTAGGTGGTGAGTCTGACTGCGATGCCTTTGGAGAATTGGTGTTGGGCCAAGTGGTCTGTTTCTCTGATATAATAAAATGTGAGGCTGGATGAACACAGCAGGCCAAGCAGCATCTCAGGAGCACAAAAGCTGACGTTTCGGGCCTAGACCCTTCATCACCCTCTGATGAAGGGTCTAGGCCCGAAACGTCAGCTTTTGTGCTCCTGAGATGCTGCTTGGCCTGCTGTGTTCATCCAGCCTCACATTTTATTATCTTGGAATTCTCCAGCATCTGCAGTTCCCATTATCTCTGGTCTGTTTCTCTGATCTGGATTCTATGGAGCCATTTGGCAGTTCTTGGCTATCTGAAGGGAGGAAAGCAGGATTGCAAGATAGGAAAAGAAAGACAAGTAAGAAATGTGCCCTTACACCATCTACAGGTTGGGAATTAAAAGAGAATGTCGGATGATGAAATATGGAATGTGAAAAAAAGGGTTAGTATGTATGAGGATATCACCATCTTTAATACTTCCAGCCAAGCTACCAGCCACGGTCTCAACCGTCTTACTTCAGTGGTGGTGACCAGAGTCACCTATATTGGGATATGGACATGCAGCTGTAGTTGTCATCCCTGCTGTGATGCTGCTCTGCCTAGTTAATGGGCCACCTTGTCTCACGACAAAGAGAGAGAAATATGTCAATGAGTATGATGCAATATAACTTACTCATGCAGTTGTCATGACTGAATAGCTGGCAGTACATGAAGTAAGTGTACACAGGAACAGGAATAGGCCAGTCAGACCCTCAAGCCTGGTCCACAATAAATGAGATCATGCTTGATCTATGGCCTTAACTCCATATACTTGCCTTTGGCCCATATCCTTTGATACCTTAGCAAAAATGTATCTATCTCAGATTTAGTACTAACAACTGATCCAGCATCCATTGCCATTTGTGAAACAGAGTTCCGAACATCTCTCTCACTTTGCGTGCAGACGTGCTTCCAAACATCTCTCCTAAATGGCCTGGCTCTAATTCTTAAACTATGCTCTCTGGTTTTAGAATCCCCAACTAGTGGAAATAGTTTAGCTTCATTTACTCTGCCTTTTCCTGCAAATATCTTGAAGACTTCAATCAGATTACCCCTTAACCTCGAGAGAAAACTGGCCAAGTACAATCTCTCCTCATATCTTAACCCCTAAAGTCCAGGTGTCATTCTTGTAAACCTGCATTGAGTTCGCTCCAAAGCCAATATGTTCTTCTTAAGGTGTGGTGCCCAGACCTGCCCAGAGAACTCCAAGTGGGGTTTAACCAGTGCTTTTTTATAACTGCAGCATAACTTCTATGTCCTTGTACTCTAGTTCTCCACATGTAAAAGCCAACATTCCATTAGCATTTTTGATTATTTTCTGCATTTGTTTGTGACATTTTAAAGATCTGTGCACCTGAACACCTAAGTCTCTTTGGACGCCCACTGTATTTAACTTGACACCACCTAGAAAGTAACCCGATCTATCCTTTTATGATTCAAAATGGATAACCTCATACTTGCTAATGCTGAACTTTATCTACTACAGTATTGCCCATTCACTTAGTCCATCTATCGCTCTGTGATTTATGCTATCGTCTACACTGTCCACAATGCTGCCTAACTGTGTTTCATCAAGACAAATTTGGATATCTGACTTTATATGCCATTATCCAAGTCATTGACAGCTTGCTGTGAGGGTAAGCGCTTGAAGCAGTGCTCACATTGTGAAGATGAGGTGCCACCATGAGAGGGAGGTACTGGTTGGAAATGAGAGAGATTGTAGGTGAGGGAAGAGGTGCAATAAGCAGTGTGTGAAGCCATGAAAACCACTTTCTTCACACAGAGGGTGGTGCATGTATGGAATGAGTTGTCAGAGAAAGTAGTGGAGGTGAGTACAATTACAATATTTAAAAGTCATCTGGCTGGACATATGAATAGGAAGGATATAGAGGGAAATGGGCCACATGTTGGCAAATGGGAATAGGTCAGATTGGCATGTCTGGTCAGTGTGCACAAGCGGACTAAAACCTCTGTTTCTGTGCTGTATGATTTTATGTCTCTCTGGGAGCACATTGAGCTTCTTTTGACAGTGTCAAAATTCCTGTTGTAATGCTTGTATTGGGCTGCGCGACTGCTTGTTTAGATTACCTTGTTTGTTTGAAGGGCCTTGTGGACCAGTGCACATAAAGGGCCATTCTCCATTTGACCAATATTGCACCAGTATTGCATGGGAGCATGCTTTCAGCCATTCTGTAACGTTTCTCTGACCTTTGCCAGCACAAGTCACTTCTACAGTGATTTCCTGAACTTGGCCAAGAAATAATGTACCGTCCCTTTTAAAAGGTGAATTTCCTTAGCCTAGCATAATTTGAACTCATGCTAAATACGAGATTTTACACTCCCTGCCAAGATAAACAACCATTCAATAATACTCTTTGTGCTTGCTGTATTTTGGAATCATGTTATTGAGCAGACAGAACAAAGCTTGCCTGCTTCCTGCATCACAAAGAACAAGCCCAAGATAATCTGTTTCACAATCCCTGTACTGTTAGTTGTTTTCAGGCCTTACACAATGGCTTCTCCCAAAGTCTGCAGAAATAGACAACTACGTGTCCGTAGGTTCTTCTATTTCTTGGCTTAATTTGAAACTAAAACTAAACTTATTGCCCACAATCTCCAATTCCAAGATTTGTTTTCTCCACTCCTTCACCTTTCTCTCTCCACCTCTGCCCTTAGCCATGCTTGCTGCTGTTTTGCAGGCCATACTTTCCAATTCTATGCAACAAAAGCAAAATTGCTGTTAAACCTCAGCAGGTCTGGCAGCATCTGTGAAGGAAGAAACAGAGTTAACATTTCGGGTCCGGGGACCCTTCCTCAGACCCTTCCCAATTCTATGTTCCATTTCCCTGCTTTAGTTCCACTCTACACCATCATCAACTACAGGAACTATTCATCTAAAGAACACTGCTTATTCACATTCCATTCCCAATGCCTTGTTGACATGTTCAGTGTCACAACTCTTCACTAGCTTCTGACCCAAAGATCCTAATGGGGCATGGCTTCCATTATCAAATGCATGACACTCACCACTATCTGCACCTGTGACAAATTTCCTCCATATACAATTGGTGCTTAAGTGTTCAATATAGTGGGCAATGTGTGTACTCTTGGTGTGTGCCAGGAACACGCAATTTTGCCAATTATAACAAATTCTTGCTTACTTGTTCTAAGACACAAGCAGGTAGCACTTTACATAGCCTTAAAAATATTTATAAAAGGAATGTGAAGGCTCCTTTTGACAAATTGGGTAGTTGTAATGCCTGATTTATTATGAGAAACTCTCTCAGCAAATTATCTGTGTGCTTTGATTCCCAGAGACCAATATTTAGAGGACTCAATTATCACTTATAAATTAATTTGATGTCATATTTTCATGTATTTTACACAAAATTCAATGTCATATCAATATAAACATAATCTGCCTTATCTTGGATTCTCCAGCATCTGCAGTTCCAATTATCTCTGATCTACCTTACCTTGACCAGCTTTTTGATAAATTGACTGTGGTTATGCTGTTGAGACCCTTCATGGGTAATTATAAAACACGTTTGACATGGCTGCTTTTAGGTCTTAATATGGGATGATTACTTTCCAAATGTTTTAAAAGTCCTGTTTTGATTTCTGAATCTTGTGGAAAATGGCTATGAATTCACTTATCATAGCTTTCAAGCCAATGACTAAAATTGAAGAAAGAATCCACTTTGATGATATAACCAACACTTCTTGAGTTCAGCTTTTTTAAATGGAATCATGACTGAGGCATTGGTCAGTTTCCAACTGTAATGCCCCAGCATGAGCTGGCAAGGTTTATTGTCTGATCAGAAACTATGATCAATAAGGAGAGGAAATATAATAGAAGGAAAATATTCTGCCTGGAAGTCAGTGGTGAGTGGGGTTCCACAGGGCTCTGTCCTTGGGCCTCTACTGTTTGTAATTTTTATTAATGACTTGGACGAGGGAATTGAAGGATGGGTCAGCAAGTTTGCAGACGACACAAAGGTCGGAGGTGTCGTTGACAGTGTAGAGGGCTGTTGTAGGCTGCAGCGGGACATTGACAGGATGCAGAGATGGGCTGAGAGGTGGCAGATGGAGTTCAACCTGGATAAATGCGAGGTGATGCATTTTGGAAGGTCGAATTTGAAAGCTGAGTACAGGATTAAGGATAGGATTCTTGGCAGCGTGGAGGAACAGAGGGATCTTGGTGTGCAGATACATAGATCCCTTAAAATGGCCACCCAAGTGGACAGGGTTGTTAAGAAAGCATATGGTGTTTTGGCTTTCATTAACAGGGGGATTGAGTTTAAGAGTCGTGAGATCTTGTTGCAGCTCTATAAAACTTTGGTTAGACCGCACTTGGAATACTGCGTCCAGTTCTGGGCGCCCTATTTTCGGAAAGATGTGGATGCTTTGGAGAGGGTTCAGAGGAGGTTTACCAGGATGCTGCCTGGACTGGAGGGCTTATCTTATGAAGAGAGGTTGACTGAGCTCGGTCTCTTTTCATTGGAGAAAAGGAGGAGGAGAGGGGACCTAATTGAGGTATACAAGATAATGAGAGGCATAGATAGAGTCAATAGCCAGAGACTATTTCCCAGGGCAGAAATGGCTAGCACGAGGGGTCATAGTTTTAAGCTGGTTGGTGGAAAGTATAGAGGGGATGTCAGAGGCAGGTTCTTTACGCAGAGAGTTGTGAGAGCATGGAATGCGTTGCCAGCAGCAGTTGTGGAAGCAAGGTCATTGGGGTCATTTAAGAGACTGCTGGACATGCATATGGTCACAGAAATTTGAGGGTGCATCCATGAGGATCAATGGTCGGCACAACATTGTGGGCTGAAGGGCCTGTTCTGTGCTGTACTGTTCTATGTTCTATGTTCTATGTTCTAAGTGCTGATCTGTACTTTTAGGTTGCTGATTAACTTCCGGATAATTCTGCCCAATGTTTTTACTTGCATAATGGTTTCTGATTTCTGACGGGAAGATTTTAATAATGCTGCACTTTTTTTTACTCTACCGCAGTCATGAGAGGCCAATGGCTGTGTTTGGGTCACATTGACAAGGGAGAGGAGCCAAGAAGAGAGCACAGGAGCAGAGGGGTGCAGGCGATAAGGTACTGCACTGTAAGCCAAACACACTGCAGATCATCAAGAGCACTTCCCCAACGTGAACTTCACTGTGATAATGTCTTAGGAGCCTTTGCCAGTATGCTTCACAAAGAAGGGTAGTCAGCAATTTCTGTCACCAGAACCAGACATGGATGCAAATGCCAGTTACAGTCAAACTAATCGCTGTTCTCAAGCAACAAGCATTCTGCAGGCTACAGTTGGTGGTTTCCAAAGCATCTCACAGTTAACTATTTTTCAGGAAGGTCACCCAGACTTAACCTACAGTAAAGGAGGATGTGAGAGCACTGAGCTGTGACTGCATTGCAGACTTATCCCAGCTGCAAGGAACTATGGAATTCCCTGTGAACAATGCTCTAAGAGCATTGTGAGAATTTTAATTAAAAAGCTCAGATGGTCACAATAGTTTGAAGTAACCTCACTGAAATGCTGTTTCATTGTTTTATTTGTTGACCTTTTTTGGCATTTCTTCTCTTCTTCCCTGAAAGTGGTTGAACTTGCTGATTTGCCGATCTAAGAAGCTTGCCATCATCACCCGGTTTTCCTCATTTAGTCCTTTGACTGTTGAGGGCACTACAGCTGAATCTGATTTCCTTCCTCAGCCATATTTTTAATCAACATGTTCAAATAATGTTATGATACCTGTCTTAAGTAGGTGGGGACCTGCCACTGCATCTCAAGAGCCCTTTCTTCTGCCTGTGTAATTATCTTAAGCATTGAGTTTGAAAATGTTGTGACACGCATCCAGGGCATGTTGGACTTAAACCTGGACCTTCTGGCTCAGAGGTAGCAGCTTAACCACTGTGCCACAAGAGCCCTTTACCTGCCTGTGTGTATTAAGTAAGCTCAGTGGAGTTCTTGGTCTTGCCTTTGGTTGATATTTATACTTCTCCATTCTCATATTTCCTGAATCACAATTTAATAGCAAGTATATTTCTATGCTAAGATTTTGTTATTAATATTCTGTTTGAGTGACTTCTGTATTTTCTTGTTGTTATTAGTTGAAAGTATACTTGAATTTTAAGTCATTCAAACTTGATTCATAGTATTTTTAATTCTCTTCTTGTAATATATCTCTTATTTCCAGTACTCATACTCTGAAACATACCTTCTCCGTCCCACCAAATTCCAGCTAACACAGCAAATATTTCTTATCAGCTTGTTCAGAGATGTCCCAACAGACCTTTGAAGTAGGAGGCACTTGAAGCTAAGTCTCCTAGCTCAGAGGTAGGGACATTCCACTGCAAGACAAGATCCCTCACCTTGGTTTTTTTTCTAAATCAACCTGTTCAGATATGTTATCCCACACTCTCAAGCAGGTGGGAGTTGGACCTGGGCTTACAGATTAGATGTTGAGTCATTACCACCACACCATAAGACCCTCACATCTAATGCAGTATATTGACTGACTTGATTTAAATTTGCTGCACTGGAGCTACTTACATAAGATAGCAGATCACTCTATAACAGTGAATTTAACAAGTACAGGTTTGACATTTGTTCTCAACAGAATCTTCATAGGACATTGCAGACTAATGTGATCCACAGTGCTTCAACTCTGTGTCATTACCAAAAATTGATTTTGCAACATGTAAAAACCAACAAAACCTGTCAGATTTCATATTCTGTGCAAGAAAAAGAATGGCCCTGAAATTCACCAAATGTGATTCGGCCATCACATCAGGTTTATCTGGACAATGTTCTGATGACAAGTCAGCAACCTGAAACATTAACTGGGTTTTTCTTTCGGCATGCTGTCTAAGTTGCTGAGTATTTTCAACATTAGTTTGAAGACAGTGCCTACTGCTGCTAGTTTCGCAGCGGTCTGTTTGATTCAAGACCAGATCCATAGGATCCATGACCGAGTTGGCTGATCTTCAAAAAGGATATAGAATATTTTTCTGCTTGCCTGGCTTGAACCTCACTAGTGAGGTCTATATATTCCACTACGCGACTAGTATTGGCTCCCTACTTAAAGCTGTGTCCTGCCGTAAACCTAGAGTGGGAGTTTCCAATCCTGCCCTGCCCCCAGACCATTATTGGTGTAAGAACAGTCAGATATTTCACTCCTTACATATTACATGGAATGTCCCCCAAAACACTGGAGAACCAAATTCCTCTCACTAACTCTGAGGTGGTTGCTCTTGCTGCTTTCCCCATTTCATTTTGCTCACTGAGCCAAAGATTCCCAGCAGCAAGACATCCTTTACTGTCTTCTGGTCTTTAAAACTTTATTTGTCCTAACCCTTTGGTGAGGCAATGGCATCATGGTATTATCTCTGGACTTTTAATCCAGAGACCCGGGTAATGTTTCAGGGGCCTGGGTTTGAATCCACCACCACTTCGCCCAGACCACCCCTCAACGGCAGATGGTGGAATTTGAATTCAATAAAAATGTGAAGTCCAGAGTCTAATGATGACCAGGAATCCATTGTTGATTGGTGGGTAGAAAGCACCATCTGGTTCACTAATAACCTTTAGGAAAGGAAACTGCCATCTTTACTGGTCTGTCCTACACGTAACTCCAGTCCCCTCCATTGCAATCACATCCTTCCTATAACATGGTGATTAGAATTTCACACGGTAATTTATCAATGTTGTGAACAAATTTGATCCAAAGAAGATTTTTCTGCTATATTTAAGTTCTGCAGAATTTAATCCCAGTGTTTTTACAAATTAAAAACAGCAAACAAAAATATTAAGCACAGGAGAATTATTTTTAACTACAAATGATAAATATGTGACATGAATTAGTGGTGTTGGAGCAAGAATCTTCTTTAGTTTCAAGTGGGAATTAGATGGGTTTATGTCAGTAAATGGGATTCATGGTCAGTAGAAGTGCAGCCTGGCAAAACTATAAATAGGTGGATGAAACAACAATCACGTCCTGCCTAATCTGTCATGGACTGCTTTACCACATAGATCTTCATGCTGTAGCTTGCTCAGTGCCTTTTCACTTCTTTAGTGAAATGCCCTCTTACCACTTGAAGCTTTTCACATTTCCATTGCATCTGTATGGTCTGTAAATTATTAGGACAGGATCATTTGTTTCTCATTTAATATTGCCCTCCAACCTTTCTCTCTCATGTACTTTTTCTCTTTCGTCTGCTTCGTTATAATTGTCAATAAGGCAATATCAATTGGAAATCCAATCTTGTTTAGAGCTTCTTAATGTGAATGAATTCAGAACTATCCCTATGTTCTCAATAACTCTCTGACTCCTGGAAGCAAGAAGCAGTTCTGTTCAATTACAAAGCAAATACTTTAAAAATGCAAATGTTCCTTTTTAATGGTGGCAACAAATGTTCAAATTGTCTTCAGGCCCAAAGTAAATTATGTATTGCTGGTAATGTGCCTCATTTCCATTGTTCCAAAAGTGGGTCTTGGTACACTGTTTCTAGAATTTCAGGCACCAGCAACATTGAGTTCAACTAAATATATTTAGCTGGCTTTAAAATAGATTCAGCAAGTGGATTACAAGGCACCTCAATGAAGCTTGAATGGAGAAAGCAGTTTGGATTCCTGACATTATGAAGTAGAAATCTGGCAAAGAAAATGGTCATAATCTAGAATCTACTCAAATGCTAATCTAGTTATCGAGCAACAGCTCACAATTTGAATAATTCTAAGTCTGCAGTTTGGCTTACTTCATACAATATCACATAATAGATTGGGCCTGTCCTCCAGTAGAATTTTGGGTTGGTTTAAACAGTATGAAAGTACTATCTGTGGTGTACCCTTATCAAAGCTCCATGCTTTGTGTGAAGTTGAGAGATAAACTGTTTAGAGAGGGCAAGGGAATTTTGGTCTGCCCATTATCCCCCATTTCAGAATGTTATTTACTGATTCAACAGATGCAAAGGTAAATATTGCTATTTGCCAACATTGCTAATTTTATTCCTACAGAATTTTTAAACATGAGGTGCTTATTTATTATTCATTTGAAGGTAATCAGTGCACATGTGAAGCAACTGCTTGTAACTATCTGCCTGAAATGAGTAGTGTTGACAGATGTTAGGACACTGACAACCTCCTGCAACTGTACTGAAGACAAATCTATCTAGGAAGTGTTATTCATTACCCTGAAGCAACTAGCTAAGCTTAATGTGACATCGCCCACGATTCTGTTGGCTAGCAGTAAGAACTGCTCTGCTGTATGATGGGGGAAGGGTGATACATTCTGCCGACACAAGTATTCTTTTCGTCACAAGTGCTTTTAGTTATTTTCAAAGATATATATCATATTCAAGTTCAATCATATTTCACGTCAGTTAAGGCACATTTTAATTGGAACTATTTTACTTTGCATTTGATTGTAATCTTGTAATTTCCCTTCATAACTCCCCTCCTCCACACAGCTGACGTTTCAAGAACTACTTGAAAGGCTCTTGTGTGCCACAGTATCTAGAAGCTTCCCTGGCTTGCTGCCAAAGCAATAGTTACAGCATATCAGTTAAAGGGACCTTGGGAAAATATGTGTTACTTAATAGGCCTTTCAACTTTAGAAATAATTGCATGTCAAATGTTTCTATGTTATGTTTTAATTTTTTTTTAAAATAAGGAAGGGCTAATTTATTTTTTATAGGACATTATTTATGTTTCTTTTTATTTTCTCATTACTTTCTCCCCCTTTGTAATCTCCTGAAGTCATTGATTCCTTGATGAGTATGAGTCATCAGTGCCCAGGTACCTCCAGTACCCCCTTCATCAGTCTGTTACTCAAGGAACCTTGACAACATGTGCTGCTTAGCAATTTGATCATGTGGGAAATCAAAAACTGCATTCTCTCAATGTCACAACAGATACATCTATCAGGTGCCTCGGCATAATGGGAACTGCAGATGCTGGAGAATCCGAGATAACAATGTGCAAAGCTGGATGAACACAGCAGGCCAAGCAGCATCTTAGGAGCACAAAAGATGACGTTTCGGGCCCAGGCGCTTGCTTTTGTGCTCCTAAGATGCTGCTTGGCGTACTGTGTTCATCCAGCTTCACACTTTGTTATCTCTCAGTTACCTAAATAGCTGCCATAAGATGAAAGGATCAGATCATTCACCCCTTTGTAACACAAACACCTTGGACTCAATCATATTCTATCTCCTGCAATAGTTCAGTTAATTCAATATAAAATCTGGATCTACCTTCCCTCAGGAAACACTTAGTGGCCATATTTAGATCATTGTTCCTTCCAGCTCACTAATGCAAAGTTTTTCAATGTTCTTTCGGTGGCAGGGCCCTTCCTGCAGGGCCACTGGGTATTGGGCTGGAAGAAACTGATTCTTGTAGCCTGATCCTAAAATAATCATTGTTTCTGCAGGTAGCTGACCTAGTGTTCGCCACTGTAACTGTCCCCTGGATACGTGCTGGGGCTGCTCCACTATTATTGAAAACAGGCATCTGGACAGAACAGAATTCGCAGAATCAGAAAGTTCCTGTGATCCCTGGCAAGCAACCAAATGTTCTGTATTCAATTTCGAGGTGTTACCATGAATATTTTACAATTTGGTTGACATTGGATCCTCAAGGCACTTCATGATTAAAGGTCTTCCTTCAGTGCCTTCTCAATGAGCCAAGAAGCTTGCCTGCACTTTTCATGACGTGTCCCAATAGCTGCCATTTTTCCAGGATGTTCTGGAGGCTGAAACCTTCTTGAATGTTGATACACAGTACTGAAGTGGAGCGTATCAGTATTCCAGTAATCTGCCGTGTCTCTTGCTAGATGCTGCACTCTGTCTGTTCTTAATGCTTAGATGGCAACTATTTTGTCACGCCAGCAACACAAGGTCGTCCTCTGTGTGTTCTACAATCCTAGACTGGTACGTTAACCACATTGGGTTCCACTTTCACATCTGCATTCTTTAGTTTCCTTCTGCTTTTCATGTGTTTCCCATGACCAAGGCCCCCATGTTTATTTTAAGTGGAGCTTAAGGAGGCACCTACTTGGAATATTTTGTCATTCCTGGACGTTGTGAGTTGCCAATAGTTCACATGTCAGCTATCTGGTTGTTACCAGTAATAATGTGGAAACTCTACAAAGATTTATCTGATTACCTCATTGAAACAAAGTCATTTTACTTAGAATGAAAACCACTGAACAGAATAGAAGAGAGATAACAAGGTGCAGAGCTGGGTGAACACAGCAGGCCAAGCAGAATCAGAGGAGCAGGAAGGTTGATGTTTCGGGCCTAGATCCTTCTTCTTCACCTTGCTATCTCAGATTCTCCAGCATCTGCAGTTCTGACTATCCCTGAACAGAATAGAACTCTGTTTTGCTTAATGTTTATTGTTCATGCAAGCCTATTGTGCATTAGGAACTCTATCCACATTTAAATGAAATGTAATGTTGTCTAAAATAATTTCTCAAGAAGTTTGAGGCTATGTGCTAGTATTGATACAACAAGATCAGGCAGAGTGAGCGAAGGTTAAAAATTTAATTCTGGGGATGCGTGACTTAATAACTAGAGTGCAACAACCCTTTAAAAACTAATTAATATAAAGAGGAGCTATTAACATGAAGCATGTTAATGCTCAAGCCCAAGGAAGCTGCACTTCCCACTGAGTACACATAAAAAAGAAAGTAAACAATCAGTCTTCAGCCAATGTAAATAAATTCAGTATTTACTAATAATCCATGAAAATTACAAAGAAAATCTTATAAAACATACACATATGATAATCAGTTATTCTGGATCATATTACCTTGCCCTGTGATTGTGAGCAATTCATTTTGTTTTTAAGCCAGCAGTGATAAAATGTGCAATTGCATTGATGTCATTTCTGAACTTATTGCCTTAATCACTTCAAACCTGCTAAACAATGAAATAGTTGTAGTAGGCTTGGCCTTGATGATAGAGAAACTGCTGTGCAGGCTATGCTTCATTCAACAACATTGTGTGCTTATTTTTTTTGGTTTGCAAAATAAATTATATGACAATTAAAAATTCTTATGAATAAACAACTTGGCTGTAAAATTGAGCTCTGTAGTGCCTATAGTTTCAGTGTCAAGGGAATTGTTTTTGTACCAAAATGACATTGATACTGCACACACACATTTTCAGTCTGAGTTGAGCCAAAATCGATCTTGGTGAGGTCATTAAAATGTGCAATAGGAGTGTACCCAGGAAATATGCAAAATAGGCAGAATCAGTAAATGTGCAAAGCTGATTTCATGCCAGCACTGCTATTTCCAATCTTACTGCTCCAGCTAATCTACAGCAAAACAACAGAGTTGAATATGCAGTCAGCAATAGGAAGCCTATCTCACCAGCATTATTTAAAGTGACTTCCAAAATCACAAAGTTTGGTTGCTGATTAATTTCTACAGACCTCTGTTTGAATTTGCGGCAGTGCTTGGTGGTTTCTAGAGCTGATTAGAGCTGGTAAAGTTGACAGGGAGTTGTGCTGTATATGGAAAAAGCAATAACTGGAACTGTAAGGTTCTGTTCAGGTCACTTGCTATTCATGGAGGCTACAGTTTCAATTCCCCTTGGGCTTCAATATAAAAGGGACATGGAGCAGAGAGAGCAAAGAAGCAGATAAACTATTTATCAGAAAAATAAATCTGCATTGTTTTTGAAAGTTGATCCCCTCTTCATTACTTTCAACATTCTCCTCCCTCTCACACACACACATTATACACACATATTGTGAAACCCCTGGAGAAACCATTTGCACAGATCTTCTGATAGGACAATAGTTGTTACATCAGCATTCACAGGAATTCCATGTCAGAACCTTGTGGCAGTCTCAGCACAGCTGATCTTGTGGCAATTATTGAGGAAGTTGTAATTTCAGATGGGCAATTATCTGGCATCTGAGACCTAATCAAATTGCAAGTTAGATTTTTCTAAACATAGTTTCAGATTCCATGTTCAATAAAAAATTTCTTCCATCATCACACTCTCTTTGTGCTTCCCCCTGATCTGCTTCAGAAAAGGACAGAAAAACCAGAAGCATAAGGAAAGATGACGGGGCAGTAAATAAGCAATTTCTTTAAATGGTGGATGCAAAAAATTAAAAAGTAAGTGCAGGCACTATGCCATCAGCCACATTCAGACATTGGTTTTTCATTGTCCTACCTCACTCCAGATCCTAGGAGCATAGGAAAGAACAGGAGTAGGCCATTGAGTCCCTTGAGCCTGTTCTGCCATTCATTAAGATCATGGCTGATCCGTGGCCTAACTCTATACACCTGCCTTGGGCCCAAATCCCTTATTAGACTAGCTTAATTATTCTTTCCAGGAAAAAGCAGAGAGCCCTGAGACCATCCTGATGGGCGATGGATGTGTAAAAGGTTTTTCACTGACCAGGTCACTCATGAATAACAGTCTTTTGGGGGAGAAATTAGAGGATATTCACAGTTTCTAGAACTTCACTCTTCCAAGGAATCATTCAATATTCAAGACCCAGAAGAAAGGAGAAAATTAACATCAAAAATGTAAATCATTCAAAATGTCACAAACTTCTCAATCAACCACATAAGCAAGTACATTGTATTTGCTTTTCTGCATCCTTATCTATAATCTAATCTTTCATAAATTTTGTATTCATACTATTTCAAACCATGACAATGTATTTTGACAAACGTAATTTATTTATAATGTTACTGTTTTTTGTAATGAATCTAATGTTGAAACCAATTGAAGATGATGGCTACAGGTATAAAATGCTTTTATCATACTAGAGGTTTTTTTATGGAGCCAATTGTAACCACTACCATCACCAGTTCCATAAGAGGCATTGATCCACACTGTGGCTGACATTTATTTGTACTTGTTTCATAACTGCTTTCCTTTAGTAGCAAAATCCATTTAATAGAAGTAAGCAGCATTTTACTGCTCAGTGGAATGACATTTCAGGAAAAATAAAAATGTGGACTTTCAGATCTGAGTCATCTCTCAATGGGTGGCAGCTGTACAGTGCAATCTCAATTACTTTAAAGGCCGCATTACATTTCAAGTGATAATTCATTCCCCTACAAAATAAACAACATCATCTCATCGTGGATAACATCCTTTCACGTTTGAAAATAATGTCCTAACTTGTCATGAGAAGTGTTATTATAACAAACTCGTATATATTTTCCCTGCCAAATTTCTCCCTCCACTCTCCTCTCCCCCTAAATGCTTTACTCAATGCTGGGATATTATGCATTGAAAGCTGGTCTAGTGCATTGTCTCAGTCATGTCTCTATTACTCAGGTGTGATTATTGGATGTCTTAGCAGCCTGATCAACAAGATATTGTTTACATTAGAGTTTACCTTGCCTGAGAACTGGATAGAGATACTTTTCCTGAACAGCACAGTAGGGAGGCCCCTGCCTTTCAGGTAATGCCAGACCAGAATAGGCACCTTTATCATTTTTGTTAATTACCCACAATCCTGAAACAGAGCATGTGTTAAATATGAAATTTTCCATGAGTCATGATTAGTTATGTATTGATTCAGTGTTCATCCAGATGTTAGTACTGAGAACAAACAAGGTGCTTGAGTCCAGCTTCCAAGGTTGTATTTCGTTTCTTCCAAACAAACTCTCCAAATAATATCCATCTGTGATTTTAAGTGAATGTTTATTTAGGGTTCTAATACTGATGAAAATATTATTGAGCAGGACAAGTTGAAAGAGCTTAATTTGGTATAAAAACCTATAATTAAAAAAGTCTGTAATGACTTGATCAATGAGTAATGATGACACTTTATTATCCACCATTTAAATGATAATTCACAAAAAGTGAAAGAATGATACTCACATGAGAAATAGGATGATGTAAAAACAGAAAGTATTGGGGAAACTCAGCATGTTTGGCAGTATCTGTGGAAAAAGGAGTAGAACTAAAATTTTGATTCCAATATGACTCTTCTTCGTTAACGGTTTTTCTTTCCACAGATGTTATCAGACCTGCCAAGTTTCGTCAGTGTTTTCTGATTTTAATTCAGATGATGCATTTCACTGAAGTTCACTACTTTAAGTTATGAGTGCAGAGGATCTGCAGTGCCTCTGCAGCCAAATGTGAGGTGGAACAAATTCCCTTTCAGTACTTTATTCCCTCAGTGAACTCTTCCAAATCTCAGTGACAATGCATTTATTTAATGCAAATGAGTGTGCCATGTCTATTACAGCAAGGCAAGGCCAGACTCTTGAATGACGTAGTTATAAAGAGGATATTCTCTGGTGTCAGTGTATTAACAAGCAAAATTGCAGAATCACAGTGGCTTGCAAATAAAATACAAAAACCGAGTTGCAATGGTGATAAGTTTTATTTATGTTCACTAGCGTGACAGTAGAATGGACACCACCAGATGGGGCCTGTCAAAGACCTGATAAAGTACATTAAGTACACCTTCAAAATTGAGACAAGGATAAAGCAAAAAGGATTGCAATGATGTGGGACAGAGTCTAGCTGCCCATGGGCTTATACACTCAATTGTAACAGCACAGAAGGCCACTCAGCTCCTATTACCTACACTAGTTGTATTGTCTAATGCCAATTTCCTGCCTTTTCCCCATATGCCTGCACATAATTTCTATCCAAATATTTATACAATGCTTCAGCTGAACCTGCCTGCACTACATTTTCAGGCAGTGCATTCCATATTCTAAACTACTCGCTATTTTTCTGACATCACCCTAGTTTCCTTTGCCTATCCATTTCACTCATGATTTCGAAAAACTCTAACAAATTTCTTCTCAGCCTGCTTCTCTCCAAGGAGAACAGTTCTAGCTTTGCCATAACACATAACTGAAGTTTCTCACTGATGGAACCCTTGCTGTAAATTGTTTCTGCACTCTCTCCAATCATTGTCATCTTTCCTATAATGTAGAACCTGCAACTATGCACAATACTGCAGCTGATTTCTAACAAGTGTCTTGGACAAGTTCAACATTTCCTGCCTGGTCTTGTGCTCATCTTTGATCTGGTACATCTATAAGCTAGGGAAGTAGGGAAACCTAAGAAGAAACTATCCCTGCAGGTCTAACATGATTTTAGCAGGACTCAACCTTAAACATAAAACAGTTTGTGCCCATGTGCACAATATCAAGATTCGGATTGATAAATGGCAAATAACATCCTTGCCACATAAGAGACAGGCAATGATCATCTCCAACAATGGAACATCTAACCAGGTTCCTTTGACATTCAATGGCATTTTTAATGTCAAATTCCATTTCATTAATATCCTGGGGTAACTGTTGACCATAAATTCAATTATACCAGTCATTAAATGCCAAGACCAGTAGCACAGGTTGGAAGTTCAGTAACCTGTAGTGAGTAAGTCACTTCCTGACACCCAAAGCCTTTCCACCTGTTTTTTCTTCTTGGCAGTCCCTCAGAATAAAGAAAACATTTGCCGCAGGATCCCAGAGTAAAAAGAGGAAAGGAAAGAGTAAAGGCTAAAATTGATGCATTGAGGTCAGTATATGGTGAAGGAGATAGAATAGGAAAAGTAAGAGGCTATGGCTGAAACATTTGACAAAAAAGTTCAAAACCATTTTCCACATAAGCAGTCAGTCACAAGTGCTCATGTCCAGTTACTCAGATCGTGATGTTTGTCTGTTTTCTCCCCCTGTTAATTCAGAAGGGCTCTTACACACAGCTGAACAGTTTCTTGCCCATCAGCAAACCATGCATTTTTGTTTCAGCTCTAAACCACCACCAGTAATTCATCCATATTTTCTAACCGATTAATTTGACTGATTAATTTGCTTTCCAGCCTCCTGATTTCTTCCTCCACTTTTGCCCATATAGCTAATGGCACTGGGCAGGACTTGCAGAATAATGGAATTGCTTCCCAGTCAACATGCAAGATGGCCTTGGCTCTTTTGATAGTTCCTAGGCCCCCCTGAAAAAGTCACTGGTATTTAATTAGG
This sequence comes from Stegostoma tigrinum, assembly GCF_030684315.1. Lineage (NCBI taxonomy): Eukaryota > Metazoa > Chordata > Chondrichthyes > Orectolobiformes > Stegostomatidae > Stegostoma > Stegostoma tigrinum. The sequence continues at coordinate 36,331,275 of NC_081367.1, read as the reverse complement.
ACTTCACTCAGGCAGGCATTTTCTAATTGAAAAATGTTGAGTTAATCTAGGTGAATCTGTCTCAACCAATTTTGTCCCATGAAGCTTGGACCCGGGCCTTTCATTACAATCAGTGGTAACTAAACCAACTGTTTCTTATAAGAGACCAGAACTGAAGTTCTACCCTTAATCTGTAAAGGGTCCCCTGTGCGGGTTCTCAGTCTAGCCGAGATCCAGACCAAATTTTGTTAAAGATTGGTTCTGTGATTACTGAAGCAGCCAGGCTGGTATCGACCTCTATTAAAACTGGGTAACCATTTAACCATTTATTCTGATTTGGACATTTGCCAAGAAATTTAACTGTTCCAAACCAGATGTAGGTGGACTTCCCAGGAAGCGCACTCTCCTGGATACTGACTTATATGTTGTCTTACTCAGTTTAGGTCCAGTGGAATTTTTTTGCTGTATTCAGTCTGCATACTGGCAGCAACTACGATGTCTTGCCAACCTGAATTGTGAAGAAAACTTTAATCATTTGGCTCAGGCTTGGTTTTGTTTTGGGGTTTTGGTGAGGGCTAACCAAGAGTACCTCTGTTCAGGATATGTTCAAAGTGAAGCTATGCGATTGACTTCACACAAATTGGGTGCCCCAAGCTCTGTCAAACTGTCGAGAGTGTCCACTTTCATTGGAATAGCCTGCAACTTGTGTGATCCACTTGCCACATTTTCCCATGATAAAGCAGTTGTAGTGTCTGTTTGAATTGCAGTTGGACTTCAGCTAGTGGACACTTTTGCATGATTACATCGTTAATCCCATAAACCAAACTGTGACTCGGCATCTCATTAAGAAATAAACCAAAATCACATGCCTCTTCCAGGTGTCTTAATATTGTCAAAAATCCCAATGCCGATTCCCCTGGTTCTCAAGTTGCTGATTAAAACTGATAGCATCTCAGAATTAGAGGAGGCTTGTGGTCGTAATATTCCTGAACTAAATCTGTCAACTCTTGAAAGATTTCAGTATCTAGTGCCTCAGGGAAAGTTAGGCTCCTAATAACCAAAAAAGCTGGCTGTCTACAAACGTTCAGGAGAATTATCATTGCTTTTCATTTGCCCCCAGAAAAAAAACACATTCCTTCCACTTAATGGACTCAGTCTTCAATGACAGGATCGAACGAATCAAACTTCCCAAATAACCAGGCATGGTGACAGAAATGCTTAGCCCAACTCAAAGATGATTATTGCAAGCGAATTTCTTCAGGAACATGTTTTTCTCTCATTGCCCCTGAAATAACTCCAAGGAAGCTGGTATCCCATCACCTTGTCACCCTTTATTTACATTTGTAGATTTGTTGACATTGATCCAGCTCCCTCACAGCCAGCTCTCGGAGAAAACAGAACCTCTGACACTCCTATTTATAGCTATCAGCCAGGGCTCCCCGATTGAACCAGATCATTTGACCCACTCAGGGAACTCATTTTCTATAAGGTTCACCTGGCAGACCGCATTATAACCACTACAGTAATATGTAGATAAGGTCCAGATATTAATATTAACCAGGCCTTAGGCTGCTGAAGTTAGGATGTATGATTCTTTTTCTGTCCAATTTGGCTGATTCACTCTCAATCAAAATTGGTGTGCAGAGTTTTCAGAGAAAACAAGGAAAGCAATCAACGATAAAGTATTTCTATTGATTCCATGTACTTAATCTTTCCCTTATACTAGTGGAATACTTAGAGACATTAGGGAGGTAAATACTTGATACAACTACAGATGTAAGAGAAAAAGTAGGCGGAAATCTGGTAGAAAATTCTCCTGCGCCTTAATGCTGGGGTCTTAAATGATGTGCCTATGGGAAAAATAGATGCATTAGTTGTAATCTTCTAAATTTTCCTCGGTTCTGTAAAAGTCCCATCAAATTAGAAAACAACACAAGAAACACATCTATTCAAAAAAGGGAGGAGGGATAAAGCAGGAAACTGTAGATCAATTAGCTTAACATCTGTGAAAAGGAGACTGCTACAATCTATCATAAGAAGGCCGTAGCGAGGTATCTGCAAAAATCAATCAGGGCGCAAAGTTAACATGGTTTTGTGAAAGAAAAATCACATTTCACAAATATAATATGCAGGGAGGTACAAAGGTACAATGTGAATTTCTAAAGTTATTCCATAGATGCCACATAAAAGGTTACTACACAAGATAATATCTCATGATGTTGGGAGTGATTTATTAACATAGATTAAGGATTTGCTAACTAACAGAAAATGAAGAGTCAGTATGTATGGGTTATTTTCAAGCTGGCAAACTGCAATCGGTGGTGTACTGCAGGGATCACTGCTCTAGTGTCAACTATTTACATTTAATATTGATGACTTGGAAGAAAGAACTGACTGTATTGTAGCCAGAATTGGTGATGACAGAAAATTGGGTTGAAAGGCAAGGTGGGGGGAGAATACAAAGCATCTGCAAATTTTTCCAGATTGATAAATGTGTGGGCAAGAATTGCTAATGGCATTTAATAAATGTAAATATGAGATTCCCTACTTTATCAGAAATGATAGAAAAACAATGTTATTTAAATGAGCAGAGATTACAGAACATTGCAGTACAGAAGGTGTGCTCATACATGAAAAACAAAAGTTAGAGCATACACCTTTTTATTTCCTTTGATTTTTGATTGTAGACTAAAAGAGGAAGATACGGCTTTAAACCAAGGAGACTGTGCAAAGACTTGATTGTAATTATAAAAACATTTTGTTTACTGCAGCACATAAGTTGTATAAAATGTTATATTTTCCTGGAACAGTGAGATCAGAAGCAGACAGCATGAATCTCTCCTGCTTTACAGCAATGTTTAATTGGCTCCAGAACAACTGACCATCACTTGCATAGAATCAAAGAACCATCCAGCCTACAGAAAGAAAGCAATCAAAAAAACTTTCTCTTTCAAATCCTTCTCTTTCTCTTTCTATCTCTCTCTCTCTCTCTCTTCTCTCTCTCCTGAATGGAGATACTAGAAAGTCTCCAGTAACAACTTATTGTCTTGTGTTCAATTTGTTGTGCAAATGCTCTGTTGCAAGAGGATTAAAACAAATTCAAAGAAAGTGAAAGGACAGATTCTTAACAACAAAATGAAAGGGATCATCAGCGTGTGAACAAACTTGTACCAAAAGCAAAGAAGTAAAAGGAATTAGAAAAAAAATAAAATAAAACAACTCTTGAATACTGTGCTCCAGACTAGGTGCTATTAAACTAAGTTTCTCTGATCCATTTTTTATCCACCTTTGATACCTACATCCTGTTTGTCTTTGTGAGTCTGTTTGTATATGAGAGGGGGAAGTGCAAGAAGGTGGTCAAGTTTAAGTCATAGAGAGTTATAAATTAGCAATCCATGTCAGCTATCCATTCTGCTTTTGTTAACAACAAGCTGCTGGCAATAAAGAATTGTCTTATTAAGCAGATAAATCTGCTGAGTATTATCTTTTGACTTGTGGTTGCCAAATAAGGTAAATTGGGGGCATTGAATGGTTTGATTAAAAATTCATTTCCAGCATACAACCTCAGTGAGATGTGACAGCGTGCAGGTTTAAGTTGTAAGGAAAGCAAATGGAATGTCTTTACTGGAAGGGGAATGAGCAGAAAGTAGGATGTCTTGCTCCTATTTAATGGAGATATAAAAGGATTTCTTCTCTCAGGATCTGTTAGTCTTTGCAATTCTTTTCCACAGAGAGCAATAAAGATTGTATCATTGAATATTTTCAATGCTGAATTCAACAGATTTTTATTGACAAAGGAATTAAAGGTATTGGGAAAACAGATTTAAGACAACAATCAGATCAGCCATTATCTTACCAAATAATGAATAAGTTTGATGACTCAAATGGCCTACTTTTGCTCCAATTGCTTATGGTCTTGTAGCCCAACATGGCAAGAATCAGTTCTGAAATATTTTGTTTTCTAGGCTATAATGAATCTTATTTCATTAGAAAATAGGATAATTGGATAAATACATCAAAAGTAATGAAAGGATGAAACAGTGTAGAAAAAAACTGGACACTTTGAATGATTGGGCCTTCTAGAATGAGGACATATGTATACAAGGTTAAATATAAAAGGTTTGGGGCAGTGAACAGTAGAAGGCGTTTTGCACCAAGGCTTTGGAATGCACAACTGAAGTTAATGATTGAAGCAGAGATCACAGGGTGAAACTCCCCCAGGAATTTTCCTGATTGCCTGTGATATACCTTCAACAAAAGAATTCTGAAAATCTTGAAGAAACAACATGAATGATGTTTACGCAGTTTCTCTTGAGTTTGTGCAAAGTTGTGGGTGTTTAGGGAATTACTGGGAGAACTCTGAAGGAAATGAATAGCAGATGTCAAAAATAGATTATGTAGGTGGAGAAAGAGAATAAGCGGTATTAGCTTCAGGATGGACCTTCTAGAATTACTGCTTTCATGATGGATAAACATCAAAGAGGACGAGTTAGGCCAAATATTCAAGTTCATCTGGTATTTTGTGTATAATTATATGACAGCAAGAGACCTAAAAGCAGAAGCTGCTATGGAGAACAAGCTGGGGATTCAAAACCCAGCGTGGTCATGAAGATACCAAAACTGCATTTGCTGTTCCAGTTTCTCATTAAATCAAGACAAAATATTTGGAAATGCACCGAATTAAGGTAAGAGGAGATATTACAAATTTCACAACAGTGAAATATGAAGTGCAATAAAAGCACTATAACTGTTATAATGTCTGAGGAAGCCAGCAAAACCTTACATTCCATAGGAGCTGTCTCAACATCAAGGTTGTATTTGACTGAGTGTGGCATCAAGGAGCACTTGCAAAACTGGAATCAGTGGGAATCAGGGGGAAACTTCTCTACTGTTTGGAGTCATACCTATCAAAAAATAAAGACAGTTGTAGTTGTTAAAGGTCATTGTCTCAATTCAAGGACAGCTCTGCAGGATTTCCACGGGTTAGTGTCCTAAATGTCCAACAATTTTAGCTGCTCATTGTGTTTCATCAATGACCTTCCCTCCAGTGTCAGGTCAAAAGTGGAGATGTTTGCTGATTATTACACAATTTTATGCACTATTTGAGGCTCCTCAGATACTGACGTAGTCCATATCCGTATGCAGCAAAATCTGGACAATAGGACTGGCTTGGACTGGAAGCTGGCAAGTAACTTTTGTGCCACATAAATGCCAGGTCACGGCCACCCCCAACAAGAGAGAATCTAACCATTGCCCTTTGAGATTCATTGGTATTACCATTATTGAATTCTACAATATCAATGTCCTGAGGGTTACCATTGACCAGAAATTGAACTGGACTCACCACATACATATATTGGCTACAAGAGCAGGTCAGAAACAAGGAATCCCAGAGTGAATAAATTACTTCCTGATTCCCCAAAGCCTGTCACCAATTGCAAGGCCCAAGTCAGGATTATGAAGGAATAGTCCTCATGGAGCATGGGTTCAGCCCCAACAACACTCACGGAGCTTGACACTATACAGGACAACGTAGCCCACTTGATTGGCACCACATCCACAAACATCCACTCCCTCCACCATCAATGATCACTGGAAGTAGTATGTACTATCTACATGATGCACTGCAAAAATTCACCAAGGTTTCTTAGATAGCACCTTCCAAACCCGTGACTTCCATCTTGAAGAACAAGAGCAGCAGATACATGGGAAGCTTCAAGTTTCCCCTCAAACCATTCACCATCCTAACTTGGAAATACATCACCATTCCTTCAATGTCACTGGGTAAAATCCTAGAATTCCCTCCTTACCAACCTTGTGGGTTCACCTGCAGCACATGATCTGTAGCAGTTTAAGGAACTAGCTCACCATCACCTTCTCAAGGGCAGCTAGGAATGAATAATAAACGCTGTCCCAGCCAGCAATGCTATATCCCACAACTTTTTTTAAGAGGTTGATTGCTAGCCATGTATGTATCATCCAGAATTAACTGCATTTTAGAAACATCCATCCAGTCACAAAATGGTAAAGCTGACATTTTTCTGTTCGGAAATCTTTTCAAAACTATTGCCCAAAAAATTTACAACCTTGTCAGGTGCATCCATCCAACAAATTTGTGAGATCCCAGAACTATTGCCCCAACTGAGGCAGTTTAGCTAGATCCCTAAGTTACTTATTGCTCATTTCTTAACAGCTGATTTACATCCTATGACACATCACATTAAAAAAAAATTCATTGACAGGATGAGAGCATCACTGGCTGGTCAGCATTCAATGTCCATCCCTAATCGCCTAGAGGGCAGTTAAAAGTCAACAATATTGCTGTGCTCACATGTAGTCCAGACTAACTAAGAATGGCATTTCCTTCCCTAAATGACATCAGTGAACCAATTTTAACAATTTGTAGTAATTATTTTTTAAAAAAGCATATTGCTGGTTTTATATTTAAACAAACAAAAAAGTATAAAAGATCTTAACAAAAACATGCAGGAGTTAGTGGTCTAGCTTCTACATGGGAATAGCTGTTTTTTTTCCCTCCTTTGATGCCCTGATTTGCTCTGCAGGAGATTTCACAATTGTGACTTTCATCCCTCTCCTGGATTGAAGATAAATGGCTTCAGGTCCTTTTTAGATGCACATAAATCAGAAAGCAATCTACTTACAAAACAGACACTGGCAGCCACTGAAACTAGAATTTAAGACCATGGGGAAAATCTCCTTTGTTTACATAAGGAAAACTATACTGCTTGCTCGCTCAAATAAATTATTTCTCTTTTACTGTGTATGAAAGGCCTGGCATATAAAGCAATTTTAACAATAGCATAGAAAATACAATTACTTTGATGCTGTGTCACATTAGTTAGAAAATGAAAGGGCAATTTTTCTTGCCAAATATAATCTAAAATCATTTAAGAAAAAGCACACTCATGTCTTTCTATTTGTATAAAACAAATAGAACATTTTTTGTAGGGAATCACAATTAGAATTATGGTCTTTTTTATCTTAGCATACACTGGTAATTTGATAGTTATTGAAAGTTTATTCTTCATTGTTGTTTTGACTATGCACCCACTTCTACCAGTGACCTTTAACCTGTTAATGGTAAATCATTATTTCCCTGCCAGACTGACCCATTGATTAATTATACTGCGCATGCAGTTTTAGCCTTAAGCACAGATGTGTTATATAAGAAGACTGTTAAAAACTATTGTGAATATCTAGTTCATGGTTCATTGGTTTTAAAACATAACTTCTACTTTTAGGAAATTAAAGTTTTAACTGTAGAAAACGGATAGTTTAAAACTGATTTGAAACAACCTTATTACATTCAAAATGTCATAATGGAAGAAAAAGAGATAGAAAATAGCAGGTGGAAAATGTATGATCAAACTGAATGTGGAAACAAAAAAGGAAAATTGACCCTGCCAGTTAATAATGCAACAAATAGGTTTGTGAACCAAAATTTCTGGGCAGCATAGGAAAAGGATGCAGTGCCATCCAATCTCAGTTATTGCAATTGAAACTAATGTGTTCAATTCACAGCTCGCTGATAGAAGACGGCCAAAGAAATTCAATGTAATCCTATTTGTCAGAAGCAACCATGTGGCCAATCCATGACACTGTCCAGTCTTCAGTGACAGATCAGTTGACCACTGACAAACATCACAAGTGAGTCACTGTCAATTGACTTTTCACTCATTAGGATATCTGTTTTTTTACTGGAAGAGGTTTGTCTCTTGGTTTTCAAAGACAATGACTTCCGGCCAACTTGCTCAAGCTGCTCATATAAGCTATTTCTGTGCAGCTTTCATGTTGTTCAATTTACTACATGCTATCTACAACCCTGTGGTCAACCACATTTTGTTTTGCTGACAAATGGTCAACTATAACACGTAGGAACACTATTACCTCTAAGCTACTAATCTTTCTCACTTGCAAATATAATGCCAATCCTTCAGTGTCATTGGGACAAAATTCTGGAATTCCCTTCTTGATGGTACTGTGAGTCTACACAGAGCACTTAGATGGCAGTGGTTCAGGAAGGTAGCTCACCATCATGTTCTCAAGGGCAACTAGGGGTGGGCAATAAATGCTGGTCCAGCCAGCAATGTCCACACCCCATGAGCAGATTGAAAACGAAACCTGCTGCCCCGCGTCTGGTTTTAATAATGTTTAACTGGGATATTTACTGTCTTTGCAAAAATTTGTAGCTCGGGTTGTGGATGCAGTTGTTTGATAGCTCACTGAGCCCCTTGTTCCATGGTGTGCAGACATTTTGTTGCCTTCTAGGCAACCTCATCAGGGCGACATCTAATTGAAGCATTGTGTTCTGCTTCCCTCCGGATTTATATGATCCGCTGATGCGATGGTCTTGTCACTTCTGGTTCTGTTGTTTTGTGGTGGCCTGTATAGAGGGTCTATTTCTGTTTGTTTGTTAATGGAGTCCTGTGTTTAGAACCAGGCTTCCAGAAATTCTCTTGCATGTCTGGTGTTTGTTTGTCCCAGTACAGTCAATTTGTCCTAGTTGAACTGATAGCCCTCATCGCCTATGTGTATTGAGACAAGTGAATATTGGACATGTCTTTTTACTGCCATTTGGTGTTTGTGTGCCCTGGTCATCAGTTTCTGCCCTGTTTCTCCAATGTAGTATTTATTGCACTTGCTGCATGGGATTCTGTATATCAGTTCTGAGGAAGGGTCACCGGACCTGAAATGTTAACTCTGCTTTTTTTTCTTCATAGAAGCTGCCAGACCTGTTGAGCTTTTCTAGCAACTTCTGTTTTTGTTCCTGATTTACAGCAACTGCAGTTTTTTTCCTTTTTATTCTGTATATCACATTGGTCTTGTTTACTGTCGGTATGTAGTTTTTAGTCTTTGATAGCTTTTGGCTTAGTGTTGCTGTAGGTTTGTGTGCAATCATGATCTCATGCAGTCTTAGGAGCCTGATGTGGGTTTGATGTAGCAAAGCATTGTTAGTGTCTTCTGTTGTACTGTGTCCTCTGACTGTCCTTCGTTTTATAGTCTGTGTCATCAGTACAGTCAACTACCTGCTGAGTTACAACACTTAATTTAAACGTACATACCACTTCAGAAAACACAGAAAATATTAGGTCACCATCTGACCAATTGACTTTTCAATAGGATAGGTTTCATATGTTTTTATTGCTTATTTTGTTTGACCCAGCAAATTTAGAGTTACTACTCACAGTTCTGTTGTAGGTCCACAATTTCTGTCATCAGTATTAACTGCTAAATGAGATTTTGTTCCTCATTCTCTTTGGCTATGATCCTTCAGTAACATTGATTCTTGTGCCTCAGATCTGGATGATCTCAAAATGCTGCTATCATTGAAACTCCACTTTGAGTTCATCAGCAGAATTCATGCCATGAGAACTGTTTAAAATGAATGTTTCACCTCAGAATTTTTCTAAGGCTTCTGACATCTGTTGAAGAAGTATGTTTTCTGAAAGCACAACTGAAATTGGTACAAGGGCTTCGTCCAGTTTTGACACCTTAGTGCAATACAGCAATTTTAAGGCAAACAATGAATTAGGAATCACCAAGTAGAATTTTTGCAATTTTGCATATCTTTGTTAACTCTATTCCATACTCTTCTGTAGAATAACAAATGTTCTTTTGAATTTATGAAAGTCTAATCATGCTTTTTCAAATGCACTCAACAGATCATTTTTCTTCTAAATTTTGCCCGTAAGTTTTAATTGAATATCCAAATCATCCTCATTATCTCAGCCTTTAGCTCTAACACTTTACACATAATCCTTCTTCTAGTAGGAAGTAGCAGTGCACAGGCCATATTTGTTTTTTTCTTAGTAAAAATACAATTACTGTTCACATATCCACTTCAATTTTCCAATGATTGTAAGGTTCAGCTTCACAAAACATCAGCAGTGAGTCATATTCTAACATTTTCCATTTGGTTCAAGTCATTCTTCTCCAAAATAACTCCACTTACAATTTTCGGTCTGAAAGAAATTGTAGACCTGGATCTCCTGTTTGCTTTTGCTAGATCTGAATTGTGTTGGACTTTATGGAAGGCTTTTCACTGTAACGTCCAGGGAGTTTTCTCACTGTATTTTATCAAACACCCTCATTAACCAACCACATAGGTAGGTGTTTTGGCATCTGTCACACATAGGTCAAGTCACTTAACCTGCCCACTCTGAATCTGTTTGCAACAATTTTCTTCCTCAATTCTTTCCCTGAATGCCTGATCACCGACAATCCTGTGGACTGGTTTGGCAAGTAAGTGTGAGATTGATATAGGTCACTGCTGTACAGCAAGATGTCCAGCTCCTTAACTGAGGACAATTCTCCAGCAAGGCAAGCTGCCTGGGTCTATGACTGTGCTTATTAACAAAGCAAAGCTAAGCACAGATGCTAAGCGTGCAAGTAAGTTCTAAGTGAATGAGCATTAACCGAGCAAAGAATTGACCTAAGATGTATCCTGGTCCAATTTGTGAGCTGTGTACATCTTCCTGCATGCAATATGTCCTTGCAGCAGCCTTTCAATGCTAGTTGCTCATACATCTGGCACTGCAAGTCTGTACTTCCTGAGTGCCCTGCCAGTGTATCACAGAGAAGCTATGATGGTCTTGAAGGGTTGGCAAATGCCAGGTGCCAATGTTTCTCAGGTGCCCACTCACATTAACAGATTGAGTTTTCTTGATGTCTAGTTTTTTGATGTGTTTGGTAAGATGGGAAGCTACATATTAATGAGGTGAGTTGGGCCTTTAACAAAACACTTAACTATGACTCCCTTAATTGGCAACTTACCACTGTCTAGTGAGAAATGCACCACACTGCCAGTCCTTAGCATAAAAGATGGAATGAGATACTCCTGATGTTGAGTACAGTTGCCCTGGATTTCACATCTAATTCTGCCACAAATCTTGCCATACCCACATTGCTAATACTTCCATAAGATTCTGCGCATTATTTCCAATCTCCACCATCTTCTACAGCCATCTACTGCTACAAATGTTAATAGATTCCGAACAAGTTGGAAAGATTGAAATCAAGACACAGATATCTTTTATCATATAGAGAGAATATATTAATTTCCTCATTCCACACTCAGCATTTAGAACATAGAACATAGAACATTCCAGCACAGTACAGGCCCTTCGGCCCTCGATGTTGTGCCGACCTGTCATACCGATCTCAAGCCCATCTAACCTACACTATTCCATGTACATCCTTATGCTTATTCAATGACGACTTAAATATACCTAAAGTTGGCGAATCTACGACCATTGCAGGCAAAGCGTTCCATTCCCTTACTACTCTCTGAGTAAAGAAACTACCTCTGACATCTGTCCTATATCTTTCACCCCTCAGTATAAAGCTATACCCCCTCGTGCTCGCCGTCACCATCCTAGGAAAAAGGCTCTCCCTATCCACCCTATCTAACCCTCTGATTATTTTATATGTTTCAATTAAGTCACCTCTCAACCTTCTTCTGTCTAATGAAAACAGCCTCAAGTCCCTCAGCCTTTCCTCGTAAGACCTTCCCTCCATACCAGGCAACATCCTAGTAAATCTCCTCTGCACCCTTTCCAAAGCTTCCACATTTTAGCTTTTATTAATAGAGGGATTGAGTTCCGAACCAAGAGGTTATGGTGAAGCTGTACAAAACTCTGGTGCGGCTGCACTTGGAGTATTGTGTACAGTTCTGGTCACCGCATTATAAGAAGGATGTGGAAGCTTTGGAAAGGGTGCAGAGTGTTTTCATTAGACAGAAGAAGGTTGAGAGGTGACTTAATTGAAACACATAAAATAATTAGAGGGTTAGATAGGGTGGATAGGGAGTGCCTTTTTCCTAGGATGGTGACGGCGAGCACGAGGGGGTATAGCTTTATATTGAGGGGTGAAAGATATAGGACAGATGTCAGAGGTAGTTTCTTTACTCAGAGAGTAGTAAGGGAATGGAACGCTTTGCCTGCAACGGTAGTAGATTTGCCAACTTTAGATACATTTAAGTCGTCATTGGATAAGCATATGGATGTACATGGAATAGTGCAGGTTAGATGGGCTTGAGATCGGTATGACAGGTCGGCACAACATCGAGGGCCGAAGGGCCTGTACTGTGCTGTAATGTTCTATGTTCTATGTTCTATCCTTCTTATAATGCGGTGACCAGAATTGTACACAATACTCCAAGTGCGGCCGTACCAGAGTTTTGTACAGCTTCACCGTAACCTCTTGGTTCTGGAACTCGATCCCTCTATTAATAAAAGCTAAAACACTGTATGCTTTCTTAACAGCCCTGTCAACCTGGGTGGGAAATTTCAAGGGTCTGTGTACATGGACACCAAGATCTCTCTGCTCATCTACTCTACTAAGAATCTTACCATTAGCCCAGTACGTTGCCTTCTGGTTACTCCTACCAAAGTGCATCACCTCACACTTGTCTGCATTAAACTCCATTTGCCACCTCTCAGCCCAGCTCTGCAGCTTATCTATGTCTCTCTGCAACCTACAGCATCCTTCATCACTATCCACAACTCCACCGACCTTAGTGTCATCTGCAAATTTACTAACCCATCCTTCTACGCCCTCATCTAGGTCATTTATAAAAATGACAAACAGCAGTGGACCCAACACAAACCCTTGTGGTACACCACTAGTAACTGGTCTGCAGAATGAACATTTCCCATCAACTGCCACACTGTCTTCTTTCAGCAAGCCAATTTCCGATCCAAACTGCTGTATCTCCCACAATTCCATTCCTCCGCATTTTGTACAATAGCCTACTGTGAGGAACCTTATTGAACGCCTTGCTGAAATCCATATACACCACATCAACCGGTTTACTGTCATCTACCTGCTTGGCCACCTTCTCAAAGAACTCACGACCTTCCCTTCACAAAACCGTGCTGACTATCCCTAATCAATTTATTCTTTTCTAGATGATTATAAATCCTATCTCTAATAACCTTTTCCAACACTTTACCAACAACTGAGGTAAGGCTCACTGATCTATAATTACCAGGGTTGTCTCTACTCCCCTTCTTGAACAGGGGAACCACATTTGCTATCCTCCGGTAGTCTGGCACTATTCCTGTAGACAATGACGAGTTAAAGATCAATGCCATAGCCTCGACAATCTCCTCCCTGGCTTCCCAGAGGATCCTACGATAAATCCCATCCGGCCCAGGGGACTTATCTATCTTCACCCTCTGTAGGATTTCTAATACCTCTTCCTTGTGAACTTCAATCCCACCTAGTCTAGTAGCCTATATCTCAGTATTCTCCTCGGCAACATTGTTGTTTTCTAGAGTGAATACTGTTGAAAAATATTCATTTAGTGCTTCCTCTATCTCCTCCAACTCCACACACAACTTCCCACTGCTATCCTTGATTGGTCCTAATCTTACTTTCGTCATTCTTTTATTCCTTAAATACCTATAGAAAGCCTTAGGGTTTACCCTGATACTATCCGCCAACAACTTCTCATGTCTCCTCCTGGGTCTTCTGAGCTCTCTCTTTAGGTCTTTCCTGGCTACCTCATAGCCCTCAAGAGCCCTAACTGAGCCTTCACATCTCATCCTAACATAAGCCTTCTTCTTCCTCTTGACCAGAGATTCCACCTCCTTCGTAAACCACGGCTCCCGCGCTCTACAGCTTCCTCCCTGCCTGACAGGTACATACTTATCTAGGACACACAGGAGCTTTTCTTTGAACAAGCTCCACATTTCTAATGTGCCCATCCCCTGCAGTTTCCTTCTCCATCCTATGCTCCCTAAATTTTGCCTAATCTCATCGTAATTGCCTTTCCCTCAGCTATAACCCTTGCCCAGTGGTATACACCTATCCCTTTCCATCACTAAAGTAAACATAACAGAATTGTGATCGCTATCACTGAAGTGCTGACCTACTTCCAAATCTAACACCTGACCGGGCTCATTCCCCAGTACCAAATCTAATGTGGCTTTGCCCCTTGTTGGCCTATCTACATACTGTGTCAGGAAGCCCTCCTGCACACACTGGACAAAAACTGACCCATCTATAGTACTCAAACTATCACATTCCCAGTCAATATTTGGAAAGTTGAAGTCCCCCATGACAACTACCCTGTCTCTCTCACTCCTATCGAGAATCATCTTTGCTATCCTTTCCTCTACATATCTGGAACTATTCGGAAGCCTATAGAAAACTCCCAACAGGGTGACCTCTCCCTTCCTGTTTCTAACCTCAGCCCATACTACCTCAGTTGACGAGTCCCCAAACATCCTTTCTGCAACTGTAATACTGTCCTTGACCAACAATGCCACGCCTCCCCAGCATTTACCATCTTCTCTGTTCGTACTGAAACATCTAAATCCTGGAACCTGCAACAATCATTCCTATCCCTGCTCTATCCATGTCTCCGAAATGGCCACAACATCGAAGTCCCAGGTACAAACCCATGCTGCAAGTTCACCCACCTTATTCCGGACACTCCTGGCGTTGAAGTAGACACACTTCAAACCAACTTCTTGCTTGCTGGTGCCATCTTGCGTCCCTGAAACTTTATTTCAGACCACCCTACTCTCAACCTTTTCTCTACTCGAACTACAATTTTGGTTGCCATCCCCCTGCTGAATTCCCTATATATTATATTATGCACATGGATATTTTCTAATCAACCTGTGCAGAGATGTTATTACACACACAAGTCAGACTTGAACCCAGGTCTCCTGGTCCAGATACAGGAACACTACCTCTATACCACAAAAGCTCACTTCCCTGTTGATATGCATATTGCAGCCTGGACCTCTCGTAAAGGCACCGATGTTTTTTTCACTATATGGCCAACCAGGAATCTCTCCTGCTTATTACCTGCCAATAGCATGCATTGAAAGGAATTGCAGGATGTTGCTCACCTGCTTGTTTATATTATGAATGTCCCTCCTTTGGCCATCAGATCTAAAGTGAGTATTGTACCTGGAGCTCTTGGCTCAGTGGTAGGAATCTATCCACAATGTCACAACACACCCGTTTCCAATGTATATTTTGTTTTACATCCAGGAGCACTCTTACACACAACTGAACGTTCTTTATTTCACAAAAAATTCCTCATGATATTTTTTTCATCTATTAACCACCACCAGTCTCATATATATATATATCTTTTTGTCTTCCTCATCAACTTGTGCAGAGATGTTATAACACACACAGTGTGCCAGCCTTCCAAGAGGCCATTCACCTTAATGGCTACATTGCTTGGAAGCCAGTGAGAAGAAAGCTACGGAAGCAGAAAGCTGTGGTGTGCCATCACTACTCGTTGTTATAGAAACAAATTTTGGGAGTCCAAATTAAATAAATTTATTGACCGGGGGTGGGGGACATTAACTGAAGAAAGTAGCATATAGTGAAAGCAAAGAGATTTGCTGAAAATAAGCCAATAAGCTGAGCAACAGGCTTTTTCGAGAGGAGGACGGTGGTTTGAGTGACTGTAGGGAAAGCACCAGGGTAAAATGAATGTATTTTTCATTCTCATGCTAACAATGTTATATTTCATTTTTTTTATTGACTGATGTAATATAGCCTGTGTTTTTCTATTCTGCAACAAATTTGATTGTTCTTTTGTTAGAAGTCTCTTGGCAGCCTCCTCTGAATATATTCAGTGGCCTCCACAGTAAACAAATAAAAAAAACCTCATGATCCATCAAGCTGGATTTCATTCAGGGATCTGATTTACTGTATTACCATCAGCTGGGATCCTAAGCAAATGCCAAGCGTATTGTGTTCCTGACCTTGTGAACTTTGACATCAGCAGTGGAGGTCAGAGCAGGTGCATCCCAGATATGCCACTTGGATTTTCAGGTCTATTTTGTTTAAATTATTGTGCACCTGAGAACAGATTCTACTATTTGGGGAAAACTTCAACTTTGACCTCAAAGAGCATATTGGGTTAAAGTGAGTGGCCACAGGCTTTAACCACAAAACTCTACCAAAGAATCTATCAGATATCAATTATTCAAGGCATGTTTAGCATAAATATTTTGAAAAGTGGATGCTGAAATCTGAAACAAAAACAGTAATTTCTGTAGAAAATCAGCAGGACTGGCAACATACATTGAGAGAATGCAGAGTTAATGTTTCAAGTCCAGTTCTGAAGAAGGATCACTGGACTTGCAACATTAACTCTACTTTTTCTCCACAAATGCTGCTAGACCTGCTGAGTTGCACATTTAGTATAAATGCTGTGACCACTGTTAACTGTTTGTTTTCGTCTGTGGTGAATGGGAGTCATCCGTCTCCAATCCAGTTTGAGAAGATTTCAAGAGTTAGCTAAAGTTAAACTAAGATATTTATTTCATTATTACACTATGTACAGGTTAATAAGAACTTCCATGTTTCTGTCTCTGCAAGGCTTCCATGTGAGGGTTGTGCTTTTATCATGTTCTTCCAGATACTAAGACTTTCAAGCCCACGCACAACATCTCTACCTAAGACTTTACCCCGGTTACTATATTGACATCACATGTAATCATCTTTTCACATCTAACTATCTAGTTAGTATGGAGACTTTCTGACTTCCTCCATTGTGTCTTCTTCCAACTTAAAAGAATGGTAGTCTCTCTTGTAGAAACTGGTTCTGACTTGGATGGTCTTCATGAAGACTTGATGTTATAGGTTCCTCTTGGATTTCAAGTCCAGAATCTTGTTCATTTTAATATGCAACTGGTTGTTGGCCCTGATGTATTAGAATAAAATTCCTTCGATTTTAACTTAGTCTACCAGTTGCTGTCTGCATTATGTACGATCTTTGTTTATTCTCATTACTCAGGATGATCATACCATCTCTGTTTTGGTAATGTATCCATATTTTTTGATCTGGCCATAGCTGTGATAAATTCTTAGCATGATATATTTTATGATACTGCAAACTTTTTATTAATTGACATCTATGGGAAAGATCCTGGTTGATCAAGAGGTTCACATAATCAATGCTAAAACACACACTAAGTAATAGAAACATAATGCACAGCATATTCACATTGTTGGTATACTTTATTTTTAGCATGAATCATTTAAATAAATAAACTACTTTGCCATAAATAAAACTTACTGGCAGAGAGCCTTCTCACTTGTATCCACAATTCACTCCGCGGACTTTGCAGAGATTGCAATAATGAATAAACTTCCAGTAATTGAGGTAAATAATTTTTGCTGGTTTATTGAGAGTGCTGGTTCATAAGGTGTCAGTTAAAACAGGGTTTGCTGTATTATCATTCTGAGCATTTTGCTTTGTGTAAGTCATCTCTTAGTCTGATCTTTCAATTGTAACTTTGGAATTAATTCCCTAGGAAGTTTAAAATCACAGAGTCAGACAATGTAATAGAGGTAATTCGGGATATTACTTCAAATCTACACTAATTTCACTTTTCATCAGTTGATCCATAGCCTTGAATGATGCAACATTTCAAGTGCTCATCCAAGTATTTTTAAAAGTCATGGTGTTTCCCACCTCAACTACCCTCCCAGGCAGTGCATTCCTGATACCTACCACCCTCTGGGTGAAAAGAGTTTTCTTCAAATCCTCTCTAAACCTCCTGTCCTTCATCTTATAATCAGTCTGCCTTATTATTGACCCTTCAGCTCGGGACTAGAGCAGCTTACCTGGCAGTGGTTCTTCATGCTGCCTGTTTGCTGTTCTAATTTCTTAAGCTCCTCCTGTACTTTCTATAGTCCACTACAGTATCCTTGATATGGTCCCCTTTGTACATACTTAAAGCATCTCTTTTCCTTCTTATTTGGGTAGTTGTGTTTTGAGCTTCTGCCATCAATAATTCAGAGGATGCTAGTTAACATTGTGATAAAGTTGATTTGTAATAAGTGAGCAACTAAAATCCCTTTAATGATCGATTCTAACACCGGTCCTGTGCAGTACAACAAGTTAATAGTTTCTGTAGTTTTTAACTTCAATTCAGTTGAAAAGTAATTGATGACGATAAGACTAGAAGTAACAGAAACAGGAGCCATTCAGCCTCTCCAGCTTGCTCCATTGTTCAAAGGATCATTAGGCTGATCAATCATTCCTCAAGTCCACTTTCCTGATCTTTGCCTGTAAACCTTGATTCTAATACTGATTGAGAATCTGTCCATCTCAGTCTTGAATATGGACAAGAACTCTGCTCTCACAGCTCTCTGTGGCAAGGAGTTCCAAACATTCACTACTCTCTGAGAGAAAAAAAATCCCCTTCATCTCAGTCGTAAATTGTCAAA
The DNA here is from genome assembly GCF_030684315.1 of Stegostoma tigrinum. NCBI lineage: Eukaryota > Metazoa > Chordata > Chondrichthyes > Orectolobiformes > Stegostomatidae > Stegostoma > Stegostoma tigrinum. The sequence continues at coordinate 36,313,062 of NC_081367.1, read as the reverse complement.
TATGACTTACCACTGAAGCCATTCCTAGCATTTCCCATGGCATGGTTGGAAATTTAGTCAGTGTGAATGGTTTTCTCTGTTCTGATACTTGAGTTGCACACATTGAAAAGAATTTCTTCAATAGTTTTTGAAATTCTGACCAGCATCTCCCCATACTTGGTGAAGTAAATAACCTAAGTGTAGCTTGTCAATGATCTCTTTTTTGAGTGAGGTTGGAATAGTTAATTCCTCACCATAGACTAACATTTCATCAACTTTTCCAAGTTCATAACAGATTTTCATGTCTATTCCAGTAGGCTATTGGTCCTGTCAGCCTCTGTACAATTTTAATAAATTTTGATACAATCCTGGTCTTGCATCTGTCCCTGACAAATTTGTTTTAGTTTATTCTGACTTGCTGGCTATTGCGCAACAGTAGACGATGTGTCCAACTTGATTTCTTCAATAAAATTGTCTTCACATCATGTAAGCTTGTCGACAGTTATTCTAGAGAATGTATCTGCTGTTGTTTACAACTTACATTATGCATAGAGTGTTGCATAAGCAAATCTTATCAATCTCAATCAAAATCTTTGTATTCCAGTAAAAATTGTTCCACTTTGTTGATAGAACTTCATATGAAAAAGAATTACTTGTATGTTTTTTGTTAATGTGGAATCCCTACAATGTGGAAACAGGCCCGTTGGCCCAACAAGTCCACACTGACCGTCAGACATCCCACCCAGACCCATCCTCCTATAACCCAACTAATCTACACATCCCTGAACACCATGGGCAATTTAGCATGGCCAATCAGCCCAGCCTGCACATCTTTGGGCTGTGGGAGGAAACCCATACAGATGCGGGGAGAATGTGCAAACTCCACACAGACAGTCCCCCAAGGGTGGAATCAAACCCAGGTTCCTGGTGCTGTGAGACAGCAGTGCTAACCACAGGGCCACCATGAATGTTGTGCTTTTACATAGCTTCTGAAAATGACCTATTTTTCTGCAATCAAAATATTCTGTTTTAATGCCTGGGCAATGTTTATGCTTGTGAGAAGTTTATGGCACCACAATAGACAATAGGTGCTGGAGTGGGCCATTTGTGTCTTCAAGCCAGCAATGGGAGAGATTAGTGATGTCTTGTAGTTGTCCTTCCAGCTATGTTTTCCTTACTTGATTTGCTTCAAATGTCTTTAACTGTCCCCACCCGTAAACTATGGATGAACCGGGAAATCCACTCCCTACCAAAGTCCAAGTCTGAGGCATTCAAGTTGGACAACCCTAACCTATATAGGAAATCCAGGCACAACCGTTGTAAGGCCATCAGGGATGCCGTGAGGCAATGCAAAACTAAGTTTGAGACCCAGACAAACCACACAGGCAACTGCTGTTTGTAGATAGGCTTACACAACATAGCCGTTACAAAGCGAAGTCAAACAGAATGATGGGCAACAGCAAATCCCTAGCCAATGATCTCAATGCATTCTATGCTCACGTCAAACAGCAGGTCAGTGAAACAATGTCACCTGTCCCAACAACCTTGGAAACACCTGTACCCACAGTCACTGCCACAAAAATCAAATTGGCCTTCTGCAGAGTGAACCCACAGAAAGCGACTGGCCTGGATGGAATCCCCAGCTGTGCACTTGGATCCTGTGTGACCAGTTGGCTGGAGTATTCACAGACATTTTTATCCTCTCTTTACTGTGATGTGATGTCCCTACCTGCTTAAAGCAGACCACCATCATCCTACTGCCAAAGAAAACTCACGCAGCATGCCTCAATGATTATTGCCCAATGGCTCTGACCTCCATAATTATGTAGTACTTTGAGATGTTAGCATGGCTCACATCAACTCCAGCCTGCTAAATTGTCCTCCAATATTTCTTAGACACTCACTTCGGTGTGGCTAAATTCCACCCCAATTCCATTTACAAGTTTGCTGACACACCACCATTGTAGGTTGGATCTCAAACAGGAACCTGAGTGATTAGTGGCATGATATAAAGCCAACAATCTTTCCATCAATGTCAGCAAAATGAAGGAGCTGGTCATTGACTTCAGGAAGCGGAATGCAGAGCATGCTCCTGCCTGCATCAATGGTGCTGAGGTGGATATGGTCGAGATCTTCAACTTCCTGGGAGTGATGATCACTGACAATCTGTCCTGGTCCATCCACATTGACACTATGGTCAAGAAAGCACAGCAATGCCTCTACTTCCTCAGGAAGCTAAGGAAATTCAGCTTGTTCATAAAAAGTCTAACAAACTTTTATAGATGCACCGTAGAGACCATCCTATTCTGGATTTATCATAGCATGATATGGCACTCTTCCCAAGGCTGAAAGAAACTACAGAGAGTTATGAACACAGCCCAGTCCATCACATAAACCAGCCTTCGAGCTATTGACTTCGGCCATACTTGCCACTGCATCAGGAAAGTAAACAACATAATCAAAGACCCCCCTCACCTCAGCTATGCTCTCTTCCATCAGACAGAAGATACAAAAACTTGTACAAACAGATTCAAGAACAGCTTCGTTCCTGCTTTTATCAGACTTTTAAATAGACGTCTTTAATGTTAACCTTGATCTCTCGCTGCACTTTCTCAATGGCTGTAACACTATATTCTGCACTTTGTTCTGTTACCCTGATGCACTTTGTATGGTACAATCTGCCTGTATTGTACACAAACCAACACTTTCCACTATATTTTGGTATATGTGACAACAATAAATCAAACTCAAACACAAATACAAACATTTTTTTCAGGAAATGAATTGATTTTTCGGATATTTTGAGCGAAGGTTTCCCTCTCCTATCATGGATTGATCAGTTTTGCTTTCAAACTTCTGCTTTTCTGATCAAATGAAGTCTTTGTTTTTATGTTATTGACCTGACCAAGACTCATCAGTACTTCCTACAATGTGTGGTCTCTGTTCAGTTCTGGTTTCAAATTTCCATAGGCACATTTCTCAAATAATCTGTAGAGATCATTAATTTTGCTGAAAAAAGACATTTAGTAAAGATTTTTATCTTTCACTTATCAGGGCCTTTCATTAGAATACCAATTCACAGGGAAAGCTAACATTTATATTGCCCAAGAAGAGCGTGCTCATTGGTTTGAAGGTGAACTCTGATTAGTAAAGACATTGCCTGGACAATACACCAAGTGATGATGATTGCCAGTTAACTGCTAAACTTTGTTTAAATTACAAATTGTGCAGGTTGGCCCCGGTTGGTCAGAACATATGCCTGAGGAATGAACCAGTGAATGTCTGTCACCCCTTTTGTTGAGTTAGAACAGTTGCAGTGAGTATGTACATGTTCTTTCTAATGGTAAAGAACAGACCCCTGCGTATTTGTCTATGAAGTTTCCAACATACACTTGTGCACTACACAGAAAGCCTAGCTGACAGTCTTTAATTGGTTGTCAGTGTAATTCTTCCTCACTCAGGAATATCTGGCTAATATTATCCAATTACAGAAGCATATCTAATTATGAAATGATGTTGTGAGTTTTGTCAGTGCAGACTGGTTGGGTACAGTTCAGTACGTTGCTTTATGTGAACAGTGAAAGGGTTATGCTGTATTTGGGACATACAGCGTATGTGCTTTCCATCACGCCACCTCTGAAATTCATATACCAATCAGTCATCTGCATGATAGGCAGAACATCTTTATAGCAAAAGCATTAGCCAATCCCTGGCCTATTTATATTTCAGAGTTGATATGACCCTGTTGGGATCTGTAACACACTGGACACAAGTGACCCTCATCATCCTGTGTGAAGCCCTTCGAATGGCTTGTGTGCATCATGTTTAACAATGTAGTTGAGAAGCAATTGACACATGCATATGTCACTAAAGGCATGAAAAATGTTAGTGAGACAATAACTCAATAATCTGATACCAGCATGCAACCAGTACCACAGTTATTGATCTACAGCTGTCAAAAAGTAATGCAACATTGCAGCAATGTACCTTATGGACTATTTTATAGATGCTGCAAAATGGACGGATTGAATAGAACACTCTCAAGTGAACTCCTGCTGAGATGTTGAACTGCTACCATAAGCAGGTCACTCAACCTGGTCCTTTCACTAATAGTTTATGGCTTTCATTGATTCTGTCTGTCTTTAGTCCTCCTCATTCAAACTTACACTCCGTGTAATCACTAGATACTCTATTTTGTACCTTGTACAAATTTGAAATGATCTGAAAGGGTTAATACTAAGAAGGTCCTTAAGCTGCACTCACTTTGATTATGTCATATGGACTTGGTAGAAAAAAGTTTAGGATATTAAAAGAATAAGACTTATAATTCAGTTTCTCCTTATAGTCTCCATAACAATGTAATATAACCAGTGTAATATTGGTGTAATTGATACTTTGTCGCTAACGTGCAGTAATAATATAGATCATGTTTAAGACAAGAAACTCTTTTCTTAGACTAGTGGGTGGTTATCCTCTACCACACCAGACCAGATCTGTAGATCTCCACACTTAAAAGATGGTGGCAGCAAAACTACCCCATGACAAATGAAAGTGCAAACAGCCTCATACAACATTGTGCTCAGCAGTTGGGAAAGCTCATACAACATAGTGAGCAGTGGCTTGGAGAAAGTAAGGATAGCAGATGCTGGAAGATAGAGTCAATAAATTTAGGGTTGGAAAAGCATGGCCAGTCAGGCAGCATCCAAGGAACAGGAAAGTCAATGTATCAGGCAGAAACCCTTCATCAGGACTGGGGAGGGGGCGAGCCCAGAAATAAATAGAGGGAAGTGGGTAGGGCTGGGAGGAAGGGTAGTTGGAATGGCAATAGGTGGATGCATGTAGGGGGTTATTGTGGTTAGTCAGTGTGAAGGGTGGAGTGGATAAGTGAGCAGGAAGATGCACAGGTTAGGGGAGGAGAGATATTGAAGCACGTGAAGTCAATATTCAGGCCATTGGGCTGTAAGCTCCCAAGGCAAAACATGAGATATCGTTCCTCCGGTTTACGTTCGGCCTCACTCTGACAGCGGAGGAGGCTAAGGATGGACACGTCACCAGGGGAGTGGGAGGGGTAGTTAAAGTGGATGGCAACTGCAAGGTTGGATTGGTTGGTGCGTGCAGAGCACAGATGCTCTGCAAACTGGTCCCCTATATAGAGGAAACCACATCGGAGCAACAGATATAGTAGTTGAGGTCAGTTAAGGTGCAGGTTTGCCAGATTTCTGCCAGATTTGGAAGGACTGTCTGGGGCCTTGGGCAGAGGTGAGAGGTGAGGTGTGGGGGCAGATGTAGCATCACCTGAGGTTGTAGGGAAAGGTGCCGGGTGTGGTGGAGGGATGGGTGGGGACTGTGGAGCTGACAAGGGAGTCATGGAGTGGATGGTCCTGTGGAAAGGGGACAAGGGTGGGGAAGGAAATATCTTTTTGGTGATGGGGACTGATTGTAGGTAGTGGAAATGTCAGAGGTTGATGCTTTGTATTCGGAGGTTAGTGGGGTGGTAGGTGAGGACCAAGGAGACTGTATCCTTCGTGCTGTTGGGGAGAGGGCGTTTGAGGGCAGAAGAGCGGGAAATGGGGGAGATGTGATTGAAGGCATCTTAATGACAGAGGAGCAGAAACTACGGTCCCTAAAGTAGGAGGAAATCTGGGAAGTCCTAGAGTAGAACACCTCATCCTAAGGCAAATGCGTGGCGGTAGAGGAATTGTGAGTGCGGGATAAGATTTTTGAAGGAAGGTGGGTGAGAGGAGGTGAAGTCGAGGTAATTGTGGGAGTTGGTGGGTTTGAAAAGGATGCCGTGCGATATCAATTGCCAGAAATGGAGACGGAGATGTCCAGGAAGGGGAGGGAGGTGTCAGAAATGGTCCAGGTGAATTTGAGGATGGGGTGGAAGGTGTTGGTGAAGTTGATGATGGTGAGCAGTGGTGTTGAGTCAGCTGGCACATACCACATACAGGCACAGCTCGGCAGTGGTGGAAGCAGAACCTTTCTACACATACAGCATTTGGAATCCTTCTCATGCAGTCAGCAGCAGAAAGAGCTGAAGCCCTTATGGTGAGATTCAAAGGGTAAAATCTAACAGTCATCGATAAAGTGAAAGCATTTCAGAATTGGTGAGAAATGTCCTGCAGGAAGAGAGTTAACAACTCCCTGAATCTGGAGTATTAGTCACTCTGAAACAGATTGCATCAACAGACAATGTTCTGTAGAAGCAATTCAGAGTGAGGGCTCAACTGGGCAGCAAATTGACATTAGAGACCCTGTGAATATAGCCAAGACCCCTGTTGGAAAAAGGAAAAATTTAAAAATTTTTGCAGAATCACAGGCTGGGCAAGCTGCAAGTGAAGCAGCTCAAGCTCAGTTCAAGAAATGCTGCCATAGCAAGTGAGGACTATGAGGTACAGCTACAGTAAGGGAAATCAATTCAAACCAGGGTCATGACTTAGGCATGTTGCAAAACAGCATTAAAATAATAAAGTGGCATATCCAAAGCCTGAGCAGGCTATTTCTGACAGAAGCAGGAAGTTAGGAAATTTTATCAAGGCTGCTGAAAAGATGGGAGATCAAAGTAAAGTCAAGAGAAAGCTGAGAGGCATTTATTGAAACCGCAGACTCTGGGAATTTTCAGGAAAACTGTGCAAGAAATTGCTGCTTGAACTTTAGTCAGTGAGACCCAGCCAGAGGAAAATATTTCAGTTATCAGATAGGTCAGGGACACTTCAGGCACGTCCACGGCAGAACGATTGCAATATTATATACCTGAATAGCTTGCACCTGACAATAGATACAATATACAGATAGACCTTTCAGGGGCGTGTGTACCAAATGGGACATAGACCATGTGACAGCATCAGCACCTTATCCCAGAACCAAGAGTCTTGCCAACTGAGTGGTTTACACTGACAAACCAAAGTGCATGGTGACAAAGCATGATTTTTGCACTGCAGTGTTGCACCTAAGAGAATCACCTTTGGATATGACCCAACTATCACCAGGAGACATCATCTTTGGAAATTAATACAACTTTTCCAAGCCATCACCTGTCATCTCCTTGGAGATAAAGGACAAACTTCTTGAAAAACAAGGGAGAATGAAGGTGGTGCATGATTGACATGCAAATACAGAACTGCCCAAACCGTTGGGATAGTAGCTCAGAGTCAGACATCCTACACAGGGAATATGGCTACCTGCAGAGATATCCATGCAGCATAATGAGCCTAAATCCTCTGAAATCACATCACCTTATGAAGCAACATTGAGGAGAAACAGAAGCTAACTCAGAAAACTGCACAATATCTAATGTTCACAAAGCATGGGCTAATTAAAATGTGAAAGACTACTAGGCCAACAAGCATGCTAAAAATCTGCAAGAATTCGACATGCGAGTCAAAAATGGCTCAGTGCAATGTGTCAGTTTCCAGAAGGGTACACCATGACAAGGTCCAGAAGGATTGCCAAACACATATGCATGACATAAACACAAAAACGTTTAAGTTCTTGGTTCTCTGTAACTATTTTGCAACTATCCTATATATAGTTTATTCATATTGTTGCACTTATTACATATAATAGTATATACAGTATAAACATCACAGAAACAAGACTGGAATGTTTGCCATTTTTAAGAGCTCAACTGCTTTAAAAGCTGGATATACAAATCATCCGAGTGGCAAGATTAAACCATATAGCTAACTGCCATTGGCAGCCCAGTAGAAGCATACTAGAAGGAGGATGAATACATAGTTATCTGCAAGTTGAAGTTGCATTTTGAGCTGTTAAATAAAGCGTTATGAGATTTGCAAGTAAACTGAATCCACACCACCTGATCTGTTAATTACTAATAAGAAATACAAGAAGTGACACAATATTGTCAGATAGAGAATCATAGTTGAAAGCACATTGTTGACAGTCAACAACGATGCAACTACATGGTCCAGGTGGTACTGTCTAGTACTTAAGATTAAAGGTATGCAATAAGTAATTCTCCAACACAAGGTAACAGACAACTAAAGAATACTTCAAAGCCAAGAACTCTTAATCTTGGCTATGAAGGCATTTGTTACCGTCAATGTTTTTAAATTTGTGGAAGGAGTCAAATTAGTTGAAGTCAAGAAATATCTGGCCCAGGAAAAGAGAGTTATGGAACAACCCAGCCAATGAAAAAAATGAGAGACAGTTTCATAGGACTCTTTAAACTTGGGGCACAACTCAAATAGAAGTCAAAATCCAGTGAGATTAACTTTTTGGTGTAAGATGTTTGTTTCATGCTGTCAGCAAGGGGCAGTGGTCCAAAGCCATAATCAGCTTCATCAAATTTGACCAGGGCAGAAGAGAAACAGGAAGGATCTCACCTTTCATTTCAGTTATGACCAAGGTTGGTCAGACCAAAGAATCCAGTGGGTTGGTCATGAAAACACATCTTGAATGTTAAAAGAATACTGTTGTATGATGGAACACCAGTTCTTCCAGATTCACATCAGGGATATGGCCTGGAAAAATTCAACTAAGCATATTTGGGGATGACTAGAGGCCGAGTCAAAGCCTGGTAAGCAGTGAAATGGCCTGGGATCTCCAAAGATCTGAAAATCTCACAGCTCATTGTGAAACATACAACTTTACTGGATTGGCAGAAATGTATTTCATTTCCAGCAATACTGAAGAGAGTTTAGGCTGCAGAGATCAACAAGGTTCGTGAGCAAATACCAACAACCACAAAGCCACTGACCAATGTGCCCTACTTGAGATCATGCATAAATCTTCAATTGATGGCTTGGTGAACAAACAGTTTTGACAGGTCTAAGTCTTATGTCAGATGCTGAAGTGATTTGGAAGACACGCGTTCAAACATAGAATTTCATTTCCTAATTTTCCCAAGAAGAATCTTTGGTAACCATGACAGAGATCTTACAAAGCAGAAAGCAATCCTTAAATAGCAGAACCAAGGGTGTAAACATAGTACTTTTCTCAATACTGCAATCACTGAAACTAAATGAAAGCATTTAAGCTAATGAACTAGTTAAAGAATCCAGACACATTACAGTCTGTGCACGTTACGTTCAAATTTGTTTTTACAGTTGAACAACTGCAACTCTTTGGTGGAATAACACAAAAATCCATGAGTACGAGATCTATTAAGGCAGTATAAATAGAGAGTGCAATGCCACAGACGAGAGAGAAAACGAGAGGCAGAGGTCCCATATGGATAAGAGCTTTTTATTAACCAGACTCTAGACTGGAAGGACTCATTTAAGGCTTGTGAGGCATCAGGTACAGCAAAGATTTATTTTTGAAGCTCAGGAAAAGCCTGGAAACTGATCAGTGCAGTTGGGACTCAGAAGAGGCCATTGGGAGCTGAGAGGCAGTTGAGGATATTGTGCATCTGGTTGCTGGCAAAAGTGACCCTTCTAAGAAGCGGTATTCAGTTCAGAGTGGCTAAAGAACTGTGTGTGTGCTTGGCATTCGGTGCTGGAGTGCAACCTTGTGCCTCGAGGGAGCACAGTCTCAGAATAAAAGTTTGAGCCACTGGGAGGAAGGTTCAAGGTCTGAGTGGCTTTTATGGGAAATTAGAGACTGGTTCTTCATTCATTAAGCATTGAAATCCCTCAGGAGGAAGACAGAACATTAACAAGGTTCACTATGAGTCCTGAGTCCTGATCTCTGGACGGATTGTTGACAAATGTGTGGCATCTATCTTGGTTTTATCTGCCATTCCATGAGTAGTGTGGTGTGTTCATCAACACTTTGCCTTCTATTATACATTTAACTTTTTGTTACTTTTACATGTTAAGGTACAAGATTAATATTTGTTTACTTTTCTGATTTTGTCTCATAAATTTTATTTGGGTTGTTTAAAATGTTGGATCTTATGAAATTATTCTCTTAGTGAGTACCCAAATTACAAAACTTCATTCTCAAAAGTATTACAGGTCCTTAACGCATCCTTACATAAATTAAATAGTTTTATCCAGCATTGTTATGCACTAGAAAACACGCTGGTGATTGGAACATAATTGGTGCAGTTAAAGCTTACATGCAAATTGATTTTGTGCCTTGACTTTGATAGTTCTGTGACTTTTAAAAATCAAACTTTTTTTTATTGAGGCTTCACTGAATAATCCCAATTGAACAGCCAAGAATCCATTCATCTCACTGCTTATAGAGCAACTCTTTGCAATGCTCTTCTGTTTTGACATGAGACCCACAAACAGGGTGTACATTTATGTGGTGTCAATGTAACATCTCCTATTTATCTTTTGGCCCTTAGATGTTGGAAATAATCACATTTTAGGCTTGGAAACCTGAAAGATCGTTGTCTTTAATTCTAATGTGCCATGGCAAGGACATTTTCAGGCCAATATCATGTTATACAATGCTGCAGGACAAATTTTGCCCACTGGAACATTTACACAAAGATTAGCTCCTGTCTAATTAGCTTCTAACTCTTTACAGACAATAAAGCAATATATAATAGTCAAGGATTCCTACAGAACAGCCCGGACCCAATAGAAAGGTCAAGCATCTTTCAGGTATCCTTTGCTGCAGACATACAATCAACATTATCAAACTTACTGTTTTCTCAAACTTATTGCAGTATCTTTCTTTCATTTTTGACTCCAAGTATGGTGTCAGGCATGTTAGAGATTGTCACTTCTGATGAGGCCTGGGGTGAGTTCTCTCACGTGTTTACATATTTTTTGGCTAATTACATTTACATGTGACTTGCTGTGCAAGTTGAATGGTAAATCTTATGCAGCGGGAGGCCACTAGCTTTTGTGCTTCTAAGATGCTGCTTGGCCTGCTGCGTTCATCCAGCTCCACACTTTGTTATCTCGGACTCTCCAGCATCTGCAGTTCCCACTAAGTCTGGACCCTGTTTGTTTTCAGCAGCTTTATGTGCTGCTTAATAACAGCTTTTGTGGAGGCATATGCCTCTTATTGCTATCAGATTGAAGATTCCTGAAAGATGTCATTGACTAAGTATTCACAAAATATCCCTCCAGTCCCAACAGCCAGACCCTTACACAATAGGACTCTGATTGTGGGAATGATGACAGCTCCTTTGAGGTCATGTGCACATCTGGAGTACTTGCCTGCTGTGCTCATGGAGGTATGTAAATTAAGGGATTGAAATCCTTTCCTAAATTGCAGCCAGGACTCTCTGATGACAATGAGAGTGCAATTGATTGTACCTTGTAGCTGGAGGAAAGTGCTATGGCAGCAAAGTTGGCAATGCTCGCTGCCTGACTGCTAATGTCCAAAGATTGTACATAATATCATGCACTTGCAGGTAAAGGGTTGGCTGGAAAATGGGAAGCATTCAAAAATGAGATAACAAGAGTGCAAAGACAGGATGTTCCTGTTAGTATGAAGGGCAAGGCTGGTAGGTTAGGGAATGCTGAATGACCACAGAAACTGAGGGGCACAGCAGGCCAGGCAGCATCCAGAAGCAGCAAAATTGATGCTTCAGGCTGGGGCCCTTCTTCAGAAATGGGGGAGTGGGAAGGGAGCTCCAAAATAAATAGAGAGGGGAGGGGTGGGCCTGAGGAAGCTAGGTGGGAAAATGATAGGTAAGTGTAGTTAGGCCCTGTAGGGAATTGGTCAGTGAGGTGGGAGGAGCAGATAGGTGGGACAGAAGATGGACAGATTGTGACAGGTTGTGTCACGTCAAGAAGGCAGGGATGAGAGGGAGGTTTGGTCATGGAATGAGGCCAGTGTGGGGAGATTTTGAAACTAATAAACTCCACATTGAGACCATTGGATTTTAGACCCCCAAGGTGGAATATGAGGTGCTGCTCCTCCAGTTTCTGGATTGCATCATTATGACACTGGAGGAGGCCCAGAATGGACATGTCTTCCAGGAGTGGGAGGGGGAGTTGAAATGGTTCGTGACTGGAAGGTGTTGTCATTTGTCACATACAGAGCACAGATGCTCTACAAAGCAATCTCCGAGTCTCTGCTTGCTCTCACCAATGTAGAAGAGGCCACATCAGGGGCAGAGGGTGCAATAAACCGCATTGGTGGATGTGCAGGTGAACATCTGTTTGATGTGGAAGGTTTTTTGGTTCCTTGGATGGGGGTGAGGGGGGAGGTGTAGGGGAAGGTGTAGCATTTTCTGCAGTTGCAGGGCAAGGTGCCGGGGGTGGTGGGGCTAGTGGGGAATGTGGAGTGGACGAGGGTGTCGCATTGAGAGCAGTCCCTACAGAAGGCAGATAAGGGTGAGGAGGGAAATTTCTTTGTTGTGGGGTCAGACTGCAGGTGGCAGAAGTGGCAGAGAATGATATGTTGAATCCAGAGTCTAGTGGGGTGATACTTGAGGACAAGGGGGATTCTGTCTTTGTTTTTGTTGCAGGGAGTGGATGTGAGGGCAGAGGTGCAGGAAATGCAAGAGATGCAGTCAAGAGCATTTTCAACCAGTGAAAGGAGGAAGTTGCAGTCCTTGAAATAGGAGAACATCTGGGATGTTTGGGAGTGGAACGACCCATCCTTGGAGCAGACACAGCAGAGGCAGAGGAATTGGGAAAAGGGGATCACATTCTTGCGAGAAGGTGGGTGAGCTCCCTTCCCCCTCCCCCATTTCTGAAGAAGGGTCCCGACCTGAAACATCACCTTTCTTGTTCCTCTGACGCTACCTGGCCTGCTGTACTCCTTCAGTTCCACACTGTGCTATCTCTGACTCCAGAATTGGCAGTTCTTACTATCTCTAGAGAAACTGAGGTTTTGGTCAAGGAAAACAAGGAAACATGTACCAGGTATAGACAGAGATATCCAGTAAATCCCTAAAAGAGTATAAAGGCAGTAGGAGTACACTTAAAAGGGAAATCAGGAAGGCAAAAAGAGGACATGAAATAGCTTTGGCATATAGGGATAAGGAAAATCCAAAGGGATTCTACAAATATATTGAGGGCAAAAGAATAACTCGTGAGAGAACAGGACCTAAGAACAGCAAAGCCACCTACATGTGGAACCACAGGAGACTGTGGAGATACTAAATGACTATTTTGCATCAGTGTTTACGTGGAGAAAGATATAGCAGACAGAGAAAGATGCAAAATAAATAGCGTCATCTTGAAAAATGTCCATATTACAGAGGAGGAAGTGCTGAATGTCTTAAAACAGATAAAGGCAGATAAATCCCCAAGACCTGATCAGGTGTACCCTAGAACTCTGTGGGAAGCGAGGGAAAAGATTGCTGGGCCCCCTACTGAGACATTTATGCGATTGATAGCCACAGGTGAGGTGTTGGAAGACTAGTATTTAAGAAACTTGATAAGGAAAAACCAAGGAGCTATAGACAGGTGAGTCTGACATTGGTGGTGGGCATTACTTGGAGGCAATCCTGAGGAACAGGATTTACATGTATTTGGAAAGGCAAGGACGATTAGATTAGATTTCCTACAGTGTGGAAACAGGCTCTTCGGCCCAAAAAGTCCACACCGCCCCTTGAAGCATCCCACCCAGACGCATCCTCCTTTAACCTACACACGCCTGAACGCTATGGGCAATTTAGCATGGCCAATCCACCTAACCTGCATGTCTTTGGACTGTGGGAGGAAACCGGAGCACCCAGAGGAAACCCACACAGACATGGGGAGAATGTGCAAACTCAACACAGACAGTTGCCTGAACGGGAATTGAGCCCGGGTCCCTGGCGTTGTGAGGCTGCAGTGCTAACCACTGAGCCACCATGCCACCCACTGATTAGGGATTGTCAATGTGGCTTTGTGTGTCAGAGATTGTGTCTCACTGACTTGATTAAGATTTTTTGAAGAAGTAACGAAGCGGGTTGATGAGGGGAGAGTGGTGGATGTGATCTGTATGGACTTCAGTAAGGCATTTGACAAGGTTCCTCGTGGTAGACTGGTTAGCAAGGTTAGATCACATGGAATACAGGGAGAACTAGCCATTAGGGTTCAAAGGTGGAAGACAGAGGGTGGTGGTGGAGGGTTGCTTTTCAGACTGGAGGCCTGTAACTAGCGGTGTGCCACAAGGATCAGTGCTGGGTCCACTGCTTTGTGGCATGTATATAAATGATTTGGATGTGAACAAAGGAAGCGTGGTTACTAAGCTTGCAGATGACATTAAAATTGGAGATACAGTGGACAGTAAAAAAAGATTACCTCACAGTACAACAGGATCTTGATCAGATGGGCCAATGGAGAAAGGAGCGGCAGATGGAGTTTAATTTAGATAAATGTGGGGTGCTGCATTTTGGAAAGGCAAATCAGGGCAGGGCTTGTACACTTAATGTTAGGCTCCTGTGGAGTGTAGTTGTACAAAGAAACATTGGAGTGAAGGTTCATAGTTCCTTGAAAGTGGCATCACAGGTACATAGGATAACGAAGAAGGCATGATTGCTTTCAATGACCAGTGCACTGAGTATAGGAACTGGGAGGTCATGCTGCAGCTGTACAGGACATTGGTTCGGCCACTTTTGGAGAATTGCATGCAATTCTACTAGCCCTTCTTTAGGAAAGATGTTGTGAAATTTGAAAGAGTTCAGAAAAGATTTATGAGGATGTTGCCAGGATTAGAGAGTTTGAGCTAAAAAGAGAGGCTTAATAGGCTGGGGCTATTTTTCCTGGAGAGTCAGAGGCTGAGGTGTAATATTATAGAGGTTTATAAAATCATGAGTTGCATGGATAGAATAAGTAGGCAAGGTCTATTCCCAGGGTAGGGGAGTCCAAAACTACAGGGCATAGGTTTAAAGTGAGATGGGAGCGATCTAAAAGTGGTTTAAGGGGCAACGTTTTCACACACAACGTTTGCATACATCAAATAAACTGCCAGGGGAAGTGGTGGAGGCTGGTACGCTTACAACGTTTAAAAAGTATCTGGATTGGTTTAAGAATAGGAAGGGTATAGAGAAATATGAGCCAATTGCTGGCAAATGAGACTAGATTTATACAAGATATCTGGTAGGTATAGATGAGTTGCACCAAAGAGTCTGTTTCCGTGCTGTGAGTCTCTAAGACTATATAACAGAGTATCAGTCACCTCCCTGGTATATTTTTAAAAAGCCGACTGTGAAATTACCTCCATGGCTCTCTGAAATGACCCACTTAAATAAAGGCTGAGGGCTGTTGTTAACCTCAGGGCTTTGGCATGGCATTGCCACCCAGTCCTTGTGACCACAGGTACTCTGCTAGCCACTGGCAGATGCAGGAGACAATGTCCCGGGGAACCCTGAGTGAGCTACATCTGACAGGGAGACAAAGTTGTCCGTAGATATGCTTTCTGACCAATAATTGCCTTTAATGTAATCTTTATTTCCCTCAGTGTTACACCTCTTCTGCCTGGACTACAGCCTATGACTACTACTGCTGCTCCTGCATCTCCAATGGCGGTTCCTCTTCAGGTGTGAATGTTTTCCTTCCTTTCTCCTGTGCTGCATCCATTCTGTATGCAGCACAGATGACATATAGGCTATTAGTGCAGAGACCCAGGTAATGTTCAGCGTACCTACACTTGAAGCCCAAATTAGTAGATGGTGGATTTTGAATTCAGTAAGAATTCTGGAGTTAAGAGTTCAATATAACTTCTGCTGATTATTGGAAAAAAGAACATCTTGTTCAGTAATAACATGGTGTGAAGCTGGATGAACACAGCAGGCCAAGCAGCATCAGAGGAGCAAGAAAGTTTGACGTTTTAGGTGGGGACCCTTCTTCAGAAATGCGGGAGGGGCTTGGCCTGCTGTGTTCATCCAGCTTCACACCTTGTTATCTCAGATTCTCCAGCATCGGCAGTTCCTACTATCTTATTCAGTAATGTCATTTAGGGAAAGAAACTGCTATCCTTGTCTGTTATGGAACACATGTGAATCCAGACCCACAGCAAAATGAGTGACTCAAAAATGCCCCCTGAGCAATTACGGATGGCCAATAAATCCAGTGGCTCCACATCCAATGAATAAGTTAGAAAAACACAATCAGGCCACAATGTCCTGTGGCTCAATGATTTCATGTGATTTGATTGGAAGGTAATGCCATATGTTCTGGAGCTATGCTGGTGATTTGGGAATTGAACCCAGTCAATTATGACCTTCCATCCTCTGGGCTCCCCCTTCAATGGGGTGGCCCTTCAGTCAGCCAGAAAATCTAAGCTTTAACTTCTGCCCACCCAAGAGAATTCTCCTCGCACTTTGAATGTGGCTTCGTCAAAAAGAAAAGATATTACAGAGAGGTTATTCAAGATGGTGAGATCTACTACCTAGGTTAAAGCAAATACACTTGATTCTCCCATCATACAACTGTCTACAGTGTGAAAAGAGGCCATTCGGCCCATTGAATCTGCACTGACCCTCCAAAGAGCATCCCAAACAGGCCCACAGCTCTACCCTATACCTGTAATCCTGCATTCCCCATGGCCAATCTGCCTAAACTGCACATTTTTGAATTGTGGAAGGAAACCAGAGCACTGGGACGAAAACCGTGCAGACATAAGGGGAACATGCAAACTCCTTACAGACAATTGCCAAAGCTGAAATTGAACCCAGGTCCCTGGTGCTGTGAGGGTGCTAACCACTGAACCACTGTGCCTCCCTTTGCACACATCAAATTACCCTTAATCCTTACTTTCTGAACACCTTATAATCCCTGTTGCCCCTGTGACCTTGGAACCTCCCCCCTTTTCCATTCATTCTATTCATGTGTTTATTCATTTTCCATTTTGTTCCTTGCCATTGAACAACCCAGATCTCAATGTCCCTGACGCTCTTCCTTCCCGTCATTGAGGCTACTTGCATTATTACATACCACGACCGCCCCATGAGACAGTATGGTCTCAAACCTGGCCTACCTTACCAGATTCCAATTACCCGGACACACATTACACGTGCTACCCAATACCACTGGACACATCCCAGGACATGAGCTTCCCTTATCAAGGACTATGCCCTGGACAGCAGTCTCCCTGTTGTTAAACACAGAAAGTCAAATGTTGGTTAAACAGAGTCCAGGAATACCACAGGTTCCTGCACCACTTGTTTCCTACATGCGCCAAACAAGTTCTCACCCAATTGCCCTTAAGTAACAGACTATCACCTCATCCATAGTTCCACTTCATCTCAGGCTTCCTGCCAGATGCTCATAGATAACACTTGTGACTCGCCCTTTTCAGCTTTGGCCTCAAATGCCCCAAACTGCTGCAAGGACCACTCTTCCAGTCATGGACAAACAATGTCCCAATCTTGACCCACAACATGTCTCCCTCCCCTCAGCCATTTATGCTTTCACCTGGCTACAGCCAAAAACAGCTTTCTCCGCTTCAATGCTTTGAATGTGCTTGGAGAGCTAACATAATATAAACAGTATTTTAAGGTCGTCATTATTATAATGACAAAAGGTGCTTACTATGATGTCCAGAAAGTGGTGAAGGTCATCAAGTCAAAAGACCTGTTACTTGTGTGATCAGGTATCCAAACAATAGCTTTTTTGATTGGGTACAAGTTAATTGAAAAGGCTGAATTAGATCCTGCAAGCTGTGTTTTTAATAAGTAGTAAGAACTGCAGATGCTGGAGAATCTGATATAACAAAATTGTGGAGCTGGATGAACACAGCAGGCCAAGCAGCATCAGAGGAGCAGGAAGGCTGACCTTTTGAGCCTAGACACTTCTTCATAATTTTTTTTTCTGAAGAAGAGTCTAGGCCTGAAACATCAGCCTTCCTGCTCCTCTGACGCTGTTTGGCCTGCTATGTTCATCCAGCTCTACACCTTGTTATCTGTGTATTTAATAGCCTGGATTTTCCTATGGCTGGATAGCCATTCCTAAATTGTAGATGGACGGTTGATCTTGAGGGTCCTGTGGAATCCCCATCACAGCAAACTCCAAATAAACTGCCCAAATAATTGAAGGTACTGCTGGGAAATTCCCCTACATTGGAACCCCCGCTAAAAATATCCATTTAAGTCAGAGAATTCAAAGGCTTCTGCTGGTGTTAAGTGATCTAGTTGGCCCCTTGGTCCATTGGACAAAGTTGAGGTGTTGTTTTTTTACATCAAACCAGAGTTATTAGCACCACTGACACTCATGGCAATTAGTTTGGAAAGGCCCAATAAAGGCCCGCACTCCTGTAGCAAAAAAGGGTTTTGCTGTCCCTTTATTTGGAGGATTGTGGTAGCTGAATTTTAATTAGCCAAATCAACTCAAGAGATCGTGATGATCATTTTGGTGTTTCACACTCCACATTAGAAAGCTGTAGTAATACTCCACAAAAGAAACATGTCCCGTTCTCTCCCCCCACCACCCACCACACATGAACACACACACACACACACACACACACACACACACACACACACACACACACACCCCTAAACCATTTACATTACTGAGGAAAAGTTAGACAATTCAAACCCTGGTCTAACTCTATTGTAACTATTCAACTGAGCTTTCACTTCCCAGATTCACCCCAAAAGACTTCCTTACACACCCCAGGCCCTACCTGATATCCCCTCTGACCCTGGGACACATCATCCCTGGCACTAGACCCAACACCTCCTCTATGACCAAGACCAGACACCCCCTTTCTCGTTCCAGACCTGCCCTGTCCCATTATCCTATTCCATACACAACACCCCTGCCTCACTGCCAGACCCAACCTGCAAAATCCCTCTCCACCTTCTGGACATGATACACCTTTGCCGTCTTTGGGTCTGAGCTCCTTTCCCCCATTCCCCTCTCTCTTGGTAGGCAACACCATCCCCTAACCTCTTGAGACCCAACATAAATAACACTCCCCACCTCCCAGACCCAATATTTCCCACCCATCCCAACCTAGTTTAAACATTTCATCACTTACCAGGCTACCTTACACCCTGCCCCCTGGTATTTTAACCTCACACTAATATACTTAATTTTGATAGCGGATGTGAAGTGAATGTCTACGGTCCTGGAGCTTTCCATTTGAGAGTATGCCAACTGACTGCTGTGTAAGGGTGATAATGGGAACTGCAGATGCTGGAGAATCCAAGATAGTGAAGTGTGAAGCTGGATGAACACAGCAGGCCAAACAGCATCTCAGGAGCACAAAAGCTGACGTTTCGGGCCTAGACCCTTCATCAGAGAGGGGGATGGGATGAGGGTTCTGGAATAAATAAGGAGAGAGGGGGAGGCGGACCGAAGATGGAGAGAAAAGAAGATAGGGGGAGAGGAGAGTTTAGGTGGGGAGGGGATAGGTCAGTCCAGGGAAGACGGACAGGTCAAGGAGGTGGGAAGAGGTTAGTAGGTAGGAGATGGAGGTACGGCTTGGGGTGGGAGGATGGGATGGGTGAGAGGACGAACAGGTTAGGGAGGCAGAGACAGGCTGGACTGGTTTTGGGATGCAGTGGGTGGAGGGGAAGAGCTGGGCTGGTTGTGTGGTGCAGTGGGGGGAGGGGATGAACCGGGCTGGTTTTGGGATGTGGTGGGGGAAGGGGAGATTTTGAAGCTGGTGAAGCTCACATTGATAACATTGGGCTGCAGGGTTCCCAAGCGGAATATGAGTTGCTGTTCCTGCAACCTTCGGGTGGCATCATTGTGGCACTGCAGGAGGCCCATGATGGACATGTCATCTAAAGAATGGGAGGGGGAGTGGAAATGGTTTGTGACTGGGAGGTGCAGTTGTTTGTTGCGAACCGAGCTGAGGTGTTCTGCAAAGCGGTCCCCGAGCCTCCGCTTGGTTTCCCCAATGGAGAGGATGCCACAACGGGTACAGTGGATGCAGTATACCACATTGGCAGATGTGCAGGTGAACCTCTGCTTAATATGGAAAGTCATCTTGGGGCCTGGGATGGGGGTGAGGGAGGAGGTGTGGGGACAGGTGTAGCATTTCCTGCGGTTGCAGGGGAAGGTGCCAGGTGTGGTGGGGTTGGAGGGCAGTGTGGAGCGAACAAGGGAGTCACGGAGAGAGTGATCTCTCCGGAAAGCAGACAAGGGTGGGGATGGAAAAATGTCTTGGGTGGTGGGGTTGGATTGTAGATGGCGGAAGTGTCAGAGGATGATGCGTTGTATCCGGAGGTTGGTGGGGTGGTGTGTGAGAATGAGGAGGATCCTCTTTGGGCGGTTGTGGCGGGGGTGGGGTGTGAGGGATGTGTTGCGGGAAATGCGGGAGACACGGTCAAGGCGTTCTCGACCACTGTGGGGGGAAATTTGTGGTCCTTGAAGAACTTGGACATCTGGGATGTGCGGGAGTGGAATGCCTCATCGTGGGAGCAGAAGCGGCGGAGGCGGAGGAATTGGGAATAGGGGATGGAATTTTTGCAGGAGGGTGGGTGGGAGGAGGTGTATTGTAGGTAGCTGTGGGAGTCGGTGGGCTTGAAATGGACATCAGTTACAAGCTGGTTGGTGTGATATGCCTTCAACAGACAGCTCTGCACCGCAAGGGATCTTCAGAGTTGAAAGGATGCTCTTATTTCTGAAGGAGTCCTGATCAGAATCTTTCGTTAGAAATGAGGAGGAGCTCTTTTGTTGCGTAAAAATAGGATAAAATAGAATAGTAATTTGTCACTTGTAATAGTTACAAAAAAAATACAACAAAAAGTGTTTCTTTGGTGTAAAAAAGAAGTAATTTATTGTCTCTTGTACTTTTCACAAAAATATGCAGTAAAAGTGTTTAACTCACCATATATTAATCACAGAAGTCATAGTTAAGAAAAAAATTTAAAAATTAAGACAAACGTCCATCTTTGGGGGCAGCACGGTGGTTTAGTGGGTAGCACTGCTGCCTCTCAGTGCCAGATACCCAGATTTGATTCAACTGTCAGGCAAGTTTCTGTGTGGAGTTTTCACATTCTCCGCATGTCTGCATGGGTTCCCATCCAGTGCTCCGGCTTCCTCCCAAATTCTAAAGATGTGCAGGTTAGGGTGGATTGGCCATGCTAAATTGCCCACAGAGCCAGAGTGCAGGCTAGGTGGATTGGCCATGGGAAATGCAGAATTACAGGGATAGGGCAAAGGGGTGTGGGTCGAGGTGGGATCTTCTTCAGAGGGTCAGTGTGGGTTGACGAGCTGAATGGCTGACTTTCGCACTGTAGGGACTCTGTTTAATCCACAGCTCCCAGGTTCTGGAAAAGATAATACTGCTGCAGAAAGCTGATGGAAGCTGCCGCCAAAGAAGACCACCATGTCGGGCTGCAGAAATCTGTGAAAGAATACCGCTCCACAGAAATTCCAGCCCACTGAAACACCAATTCATGCAGATAAGCTTCCCAACACCTGCAGACAGGAAGGTGGATCCTTCTATTGAGGTTAGAGAACTTAATCATAAAACTTCATCTGGCCAGCAAGAATATAACTTTCTTCACTCATGCGCATTTAAATTCGCAGAGTTGCCATTCTGTTCACCTTCCCTGGAGCCAATAGGCTCAATCACTTGTATCAGACTGGTGTTGCAAGTAAACAAAATTCTGTTAACTACCTCACCTGATAGTCTGGCTAATGGGCCCAGTCAACATCTCAGATAGAATATGCATTCCTTGTAATTAAAGTTTTGTGGCCAGATTTATATTAATTACACCACAACATAGTTTAATTTGACTTTGAGGTCCCCTCTAAGCTAAATAAATAAAACTGTTGAAATGTGAAAGCATCCCTCCACCCCATCGCTGAAGCACACTTCTCTTTACCTCTCCCATGTAGTATCATGTGGCAGTGCAGGTATTGGCCTGGGGTGGACAAGGTCAGATAGAACACGTAAAAACTTTAACACACTAGGAGCAATGCCACAAATGTGCTTGCGTCAATGATGTGTGATAATCAGAATTTAATTTGCATAACTAAATTTAGGTTAGTGCCTCATAACCTAGATCCTATCTATCTAGAAGGGCTTCATTAATTCGCTGAATGAAATATTACAGCCTGACCTTTGACTCCAGTAAAATCATAGTCTTGTTGCAAGCTGCTTTGATAAATCCCATGGGGAAAAGATTATTATAAACAGCTTTTCATTAACATTTCCAAAGTATTCATATTGACAAAGTTTAATTTTCATGTTAAACAAACTCACAGGGCCTTAAGTTTTCCTGACTTTTAACTTGAGCAATATAATTGACTTGGAAGTGGAACTTTATTGCCTGCAATTTGCAGTAAATGAATTTAATGGCATTACCTGACCTTCTCGGGCCATAGCAAATTGAAAGATGATACATATAACTTATTACTTACATACTACATTGAAAGAAAGAGTTTGTTCCATTGCATTGTAATTTCAGGGAATGACTTAAATTCTGTACCAAGTTTGACAGTTAAAAATATGTTAAAGTTTGGGTCACTTTGACATTCAGGAAATATTGTTCTGACAACACAGTTAAAATACGACCATTTTCTTTAGGAAAATGAATATGCGTAAAGACAACAGTTTTGATTCATATAAAAGATCTATTTAAGACAAGACATTCTGCTCCAGTAATGACAACTGATTAAGATGGTGCAGCCAGGCCAATCCCATATTCTAAGTGCTGGTGGGATCTGCAGCACCAGCCCAAGCTATTAAACAGATGGGTTCAGAAAAGAAGGAGTAAGAGAAGGAAATTATTGGTGAAAGGAAGTAAAGGCTTTGCTGAACGTCTAAAACTTTAAGTTGACAGATGTTCCATGTTTAGGGTTTCGATGGTTTTGCCTCATCTACTGTAAGTAAACAGCTATTTCATTTCCTCTTATGGTATTTGTATGTGGGAGTTTAAGTCATCACATGGATTCTATTTTCTCTCAGTTTATTCTCTTAATAGATTTCAATCTAGACCTGCTTATGAGACTGTAAATAGATTCATTAACAGCCAAGTCTGCCTGACTGTTGAGAAAAGAGTTTCATCACTGAAAGAATATGCAATGTGCAGTTTGTTTGACAGTTGAGGATCCAAAGTTTTTTTCTGAGAAAGGCTATTCCTAACATCCTTTTTTTCACATAAGATATTTGTATTTGAAAAATAAACCCAGTGAAGGTTAATGAACAAATACATGCAACCCATTTACAAGAATGGGAAGAGAAAGTAACCTGGACATCTATAGCCGAACTAATTTAGTTCAGTGTAGACAAACTTCTGAAATTGACTAATCAAGTTCAAATTATTGAATTAAAGAAAGTTGAATTGGGTTGGATATCAAAATTATAAGTGCATTTTTAAAACATCCATCATTATTTTAAATTTCTGACTTCTAACATAAGCCACTTTGTGCTGGCGAGGAATGGTAGAAGACGGGTGTGGTGGGGAGCAGTACCAAATTTGTACAAAATACAAATGTTCCCAACTTGCACAAAACATGGCTTTGTGAGTTGTGACAGCTATGGATATTAAGTTCAGGCAGGTCAGCATCTCATTAGTTGATTTTGTTGGGGGGTTTTGAGATAGAAGGATTTAGTCATTGAAAAAGCATTTTAATCAATGGCCTGAGCTAAGGAAGGGTCAAATAAGCAAAGAATCCCACCACTGATCACCATTTACTAATGTACATTTCACCCAATACAGAACATACCATTCTGTAAGAATAGGAGTGACCTGAGACAATAAAGTACAGGTTTAGATGTGAAAAATAGTCACTTCAGAGGTGATAAAAAATTTACCCAGATAATTACAATTTTAAAATTTCCTTCAATTCTAATGTTATAGAGACCAACAGCTAGTGCTTTACATTAATTTGGAAAATGGCCTGTGGTTGGACAGATTTACCATCATTTCTTCAAAATTATTGAAATAAGAAATGCTATCATGTTCAAGTTTCCCGAAAAATCTCACACACCATTCTGTATTGAACATATGCCAATTTCCATTGTGGCTGGGTCTAAGTCCTGGATCTAATGCATAGTGAGACTATAATCACGACAAAAATAGAAGAAACTATCTATTATCATATTGTCAAAGCAGGATGGATGATAGTTTTGGTTTTAGAACATAGAACATAGAACATAGAACGTAGAACAGTACAGCACAGAACAGGCCCTTCAGCCCATGATGTTGTGCCAACCATTGGTCCTCATGTATGCACCCTCAAATTTCTGTGACCATATGCATGTCCAGCAGTCTCTTAAATGTCCCCAATGACCTTGCTTCCACAACTGCTGCTGGCAATGCATTCCATGCTCTCACAACTCTCTGTGTAAAGAACCCGCCTCTGACATCCCCTCTATACTTTCCACCAAACAGCTTAAAACTATGGCCCCTCGTGTTAGCCATTTCTGCCCTGGGAAATAGTCTCTGGCTATCAACTCTATCTATGCCTCTCTTTATCTTGTATACCTCAATTAGGTCCCCTATCCTCCTCCTTTTCTCCAATGAAAAAAGTCCGAGCTCAGTCAACATCTCTTCATAAGATAAGCCCTCCAGTCCAGGCAGCATCCTGGTAAACCTCCTCTGAACCGTCTCCAAAGCATCCACACCTTTCCTATAATAGGGCGACCAGAACTGGACGCAGTATTCCAAGTGCGGTCTAACCAAAGTTTTATACAGCTGCAACAAGTTCTCACGACTCTTAAACTCAATCCCCCGTTAATGAAAGCCAAAACACCATATGCTTTCTTAACAACCCTGTCCACTTGGGTGGCCATTTTAAGGGATCTGTGTATCTGCACACTAAGATCCCTCTGTTCCTCCACACTGCCAAGAATCCTATCCTTAATCCTGTACTCAGCTTTCAAATTCGACCTTCCAAAATGCATCACCTCGCATTTATCCAGGTTGAACTCCATCTGCCACCTCTCAGCCCATCTCTGCATTCTGTCAATGTCCCTCTGCAGCCTACAACAGCCCTCTATACTGTCAACGACGCCTCCGACCTTCGTGTCGTCTGCAAACTTGCTGACCCATCCTTCAATCCCCTCATCCAAATCATCAATAAAAATTACAAACAGTAGAGGCCCAAGGACAGAGCCCTGTGGAACATCACTCACCACTGGCTTCCAGGCAGAATATTTTCCTTCTACTACCACTCGCTGTCTTCTGTTGGCCAGCCAATTCTGTATCCAGACAGCTAAGTTCCCCTGTATCCCATTCCTCCTGACCTTCTGAATGAGACTACCATGGGGAACCTTATCAAATGCCTTGCTGAAGTCCATATACACCACATCCACAGCTTGACCCTCATCAACTTTTCTAGTCACATCCTCAAAGAACTCGATAAGGTTTGTGAGTCATGACCTGCCCCTCACAAAGCCGTGTTGACTGCATTTAATCAAGCCATGCTCTTCCAGATGGTCATAAATCCTATCCCTCAGAATCCTTTCTAACACCTTGCAGACGATAGACGTGAGACTTACTGGTCTGTAATTGCCGGGGATTTCCCTATTTCCTTTCTTGAAGAGAGGAATTACATTTGCCTCTCTCCAGTCCTCAGGTACGAGTCCAGTGGAGAGCGAGGATGCAAAGATCTTTGCAAGTGGCGAAGCAATTGCATTTCTCGTTTCCCAAAGCAGCTGAGGACAAATCTGGTCCGGGCCTGGCGACTTGTCAATCTTAATGTTTGACAAAATTTTCAGCACATCAGCTTCCTCTATCTCTATCCATTCCAGCATGCACATCTGCTCTTCAAAGGTTTCATTCACTACAAAGTTCGTTTCTTTCGTAAAGACAGAAGCAAAAAACTCATTTAGGGCTTCCCCTACCTCCTCAGACTCCACACACAAGTTCCCTATGCTATCCCTGATCGGCCCTACTCTTTCTTTGACCATTCTCTTATTCCTCACATAAGTGTAAAATGCCTTTGTGTTCTCCCTAATCCGTTCTGCCAAGCCTTTCTCGTGCCCCCTCCTGGCTCTCCTCAGACCATTTTTGAGCTCCTTCCTCGCCTGCCTGTAAATCCTCTAGAGCTGAGTTTGACCCTAGCTTCCTCCACCTTATGTAAGCTACCTTCTTCCTTTTGACGAGAAGCTCCACCGCTCTCGTCATCCAAGGTTCCTTTACCTTACCCCTTCTTGCCTGTCTCAGAGGGACATATTTATTCATCACTCGCAACAACTGTTCCTTAAACAGTCTCCACATGTCTATAGTGCCTTTACCATGGAACAATTTCTCCCAGTCCATGCTTCCTAACTCATGTCTAATCGCATCATAGTTTCCTCTTCCCCAATTAAATATCCTCCCATTTTGCCTAATCCTCTCCTTCTCCATAGCTATGTAGAATGTGAGGCAGTTATGGTCACTATCACCAAAATGCTCTCCCACCACAAGATCTGATACCTGCCCCGGCTCATTTCCGAGCACCGAGTCTAGAATGGCCTCTCCCCTCGTCGGCCTGTCAACATACTGAGTTAGGAAACGCCCCTGAGCACACCTTACAAAAACAGCTCCAATCAAATCTTCTGCTCGAAGGAGGTTCCAATCAATATTAGGAAAGTTAAAGTCACCCAATACAACAACCCTACTATGTCCGCACTTTTCCAAAATCTGCCGACCTATGCTTTCTTCAATCTCCCTACTGCTATTGGGGGGCCTGTAGTAAACCCCTAACGAGGTGCCTACTCCCTTGCCGTTCCAATTTCCACCCACACTGACTCGGTAGGCAGATCTTCCTCGACAATGGAAGCTTCTGTAGCTGTGATACCCTCTCTAATTAGTAGTGCTACACACCCTCCTCTTTTTCCCCCCTCCCTATTCTTTTTAAATGCTCTAAACCCTGGAACATCCAGCAACCATTCCTGCCCCTGAGAAACCCATGTCTCTGTTATGGCCACAACATTATAGCACCAGGTACTGATCCATGCTCTAAGTTCATCACTTTTATTCCTGATACTCCTTGCGTTAAAGCAAACACACTTTAACTGATCCCTTGGTTCCTTCCCAGGAAAATCCTTCCCACTAGCTGGTCTACCTCTTGCTATTGCCTCACCTGCATCAACTCTCACCTCCGGTATACAGCTCAGGTTCCCACCCCCCTGCCATACTAGTTTAAACCCTCTTGAACTACTCGAGCAAACCTTCCACCCAGGACATTGGTCCCCTTCCAGTTCAGATGCAACCCGTCCTTCTTGTACAGGTCCCACCTTCCCCAGAAGGCATCCCAATTATCTACATATCTGAAGCCCTCCCTCCTACACCAGCTGCGCAGCCACGTGTTAAGCTGTGCCCGCTCCCTGTTCCTCGCCTCGCTATCTCGTGGCACCGGTAGTAAACTAGAGAACACTGCTCTGTTTGTCCTGCTTTACAGCTTCCATCCTAACTCCCTGAAATCACTTCATATATCCTCAATCCTTTTTCTGGCTATATCATTAGTGCCAATATGTAACATGATTTCTGGCTGTTCGCCCTCCCCTTTTAGAGCCTTATACACCCGATCAGAGACATCCCGGACCCTGGCACCAGGGAGGCAACATACCTTCCGGGAATCCCGATCCTGACTACAAAATCTCCTGTCGATTCCCCTAACTATCAAGTCCCCTACCACGAGTACTTTTCTATTCTGCCCCCTTCCCTTCTTTGCCACGGTGTCAGGCTCAGTGCCAGAGAACTGACTACTATGGCTTTCCTGGTAGGTCATCCCCCCCCAGCAGTATCCAAAACGGTATACTTATTGCTGAGGGGAATGCCCACAGGGGATCTCTGTACTGCCTGTCTGTCCCCTTTCCTCCCCCTAACTGTAACCCATCTATCCTTGTCCTGAGCCTTAGGAGTGACCAACTCCCGGTAACTCCTCTCAATTACCCCCTCTGCCTCCCGAATGATCCGTAGTTCATCCAGCTCCAGCTCCATTTCCCTAACACGGTTTTCAAGGAGCTGGAGTTGGGTGCACTTCCCGCAGATGTAGCCAGCGGAGACGTGTGCCACGTCTCCCACCTGCCACATTCTGCAGGAGGAGCAAGCAACTGCCCTAGCATCCATACCCCACTTATCTGAACACCCACTCAGTACTAAAGTAGAAAGCTTAGTTCAAGTTGCTATAAAATTAATAACAAACTTATATTCAATAGAGAAAGTTTAGAATGAACCTTACCTTATTAACTAGGTTAGAGGAGGAGGGCGGGTGGGAGGCACTACAGTTGCAGAGTCTCGGATTTAGCCGCCTTGCTGATATATATGGTCACTGCTTTCCTTCCCGGCTGCCCCTCTGGTCCTCGTCACTTCCTCCGCTGCTCCCGCTCCTTCTGTGAAAAACAAAACACCGCTGCCCGCTACCGGTAAGTAATTTTAAAAAACTGCCTTACCTTAGCTGCAGTCTTCCGGGTTCATCTTACCTCCGCTGCTGCTCGCACTCAAAATGGCCGTTGACGTTGAAGGGTGAGTATTTATACTCACTGCTTTCCTTCCCGGCTGCCCCTCCGGTCCTCGTCACTTCCTCCGCTGCTCCCGCTCCTTCTGTGAAAAACAAAACACCGCTGCCCGCTACCGGTAAGTAATTTTAAAAAACTGCCTTACCTTAGCTACAGTCTTCCGGGTTCATCTTACCTCCGCTGCTGCTCGCACTCAAAAACTGACATTATTGCCCACTCCTTGAAATTAAATTTTAAAAAAAACTAATATCTACATTTGTCCACTCTCCAGGGATGCACAGACAATGTTTACACCAGGTGTTGCTCAAACAAAAAATGACAAAACATTTTCCTTATTGACATGGTGCCGGAGTATGAGTGTCTGTACGGACATGCATATTATGCCCATATTCATTGTCTAATGAAAATGTTGATAATCAACAAAAGGTGTGAGAGTCTTCTGTAACTGGATTATGGGCCAATTTCTGCTTTCGTGGCAGCTTCAGTAGGATATTTAGAATTCCTAATTACAGTTTTGACATAAATGCATCAAGAGTTCTCTAGCAATGATATCAGTCCAAATGTCATCCTTCAGATAACAAGGTGTGCAACTGGATGAACACAGCAGTCTGAGCAGCAGCAGAGGAACAGGAAGGCTGATGTTTTGGGCCTAGACACTTCTTCAGATAAAAAAAAATTTTCTGGAGAAGGGTCTTCTTTTTTTCTGAAGAAGGATCTAGGCCCAAAACGTCAGTTTTCCTGCTCCTCTGATGCTGCTCGGCCTGCTATATTTATCCAGCTCTACACCTTGTTATCCAAGGTTGTAGTCCAACAGGTTTATATGAAGACGCAAGCTTTTGGAGCCTCATTCCTTCTTCAGGTGTTAGTGAGAGACAGAAACACAGAATTTATGAGTAAAGGATCAAAGGATCACACTACTGATGAGGATGTATTAAACAAACCTAAGATGCTGTTAAACCTTTAATCAGTTAGAACATCTGAATTGTTTACTATGTATATGTAAATCCCTGAATTTCTTTCAAGTCACTGCGCTGAGAGAACAAAAGGTTTTAACAGTGTAAAGAAGAGTTGACATTTTAGATCAAACAAAGCATGTTAGGTGTGAGGTCTTGTTTAGAATGCGTTTGTATTTTGATTTGTAGTTAGGCTGGTTTTATTTCTAAAGTAGGAATTTATAGAGCACCACATTGACTGACTGTGTACAGATTGTGTGATTTTTGAACAAAATAGAATGTATCTGCCAATACATATTCACCCCATGTATTTGTGAATGTGTGAGGGAAAGAGAGCGTGTGTCTAAGAGACGGGGGAAGTGTGAGTGCATATGTGCGTGTGATTGAGGGTGGAAGAGAGAGAGAGTGAGTATATGTGTGTGAGTGTGTGTGTGTGGAAGGGAGAGAGCATGTGTGTGTATGTTTGTGATGTTTGTGTATGGGAGAGAGTGTGTGGGTGAAAGAGAGAGATAGAGCGTGTGAGAGAAAGAGAGAGAGCGTCTGTGGGTGTGTGTGTGTGTGTGTGTGTGTGAGAAAGAGAGAGAGAGAAAGAGAGAGAGTATCTGAGAGGGAGAAAGCAAGAGTGTAACTGTGTGTATGCTTGAGAGATAGTGTGTTTAAGAGAGAGGATCTGTGTGAGCGTGTACATGCATGAGTGTCAGTGTTTGTGTGAGTGATTGTGTGTATATACACGTGTGTGTGTGTGTGTGTGTGTGTGTGTGAGACAGGATATAGTATGGTGTGGTGGGGTTACCTGCAGCGATATGAACCCAGGATCCTGGTTGAGACCCTCCTCTTGGTACCGAGCTTGGCTATCAGCATCTCCTTAGTGACTCCACGTTGTTGTGTATCCCAAAGTCCACCTTGGAGGACGTTTACCTGAAGATCCAAAGCCAATGTCCTTGACCATTGAAGTATTCCCCCCACTGGGAGGGAACATCCCTGTTTGGCGATTGTTGTGCAGTGTCCATTCACCCATTGTTGTAGCATCTGCACAGTCTCGCCAATATACCATGCCTCGGGACACGCTTGCCTGCAGCATATGAGATAGACACTCATGTGACTCGGCCAACATTGTCTGCCATGGACAAGGTGAGTGGTGTTCCCATGTGTGAGGGTAGTGTCCATGTTGAAGATCTGACAAGTCTCACAGAGGTTGTACAATGTTGTGGTCGATGTTGTTCTGAAGGCCATTCACCACGTACATGGCAGATACTCATGTGATTCAGCCAATGTTTTCTATCTCATACGCAGCAGGAAAGGATGCCCTGAGGCATGGTATATTAGATAAACCATGCAGACACTACAACAGATGAATGGACACTGCACAATGGACAGAAATGTTCCCTCCCAGTGGGGGAACACTTCATAGAATCCCTATAGCGTGGATACAGGCCTTCAGCCCAACAAGTCCACACTGACCCTCAGAGCATCCCACCCAGCCCCATCACCCCTTAACCCACCTAATCCATACATCCGTGGACACTACAGGCAATTTAGCATGGCCAATCCACCTAGCCTGCACATCTTTGTGCTGTGGGAGGAAACCAGAGCACCTGGAGGGTGGAGAATGTGCAAACCCACGGGGAGAATGTGCAAACTCCACACTGACAGTCGCCTGAGGGTGGAATCGTACCTGGGTCCCTGGCATTGTGAGGCAGCAGTGCTTACCACTGAGCCACCATGCTGCCCTTTAAATAAAACTCTTTCTTTTATTCCAACAGTGGTGGGAATCTGGAACACACTGACTAAAAGGGTCTGTATTCATTCATAGGGCATCACTAGCTAAGCAGCATTTATTGCATATCCCTAATTACCCAGAGGACACTTAACAGTCAAGTGGGTCTGGAGTCACACGTAAGGATGGCAGTTTCCTCCTCTAAAGGATATTAGTGAACCAGATGGGTTTTTTCCTGACAATTGACACTGGACACATGGTCATCATTAGACTTTTAATTCCAGATATTTATTGAATTCAAATTCCACCATCTGCGATGGCGAGATTCAAACCTAGGTCTACAGAGCATTATTTGGGTCCCTGGTTTAACAGCCCAGTCACAATACCACTAGGCCATTGCCTCCCCTTGACTTCAGTGGTCAAGGACATTCGGCCTCTGATCTTCAGGCAATGTCCTCCAAGGCTGGCTTCAGGATATACAGCAACACAGAATCACCGAGGAGAGGTTGATAGCGAAGTTGGGTACCCATGAGGAGGGCCTCACCTGGGATCCAGGGTTCATGTCACACAATAGGTGATCCCACCACACAAAATTCTCATACACACACATACATACATGCACAGTCATACATGCACTGTCTCTGAAGCGCGCACACACACATACAACACAAATACACACATTCTTTTTCTCTCTCAGGCACACACATACACTTTCTCTCTCACCCTCACACACAGTCTCTCTCTCTCTCACAGACACACACACAACACACACACACATTCTCTTTCACACACACACACACACACACACACACACACACACACACACACTCTGTCTCTCTCTCTCCCTCACACACACACACTCTCTCCCACACAGAAACACACATACATTCTCTCTCTCTTCCTCACACACACACTCCTTCTCTCTCCCTCATACATAAACGCTCGCTCTCTCTCTCCCACACACACATATGCACGCTCTCCCTTTCTCTCTTTCTCCCACACACACACTCATTTCTGAAGATGGGTCCAGCCCCGAAACGTCAGCTTTCCTGCTCTTCTGATGCTGCCTGGCCTGTTATGTTCCTGCAGCTCCACACTGTGTTATCGATAACACACACAGTCTCTCTCCCTCTCTCTCTCTCTCTCTCTCTCTCCACCACCCACCTCCCCCACACCCCCCACATGCACACATACACACACACACACACACACACACACACGCACACAGACATACGGAGTCTCTCGCTCACACACATGTAAATACATGAGGTGGATAGGGTGAATTTGTATTTGCAAATACATTCTATTCTGTTCAAAAAGCACACAATTTATAGGCAGTCAGTCAATGTGGCACTTTATAAGTTCCTACTTTAGAAATAGAACCAGTCTGATGCCAAGCCAACACACCAACAGATTCTAAACAAGGCCACTTACGTAATGTGCATTATCTGACCTAAAATGTCACCTTTTCTTTACACTGATAAAATCTTTAGTAATCTCAGGACAGTAACTTGAAAGGAATTCAGGAATTTACGTATATATATAAAATAATTAATATTTTCTATCTGATTAAAGATTTAACAGCATCTTAGATTTGTTTAATACAT
Organism: Stegostoma tigrinum; assembly: GCF_030684315.1. Lineage (NCBI taxonomy): Eukaryota > Metazoa > Chordata > Chondrichthyes > Orectolobiformes > Stegostomatidae > Stegostoma > Stegostoma tigrinum. The sequence goes on along the minus strand of NC_081367.1, from coordinate 36,280,642 downwards.
CCTCATCTGTAGTGTGACCGTTTGATCTTTTACTTACAAATTCTGTGTCTGATTCTACCTCTCACTAACACCTGAAGAAGAACTAAGCCTGTGCGTTTTTAAATAAATCTGTTGGACTATAACCTGGTGCCATTTGATTTCTGACCCTGTCCACCCCAGTCCAACACCAGCACCTCCACATTTGATCTGGGAAGTCAGTTTGCTACGCCTGTTAGGTACCCTGATGTTTATCTGCCACGTCAAACTGAAAGCAGCATCTACACCTCTGGAACAGATAGATTAATAATCCCAAACATCAAAATGCCTTCCATGAATTTAGCATTAGCGCAGAGCTTGGAGTGCTTCACAGTGACACTAAAACTGGTTTTGTGAAAGCACGGTTAATTTACACAACATTGATGAAAGAAAATTGATATTTTAAGATTAAATCTAATTAAAGGTGAAAAAACTGTTTACTTTAATTGTGGAATTTGGAGCACCTGTGCCGTAACACTCCTATGATTTTCTGTGTATGTATTTAGTCATGGGAATCATAAACATTAAATCAGTGAGTGACTAGCCTGTTTATTTTTAACCTGGGTAAATTAGAAAACATTTAGTTAAAATTGGAAAAGCACATCAAGTCAGACAACATCCAAGAAGCAAATAAGTCAACATTTTTGGCTGAAACCCTTTAACAGGATTGGGAAGGGAGAGAGAAGATGAACAGGTGATGTCAGGTCAGGAGGGGAGGGATAGGCATAGGATAAGGCTGGGTGTGGAGGAATTGTCAAGCTAGAGAAGTCAATATTAAGGCCACTGGGCTGTAAGCTCTTCGGGCGAAATATCAGGTGTCTTTCCTCCAGTTTACATTTGGCCTCACTCTGACAGTTGAGGAAGCCAAGGAGGAACAACACCTGATATTTCGCCGTGAGAGCTTACAGTCCAATGGCCTTAACATTGACTTCACCAGCTTCAAAATCCCTCCATCCCCAGACTTATCCCAGGTCTAACCCTCCCACTCCTGACTTGAGCTAACCTGTCCATATTTCTAATCACCTATCTGTTCCACTCTTTCAACAGACACAATAACCCCCTGCCTACATCCACCTATCTCCATCTCACCTACCCTTCCCCCAGCCCCAGGACCTCCCTCTATTTATTTCTGGGCTCTCCTCCCGAGTCCTGGACCAAGGGTTTCAGCCTGAAACATTGACTTCACTGCCCCAGGGATGAGGTCTGACCGGCCGTGCTTTTCTAGCCTCATACCTATAGATTCTGGTTTCCAGCACCAGCAGTCCTTACTGTCTCCAATTTACTTAATATTGTGCTGTTTCTGACGTCTCACAAGCTACCCGTAGCTCCAGCCTACTTACAATGTATGTGAATGAAGAGTGTATTTTCTTGTTGACTTTTATGAATTGTGTGCTCCTCACTTAGAAGGTTATTGGTAGCTAGAAACTGGCGGTGTAATATACAAACCACTGATGATGTCAGCTTGTTATTGACTTTCCAAGTCTGAATGACTGAGCAAAGGAGAGGCGGTGGGGGGAGGGTGGAATGAATCAATTGAAAGGAGTGGCCAGCCATACAAAAATGAGTCTCAGCTGCTGCTACTGCTTTGGAGGGGGGAAGGGTACTACAAACTGTGGCTAAATGAAATTCTCCTTTAGGAATGCAAAGTGAAAACCTTGTGACTATTTATGTGAATGCAGCGTAGATTTTAAATCAGTCAAAATATTTTTATCTCTGCTAAATTGAAGTAGAGATTAAAATCTAAATTGAGCTCCATATCCTGCACGGAAGGAGCTAAGATTATAAATTGGAGTGGGGGATGGGCATGGGGTATAGGCAAAGAAACAGTTCGTACTTAGAACACTACAACCAAATGTTTCTGGTGACTAGGATCCTTAGCCTCATCACAAAAGGGGGTGAGAGTCAGCTCACTGAAGGATGGTTAAGCTATTTGTGAGTTGTGATTTTGCTTGATTAGCAAGGAGGCTGTCAGAAGAGTTTGAGGAAAATTAGTTGTCATGGTGCTAACAAGTGGATAGCTTCTAGTCTTCTAGATTCCCCATAGCCCTTGGTTTTTTTTTGCAGCAGCAGCAGATTTTTTTTGTTTTGAAAAGACTCCTACCAAAAGGGAATGAGCTTCTAAGTTTCATGCAGCCCACGAGTCTGTTTCCTTGATAATACAATCCCAATTCATAATGTGTTTTTGTTTTAATTGTGGTAGTTTTCACTTCTTCCTGAATGACACTGATACTTCCTATGATAAATAAAAACAGACTGCTGGGAATATTCGATAACAAAGTGTGAAGCTGGATGAACACAGCAGGCCAAGCAGCATCTCAGGAGCACAAAAGCTGATGTTTTAGGCCTAGGCCCTTCATTCACATTTTGTTATCTTGGATTCTCTAGCATCTTCAGTTCCCATTATCTCTGCTGGAAATACTCAGCAGGTCTGGCTGCCTCTGGAGAGAGGATCAGGTCAACTCTTCTAGTCGATGATCTTTATCAGTTGGTTTCCACAGCCACAGTGTTTTAGTTTTCTATTAATGCCCCTGCAACATGGTTCCAATCATGCATGTCATCATTTGTTTCCTGAGGAAGCCTGGAATGGTGTTTCCCAAACATTTCCCAGTGTAACCCGAGATTGAAAATTGTTGACCGTTGAGAGAGAGAGAAAGGGGATGGGTTTTTGTTCTTGACCCCAGTGTGGGACAAACTGAAATTGAATGCATATGGAGTTGGTGAAAAGGCAATGTTCTCCAAAAGAGGGTCTAGGCCTGAAATGTTAGCTTTTGTGCTCCTAAGATGCTGCTTGGCCTGCTGTGTTCATCCAGCCCCACACTTTGTATTCTTGACCTATTTGTGGGTTTTCTTTTGCTGCAGTAGTAACAGCAATCAGTCCTACAAGAGCTCTTCCTACCAGTGTAAACATTTGCAGCTGTCAGAAATCAGTCAGAACTCTACAACAACAAATGCCACTTTAGAGCTCACAACATGAAGATCCTGTCTTAGGCCTATTCTGGAGGATTACTGTTAGGAAAATGATTCAACTTTGGAGGTCATTACACCTAAATATGTGTCTATGCTTCCTTCATCTGCATTATGCATGTGAACAAGTTCCAGCGATACAGTGATCAGGATTGTGAGTGGGTCGTACTGTAAACTTTAAAGTTTCCCGCTTCACGTAAAGCTTGCTGATATAATTTGTGATGCCCAGCTGTAGTTTTTGTTAGGTATACTTTTCTCTTTGTACCGTGCGCCGTGGTGAATATACTTACAAACATGAGATAGGAACAAAAGTATTTAATTTGCCCTTTTGAGCCTGTTCTGCTCCTTGGTAACATCATGGTTCGTCTGATAGTACACTTTTCCCACTTTACCAAGAATTAAACTATGTCTGCTTAAACATATTCCGAGACATATTCATTTTTATTACTATTTCAGGAAAGCTCACAATCTTCAAAGAGGGGAAAAAGATTCCTCATCTGTCACACTGCATTCCATTTGCCAGATAGTGACCTATTAATCAAATCTATGTCCCTTTGTAGCTTTTCCCACCCTTTTACAACAAACTTTCCTTGTTGTCTGTGTGTCATCAATAAACTTAGCAACCATAACTTCTGTCTGTATGTCCAAGTCATTTGAAAAAATTGTTGCTCCACCACTGATCCCTGTGGCATACCACATGTTACATCTTGCCAACCAGAAAAGGCCCATTTATGCCTTCTCTCTTGCTAGCTAATAGGAAACAATTTTCTACCCATTGCCTCCTACACCATGAGACTTAGCACGCAAGTGAGAGTTTCATTTTTCACTTATTTTCCATCGACAATTTGACAGTGGGTGGTATCAGAGAGGATGTTACTCTGTCAAGTAATGATTACAATCTCTTGGGGATTTCTTTAGCTCAGAAGCAATGAGACTAACTATAACATTCTAATGTCAAGTCTGAAAATCAGGCCACCATTATGTGCAGGACACCAATATAGAAGTAATATTGGAACGTGCAAAAGATGAAAATCATTTTGTTGGGATTATTACCAGGAATAACAGAATATAGCTAGAATGAGGAATTTAGAACAATGGGACTGCTTTCATTAGAGTCGTGCAGGTTAAATAAGGTTCAATAGAATTATTGAATGTTTTATGATTGTAGACATTGGAAGAATATTTTCATTGGTCAGTGAATAGGTAAAATGTTCTAAGTAGAAAGCTAGCAGTCAACAATATTTGTTTACATAGATGCTTGTTAGACTATGGAATGCAGTACTGAAAGTGGGCATTTAAATTGTTTCAATTGCAATGTTTGAGGAAATTAAGTATACATTTGACTACAAATTTAGGAGGAAATCTGGTGAGTGTATAATAGTTCTACAGTACTGAATGAAAAGAAAAGGACATATGGCTTTCTTGTGATGAAATGCATACAGCTGTATAGCTGAATCCTCAAACTGTGTAACTGCATGAAAAGTTAAGATGGGGTTGAGCTGGCTGGGGCATTCTTCGTGATGAATAACATGAGAACATTCATTAGCAAATATTTGCAAGTAAAGAATTTTTGTATGAATGACAGTTAATTGTTACAAACTGTTTTAATTATTTGATTTGTATAAAATTAACTTACTTAGAAGGGAACCTAGACATTGCTTGCCTGATGTTGAGGAGGGCAGTAGCTGTGAGATCCTTCTTGTATGCCCATGCTTCTGGTCATGGTACATTGGCAAAACTATGCAGGTGCTACAACAATGGATGAATGGATACTGTGCAACAATTGCCAGATAGGAATGTTCCCTCCCGGTGGGGGGAATACTTCAGCAGTCAAGGACATTTAGCCTCGGATCGATGGGTAAGTGTCCTTCAAGGTGGACTTCGGGATACACAACAATGCAGAGTCGCTGAGCTGAGGCTGACAACCAAGTTTGGTATCCATGAGGAGGGCATCAACCAGGATCTTGGGTTCATGTCACACGACAGGCGACTGCACCACATTCTACTCTCTTTCTGTCTCACACACGCACACACACACATGCTTACACTCAGACAAACACACTCTCTCACACACACACAAACACTCACCCTCTCTCTTGCGCGTGCATGCACACACACATCCTCTCTCATACACACATCCTCTCTCATACACACACTGTCTCTCAAGTGTGTGCACACAAACACTGTCTCTCCCCCTCTCTCTTATACACACACACACACACACACACACACAATCTCGCTCTCTCTTACACATATACACACTCACTCTTTCTCTCACACTCTCACAGTGCACACACACAGTTTCTCCCCACACCCCACACACACTGTCTCTATGCCTCTCCCTGCACAGATACACACACACACTCTCTGCCCCAACATGAACATGCACACACATGAATATATGGGGTGATTTGTTTTTGCAGATACTTTGTATTTTGTTCAAAAAGCACAAAATTTATAGACAGTCAGTCAACGTGGCGTTTTATAAATTCCTACCTTAGAAATAAAACCAGTCTGACTCCAGACCAGAATAGAAAAGATTCTAAACAAGGCCTCACATCTGACATGCACTGTCTGATGAAAATGTCACCTCTTCTCTACATTGATAAAACCTTTAGTTCTCTCAGTGCAGTGACTTGAAAGAAAGTCAGTGATTTATGTTACATATTAATCAATTAAAACATTCTAACTTATTAAAGATTTAACAGCATCTTAGGTTTGTTTAATATATCCTCATCAGTTGTGTGACCCTTTGCTCTCTTACTCGTAAATTCTGTGTTCTGTGTGTTTCTTTCTCACTTCACCTGACAAAGGGGCTACACTCCAAACGCTTGTGTTTTCAAATAAACGTGTTGGACTATAACCTGGTGTTGTGTGATTTCTAATGTTGCATAAGAAAGAGATACCTTGTGTTTGTTTGTTGGACAGTGTCAAACTCCAGTGTAGCACAAAACCAAATCGCGTTTGTGACTGTGTGTGTGTGTGTGTGTGTGTGTGTGTGTGTGTGTGTGTGTGTGTGTGTGTGTGTGTGTGTGAGAGAGAATGATGTATATATTTATGAATACAGTATATTTTTGAGAAAAAAACTTAGCAGAGAACTTAGCATAGAATACATCTCTTTAGATTTGCTATAATTGCAGATGCTGTGAAGTATTGAAAAACACTAGGTTAAATTTTATATAATTGATGTATTCAGTGAAGGGTCTATTGATTACATTGACATTGAAACCTTAAACAATATTTGCCTGATTACACTAAACATGGGTGTAGAATTATAACTCAATCTGTGTTCAATTTCACTATTGAATTTTTTTTCGTCCTGGTCATCATTTTAAACATACGCCAAAAAATAATGGAATTATTTTTCTTGATTTTTATTGCTCAAACCTAGTTGCCCATGAGAAGGTAGTGGTGAGCTGGCTTCTTGAACTGCTGCAGTCTGCCTGCTGTGGGTCGATCCACATTGCCATAAAGGAGGGAATTCCAGAATTTTGACCCAGCAACAGCGAGGGAACGGCAATATATTTCCAAGTCAGGGTGGAGAGTGGCTTGGAAGGAACTTGAAGGTGGAGGTGTTCTTTTATCTGCTGCTCTTGTCCTTCTAGGTGGAAGTAGTTGTGGGTTTAGAAGGTGCTGTTTGAGAATACTTGGCAAATTTATGCAGCACATATTGTACATAGTGCACACGGCTGCTACTGAGCATTGGAGGAGGAGGGAGTGGTTGTTTGTGATATGGTGCCAATCAAGCGGGCCACTTTGCTCTGGATGGTGTCAAGCTTCTGGAGTGTTGTTAGAGCTGCACTCATCCAAGCAAGTGGTGAGTATTCCATCACTCTCCTGACTTGTGCCTTTGTAGACAGACTTTGGGGAGCTGGCAGGTGAGTTATTCACATCGGTATTCCTACTGTCTTAACCTGCTGTTTATATGTGGCGAGCCCAGTTGATTTCATGGTCAATAGTAACTCCAAGGATGTTGATAGTGGGTGATTCAGTAGGTGATACCATTTAATATCAAGGGATGGGCGTTGTGTGGCATTTGTGTGGTAAAAATGTTACTTGCCACTTGTCAGCCCAAGCCTGGATATAGTCCAGATTGTGTCACATCTGAACATGGACTACTTCAATATCTGAGGAGATGTAAATGGTGCTGAACATTGCGCAATCATTGGCGAACTTCCCCACTTCCAACCTTGCAATGGAGGGAAGGTCATTGATGAAGTAGCTGAAGATGACTGGGCCCAAGCCACTGCTCTGAGGAACTTTTACTGAGATAACTGACCTCCAGCAACCACAACTATCTTCCACTGTGCCATATATGACTCTAACCACTGGAGAATTTGCTGCCTGATATCCACTGCTTCCAGTTTTGCTCGGGCTCTTTGATATTACACTTCGTCAAATGCAGCTTTGTTGTCAAAAGCTGCCACTTTCTCCTCACCTCCTTATTTTTTAGCTCTTAAAATTAGGGATTCAAAGTATCATCTTGTTCAGTGCCAGAAACATTATACAGGACATTGTAGCTTTTTCTTTTGTATAGGGCAGAATGGTAGGATGTGGATTGCGCATCATGACACCCTGCACAGAATGTTTATTCTTGTGGTCAGATGTTTGAAGCTTGGTGTAGTGGCTTGGTATTTCCTTACAAAAAGGAGGTATGATGGTGAGCTGCTGTAGGTATTTGAATATGTTGTTGTCTTAGAACATTTAAAGACATTTCTGTATACTGCAAATATATTATTCCTAGGCTTTTTGTTGTCCAGCTCTGGTAACATACCCTGAGAAATCTTTTTCACATGCTAGCAATCAGTTTTCAGCAACACCTGTGCGTTTCATTGAAACCATTTTATTCAAGCATTCATAATGGTAGGACCAGTTTTTGAAAGGGGGCCTTTTCATCTCAGATTTGTTTTCCTCTTTTTCTCTCCTCACTTGTTGCTGGTGATTCATGACATTATTGCTATCTGTAGAACCATATGATACTTTCCTATGTAACCATTATTCATGTGTGCCAGTTAGTTAATCTTTAAGTCTCAAATCATCAGGGTTGAGTCTGACTCTGTCTTCAGCTAATGCCCATACACAAACACCCTTTCACTTGATTGTGATCAGTAAGGGAAATTCAAGCTAATTTTCATCCTGGGCAACATGATCAGATGCACCCACCGTTACAATTCCGCACAGGCTAACCGAGGGTAAACAAACAGGTGGCTGGAAGAATACAGCAAGCCAGGCAGCATCTGGAGGGTAGGAGAAGTCAATGTTTTGGATATTTCCCTTTTTCATGACTGGATGTGGGGGTAGGGGAGCTGCAGATAAAGAGGAGGGAGGGGAGGAGTGGAGGTGGAGTGGTGGTGATTGTTGGGCACTGGTAGTAGGTACAACTTGGTTGGTTGATGGGAAGGATGAATCCAGTTGGTGGCTAGAAGGGAGGTGGAACTGAAGGGAGGATGGGGGCTGGAAGGGGTTCTGGGGGATGGGTAGCAAGGATATTTGAAATTGGAGAACTCAATGTTGGATCGTCTGGGCTGTAGAGTGCCCAGAAGATAAGGTGTGGTTCTTCAAGTTTGTGTTACAAGTCGCTATGACACTGGCAGAGGCTGAAGATGGACGTGTTGGAGGGAGAGTGGGGAGGGGTGTTGAAATGGGTGATGACCAGGAGGTTAAGCTGGCCGCTACAGACCAGACAAAGATGCTCAGCGAAATGGTCACCTAGTCTACGTTTGATCTCATGAACGTAGAGAACTCCACATTGGGAGCACAGGGTACAATAGACTATGTTGGCGGAGATGCAGGGGAAGCTCCATCTCACTTGGAAAGGCTGTTTAGGGCCATGAAAGGAAGTGAGGGAGGTGGTGTGTGGATAGGTGAACACGGACTGAACAACTTTCAGAAGCAGTTTATAGGCATTGATAGAGGATTGATTTATACGGTATTTCAGGATGGTAACTGTAATGAATGGGGTGCCACAGGGATCAATTTTGGAGCCACAATTATATACAATACCAATTAACGGCTTGGATGAGAAAAGTGCCTGTACTGTAGCTCTGGATTTTGTGTGTAGTTCTTGTCAACTTGTTTTGGAAGGATGATATTAAGCTGGAGATGGCTCAGAAGAGATTTGCCAGGATGTGGCCCGGAATGGAGGATTTGAGTTATAAGGAGAGGCTGGACTCTACAGCCAAAAATGTAGATGACATAAAAATAGATGAGAAGGCAAGTGGATAGTATGCTCAGTCTAAAGAGTGATGCAAACAAGTTAAGTGAATGGAGAAAACCTTGGTAGGTGGAATTTAATGTGGAAAAATGTGAGTTATTTGCTTTGACAGGAATAATAGAAGAGATGAACATTATTTAAATGGAATAAGACTGTAGAAAGCTGTTGAACAGAAGGATTATGGAGTCCTTGTGCACAAATCACAAAACGTTTACCAACCAGGTTCAGCAGATAAAAGTGAAAGAAAATAAAATGTTGACCGTTATTTAAAAGGAAATATAGTACATATGAATAGAAAGGGTTTATAGAAACATGGGCCAAATGCTGGCAAATGAGACTAAGTCAGATTGGCATGTCTGGTCGAATTGGAATGAAGTGTCTGTTTCTTTGCAGTATGGCTCTGTACAAGTAGAGAGGCTTTAGTAAAGCTACACAAGACACAGGTCAGACCATAGCTGGAATACTGTGAACAGTTTTGGGCCCCTTATCAAGCGGAAGATATACTGGCATTGGAAGAAGTCCAGAGCATGTTCACTAGGTTTAAACTGAGTGGGGAAGGACTGTCCTTTGAGGCAAGATTGAGTATGTTGGACATGTACTCATTAGAATTTAGAAGAATTATTGAGAGATACAACACTCTGAGGGGATTTGATAAGGTAGATGTGGAAATGTTGTTTCCTTTTGTGGGAGAGTTTAGGAACCAGAGGACATAACCTCATAATGAGATGTCATACATGTACGATAGAGATGAGGAGGAATTTCTTCACAAAGGTAGTGATTCTTTTGAATTCTTTACCGCAGAGGGTTGTTGAGAATGGTTCATTAAATTTATTCAAGGCTGAGATAGACAGACAGATTTTTAATCAGTAAGAGAATCCAAGGCTATGGGGAAAATGTAGGAAAGCGGAGTTGAGGGTTATCTCAATCTCATTGAGTAGCCTACTTCAGCTCCTATGTCTGATGGTCTTATTAGTTTCATCTTTCAGTATTTACATAAAAGTATCATTTAAGTTATAGATGCATTATAAGAAGCATTCTATCTGGATGCATCACAACTTCATATGTCAACTGCTCTGCCAGGGAAATAAGAAACTATAGAGATTTTTGAACATAACCCAGCCTACCACACAAGCCAACTTCTGTCCACCGACTCCATCTATACTTCCTGCTGCCTCAGGAAGGTAGCCAACACGATCAAAGATCCCTCCCACCCTGGTTATAATCTCTTCCAAATTCTACCATCACTCAGAAGAGACAAAAGCTTAAGCACGTGTACCAACAGATTCAACAATAACTTTTTCCCCACTGTTATCAGGCTCCTGAATGGACCTCTCAAATTTTAAATCTAATGTTGATCTCGCTCTTTGTGTACCTTTTCTGCATCTGTAACACTGTATTTTTCATTCTGTTCTAATGCCCTTATACACTTTGCTTGTCACTGCATGTAAAACAAAACTTTTCACTGTACCTAGCTACATGTGACAATAATAAATCAAATCAAATCAAATCAAAGTTTACAAGTTCTGTTGTTCATTTCTGTAAATAACATGCCAGAATATATCTTCTGACTTATAAAAGTCTTAATACACCTCAAAACTGAAGAATAAAGAGACCTGCAATTATACTTGGCCTCTCAAGAACTTGGGATGCACCAAAGCACTTTCCAGCAAATGAACCACTTCTTGAATCGAAGTTATTGTTGTAATGCTAAGAGTTTTCAAAACCCACGGCTTCTAACATCTAGAAGGATGAAAGCAGCAGCTGCTTGGGAATATATTGCTGGTCCTTCATTGTCAATGGGTAAAATTCTGGAACTTCCTGCCAAACAGCACCAAGGGAGTTCATTCCCTACATTCACTCCAGTGGTTCAAGAAGACAAATCACCACTTTCTCCAGGGCAATTAGTGATGGACAGTATTGTAGACTTGGCCTACAATAGCTTAAAGCAGCCAATTGATGCACAGCCACAACCTGCAGAGAGCTGGTGGAGAAATAATCAGGTTTTCTTCAGGTGTGGAAAGAAATATTAGTGAGGACACTCAAAAGAAATCCTTGCCAAAAATATTTTTATGTTCACTTGAGAAGGCAAAGTGTTCTTGGCTTAAAATCCTATCCCGCAATGTCAAATCTATCATAATTTACATACTTTACCAAATTTCTGAATTGGGGGTTGTAGGTTCAAGCCCTATCGCAGAGAAACAAATATAAAATCTTGCCCGGCAGTGTGGGAGTCCTGCCATTTTGGAAAGGTGCCCAGTCTCTTGCTTTATAGCTTGACTATGTTTAAATAGGATGGCCTGGGGTCATGAAAAATGCTATGTTTGAGATTTTGATTTGCCTGAAGCTCATCTACTTGCTAGATTGAAAAATCAGACTGAGTGTCAATGCAAGCATCTTTGGATTGCAGTGCACCCTTTTGTACCTTATTTTGAGAATGTTTTGTATACCTCCATTATTTCTTGCAAAATGGATTCTGTGAGCCACTTTTCCTGGTGGAATTAGTCTAGGACAGTCCTCATGCATTTCTAAAAACATCATAATACAACTAGCTCCTCACAGGCTTGTGAAAGGCGTCATGTGGCTATATTTAAACTCCTCCTTCCTCCTCATTAGTGAACACCTAGCCTGTTGCTCCCTTTCCACAGAGGCACAGCTGAATTCTGTGGTGAACTTTCATAACTTTCAACCTTCCTGTTTTATTTAGGACGTCTTAATTTTAAACAGCACTACTGGGAAAAGCAGAAACTCCAAGATGGCTAATTTGTTATTTTCCATGTAATTGATCTCCCATCTCAAATGCTAAACTGAATTTTGAATCTCTCAACACATTGTAATTTGAGGGTTATAGACATTCTAAAGTTCCCTGTCACAACCACCATCTTCTTCCTTTGTGCTAAGTATGACTCTAATCAGTGGAGAATATTTTCCTGATACCCACTGACTACAGTTTCGGCTAGGGGTCCTTGATAGCATGCTTAGTCAAATGTTATTTTGATGTCAATTGCAATTGTTGTCACCACATCTTTGGAGCTGAGTTGTTTATGCATGTTTGGGCCAAGTTTGGGCAAGATTTTGTATTTGTTCCTCTGCGATAGGGCTTGAACCTACAACCCCCAATTCAGAAATTTGGTAAAGTATGTAAATTATGATAGATTTGACATTGCAGGATAGGATTTTAAGCCAAGATGAGCTCAGGAGCTGTGAGTGGTCCTGGTGGAATGCAAATTGAGCTTCCACTAGCAGCAATGTTGCTTGACACCACTGTTGAAGCATCCTTTCACCACCCTTTTGCTAATGATTGAATGTCGATGGATGGAGTGGTACTTAACTGGGTTTGAGAGATATTAGGAACTGCCGATGCTGGAGAATCTGAGATAACAAGGTACAGAGCAGGATGAACACAGCAGGCTAAGCAGCATCAGGGGAACAGGAAAGCTGACGTTTCTGTTTTGTTTTTGTGAACAGGCCATACATAGGAAATTTTCCACATTGTTGGGTAGATGTCACTGTTGTAGCTATACTGGAATAGCCTGGCTCAGGTGCAGCTAATTCTGGACCATAAGTCTTTAGATAATGATTGCTTGAATTCTTTCAGGGCCATACCCTTTGGAGAAACTACAGGCCTCATTATTCTTTGATATCGCATAGAAGTGAATTGGGTGACAGCTGGGATGAGTGACAAGGCTGGCAGCCTTGTGAGGAAACTGAGATGGATCATCCAGTTGACACTCGCTGTTGATGGTTGAAATTATATACAGGGATAATGGGGGCTTGATTTTTTTTAAAAAAGGCAAAGTAATAATCATAGGTGATTTTACTCATACATAGATTGTACAGATCAGATTGTGAGATGGGCACTTGTGACAAAATGGTAGCAATCCTACCTCTGAGCCAGTTAGCCTGGGTTCACTTCATACCTGGTGCAGAGGTGTGTAATAAAGTTCTGAACAGGTTGATTCAAAAATATCAACAAATCAGATTAGCAATGATGTTTTGGAAAAGGAGCTTGTAGAGTTTTTGGGACAATTTCTCAGAGCAGGATGTTCGAGAGCCAATTGGAGAGCACGTAATTCAAAACTGGCAGTGTTCAAGTAGGCAGGTTTAATAAATGAACCAATAGTAAGAAAGCCACTAGGTAACATTTACTGTAAAAATGATCCAATTTCATAACCAGTTTCAGAATGAGGCAAGTGCATCCAAGACTAGTGTTTTGAACTTAAATTAAGACAATTACAAGAGTGCAAAGGTGAATTTGAAAGATATGGTAAGGGTGACTTGACCAAAGGGCAATAGCAGATATGTTAAGAAATATATTGCATAACATTCAGCTAAGTCACTTTCATTAACTCCCCTATTTGAGAAAGCAAGTACAAAGAAGGACTCTGGGAGATGATGCATCATCCATGGTGAACTAAGAAAATCACAGATAATTTTTAATGGAAAGAAAACCAAAGAGTTTGTAAAGATTGAACTGAACAGGATTTAAAAACCAGCAAAGAATGAAGCAAAATTTCTAACAAGGGAGAAACTAGGGTATATGAGAAAGCTAGTTAGAAATATAAAACATTTAGTAAAGGTTTCTAAGATAACAAAATGAGAGGCTGGATGAACACGGCAGGCCAAGCAGCATCTCAGGAGCACAAAAGCTGACGTTTCGGGCCTAGACCCTTCTAGTGTTTTATAAAGGAAAAGGATAACTAATGTGAGCGTGGATCCTCTAGAAAGCGAGTCTGTGGAATTCATAATGGGAAAGAAGGAAATAGTGGAAGCAGTGCACTTATTTTGTGTCTATATTGACCAGAAAGGATACAAATAACATCCTGAACAACATGTCAATTGGACGTGAGAGAGAGGGAGATTCATAAAATGTATTGGGAAAACTATCTGAACTAAAGACTAACAGGTCACCATGACCTTACGGACTTTACGCTTGGATCTCAAAATAAGTTGCTGCAGAGAAAGGGCTATCACACTGAAAAGTCACAAATGTAACTCCCCTATTTGAGAAATTAAGTAGAGATAAAACAGTTAACTATAGACCAGCGAGCCTTGCATCTGTCCAGCTGTCAATGAGCACTTAGAAAATCTTAGTGCAATTAGACAGAATCAATATGGTTTTGTGAAGTCATGTTTCAATAACTTATTAGTTATTTCAAGGAAATAACAAGTAGGTGGGGTGATCCTGCAGATATGGTATACTTGTATTTCCAAAGGGTATTTGAAAAGGTGCCACATCAAAGGAAAAGAAAAAAAATAAGAGCTCAGAATGCATGGGTAACATTATCATGGATAGACGACAGGTTGGCTAACAGAGAATAGGGATAAGTGGGTCAATTTCAGAATAGCAAGCTGGTGTGGCCTGTCACATGGAATACTGCTGGTGTCTCAACTATTTACGAAACCTATCAATGATTTGGTTGAGAGATTAAATGTATTGTTTCTAAATTCACTTATGACACACAAGGGTAGGAAACTAAATTTTGAGGCACAGATGGAGTCTATAAAAGGATATTTCTCTTAAGTGAGCAAATAATTAGCAGATGGACTATAACATGGGGAAAATATGAACTTCTTCAATTTAGCAGGAAGAATTTAAAAAGCTGTACATTAGTAAATTGAGAAAGATCACAACACACTCAGGTACAGAACAGTGTGCATATCTTGACAAATGAATTTAAAGAAAAATTCATAGGATGGGGGGTATCACTCACAGGGCCAGCATTTATTGCTCATCCCTAGTTGCCCTTGAGAAGGTGGTTGTGAGCTGCTCCAGTCCATTTGCTATACAGGGACCTATGTTGCTGGGGTGGGAGTTAACCAGCAGTGGACAGAACTTAAAAATAAGGAGTCTTCCATTTAAGATTACTCATGTGGTCATCAGAACTGTGTGTGAACTTAAGCAGTCTCCATCCATTTTCCAACCATGGTTAATGGATGGCAATGAGGAGCAGGGATCCTTATGAATTTCTCCCCTCCATCCCAGGGTTAATAAAGTTAATTGCATTATCCAAAATGCTACATGTTGTAAACTAAGTCTATACTGAATAGGCAGGCTCGCAGTGCTGTAATTACCGTGTTGCTATAATCACATCATTCAAGGACACTTACTGCATTATATTTGTGGGGACTGATTGATGGAGGCCACAACAATTATTTACTTCATTATTGTGAAGGAAATCTGACTGTAACTATGAAATACACTGATGTTTGAGGATTGTCTTCAGTCGATCCATATAAGGGCCATGTGTTGTCCAGGACGGAGGGACTGCACTATTTTTGGTGGGAAATAAAACATTCACTAACAGCCTTCCAATTTTTAAAAAAAATATAAACATTGTGTGAAGTGGTGAATTGGAGCGACTTTTTTTTCTCTCTCTCTGGGCGCTACCAAATTCTGTTTTTTGAAAGAAAAAGGAATAATTTATTTTGAATGTGCTGGCAGTGAGTGATGTGGGGGCAGGGGTAAAGTGAGAGTTGGTGTTTCTCTGCGCTGCTGTCTCCTCCCTGTCTGATACAATGAGAGCCCTGTTGCTGTGAGTGAGCCATTTGCGCGGGACGGGTCACTAGTGGCTTCGCCAGGGGGAAGGGGAGAGGGAGAAGGAGAGGGGAAGGCAGACGTTTGCATGGCAGTGAGCGTTTGGCGGTGTTCAGCCTGACGTCCTCCTCGGCACTCACCAAGCAACTCGCTGCAGTTTTTTTTAAATTACTAAAAATCTTCCTGGGACCGTATTATTTCCCGGCGTCCTGCAAGCCGCTATCTGTTCAGCTGGCACGGATGCGGAGTTCTTTATATCCAGAAATTTCCACTATAACCGCCTTTTTAAAGCCTTAACCTCCAGAGAGAGAGAGAGGGGGGGGGAAGGGAAGGAACAACAACAGGAGGCCGCCCAGCAACCAGGAGGAGGCCAAGGCCGAGTGTCTGCGGTTCCTGGTGAGTGAGCCTTGGGCCCCGCGTAGCGACTTCTACCCGGGAGCGGGTTGCGAGAGGCGGTGGGAGGTGTTGGTGAAGCTTCGGGGGCGGCGGCGGCGGCCTGCGGTGTTAGGCCCCGGCCGCGGTGAGGGAAAGGATTGGGATATGGGGTGGTGTGTGTGTGTGTGTGTGTGTGTGCGTGCGTGCCTGCCTCTGTGCTCAGTGACTCGCTCCTCGGCCTTCCCTCTGGCCCCCGATTCTGCTGCTGCCTTCCGCGGGGTGACCTCCGTCAGTGAGAGCCCGAGCGGTGTGGGGGAGAGAGGGTGGTGGTGGTTTAGGGAAAGGGCAGGTGACCCAGGGGCCTCAGAAGCCAGCCAGCCACCCACCCACCCCGGGCCTCGGCTGGAGGGAGGTGCGGGAGAAAAGTGCGGAGGCTGTCCCAGGGGCCTACTATGTACCGTGCCATACTCGTGCTATAGGGGGGCGGGGAAGCGTTTGAAGAAAGGCTGAAACCCACATGCTGCTGCAAGAGACCCTTGTCTGTAGTTGAGTTAAACCGTGAATAACCAGGTGGGAATTTATTGAAGAAATCCATTGGAGTTTAGGGTGAATTGCAAGTTGTGGCTTTGTTGCGACCTGCTCTGTTTGCAACATCGGCTAACCTGTTCAAATACTTACAGTATTGTACGTAGTAAATTAGTTGTTGATTATACTTTATTTAAAAATAATGATACAATCCATTACGTAAGTTATGGACATATCATTGTCAGGACACAAGCATTTCCGTAAATCCTAAGACTTCAACTTCTTTTGCAGGAACTACGTGCTTGTGTAGTGTAAAACCAGACACTTAACTGTTGAGCACAAAAATAAGTTTGTAATTAGGAGATCTCTTCCTGTTGAACTCTTGTAGAGTTCAGAAATTGGGTGCAGCAGTGTTCTCTAAATTACTTGTGGGCTTACTTCAGTTTTCTTTACTATAATGGCATTGATGGAATAAGTTTAAAGATAGTGGCTATGATTTCTGACCAGACCATGTACCAATTGAACTTTTATGTGAAATAGCTGTAGTTGAAGGATGCTACCTACGCATGTTATATTGCTTTCTATGCAAGTTAAGAAAACTTCTTTGAGTGAGTCAACTTATGGGTTAAGTTGATGCTTGAATTTGCAATTTTTAAACTGCTACATATACCGTGTGGGCTTGGTTTGGTGTATAGTAAAGTGGAATAATAATCCTTCTTCAGTTGATATATTTTTGCTTTATGATTTGCTGCACTTAGATTTTTAAAAATATACTACACACACACTTTGCAATGGGTAAATTTTATACTTTTTTCTTCATATCGTCCAGATGAATTATTTTCCTGTGGGGAATGAGAGGGGAGTTGGATACACTGAAGTTAGGGAGTCAAAATAGTTTGTTACCTCTGAACTTCCCTGCGGAGGGATGAAAATGTACAATCAGATCTACAGAGGTACAGTGAAGTAATAGGATTTTGCATATGTAATATAAAATCTTATTATTGTACCACTGTAGATCTGATTGTATGTATGCTTCCCTATACAGTTTAACTTGCCTGTTTATCTAAATTCAGCATTGCCCACTTTTCGTTTGTTAGAAATGGCTGCAGCATGTAATAAGACACAGATATTCAACAATTCACCATACAACATACTCATGAATCATTCATACCTATCTATGCAGTAATAGTTTGGACTTAAAAGTTTTTTGATGCCACCAACAGCAACTTGTACTTTCTGTAGAATCTTTCAAATAATGACACATTTTGTGTACTTGCCAAGAGCATAATAACTGATTTGACAGAATTTTTTTGAAAGGCTACATTAGATGAGCAAAGGTTTAGTCAGGGATGTAGCTTTTACCAGATTTTTAAAGGAAAAGACAGGCAGAAAGGTTTGGGAGGAATTCTGCAGCTTATGACCCAGGCAGCTTAAGGTGTGACCGTCAACAGTAGATAAATTAAAATCAGAGCATGTTTGGTGGAATTGAGGGAGTACAGATATGAGGATTAAGCAGCTGGGAGATGTTACAGAAGTAAAGAAGGGAAAAGGACTTGACGGGGAATTTGAAAGTGAGGATAAGACATTTAAAATCGAGGTCTTGCTTGATTCAGAACTGGCGCAAGTCGAGCATGCATGAATGGGATTTGGTGTGAGCAAGTTTGTGGACAGCAGAGGCTTGGATAACCTCAAGTTGGAGTGTAGAATATGGGAGACCTGTCGTGAGTGTGTTCAAATAGTTAAATCTAGTATTAAAGACATGGACGAAGGTGTGAGCAACAGATGAGCTGAAGTAGGGTGGAGCTGGGAGATGATACAGAGATGGAATTAGATGATCTTGCTCACTGAATGGTATGTATTCGATTGTTCATTTTAGTCCCAAATACTATGCTAGGTCGTGACAGTTCTGGTTTAGTCTCAGATCAGTTTCAAGAAGTGCGATAGTAACTACGGGACAGAGTTTGCAGCACACATTGTAGCCAGTGGCTTTGGTTTTCCTAAAAGCAGAGGAACTTTTTGTTTATCCATCACAGAATGACAAACAAGCAGTCTGATAGTTCAGCAACAGTGGAAGAGACAGGAGAGGCTGTGTTGAGGTCAAGCTGGGTATTGCATGTGCGTGTGTGATGTTGGGCACCATTGCTGAGGGGCAGCATCCCTTCCTTGTGTATCTGATCCTGATACTTTGCTGTTACTGTGGCAGAATGGAACTCTTTTTTAAAATATCAATATATTGACTTTGACAACCTCTGGTCAGATAGGACTTGAACTTAGACATTCTGGCCTAGAGATAGTTAAATTACCACTGTGCCACAAGACCGTTAAAGTGTGGGAGTTGTATCCTGATTGTAATCTGTGAACCGTATTCCTTCGGTGTTTCCAAGATCGATAATTTTGTATAAATTGGACTTGCGTTTGCATCACTTTTAACTGGTAGGCAAGGAGTGGGTGGGAACTCATTGCTGTTAGTTGCCTGTGCAGGTGAATTGGTCTAGCTAAATCAACAGGAGAATCCTGATCAGTCTATCAGACATAGTTATATCTGTCCAGAGTTCATATTTTACAACGTTTCTGACCTCAGTCAGCCTGGAACATAGCTGTGAACTTTGAACTGATCATTCAGTCGTCATTCAGTACCGAATGGTTTCTTCTGTTTGGGTCACAGGAGGTGGCAATTATCATGTGTGATGTGATTCAGTTGGCCTTCCTTCTTTCTCTGATCTCAGAGGAAACTCATGTCTGCTCTAGTCTAGTATTAATAATTCCCATTCACCACTTGGTTTGAGTCTCTGTTCATCTGGGATACACCAAAGAAACTTTTTGCATCATTAGCTCATCTTTTACTGATGGACAGTAGTGTTGAGGGTTATGGAGGGAACACAGCAAAATTGAGTAGAAACTACATTATATCAGACAAGATCTTCTTGAATGGTCGAGCAGGCTTGAAAGGTTGAATGGCCTACTTCTATATTCTTGTGGGACTGTCTGACATTAAGTGGACGCCAGGCTGAGCTAGCCAGTTAAGGATATTCCTATTCTTTTGGTATGAGATCAAGCTAAAGAGAAGTGTTTAATCCCTTTGCCTCGTCATTCTATAACTACATTGGCCATGAATTGAAATCTTGAGGTAGAAAATCTGGTGATACATGCTAATGAGAGGGAAGCAGACTGAAGAAAGCGTCTGGTATTTGAGTATCTTTGTCCTGCTGTGCCTTGCATCCATTGGTGTGGAAGTATCTTCTCAATTCTCAGACCTCAAACTGTAGCGGGCTAGTTTTCTGATTTTTAATGTTGTAAATTTTTTTTACCTCTGCCACTACAGTTGAGTGGGGGCTGAAGTTTTTGTTTTTGTTTGCTAGTCTGTTATGTGAACAATACATCTCCAGTTATTAATAGACAGATCTCAACCAAACTCGTAGAGATGGGATGAATCCAAGTAATAACTAATGTTAGTTTGAATATTCAGATCTTTTGAAAAATTTATTAACATTGGGGAAAGTTGATGTTTTTAGAAGAACGTTGTACTGTTGTTTTATTTAGAATGTTTTGGTGCAGTTTACAACAGTTGTCAAAATATGAGCAGAGTTTTCAGACGAGGTCATTTGATAAGGATTGATCTGAAGCCCCAGTGAGGTGGAAGTAGTTTTGTTTATTCAAAACCAAAACCCTTTATGATTATAGGGCATGCAGGCAGGGAAGAGCCTTAAGGAAGAGCTGCGTAATTGTCGTAATGTTGAGTTAATGCACTGTCAGGGGTATGAGCTCTACGGGGTGCCCTTTTGTGTTCTTTTTAATCATGTTTTCAGTGTATCACATAAGGAGCCTTTTGACCTTATTTAATATATTGTCTTTAGGAGTTGGTCCTTTTTAGACTGTGATGTGGAATATGAAGTACAGGCTAGAGGTGTACATACATGCTGATCTATTTTTGTGTTTAATTTGATGTCACAAGAGATGCTTAATTTGAAAAAGTTCTTCGTCTCACATTTTGCAGTCTTGCAGTGCTGTTGGTTTGGGTAATTTGTATTAATGGAGGCCGTTGATGATGGGACAGTCCAGTGTCTGGTTTGTTGATACGCAACAATTACATGTCAGGTGTCTGTGTCTACTATGTCTAATCTACGTTGATAGATTCAAAAGCCCAGCGCACACTTGTCATAAGTTTATTAACTGAAAATTTGACATGTCAAATCTGTAAAGGGATTTGGATAAATCTACAAATGGCAGAATCAGTGGTAAGTGAAATTCAGCGCAAGCGCAAAGCACTACACATAAGAGGGAAAAATTGTTGCAGTGCATGTCATTTGGATGATGCTGAGTATTAACAAAACCAAACATTGGACTGTCCCACCATCAATGGCCTCCATAAATACAAATTACCCAAACCAACAGCACTGCAAGACCACAAAATGTGGAACTGTGAATCTTGTCAAATTAAAGCATCAGAGATAATGGGAACTGCAGAATCCAAGATAATAAAGTGTGAAGGTAGATGAACACAGCAGGCCAAGCAGCATCTCAGGAGCTCAAAAGCTGACGTTTCGGGCCTAGACCCTTCATCAGAGAGGGGGATGGGGAGAGGGTTCTGGAATAAATAGGGACCGAGGGGGAGGCGGACCGAAGATGGAGAGAAAAGAAGGAGGAAGTAGGGAGGGCATAGGTCAGCCCAGGGAAGACAGACAGGTCAAGGAGGTGGGATGAGGTTAGTAGGTAGGAAATGGAGGTGCGTCTTGAGGTGGGAGGAAGGGATGGGTGAGAGGAAGAACAGGTTAGGGAGGCAGAGACAGGCTGGGCTGATTTTGGGATGCAGTGGGGGAGGGGACGAGCTGGGCTGGTTTTGAGATGCGGTGGGGGAAGGGGAGATTTTGAAGCTTGTGAAGTCCACATTGATACCATTGGGCTGCAGGGTTCCCATGCGGAATATGAGTTGCTGTTCCTGCAACCTTCGGGTGGCATCATTGTGGCACTGCAAATTAAAACATCGTTTGCCATATCAAGTTAAACACAGAAATAGATCAGCATGTGTGTACATATCAAACCTGTACTCATATTCTACATCAGTCTAAGAAAATCAGCTCCAAAAGACAATATATTAAGTAATGTCAAAGGCTCCTTTATGTGATACTCTGAAAACATGAATAAAAAGAAATCGAGAGCACCCAGTAGAGCACATACCTTTAACAGCGCATTAACTCAACATTATGACAATTACACAGCTCTTCCTTAAGGCTTTTCTGAGAAGGGTCCCGACCTGAAACGTCATCTTCCCTGCTCCTCTGATGCTCCCTGGCCTGCTGTGTTCCTCCAGCTCCAAAATTGTGTTATCTCTGACTCCAGCATCGGCAGTGCTTACTATCTCTGAAATGAGGAATGGAATGGGTTCACAAATGTGAAAGTGACATAAATTAATTGAGCAATAGACAAAGTGAAGAGTATGTGGATAAAAGTACAGTGCTGAAGTTGTGCAGTTTTATGGACAATCCTGCACTTTGAGTATTCTATTGATATTTTATCACCAAGGTACGAGGGAACCCTGAAGCTATATAGGAAGTGCAAGGGAGTGCCAGAAGGCTGGTTTACAGTGTTGAAGGAATGAACTAAAATGGGGGATAAAGATAGAGAAATTGACACGACAAGGGTTATTTCGAGAAATACATGATCTTGAATGGCATTAATTAACTTAACCTTTTTAATATGTGCGGTGATATTACGTTGGAATAGATTGAACTGAAGTTTGATATTATGAATGATATTATCAAGCAGAAGTGTTTGACGTTTGGAATTATCTCCTAGGCAGGATCATGGATGGAAAAACTCTGCCTTCTCACAGCACAACACCATCCTCCCACCTCCAAAACGTGTGCCTGTGGACACAGGCATTCATCGCATCAAATATAACTTTTTTAACACAATATGACTTAAATTGGACTGAATGGGCACCCTTACAATGCAATTACTTTAATATTTTAAAAGTTCTCAAGAGATTTGGTTTGAAATTCCTTAGATTTGTGGATTCTTTTGCAGCAGAGCTTTAGGAAACCATGCCATTTTGAATTTTACTGGACATGGCTCAAATTGATAGTGTATTGTTATGAATTTAAATTAAGCAAAACCTATAAATTTGTACCACTCATTCCCAATGTACAGCTTTTGAATGCACCTGACCACGACTTTTTTTTTAGTGACTGGACTTTGTGACCTAGCAGGTTTATCTTCAGATTATTGTCAGCTGTGAAACCTGTGTTGGGAGCCAGTGGTGGAGAAAAGGATCTTGTGTAAAATCGGGTTACATAACAACGCAGAATCTGCTGCACTGAAAGTTGTTTTTAACTATTCCACAGATCTGCTGTTTGAGTACAGACTTTGATTTTGGAGGTACTGCATTGCAGTATAAGCCTTTTAAATCTGCTGAATCTGGTCACTTTGTTTTGGCATTCATGACACTTTTCCCAGGATTCACTAGATTGCTGACGTAGTGCTCTACAAAGTGATGTTTCACGGCTGGTTTGTGACCGTGACCATGTAAATGATCCCCTGCCATTGTTGTTGACACACCTGGAGCCCTGACGCATTTAACGATGAGGGGAGGTGATAGTTTAGTGAAATTATCTGTTAATCCAGAGACCCAGTTAATGTTGTGGGCACCTGGGTTTGAATCCCACCATGGCAGTTGATGGTTTGTGACCTCAATAAAAATTTGGAATTGAGCCAGTTGATGACCATGAATTGTTGGAAAACCCTTTTGGTTCACTAATGACCTTTAGGTAACCGCCGTCCTTATCTGGACGGCTTCTCTCCCGACCTGCAGCAATGTGGTTGACCCCTAACTGCCCTCTGGGTGATTAAGGTTGGGCAATAAATGCTGGCCTAGCCAGTGATGCCCTCATCCTATGAATGAATTTAAACAAAACTACAACGTCTTCCTCGCAATGCTTCCCCTCTGTTGTCTTGCTGGTTGGGACTGTACGTGATCATTCCATTGGTATTTATTTTGGCATAGCCAGAGAATCCCCTCCAATTGATTTTCTTCCCACCTCCAGACTATTGCCAGTGGTGTCCCACAAGAATCTATTCTGATCCTCTCCAGTTTTGCGAATGTGGTGTTTCTTGATGATATCATCAGAAAATACAATGTCAGCTTCCATGTTGTGCTCTGATTACACTCAGAGCTTCGTTACGGCCACCCCTCTCAACCCTGCTTGTGTCCATAAATTGTCAGACTGCTTGTCGAACATTTGTTGCTGATGGAGATGAGTTTGCTCAAAGAAAATGTGGTCTACCCAAGCCATTGCCTTCAGGTGTCTTCAACAAATGCATAACTTTTCCTTGGCATCTGTCTGCAGTCTTGGTGTCACTGTGCATTACTAACATTGCCTATTTTAGCCTTGATTCACCTGCTGGCTCAGTTCAGCCTGAAATACTCACTCATGCCTTTTCGTTACCTCTCGATTTGACTATTTGAACATCTCTTTTAAGGACTCCTATTTTTCACCCTCCAGCAATGTAAGTTTATCTTAATCTCAGCTGCTCTTATCATACTCTTTTTCCAAATCCTGTTCGCTGATCCTCATGTACTGACTGGCCTATATTGCTTGCTTGCAAAGCAATTTTTGTTTTCAAATCCCTTCATGACCTCATCTCTCCATAACTCTGTAATCTGATCTGCCTCTACAACCCTGGCATCTCTGCTCCATCAGCTATTCCCTTTCACTGATTTCCGATTTTAATCATTTTCTGTTGTTGAGGCCTTAAACTTTGGAATTTTCTCCTTAAACATCTTCGCTATTTCTCTCTTTTTTAAAAAAAATATTTTAGAAAAACTACCTCTACGGACATTTATTTTCTTGTGTCATTTGATATTAGTTTTTTTTCTGAAAAGTTCATTGAGCTGCTTTAGTATATTAAAGAGACAGCATAAAATTTTTGTGACATTTTTATTCTTCTCTTATTGCCCCATGACCTCATTCCTTACATTTTCTAACTTCCTGCAGCCTTATAAACCTCTATTTCTTCAGCAATCCTACAATTCTGGCCTCTTGCACTATCCTGATCTTTTTCACTGCTCCAAATGGCTATTTCTTCATCTGTCTTGCTCCTTTTTAAGACGCTTATTAATAATTTACCTCTGACCAAACTTTAGGTCACATCTTTTTATATCTCTTTATGTGGCTCAGTATCATTTTGGCTGATAATGCTCCTGTGCACTGTGCTTTGGAATGTTACAGTATGTTAAATGTTCTATGTAGCTGCAAGTTGCTATTGTCCACAGTTTGAAATTGCAGAGCTTGCCAGCTTGAATCTTTTCACATTCAGCTCTTGGGTTGAAAGATTTTGTGTTGATCCAGGGCCACCAGTTGGCTAAGTCCACATTGCCCAAACTGTTATAAGTATGAGGATTACAAGATGAATACATTTTTGGATTAATCTTTCAAATTTTGCATAATTGAAGGGGTTTCTGTCCTGTTCCTCATTCTGGCTGGTAGTAAGCCTGGTTGGTTTGATTTTCAGAGATTAGAGATTCATGCAGGAACGTTTTACTTGGAAAGTTATTTATGTTCTGAATCAAAGTTAGCAGTCTCTGAGAATCCTAGGGTCCCAGAAAGGTGGTGATGGTATTGAGTTGTATACAGTTGTGGTATAAACTATCCATTTATTTCTAAGATGACAGGAAGTTGGGATTAGAAAAGCTAATCAGCATGCCTGCTGGGTTGCAAACTAAATGTGTCTCACATTGCCATAGAGAAGATGGTAAAGGAAGCCATTTTTGATGAGTGTAAGCTTCCTTATCCGTGGATTTCTCTGTCAGACAGCAAAGTTTCTGAGTGTTCAGCAGAAAGAAAAACTGGTTGGTTGTGTGAGCTACCACAGCTGGAAATGGAGGTCAAAGGGATTCATCCTGTTATGACCAAAGGAGAGTGGGAATCAGCAGAACAGGTTTTACCGTTAGTGGTGGGTTTAGAAAATCTCTTAAGTGAGGAAAATGACTGCAGCTGGTCACTTAAAGTTACTGTGTAGAGATATGAAATATGTTGGAAGGTAGGATTGATAGGTACTGTTTGCCTAAAGGAGCTTGTGGAGTGGTTAACAGGTTATAAGTATACAGGGAACATAACTTGCTGCAGAGATTGTAGGAAGTGCAGATGCTGGAGAATCTGAGATAACAGGGTATAGAGCTGGATGAATGCAACAGGCCGAGCAGGAAGGCTGACGTTTTGGGTCTGGACCTAGACCCTTCTTCAGAAATGGGGGAGGGGCAGGGGGCTCAAATAAATAGGGAGGGGGGGGAGGCAGATAGAAGATGGATAGAGGAGAAGATAGGTGAAGAGGAGACAAACAGGTCAAAGAGGCGGGGATGGACCCAGTAAAGGTAAGTGTAGATGGAAGGTAGGGATGGGATAGGTCAGTCCAGGGAGGATGGAGAAGTGAAGGGGGTGGGATGAGGCTAGTAGGTAGGAGATGGTGGGGCTTGAGGTGGGAAAGAGGATAGGTGGGAGGAAAGAGAGGTCAGGGAGGCAGGGATAAGCTGGGTTGGTGTTGGGATGCAGTCGGGGGAGGCGAGATTTTGAAGCTTGTGAAGTCCACGTAGATACCATTGGGCTGCAGGGTTCCCAGGCGGATTATGAGCTGCTGCTCCTGCAACCTTTGGATGGCAGCGTTGTGGCACTGCAGGAGGCCCAGAATGGACATGTTGTCTGTGGAATAGGAGGGGGTGTTGAACTGGTTCGTGACTAGGAGGTGCAGTTATTTAGTGCAATCCAAGCTTTGGGGTTCCGCAAAGCAGTCACCAAGCATCCGCTTGGTTTCCCCAATGTAGAGGGGGCCACAATGGGAACAGCAGATACAGTATACCACATTGACAGATGTGCAAGTGAATATCTGCTTGATGTGGAAGGTCTTCTTGGGGCCTGGGATGGGGGTGAGGGGGGGTAGGTGTAGCACTTCCTGCAGTTGCAGGGAAAAGTGTCGGGTGTGGGGGGGGTGTGGAGCAGACAAGGGAGTGACAGAGAAGGTGGTCCCTCCGGAAAGCAGATAAGGGTGGGGAGGGAAAAATGTCTTTGGTGGTGTCAGATTGCAGATGGCAGAAGTGTCGGAGGATGATGTGTTGGATCTAGAGGTTGGTGGGGTGGTACGTGACGATGAAGGGGATTCTGTTTTGATTGTTGTTGCGGGGAGGGGCTGTGAGGGATGAGTTGCAGGAAATGCGGGAGATAACTCATCCCTCGCGTCACCTCCCCGCAATAACGACCAAAAGAGAATCCCCTTCGCCCTCACCTACCACCCCACCAACCTCCGGATCCAACGCATCATCCTCTGACTCTTCCGCCATCTGCAATCCGACCGCACCAACAAAGACATTTTTCCCTCCCTGCCCTTTATCTGCTTTCCGGAGGGACCACCTTCGCTGTGACTCCCTTGTCCGCACCACACCCGACACTTTTCCCTGCAATTTCAGGAAGTGCTACACCCCCCCCCCCACGCCCAAACTCCCATCCTAGGCCCCAAGAAGACCTTCCACATCAAGCAGATATTCACTTGCACATCTGCCAACGTGATATACTGTATCCGCTGTTCCCGTTGTGACCCCTTCTACGTTGGGGAAACCAAGCGGAGGTTTGGGGACCGCTTTGCGGAACACCCAAGCTCGGTTCGCACTTAACAAACTGCACCTCCTAGTCACGAACCATTTCAACACCCCCTCCTATTCCGCAGACGACATGTCCATCCTGGGCCTCCTGCAGTGCTACAGTGATGCCACTCGAAGGTTGCAGGAACAGCAGCTCATATTCTGCTTGGGATCCCTGCAGCCTAATGGTATCGATGTGGACTTCACGTGCTTCAAGATCTTCCCTCCCCCAACCGCGTCCCTACCTCCCTAACCTGTCCTTCCTCCCACCTATCCCCTGCTCCCACCTCAAGCCCCACAACCCGTCCTCTACCTAGTAGCCTCATCCCTCCCCCTTGACCTCTCTGTCCTCCCTGGACTGACCTACCTCCTCCCTAACTCCCCACCTACACTCACCTTTACTTGCTCCATCCCCGCCTCTTTGATCTGTGTGTTTCCTCTCCACCTATCTTCTCCTCTATCCATCTTTTATCCGCCTCCGCCCCCCCCTCCCTATTTATTTCAGAACCCCCTTCCCCTCCCCCATTTCTGAAGAAGGGTCTAGGCCTGAAATAACAGCTATCCTGGTTCTCCGATGCTGCTTGGCCTGCTATGTTCATCCAGCTCTACACCTTGTTATCTCAATATAACTTGCTGTTGTTTAAAGTACAAGTTGCTTTCAAAAAGTAGACATATTCCCTCATTTGTTATCTTAAAAACTTTTTTTTTAAAACTCGAAATCTTGTGATATTCTTATGACTGTCATCTGGAGGTTCAGTTTTTTTTTACAGGTCTGTGGAAAATGCAACCAAGTGTTGTTCTCATTCACCAAGCCTCTGTACCTCACACCTCCGACTTTTTAAAATTCACTCATGGGAGTGGGTATTGCTGGCTGCTCAGCTTTTATTATCTGTCCCTTGTAGCTCTTGAAAATGTGATGGCCAGGCTGCCATCTTGAGTTGCTGCATTCTATATGATTATCTATTTCCGTTTGTAAGTCATGATTAAATCTGCCTCCACGTTGGCATTCTGCATTCCAGATCTTCACCACTTAGTACATAGAAATGATTTTTCCTCATGTTTCTAGCTTTTTTTTAAACCAATGACTTTTTAAAACACTGGGGACACTGACAGCCATTCTGCTGGGAACAGTTTATCTCCATTTAGCACCCTTTTAAACTATGTTATCAAATCTGCTTATATTCTTCAAGATGACTAAACCCATCGTCTCCAAGCCTTTCATGAAAAGTGAAGTTTTGTAACTCATTCTCTCAAATCTTTTTAACTGCCTATTCCACCAACCTGCATATTCTCATATTGACTCCCTGGGAACCTGATTCTATAAGTTTCCGTCAGTCTGGAAAACCACTTTTAACCATTGCTGTTTCTGTCTTCCAAAGATGTCATATTGGACTTGAAATGTAAACAATTTACTTCTCCAGAAAAGTGATCTTTATTGCATTTTTTTGAAGAAACATGAAAGAACTATCATCCTCAATAACCAATGAATGATACACATCATCCATTAGTATTTTACAATGATGGTGTTTTAAGGGCCAGGGTACTATTGTTTGTTTAGTGAGGCAAAGCAGTACCGTTGGGTTAACTCGGCAACTTGCACCCCCCTCCTTGTTGCATGGAAATTTCAGTGGACAGGTTTTTGCCCCTGTTCGTACATTTGAAGTGATGATGACCTGGCCATCAGCTTCGTTAGATGTTAGAATCACTGCGCCTCTATGCAGAGGTAACAACCCTAGCCATTATTTGCAGAAGTGGCTAATGCCATGGGACTGGTATGTTAGCCACCAGAC
Organism: Stegostoma tigrinum; assembly: GCF_030684315.1. Classification (NCBI taxonomy): domain Eukaryota; kingdom Metazoa; phylum Chordata; class Chondrichthyes; order Orectolobiformes; family Stegostomatidae; genus Stegostoma; species Stegostoma tigrinum. The sequence continues at coordinate 36,251,600 of NC_081367.1, read as the reverse complement.
GTGGCTAGGAGCCGTATAAATAGCTGGACAAATATATTCTAAGGAGGGCTACAAAATGCACAAGGCAGAAAGCATGGACAAAGCAATTTCCCTTTCAACAATATACATCCTTCTTTCCTTTTCATCCACTTAATCAATTCTGTCTCTTCCCATTCAGTATGTTCTGCCCTTTTTGTCTTGACATAGTTCTTGACTGGAGTAGTACTGTTTCCCTTGAAACCAAACCTTTAATGTACTAGACCCAAGGTTTTCATCCTTTGATTCTCTTTATTGCTTAGATATCCTTGCCAAGATTCAATGCCTGAAATTATATGCTGCAAGACAGATGTAGCTCTAACTGTTACTTAGCATTGGATACAGAAATATGGATTTTAGCTGCATGTATAAATTAGAGACAGTTGACATTGTATGTTGTTGCTGCACCCTGTGCTGTCTGAATTCAGTGTGTTCCACAAAATTCTCATGTTTCTCCTCCGCTTTATTTGTATGGTAGCATCATATAGTTTATGTGCAACTCATTAGTCCCATTCCACAGTGATTGAAGCTACTATTGAGACCTTGTTTGAAACTGCAATAATTTGATGTTATCTCAAACTTGCTTTGGTTGGGAGTTGGGCATGGAAGCATTTATATACAGTAAATAACAATGTTTCCATCACTGATTCTTTGGCAGTGACTTCTTATCATTTTGACACTGCTCACATGAAACCATGATTTGCTTTTTCGAGTTTAACAGATTTTAAGTCTAATTCATAATTTTACCTCTTTCTAAATTTATATTAAAAAACTATGTGGATTTTGTGTTTTGGTCCTTTTATTGACCTGGCTCTGAACCATCATAACTAATGATTTACAAACATAGGAGTACTGTATTATTTCAGGTCTAAAATAAATCGGAGTGGATGTTGAAGGGTTTTTTCAAGTTATGGAGTCAGGTAGGATTAGAAATAGATATAGGAAAAACATTGGGGGGAAAAAAGCATAGAAAAACATTACAAATGTTGGAAATATTAAATAAAACACAAAATGTTAAGGATATTCATTAGGTCTGGCAGCGCCAATGGAGAGAGAACCAGACTTAACGTTTCAGCTCATCTGCTGAGAGATCATTGGCCTGAAATGCTAACATTTTCTCTTCTTGTGGATGCTGCAGCACTTGCTAAGTATTACCAGCATTTTTTTTTTGTTTGTTTTAGTTCAGATTTTTGGAATCCAGAGTATTTTGTTTTTGCTTCAAGAAGAACATCTCATTTGCCACTTTTGATAGGTGAAAATTGATATCCATGAAGTCTAACTTCTCAAAAATTTCATACCCAGTCTCCACCTCAGTTCTTTTCTCGCATTTACCCTGCCATCTCATTCTTTACTTTTTAACACTTTTTATAGTTTCATGCTATATATTCATTGCTTGTGAAAATGAGAAATCAGTTATTTGTAATTTTCCTGCAGAATTGATTTTATGTACCTTTTTATAATACTATTTCTTGGGTAATCAGGACATAAAGCTCAGGTAAATTTGCGCAGTGCTTCATGTTATGATTTTTTTCAGAGACCAATTTTTTAAAAGAAGCTTGAACCTCTGGTTGATGGAAAGGAAGATATGACACAATTTCATATGTGAGGACTTTAGTATAACAAGCAAAAAACATCAAGGGTCTGAAGACTATTCCAGCAAACACATTGTATTTCAAATTACAAAATAGAATTTCTTCCCTGTTTTAGTTTTAACATAACTGAAAATACACAGGTATATGCAGTTCCTCAAGTAGTAATTTGATCTCAGCCCTTCCATCCTCCGACCCAGTCCTCGGGCTGAGTCTTAGTTTACTTCCAGTCTTTCCCTTTTCCATGTTGCCTGGTTCCTTTTAACTCCAGAATTATTGTTCGCAGTTAGGTTTTTTTATCGGGTGTTCACTTCAAATGAAACATTTTGGCAAATCTTCCAGCTTTGTTTTAAATCCTTGTGAATTTTGTCTTTTTGATCTGAAGGTGCACTCCCACCCACTTGTTTTGCACGGTGAACCACAGCCTTTTGACCTCCAGTTGCTCTCAGTCTCTGTGGATACTGGCATGCTGTCTATATTTATGAATGTCAGATATATCATTGAAACACTCGACATCTGGAAGCCCATCACCATTGCAATATGAAGCATGTGGGTCTGCTATCCAGGTAAAGTGCTGATTGGTAATCCTAGAGGCCTTAACACACTCTTGTCTTGGATGTAAATGCAAAGTTTAAAGCATTGCGGTTTACAACCCGACATTCTTAATGTTTTGCCAGGACATTGGCAGCTAATAGCCTAATCAGTGCAAACACAAATGCTGCCATCAAATGTGAACATCTTGCACCTTCTTCACAGCCAAATAACTAGAACCTTTCTTTTAATCTTTAACAGCCATATCACCCAGGCTTGCTGACAGTCAGACTTCATTTGGGATCAGATGACTCCCTTAATTTTATTCTTTAAGTTAAAGACACAGTCCCAAAGCATAACAATCTTTTAATCCTCATAGTTTCAACATTCAGCATGTTATGCTTCAAATCAAGAGTGAAATATTATATTAACTCTAAGTAAAATCTATGCTGTGCCATCATCCAAAATCTTCAGTGATGTTAAAACTGGTTAATCAGCTTTTTGGTATATTAGAAGTGGAATATTGGCATCCTTTAGTTAGATTCTTTTTAATATGTCCTGGAATCAGCAGAGCGCACGGGTGACCTAGATTTAACAGTGCAGTAATATTTTGTGTTGAAGTGTCAGTTTACGTTGTTTTCCTTTTTCATAGCCATCTCAATTTGATGCTTATTGAACCTTATACTGCTGCAGAAAATATTGTTTCAATTTGGAAGTCTTGTTGATTTTACAGCATGAAAACATGCAAGTCTGTAGCCTGCTTTTGTGCTTTTGATTTATTCAAGGTACTGTCTATACTGCTTCAAGTCCATATATTTGAAATTGATATTTAAAAAAAAAGTGGTATGACATATTTCTCAACATGAAAAGGAAATATGAAGGAAGCAAATTTGTTAGATGTCAGTAAAGATATTAGTGGACACACTCTACCAGTTTCCGTCTCCCTTATCAATACTTGTGTGCATTTGATCTTTTTTTGGGCCAAACAAAATGTTTTGCCACTAAAATGGGATGCAACTGCAATAAGGAGAAATCTTGTCAGCAATTTTGAATGAAAATTATCAACATTGTAGAAGTAGTTGTATACTGATCTGGTGATATTTTGATTTATCTTTTTTATGCTGCAGTGTGCCACACTGCCAGAAATGCATGAGCTACAGATTGGTATTTGCAAAGTTGTTACTAAGATTCCTGAAAGCTAGGTCCTCTTCTTTGTCTGCAAAAGACCTTTTATAAGCCAGTTGTGAAAACTAGGAAACAATAGTGGCATCCGTTGTTATTTCAGTTTCTAGTCAGTGGCATGGCTGTTTTGGGGGACAGTTAAACATGGTCTTTTGTGATAATTCTTTGCTCATGGTAGTTTTGTCATCTTATTTACATTGCAGTGTTGTATCCAAAGGAGCTGCCATCTGTGGTATTGTTGTAATAAAGGAGACATTATGAAATATTTATGCTGGGGATAACCATTCAAAAGCATGTCCTGCTGGTTCGTGCAAGCCATTTTATTCTTGGAGTTATTTTGAAGAATGAGGAAAAGCAAGGAGAACATTGTCTTCACTGATTCCTGATCTTGTACTGCAGTCGTGTTTTTATTCCCTTTTTTTATTGTAAATATGAAATTGCAATTGTGTTGGTATCTGTGGTTGTCCTTTTATTACTGAAAGTTTAGTGACTGGTAAATTTACAAGGTTGTGATGAAAAGCAACAATATAAGTAAGTGGGCAAACTGATGTGGAGGGTGATATGCCATTCGAAGAAATAAGCAATAGAACCAATGTGGACATGCTTTGATATTTGAATTAATATCTGATTAAGGCTACCTCATTCAGTTACTGTTCCTAAACTTTGAAATCCTTTGCACGAGTCACATTTTCAGAAGTTTAATATATCTTCCTGTACATAGAAGATATAGCTTTGTATTACATGTTTTAAGTACTTATGCATTCTGCTGGGAAATTTTACTTTTTGATACTTTTACAAAGAAAAAAGTGATCCCCTTAGAGAGAGGAGATTGATCAAGTTAAGTGACTGAATATCTTCACTGGCTGGCCCTTTTTAAGTATATATATAAATTTTTAATTTGAAAAATGTCTTCAGAGTCCTATGGAAATATGATGCAGCACTGGCGACAATTCAGTCCTCATGACTCTCCTGTCACTTTGGCAGAGCTATCCAATTATTCTCACTCACGTGCTGTTTTTCCCCGTTGCCCTGTAAACACAAAGATCCTCAGATCTTTGTCCTTTTTTGAAGGACATCCTTTTGAAACTCCTATGATTCTGATAGGACTTGATAAGATGGCTCAAAAACAGATATTGCTGGAAGAGATAAGCAGGTCTAGCAGCATCTGTGAAGGAAAAAAAAACATAGTTATCATTTCGGGTCCGGTAGCCCTTCCTCAGAAACATTAACTGATTTTTCTTCACGGGTGCTGTCAGACCTGCTGAGCTTTCCCAGCAACATCTGTTTTTTGCCTGATTTACAGCATCTATAGTTCTTTCGGATTTTTATTTTATGAACCTTCAGCAGAGCATCCATCCTATCAATGTTGTTTGGAAACTTGGGTTATAACATGGACAGAACAATGTATAATTTTGTTTAGATTTGTGCTTGTGTATTGTTAAGAAGGGAAGATACTTTTCTTATCGGTTTTCATTTAGTTTTTAAGTTCTGAGATGGGTGATGGTGGGCTGTCCTGAGATTTTGTTTATACAGAGAAGAGAAAAGCCTTGGACTGTGAGATGTTCTGTGACCCACAAAGACAGAAAGACCAAACTATCCAGAAGGTAAGTTTGTGTGTTTGCAGGTTCAGTGAGACTACAGTGATGCTATTAGTGTTTTTTTTAAGTGGTCTCCAACTAGTATAGATGGGGTTGAAAACAAAATTCTTGAGTGGTTTAAAGACAGTAAGAGAAAAACGTCAGAAACAAAAGGCTGTAGAAGAGGAGTTTTGAGAAGGCGATTATAATAAAATAAATGAGCTGTGTTCGCAGTTTGTTTAACGGCTTAAGGAAAAGACAATAATTAAAGAAATAGTGTGGAGTGGAGTGGATGCAGAAATGTGCTGATAAGCAAACTACAGCTGTATTAACTGAACAAAACTTTAACGTGGAGATAGGGTTTCAATGCGATTTCAATGTCTGTAAGGTTGTTTTTGATTCTTTTTATTTGAGATTTGTAATGAGACTGTTTCAACTAGCTGTTGTTCAATATAAAGTAGTTTAATTTTGCCCCTTTTCTATATGTGATAACCTCTTGATATTCTTTTTAAAGTGAGTGATCACAATGGTAAACAAATTGCAAAAAATAAAAATTATAATCCATCAAGCTAGGTTTCCATTCTGGGATCTGATTTGTCAGTGTTACCATTTGCAGGGATCATAATGGTGAAAGGATGTTCTTCTTGTGCGTCAGACTGGATCTATGAGACTGTATTTAAAAGTAAGGGATAGGGTCTTGCGACACAGTGCAAGTGTCCCTGCCCCTAGGCCAGAAGGTTCCGGTTCAAGTCCCACTAACTCCAGAGATGGGCCAATACATGTCTGAATGGATTGATTAAAATAACTTAAAAATAAAGGGTCTCCCAATTAAAATGGAATTATCTTCTGAAATCAGGATCTTTAAACTATTTCTAAGGCACAAGTAGATTGTCTCCCTTGTCAGGAATCAAATATTGTCAGAGGTAGGTGACAAGTGAATTTGAGACCACAGCCATTATCTTATTGAATGGCAGAGCAGGCTAGCAGGCAAAAATGGCTAGTTCTTCTTTCTCATCTGTGTGTTCCCATGTTGAGTCTGTTCTATCATTGTGTAAGATCATGGCTGATCTGGTTGTGGTTACAAATTTACCTTTTTTGCTTTCGTTTTCATAACCCTTCGCCGCCTTTTTCTGTCAAAATCTACCTAACTGTACCTTGAATAATACAAATAACCCTCAAGAAAGTTTCAGTCAGCTTCCTCTTATTTTTGAAGTTTGTCTCCTGTTTTGGTTTCTACCGAAGAGAGGAACCATTCTCCTGTATCCAGCATATTAAGTCTCTTTTAGGATTTTTGTTTCAGTAAGATAATTACTTCTTCTGAACTCCAAATGGTATTATCCCTGCCTATTCAACCTTTCCTCATAAGATGACGCCTTTGTCCCAGGAATGATTCCAGTGAACCTTCCTTGAACTACATCTAACATAATTATCACTTTCTATACTAACGAGGAGACCCAAACTGTATACAGTGTTCCAAATGTTGACTTATGAAGGCTCTAAACTGCTGTAATAAATGACAACATTGAATTTGCTATTGTTTGGATTCCTCTCTACCCCTGAGTTTTTGCAGTTTCTATATTTTTAAATAGTATTCTGCTTTTCTACTCTTGTTGCCAACGTGGATAAGTTCACATTTTCCCACACTATACCCCATTTGCCAAATGTTTATCCACTCATTTATTCTGTCTATACTGTTTGCAGATTCTTCACCTCTTCCTAACAACTTTTCCTACTTGGTCTAGCCAGCAAATTTTAGCTATCTCACGTTTGGTCCCTTCATCTGAGCCATTAACGTAGATTGTACTGTTTCTCCAGCTTCGTTTTCCAGGGACTTGAGCTCAGTTTGGTCTCTACCTTCCTAAAGCTCTTAGTCTTTTTTTGTTTTACTTTCTAGTTTACCCTCAGTTTATTTTCTCCCTCACTTTATTATATTTTGATCGCCTTTTGTTGGTTTTTAAAACTTTTCTAATCCTCTCATTTGCCACTAACCCTTGCCACATTGTATATTTTTTCTCAATTTGATACTAGGCTTAAATTACCATGGTTGGTTTATCTCAATCCTAGAGTCCATCTGTCTCACTGGAATACTTATTTGCTGAAGGTCATGAACTATTTTCCTAAATGTCTGTCATTGTTCCTGAGCCATCATTTTCACTGAGTCTTTATCCCAGCCTCCTCCAGCCAACTCGGCTCTCATCTTTGTACAATTGTCTTTAATTAAATTTCAGCACAATGTTTCTGACCCAAGTTTCTTACTCTCAAACTGAATTCTGTGTTATTGTCATTGTTTTCCATGAGATCATTTAATATCAGATCATTTATTTAACCTGCTTCATTACAAATTACCAGATCCAAATTAGTCTGACCCAGGTTTGGATTCATAACATATTGTTCTGGATGTGAGTTTGCTCGCTGAGCTGGAAGGTTAGTTTTCAGACGTTTCGTCACCATTCTAGGTAACATCATCAGTGAGCCTCCAAAGAAGTGCTGGTGTTATGTCCCGCTTTCGATTTATCTGGTTAGGTTGCCTTGTGTTGGTGATGTCATTTCCTGTTCTTTTTCTCAGGAGATGGTAGATTGATTTGGAGCCAATCTACCATCCCCTGAGAAAAAAAACAGGAAATGACATCACCAACGTAGGAAATGACATCACCAACGTAGGAAATGACATCACCAACGTAGGAAATGACATCACCAACGTAGGACATCACCAAGGAAACCTAACCAGATAAATAGAAAGCGGGACATAACACCAACGCTTCGTCGGAGGCTCACTGTTGATGTTACCTAGAATGGTGACGAAACATCTGGGAACAAACCTTCAAGATCAGTGAACCAGCTTACATCTGGAACAAAATAAAGACCCACTCTCTTGTGGACCGAGAGGAGGAGAGTGCTGTGCTGGAGGTGGAAGGAAGACGTCGGGTTGGCTGTGCACCCTTGCAACCAGTGGATCTTAATGCTGGCTTCGGCCTAACGCTGGTTCAGGGGAGCAGCCCACCTGCCACGATGGCTGCGGCAAGTGCTCGTGCCCCAGTTCAGGGGGTCCGGAACACCATCCGTGTTTCCATGAAGAAGGTGGATGAAGGTGCACCTGTGGACTGCACCTCCTTCGTGAAGAGGCCCCTGTTGGACTGTTGTGGGTTCGCTGCTGCGGACACTGCCTGCAGGATTTCCCCAGAGGAGGTTTTTACGATGTAACCTTCAGGAGTGCCAAGCTTTGCGAGCGCTTCCTGGAGGTTTTCAAGGAGAAAGGAGGTGAGGGCCCCCTCTCTGTATTTACCGCTGTTCGTGACGGCAGTGCAGAGGATCCGTATGGTGACTGTACACATGTACAACCCTCATGTGCCAGCAGTTGATGTCCTGACCTTCCTTGGAAGGGACGTGAAGGTGGAAGGGGACCTAACTGACATCGTGGACCCCTTTGGCACCTGGACCCGTAAGAGGCAGGTCAAGGTGACGCTGAGGATGGGCGCGGACGGGAACATCGTACACCCACCGTCCAGCTTCGCGATTGGCGGGGGCAAGGGCTACCTGACCTACGCAGGGCAACCTAAAGTCTGCCATGCCTGTGGTAGATCAGGTCACGTGGCGGCCGACTGCAGAGCCACCATCTGCAGGGAGGAGGGACACCTTGCAAAGGATTGCCCACAAGATAAAAGCTGCAACCTTTGCGGGGAAGCTGGCCACCTCCTATAGGGCATGCCCACGGTGGGGGACCACCTACACCCAGGTCGCCGGCAGGGGCAATCTCCCCCCCCCCCCCCCCCCCCCCCCCCCTTTCGAGGAGAAGGCGGCACCAGGGCCCTGCAAGGACCCCACTAATGTGCAGGAGGGCCCAGCCCTGTAGGATGGGCCCGAAGCCAGCAAAGCGTCCCTCCAGGCTCCACTCCCCCCAGCCCCGCCCCCCCGACAACCCGGAGCCCATGGAGGCAGTGACAGGCGACCCAGGGGAGTGGACGACGGTCCGGAAAGCGAGGAGGAAGGTACGTCGGCGGGCCTAGGAACCGCAACCATCAGGCGGGAAGAGGCAGCTACAGGGGGGCTATAAGAGCTCCTCTGATGAGGGAGATTTGGAGAGGGCCCACCCAAAGCAGAAGCTAAAGATCTCAAGGGAGAAGGAAAGCAGCACCCCACTTCCAGGTGACGGGAGGCATCCTGAGGCTCCCTCCGACACCCAGTCACCTGCCCCTGGGGCCCTGGAGGGCCCCCTGGAACTTCCAGGCGGGAAAGAGGAAACACCGTGTCCCCAGCCTGACCCAGAGCCGCACTCTCCTGCCTCCGTACCCCCGACGGCGGGATGCCACCCGGAAGGCAGCACGGACGGTTTCCTGAGCCCGGAGAGTGTCCAGCAGTTAGCCCAGGCAATGGGCATGAAGGGACGGATGGAGGGGCTAGACCTTGGACTTGGGGAGGGTACTGCGGTCACTGCCCACAATGGGGGTACGAGTTGCGAGCATTAATGTGCGCAGTGTCAAGTCCACCGCAAGATGTGTGCCCACGTTGGCCTACCTGACCACCATCAAGGCGGACCTCCTGTTTCCGCAGGAGTGCAGGGTACCGCACCTCGGCAGGTACGGGAAATGGTCTGGCACCTGGACCTGTGGGCCTTCAATCTGGTCAGGGGGTAACGACTGTCGCTCCTCGGGCCTGGCTGTTCTGCTGTGGGGGCGCAACTTCACCATCTCTCAAGTTCAGGAGGTGGTGGGGGTGCGCCTCCTAGTGGCTGACATTACCTACAGGAGCACTCCCCTGAGGCTGATCAATGTATACGCCCCAGCGGTACAGAGTGAGCGGTTGGCCGTCCTGCAGCGGCTTCCACCCCTGCTGGCTATGTCCAGGCCGGTCATCCTAGGCGGAGACTTCAACTGCATCATCGATGCAGATGGAAGATCCGGCTTGGGGACAGCGGGTGGGGGGAGTCAACTGGACGTCACGTTCAGATTCCTGATGGGCACGGTGAAGGACGCCAAGCTGCTCGACATCTTCAGCACCCCTGCAGACGGAGCGCAGCGGAGGTACACCTGGTCACGGCCAGACGGGTCTATTCGCTCAAGGATAGACTTCCTGTTTGTGTCACGGGCGTTTTCGGTCAGGTCCACCGGCATCGAGCCGGTGTTCTTCTCTGACCACTGCCTCCTGCTGGCTGACTGTCGCTTACAGGACGACCAGCTGGCTGGCAAGAGGACGTGGAAGCTCAACACGACTCTGTTGACCCCAGAGAATGTCGAGGAGCTTAAGAGGGAGTGTGCCGGTTGTAGAACCGTGAAACCCCTCTTTGAGTCTCCGGGCGACTGGTGGGAGACAGTGAAGGAGAACATCAAGAGGTTCTTTGTCCTCAAGGGTGTTCGGAAGGCGAGAGAGAGGTGGGGAAAGCTGTCGTGACTCCAGAAAAGGGTGCAGAACCTGCTCCTTCTGCAGTTGATGGGGGTCGACGTCACGGAGGACCTCCGCGAGGTGAGGGGCCAGCAAGCCTTGCTCTTCACCGCGGAGGCCTCCAGGATAATCTTCCGGTCCAGGGTCCGCTCTGTGGAGCAGGACGAGACGTGCTCGCGTTTCTTCTTTCAGAAGGTGCACAAAGAGAACTCTGTGCTTAGCCGGCTGAAGGAGGACGACGGCTCGGTGACGTCGTCTCGGCCTGACATTTTGTGGATCAGCAGATCCTTCTCTGCCGGACTGTACGACACGAAGCCCACGGACAGCACGGCCTCCGAGTCGTTCCTGTCATCTATCACGGAGGTCTTGGACGACGGCACGAGAGAGTGGCTGGACCGGCCGATATCCCTGGACGAGCTGACCAGAGCCCTCAAGTCCTTGGAGAGGAATAAGACTCCCGGGAGTGACGGCTTACCGGTCGAGCTGTATTCTGCTCTGTGGGACCTGGTCGGCCAGGACCTGCTGGAGGTGTACGATAGTGTGCTTCGGGCAGCGGAAATGTGCAAGTCCATGAGGAAGGGCATCATCACCCTCATTTACAAGAGGAAGGGGGGGAGGGAAGAAATTCAGAATTGGCGCCCCATTTCACTATTGAACGTGGACAACAAAATCCTGGCCAAGGTCATAGCCAAACGGGTCAGGTCTGTCCTGGAGTCGGTGATTCACCCTGACCAAACCTGTGCTGTGCCGGGCAGGAAGATCGCTGAGGGCCTCGCGCTCATCAGGGATACGATCGCCTACGTGCAGGACAGGCGGTGGACACCTGCCTCGTCAGCCTGGACCAGGAGAAGGCCTTCGACAGGGTCTCATGCTTACATGAGGGACGTCCTCTCTAAATTGGGATTCGGGGAGGGCATCCGTAATTGGATCCGGCTGCTCTACACCAACATAGTTAGCGCAGTCTCGATCAATGGGTGGGAATTGGACAGTTTTCCTGTCGGATCTGGACTCAGGCCGGGCTGCCCACTCTCTCCTGCCTTGTTCGTGTACTGTGTGGAGCCCTTCGCTGCATCCATCAGGAAGGACGTGAGCCTGAAGGGCGTGACTATCCCAGGCAGCGGAGGCCTTCAGGTCAAGACCTCCCTGTACATAGACGACGTCGCTGTCTTCTGCACCGATCGTCGGTCGGTGAGTAGGCTGTTGGACATCTGCAGCCATTTTGAACTGCCCTCGGGTGCCAAAGTCAATAGGGGTAAGAGCGAGGTCATGTTCTTCAGGAACTGGGACGACCGCTCCTTCACCCCCTTCACCGTCAGGACAGACTATCTGAAGGTGCTGCGTGTTCGGTTCGGTGGAGCTGGGGCGTGCACTAGGACTTGGGAGGAGTGTATCACCAAACTGAAGCAGAAGCTGGGCAGGTGGACGCTTCGGTCCCCCTCCATCGCGGGGAAGAACCTGGTTGTCAGGTGTGAGGGGCTTTCGGCACGGTTGTATGTGGCGCAGGCCTGGCCTATTCTCTGGACCTGCGCCGCTGCGGTCACCCGGGCCATCTTCCACTTCATTTGGGGGTCGAGGATGGACCGGGTCCGCAGGGACACCATATACAAAGACCTGGAAAATGGGGGAAAGGGCGTACCGAATGCCACCCTCGCCCTGACGGCTACCTTTGTGTGCGGCTGCATCAAGCTGTGCGTAGATCCTCAGTACGGAAACACCAAGTGTCACTACTTACTGAGGTTCTAACTGTCCCCGGTGTTGCGAAGGATGGGCCTGGCCCCGTTGCCGCAGAACGCTCCGAGTAGTTGGACAGTCCCGTACCACCTGTCCTTCGTGGAGAAATTTTTGAAGGGAAACACCTCTTGACCACAAGGCCGTCAGGCAGTGGTCAGCACGTAGTATCCTCGAGACCCTTCAGGGGAAAGGAGAGGGTGGATCCCGTCGTGTGGTTCCCCACGCAGACTGCCAAAGTCGTTTGGCAGAATGCCTCATCACCAGAACTTTCAAACAAGCACAAGGACATTGCTTGGCTGGCGGTGAGAGGGGCTCTGCCAGTGAGATCTTTCATGCATGCCTGGAATCTCTGCACCACCGCACGCTGCCCTTGAGGTGGCTGCGGCGGTGGGGGGGGCGCGGGACTGTCGATCACCTCCTTCTGGAGTGTGCCTATGCGTAGGTGGTCTGGAGGGGTTGCAGTGGTATTTGTCGAGGTTCGTCCCGAGCAGCTCCATGACGTGGGACTCCGTGCTCTACGGGCTGTTTCCCGGGACGCACACCGAGACCAACATCAACTGCGCCTGGAGGACCATCAATGCGGTGAAAGACACTCTTTGGTCTGCCAGCTGAAAGAACTGACCCCGACTGAATGTTGCAGACTGGCGCACTCCAAGGTCCAGGACTACGTGCTGAGGGACACGCTAAAGCTTGGGGCAGCCGCCGCCAAGGTGCGGTGGAGAAAGACCACCGTATGAAACCCCTCGTCCAGAATAGAAAAAAGGGCCCTATCTGGTAACTGGGCCCAGCTGGTGCCTTCCCCCAACAGGTCAGGGGGCCAACTGGGACTGTGCGGGGTGACGACTGCCAGGGGTATTTTGTTTGCTTTTTTTTTCTTCTTTGTTTGTTTTTTTCCTTTAGTTGGTGTATATACCCCCTGGGTAACCCGGAGCGGCTTGCATGACTGGGTAGGTGTATAAATGTTTTATTTTTTGTACATCTTATGAACAAAGTATATTTTTTCAAATAAAAAAAAAGTGACGAAACGTCTGAAAACTAACCTTCCAGCTCAGCGGGCAAACTCGCATCCAGAACCTCAACCTGAGCTACAAATCTTCTCAAAACTCGCTATAACGTATTGTTCTAAGAAACTGTTCTGAATGCTGTTCTTCCTCCTCGCTACCTCTGCTAATTGGATTTTCCCAATCTACATGAAGATTAGTGTCATCTGTGATTAATGTACTGCTGTTTTCACATGCCTTTCTTATCTCCTGATTTATTCTCTGCTCTACCAAATAGATACTACTATTATGGGCTCTATAGGCTACTGTCTGGCTGGTGTAGCATTTATTGCCCACTCATAGTTACCCTTGAAAAGGGGATGGTCAGCTGGTTTCTTGAACTCCTACAGCTATTTGGTATGGGTATATCCACTATAGCTTGAGAGAAGAAGTTCCGAAATGTTGACCCAATGATGCTGAAGGAACAGTGACATATATATTCATATTAGAGCAGTGAGTAGCAAATGGGTGACAGCTTGCTGGTGTTGGTGTTCCTATTTCTCTGCTGTCCTAGATTTTCTAGATGATAGTTATTGTGGGTTTGCAAGGTACTGTCAAAAGAGCCTTGGTGAATTTCTGTTATGCATCTTCTACATGGTACTGCCAGCACTGGTGGAGGAAGTGACTGTTTGTGTGAAATGATACTGGTCAAGCATGTTGCTGTGCTCTAGATGGTGTCGAGCTTCATGAATGTTGTTGAAGCTGTGTTTGCCCAGGCAAGTGGAGAGTTTTCCATCAGAGCCCTGACTTGTGCCTTGCGATGGTGGTGCCATTGAGTGTCAAGGATAGTAGTTAGGCTCACTCTTGTGAGAGGTGATTATTGCCCGACTCTTGCGTGGTGTGGTTGTTACTTCTAACTGAATCTTTGAAAAGGCTGTAAGATCATGCCCATTAGCCTCTATTTGTGCTGTTAAATTCCAAATGCTGCATCATTTATGTAAGGAGCTATTAATTTGCCTTTTGACCATTTTTCACCTTTTTGGCCTATTTTTATTCCTTTTCTTTTATGCTTGTACACTCTGTCCCTTCCTTTCCCACTCTGAGATCGTTACCAAAATGATTGACCTGCAGTGACTACCATATCCATCAGCTTTGTATGCCTATGTACCTCTTTCCTGACCCTATCCACTTTAATTAGTTTAAAGCTTTCCTCCCAGCCCCAGCTATTTGATTCACCTGGAACATAACCACAGCATGGTTCAAGTGAAACCTGTCCCATGTGCACAGCTCCCTTCTACCCCTGCACTAGTGCCAGTGCGCTATAAACAGAAACCCATTTATCCCACACCGATCCATTAGCCATGAATTTAACTCCTTGACTTTATTTACACAATGCAAGCATTTTTTTATTCATTCATGAACATGGGCATCGCTGGCTCATCAGCATTATATTTGCTGTCCCGAATTGCCCTTGAGAAGGTGATGGTGAGCTGCCCTCTTGAACTGCCGCTGTCTGTGCTGCAGTTGACCTACTATGCCCTTAGGGAGGGAATTCCAAGAGTTTGGCCCTGCAACAGTAAAAGAAAGGTGATGTATTTCCAACTCAGAACAGCCAGTGGCTTGCAGGGTGTCTTGCATGTGTTGTTGTTCCTGTGCGTCTTCTGCACTTATCCTTCCAGATGGATCTGGTTGTGGGTTTGGGAAGTGCTGTCTTAGGATCTTTGTGTTTCTGCAGTAGACTTTGCCACCACTGAGTGTCAGTGGGTGTTTGCGGATGTGGTATCTATCAAGGGGGCTGTTTTGTCCTGGATGATGTCAAGTTTCTTGAGTGAGTTGCATCCACCCAGGCAGCTGGGAAATATTCCATCTAACTCCTGTGCCTTGTATGTGATGAACAGACTTTGGGGAGTCAGGAGGTGAGTTACTTACTGCAGGGTATTCCTTGCTTCTGACCTTCTCTTGTAGCCCCTTGGGTATGTGGCAGCTGCAGTTGATTTTCTGCTCAATAGTAACCCTCCGTTATTGAATGTCAAGGGGTAAAGGTTAGATGACCATTTTCTGACATTTGTGTGGTGCAAATGATAACTACCACTTATCAGTCCAACCCTCGATATTGTCCAGATCTTGTTGCACTTGGACATGGACTGCTTCAGTACCTGAGGAGTCGCGAATGATGCTGAATGTTGTGCAATCTTAGGCAAATATCCCCACTTCTTGCGTTATGGAGGGAAGGTCATTGATGAAGTAGCTGAAGCTGGTTGGGCCTAGGACATTACCCTGGAAGACTGTTGCAGAGACTCTTGGAGCTGAGATAACTGACCTCCAACAACCATGACCATCTTCCTGTGTGCCGGGTAGGAGTCCAAAGGCCAAACAGCTTGGTCCTGATTTCCATTGATTCCAGTTTTGCTAGGGCTCCTTGACGCCACACTCGGTTGAATGCAGCTTTAATATCAAGGGCTGTCATTCTCACCTCAGCTCTGGACTTCAGCTCTTTTGTTCATTTTTTAAACCAAGGCTGTAAAACGGTCTGGAGGTGAATGGCCCTGGCAGAATCCAAACTGGGTGTCACGGTATGGGTTACTGCTGAACAGGTCTGCTTGATAATTTATATTGATACTTTCCATCACTTTACTGATGTTTGAGAGTAGACTGCTGGGGTGGTAATTGACTGGGTTGGATTTGCCCTGCTTTTTGTGCACAGGATGTATCTGGACAATTTTCTACATTGTTAGGTAGATGCCAGTGTTGTAACTGTACTGGAAGAGCTTGGCTATGGGAGTGTCCAGTTCTTTAGAACAAGGCTTCAGAATGCTGTCCGGGCCCATTGCCTTTGCACTATCCAGAGCCTCCAACTGTTTCTTGACGTCACATGGAATGAAGTGATGTGGCAGCCAACTAGTATCGGTGGTACTGGGGACCACCAGAGGAGGATGAGATGAGTCATCCACTTGGCACTTCTGGCTAAAGATTGCTGTAAAAGCTTTAGCCTTATGTTTTGTCATGGTGCATTGGACTCTTTGATCGTGGAGATGGGTATATTTGTGGAGCTGCTTCCTCCAGTGAGTTGTTTAATTGTCCACCACCAATCACAATTGGAAGTGGCAGGACTGCAGAGCTTAGTTCTGATTTGGTGGTTATGGGATCACTTAGCTCTGTATATCACTCGTTGCTTGTGCTGTTTGGCATGCGAGTAGTCTTGTTTAGTAGCTTTGCAGGTTGACACTTCATTTTTAGGTATGTCTGGTGCTGTTCCTGCACTCCCCACTGATCCAGGGTTGATCCCTGGCTTGATGGTAATGGTTGAGTGGGGGCTATGCCAGCCCATGAGGTTGCAAGTTGTGCTTGTGAACTGTTTTGCTGTTAATTGCTCAGGCCTGTTGGATGCCTAGTTTTGAGTTGCCAGATCTGTTCAAAGTTTTTCCCCTTTATGACAATGAAGGGAACAAGGACTACTAGATATGGAAGGTTTGTGCTGTAACAAAAAAGCTGGATTGGTTGGGACGTTTTTCACTGGAACGTGGGAGGTTGAGAGGTGACCTTTATAGAGGTTTATAAAATCATGAAGGGTATAGATACGGTTAATAGGTGACTTTTCCTTGGGAAGATGGTTTTCAAGATTAGGAGGTATATCTTTGAGGTGAGAGCAGAGAGATTTAAAAAATGACATGAGGGGCTAATTCTTTACACGGAGGGTGGTTCACATGTGGAATGAACTTCCTGAGGAAGTGGTGCATGTGGGTGCAGTTAGAACGTTCGAAAGTCACTTAGAAAACTATGTGAACAGGAAAAGTTTGGAAAGATATTGGCCAGGAGCAGGCAGATGGGGCTAATTTAGTTTGGAATTATGTTCGGCCTGGACTGGATGCACTGAAGGGTTTGTTTTCGTGCTGTTTGACTCCATGACTCTATGATATGACTGTGTGGTTGTTGCTTTTACCAGTACTGTCATGGACAGATGCATCTACAGCTGGCAGATTAGTAAGAATGAGGTCGAGTTTGTTCCCTCTTGTTTATTCCTTTACCACCTGCCACAGGCCCAGTCTAACAACTATGTCCTTTTCGGACTCCACCATCTCGATCAGTAGTAGTGCTGCCAAGCCACTCATGGTGAAATCCCCCAACCCAGAGTAAACTTTGCTCCCTTGCCACCCTCAATACATCTTCTGAGTGTTGCTCAACATGGAGGAGTATTGATTCATCAACTGAGGAAGGATGGTATGTGGTAACCAGCAGGAGGTTTCCTTGCCCCTGTTTAACCTGAAACTGTGAGACTTCATGAGTCAGTGTGGAGGACTCCTAGGGCAATTATCTATTGTCTGACAGCATGGTAGTATACAATCGATCAGGGCATGTCCAGTGGCGATGATGATGACCTGAGATGCTGATACATTATGATTTGGTTAGTATGACTTTCAGGTGTGCTTGTCTATTCTCAATTTTAGTGCTACTTTTCATGTTAGTAAGGAGTATGTTGTAGGATTGAAGGACTGGGTTTGGTGTTGTTCATTATTGGTGCTTTGGTTAATGCTAGGTGGTGTGGCTGATCTCATCGCTCTTTAAATTTTGTAGCGATTTGATACAACTGGGTTATTTTCAGAGGGCAATTAAGAGTCAACTACATCGCTATAGGTCTGGAGTCATATGTTGATCAGGTCATATTTCCACACTTATAAGGACAAACCAGTGGCGTTTATTTTTGTGTAACAACCAAGCATGATTTCATAGCTTTTAATATCAGATTTATCAACTAAATTTTAGTTCTGCCAACTACAGTGGTGGAATTTGAACCTGAGTAAATTAGTTTTGTGAAATTACCGCAATGACACTGTCTTTCCCTGTTTTGAGGCAGTCCAAACCAAATACATGTAATCTGTCTGCTGTCACTCCTGCAATTTAGGACTTAATTGCAGTAGTTACCAATGTGAGATTGATCGGGATTCAGCTGAATTATCACTTTGTCGTACTTTATTCAAAAAGGGAGTTTTAATACCAAAGAAATTCTGGTAGCTTCTTTTGTCAAGTGCACTACTGTGCGCTAGTGATCTCTTTACTGCTGTACTTGCTGTTTCTTAAAAAAAATGGATTGCCCTAAAGTGGCTGGCTTCACACTTCGCCCACAAAGATCTGCCTTTGTTTGCCTCTTGTAATTTCCTGCTCTAAATTACACAACTGCCCAAACTCCAAATTGTCATCTCTAAAGCTTGATATCCAATATCATATTCAATGAAAATTTCCTATCAAATTTATAGATCTCTGTATGCTGCTCCCCAACCAGAGTATGTTCCTTTTAGGTTTTACTCATGATTTCCTACCTCCAAATTGATTACTAGTTTATGTCACAAGGATAGTATCAGTTCCATAGATTGTCACTTACGCTAATAAACTCTCCTGCAAATGTTCCCAAAAACCTTCTGGAGATCCATATGGAAGAAACTCATCTGCATTGCTGTGTCTGCTACCTAACGCTTCAAAATCTTCCACTAAGCTAGTTAGTCATGATCTCTCACCTCTAAAAGCTGACTCACTTGACTAATTTATTCAGCAGCATCTTTGCATGTTTTCTCTTTGATCTGTGATTTGGAGGCAATATAATGTTTGCACCTTTCAGGCTGCCCTGATGTGTTGGAAAATGGAGAATTCTTGTTCTTTCAATATTTTGCTTTACAAAAGTAGAAGTCTGCTTTCAGTGTTTTGCAATGAAATCACTTGGTGAGCTCCTTATAGGTTAATCAAATGGTGTAGACTAGAGCCCTATAATAGCCAAATTAGTGAAAGCTCATAGAGTCCTACAGCATGGAGACATGCCCTTTGGCCCAAACTGGTCCATGCTAACCAAAATGTCCATTCATGCTAACCCCTTTTTCCTGCATTTGGCCCATTTCCTTTGAAACCTTTTTTATCCATGTATTTGTCTAGATGCCTTTTAAATGTTAATATGCTTGCTTCAACCACTTCTACTAGCAGCTCAATCCAAATGCATACCATCCACTCTGTAAAAAAAATGTTGTCCCATGTTCCAATGTATTCTTTCCCCTTTTACCTTAAATTGATGCCCGCTAGTCCTCGTTTGCCCAACCGTGGGAAAAAGACTGACTGCATTCACCCTATCCATGCCTTTCATGACCTTCTGCATATCGACAAGATCCCCCCCCCGCCACCTTGATCTCCTATGTTCTAAAGAAAAATGTCCTAGCTTGTCTAACCTCTCCCTATAACTCAGTCCCTTGAGTCCTGGCAACGTCCATGTAAATTTCTCCTGTACTCTTTCCAGTTTAATAACATCCTTTCTATTGTAAGGTGACCAAAACTGAACACAGCACTCCAAATGCAGCCTCACCAACATCCTGTAAAACTGCAGTATAACTTCCCAACTTCTATACTCAATACCCTGACTGAAGGCCAGTGTGCCAAAAGCCGCCTCCACCACCCTGTCTACCGGTGACTCCGCTTTCAGAGAACCATGCACCTGAACTCCAAGGTCCCTCTGTTCTGCTACACTTCTTAAGGCCCTATTATTCACCATGAAACTCCTACATTGATCTGACTTTCCAAAATGCAACACCCCACATTTATCTATTTTAAATTTCATTTGCCATTTCTTGGCCCACTTCCCCAGCTGCAATTTCTGATAAACCTTTCTCACTGTCCACGATACCGCCTGTTTTAGTGTCATCTCCAGACTTACTAGTCATGCCTTGTACATTCTCGTCCAAATCAACAAATGGCAATGGGCCTAGCACCTACCCGAGGAATGCCACTCGTCATAGGCCTCCAGTCCCTAATGGATTTTGGTGAAGCAGTTGGGTTTTGTCGTAAATGTCAGTTTTTATGGTCGCACTTTTATTCGGGTGCCAGTAGATTTCAAATTTATTGATGTACTTTCATAACTTACTGTGAGGGAATTTGAGCACAGTCTAGAATCGCGTCAACTATAATGACTACATTACACTTTGCCATGTAGTTCAAACATGATCACATTTTGGAAAACAAAATGTTGACACAGTCAAAGGTGATGTAATTTCTCAATCAATAGACTATTTTGGCTACCAGCATTAAATTTTAATATAGTATGTCTGGCATTGACTTTCCCTTTTATGGAGGTATGGACTCTCTAAACTCTGTAATGAACACAGAATTTGTAAATTGTCTATTATTGATGTGGGTGGCCAGGCAAGGCATTCTTTGTCAAGTCATATTTTTCTATGAGTAGCAATAAAATTTACACCGGTTACTTATGTTCTTTTTGTCAATTTTGTATCTATGTCCCTTCCTTCTAACAGGGCTTCAGAAAGTGGGGGTTTGGGACTGAGTAGGGTTGCAGGTTCGGAGGCAGCAATGGCCATGGCGGAACTCTTACTGAGTTACATTAATTGCAGACTTGCTCAGCAGGCTTCTGTTCCTATAGCCAGCACCTCCTACACAGTCAGTTTTTATTGAAAAGTCCTGACAATTTAACCTCCCAGTGGGATCATAGAGTGGAATGAAGTTTTGGAATCACCAAAGGTTTAAGGCCCCATTGCTTATCTCCTCCACTTGTTAACTTTGCAAAACAACTACTTAAATTGTCCGTAGCCAGTGTGGGTGGGTACAAATTATGAAGTTGGATATACCACTGTTAAGACAGTTTAGTAGTACCTTGCTTGAGAGGCACATTTTCTTTTGGAATGTCCCTATGTCCAGCATGTATGAACTGCTTTAAATTTACAAATCTCATTTTGGCACAGTTGTATATATTATGGACAGGAGTGTATTTTGATACTTCCTGTTAAGATTTTCTTGCTGTGATTTGATGGGTCACAATAAGTTTTTGAACTCTGCCGTCATGGAGTGCATAACCCAGATAGTTATGCTGTTGGATGCTGTTAGCTTTTGGTTAGAATTTTCTATGAATAAAGCCATTAGTTATATATAAGGGATTTGTGAAATTATCCAGGCGCCATCAATCTGGGTGTGCTTTCCTTACATATAGACTTTGTAATTCAGCCAGCCATTGGGAGCCTGGGCTTCACGATGTTTCTTATCCTTTTCTGTGTTTGCAAAAGCAGTGCCCAAGTGAATGTTGTTCTTAATCTGCCATTGTTTAATGGTGACATTGTGTTTCTGATTTAAGTGTGAATTTTGTCTGGTTGGATTTCTCATTTGATGCTTTTTTTGTCAGAGCAATCCTCCAGTTTGTCTTTGAGTTTTATTGTCACTCTGAAGCTGCTGGAGTCGGATGCCGTATTCTCCTTTTTAAAGTGTCAAATTTCTGTCTGGTCCTTAAATGAAGTATTGTTTTCCTGAGTTGGAACGTCCACCAAGCCTAACACAAACATTAGGACACTTTATAGTTATAGCTTCATCTGTATGCAGTGTCATGAAGCCAATCATGCAATTCCTGTTGAAATTTACATTCAAGCAATAAAGAATCAAAACTGTTCAATCGGCCATGATTGAATAGAAGAGCCGATTCAGTGGGCTGAATGGCCTAATTCTGCTCGAATAGCTTATAGAATGTAATTACCTACTCCCAGTCTGGCCTACTCATCTGCATTAGTTGCACTGTCTACAACAATAATTTTTTTAACTTCCATATTTTGTCTGCTTCAATTGGAAAAATTAGAGTTATTTATCTAAAAGTGACTTCTCCTGTTCCTCTTCCAATAGTGTTGGCTGTGGTCAAAGATCAATCCTTGACCCTTCCTATTTCTTGTCTATGTCCTGTTCTTTGCACCAGCTGAAGGCGTTGAGTTAGCTTTCACATGTAAACTGATGACGCACAACTCTAATCTCACATTGTTTCTCATGCCTCTTCACTGCGAGTAAATTAGCAGACTGGTTAAATAATGTCTAATACTGGAGGAGCGGGAATTTTTTCCAATTAAATTTTCAGAAGACACTCACTCACCTCATGTGCTCCATACCTCATGCTCCATTTCCTCCTTATTAATTCTACCACCTTCCCTGATGACAGTCTGAGGTTAAACCAGTTTGTTCACAGCCTTACTGTCACGCTTGACTGCTAGATGGGCTTCTGACTTCATTTGCACTATGCCAAGCCAGCCTTTTACCAACTCCATTTTGATACCTGATTTCATCCCCATGAGCTTGTCTACTGATGAAACACTCATTCGTTCATGTTTGATTACCTCTGGTGAGTATTGTAGTGCACTCCCTGCTGGTCTTCCACATTCTGGTCGGGGACTAGATAATTCAAAACTCATTGTGGCTTAACTGCCCTGAGGCCCTGTTCACTTAACACCCTATATTTGCTAACCTGTATTAGCTCTCATTAGGCAATGGTTTGATCTTGCAACCAACAAATCAGGAAGTAAAAAGCACATATAATAATTCAGGATTTTTTTTCTGTAAAGAATTATAGAAATTCGGACACACACATGGGATTAAGATAGAAAATGAAATACACTGTGACCTCTCCTTCAGACCAAATTAGGCCCCCCAAGTGATTAAGATCAAGTGATTTCTAGAATTTGTCAATTTCTGGATTATCAGATAACATTAGGATGCCACCACATGTTTGTGAACTGGATAATACTGTTAGTTAAAACTATTTACTTGGAAATATAAGGCAGTGATAAAACATTTAAATGAAAATTGTTTTATTTGTCCAACTATGACACATTCCACATTTGTGCTGTTGTCCCTGAACATCATAATCTGGATTAGAAAGATTAAAGTGTTATCAACTTTGTCAGACCACTGAATCCATGTGGATTGCATCTATGAAGTCTATAATAGCAAGTTTACTTGAATTAACAAAAACGACGAGTTTATTAATTACTGAACATGAGAAGCATTGGTAATGCAACATATAAACATGCAGGCTAGAAATAAAAGGTGAATCCTGAAAGATAATCTTTTTTAAAAGAAACAACATAGGTACATGTGTCATTTTATGAATTGTTCACGAAGAGTGGACAGTTGAATGTTGTGGCTGTTGCAATGGAGGTTATTGGTAGCATTGACGTTGGTAGTTAACAATTGCTTTTTGAGGTGACTTGCTTTTCAGAAGTTCCTTTGCCCTGATCTCTAATTGTTTTAAATTGGTTTGCAGCACTTGGAGTGAGAAAATTTTTACATTTGACGTGGGTAACTAGGGGATTGTTCTTCAAGTGGACCTTCACAGCACACTCATGCTCCAATGCAGCCTTCTGCACTAAAGAGCATTCAGTCCCACTAGTGCACTTACTCACCTGGACTAGTCTTCTAACCGTTTTTTAGTCTGTTTCAGTAGGTCACAGCAGACATGTCTGCTGAGAGCAGAGAAAGAGTTATCCTTCTTGTTCTGTCCTGTTAAGTCTCTCCCTGTCTGAAGTTTTCTTGATGATTAACATGTACTGCATTCCATGGGCTTCACATATGACTTTGCCAGATAGTTACCAAACTTAAAAGTGTATTATTTCTGTCTCCGTCCTTTTTAAAAACAGTGCATTTTACAGTGAAAAGTAAAAGAATTACATAAATACTATTGGTGTTCTGATCTAATGTCACATACTTTAAACTGTCTGCATTGCAAAGGATTCTAATTCTTTGTTGTCCTCGTCATGGAGATGTACGGCATGGAAACAGACTCTTCATTCCAACTCGTCCATGCCGATCAATATCCTGGATAAATTTATTCCAATTTGCCAGAATTTGGCCCATATCCCTCTAAACCCTTCCTACTCATACCTATCCAGATGCCTTTAAATGTTGTAATTGTACTAGCTTCCACCATTTCCTCTGACAGCTCAGTCCATACATGCACCACCTTCTGGAAGAGAAAGTTGCCTCTTAGTTCCTTTTTAAATCTTTCCCCTCTCACCTTAAACCTATGCCCTGTAGAGTTTGACTCTCCCATCCTGGGGAATAGCCCTTGTCTATTTACCTGATCCATGCTCCGCATGATTTTATAAACCTCTATAAGGTCACCTCTTGCATCCAACGCTGCAGGGAAAATTGGCCCAACCTATTCAGCTTCTCCTTAAAGCCCAAGCCCTCCAATCCTGGTAAAATCCTTGTAAATCTTTTCTAAACCCTTTCAAGTTTCACAACATCCTTCCTATAGCAGGGAGACCAGAATTGCACACAGTATTCCAAAAGTGGCTAACCAATGTCCTGAACAGTTGGAACATGGCCTCCCAACTCCTGTAGTCCATGCTCTGACCGATTTTAAAGGCAAGCATACCAAATGCCTCCTTCACTATACTCTGTCCCCGTGACTCCACTTTCAAGGAACCTTGAACCTGCACTCCCAAGGTCTCGTTGTTCAGCAACACTCACCAGGGCCCTAACATTGTGTGTAAGTCCTGCCCTGGTTTGCCTTTCCAAATTGTATCACCTCACACTTACCTAAATTAAGTTCTATCTGCCACTCCTTGGCCCATTGGCCCATCTGATCAAGGTCCTCTTGTACTCTGAGGTAACGTTCTTTGCTGTCCACTACACCTTCAGTTTTGGTGTCATCTGCAAATTTACTAACCATATCTCTTATGTCAATCTAACTGTTGATCCTATCAAAATCTCTCTGACTTGGATGGTTTCGCGATTGGTATTACGCTGTCATCTCCCAAGGCTGAGTTCTTCAAGTGTCCAATTATTAGTATAATTTCAACTTTTATCAAACAGCTAAATTCACCAAGTTTGCCATTGAATTCCTCTCACTCAAAACTTTCTCGTTTGCTTTGAGTGAATACTGCTATTGGACTTTTTTCACCCTGGCTCAGCTGTGTTGAACTATTGCAAGACTTGCTTTGTTTTCTCAACCTCATTTATTTTAAACAACATGGAGTAACTACGTTGTGAGACTTCTGTGACTTAACTGCCAGGAATCTGCTAACATTAGTGCTGCTACGGCATGGAACAACTACTTCTGCTTCTGCACTCTTTCCAGCTAAACTAAGTCCAATTGACTTCTCCCAAGCAAAAATATACCCAGATAAATTGAAACGAATGAACTTTCTAAGCTTTGTTGAGGCTTGTGCCAATGTAGCTATCCTTAACCAGACTTGCATATTAAGTATCCCACATTATTATTTCTTTCATGACTTGATGAAGTAAATGAGTTTTGCAACCTTTTTAAGAGTTTATTTAATGCATTAAACTAATTTAGCATTACATCCTAAACAGGCAGTCTCTCGACTGTCATTACTGCAAGCAGTACAGACACCAAATCTTCAGCTCTGCACGGTCAACTGCTATTCCTAATCCTAATGTTTTTATAAACTGTTAAACATTGTTAAGCAGCAAGACCTCAACTTTTAAGTGTAGGAGGCTTCCACGTGCTTCAGTTGCATTTATCTCATTTTGCGCAGTTAAACTTTTAACTCCTCCAACTAAAAAATAATTTATGTCAGAGTGCTTGATTTCTCTGAATCATTGAGCAATTTATCTCCATAGTCTAGCTATTTAACATTACCATCCGCCTCCTCTTTATTGTCTGTTTTTTTATCATTGTCTGTAATACCAGAAATCTTGGTATTGCCAAGCATGTTTGATGCTTCATGTTTCAGAAATAGTGTTTTTCACAATATTATTGTTCAGCTCATTATATAATGTTTGCTAGTGAGGATGTTCACATCTGCCTTTCGTTATCTCTATTGGTGGAATACGGTAAGGCAATATAAAATGAAGGTACAATACAGCAGGAGAGGGACTTAAGAACATAGGAAATAGGAGCGCGAGTAGGCCACGTGGCCTGTTGAGCCTGATCCACTATTCACTGAGATCGTGGCTGATCATTTTGTGGACTTAGCTCCACTTATCCACCTGCTCACCATGACCCTTAATTCCTTTATTTTTCAGAACTCTTTCTAACATTGCCTTAAAAGTTAGAATTTGAGTATATGTGTGCTTAAATTGATGAAGTTGGCAAGATTGGCTGAGAGAGCAGGTAATAAAGCATAAATAATCCTAGGCTTTACTAATAGAGACATGGAGTTTACAAGCATGGAAATCATGTCTAAACTTGTATAAACTACTGTTTCAGCCTCCAGTTGAGTATAATCCCTAGTTCTGCATGGCATATGGGGGAAAAATATGAATGTGTTAGTGGGCAGGACAGGTTCATGAGCGATTCGGATGAGGAACTTTGTGCAGCATGGAGAAATTGGGATTCTTCGGTGATGAGGAGATGGGGAGAAGATTTGATTAATCTATGTGGAAATGTTAAAGATCTGGAAAATTGCGCGAGTGTGTGGTGGACGCAGATTCAGTCAAGGCATTCAGTCGTGAATTGTATTGTCTGAACAGGAAAATGTGCATGGTTTGGGGGTAAGGCAGGGGAATGGCATTACATGAATTGCCCATTAGGAGAGCCAATGCCAATGCCGTGGGCAAATGCCCAACCTCAGAACAATTCTCTAATTCTGAGGTGTATCCATTTGGTTAGTCATCCTCTAGTGCAATTTTTTTTTAGTTTATTAGATTATTTTTGCCTTTTTTTCCCTAGTCATTTCCCCTAAGGAAATAAAATCTTTTGCTGCTGCACAATTTTACTAGTCATCTTGGCAATTGCTAAGCTTGCAATTTTAAATTGACATGATTACTGGTTAAGTTTTCTCACATCATTATGGTGGATCATAGTACACAACCTTGCAACTTGCTGGGGGGAGTGCTTGTAAATTTTGCAGAGGAGAAATTTAAGAGATCCTACTTATGTCTTTAAGTTAATGAACCTTAGTAACTGCTGAAAAGTAATTAATAATCATAACACCGTTTAATCTCTGGCAAAATTTAGCGGCAACATTGACACAAGGTTTATTAAAAGTTTAGGCTTTAACTAGCAAAGGTTGATGTGATCAACTCCTATATTGAATAGATTTGATATTAACAACAAGGTAATTGGTTTTGCTGTTTTTTCTCCTGTTGGGAGATGTTGCGGAGCAGCAGGTTTTTAAAAAAAGTAAATGCACTAAAGCACACAGTTCACCAGACACAATCCTGTTGCTAATGCACAAAATGCTGGAGAAACCCTGTGAGTTTGACAGCATTTGTAGAGACAGAAAATAAGGCAATGTTTAGAGGCATATGATCTCTTGAAGAGCTCTTGCCTTCTGGGTACTTTGTGTTTGTCATAGTTTCTCACTATTTAGATGTAAATGTTCACAGGTAAGCGGTTAGGTGAGGAACTTCATTCATTTCTTGTATTTTCTGGTCAAAATTGGTAATTATCGAATACTTGCAAATTTAAATTGCCTTATTAAACAAGGGTTGGTGCTGACAAAATATTAGTATGCAGTGAAAACTCTTTCTTGGCCTGGTGAAATTTTCCAATCTTAATTTTGGTCTATTATTTTTGAACATTATACAAAACATTTAAAGTGTGGCGACTTTGAAAACTTTTCACTGTACTCTTATACTTTTCTACTTGCATGCATGTAACAAAGTCTAACTCTAAATAGTTAAGCTTTTAATTCTGGTTTTACTTCTAAATGGATATCATCAAGGCATTGCTTGATCTGATACGCTGTTTTCTGGTTGACAACATTGCCAGTTGTTGCTTTGGGTAGGAGACCAAGTCTTAAGTTTGGTGATGGCTAAGAGGGTATGACTATTGTGTTGCTTTAACTTGACTTCAGTGCAGTCTGTCCAACTTGATACTTCTGGCGTATTGATGTATTGTTAACTTCAGTAGTATATAAACGCACCTGTTGCTGCTTCATCAGTTAAATATTGGAGCAACTATAATACTGAACACTAGAAAGATGGCAAGTATGTCTAGTTATGTTGTAAGCTATTGAGAATTAACATACCTAACAATGAACCATAGGCTTGCATGTTTTAACTTTTTTTGCTTTTGGTTATTTAAAAAAAAATCACTTCTCTTTTTGTCTTGCGTGTTTTCCCCCTCATTTTCTCCCTTGACTTCCCTTTCACTTGAAACCTCATGACTACTTCTGAATTACTTTTCCACTACTCGACGACATGTTGTTACTATTTGTATAAGCTGTGTAATTTCCATGTGGGCTACGTCCGTGAAAACACACTTTCATTTC
This sequence comes from Stegostoma tigrinum, assembly GCF_030684315.1. NCBI lineage: Eukaryota > Metazoa > Chordata > Chondrichthyes > Orectolobiformes > Stegostomatidae > Stegostoma > Stegostoma tigrinum. The sequence continues at coordinate 36,223,641 of NC_081367.1, read as the reverse complement.
TGAAGAAAGAGTTAATTGATAGTTCTTTCAGAGACCAGCAGAGCAGACCAAATGGTCAAAAGCTGTAGGATCATAGGATATTGCAGCCAATCTTAATTGCATCTTCACTGGATGTCTGCTAATACAGGCTTTCAGGAGAGATCTGTCTCAGAGTGTTGTCTGAACAATGTGTTCAGGTTAAATCTGTATGTCAAATAATGATACGTAATTGAATCACTCAATCATGTCCAGGCTGCAGTTCAATGATGTATGACTAACTACTAAATCTACCATAGTATCTTCCTTCACAAGTTGTGTCAAACAGCAAGCGATCATCTCTCTACGAAATTTATGTTTTAACCAGTCCTTTGCCCAGTTTTTTAAAATTTGTCCACTTCATCTCTAAAATGTTGAATGCTTTTTCGATATTGTATTCAGACTTCTCTGTAATCCCACTTACATGCTGAAGCTACTTATTATTTATTTGATTACCATGGAATGATAACCGAGAACACCTGTTATCATTGCCTCACTAATTTCTACTCGTCATTCCTGTCGTTGTCATGTTTGCTGCTGTTTGTGCTCTCTTAATGCGTGTCTAGTGGCCGTCAACAAAGCTTATTGCTTCAGCTAGTTTCGACAGTGATGCTTCATGTCAGCCTTCTCATTATGGTATTTATATTGTATCTAAAAATAGTTTAATATCTTGACTGAGATATTGATAATACAATGTTTCATTAGTTGATACTACTTTAAAATCAATAATTGCAGCAAATGTTAGCATGCTCTGTAATACTCCATGCCACATCCAAATGGACTTTGTTCACGTGGGCACCTTTGGAGGAATAGCAGAGTATTAACGGGCATCCAGTGTCACCTGAGGTCACTCTTGCTCTTATTTTCCATATGCTTGCTCACGCAACCTTACACTTCTTTTCAGGCAGAGTCAGTAGTGAGTTAGTAGGTGCCCTGACTAATTTTTATTCCACTTCTTTTCCAAGCTTTTGTACACAATTATTCGACAAATTCATCTTGTTCAATATAGGCCACTGTTTCTGGATTTATGTATGTAGGCACAGTGGGAGCTCCACATTTGCTTTATAAGCACGTCTTTATTGAGGTTTCAGCAATTTTGGTAGTCAATAAGATTTTCTAGTCTATTTCCTGTAAATTCAAGGGAGAAAAATAATCCATTGAAGCTGCTCAACCTGATACATTTGGAATGTGCATAGTCTTTAACATCCATTCTAAGTGTGCTTTCTGTCATGAGCACATTCAGGGTTTGGAAGTTTCTAATTCTATGTATGAAATGGGTTTGCTGTGGCATAATTAAATCAAGTTTACATTTAAAATTGAGTGGAGCAACTTGATTTGATTCAGTTGTGGATGATATCTTTGAACTCGAAAGGACACCTCAGGAATATGTGGCACTGAAGATTAGACGATCCAGGGCAACTGATATATTTGGATCACTGAAAGCTAAGGAGTTAATTTCGGTGGTCAACATATGTTGCTTGTGCTAATGGTGAAATCTATATAATTTTCATGTTTGTTAATGTAACTTATTTGAATATATTTCATTTTTAGATTAGTTGTTAAACCAGATGAACAACCATAATGTTTTGAAATCTATTATTTTCATTATATTGTGTCCTGGACATGTGCATTAAAAATGTTTAAATGCTTGGCTATACCCTATATTTCAATTTGTGGGCATCAGAAGCTTTTTATGAATCTCTTAAATGTGACTAAACATCTATTCATTTATTTTAAATATTTGAATGTGATGCAAACAGAATTTTTTGACTATTTATTTCAGTGAACACCCATGTGTTGTCAAATTTCAGTAATTGCATAAAACAATTCTAATGTTTGAAGTGGAACAGTGCATTAATCTCTACATAAATTTGTATTGATTTTCCAGTTTTGTGGCCTGCTATTTGCTGAATGACAGAATATGATAGAAAGCATAATTGCTATTTTAGCCAAAACTGTAAAATCAACAGTGTGCAATGTGTTTTAAATTTACTTCACCCAGCGTTTATGGGAACTTTTTAGTTGACTTCTTGAAAATTGACTGGGCCTGGATTCCATGTGGGCAAGTCTGTGCTGATTCGTTGTGATTGCTAAACAACTCTCAGTCAGAATAGAGAGGGCAGCTGAGGTTTGGATGTGGCTAGTTGCCAATAAATATATGCAGTTAAGAGATCTGTTAATTCCCTGCTCCCATGCCATTTGGATTTTCAATGTAACATGTACAGGATAGGTAGGAATTGGGAGCTCAAGGATCAACTAATGGATGCCTTCCTCAATGAGCAATAGGCTGCAGTTGTGGCTAACAGTTATCCTCTGTGGTGGTTGCCCTGCTATGATCATAGCTGGACAACAGTGGCATTTGTGAAAAGAAAATAAATCCCTGCCCATTCTCATTAGATTGATGCCCTCATTTCCTACCTCAGTTGGTGGCGATGTTGATCTTTGAAAATTTAAGGTTTTCCCCAAGCCATCCAGCATCAAAAGCCACCTGCGGACTTTGGATAGTGAGCCTGCTCATGGCCTTTGGCCGAAGCTTTCAGATGAAGCATACAGGAGTGCAGGACAGGCACACAGCACCAGTGATACCTTAAAAATGGTACAGCCACAACATGGGGCTACCTGGATGCCAAATAACAGAAGCAGCATACAACAGGTAATTGATACTACCCTTCAGATCAGATATGAGCATTGTAATCCTATTATATCCAGCTGGCACTTAATGTTGGTGGATACTTAAATAACTTGGAAGAGAAGGCAGGTCTGCAAATATCCCCACCCCACAATGATGGGGGCCCCAGCCCATCTGTGCAAATGACAAGGCTGAAACATTTGCAGCATTTTTGGGAAGAAGTGCCTATTGAATGATATACCTCAGCCTCATCCAGAAGTCCCTAACATCACATCACCCGTCTTCAGACTTGATTCACACTGTGTGATATTAAGAAATTGCTAAAGACATTGGAAACTGCAAAGGCTGTTGGGCCCGACAGCATCCTGGTAATAGCACTGAAATATGCTCCAAAATTAACTACTGTTTCACTACAGCCACAACAGTGGCAACTCAGATAATTCAGTGACCTAATTTCTCAGATGAGCGATCAGTCCTTCATAGCATGAGGACTTCCTGTCTAGTCATACCATGCTATTTTCATTTCAAACAGCGTGTGCAAAGTTATCAAAGGTTGTTTCCTGACTGTTGTGTCTAAGTGCTCCAGAACATGATGTCCAACAGGATTTTCATACTTGCCAAACTTAACATGATCAGGTCACTATGTTCGCCACATTATAGAAAATACACGCAGCATGATAGGTCTAAGGTTCTTAAGCATCAGTCAAGATTGATACTCTCATTGTTTGAACCAGCAGAACAGTTCATAAGTGTATTGCAATCCAACTGTTCTGCAAATCAAACTCACTGTACAGGGGTAACACTGTGTGAAGCCTGATGAACACAGCAGGCCAAACAGCATCAGAGGAGCAGGAATGCCTGACGTTCTGGGTCGAGACCCTTCTTCAGAAAATTTTAATTATATTCTTAAAGGATGGTAACGGTGTTCATTTGTTGACAGTGTGCAGCAGCTTCTTTTTCTGTTAAAAAGGAATTTGCATCAGGTTTGACTTTTGTCCTGGCTGCCTCAAGCTGCTACAGACAAGCAAAGGAGGGGCATATAACTCTCTGCAGCTGAAGTACACAAGGATTGAAATACAGTGTGTGAAGCCAACTGGTACCAGACAGTGGCCAGACTGGCTTAAAACCAGAATATTTGGTACAAAACTGGATGTTTGGCTAACCATTGCCTAAGTTACACACTTCAATTATTAGCAGCCATGTGGCACTGCTTATTGCTGACACACTTCAACTGTTTTTTGCAAAAACTGACAACTATCAGATAATTGCAAATGAGGATTTTTAGTGACATGGGGAATACTAACCTAAATTCCTGTATTGGGCAGTAGTCTTTCTGAAGTCTGGCCAAGCTTTCACAGCACTTCACAGAGCAGTGCCACAGGTTTACATATGTTGTCAGTTAGAGGCACCAGAAGGCAGGGAAGCGGGGGAAGAGGTTAATAAATTAAAAACTAGATTTCTTGCTTCATTCAATAAGTAGTCCTTCAGCTTCCAGGTCGCTGGAAACGCGACAACTGAACTGTTTTCAGATAAATGTGATTATAGTCTGACCAGTACATGAGTCCTGTCCAACAACATAAATGATTCTTCCTCGGTCAATTAAAAACTGATGACGAGTAATGGTTTACTGAATGATAACTATACTTCTGTCTGGAGCTCTGACTTCAACAAGATTCAGTGTTGTGTACACCTAAAATGCTCAGCATTAATTTGCAGCATATTAGTGGTAGATTCGTCACTTTTGTTTTTCATTTATTCTTTGTGTGGGAGACGGGCGTCACAGTCGGCCAGCATTTATTGCCTGTCCCTAGTTGTCCTTGAGAAGCTGCCTCCTTGAACTGTTGTGGTTGGACCCACAATGCCATTTGGCAAGCAATTTCAGGATTTTGACCCAGTGACAGTGAAGGAATGACGATATATTTCCAAGTCAGGATGGTGAGTGGCTTTGATGGGAGCTTGAAGGTGGTGGTATTCCCATATGTCTGCTGCTCTTGACCTTCAGATGGAAGTGGTCATGGGTTTGGAAAGTGCTGTCTGAGGATCTCTGGGTAATTTCTGCAGTGCATCTGGTAGGTAGTGTACTACTGAGTAGCAGCAGTGTGTTCTGTGGAGGGAGTGAAGCTTGTGGATGCAGTGCCAATCATATGGGTTGCTTTGTCTTGGATGATATCAAGATTCTTGAGTGTTGGGAAGTGGGGAGCATTCCATCGCACTCCTGACTTGTGCCTCGTAGATGCTGGACAGGCTTTGGGGAGTCAGGAGGTGAATTACTTCCCACAGTGTTCCCAGCCTCTGACCTGCTGTTGCAGCCTTTGCATTTATGTGGTGAGTCCAGTTGAGTTTTTTTGATCAATGATAACTCCTAGGATGATGTTTGTGGGGGATTCAGCAATGGTAATATCATTGAATGGCAAGGGGCAATGGTTAAATTGGCTCTTGTTGGTGATGGTCATAGCCTGGCATTCGTGTTGTGCAAATGTTAACTTGCCAGCCCAGACCCGGGTATTGCCCATATCTCATTGCATTTGGACACTGACTGCTTTGGTGTCTGGTTATTTGTGAATGGTGATGAACATTGTGCAATCATTAACAAGCATCTCCATTTCTGGCAATATGATGGAGGGAAGGTCGTTGATGAAGCAGCTGAAGATGGTTGGGCTAGGACATTGCCCTGAGGAACTCCTGCAGAGATCTCCTGAAGCTGAGATGACTGCTCCCAACAACACCTGCTGAATAGTAAGCACATTGGACAGCACTGGCCAAGATGACAGAAGGACTTGCGTATATAGAGAACTTTGGGTACTAATAGACTGTAGGCAAAAAAGCATAAGCAAGTGTTCTGTTTCATTTTAGACCTATTTCAGCTTACACTGCACTCTCTAGATAGATTGAAGATGCTATATCTTTGAGTAACTTCTGTTGGATGTAGGTTTGAAATAAAATGCAAGAAAATTAACAAGCTTGCCTCTAATAATTAGACTGTGCTCCCCAACTTTAAGTTATGCCCCTGGTTCTAGATTTGATTTCTCTGCTATTGTTGTCACATATACTGAGGCGCAGTGAAAATTTATTTCTGGATGTTGTGGGAGTCAGGTAAGAACTCCCATTGTTGCAAGTCAGGTTCACGTTATTGGAATCGGGTAGCCAAGTAAATGGTCAAAATGCATGGGCTTAAAGTCCTCACATCACCCCAGAAAATCCACTCATGGGGTATCTCAACAGGAAAAGTCATTCTTGTAAGTAGCTTGGAAGGAAATGGTGAAGGCAAGCCTGTGACTGGAGGAGTGGTGGGCATTTGTTATTGCTGGTAGTGAGGGAGCTGGCAGGGGACTGGTAGTGTGTGTCAGGATAGGAAGAGACATTGAGGCAGGGAAGCCACAAAGGGTGGGTGGGAGCAGAGATGTGGTTTCCATAGGAGGAAGAAACTGCAAAGAAGCGTGACTAGTTTCAGACTAGTCAACGGGATAAATAGGTAAACTAGGAAACTCAAAATCACTGAGATAATGAATTACTTGTGAATAAGTGTCTAGTTTAAGGTTGCATATGTTGAGGAGAGAATCCATGGTACGTGGACTGCAACGGTTCAAGAAGGCAGCTCACCATCACCTTTTCAAGGGCTACTACAGACGTGCAGTAAATACTGGCCAGCCTGGAAGGTCCCACATCCTGCAAACGAAAAAAAAACAAAGTAAATCAATGCACAGAACCCTCCAAGATCAATCAACCCTCAAGATTTTGTTCCAAGACTGACTCTGCTTTTGCTGTTCTAACCAGAGCTTTGAATGATCGTTGTTTTGGTCTTTAATTGTTTGCTGTGGTAGTATTTAACAACCAAACTCTCTCTCTCCTTTTTTAAAAAAGAATTAAAATGCAGCTTTACTCAATAATGAAAGCCTTTTCACAAAATTCTAAAAACAGTTATTGAACAAATATGAATAATTGAGTATTTCCTAGCCATGTATTTTCTAACTCTCAAGTTTACGTTTTCTGTTTGTCTCCTGGGATTATGATAAGTTTGGATGGTTTTGTCCATAAGCTAATATTGTGCACATTAAAACAACTATTTTTATATTCCATTTATGAAACAACATGCTGTTGTGAATGCAGTTAGCTGTAAATGTGTTGTTTTTGTCATTCTATCAACTTTGAAGGGATTGGTATTATGACTTAAGTTGTGCAAAAACAGTGTTATATTGAAATTGCATAACTTGCATTGCTGGATAATTTAAAATTTAATTTTAACAATAACAACTTTGGATTAATGTAAGAAATGGTTCGTTTTGTTGGTTTGTTTTTTTTTGTTGGAAATTGTTGCAAATATATTATCAATCGTAGGGGTGAATAGTAGGAGTTAATTCCACAATTGTTCTGTTCCTAACACGATCACTGCCAAGCAGTGAGGTTTGCTGGGGAGATAATAGCCCTGTTTATGTAGTGGTGGGAAAGGTATGCTTTTACATACAGGCAGTCCTTGCTTAATGTGGTAGTTACATTTCTGAAAAGCATTGCGTTAAATGAAGCTGCATTATTCAAAAAACAAGTTCAAATAGAAACCCCTGTAAGTGTTCAGTTTACATTGTGAGAGCATCGAACAAGTACAGAATACAAATACAATGTTTTAAAAAAAACATGAAAATGTACAAAATGAAAGGTTGTGTCTCTTTTGGAGCAATTCTAAAACCTTATCCAGCTTTAGTTGACGCAGGCAATAGCCAAAACTAATTGAATGAACGGGAACTTGTCCAAGAATCCTCAGTTTTAGGATCTGAGTTTGATTTATTGTTGTCACATGTACTGAGGTGCAGTGAAAATTTATATCTGTATGTTGTGGGAGTCAGGTAAGAATTCCCATTGTTGGAAGTCAGGTTCACGTTATTGGAATCGGTTAGCGAAGTAAAAACTGCGTTAGTGAAAATGTACTAATTGAGGACTACCTATTATAACGCTTAACTGATCTGTGAAAGGGTCAAACTGAGCCAAATGCTAACGAGCTTGCGGGAAAAGACACCAAATTTGTGACTGGGGGAGATTTGAGGTTGTTTTAGTTGCTCTTTCTAAAAAAAACTGTGCAAAATGTAATATCCTGTTTGTCCAAGGTGAAAAACATCATTCATCTTGTTTCCCCTTTTTATAGTCTCAGACCTATGCTGGTTTCAATCATAACTTTCAAATCACTTTCTGGGTCAATATACTTCAAGATTGCTACAGTCTGAATGGAAGCTGCTTTTATTTTTACACGTTAATGCAATTGCCTTCTGTATGATATTCCAAGGCTTTGGCCTTGGCAAATCTGGCTGTGTAGACCTTCCAGCTGTGAGTGGATGGTAGAAGCATGACACTACATCAGTACTCCCTTTAGGAATTGTTCCAATGTTGATAGATTTCAACAAGGTGAACAATGTGCAGTGTTACTTGTAGGTCTAATGTTAGTATTTGAATTTTATTTGCCATCTCCTAAATGAATTACCTAAAAAGGTCTAAATCTTATTGAAGATGAGATAACATGTAGAGCTTGAGAAACACAGCAGGCCAAGCAGCATCAGAGGAGCAAGGAAGCTGATGTTTCAGGTCTGGACCTTTCTTCAGAAATGGGGGAGGGGAAGGGGATTCTGAAATAAATAGGGAGACGGGGGAGGTGGATGGAAGATGGATAAATGAGCAGATAGGTGAAGAGGAGACAGACAGGTCAAGGAGATGGGGATGGAGCCAGTAAAGGTGAGTGTAGGTGGGGATTTAGGATGGTGTAGGTCAGTCAAGGAGGCGAGGATGAAGCTGATAGGAGATGGGTGTGGGGGTTGAGGTGGGAGAAAGAATGGATAGGTCAGTGAGGTGTGGATGAGCTGGTCTGGTTTTGGGATGTGGTTGGGAGCGGGGAGATTTTGAAGCTTGTAAAGTCCACATTACAGCCCAATGATACCATACTTCGGTCATTTCTATCTCTCTCTCAACATGCGAGAAAATATTGAACCAAATCTCTTGCTAGTCACCTGCAAATCCCACTTATAGCAATATACCATCCTGACTTGCAAGCATATTGCCATTCCTTCACAGATGCTGTGTAAAATTTTGGAAATCCATTCCAGTAGAGGATTGTGGGTGGACCTACGCCTGTTGGACTGTATAGTTCAAGAAACTGGTTTACCATTGTCACCTTGAAGGCAATCAGACATGGATAATGGATGCTGATCCTGCTAGAAGTACCTACCCTCTAGCAATGAATGACATATAATAAGAAAAATTGGGTTGCTTCCTGGCAGGTTGTTAAGCTGTTCTCCCTGTTGGTAAGTGTGGTTTTGGGAACCTCCCTTATTTTCAATGCCAGGATTCTAAAGCCATTGGAACAATTCAACTTGTGACTACACAATGGTCAGCTGCAAGCTAAATATACCTGGCTATAAATTTAGCAGAGAAAATGATTTGAGTCAACAGATCATTAAACATGTAATCATTTCAGTAATAGAGAGGGAATGACAGCTAAGCAGACAACTGAGACTTTGTGGAGAGAATTAAGAATCCAGTATTTTCTACCACTGCAGCTGGAAAAAGAAAACTCGTCATCCATGCAGTCGCAATGCCTGTCATGTCCCTGCAAGCGACACCGCGGTTAAGTTCTTACATCAATGATAGGACCATCTGTTACACTGAGTGGTATTTTAACAAATGGAGCACCAGTAGATAAGAACTGCAGATGCTGGAAATCAGAAACAAAAACAGAAATTGCCGAAAAAGCTCAGCAGGATCTGTGGTGAGAAATCAGAGTTAACATTTCAGGTCCAATGACCATTCTTCAGAACTGATGATAGTGAGGAAAAGGTTGTTTTTTTTAATGCAGAAGATAGGACGGGGAGCAGGGGGTGAGGAATAAATAATAGTGGAGATAGAACCTAAAGAGAGAAATGTTGCACAAAGGAGTGGATAGTGGTCAGTTTAGGAGAATGATTAGCTACTAATGGGAAGCATTGATGGCTTACAATGGAGTGTGTAATAGCATTTCATGTGATAAGGCATTTGGGGATTGGGGTTAGGACATGGGAGAGGTTGAACTCAATATTGAGTCCAGAGAACTGTAGAGTTCTTAAGTGGAATTTGAGGTGCTGTTCTTCCAGATTCTGCTGAGCTTTGCAGGAGCACTACGTCAAACCTGAGACAGATGTTGGCCGAGGAACAAGGTCTATTAAAATGGCAGGCAACAGGAAGCTCAGGATCTTTTTTGTGGATTGAGTGTAGGTGTTCTGTGAAGTGGTCACCCAATCTGTGCTCCCTCTCCCCAGTGTAAAGGAGACCACAATGTGAGCAGCGAATGCAGTAGGCTAGATCGATTGAACAGCAGGTAAAACACTGCTGCACCTGGAAGGTGTGTTTTGGGTCCTTGGATATGGTGGATGGGCAAGTGGTATTCCCTCTGCATTTGCAGGGCAAAGCATCCTGTAGTTTTGCAATCCCTGTCACCTACCCACAATGTTCCGAGGGAACGGTCTTTGCAGAAAGCTAACAGGAGGGAGGAGGGTAGTGTGTGTCTGGTGATGACATCCCGCTGGAAGCGGCAGCATCCACATCAGATCGTCACTGGCCAGCATTTCTCTCACCTCCAGCAGGATGCCACCACCATTTATGCCACTGTAATCCTAACATTGTCAATACAGTGTGGAGCTGGAGGAACACAGCAAATTAGGCAGCATTGGAGGCACAGGAAAGTTGACATTTCAGGATTACACCCTTATTCAGAAATGGGGAGGGGAAAAGGGAGCTGGAAATGAATTGAAGGGTGAGGCTAGGGGATGGTAGGTGGGATCATGATAGATTGATGCAGTAGGTCGTCGTGGGGATTGGTCAGTGGGAAAGGAGGGGCGGATAGGTGGGCGAGGAGATGAATGGGTTGTGTTGTGTCAAGAGCTGGGGGTGAGAGGGAGGGTTGGAAATTGAATGAGGCCAGGGGTGGGGAGATTTTGAAACTGGTGAATTCTGTGTTGAGGCCCTTAGGCTGTAAGCTCCCGAAGTGGAAAATGAGGTGGTCTTCCTCCAGTTTGCGTGTGGCCTCGTTATGACACTGGAGGAGGCCCAGGATGGACTTGTCATCCAGGGAGTGGAAGGAGGAGCTAAAAATGGTTGGCAACCAGAAGGTGGTGGTGAACATAGCATAAGAGTAAAGTTACTGCTGCGGCGTTGACATTTGACATCACTGGTTATGATTCACATCTGGTGCCAATCTTAAATTATATTCGAATTTTTTAATTGCTTAAATTTATTTTTAATGTCTTCGAGTCTTCTTTAGAGATTGAAAAAACTATACCCTCTTGACTGTAGAATATTTTTCTGAATGAGCAGACGGCATGCATCTATGTGGGCTGACAGTGTAGATCATTTAACAGTGTGCTGTGCACAGTTTTTGTACAGGTAATTTTTGACAGACTGTTTGTTTACTTATTTTTGCTTTAGTCAGAAGCGAATAGATCATAGAATCCCTACAGTGTGGAAACAGGCGCTTTGGCCTAACAAGTCCACACTGATCCTCAGAGCATCCCACCCAGAACCCATTCCCATACCGTACATCCCTGAACATGATGGACAACTTAGCACGGCCAATCCACCTAGCGTGCACATCTTTGGACTGTGGGAGGAAACCGGAGCACACAGAGGAAACCCACGCAGATACGGGGAGAACGTGCAAATTCCGCACAAGCAGTTGCTTGAGGGTGGAATTGAACCCGGGTCCCTGGTGCTGTCAGGCAGCAAGTGCTAACCACTGAGCCACTGTGCTGCCCTAATGTTTTCTATTGAAAGAACCATTAAGTTACCTTATCTTGGGATTCTATCTTGGCATCATTTTTTAGTTTTAAGTGGCTAGTGCATAACTGGAATACATAAGGGCAATTGTTTAACTTTGCCTCTTTCTGAGCAAGTACCTGGTCTGATCCTAATGTTTGTGATTTGCTGATGTGAACATTATGAGTACCACAGGAGACTGGGGCAGACGAAGGTATTCGCTATTATTTTCTATTTTGTTTGTAATTTGTTTACAAGTTCTTCTTATCTTCATTTGCTTGTCTCACCATACACAAATAAATAATATTTCAGTGTAAGAACTGACTTGTCGAGGCTTAATCCTGGGAGTGAGGGCCAATTAGTGGTGATAGAAATCATCCAAATTTTATTCATATCAATGAAAAGCAACATTGGTCTGTCTTTTAACCAACAGCTCTCGGTAATGTCAACACAGTGGCAGGGTAGCAAATTGAGAATCAATTCCATTGTGTCTCTCTGGCGCTTTCTTCTGCTTTCACTTCAGTTTATTTCAGCCTTGTCACCTCCTTTTGACACCCTTGCTCTCTATCCTTCTCCAGCCCCTTCTAGAATTTCTCCTGGAGATATTCTGTCTTTTCTCCTTCAATTTTTGTAGTGAGTGTAATAGATATTGAAAATACCAATGTCAAGTCGTCTTATTGTCTCTCTAATTTGACTGGCATTCTGTCCTCCCTAAATCTTCCCATCAAATAATCTTAATTTGGGCTTTGTGAGCACCACTTGACTCCGCACCTCATTATGATCTTCAGTGCTGTTAGTCTTGCTCCAAACAAGGACGCAATGCCAAATTTCAGAGGTGAGGTGAGAGTGACTGTCTGTCTTCATCACCAAGGCAACGTTTGACGGTGTGCTGGTAAAATTAAAATCCATGGAAATTCTGATGGACTCCTTTCCTGTCTCATCTAAGCATGTCTACCACCTTCTAAGCAATTAGAGGTGCAATGGAATATTCCCCACTTGCCAAGGTGAGTGTAGCCTCAGCAGCTTAATGCTAACAAAGACATTGTGACCATTTGACTAGCATTCAATCCACCACTGTATAAATGATTATTCTCTGTAACTATAGTGACAGCAGTTTGTACCATATTTAGGACCAGGTGGAGAGGGGTGCATCAGCTCGCCTCCTTTTAATCCCCTCAGTCAGTCACAACAATATTTTAAACTCTCTATCGCACACAGCGATGTCACACATGAAAAAGCAGAGGATATCTGTAATACCATGGAAGAAGAAAGAAAATGCACTTTGAAGGTAATAAAATGTGAGGCTGGATGAACACAGTAGGCCAAGCAGCATCTCAGGAGCACAAAAGCTGACGTTTCGGGCCTAGACCCTTCATCAGAGAGGGGGATGGGGTGAGGGTTCTGGAATAAATAGGGAGAGAGGGGGAGGCGGACCGAAGATGGAGAGAAAAGAAGATAGGTGGAGAGAGTATAGGTGGGGAGGTAGGGAGGGGATAGGTCAGTCCAGGGAAGACGGACAGGTCAAGGAGGTGGGATGAGGTTAGTAGGTAGATGGGGGTGCGGCTTGGGGTGGGAGGAAGGGATGGGTGGGAGGAAGAACAGGTTAGGGAGGCAGAGACAGGTTGGACTGGTTTTGGGATGCAGTGGGTGGAGGGGAAGAGCTGGGCTGGTTGTGTGGTGCAGTGGGGGGAGATGAACTGGGCTGGTTTAGGGATGCGGTGGGGGAAGGGGAGATTTTGAAACTGGTGAAGTCCACATTGATACCATTAGGCTGCAGGGTTCCCAGGCGGAATATGAGTTGCTGTTCCTGCAACCTTCAGGTGGTATCATTGTGGCACTGCAGGAGGCCCATGATGGACATGTCATCTAAAGAATGGGAGGGGGAGTGGAAATGGTTTGCGAGTGGGAGGTGCAGTTGTGTGTTTGAAGGTTCTGGGATTTCGTGAGCTGTGAGAGTTGAATTTGAGTCCATGGCTGTTTAGTTGTCATCTCATATCCTCAGCACTAGTAAAATTTGTAGAATCCTTGAATTCTCAGTGAATGGTTGTTTCTTCTTAGTACTGGTGCTGGCTTCTGATCGGCCCAGGTGGAAATGAGAGAGAGAGAGAAAACTAGGTTTTTCAGTTGTTACTGTTTCTAATCCATGTTTTTTCTCTGTCTCTGTCTGTCTCTGCTCCTTTCTTCTCTCTCTCTCTCTCTCTCTCTCTCTCTCTCTCTCTCTCTCGGAAAATAGTTACTGAAGTATGGTTCGTTTGTGTTATTGCTGAGTCTTGTTCCGCTCTCTTTCCTTTGTACTTCCAATATGTGCCTGTTCTCTTTCAGTTGTAAACTAGAACAGGCAATGCACATTTCTTGGTCCTTACTAGGTTGACTGGTTTCCATATGTTCAGATAAAATGTTAATTTCAGTTCAGATGATTTTGTTTATTCCACATTTGGTTTCCTGAATTTGCTGATCTCTGTAGTTTGATGTCAACCATGATAAGCTTTAAAGCCACTTCAAGTTCACAAAGGCCTTGGGAATTAAAGTATGATGCTGGACGCTTTATATTGCTCGCCTATATTTTACTCCTATTGTGACAACCCATATATAGGATGCACTGTAGCAACAGGTAACCTGTGGCCTTTATCCTTTAACTTATTCTTTATCCCCATGATCTTGCTCACAAACAATCCTCTAATTTCTTGTCTCCTCCACCAGCCACAGCTCTTACCCCTTGCCCAATTTTGATTCTTCCAGAGTTTGGCCTGCAGAAAACAAGATCTTTCCTTGAGTTATATGTGTCTTCACTTTCAAACTTCTTAATGAGTAGCCTTTTTAATTTTGGTTCTCCTTAGTATTTCTGTGACTGCTCCTTCATTTCCACCACTCATTCTGATATTACTCTGATCTTTGTTCCCTCTAATCCAAGAAAGGCAATTCGTAACTGTTTTTGCTCATTCACGGGATGAGGGTGTCACTGGCTAGGCAGCATTTATTGACCATCCTTAATTGCCCAGAGGGTAGTTAAGAATCACATTGTAAGCCAGACGGGGGAAAGATGGCAGTTTCTTTCCCTAAAAGACAGTAGTGAACCAGATAGGTTTTTCCAATAATCGGCAATGGATCCATGGTCATCATTAGAGTCTTAATTCCATTTTGTGTGTGGAATTCAGATTCCACCATCTGCTATGGTGGGATCCGAATCCAGGTCCTCAGAACATTATCTGGTTCTCTAGATTGGCAGTCCAGTGATAATACTACTAGGCCATTGCCTCCCTGTCGAACTGTTCAGATTTAACTGGACCTTATTGAGTACTATGAGTCCACACTTCTCATTTCCGGAGACCATTCACTCTTCTGCGATGGCTTTTGAAAGTTAGTATACACACTGACAGTTTTCTTCCCCTCACTGTCAGTCAGTCAACTCAGACTTTTTCCCTCCTCTCTCCACCCCCCGTCCTACTTAGCCTTTGTTTCTGAGAACTGCTTGTGACTGTGGAACCTGTGGATAATCAACGCAGGTAAAGTTTGCAATTTCCCTGAAGAATGGAGGGGACAAATCTTGTTTAATTTTCCCAATTTCAGAAGTTGCCAAGTTTCTCACTGGGATTAGAAAAGATACAACTCACATGAATATCACTGATGTATGTCCTAAAAACTGATGCGCATTGACATTACATGCCTGCTGAGTGGACAAATTATTTTTATTAGCAGTTGACTAATTTTGAGCACATTCTGCTGATTCTGAACTTGTATGAAAAAGGATGTAGAAAATTTGTCAGGAATCCATTGTATCTGTGTAGTTTTCTGTTGAGTCTTTATCTTGTGAAGCTTAAATACACATTTGTTCCATGCAATGCTCTTGGTCTGAACGTGTTCAAATGTCAGCAGGGTTTCGAATTTTCTTTTAAGTACATAACAAATTTTTCTGTTAGTAGCTGCTGAGGTTAAATATCTGGGGTCTGCACTACCCTAACTGATTTTCTAGTTTGGTTGAATCCTAACATAAACACACACTAAGTTACATTTTGCCATGTTCCAAGCTTGTATTGCACTGGCCCTCCACTAAGCATGAGTGCCGTACAAATGCTCATTCGTATGTGACTTTCCGAATAGTCTGTAAGACAGGAGGTAGCATGATAGACTATTTATTGTTCTTGTGGTTTTTAAATGAGACCTACAAATGCACTTTTTTTTTAAAAGTATAAATCTTATGGAACTGTATAATTGCAGGTATGGGGTTTCCATATTTCTGCAGTAAATTTTGTATCAGTCAATCATTAAGTACTGGTGAACGACGTGTGCTTAAAATGTTTTATGTTTTTTGGAAGCTGAGCCTTTGTGAGAATAGAAAATGTTTTTGGTTTTGTTATAAAGACCTTTCATAGTAAATATTTCCTGGACTTCTGAAGCACTGGGGGGAAATGTATTTATTTCAAGTTTGTGGAAATACTTTGTGGTTTCTTTTAAAGAAACCATTGGAAGATCACTAGGCATTGAAGATATTTTTAACATCTTGTGCTAACTGTTTGCTATGCTGTAAACCCCTGCTGGGGCTGTTTTGAACAGTGACTGGGGTAGGGAATTCTGAGGTGTCTGGCCATCAGTTGTGGGATAAGGAGCTGAGAAGAAGGACTCCCCAGTTCCTTTCTCCATTTCTGAAAAGAAAACCTCCTTGTTGAGTTCAGGTTGAAACCTGTTTGTTCTAAAAGTGATTAGAGGAACATCTCAATATTGTACTTGTTCAACAAGCTGTATCTGAAAGATCCATAACAACTATGTGTGATTAGTGACTTGACCTTATGTACTAGAACACCAGAGCAACAAATTCTGGAACATTCTGCATTTTGTCCCTTTTCCATCAAAATTAATGCTTTGACCAATGTTTCTTTTTCAGAAAGCCAACTTCTGCAGAGAGTTTAGTTTTTCTTTTTTCTTGAAGCAAGTCTGTGTGTCTGTTTTTCTCTCTCTTGTGTTTTGGGGATATTTAAATGATAAGAATTTACACTTAAGTAACTGACTTTATGTAAATCAATTATTGCATCTCCATTAAATAAATTTTATTTTGTTTAATAACTTTGTTATGAACTTAGTTTTTTTTATTCTAAATTTAACAAATGTCTGATTTGCTTAAAATGTTCGTTTGGCTAATTTACAACAGGCAAAGTATTTTTATTTTAAGTTGTCACCCATGGACTAATGTGACTATAGCAACAATAGTACACTCTAACCTCTCTAACAGTGTGAAAATAAATATTTCAATAAAGCTTTGGACCAACAAAGATTTATTGTTTGTGCAGTTTGTTGTTGCATTACTGTTGATAAAAGGTATTTTCTTTAGTTGTAAAACAACTGATTAATTGATTTGTCTTTTGCCAGTTTGGATTTGTTGATGGCTTGCTGACATAAATATTTTGTTGTAAAACAAAATGAACTATTTATAATTCAGAATTTGATAATTAAATATTATCACTGTCTGCTTTGTTTCTAGCTTTAAACTCTTGAAGTTTCTTATGTTTTTCTTCCTGCTAAGCTTATAAATACTTCATTGCAGCAGCACTGTCATAGCAACTGTACAGGAGTATACATTACATTTTGTATTCCTGACATTTTGCAGCTCAAAGTAGGTCAGAGGGATTACAGTGAACAAACATGTCAATATTGCTGACCTGCAGCTTTCTTTCTTTGTGTTTGATTTGTTAAATGTGTAGTCAATCCAAAAGTATAATTTATGGATTACAAAATACTCTGGTGATTTATAGCACTTTTGCTCCAGGGATTTAGTGTTAGAACGTTGTCCAGCCACTGGAATGGAAAGCTGAAAGTTTTGGATAAGTAATTATTTAGAGAACAAGAGCATAAAATGCAGAGGGAAAAATGCCAACAAAAGCTCAATTTTGTTGTACTTCAACTCCTCCCTGTCTACATCCAAATCCATCCTGAACTTCCTAAACTCTCTAAATGCAGTATTTTGCCTTATTCTCAGTTCAATTGTTGTCTATCGCATTTTTCCAAAATATTTTTGAATTTGTTTCTGTTTAATTTAAATTGCTGAAATGGTAACTGAATCCTATCGTACAGGAATGTAGGTCTTTAAAGGGCTGAAGGCATTTATTTTGGAGAACATAATTTTTTTTTGTGAGGAACCGGGTTGTAATTTTCAGTTCTGTCCCCACAGACGGTAACGGTAAAAAATGTAGTTATGTAATCCAATGTAACATAAGTATTTCAAAATGTTATGCTGTTAACCTTTTGATTAATTCTAGTTACAAACTCTTCTAACCTTTTAACAGATTTTGTTTTGTGTATAATTTTGTAAGCATTTTCCCTATATAAAATGTCTTGCATTGTTTGCAAGAATAACATATTTTGTCAAAGGTTTTTGTTTTGCACTCGCTGGGACCATTTACGAGCAATACTGTGCGACAAACAATGTTTATCTTGTATGAAAATGCTGATTGGTTGGCAAATGGACTTTGAGCTCACTTCCTTTTGATGTCTTAGTTGAGAAATAAACCAGAAAGTACACTTACTGCCTGCTGCAAATCTATCTTCACGAGTTCATGTACACATTTGGGATTCCCACAGTTTATGGTTACAAAATTGGCCAGGTTACCTGGTAAATGGGGCCCAAGCCATTTGTTCACTATACTAGCTTCATGCTGACGTGGGAAATACATGAAGATCACCCCACAGGATGATGGCTACCCTGATCAGGTTATTGCTGCTATGTATCACATAAGCTCAAAAACAGGTCTAAAGCTGTCACTTTTTTTTGACCCTGAAAATTGTCCAGCCTGCCTCAGATTAAAGTATCTGAAATGCTTGAGCAACAGATGAATCTGGCTGTTTCTTGCCACTGCTATGAAGTAGCAGTACTAAAAGGACATTATCATCAAGCTAAAACAGATGTTCTGCCTTGAAAATTCTCAAAGCAATGCCCAGTGTTAGATGTACGTCTGCATTTGTTAAGTAATCTTGAGTGTGTGAAGAATTACATTGACAACCAATTTAGAATTGTCAGTCAAGCTGACATTGTGGTGCACTTGTGTGTTCCGAAAGCCGTGTTTAACGTGTGCAGGGCCTTTTTCTTTGCAGATAGAACACTGTGTGTCTATTTTGACTGAAGAAAATAGATGACCAGCTAATCTTTGGTTAGTTTCACTGGAAATGCTTGACCAATCAGAGTCAATCTGCTTTTTTAAAAACGTAAGCAAATCGTGGCAGTTAACCATAAGTCGTCATCTCCCCCCACTCCCTCAAAAAAAAGATAATGAGCGGCATAGACAGATTGTATAGTCAGAGGCTTTTTCCCAGGGCGGAAATGACTGTTATGAGGGGTCATAATTTTAAGGTGATTGGAGGAAGGTATAGGGGACATGTCACGGGTAGGTTCTTTACACAGAGAGTGGTGGGCGTGTGGAATGCACTGCCAGCAGTGGTAGTGGAGTCAGATACTTTGGAGACTTTTAAGCAACTCTTGGATAGGCATGTGGAGGATAGTAGCCTTTGCAGTATGCAGTGTCTCCAACCATTTCTTGATATCAACATGGAGTGAATTGAATTAGATGAAGAATGGAATTTCAAATGGTGCAGACCACTGGAAGTGGCTGAGATGGTTCATCCACTTGACACTTATGGTTGAAGATTCCTGCAAAAGCTTCAGCCTTGTCCTTAGCACTGATGTGCTGAGCACTTCCATCGATGAGAATGAGGATATTTGTGGAGCTGTCTCTAAGAATCGTTTAATTGTCCACCATCATTCGTGACTGGATGTGGCAGGACTGCAGAGCTTAGATCTGATCCATTGGTTGTGGGATGACTTAGCTGTGTCTGTCACTTGCTGTTTATGCTGTTTGCAGTGCAAGTAGTCCTGGTTGGTAGCTTCACCCGGTTAACACCTCATTTTTCACGCCTGCCTAGCGCTGCTCCTGGCATGCCCTCCTGCACTGTCCACTGAACCAGGGTTGATACCCTGGCTTGATGGTAATGGTGGATTTGGGGATATCCTGGGCCGTGAGGTTACGGATTATGCTGGAGTAGATAGAATTCTTCTGCTTTTGATCGCCTGCATGGATGGCTAGTATTGAGTTGCTAGATTCATTTGAAGTCTGTCCTATTTTTCACGGTGATAGTGCCATGCAGTCGATGGAATTAATCCTCAATGTGAAGGTCTCCACGAGGACACACTCTTAACAATACTGTCATGGACAGATGCATCTGCAGCCTGCAGGTTGGTCAGCATAAGGTCAAGTATGTCTCTTTCTCTTGATTCCCTCACCTGCTGCAGATCCAGCTTAGCAGCTATGCCCTTTAGGACTTGACCAGCTCTATCAGTAGTACTGCTGCCGAGCCACTCTTGGTGGTAGACTTTTGAAGTCCCCCACCGCAGTACATTTTGTGTCCTTGCCATCCTCAGTGTTTCCTCTAAGTGTTGCTCAACATTGAGGAGTACTCCTCCATCAGCCAAGGGAAGATGGTATATGGTAATCAGAAAGAAGTTTCCTTGCTCATGTTTAATCTGAGGCCATGGGACTTCATGGAGTCCTGAGTAAATGTTGTGAACTCCCGAATGACTAACTCCCCACTGTATACAACTGTATCCTCACCTTTTTGCTGGGTTCATTCTGCCGGTGGTGAGGGATATCCAGACATATTCAGAGATTGTGATGGTGGTGTGTGGGGCATAGTAATACTCACGGAATCATACCATACAAACGGCTGGGAGACAGCTCTCCCAGTTTTGGTACTAGCACCCAGGTGTTAGTGTGGAAGACTTTACTGGATTGACAAGGCTGTTTCTGCTGTTGTCTTTTCCGGTGCTTGGGTTAATGCCAGGTGATCCATGTGGTTTCATTTTATTTTGAGACTTCCGTACAACTGAATGGCTTGCTTGACATTTGAGGCCAGTTGAGAGTCAACCACATGGGTGAGGGCCTGGAGTCACACATAGGCCACACCAGGTGAGGACAGCAGCTTTCCTTCCCTAAAGGATATTAGTGAAGCAGGTGGGTTTTTTTCTGACAGTCAACAATGGTTTCATGATCATCAGTAGATTTGTAATTCTAGATTCTTTCTTTTGGAGAATTCAAATTCCATCATCTGCTGTGACCGGATTCAAACCTGAGTCCCCAGAACAAACGAGCTGAGTTTCTGGATTAATAGTCTAACGATAATACCACTAGGCCACTCTGCCCCAAAAAAATTTCAGTATGAAAACACAGTCATACTGTAATGATTTGGTCTGAAATTAGGAGCAATATCAAAAAATCAGTTTTGTGAAAACCCAAAATCAACTGCTTAGCGGGAAAGGTGGGTGGACTTTAATACAGTTAGTACTTTCCTAATTTATGCTGCCGTCATTGTTGCCATTGATGGGAGCAATAACCATATGTCATTAATGTACAAGTGACAGTATGAGTGCAAGCACAGTTAATATTATGTACAATTTTCATATCTTTGACATCACTGAATTGGAAAGATTTTGCTGTTCGATCGATAGTTCACCTTTTGAAATTTTCAAAGTGGTATGTGAAAATAAATGGCAAGTAAAATTACTTTAACGGTGTAGAAAAAAAAATGCGCTTTTTGTGCCAATATGCCATACTAGTCTGTCCCTTGTCACTTGTACTGGACAAGATGTGCCCAGAAAAAATGTAGGTTCGGAGAGTTGAGGATGATAATCAATGCAGGTGTATTTTAAAACTAAGTACATTGGCTTTTTCATACATATGTTCCAGTTTCGTAAGTTTATTAGTGTAACGGAAATGGCCTATTATGATGTTGGTACTGTAGTCTTCACTGATGGGAAGGTAATTTTAGAGCCAAAATTACAATAGCAATATCTGTTCTAAGCATGGATATAGGAATGTTTATGGGAAGAGTTAAAATGAAATGCATGTTGAATTAATAGTTACAATTATTACTAGTTGATCTGCACAAAGTGTGCAAATATGAATTTGTTTTC
The DNA here is from genome assembly GCF_030684315.1 of Stegostoma tigrinum. Taxonomy (NCBI): domain Eukaryota; kingdom Metazoa; phylum Chordata; class Chondrichthyes; order Orectolobiformes; family Stegostomatidae; genus Stegostoma; species Stegostoma tigrinum. The sequence continues at coordinate 36,202,285 of NC_081367.1, read as the reverse complement.
TCTTGCCTATCTCTTTCTCAGTATTGGTCTGATTTCATCTTTGTTGTTTTAATATTTATTTCTAACTCATCTTACTAAGTACATGGATGATGTAGTGGGCAAATGAGCCCTGAACGGCAGAAACCACATTTGGGGTTGGGATGCAGAAAGCAATGGCTCTCAGCAAGTGTCTTCCTGTTCCTTTCCTCAGTTGCTTGTGCTTTTATTTCTCTCCTGCAACCCTGTTTTCACCTCAGCATGTTTTTCTTTCCTGACGCAACTGCATTCCTATCATTGTAGCCATCTTTGTCGTTGCTCAACTTTATCTTGCTTTCCATCTTTCCTCATTAACGTACACTTCAAAGCAGATGAAAGGTTACAGTTTATCATCATTTGTCCATTTAATATAACACGAAACAAGGTGCAGTCTTTCTTACCTCTCCTCATGCCCACGTCACTATTGTGCAATTTTTTATTTTGTAAAAACCTTTGACTCTGGAAAGTAGGAAAAGCTTACCATAATTTTGACAGTTAACCAAAAGTTGGAGGCTGGGCAGGAGTTGCTATTTTAGTTTAAAGTTTCCAGTGAGTCTTCCAAGTACAGCAGGATTATTCCAGCAAAATTGATTTCTGTTCCTTATTTTCAAGTTTGATTGGATAATTGATTCCAGTCGATCATTGTTATTCTGGCGTCACTGTAACTTTAATCTTATTGTAAAATAGCTGCATGATTAATTGATAAAAGTTTCAATTAACCATTATTTTAAATGATAGTGTTTAGTTAGAGGAATAAATGGCTATGGAATGTGATTCAGAAATCATTTTGAGAGCATGTAGTGGCCATATTTCAGATTGAATCAAATGTAACCTTGTGTTTCCATTGTAAAATGTAGAAAAATAACTAATCTACAGAGACAGTAAACAAAATAATGAAGTCTGAGGAAAATATATGGAAATGTATGATCTCTAATAAAGATGAATATCTTTAACCGCTTCATAAAGAATTAAGTTGCGTTTTGAGTTGGCTCCAAAACACACAAGGTGGTCTGTAGAACACAGAGCTATACTAAATGTAGAGTTTTCTGAACAGTGAGGAGATTGGTGGCAAATGAATGGATTCCTGTATTTTATTTAAATGCTTTTCTATCTCAGATTATGAAAAAAAAAATGAATTGCTGAATCTCCTGTCTGTAAGATGTCTATATATCCCTTGCAGAAATGATATTACCATGCTTCTTTTTCATGTGTTAGAATTAGGTACTTATCCATTCAGTTAAACTTCAACATTTTATATTTATCTGGACCGCTATCTGTTTGAACTAACGATACAGATTTAGGAAGTAGTAACTGTCTCCTGTTCTTATTCAAAAGGGCGTTAATAAAAATGGAATAACAAACTTTACTACTTGATATTTTTCTTCAACTTAAAATATTTCTGCCATTTAATTAAAGTATGTTTCCAACAGAAACAGAAATTGCTGGTGAATTTCACCATTACTTCTGTTTTTGTTTCAGATCTCCAGCATCCACAGTTCTTTGTTTTATTTTTGATATATTTTCTCTTACTGTCAAAATGTGGACATAGAAAGTATTTATGGTTTGTGTAATGTATACTATTGTCATTATTAGTATACATAATGCTTGCGATTTACAACGTCAGAAAAGTTACAGACATTTCTCCCATCATCACAGTATTGGCACTTTTTAAAAAATGTATTGTAAACAACTTTATCCCAAAATTTGTTCAGTTTAACTGCCCTGTTTTAATTCAATCTGATTTGAAATATCAGAAGTTATATTTGTTTATTATTTTTATAGCAGGTTGTATTGATAAATGATTTTGATTTTACACAGGTGCTGCAGCATTGTTTAGTACTGACACCATTACATCCTTTGCTGAACCAGAGATTTTGCAGTTCTTGAAGCTGGTAGGTCTGCATTCTAGTACTATTTTCTTAGAGTAGCAAAGGAATAGCATGCCCCTAAATGATGACTAAGCACATGTAAATTAAAGAACTTATTGTGTTTTTGACGTGAAGAGATTGTAATTCATTGGCCTTAAATTGATGGTGGCATTCACAATGGAATAATGTTTACATTTTAAAAAAAACAAAATCTGTAACAAGGGTATTATGCTCCGAGCTGATGGTGATGATGGACAGGTCAGATCCGAGAATGAAACATGGCTCAGCAGATTATAGTTGTTTTCCTACAGTTTGGTTACTTTTGCGATCAGTCACTGAACATATTTGCAAGACCTTGCCAATGCTCTTTAAACAAAAGAGCATCACAGTCTATTGCATGTGGGCTGGAGAAAAAGAATTCTGTTACACAGCATTGAAATGATTTGAAATGGTCGTCTTGCAAATATCAGAAATAATTCTACCCTTAACAGCAACTATACAAATACTCAAACCTCAGTGAAGGTTTCCATTTATGTTCTCTGTTCTTCATTTCTTTCTGACAAACGTTTGTTGTCACTAGATGTTGTCTTTCTTGGGTAATTTCTCTACGCATGACCCTGAAACTCTGAGCACTCACTCACTAGTCCATGAATTCAAGGAACAAGTTTTGATAGCCTTGTTCAATGACCTGTTGACACCTTAAAAGTTTTCTAACTCTGGAATTTTTCTCCATGAACTTCTAAGCTACTTGGGGTGACTTTTCTCCTGCCCTGACTGTTTAAGAGACTGAATTGCACTAGTCATATTATAGACATATTTTTTCTTTTAGCTAACTTGCTTCTCTGAAATAAATCTCTCCTGCTCTGAAAAAATCCCTCCCATTCATTCATCTTCTGGAACGTTCTCTCATTCTAAAAAGAAACTGGTTTTGATGCCTGTCCTTATGTCATAAGACAACCTTTTTGTTTATTGAAGCACTGAAGAATTCACCTCAAGGGTTTAATTTTAAAGTCTCATTTAAATATGTAAACACAGTCACAGACAAATAGTAGCACAGTCAGAATGCTTTCACTCCTTCACATATACTATAGAACCTTTATATGTTTTAATTCCTGTAAAATTTTACAAGTTGGTATGCATGTGTTTGGTGATTTGGGACAAAATTTAGCAGATGGCATTGAGCAAGGATAAATGTTGATCCATGTTGAATGGAAGGATAGAATGACAACTTATTATCTAAATAGAGAGAAGCTTCAGAGTACTTTTTAAAGGGATCTGGGTGTCCTCTTGCATGAATTGACAAAAGCCAAATGCAGATACGTGGAAATTAAAGAAGGCTAATGGAATTTTGACATTCATTGCTAAAGGAACAGAGTGTAAAAGTATGGAAGTGTTGCTGCAGTTTTCCAAGGCATTAGTGAAGCCACATCTGGACAATTGTATACGGTTTTGGTCCCGTTACTTGAAGCGGGATGATTGTTGCATTGGAGGCAGTTCAGAGGAGGTTCACCAGATTGACAGGGGATTTGTTTTATGAAGAAACATTAAGCAGATTCGATCTATACTGTGGAGTTTAGAAGAACAAAATGAGATCCAGTTGAGGTAAACAGGATGCTAAAGGGATTGACAAAGTGATCTTGAATGAGTGGTCATATCTTTTAGATAAGAAAGGTTTGGCAGATTTTAATGGAGATGAGAAGGAATTAGTTCTCTGAAAGGGCTGAGAGTGTCAGGAATTTACTATCCTGAGGATTCAGTAATTGCAGGAACACTGAATAAATTTAAGGAGGAGATGGATAAAATTTTAATTAGCTAAGGGTTATGCAGAACCAGCAAGAAGCTGGAGTTGAGATAGAGATGAATTTGCTATGATTGCATTGAATGGTGGAGCAGGCTTGATGGGTTGAATTGCACACTCCTCCTAGTTCTTGTGTTCTTATGTGTACAAATGGAACTTAAAACTCTATATGGTCTTGTCCACCGCAGAAACCAAGTGTCATGCAACTTCATTACAGGGTCAAATGAAAATTTGCTGCCTTGCTGTTTAGCCTTGTCATTTTATTGTGGATTTCTATTAAAATGTAATAACTTACTTTAGATAGCTAGTGAAACCATATGTTTTTTGGATAGCCATTAACCAATGACCTCTTGGCGCCAGAGCCTTAAGCATTTCACTGTTTCAACTAAATTATAAAGGCCAGCTAACTTAAAGCAGATAAAAAACACCTTTTGACTTTTGCGCGCCTAATGGTTTTGCTGAATGGGTTTTTTAAAAGCGCTGACCAGTAGAAGAAGGACTTTTAAAAAAAAATGTATGCCCTGCTTTTATTTTGTTTTTTAAGTAACAACTACTTTCAAAATGTAGCAATGCCATGGAAAGAAAAAAATTGCATCATTGGTACCTTTCTTGGCAGAAACCAAGAATAAATTGGGACAATTTCATTTATTTTAAATGTGAGAAGTTCAGAAATTCGGTCACTGGCTTTTGACTGAAGTTGAAGACTTTTATGATCTTAGTAGTGATCAGCAAATTTCTTAAAAAATGAACTTTTCAATTATTGGCTAGAAGAATTACACAACCCATTTTCACATTTTAAAAAAACCTTTACCGTAAAAAAAATTAAATGAATCACGTACCACTCACTATTTTCAGTTCCTTCATCAATGACCATCCCTCCATCATATGGTCAGAAGTGACGATGTTGCTTGATTGCACAATTTGTGGTTTCTCATTCTGAAGCAAAGTGTATGTATGCAGCCAGGCCGGGAGAGCACTCAGACTTTACCTGATAAAAGACATATATAACATTTTCCATAAAAGTGCTAGACCGTGACCAGCTCCGACAGGAGCGAATCTGACCATTTCCTCTTGACATTCAATAGGGAATGGCATTACCATCACTGAAACACCCACTAAACCCTCCTGAGAGTGATCATTGACCCAAAATTGAACCAGACTAGGCATGTAAATACTGTTGTTGAACGAGAGACTGGGAATTATTTGACAAATAATTCTCCTCCTGACTCCCTAAAGCCGATCCAAACCTACAAGACACAAGTCAAGCGTGTCATTGAATACTGTCCACTTTCCTGAATGGATGCAATTCAATAACTTTTGAGGAGCTTATTAGGGAGAAAACAGACTGCTTGATCAGTTCCCAGTCCACTGAATTAAGTGTCCGCTTCTTTGGAAAATGGTAAATAATGGCAGAGCTGTGTGTTATCTACAAGATGCACTGCAGCAATGCATCAAGGCTCCTTCAGCAGCATTTTCCAAATCTGCCGTTTGGAACGATCAGAGTAACAGGCATATGCAGATACTGTCAGCTACGAGTTTTCTCCCATGCCAAACACCATTCTGACTTAGAACGTCACTCAATCTAACTTTCTATATTTGCTGCTCACAGTGTGGTCTTCTTTGCACTGGGGAGATGAAACACAGTCTGGGTGACTGCTCTGCAGAACACCTGTATTCTGTCATAAAAATTACCCCAATCTTCCAATTGCCCGCCACTTCAACACATGCTGTTCCCTGGCTGACATTTCTGTCTTGGGCCCGCTGCTGTGCTGGAGCACAGTTCAGTGCAAGCTAGAAGAACAGCATTTCATTTTCTGTTAGGGGACCCTGCAGCCTTCACAGAGTCATGGAGCCGCTCAACACAGAAACAGACCCTTTGATCCAACTCATCCACACCAACCAGATACCCTAAATTAATCTACTTCCATTTGCCAACATTTGGCCCATTTCCCTCTGAACTCTTCATATTCACATACCCATCAGATGCCTATTAAATGTTGTAATTGTACCAGCCTCCTCCACTTCCTCTGGTAGCTCATTCCACACATGTACACACCCTCTGTGGGAAAGAATTGCCCCCATGCCTCTTCTAAATTTTTTTCTCTCTCACCTTAAACTTGTGCCCTGTAGTTCTGGACTCCACTACTCTGGGGAAGAGACCTTGTCTATTCACCCTGTCTAAGTCCCTCATGATTTTATAAGCTTGTTTAGGGGCATCCATTAGCCTCCAGAGCTCCAGGAAAAATAGCCCCAGCCTATTCAGTCTCCCTATAGCTCAAACCCTCCAATCCTTGTTAAAATCCTGATAAAGGGTTCTGACCCCTTCCCAGTTTCACAACATCCCTCCTGTAGCAGGGAGACCAGAATTGAAGTCAGTATTCCAAAAGTAGCCTAACTAATGTCATGTACAGCTGCAACATGACCTCCCAACTCCTAAATTCCAATACACTGAACGATAAATGCAAGCATTCAAAGGCCTTCCTCACTATCCTGTTAGCAGCAACTACTTTAAGGGAACTATGAACCTGCACTGCAAGGTCTCTTTGATCAGCAACACACATCAGGACCTTGCCATTAAGTGTATAAGTCCTGCTCTGCTTTGCCTTTCTAAAATGCAGCACCTCACGTTTATCTAAATTAAACTCCATCTACCACTGTTTAGCTCGTTGCCGCATCTGATCGAGGTCATGTTATACTCTGAGGTAACCTTCGCTGTCTACTGCACCACAAGGCACTGTGAGGCAGCAGTGCTAACCACTGAGCCACTGTGCCACCCACGACAGTGGGAAGACAGCAATGAGGGGCTGGAATATTTAAAATTCCTTGCAATCCATATACAAGCTGCACCTGTCCTGATTTGAAATCTGAGTTCTCAACATCTTCAGCAGTGACATTCACAAGATCGACATTTCTTTTCCTTCTTGTTCTGCACAGATCATTAGCCTGTACCTTGTGATCCTGTGTACTCAAAAATCTGTAGATTTTCCAAAATAGGAAATTTACCATCAAACTATCATTTAAGCTAACATCCGTTGTCAAATTTGCATGATTGTTTTACTACTTTTGTTTCAATTTTCTGCAATAATCAATGTTTGTTTTAATGGTATTGCTTGACAACCATATTTCTCAAGTACTGGTTAACATAATATAGGTGCAGATTTTTGTCTCCTTATTTCATTATTGCACTAGAAACAAAAAGCTGAAACAAGGGTGTTGCATGTTAGCGGGCTAGCTGCATCGCTGATCAAATCAGTTCTGTTGCAACAGGCAGGCAATCTTGTTACTATTTTTGGCATTCATAGATCTCAGATTTCCGGTTTTCTGGCTTTGACATAGTACTTGCACATTTAAAGAGCCAGGCTGTTTTCAGTGGATAATTTGACACCATTGTAGTAGTGCAAGCAACATCTCAAAATGAGAGAAGTGTTGATTCCATTAATTTCAATGTATGTCTGCTTCCCCCAAAATTCAAGGAATCCACGTTAACTTACTCCCCAAAGTGAGAGTAAAAGTGTCCTTATTGAGAGGAGTCAAGTGTTCTATTTTAAACTTGGGGCTTTGTGAAACTTCATGTGAAAATTATTCGATGTATGGAATGTAAGATATGATGGAAGACAAGGCTACAGCTTGTGATCTCCCAGTTTTGACCCTTTGGATTAAAAAGATGGTGTTATTTTCTGCAATTTTTCTTCAACATATCTGCCTGAGCTGCCATTAAAAAAGAAATTGAAGGTATTGAATGGGGTAACAAAAGAGCTGTCAGTGATTTTGAGAAAAGGCTTTTGAGGGAGATGAAAATATTGCAGTCTTGAGGAAATGAATTTAGGACCATAACACTGAGCTGTTTTGCCAGTGATGTGATTTTTTTTCGTTTATAATTTGAATTTGGCACAATGTTTTACTAATCTGAAATAAGCAATCTTCTGAATGGAAGAGTGCAGTGAATTTGTAAGCAAATTTCCAGAATTTTTAGGATATACAAGGCGGTTCTGCTGTAACAAATGTTTCAGCAATGTGAATTGGCTAGAGCGTGTTTGACGAACAGGGAAACGCTATTTCTAAAATGCAAACTTGTGTTGGTTATAACATGATTCCGTTGGGTAGGCATCTTGCTGTCAGGAGCCTTTTGCTAACGATACCTACAGTGTAATTGTACAATGCTGTGATTCTGAGAGTGCCTGAGAAATTCTCCCTGTCAGCCTTCATTGAAACTGAAAAGAAAGAAGCCAGCAGGCCTGTTATCAGGAAAAGTAGGGTGTAGGGGAGAGTGAAAAACAGCATATCTAGCATTAAAAGGAAACACGAGGTACAATACATGGGTACAGCAGGAGGCTCCAGCAGCCTATTTAAATTATTCGTCAGATCGAGGTTGATTTGTTTCAACCTGATTTTCCAACCTTTGCTCCATATCCCTCAATACCCTTGTGGTATGGTGATAAGGTTGCTGAAGGAGTCTGAGTTGCTATGGCAACATACATATATGTATATGTTGCAGTCTGGAACTATGGATAGTGGTGGTAGAGTCCAATGTTCTTTTAGTCACACAGCTGACCAGGAATCTCTCCCAATCTCACCGTGTGCTACTGGTAGTGTTAGAAGAATTTGCTGATTGATACTCAGTCTTTTTAATCACATTGTGAATGAACCTTCCCTGGGCATTGAGTTCTGAGGCAGGACTTCAACCTTGATCTTTTTGCTTACAAAGGCTTAGATACCTTTCACGACCTCAGGATATTACAAAGAGCTTTACAAATGCTGAATTATTTTTGAAGTGCAGTCGTTGCAGAAAATACAGCAGCCAATTTTCACACAGCACTGTCCCACAAGCAACAATGTGAAAATAACCAGACAGTCTGTCATTGTGTTGCCAACTAAGGGATAAGTATTGACCAGGACATGTGGGTAACATTCCTGCACTTTTTGGAAATAGTGAGGACAGTTGTGTCAATCCAGGAAGGAGCTGTGATGCTGTTATCACAGTCAGACCAATCTGCCTGAATAGCTGCTGACAGGTAGTACTATCTTTTTGTGTTACGCTTTTTTGGTGGTCTGCCCCAACCCCACTTTTCCCATAGGCCCAGTTATTTGTGTAGCGTGATTTTCTATAACGTATGTTATACTGGAACGCAACGATTGCGTTTATAGCAGAATCCCCTACACACATTACTATGACTTTGTTATTTACTGGAAATGACAAATCTTCTAATTCTCTCATGACAGTTATTTCAAATATTTCTGAAGTGGATAGAAGTATATCTAATGTCAGTTATTAAGCGCAAGTAATGTGAAGAGATTTAACAAAAAAACCTAGTTTTAAATCAGGCAGTTATATTTTAAAATTTGGTGTGAACTTTGTTCTGACTAGCTGGCAACCCGTTAATCTTTTGTAGAAATAAAACATCCACTTTTGTAAGACATCTGACAATTTGCAGATATCTTCAAAAATGCTGTGCTACCAATCTTTGTATTTATGTACTAAAAGAGTTCAGAGCTGGATGACACTGAGGTTTGTTTTTGTTGTGACTAAACAGTCATTTGTCTTTTAACACTTGTCTTTTGTTTATATATTATTCATCTTTAGTATACTAATCTATAAATTTGTGGCAGCACACTTAAGATACTGGGTATTTGATTTTTGGTATGGGTATTCCATTCGCCTCATTCGCTGAAACTCTGTCACTGGAGGACCTTTAGTATCTAAACCAAATCATTCTAATGTAGGTTTTGATTATTCATATGAAAGATGTTAGAGTGGAACTTGATCTTGTGCTCGTCCACTTCCTCCATGTGCATGTTCTATTATAGGCGTATGGATAGTGATCAAGATTGGGAACCTTATCAATCTAAAAAATGAGATGCTAGTAAGATTCTGATAGGATAGAAACTGGCAGTCAATACGAATGAAAACATTTTCCCTCCCTGAATAGCAATTGCAACTACCTCCCAAATTTACTAAGAAACAAAAAACAGGAGTTTTCTCAAGCTACAGAGAATATAGATATAATTTAAGAAATCATTTTGGCTTTTGAAAAAATTGTCAGGTGAGGGATAGTGGTCAGTGCATATCATTGATATAATTTTTTTTAAAAAACATCATCTTAGTGTCAACATTTCAAACTTTTTGAGCTGCATATATAGTGCACTGAAAAATATGCATTTGTGCAGTTCAAAATGGTCTCATACCTAGATTTTTGAAAAATAGAGCTTTGAATAGTTTGTAAGAGCTTTGCTTAGCTTGTTTTACAAAATTGTGAATGTAATTATTCAAAGACCCCTCCTTTGTCAGCTAACTTTAGGTAGTGAAAACTACTAATTTTTAGTGAAATAATGGTTTTACTTTAGCAGGTTTACTTTTAAATGGCTTTTTAACTCTAATACTTTACTTTCCTTGGCTGTTGTCTGCGATTATTTCCTAATCTACTGTTTATCAAAAAAGGCAAAAAAACCTGATATCATATCTCATTAGTTGTTAAATCTATCAGTCATACCCAGTTAAAATTCTCCCTTGTTTGCATTTTGCTGAAAATAATGGGGTTTGTAATGCGGTTTGTTTTGCAGGGACCTATGTAAATTTTTTTGACATCTCAGAGATACCAACCCACACTTAAGTAGTTTGGACTGATCTGTAGCAGTGCACACTGAGGAAGAAGGTGAGAGCAATTGAGTTCAACTATCTATTTAGACTAATTGACCTCATCTCTTGTGTCTTTGGATTGACACCAAGGAACATTAATAGCTTTCTGGTGCAAGTTATGATCCAGAATGTCAGAGAGGTTATGTTCTGAAGGAAAAAAAACAAGCTTTTTTGATAGTTGAAAATGAAACATAAAAATCAGCACTCATTCTGGATGGGAAAAGATGTATCTACATAATTTTTAGGAGAACTTTATAATTGGTTACACTGAACATGCTCATGTCGGTACTGTCTCCCTTAGTTTGAATAGGTACATCAAATGCTGCAACATCTGTGGAGGGAAAGAGAGTTAACATCATAGCTCAGTGAGATTTGTCTTTGCAAATTACATTGTTTTGTGTGGCATAAAAAATTAAAAATGCAGATTTAATGTATGCTGTAGTACATTGTCAGGCTGATCAGCAAAGTAGTTTTCGACAATTTGTGGGGTCCAACCCAATTAATAAAATCTATTGTGCAAGTTTCTGTTACCACATACTTCATTTATACTGGGGCTAACGGCACCTGCTTTTCAACATTTCATGTTGGAGCCTTTCTTAATACCATGGAAAGGTCTATATAATCTGGTGCAGGTATCCCCTGTTTAAAGTACATTTTTATAGTGTTTTTATTTTTTGCATTATTTGTAAATTAGGGAGGTTCCCTGGATGGTGTTGGCTGCATTTTTTTTTATTGTAGAGTGATTACTGCTAATGTTCAATCCATTTTTTAAAAAACAATTATCTGCTTTGGTTGTCACCTCTTGCCACTCATTATTCTTTCCGAATGCCGCTTGCTGCATCATTGTGAATGAGGTAGCAAGAGGTAAGCAGGGAGCAGGCGGGAAGTAGTACATTTCAAAGAGTTAGTATGGGGACTTGTCTTTGGACCTGTTGATTTTAAGGCAGCCAGATAGTTGGAATTGCGGGAATATCAACTCTCTGAAGTCCAAAGATCATGGGCCCTGTACTGAGGAAATCCTGTATTGCTGGAGCTGCACCTTTCACATGAAATTTTAAATTGAATCCCTGCCTCTCTGTTCAGTTATCTTTTGACAAAAACCTTAAGAATAGAGTAACTGGTCATTTGTCTTCTTTTGTTACTTGTTGGACCACTTTTTGTGTGCAAATTTGATGTGTTTTGATTATTTGAATTGCCTTGAAGTTATTCATTGTGAAGTGTTGAGGGCCACAAAGGACACTCTAAGAGTAAAAGTTGTTTATGTCTCAGTGATTAAAGATTGTGCCTGGGGAAATAATAATGGAGAACCAGGAAATAGCAGAGGAGTTGAAATTTTTTCTTCACTCATGGGGTATGGACATTGCTGCCAGCACTTATTGCCTGTCCTTTGAGATGGTGGTGGTGAGCTGCTGCTCTGGGCTGCTGTAGTCCAAGTGTTGTAGGTTTATCCCCAGTGCTGTTCAGAAGGGAATTCCAGGATTTTGACCGAGCGGCAGAGAAGGAATGGTGATATTTCCACGTCAGGATGGTGACTGGCTTGGAGGGAGCTTGCAGGTGGTGCTGTTTCCATGAATCTACTGCCCTTGCCCTTCTAAATGGAGGTGGTCGTGGGTTCAGAGGGTTCCGTCTGAGGATTTTTTTGTTGAATTTCTGCAATGCTTCTTGTAGATAGTACACTGCTGCTATGGAAAGTTGGTAGTGGAGTGAGTGGATGAAATGCCAATTAAACAGGCTCCTCTGTCCTGGATGGAATGGAGCTGCAGTCATCTTGGCAACTTTTGAACATTTGATCTCGTCCCTGACTTGACAATGATGAACAGACTTTGAGGAGATAGTATTTATTGCAGTATTTCTAGCCTCTTACCAACTTTTGTAGCCACTGCCTTTAGGTGGTAAGTCTGTTTGAGTTTCTGCAGGTAACATCCAGGATTTGATAGTAGGGAATTCAGTGATTGTAACACCATTGAATGTCAAGCTGCAGTGATTAAATTGTTTCTTATTGGAGAAGGTCATAGCCTGGCATTTGTGTGGCGTGAATGTTACCTGCCACTTAGCAGCCCAAGCCTGAATATTGTCCAGATCTTGTTCATTTGAATTTGGACTGTTGCAGTATCTGAGGAGTCATGAATGGCACATTGTGTAATCATTGGCAAACATCCCCACTTCTGACCTTCTGATGGAGTGAATGTCATTGGTGAAGCTGCTAAAGATTGTTGGGCCTGTGTTACCGCTCTAAGGAACTCCCTGTAGAGATGCCCTGGAGCTGAGATTACTGACCTTCAGTAACCAGGACTGTCTTCCTACGTGTTAGCTACGAGCCCAACCGGCAGTGCGTTTGCCCCTGAAACCCATTGATTCCAGTTTTACTTGATGTCAAGGGCTCCTTGATGTCACACTCAGTCAAATGCAGCCTTGATGTCAAGGGCTGTCACTCTCACTTCACCTCTGGAATTCAGCTGTACTATCCATGTTTGAACCAAGGCTGTAATAAGGTCAGTAGCTGAGTGGCCCCGATGGAACTGAAACTGGGCGTCACTGAACGGGTTATTGCTAAGCAGGTGCTACCTGACATCACTGTTGATGACACCTTCCATCACTTTACTGAAGATCGAGAGGAAACTGATGGGGCCCTAATTGGCTGGGCTGGATTTGTCCAGCATTTTATGAACAGGACATAACTGGCCAATTTTACACATTGTTGGCTAGATCCCAATGTTGTAACTGCACTGGACCAGCTTGACTAGGGGATCGGCAAGTTCTGGAGCACATGTCTTCAGTACTATTGCTGGAATGCAGTCAGAATAAATACTTTGCATCAGTCTTCACAGTAGAAGACACTAAGCTCAGGTAGTCACAATATGTATTGATAAGCAAAGTGAATGTACTATAGTCAAGTTTGCAGATGCTTACAAATGCATGGGAAAGCAGGTGGTGGGGATGACACAAAGTTTGCAAAGGAATATATGGACAGGTTAAACAAGGGGGAAACCGGCGCAGATTGTGGGAACACGTAATCTTTTGCACTTTGGCGGGAAGAATACAGGATTTGAATGTAATTTAGTGGAAAAAGACTGCAGAAAGCTACAGAACAGAGGGATTTGGGAGTCCTCTACCATGAATCTCTCAAAAAAAATCTAGCACCAATGTGGGAGGAAAGAAGGCAAATGGAGCACGTATTTCGAAGTGAATGGAGAATAAAATTGGGGAGGTTTTGCTGCTAACTATAAAAGGCATTAGTCGGATGAACATCTTAAGTACTGTGAGCTGTTTTCAGCCTTTTATTTGTGGAAAGATGTACTGTCATAGCTGCAATTCAGAGAACGTTCAATATTAGGTGTGGCAGCACTGACTGATGAGTTGAGGCTGAGTAGTTTGGGCACACAAGATTCTTAAGGGATTTGACAGAGTGGATGTTGAAAGGTTATTTCCTCCTGTGAGAAAATCGAAAACCAGAGGATTAATCTCGGAATAAGGGGTTGCACATTAAGGCAGATAGAGAGGAATGTCTTCTTTTAGAGGATTGTGAATTTGTGGAATTCACTGCCACAGATGTCTGTAGAGGCCTGGGTCATTAAGTGTATTCAAGGTTGAGAGAGACTTTTAATCAGGGAGGGAATCTAGAGTTATGGAGAAAAGACAGAACAGTGGAATTAAGATTAAAAGATCAGCCATGCTGTTGTTGAATGGCGAAGCAGCCTTGATGAGCTGAATGGCTTGCTTCTCCTACATCTTACGCTGAGTACCCAGGAAATTTGAGCTAGATTAATATGGACCAAATATTAGCAAATGGACGAGGTCACATTTGGGGTGTGCAAGTCTTTTTCTGTGCTGTATAACACTGACTCCGTAACAAAAAATTATTGATTGATAGATTCTCAACAAATGATGGTGACTATGTTTTGCCATTTCTCTTGACAGCATTAAAAGAAACTACAAATCCAACAGGTTTTTAATACTTCAAACCTGCAACTTTTGTGTTTACACAGTTATCAAGGGAGTGTGTTGTAGGGGTGAGTTGGAATTTGAAAATGGCAGAGCATAATGAGCCGAATTAACTATCAGTGAGCAGGTTTGCAGAACTACACTGGGGTTGTAAAAACTGCAAAAGCTGGAGTCAGAAATAACAATGTGGAGTTGGAGGAACACAGCAGGCCAGGCAGCGTCAGAGGAGCAGGAAAGTTGATGGTTTTGGGTCTGGACCCACTGTGTTTTCTAGTATTGAAGAGTTTTAAATTCCTAAATTTTAATTGAGTCATTTGAAAACAAAGGATTAAAGCCGCTTCTTCATTGAAATTAAAATTTGGTTTGCAGGTACTGTTTGAATCATGTTTATGGTGTGTGTTTTCGTTTTGATTTAATGTAAAAGACCCACTATAGTGTTATTGACAGTAGTGAAAGCTTTTTCCAATGATCATATCAAATGAGCCCACCAGATTGAGTCCCAAGTTTTTTTCCTCAGAGCTTATAAAATGTGGTTTTGCTTCATACATGCAAGACTGATATCCAGCCTTTGGTCAAGTTAGTATAATTCAATTTATTATTGTCACATGTACCTAGGTACAATGAAAAGCTGCATGCAGAATGAAATATAGGCTGATCATATCATACAAAGTGCATAAGGGTATTAGAACAGAGCGAGGAATACAGTGTTAGGGCTGCAAAGAAGGTGCATGAACATTAAAAATTAAAAAAGGCTCTACTCGGAAATCTATTAACAGCAGGGAAGAAGCTGTTCTTGAATCTGTTGGTACGTGTGTTTAAATTTTTGTATCTTCTGCCCAGTGGAAGAGGTTGAAACAGTTATAACCAGATGTGTGGGGCTTTTGTTGGCTGCCTTCTCAAGAAGTATAGATCGAGTCAGTGGATGGAAAGCTGGCTTGTGAGATGGACTGGGCTATGTTCACAATTCCCTGTAGTTTCCTACAGTCCTGGGTGGAGCAGTTGCCATACCAAACCATGGTGTATCCAGATTAGAATGCTTTATATGGTGCATCTATAAAAATTGCTAAGAGTCTTACTAGATATGCTGAATTTCCTTAGCCTCCTAAGGAAGGCTGTTACTTCCTCAGGAGGATAAGGAAATTTGGCATGTCTGTAAAGACTTTTATGAATGATGAGTAAATGAGAAGCTTTTATTTTGCATTTCATATCTTCTTTTTCTGTTCTTAAATCATGCTGATGCTTGCTGCATTCACATAGATGAACCTGAGCTATAAGTATAGCATGTTAGAGAAGAGATTTTCCTATATTATGTACATTTTCACAATTTCTTTTAGTACTGTTTTTAAAATGGCAAAAATCAGAGCGGTAAGCTGTTGCTGTGCCAAGTGTGTTTTTGTGAGATGCGATACAGTCGTGCCGCAGCTATGTTCGAATCTCATTTTCTTCAGTATCACCACGCATAACTGCAGCTAAAGTTTCAACTTTCATACCAACCATTTTATTGGCCTTCAATAATTGTTTCTTTTTTCCTGAAGCAGTTTTGTCCAACCGTTGTTCATTTTAGTAGGCATGAACCATTTGTGTGTCCTACCGGAAGAGGAATATGTTGCTTAGTTACCTTGCCAAATATCGCACATTGTTTTTGTGTAAACATGTTGCTTTTTAGCTTCCTCTGTAATTATCAGTAGCTATCTGTATTTCCATGCAGTATGCTTTCCTATTGTGAGCCTGGACTGGGTGTCATTTCTATCTTGTAGCATATATTTAGAACAGTTTAATTTTAAAAATTACATTGACAGAATAATTAAGGTAATTTTTTTTCTTTCGAATACTCTTTGGCAGTTTTTTTTTAGAAAGGGGACAAGTTGCAGCTCCTGATAAAAAGGACTTTATTAGGTATGACTTTGCAGTCGGGAACTGAGCCTTTGTAAACTAGAACAATAGTGAAAAGTAGCTGCCACCATCATGAAACAAAGAACCACAGATGCTGGAAATGCAAAACAAAAATTGGAAAAACTGAAGAAACTCAGCAGGTCTAGCAGCATCTATAGAGAGGAAAAAGTTAATGTTTTGATTTGTCATCCTCCGGCAGAACTGAAAGCGGCTTGGGAAGGGTAGTATTTGTGCTGATGATGGGATGGGGGTTGGTTTGGTTGCGGCGGGGGAGGTGTGATGAGAGAGGAGGGAGTAGAATGCATTGAGGCAGCACCAAGTGAGGGGGAAAGATTGGACAGACAAAGGGATTGCTGTTGATGAGCTGAGAGGGAGATTATGCTAAGTAGAGTGCTAGTGAGAAGTGAGAATGGTTGGAAATGGAGTAGTTTCTGCTGGAAGCAGCCCATGCAGAACAGGACATCAGGGTATAGAGGTTGGTAAACATGGAAGAGGGTGAAGTTATATTCAGTGTTGAGTCCTGAATTCTGTAAGATACCTCAGCATTTGACAAGGTATCTCAAAGTAAAAGTTGAGATGTAAGAGCCCATGGTGTTGGAAGTAATATGTTGACATGGTAGACAATCGGCAAATGCTCAGGAACCGGTGAGTGGAGATAAAGTGTTCTTTTTCAGTTTGGTGACCTGTGGGGTTCCACAGTGCTTTTGACTGCAAAAGTTTACAATATATATTAATGACTTGAAGGAAGGAAGTGAATGTACTGTGGCCACATTTGCAGATGATGCAAAAATGGGTAAAAAGGCTGATTGCAAGAGGGATGCAAACAGTTTACAGGGAAATATTAGTAGGGAGTAAGTAAGTGGGCACAAAAGTTAACAAATGCTATATAAAGTGGAAAAATGTACAGCTGTTCATTTTGGAAGGAAGACCAAAAGGAAAATATTGTTTAATGGATAAAAACTGCATCACAAAGGGGCATGGGGCTGTTTATGCATGAAATACAGAAAGCGAGCACAGGGGTGCAGCAGGCAATTAGGCAGGCTAATAGAATGTTGGTTCTTATTTCAAGTGCTTTGGAGTTTGAGTAGGGAAGTCTTCCTGCAAAAGTACAGGGTGCTGGTGAAACCACACCTAGAGTACCGTGTACAGTTTTGGCCCCTTTATTTAAGGAAAGATGTCATTTCATTGGAGGCAGTTCAGAGAATCTTCACCAGGATGATCCTCTCCATCTTGGGTCCGCCTAACCCTCTCTCCCTATTTATTCCAGAACCCTCTCCCTATCCCCCTCTCTGATGAAGGGTCTAGGCCCGAAACGTCAGCTTTTGTGCTCCTGAGATGCTGCTGGGCCTGCTGTGTTCATCCAGCCTCACATTTTATTGTCTTGGATTCTCCAGCATCTGCAGTTCCCATTATCACTGATCCCTGGAATGGATGGATTGCCTTATTTATGAGCAAAGGCTAAACAGATTGGGACTGTACTGACTGGAGTTTAGAAGTAATCTCATTGAAAGACACCAGATTTTTAAGGGGCTTGACAGAATAAGTGCTGAAAGGATGTTTCTCCTCCAAGGAAGGGAGAGTCCAGGACCAGAGACAATCGTCTCGGGAAAAAGGGACACCAATTTCAGACTAAGATGAGGAAGGATTTCCTCTCTAAAGTTGCTCACAGTGGCTTCTGTTATATTTTGCTTTTGATGCTGCACTAAATTAATGATCCAGGAGGTGTCAATAACACAATGGTGAGAAACTGTCAATACATTGTGGAACTGGAGGGGCACGGCAGGTCAGGTAGCATCAGTGGAGCAGGAAAGGCAACATTTCGGGTTTACACATTTACGAAATGTCAGCTTTCCTGCCCCTCTGCTGCTACCCTGCTGTGTTCCTCCAGCTCCACACTGTTGACTCTAACTCCAGATTCTGGTGTTTTTGCTATCTCGTAGTGAGAAACTGTTCCCTCCAGGGTATCTGTGCTTACTTGTTTCCAGATGACCAGTGGATCCTGATTATTACAGTAGTTGTCTGTGCAGTTTTCATCAATGTTAAATCTGCAGTGCAAATGTGGTATAAATCTTAGTGTTTTAGTTAAACTAGACTGTTCCAGTAGCCTACTTTGTTTTCCTTGCAGTGATTGTACAGCAAAACAGCTTCAATGTGATGGGTCTACAGGAACAGGTTTCTTCATGAATGAGCCCTTGACCTGCTGATATAAGCCTTCCCAAAACTAATGGCTTTCACCTAGCTTTTGCCTCAGGGCAGTCCTAGTGATTCACTGTATAAGGGTTGATCAAAGCAAGGATTATGTGACAGCTAAATCTTTAGGGCTGGATTGTTAATTGTACAATTGCTGTTTGATGTTCTACTGGAAAATTTTGGGTACTTATTTGGTACATGAAAGGCAAGAGTTGTCATGCTTCTGTATGAAATGAGGCAAGATTCTTCAGACAGCTAGTTCTAATTAACATGAGTCCTCCAAAGGAATGTATCAAAACTTTTCCTTGTGTGTTTGCTTTTTTAAAGCTAAATAATATTTTTTTGAACAAAATTACGTTGACTGTGGAAGTTTGCGACCTAATATAAAACCAAGTTCACTGTCAAGAATAATTTTTATATTAAAAAAAATTTATTGTATTAATTGTTTAAACAATGGAAGGGGTGGTAAGATTTCTCTATTCAGTTTAGAATGCTCCCATTTATATTCCAGAATAAAATGAAACAAAAATATTGGCTAATAAGCATTTGGGCAAATGCCCTTTTTGACTTCCACTCTGCTAAAGTGGAATATTTGATGAGTATGATGACTGGTAGAATTTAATTCAATCTTTCTATGGGTCATAATTCGTTTGTGACCTTTCTAATGATCGATGCCTGTGTTCTCAGGATTTTTTGATTCCTATTAATTAGAGTGACCAGTTTACAGTTTAGAATATTGGGGAGGAGAGAGGTAAGGCAGGCAGGAGGAAGGGCAGGAGAAATGTAAGTTGACTTAAAATTATGTGGTTTCTTCCTCCTCAGTGCTTTAGTTTGAACTTGCCCTCTGGTATTTATCAAAATGGCAAACACTGCTAGAAGCTAATAATTTTAGGCTGCTCCACACTAGCACCAGATGGCTAGAGTGATTGTGGGCAGTTAGGTTTACTGAGAGAAAACAGTGTATTGATTTTGGCTGGCTGATACAAATGCTAATAATATATAGGTGTGACTAAAACTGATCGAGATTTGACATCATCACAACAATGCTACCTTTCCCAAAAGGTATTTACATGTAATATATCATGGGAAAATGCCACAAAGATAATTTTGACTTTGGAACCCTCAGTGCTTTTTGAAATGAACTTCTGAGACCCATTTACCATCTTATTGGTCTGCAAGCATGCAAAAATAGAGCAGGACCAATTGATTTGAACCATCCATGGTTGTAGTGATTTTGGACTGGCAAGTGAGTGTGTAGAGGATGGATTAAATTCGGAAGAATCTGAAACAATGAGAAGTGTGAAGGAAATATGAAAAATGTAGAAAAACAACATAAAATTTGTACATGTGTACAACTTCAGGACATCCCAATGTGCTTTGCAGCCAGTGTAGCCGGTATTAAAATAAGAAATCCAGCAGCCAGTTTGCACAAGCGTCAATGTTATAGTGATTCAATAATCTTCATGGTGAGTGAGGAGTGTATAATCACCAGGACATCAGAAATATGTTTTATTTTTCTTTTGAGGTAGTACCAGGAATCTGTTTACGTTCACCTGAGAGGACAGAAGGAACCTTGACATCTCGTACTTTAGTGCAATGTCAGCTCAGATTTTGTATCCAATTTTTCTTTTCTTTCAAAACGTGGGTGCTACTGACTAGGCCAACACTTATTGTCCATCTCTTATTGCCCAGAGGGCAGTTACCCATTGTTTTGGATTTAATTTCTCATGGAGGCCAGATTTGGACATTAATGACTGACAGTCAACAACAGTTCCATGTTCATAACTAGGTGCTTAATTTCAGATTCCTATTGAATTCAAATCCCGCATCTGTCATGGGTGGAATTGAACCTGGCTCCTCAACCTTGCTGGTATCTAGATCGGTAGCAATAATGCCACTAGGCCACAGTCTCCTGAAGTCCTGTAGAGATTTCTAAATTGGAGAGGTTTCAAGAGGAGCAGGGGGAAATTGGGTCCATGGAGAGATGGTGGATTGCTGCTGGTAGGTTTTGGTGGACAGGATGTGATAAGAAAATTGAGTTGACGATGTGGACAGGGAGGATAAATATAAAACAGAAAGAATAAAAATAATATATGAATTTAAAACAGGCTTGCATAAAGTGAGAGAAATAGCACAGCGCAGTAACTTGAGGAAAATAGACATATGTGGGAGAATTAATAAAGCAGGTAAATATGACATTGATAACTTGAAAGACCTGGACATGTCAAAGCTAGGCTTTAAAGTTAAATTTAAAATTGGACTAGCTCATTGCCAGGAGGACTGTGTTGAATTAATTAAATAATGGAATGGAAAAAAAAATTTTGTTGCTCTAGGTGTAAGTAAATGAATTTCAAACTTAGTGTGAAACTGTTCCAGGAAGATGCAGTAACAGCAGTGGCTTTTTTGTGATGAAGTTCTTGGAGAATTGTTGAGATGACAGTGAGCAACAATCATGTTACTGGAGGACCAGATAGTGGTCCAGCAAGTGAGCAATCAGGTAGAAAGGCTGTGTGGATTATTTTGCAAGCTTTGTAGGATTAGATCCTGAGGTGGGGTTTAAGACAAAGTATATCAGTGGCAGTGTTGTGGGCAAAGATTGCCATGAGAAACGTGTTCCAGGAATGGAACCCGTGGCATTTGAAACAAACAGAAATTGGGAAATCTAACAATTCTGTACACCCTGAGTACAAGTAGAATTTGTAAGTTGTCTTTGCTCTTGGCAAGCTGTCTGAAATTCTTGAGGAACGCATTGCTCTAGCACCATCTGTTGGTGAATATTAAATATTGCAGTTAAAATTCATGTCATGCTACAGGTGACCCCAGCACACTATGTAAGCTCTCACATACACACTCACTCAGCGCGCATGCGTTTATACACGCACAGACCTTCTCTCGCTCACACTCGCACACCCCCTCACCCACAACCCCCTTACCCATGTTCCCCTCGTCCCGCCTCCTGCAAGCTCTCTCATCTCTCTCTCTTTTTCTCGCTTGTGCTCATTCATTGTGTGTGTGTGTGTGTGTGTGTGTGTGTGTGTGTGTGTGTGTGTGTGTGTGTGTAAGTGTAAAAATAAAGTCTCTCTCGCTCCCTCTCTCTCTGCTATTCTAACTGATTAAAGATTCAACAGGAGGCAGTCAGTGAGTCTTTTTTTTAAGGGTTGTTACCTTTCTGCTTATAAATCCTGTGTCGCGATACCTCCCCTTCTACACTACACCTGGGGAAGGAGCAGAGCTCCAAAATCTAGTGTTTTCAAATAAACCTGTTATAACCTGGTGTCATGTGATTTTTGACTTCGTCCACTCCAGTCCAACACTGGTACCTCCACATCACAACAAATAGTGTTAAGTTCATTTGATCATGGTCGCACAATGTCGGCTGGTATTGTATGCATACAGTGTCACAGACCATGAAAATTAATTTTTAAGAAACTTCTGGATTCAATGTATTATAGTTGTAGTTGATTTTTCTTGATTGCATTGCTAAATGAGTTAGAATTTATTCATTTTGCAAAACGTTAAAATGTAAAGGTAATTTTTTTGACTTCTAATTTCTTGATTAATTATGGTATGAACATAATTGGTCACACCTGAATTCATTAGTACCTGGTTTGCTACCCAGCAGAGACATTATTCCAGTCAGCTGGGCACTTATGTAATGCTGTTTGATTATTTATCTTTCATTGCTTTATTATTTAATAGTTTGGTTCATTTACTATATTTTGCACATTAACCATGAGGTTTGGCTTAAAATTGATTTTTTTAGTAAAGTAAATTTTGATGTTGTGCTCTGTTTAATTACTCTGAAGACAAAGTGGACTGAAAAAATAAACTGTCTCCTTTTCCAAGCTGGAGGGACATTGGATTGATAGAAGAACAGTACTGGAAATACTGGCTGGCAGCATCTCTGAGGAAAGAAACTGTTGACATATCCAATATGACATTTTTGGAAGGCAGAAGCAGTAATGTTTGAAAGTTGTTTTCATGACCGGAGGAAGCTATATGATTAGGTTTGCAAGGGGCCATTTCAAGAGGATAAGCACAGGTTGGTGGAATGGGCTGTTTTTAAAAAAAATTGAGGCTGAGATGGCTGATTTTGCTTTCACAAAACAGTAAGTGATCAGAGATAATGGGAAGTGCAGATGCTGGAGAATCCAAGATAACGAAATGTGGAGCTGGATGAACACAGCAGGCCAAGCAGCATCTCAGGAGCGCAAAAGCTGACGTTTTGGACCTAGACCCTTCATCAGAATTGGGTTCACCTTTGAAAAAGAATACAAGCAGATTTGATAAGGTAGATTTCAAGGATGCTAAACAGAGATAAACTGTTCCACTAGAATGGTTAAGAACCACAGGAGACTAGTGTCCTCTGTTTCAAAGTGAGTAGCTTTTAATAAAAAAAGGAAAAACTTGCCCTTGCACCAAGTGGCTAAGGTCTGGAATTCAGAATGTGATGGAGGCAGTTGCAGTCATTAATTTCAAATGGAATTGGATAAGCACATGGACTACAGCAGTTCAAGATGGCAGCTTCTCAAGTGCGACTAGGGATTGGTAATAAATGTTAGCTAGCCAATGATGCCCATGTCCTTCAAGTGAATTTAAAAAAAAAGTTCATCTCAAAACAAAAACTTTGTAAGACTACAAATCAATAGCAACGGTGCAGCTCCTCTCACTACGCCATACTTTGGCTGATATTTTTATTTTTCTGATACTCCCACTTCCTTTCAATATCTTATCTTAGAACATAGAACAGTACAGCACAGAAGAGGCCCTTCAGCCCACAATGTTGTGCCGACCATTGATCCTCATGTATGCACCCTCAAATTTCTGTGACCATATGCATGTCCAGCAGTCTCTTAAATGACCCCAATGACCTTGCTTCCACAACTACTGCTGGCAACGCATTCCATGCTCTCTCAACTCTCTGTGTAAAGAACCCGCCTCTGACATCCCCTCTATACTTTCCACCAACCAGCTTAAAACTATGACCCCTCATGCTAGCCATTTCTGCCCTGGGAAATAGTCTCTGGCTATCAACTCCATCTATGCCTCTCATTATCTTGTATACCTCAATTAGGTCCCCTCTCCTCCTCCTTTTCTCCAATGAAAAGAGACCGAGCTCAGTCAACCTCTCTTCATAAGATAAGCCCTCCAGTCCAGGCAGCATCCTGGTAAACCTCCTCTGAACCCTCTCCAAAGCATCCACATCTTTCCTATAATAGGGCGACCAGAACTGGACGCAGTATTCCAAGTGCGGTCTAACCAAAGTTTTATAGAGCTGCAACAAGATCTCACGACTCTTAAACTCAATCCCCCTGTTAGTGAAAGCCAAAACACCATATGCTTTCTTAACAACCCTGTCCGCTTAGGTGGCCATTTTAAGGGATCTGTGTATCTGCACACCAAGATCCCTCTGTTCCTCCACACTGCCAAGAATCCTATCCTTAATCCTGTACTCAGCTTTCAAATTCGACCTTCCAAAATGCATCACCTCGCATTTATCCAGGTTGAACTCCATCAGCCACCTCTCAGCCCATCTCTGCATCCTGTCAATGTCCCGCTGCAGCCTACAACAGCCCTCTATGCTGTCAACGACACCTCCGACCTTTGTGTCGTCTGCAAACTTGCTGACCCATCCTTCAATCCCCTCATCCAAGTCATTAATAAAAATTACAAACAGTAGAGGCCCAAGGACAGAGCCCTGTGGAACCCCACTCACCACTGACTTCCAGGCAGAATATTTTCCTTCTACTACCACTCGCTGCCTTCTGTTGGCCAGCCAATTCTGTATCCAGACAGCTAAGTTCCCCTGTATCCCATTCCTCCTGACCTTCTGAATGAGCCTACCATGGGGAACCTTATCAAATGCCTTACTTACTTATCTTATTGCTTCCATTCATCATCCTTTCCAGCAAATTACTTTTCATCTTTGGTAATTTCAACCTCCATCTCAAATCGTGCTGTACTTTTTGTCCACTGAATTCAGTGCCATCCCATCCATCTGTGATCATTCCACATCATCTCTCAACCCCATATTCGCAAAACATCAAGTGAACTTGCTACTCCTGTTGTGTCAATAAGATAATCTCTCATCAGTCTCTCATCACATTCTCATCCAAGTTCACTATATGATCAGAATATAGTTGGAGCATATAACCAGAAACAATTCAAAAGATTGGATAGAAACCTGGGGCAGAATATGAAGGCCTAGGCTGGAGTGGAGTAAATTGTGTAAAAAATTTAGTTAAGACAAGAGGTAAGGTGGGGATGGGATTATTGATACTGCAGAGAACATTATGGATAGGTTTGGCATCAGATGTTGCAGAGCAGAGAGTAGGCTGGATTTGGAAATTTTCTGGGATGCCTTAAGAGTGTGACAGAGCTTTGAATGACAGTGGGAACCAGGTTGGGGTTTTTGAGCTGTCAGTTGCTAGGCTGCAAGAGTTAGGAATGTAACTGGGGTACATTAGATAGTTGGTTTTTTTTGCTGCTGGACTCGAGCATGGGGAGACTGGGGATTTATTACCTCTAGGCCAGAAACATTTAACAACTTAAAAAAAAACTTTTAAAGTGACCTTTAAAGCATTGAGTTTCTACACCCTTTTAAAATTTTATTCAATCCATTGTATAGTCTAAGTTTCATCACGTAGCGTGGTCTCTAAGAAAAAGATGTTTTGTGCTGCAAAACAATTACATATTGCACCCATAACCTGTAAATTTTAAATCTATTATTTAAAGCTTGTGAGAATGTTTCAGCATTGTGATGCCTAGTTCAAAATGAGACCTTGATATTTGTTTCTACATCAGAATCAAAAGAGAATTTTTAAAGGATTGAAGGGTTTTAAAAAGAAATATTTGACCCCTTGTAGTCATCACTTTTTAAGAATAGTAAAGGATTGTCCTGTTTACTCTCTAACTAATGGAATGCAAATGATTCAATTGTCAAAGTCAAACATCAAAATTCAAAAGAACTTCTCCCATTATCCTAATAGCAAAAGAGTAATTGTGAAGTAATGCGAAGAAATATGAAGTGGGGTAAGCTAAAATAATGTTAATGAACTAAATGATTCCTTTCTAGGAGATTCATTAGACAAGGCTCTCAGAAGATTCAACCACTAAAGATAATTTCAAAATTAAAGCACAAAATTCTGGAAACCTTTAACAGGTATGGCAACACCCGTGAAAAGAAAACCAGGAGCTAACATTTCAGATTGGTCCTTTATCAAAATGAGCAATATTGCTCATAATCACATTTTAGCCTCTGTTCAAAGGCTGAAGACCAATATGCCCTATGGAAAGGCATCACGGGCACAAGGAAACTAACGAGATCCGCTACAAAATTTTCAGAGTGCTTATGAGACAATCAAGTTCAGGGAATGTCTCACTAATGTGAAAAGGAACCAGGTTAGCACCTATTTTCAGGAAAGGCAATTAAAATATATCAAAGAAAGTCTAACTTATTGCTTTGACATTGGTAATTGGTAGAATAATGGAATGAATCATAAAGAGCAAGATGGACTGCCTCCCCTCATGGCTCCAACTTCAGTAAACCACATCTTCATGGCTTGTATTCTCTCCCTTACTGATTTGAACCCAACACACTGATCTTTGAAACCATATCCTTATTTCAAATCTTTATGATTTGGCTGCATCAAGACTGTGTCTTTGACTTTGCAACATTCGTCTTCTCCAACGCTGACAATTCATGTCAGCATCTTCAGCTTTCTCAATGTTATTTTTGTAATCATTTTATTAATTATTCTAACAGTACTTCCCTTGCTTCAAATCCACTTCTCCCAACAAGCTTTTGTTGGGAGAAGTTAACTTTGCTATTGTATTTGGTATCAGTCTTTCACTTCATTAAAGCAATATGGGATGCTTTTCTATTTTATAGATGCATGTTTGTCAATGCCCAAATGGCTACACCCCCAGAATATCATACAAGAATTTCATGATTAGTAAGTTTCTTTGATTTAAAGTTAAAGCTTTGAGCTCTTCAATCCTTAAGAAATGCTAATAAAGCAACTAATATCAAGCTTGTAATTTAACTTTACCAAAATTTTATCTACCAGCTAATTTGTATTTTTCAAATACAGCTTCATAATTTTTAGGAATATGGAAACATAAGATCTTAAATAAAACTTAGTTTTACTTGGCCTTGGATTTTGTCTCATGCATCCAAAATCAGGAATGGGAAAGCATTCTAAAACATGAGAGCTTACAATATAGACTGCAAATCACATTGAAGGTTTTGTAGAAGCTTTTGGCTCCACTGTTGCACATTTTTGTTAATTATCCTTTAATTATCCCAGCAAATATGTGAGCAGCAATCTTGCTTCAGTATATTAACTTGTAATTTCTTCTTTACAGTGAAATCCAAATAGAGCTTATGGCAATCTCAAAAAAAGTAATACTTTAGGAAGCTTACAGCAATATAGAAAGTTAGTGGCGTGAAGTGTAAAAGGAGCTGAAGAAAGCCAAAATTGGATATGAAGAAATATTGCCTGATAAAATTAAGGCAAGTCCAAAACTGTTTCATGAGCACGTTAAGGGCAAATGGATGACTGAGGAAACGGTTGGGCTGTCAGGGATGAACTAACTTGTGTGTAAATGTAGAACATGTGGACAGGGTTTAAAGTGAAGTTTTTACCTTTGCCCTCACCAATTAGTGGATTGAGGCAGATATTCCATTTGAAGATGAGTATGAAATAATAGATGAAACGCATGTAATGAGAGGGTAAGTATGGGGGGGGGGGGAACTGACCACCTTGAAGGTGCATAAATCACTGGGGCTGAATAAATTGTATCTTAGGCTGTTGACAAAAGTGAAGGTGAAAATTTTCCAATCCCTACTGGATACAAGCGAGAAAGTGGAGGCTTGGAGGTCTGTAGTATTGTAGCATTGTTTAAAAAGTCTGCAAGGGTTGGCCAAATAATTAATAGGTTGGTCAGCCTGACAAATTGTTGAAATCAGCATTCAGAGATAGAATTAATTGTCACTCGGAGAGGTACGCATTTATCGGGGAATATCCACATGGTTTTGTTAAGAGAACTTGTCTTATTGACATAATTGAACTTTTTGAGTAAGCAACAAGGGGCATGAGGATAGTGTAAGACCTTTGACAAGATCTCACATGGCAGACTATTAAGAAAAATTAAAGCCTTTGGGATAGAGGAGACTGTGGTGAGTGAGATCCAAAATGGCTCAGTGACAGAAAACAAAGGGTAATGATTGACAGATCTTTTTGTGAATGGAAATAGCTTCCAGTAGTGTTCAACAGGCCTTCGTTTTAGGCCCTTTGCTGTATGTTGTAATATTAATGATTTAGAGTTAAATGTGGGTGTCATAATTGAGAAGTTTGCTGACAATAGAAAAATTGGTTATATGGTAGATAGTGAAAAAGATGGCTGTCAATTGCAGGAAGATGCCAATGGTTTAGCGAGTGGATAGAGAATCAGCAAATGGAATACAAACTGGAGAAGTGTGAATCATGCGTTTGGAGAGGGCAAGCAAGGCAAGGGAAAACACAATAATTGGAAGAATGAAATAAAAGTAGAAAATGCTGGAGAAAATCAACAGATTTGGCAGCATCAATGGGAGGAGTTAGTGTTCAATTTCAAGTCCAGTGACTTTGGAACAAGTTTCCAGCCTGATTATGATTTTTTTACAGTTTCTTGGTAGTTTAAAAAATGAGATATTAAAAGCTGTTTTGTTTTTACCCGTTTTGATGTCCTTTCATTTGATTAAAGCTCTAATCTTTAATGGAATATCAGTATCTTGTCTGCCCACTACTTGTGCAGTGCTGATCCTGACTGTTGTGAAGACAATAGTTCAAAACTGATGCCCAAGTAACTAGCAAGGAAGCTTTGGTGCGTTTAAAGGTTTGTTTACTTTGTGAATTTTCAAGCACATACCTCCTACTTCAGTCAATCGATGTAAAGTAATTTGTGTGGATCATTGATAATTTGAAGCTTTGATACATCTTGAAAATGTGATCAAACTGCTTAATTTGTCAACTTGTGAAAGCATTCTGGTATTTTACATTTACTGGTAGAAACTTCTTGAAAAGGTCTAGGATGTCTGATTTGATTATAGTGTTTTTAAAAATCAAACTTTATTAAAGAAGTTGCCATATTTTTTCATAGTATTCAGCACAAACCTCCCTGATTTTAACCCCCCCACTCACCTGATGGTTTGCTGTGATATCAAGCCAAAAATCGCCTGTGTTCTGTTTTCTCATCTCTGCTATCGAATTAAACCTCTTCATACAGGTGAATCGTGTTGGGTAAGATATCTCCTTTAATTTACCGTGTTGGATAAGGATTTAACATAGAACAATACAGCACAGTACAGGCCCTTTGGCCCACAATGTTGTGCTGAACTTCTACCCGAAACCTAAGGTCTGTCTAACTTCCACCACTACCTTGTACTATCATCCATATGCCTATCTAATAGCAGCTTAAATGCCCCTAATGAGGCTGACTATACTAGCTTCTCTGACAATGCATTCCATGCCCCTACCACACTCTGAGTAAAGAACCTACCTCTGACATCTCCCCAATATCTGCCCCCTTCTCTTTAAAACTGTGTCATCATAAAAGCTACCTCCACCCTAGGAAAAAGTTTCTAGCTGTCTACTTTATCTATACCTCTGAATATTTTGTATTCCTCTATCAAGTCACCTCTCATCCTTTGTCGTTATAAAGAGAAAAGCTATAGCTCTCTCAACCTTTCCTTGTAAGACCTTTCTTCCATTCCAGGCAACATCCTGGTAAATCTCCTCTGCACCTTTTCCAATGCTTCCACATCTTTCCTGTAATGAGGTGACCAGAGCTGGACACAGTACCCCAGGCTTTTGTATAGTTGGAGCATAACTTCTCTGTCCTTGACCTCAATCCCTCTATTAATGAAAGCTAACCTACCATATGCCTTCTTAACAACTCTTCACCTGGGTGGCAGCTTTCAGGGAACTGTGGACATGAACCCCAAGATCCCTCTGCTCCTCCACACTGCCAAGAATCTCTCCGTTAACCCTGTATTCTGCTTTCAAGTTCGTCCTTCCAAAATGAATCACCTCACACTTTTCAGGATTAAACTCCATCTGCCACTTCTCAGCCCAGCTCTGCATTCTATCAATATCCCTTTGTAATCTGGAACAGCCCTCTGCACTGTCCACAACAAGGCCCACCTTCGTATCATCTGCGAACTTGCTAATCCACCCTTTTCATCCAAATCACTTACAAAAATCACAAATAGAAGAGAACCCAGAAGAGATCTTTGTGGTACACCACTTGTAACTGAGCACCATGTTGAATATTTTCCATTCTCTAGCACCCTTTGGATTCAGAATTGGCTGACCCTTATAAGACAATCTGCCACATTCCCCCCATCCCGTGTTTCCTTATCTTCTGCATGAGCCTATCGTGGGAAACATTATCAAACGCCTTTCTTAAATTCATGTATACCACATCCACTGCTCCACCTTCATATGCTGGGCCTGAAGGGTATAGATTGTGATTGAATACAATTATGTTTCTGCTGATGGCCCATAAAACATCATGGATGCCTAGCCTTGAATTGTCCCATCATTTTGATGGTAATGCTGCAGAATGCAATGGAGATATCCTAAAATGAAGGTGGCACATAGTCTTTTAATAATTGAAGCTTCCTAATCTGAAATACAACAAAAACTACTGAAATTTGTTGGTGTTCTTGAAAAACTACTTTAAAACTACGCTATATCTTTTGGTCATCTAATAATGCAAAGTGCTTCCCTCAACTCTATCAAAGTCAAATGGTACTAATGTAATCTTAGTACTGTGACCTACTTAAGTGCCAATTGGCTTCAATGACATAAACCCTTTATTAACCCATCCCGCAACAGCATACACTGTCTGTAGAATCATAGAACACATACAGAGCGGAAGCAGGCCAATTGGCCCATCAAATCTGCTCCGACTCTTTGAAGAGGGTCACCAAAATTTCTTTAACAATATCTTCCATACTGGTCTGGCACGAGATTTGCTGCTCTTTCATGGTCTCTTAAATCCTCAACACCAGTCATTTCCCATCCCATCTAGAAGGAAAGCAGATGAAGATAAACACTAAAATGAGAGCTTAATGTATTTCAAACTGTATTCTATCTTGCAAGTTAATGGTGCCCTCCTTCTGTTGGGTTTCAATTACTTTTAATAAATGTCTACAGATATAATATAGATATGACTTGACTCCATAAGATGTAGGAGCACATGTAAGGCATTCAGCCCACTGAAACTGTTTATCACTCAGTGAGATCGTGGGTGAACTGATAATCCTCAACTCAATTTTCCTGCTTTTCCCCCATAACCCTGATTCCCTTACTGATTTTAAAAAAACTGTAGGTCTGTTTGAATATACTTACAGACCCAGTCTGTACAGTCTTTTGTGGTGAAGAATTCTACAGATTCACTATCCTCAGAAGAAATTCCTCCTCATCTAAATCTTGTATGGGTGACCATTTAAGGTTACCTCTGTTCTTGGACTGTCTCACAAGGGGAAACAACCTTTCCCTGTCTGTCATGACCCCCTAAGAATCTTGTGTTTCAAAAAGGTTGTCTCTCTCTTCAAAATCAAAATGAGTATAGTCCTAGTCTACTCAACCTGTCCTGACAAGACAGTCCCTCCATTCCCAGTATCAGCCTAGTGAACCTTCTATTGACTGCCTCCAATGCCGTTTTCTGAGGTGAGGGCAAAACACTGTTGACAATATTCCAGGTGTGGTATGGTTTTGTCCACTTTTTAGCAAGATGCCCCTACTTTTATACTCCATTTCCTTTGAAATAAAGGCAAACATTCCATTGGCCTCCCCTATTGTCTGCTAGACTTGTAAACAGACTTTTTTTTGTGATTGATGCATAAAGACTCCCATAGCCCTCTTTGCTGTAGTTTTCTCTTATCTATCTTCATTTAAATACATTTTCCGACATTATATGTCATCTGCCAACTTTTTACCCACTCACCTAACCTATCTACGTACCTCTCACTACCTACCTTTCCACCATTTTTTTTGTTATCCACAAACTTGGTTATAGTACGTTCACTTTCCTCATCCAAGTTGTTAATGCATATTGTAAGTAATTTTGTCCCAACCACTGATATCCCTATGGCCCACCTGCCCTAAATCCTAACTCTGTCTTCTATCAGTTAGTCAATCCTCTATCCATGCTAATAGACTACTTCCAACAACGTAGGCATCCTAATAAGAAAAGAGCCCAATATGTGATACCTTAACAGATACCTTTTCTATGCAATTACACAGACTAGATGTATCAATTGGTAGAATAACTTGTAACCTCTTTCTGACAATGGAAATACAACAGAATTCCTAAAACTTTGACCACTGAAGCAAACGGATCAGGAGGACGTATTCACATAATTGCTCAGAATTTTTTGAAGTTAACCCACTTTTTACAAAAAAGACATTGAGCATAAACTTGATATCTGCAGCATTTTCCTGTGAATCCTAGTATGTTGCACTCAAATGTTAAATGCCCATATGGATGTTGAATTTGACATAAATACTATGATATTCTCAATGAAAGTACCCAAGTCAAAATATATATTTTTTTGCACATATTTAACTGTGACCTGCAAACACATCAGAAACAATACTTATGAACCTATGATTGGGGAAGCATTTTAATTTTTAATGTGGCTTGTACTTCTGTTTCTATGAATTTATTTTTATAACAAGAGACTGAAGATAATTCTTGAGGGCCTCTGAGAAAACACAAATAGCAAGAAACTTCCATTAAGTAGATTTGGGTGTCTTATGCCTACAGTGAGAATATCTGAATGAAAACAAGGCCGCCTTTTATAGATAGCAAGAGATAGTAAGAACTACTGTTGTTGGAGTCAGAGATAACACAGTGTGGAGCTGGAGGAACACAGCAGGCTAGGCAGCTTCAAAAGAGCAGAAAAGTTGACATTTTGGGTCAGGACCCTTCTGGTTTTACAGCAGTTGTCCCAAGTTAGAAGAAACTTTTTAACCCTGAATTCAGTGTATAGTAAATATGAACTAACTTTTAAATAGCATACATAGAGGCAGATATCACCTGTATACATTCAAAGTTCACAATGTTTTAGGCTATCTGTTTGATTAGCACTCATTTTTGCTGGGCACATGAGCACAAATACACAGGGAATTGCTGATTATTGCCTTTTTGGAGATAAGACCATAAGACATAGGAGTGGAAGTAAGGCCATTCAGCCCATCAAGTCCACTCCGCCATTTAAATCATGGCTGATGGGCATTTCACCTCCACTTCACTGCATGCTCCCCGCAGCCCTCTATTCCTTCTGAGATCAAGAATTTGTCGATCTCTACCTTGAAGGCATCCAACGTCCCGGCCTCCACTGCACTCCATGGCAATGAATTCCACAAGCCCACCACTCTCTGGCTGAAGAAGTGTCGTCTCATTTCAGTTTTAAATTTACCCCCTCTAATTTTAAGGCTGTGCCCATGGGTCCTAGGCTCCCCGCCTAATGGAAACAACTTCCTAGCGTCCATCCCTTCTAAGCCATACATTATCTTGTAAAAAGATAGCAGGAACTGCAGATGCTGGAGAATCTGAGGTAACAAGATGTAGAGCTGGATGAGCACAGCAGGACAAGCAGCATCAGAGGAGCAGGAAGGCTGACGTTTTGGGCCTAGACCCTCCTTCAGAAATGGGGGAGGGGAAGGGTATTCTGAAAAAAATAGAGAGGGGGGAGGCGGATAGAAGATGGATAGAGGAGAAGATAGGTGTAGAGGAGACAGACCAGTCAAAAGAGGCGGGGATGGAGCCAGTAAAGGTGAGTGTAGGTGGGGAGGTAGGGAGGGGAGAGGTCAGTCGAGGGAGGATGGACAGGTCAAGGGGGCAGGATGAGGTTAGTAGGTCGGGGTGGGGCTTGAGATGGGAGTAGGGGATGGGTGGGAGGAAGGAGAGGTTAGGGAGGCAGGAACGAGCTGGGCTGGTTTGGGGATGCGATAAGGGGAGGGGAGATTTTGAAGCTTGTGAAGCCCACATTGATACCATTAGGCTGTAGGGCTCCCAGACCAAATATGAGTTGCTGTTCTTGCAACCTTCAGGTGGTATCGTTGTGGCACTGCAGGAGGTCCATAA
Organism: Stegostoma tigrinum; assembly: GCF_030684315.1. Classification (NCBI taxonomy): domain Eukaryota; kingdom Metazoa; phylum Chordata; class Chondrichthyes; order Orectolobiformes; family Stegostomatidae; genus Stegostoma; species Stegostoma tigrinum. Next base: position 36,168,804 of record NC_081367.1, on the reverse strand, counting down.
TGGACCTGTTGTCTGCGGAATGGGTGGGGGAATTGAAATGGTTCACAACTGGGAGGTGCAGCTGTTTATTGCGAACCAAGTGTAGGTGTTCTGCAAAGCGGTCCCCAAGCATGTGTTTGGTTTCTCCGATGTTGAGGAGGCTACAACGGGAACAGCAGATACAGTATACCACATTAGCAGACATGCAGGTGAACGTCTATTTGATGCGGAAGGTCTTCTCGGGGCCTGGGATGGGGGCGAAGGCGGAGGTGTAGCACTTCTTGCGGTTACAGGGAAAAGTGACGGGTGAGGTGGGGCTGGAGCGGAGTGTGGAGTGGACAAGGGAGTCACGGAGAGAGTGTTCCCCCCAGAAAGCACAGAAGGGTAGGGAGGGAAAAATGTCTTTGGTGGTGGGATCAGATTGCAGATGGCGGAAGTATCGGAGGATGATGCGTTGAATCCAGAGGTTGGTGGTGCGGTACGTGAGGACAAGGGGGCTCCTATGATGTTGCTTGGCCCGCTGTGTTCATCCAGCTCTACACCTTGTTATCTCTAAATTTAATTCCTGTGAGCTCAAGCTTTTCTGAGAGACGAAACTTCACTATGGATGTCTGTTTCATATTCTGGTTACTTTTAAAATTTTCCCAAACTAATCTGGTTACTTGCATCACCATAAGACTGTAGATTTTTCCACCAGCTTCAATTACACAATCTTCCAGCTTTTGTTCCCTCACCAAATTCAAAGTGTGATAAAGCATCCTTCCCATTCCATGAGGAATGCTGAAATTAATTCTTTTGCTTAACAGGTCTTTCAGGAGCTTTGCAAGCCACACTAAATCCAAACTGCAATTAATTTTTCAAGCAAGCATTTAATTAATTGAAAGGAGAAAACCTTCCAAAGCTCTATGATAAGGTTTCCATGACAATCTAGCCTGTTCTGAGTTGTCCTCAACCTGATTTTTTAATTAGTTATCCCCCACTGGCAATTTCACTAATTTCTTCTGTGATCTGATGAAGTATATTGGCTTTACAATCTTTCAATGTTTACTGATGTTGTTTTTAAAATAGCTCTAACTCCTAAAATTAAAAATCTCCATTTGAATCATTCATATTCATGCAAACGTTGCAAAAGAACATTTCCAATTCTCTAGCTAAATAAGCTCACCTCCTGTTTTAGAGTTCGATCTCTTCTGATTTCAATAAACAAATATGGATCACCTTTTTCAACCACCTTTTTTATAGAATTTATAGAATCTCCTACAGTGGGGAACGGGCTATTTGGCCCGTCAAGTCCACACTGACCCTCTGATGAGCATCCCACCCAGACCCAACCCCCAACCTACCCTTAACCCTGCATTCCCATGGCTAATCTACTTAGCCTGTACATCCCTGGACACTGTGGGCAAATTAGCATGGCTAATCCACCTAACCTGCGCACCTTTGAGTTATGGGAGGAATCTGGAGCACCCAGAGGAAACCTACGCAGGGACAGGGAGAATATACAGACTCTACATAGACGGCTGCCTGAGGCCGGAATCAAACCTGCGTTTGATTGCTAACCGCTGCTTTAGATTCTTAGTCATCTTTTGGTATTTTTGGCAATGTCCAGCATTTTAATTACCTTAGCTTTACAACCATAATCTATCCTAGATGAAAAATTGCTTCCATGATATTAATAAGAACCATAAAGTAGGAATTTGCAACAGTGTTTAGTGGGACTTTCTATTACGGTTCTATTACGGTTCAAGTGCCTTTTAAAACAAGTCAATGTAACTGTTGTCTTTTGTACAACCTTTTGTCTTGAATTGTCATCTAGCTCACCTGCAAGCATTGTATGTTTTACAAATTGTTGTGAAGTGTGAGCAAATAATATTGAACGTTCTGTGATTTGACTTTGAGCACCTTGCTGGAATAATTGAGGTTATTTTTGTGTGAATTTTCAACTACATTTTGGGTGTAATCAAGAGTTCTGACTCTTTTTGACAAGCTTTAACTCTGAGATGTTGCCTAAGAATGCATTTAATTAAGAATTAATAGTGATTTATTTGCATGCCTTTGAATAGAACCTTGTGTTATAAATCTATTTTAATTTAGTAGTGTTATAATCCAAGTGCCATAATTTTTCATAGTTGCCCTTAAAATCAATGATGTGTTTTTCGTCCAAAATAACAGCTTTAATGGTGGCATATAGGAAATTTGATAGGTAACTGCAAATGAAAATACTCCATACAAATAAGAGTGGAAAACCTCATCTGCAAGCAAATTGTAACATTAACAACAAAATATCAGCAGCTAGGACGTTTACCAGGGGATGATGTACCATCTTGCAATGATTGGAAAGGGTCAGTGTTTAAGTACATTATCCCAAGTGCAATTTGTTCTCATGCCTTATTGATACCGTTATGTCAAGTAATGGAGACAATACTGAATTATATTGCAATTTTGTGAGTGCAAATTGAAATTTATCAGAATTGATAAATCAGGTCAGTAAAAAATAAATGTATAAACTTCCAGCATAGCTTAATTGATGTTTTAGCCTTTAAGGGTAAGTAAATGTTGGTAGTTCAATCTATAATGCACCTGGGCAAGAGAACATTACGTTCATACAGAATTCCTCATTTTCTGTTTTTTAGTGCTGTATTTCATATTTTGTTCAATCTTTATGCTGCTTTTCTTCATTCTTTAATCTTCTATGGGATGTTTGTGTTGCTTGTTAGCCCATCATGGCCTTTTTGCCTTTGTATTCATCGAACTATTTTTCCTTAGCTTGTCTGTTTATTGTACTAATTTAAAAAAAATAATTTGTGGAATGTAGGAGTCGCTGGCTGGCTGGCATTTCTTGCCCATCCTTAGTTGCACTTAAGAAGGTGATGGTGAGCTGCCTTTTTGAACTACTGCAGTCCACCTGCTGTGGGTTGACCCATAATGCTATTAGGGAAGGAATTCCAGGATTTTGACCCAGTGACAGTGAAGGAATGGTGAGATATTTCCATGTCAGGATGGTAAGGGACTTGGAGAGGAACTTGGAGGTGCTGGTGTTCCCATATATCTGCTGCCCTTGCCCTTAGAGATGGGAGTGGCCGTGGGTTTGGAAGGTGCTGTCTGAGGATCTATGTTGAATTTCTGCAGTGCATCTTGTAGATCGTACACACTGCTGCGACTGAGGGTCGGTGTTGGCGGGTGCGCGAAAGTTTGCAGATGTAGTGCCAATCAAGCGGGCTGCTTTGTCCTGGATGGTGTCCAGCTTCTTGAGTATTGTTGGGACTGCACTTATCCAGGCAAGTGGACATAGTTCCGTCACACTCCTGACTTGTGCCTTGTGGATGGTGGAGAAGCTTTGAGGAGTCAGGAGGTGAGTTACTCGCCACAGTATTCCAAGCTTCTGGTCTGCTCTTGTAGCCACTGTGTTAATGTGGTGACTCCAGTTGAGTTTCTGGTCAATGGTAACTCGTAGGATATTGATAGTGGGGGACTCTGGTGGTGACACCATTGAGTATCTAAGGGCAGTGGTTAGATTGTCTGTCTCTTACTGGTGATGATTGTAGCCTGGCATTTGTGTGGCGCAAATGTCACTTGCGATCTGTCAGCCCAAGCCTGGATATTGTCCAGATCTTGTTGCATGTGAACATGGACTGCTTCAGTATCTGAGGAGTTAGGGATGGTGCTGAACATTGTGTAATCATCGGTGAACATTCCCAATTCTGACCTTATGATGGAGGGAAGGTCATCGGTGAAGCAACTGAAGATAGTTGAGCCTAGGACACTGCCCTGAGGAACTCCTGCAGAGATGCCCTGGAGCTGGGATGATTGACCTGCCACAACCACGACCATCTTCCTATGTGTCAGGTATGACTCCAACCACTGGAGCGTTTGCCCCCGATACCTGTTGATTCCAGTTTTGCCAGGGCTCCTTGATATCAAGGGATGTCACTCTCTCCTCACCTCTGGAATTCAGCTGTTTTGTCCATGTTTGAACCAAGGCTGTAATGACATCAGGAGCTGAGTGGCCCTGGCGGAACCCAAACTGGGTGCCGCTGAGCAGGTGCTGCTTGATGGCACTGTTGATGACACCTTCCATCTCTTTACTGATGATTAAGAGTAGACTGATGGGGTGGTAACTGACTGGGTTGGATCTATCTTGCTTTTTGTTTATAGGACATACTTGGGCAATTTTCCACATTGTCGGGTAGATGCCCGTGTTGTAACTGCATTGGAACAGGTTGGCTAGGGGAGCAGCAAGTTCCAGAGAACAAATCTTCAGTACTATTGCCGGAATGTTGTCAGGGCCTGTAGCCTTTGCAGTGTTCAATGTCTCCAACTGTTTCTTGTTATCACGTGGCGTGAATTGAATTGGTTGAAAACTGGTATCTGTAATGCTGGAGACCACTGGAGGAGGCCAAGATGGTTTATCCACTTGGCACTTCTGGCTGAAGATTGCTGCAAATACTTCAGCCTGATCTTTTGTACTGATGTGCTGGTCTCTTCCATCATTGAGGCTGGGGATATTTGTGGAGTCTCCTCCTCCAGTGAGTTGTTTAATTGTCCACCACCATTCACAAATGGATGTGGCAGGACTGCACAGCCTCGATCTGATCCATTGATTGTGGGATCACTTAGCTCGCTCTTTTACTTATAACCACTATAGAAAGCTATTGTTGGTGTGCTAGCCAATTGCTCATAGTCAGCCAAAAAGGGGAAATTGGATTTTAATTTTATATCTTATTTTCAGGATTGTGATTTTCTTAGATTAGAGTACCTGAAATAGTATTGTATTTCCACATTGTTAGCTGGTGGAGATGTGCCTTCTTGATATTCTCGAAGGAAATCTGGAAACAAATGACAGTTAATATCGGGTCACCTATGGCTTACATTTTGGCTTCTTGGTCCAAAGGATATTGAAAAATAATTCTTTTCGATGTTTATAAAAAAAAACTTGAAAGGGTTCAGAAAGGATTTAAAAGGATGTTGCCAGAGTTGGAGGGTTTGAGCTATAGGGAGAGGCTGAATATTCTGGGGCTGTTGTCTTTGGAGCTTCACAGGCTGAGGGATGACCTTATAAAGGCTTATAAAATCATGAGGGGCATAGTTAGGGTGAATAGCCAAGGTCTTTTCGCTGGGGTGGGGGCATCCAGAACTAGAAGGCATAGGTTTGAGAGGAGAGATGTAAAAGGGACCTAAGGGGCAACTTTTTCCCCACAGAGCGGTACAGGTATAGAATGAGAAGCCAGAAGAAGCAGTGGAGGATGGTACAGTTACAACATTTTAAAAGGCATCTGGATGAGTATTTGAACAGGAAGGGTTTACAGGGATATTGGCCAAATGCTGATGAATGGGGCTAGATTAATTTAGGATATCTGCTCGGCATGGACGATTTGGACTGAAGGTTTGTTTCCATGCTGTAAATCTCTACGACTCCCATGTTATGAAACACCCTAGGTCAGCTGGGCCTTGTGGCCTGGACACTGCAGTTGTGTTGCAGAAACCGCTTACAGAACCAGTGTCTTGCTGGGAGTAGGAAAACAATTTAGAGCTTGATTGGAGGATTAGCTATTGTGGGGAGAGAGAATTTGTAGAGGACTGTTCTTCCAACCACATTCTGTATCTCCCAAGCTCAAAGCTCCAGCTCCTCCAATCACATGACCAATCTCTTGGTGCTCTGTTATTGAAGCATGTCAGCAGATGGGTAATAGTACAGAAATGGGGAACCCTTCAGCAATAATGTTCAAATGGAAGGAAGGCTACCATCCTCACCTGATCTGGCCTGTGTGAGATTCCAGACCCACAACAGTGTGGTTGACTCTTAAATGCTCTCTGAAATGGCCCAGCAACCCTCTCAATTCAAGGGTATTTAGGGCTGGCCAACAAAAGTTGGCTTTGCTTGTTACACCCGCATCGCATGAAAAACTAAATTACAAAAGTGAGCCTACTTAACTGAAGATCTAGTGTCAAAAGAGTTACAAATGAGTTGCAGCTGGTATATGTTGCAAGCTTTCTTCATTTTCTAATTGAATTGTAAAGCCATGATAGACATCTCAGCTCCCCTTACTTGGATTTAAACAGGGGCAGAGCCCTTCTTTTCATTTTGACACAGGCATAACATTAACTTTGCCATTAGCTGTTTTTTCAGTTTAGTCTGACATGTTTACAATTAATTATCCCAAACCTTTCATTCAAGGAATCAAGATTGGAGGGAAGACAGTGGAAAACTATGGGCTGAAACTTAAGTCTTTTTTTTTGCATAATGCAAGTTGCATTAGGTTTTTGTTTGGAAGAATCCTCATTGTGAGATCCGGTGAGGATTTCTCACTGTATTTTGCTGAACACACCTCATTAACACCCTGTCTTGCTTCATGGCATCCTCAACTCTCATTATATCCTCCTCTTACCATACACTGTTCAGAGAAAACATCACCACTCAGCAGATATGTGCTGAAATTGTCCCAAATAAAATGTAATTAAAATTAGCAAATGCATCCTTCATGTATTCGCCCCTTCAATGTCCTAATATCCAGCAAACATTGATCCTGTGCTTTTGCCCATCACTTTCACCTTGGTGTTCTAGCCATTTTGCCTGAGTGATGACAGAGAATGTGTCATAAGAAAGCACAGATTTTGCAGTGCAACTAACACTGAAACTAGCACACCCCCCCACCCCCCCCACCAAAAGAGACTCCATGGCCCATTTTACATTGCTGTATCCTGACAGTCCATTTCCACTACCATCTCGTGTGGAGATCCATCACATTGATCTTTGCCTTCAACTGTCCTCCCTGACCCGAAACCCTGTTCTCCACCTCAATGATTACATGCTGTCTGTTGTGGACATGGTGATGATTACTGTCAAAAACTTTCCTTCTTGTAGACATCTTTAATACCACCTCTTCCACTCAAAATTCTCATTCTCACCCCCACAAATACATTTGCCAGTCCCCACACCCAGCCTTGATTCTCCCACACCTCTTGGCAGTGAGGCCACTGTTGCTCCTTGTACATTCTACAATGATCGATAGGTGCACCCTGGGGCTGGATTTGCTCCAGACCTCTGAGTGACTTGATGAGCAGCACCTAGATATGACCCCGCCCATGGCCGACGCCCTCATCGCTCTGCCCACAACTTCCACAGCCAGCAACCCCAGAGGAGACAGCCACACTGAGCTCTGCTGAATCTTCACCATCACCCCCCCCCCCCCCCCCAGACCTCCCACTGACTGAGGACAAATGGTCAGTCCTAAGCAAGGGGCTCACCTTTGTCCCCCTACAACCACACATCAACGAATGCCAGTCACGTTTGGACATAGAGCAGTTTTTCCGCCGCCTTCGCCTCAACGCTTACTACTTCAACCAGGAACCTAACCCTCCCTCCACTGACCCCTTCACTCGCTTCCAACACAAGTCCTCCTCCTGGACACCACCCCCAGGCCTCCTACCCTCCCTCGACCTCTTCATCTCCAACTGCCGTCGAGACATTAACCGCCTCAACCTCTCCACCCCTCTCACCCACTCCAACCTCTCCCCTGCAGAACAGGCTGTCCGCTCCAACCCCAACCTCACCATCAAACCCGCAGACAAGGGCGGTGCAGTGGTAGTGTGGCGCACTGACCTCTACATCGCCAAGGCCAAACGCCACCTCCTACTGCCCCCTTGACCCACCCCCGAGCACCAAACCATCATCTCCAATACCATTCATGACCTTATCACCTTAGGGGACCTCCCACCCACAGCCTCCAACCTTATTATTCCCCAACCCCGCACGGCCCGTTTCTATCTCCTTCCCAAAATCCACAAACCTGCCTGCCTTGGTCGACCCATTGTCTCAGCCTGTTCCTGCCCCACCGAACTCATCTCCACCTATCTGGACTCCATTTTCTCCCCTTTGGTCCAGGAACTCCCTACCTACGTCCGTGACACCACCCACGCCCTCCACCTCCTCCGGAACTTCCAATTCCCTGGCCCCCAACACCTCATTTTCACCGTGGGCGTCCAGTCCCTATACACCTGTATTCCACATGCAGGTGGCCTCAAAGCCCTCCGCTTCTTCCTGTCCCGCAGGCCCAACCAGTCCCCCTCCACCGACACCCTCATCCGCCTAGCCGAACTCGTCCTCACACTCAACAACTTCTCTTTCGATTCCTCCCACTTCCTACAGACAAAGCGGGTGGCCATGGGCACCCGCATGGGCCCCAGCTATGCCTGCCTCTTTGTAGGTTACGCGGAACAGTCCCTCTTCCGCACCTACACCAGGCCCCAAACCCCACCTCTTCTTCCGTTACATTGATGACTGTATCGGCGCCGCCTCTTGCTCCCCAGAGGAGCTCGAACAGTTCATTAACTTTACCAACACCTTCCACCCCAACCTTCAGTTCACCTGGGCCATCTCCAACCCATCCCTCACCTTCCTGGACCTCTCAGTCTCCATCTCAGGCAACCAGCTTGTAACTGATGTCCATTTCAAGCCCACCGACTCCCACAGCTACCTAGAATATACCTCCTCCCACCCACCCTCCTGCAAAAATTCCATCCCCTATTCCCAATTCCTCTGCCTCCGCCTCCGCCGCATCTGCTCCCACGATGAGGCATTCCACTCCTGCACATCCCAGATGTCCAAGTTCTTCAAGGACCGCAACTTCCCCCCACAGTGTTCGAGACCGCCCTTGACCGCGTCTCCCGCAACACATCCCTCACACCCCGCGTCCGCCACAACCGCCCAAAGAGGATCCCTTGCGTTCTCACACACCACCCCACCAACCTCCGGATACAACGCATCATCTTCCGACACTTCCGCCATCTATAATCCGACCCCACCACCCAAGACATTTTTCCATCCCCACCCTTGTCTGCTTTCCGGAGAGACCACTCTCTCTGTGACTCCCTTGTTCGCTCCATGCTGCCCTCCAACCCCAACACACCCGGCACCTTTCCCTGCAACCGCAGAAAATGCTACACTTGCCCCCACACCTCCTCCCTCACCCCTATCCCGGGCCCCAAGATGACTTTCCATACCAAGCAGAGGTTCACCTGCACATCTGCCAATGTGGTAAACTGTATCCATTGTACCCGGTGTGGCTCCCTCTACATTGGGGAAACCAAGCAGAGGCTTGGGGACTGCTTTGAAGAACACCTCCGCTCGGTTCGCAATAAACAACTGCACCTCCCCAGTCGCGAACCATTTCCACTCCCCCTCCCATTCTTCAGATGACATGTCCATCATGGGCCTCCTGCAGTGCCACAATGATGCCACCCGAAGGTTGCAGGAACAGCAACTCATATTCCGCTTGGGAACCCTGCAACTCAATGGTATCAATGTGGACTTCACCAGCTTCAAAATCTTCCCTTCCCCCACTGCATCCCAAAACCTGCCCAGTTCGTCCCCTCCCCCCCACTGCATCCCAAAACCAGCCCAGCCTGTCTCTGCCTCCCTAACCTGTTCTTCCTCTCGCCCATCCCTTCCTCTCACCCCAAGCTGCACCTCCATTTCCTACCTACTAACCTCATCCCACTTCCTTGACCTGTCCATCTTCCCTGGACTGAACTATCCCCTCCCTACCTCCCGACCTATACTCTCCTCTCCACCTATCTTCTTTTCTCTCCATCTTCGGTCCGCCTCCCCCTCTCTCCCTATTTATTCCAGAACCCTGACCCCATCCCCTTCTCTGATGAAGGGTCTAGGCCCGAAACGTCAGCTTTTGTGCTCCTGAAATGCTGCTTGGCGTGCTGTGTTCATCCAGCTTTACACTTTATTAACCTAGATATGACTGTCCACACTCTTGACCACTGACCACTGTCCCTTCACTCCCCTATCTAATGATCTGTAATTCTTCTGATTTATACTGTCAGCGACACATGTGCAACTGTTACCCACTGCTTGGGCTTAGACAGATCGATCCTCTGACGGTGAACATCCTAAACTGATGAAAGAGCATGGCCATGCCACTGGGATGTGTGCACATTATGCCTCTGACTGACTTACAGGGACTCATAGATAACAAGGTTGAGAGCTGGATGAACACAGCAGGCCGAGCAGGAAAGCTGATGTTTCGGGCCTAGACCCTCATGACTGACGTGCCCACCCTCCTAGTTGCACTGAGTATTAGTCCCCATCAGCTTCCAAAATGACACTTTGAATACATGTGCAGTGCTGCACAGCTCCTTACTGGTAAGCTACCTTATCTGTATGCCTGACCAAAAGAGCATGTCAGTATTGCATTACTGATAAAATATTGGCATTTCCGCCAGAGCCGCAGGCTAACAGGCATGGCAAAGCAACGTATGGATGCTGCAAGCGCACAGGTAGTGCTAAATGAATGAGTAGTGACAGAGCAAGGAAGTAGCCATGAGATGAGCACTTGCCCTTGCACAGTGTCCCGGCTGTTGCCTTTCAGTGCTAGTTGCATTGCAAATCTGTGCTTTTTTATTGATCTGCATGTAAATCGGAGAGGTGCCATGATGATTGTGAAGGCTTGGTAAAGGTCACTTGCTTGTGTCCATGGATGAGGAGTGTATGCAGTTTGTGCTTGTGGACTGTGCATTGAGATGCTATTTGATGCAGAATTACATGGAGGATCTTCACGGTCACCAGGTACCCATTCTTATTTTCTTGTTGATATTTCTCACTATCTTGCTTCTTTGATTCATTTGGAATAAGATGATGTTGGATATTAATTGGGCTGATACTAAATGTTACTACAAGCTGTAACCCCCCTTAACTGGTACCTTGGTGGTACATTTTGGAAAGGCAAATCAGGGCAAGACTTGTACACTTAACAGGGAGGAGATGGCCTAGTGGTTTTATCGCTAGATTGTTAATCCAGTGATCCAGATAATGTTCTCGGAACCCGGGCTTGAATCCTACCCTGGCAGATAGCACAGAATTTGAATTCAACAAAATATCTGGAATTAAGAGTCTAATGACGACAGTGAATCCAGTGCCAGTTGTTGATTTTAAAAACCCATCTAATTCACTAATGTCCTCTCAGGAGGAAACTGCCACCTTTACCTGGTCTGCCCTACATGTGACTCTTAACTGCCCTCTAGGCAATTACGGACGGGCAATAAATGCTGCCTAGCCAGTGACACCCTCATCCTGTGAATGAATAAAGAAGAAAAAAACTCAATTGTAATGTCTTGGGGAGTGTTGCTGAACAAAGCGACCTTGGGTGCAGGTTCATAGTACCTTGAAGGTAGAGTCATAGGTAGATATAGTACTGAAGAAGGCGTTTGGTATACTTGCCTTTATTGGCCATTGCATTGTGCATGGGAGTTGAGAGGTCATGTTGCAATTATAGAGGACATTGGTTCAGTTGCTTTTGGAGCATTGCATGCAGTTCTGGTCTCCCTGTTATAGGAAGGATGTTGTGAAACTAGAAAGGGTTCAGAAAAGATTTACAAGGATTTTGGCAGGGTTGGAGTGTTTGAGCTCTAGGGAGAGACTGAATAGGCTGGGGCTATTTTTCGCTGGCGTGTTGGAGGCTGACGGGTAACCTTAGAGAAGTTTACAAAATTATGAGGAGCATGGATAGGGTGAATAAGCAGAGTCTTTTCCCCAAGGTAGGGAGTCCAAAACTAGCGGGCATAGGTTTAATGTGAGAGGGGAAACATTTAAAAGGGATGTAAGGGGCAACGTTTTCACACAGGGTGCTGTGTATATGGAATGAGTTGCCAGAGGAAGTGGTGGAGGCTGGTACAAGTACAACATCAAGAAGGCTTCTGGATGGGTATATGAATATGAAGGGTTCAGAGGGATATAGGCTAAATGCTGGCACATGGGGCTAGATATATCTCGAATATCTGGTTGGCATTGACAAGTTGGACCAAAATTTTCCGTGTTGTATATCTGTGACTCTAGAACTCACATTTGGCAAAAGAACAAAAAGTGCTGTGCGCTGCTCCCAATGCTGAGGTAGGCCTTTCCTAAATAATTGCCATAGTCTATGTTGCACAGACTTGTGTAAGATTCTTCTCTACGCATTTCAAAAAGCCTGCTTTTCACTTCATTCAAAACTTTCTAGGAATTTAGTTGACTGTAAAAATTCAAATTAAGGTGCTTAAGATTTTATGTACAATCATTGTCAATAGTTCTAAATATGTCAGTAGTCTTATAATGGTTTCTTTCTTGTCTGGGGTTCAAAATCCACTTAGAGCATTCAATTGTTGCCAAAGCTGAGATTTATAAATTAATAAAGATTTAAAAATGGACATGGGTAATAAACTGTTTCAACTCTGCAATTTTCACTGTAACTTTAGTACTTCTATTTACTGTGATTAAAGGCCAACATGAGACATATAAAATGATGAATGATGATGTTTATTCTTGATGAAGATCTTAATTAACCGTGGTAACAATTATATCAGGAGAATTCTGGTTAACATGCAGGCTTTGCCAACCCTTTAAACATTTTGTAAACTTTGAGAGACTGGTGGATGTATTCAGAACAGGCCCAGGCAAGAGCCCACTGAGGCTGACAAGAGAATAAAAGAGCGGGCCTAAAATAAATGCACTGTGAGCCCTTTGAGACAATATAGGAGCCACACAGAGTGAAGGCAAGGAGACTGGCAAGAGAATAGGTTGGACCAGAGAGCATAAACATAGGGGAGTGGTGGGAGGATAAAAAATCAGGCTTAAGAATGAGACAACATGGGAGGATAAAATAGCAGCCCACAGAAGATAAGACAGGCACGAGGAAGAAAGAACAGGATGTGGAGAGAGAGCACAAGAATGTAGTATTGCTTGTGTGGTCCGAGATGCGGCTGTAGGATCAGGCTCGCAGAACCCATGACCTGTGACACAGAATTTCCAAGATGGACAATCATGCTTGTAAGTAACTGATTGCTCATGGTATTACAAAGTTGTGGTGGCAGCATAGATGGGATTGTGTTTTGAATTGTTTAATTAGAATGCTTTCAAAATTGTCTTATGTAAATACTTTGTTTTATTTCATCTTACTTTTTAACGCAATAAATGTCTGTCTGTTATTAAAGCCAAACCTGCACTGTTGCATGCTCTTATTTCAATAATATTACAAAAAATGACCTCTCAAGCCATATTTCTATCTGGGAATTGAATTGTCCAGTAATAATAATAACTGGGATCACAACAATAGGGAAAAGTGGTTGGAAAAGTGGCATGAGGATCAAATTAGAAGGAAAAGAGGGGGAACTGGAAGAGAAAGCAGAGGGTCTGCTTACTTTTCTCTGTATCGCCTCTTTGATTTCCTACTCCCGTGCTTCTGATTATTGTCTCCCACCAACCCCTCGCTGCCACATTTTTGTATACAATCCATACTATAATGCAGTGCATACTTGTGTCTAATATATCAGTCATTCTTACATATATTTAGACAATACTATTTCTCCAATCTCAATGTTAGTGTTTGCATGTGAGATTGAATTATATATTGCTATGGAATTTTTGATGCTAAAGTTGCTTTCATTACTTACTGGACAAATATATTATATCCTGAAATAAAGGATGTTTATTATTACATAACTGGAAATTGTGAACTTAAATTAGATTGCTTAGTTTCTTTTGGAGGTGCGTAGGGGTAGGTTAAACATACATGTTAACAACAAAGGACGGAATCTTCTCAGAAATTGGCAACGTGTCATTTTTAAGCTTCATGGTGGAATTTCTCTTCACAAGGTCTACGAAGTCCACGTGTGCTATTGTCCTAGATTTGCTTCAGCAAACGTTCCTGTGGTGACTTCTGCATCTATGCTTACTTTTCTCATTTCTCATAGGGCTGCAATTGGTCATTTTGGGTGAAAGTTGGCGAGATGGATCAGTTATTTAAAATGCCTATTAGTACCTGTATTGTCAGCTTTTATTTGTTGCTAAGTCTTTCCTAAGTCAAGCTGGTAATTCCTCATTTATTGAGTTGACAGATCAACTGTTTTGAAATCTGTGGCAGAACTGCTATCAACTGTGGAAGTGTGGCACAAGTCCACTCCTTATGGCAGGTGAATCACTTTTCCTTGGCGTTTGTCTTCCACTAAGCCCTGAGAACGCAGCTAAAATTGTGTGAGATCCATGCATTCACTCAGTGTGTCATGTAATCTTAAAATGCTATTTTTGAAAAACAAATTTGTAAATACAGAATGTCATTTCACTATAGCCTGCTATTAGTGTGTGAGTGATCGTGCAATCCAGTGCCTATTTTTTTAAAAAGAAAGAAAATTGCCGGCCAGACTTAACTATACTAGAGAAAATAAACTTGCATAGTAAAGTTTCAAAGTGATAATGGGAACTGCAGATGCTGGAGAAACCAAGATAACAAAGTGTCAAGCTGGATGAACACAGCAGGCCAAGCAGCATCTCAGGAGCACAAAAGCTGACGTTTTGGCCCTAGACCCTTCATCAGAAATGGGGGAGGGGGAGAGGGTTCTGAAATAAATAGGGAGATGGGGGAGGCGGGCCGAAGATGGATAGCGGAGAAGAGCTCAAACAGTTCATTCACTTTACCAACACCTCCCACCCCCCCCAACCTCAAGTTCACCTGGACTGTATCTAACACCTCCCTCACCTTCCTGGACCTCTGTCTCCATCTCAGGCGAACGCCTAGAAACAGATATTCATTTCAAGCCCACCGACTCCCACAGCTACCTAGAATACGCCTCCTCCCACCCACCTTCCTGCAAAAATGCCATCCCCTACTCCCAATTCCTTCGCCTCCGCCGCATCTGCTCCCAGGATGAGGCATCCAGAAAAACTTCTGGACACCTCAGATTTTTCAAGGACCGCAACTTCCCTCCCGCAGTGGTTGAGAACACCCTCGACCATGTCTCCTGCACTTTCCGCAACTCATCCCTCCCACCCTATCCCTGCAATAACCACCAAAAGAGAATTCCCCTCGTCCTCGTGTACCGCCCCACCACCTTCCAGATCCAACGCATCATCCTCCGACACTTGCGCCATCTGCAATCCGATCCCACCACCAAAGACATTTTCCATCCCCACCCTTGTCTGCTTTCCGAAGGGACTGTTCTCTCCATGACTCCCTTGTCTGCTCCACACTCCCCTCCAACCCCACCACACTCGGCACTTACCCCTGCAACTGCAGGAAGTGCTACACCTGCCCCCATACCTCCTCCCTCACCCCTATCCCAGGCCCCAAGATGACTCTCCACATCAAGCAGATGTTCACCTGCACGTCTGCCAATGTGGTATACTGCATCCACTGTACCCATTGTGGATTCCTCGACATTGGGGAAACCAAGCGGAGGCTTGGGGACTGCTTTGCAGAACACCTATGCTCGGTTTGCAATAAACAACTGCACCTCCCCAGTCGCAAACCATTTCAACTCCCCCTCCCATTCCTCGGATGACATCCTGGGCTTTCTGCAGTGCCACAATGATGCCACCCGAAGGTTGCAGGAGCAGCAACTCATATCCCTGCAGCCCAATAGATCAATGTGGATTTCACAAGCTTCAAAATCCCCCCCCACCCCCCACTACATCCCAAAACCAGCCCAGCGCGTCCCTCCATTCCTAACCTGTCCTTTCACTCACCTATCCCCCCTCACCCCCCCGACCTCCTTCCTACTAACCTAATCCCGCCCTCTTGACATGTCCGTCCTCCCTGGACTGACCTATCCCCTTCGTACCTCCCCACCTACGCCCACCTCTACTGGCTCCATCCCTGCTTCTTTGACCAGTCTGTCTCCTCTCCACCTATCTTCTCCTCTATCCATCTTCGAACCGCCTCCCCCCCTCCCTATTTATTTCAGAACACCCCCCCCCCCCCCAATTTCTGATGAAGGGTCTAGGCCCGAAACCTCAGCTTTTGTGCTCCTAAGATGCTGCTTGGCCTGCTGTGTTCATCCAGCTCTACACATTGTTATCTGGTAAGGTTTCAGTCTTGCTCAACATTGAGTGAGATGTTGCATTACGGTAAAGTGGGTTTGAATTTGAGTTCTTGACCTAGGGGATCTTCCTTTGGACTGATTTTTGGTTGAAATTCTAGACTACAATGAGTGGAATAACTAAGCGTTTTCTTAAACATTTTATGTTTCTGAAATAATAATTGCTGTTATCTTCTACTTTCTTGAAAGACATTTATCTTTTTTGAAGTTAAATTTAGACATTAAGATACTAGAACTATATTTATTTGAGCTGAGAATAATTAGGAAGAGGATCAAAGAGAGCTTTTAAAATTTGAGGGTATTTATTGAATGAATAGCGAAAACTTGTATCCTTTGAGTGAGGGTTAGTAACTGGGATCAAATATTTAAAATTGTCTGAACATAAGGGTTTGAAGTGTTTAGTTAATGCAGAGGATTGTTAGAATTTGAAATGCTTTATTACAGGAGCAGCTGCTAAAGAGGGACCATCTCAACTTTTCAGGGAGATGTACATATGATTGTAAGGGACGCACAGTGTACAAAAAGGACCAGGAATAGGTCATTAGGCCTGTCAAACTGCTGCACCATTCAATATGATCATGGCTGACCAGTCTTTAGATCCTTTTTAGATTGAAAAACAATATCAAACTCTTAAACATTCCATGTTTTGGCCTCAGCCTCTCTTTGTGACAGATAACTTCATAAGCTCAGCACTCTCTGGATAAATAGATTTCTCTACGTCAGTCCTATCCCATATCCTTAGAACTGTGGCCCCCTGGTTTTGGATTGTGTGGTCATCAGGAATTTCCATCATGTGTTTACCCTGTCTGGTCCAGTTAGAATTTTATAGGTTTCTGAGATTCTTCTGTCTCCTCGCTGGACATTACCTTTCTTCTCAACTCCAGTGATTGTAGTGCTGACCAATCGAGCCCGTCTTTGTTTGTCAAACCTGTCTTCCATGGAATCAGTCTGGTAAATCTTCATTGCACACCGTCCATTGCCAGAAAAGCTTCCTTTAGATTAGAAGACGAAAACAGTACACCATACTCCAGGTGTACTCTCATCAAGGAACAGAGATAGGCCATTCTCACATGACACAGAAATAGGTAATTCGGCCCAATGAATCTGTTTATGCCTCAGTGAAAGTCTCCTTGTCTTTCATCACCGGAATTTGTCGGCATTGTCCAATAAACACTTCGTGCACAAGTGCGTGTCTAGTTGACCCTTAAATGCACCTATCCTATTAACTTTAGACATTCCTTGTAGTAGCGGGTTCCGCATTTTTGGATGAATAACTGTTTCTTCTAAATTCTCTAGGTGGATTTTTAAAAAAATTAACTATCTAGGATTGATAGCCTCAAGTTACATTTTTCTCTATAACAGTAAATATTGTCTTTTTCCATAAACACTCGTCATAATTTTAAAACTTCAATAGTTGACCCTCTGATTTCTGCCTTCAAGTGAAGAGACTCAACCTGTCAATCCATTTATGATATGTTTAGGTATTTTTGGTTTCATCTCTGTGAATCCTCTCTGAACCCTCTTGAATGTTTCAATTATTTTTATAAACTGGTGACCAGAACAGCTTTTAAGGATGGTTTTGTAAGGTGTGACATACTTCCCAAGTATCCAGTTCTGTTGCTCTAGAAATAAAAATCAAGCCCTTTTTTTTCAGTTTTCTAATGGTTTTTCTGACCTGTGGCTCAACTTTGTAGTGAGTATCTTCTGTGATCCCTTCTTCTTGAGATCCCTTTATTCCTGTATCACACTTAGACTTGCACCTTTCGGGTAATGTGACATTTGTGTTTTCTCTCATTAAAAAAGTCACTGTCACATTAGCCTATGTTGAATTTCATTTGTCTATTTATGATTTTAATAATGTGAACTACAGGAAGGTGCGAGGCTGTTGGGAGGAAAAATGGGGATTGCTAGAATTGGTTTGATTTGGCAGTTGTTGGTAGGGACTAGGTTTGCCAAATGACCACTTACTGTGCTGGTAGTCTTTTATTTTGACATGACCTTGAATATTCAACAGAACATGAGAATAATACATAATGATTCATGTGGTTTCATATGGTTTTGCATATGCCTTTATTGTAATGAATTAATTGGAATAGTAAACTGAAAGAGTGCTATCTTGCAGTATTTTAATATTCACTAGCTGATGTTAACCTCTCCTATCTAAATTATTCAGCAAAAATTCTGGCTTGATGTCCAAGGAAGTAGTTAATTAAAAGCTTTCATCTGATATTGATAGATTTTTTTTCAACATTTGAGGTCTACAGTTAATTAGAACAGAAGTTATAGCCAAAAATGGCATGTTTCAAAAATCTTACTTTTTACTTTCTCAGACAATAGCAACATATGTTAGGTGGTGACCCTTCCATTGTGTCAACTTGGTTTTAAATTCAGGCTGTGTTTGTTGAATCAAAGTAAATTTTTCTCAGGGGTTTTAGTTCTTGTATAGTTAAACTTCAAAGAATACCTACCTGTTGAGAAAATCTGAATGAAAAGCTGCAGGTGGGTAACTGAGGAAAATGATGCTGCATGTTGTCCTCTTGGTACTTAAAAGCTTTATAGGTATTGCCGCCATGTACTGTTTCCATTTTTCTTTCTGAACCCCTGCACAAAGTTGTTAACACTTCTTGTCTGTTTTTCCTTTATAGCCTTACCACATGCCTAGAGACCGACGGTGACGTGAAACATACATCCTTAATTTTGTCTGGAGTGTTCAGAATGTGTTGCTAGCCTATTCATGAAAGGTGAGATTTAATGGTCTTCTTTCTAAAGAAAATGTAGTCATTGGTTTTCTGAATGTACTTGTCTAGGCTTAATGCGGTTTTCTTCTGAAAGCATTCAGCTTAAAAATGTTTTTATTAATATACTTGCGTATACTAACATTCTTAAGAAACAAAAATGGTGAATTCCTACAACTGTTTTGGATGGAAATTGACAAGCCCATTTTACTAATATTACAGTTTTATTCAAAGAGAAAATAATTGCAAGATGAAATCATATCTTTATATCCAGGGCAATCATAGGTCTATATAATATCAAATTTGAATCTTGCCTTCAAAGTACAGGTCTTATTCTTGAGGAAGTGCCGCTATGCTTGATTACAAATTGATAATGGAATGGTCAATAAACAAATACAGTTAACAACATTGGGACTATGGATTAAAATGTCATGTTATAACTTGAGTTATTTTTCAATTTTTGCTTTACTCATTCTGAAGATGAGAGCTTTTGTAACAGAGAGCTTCGTATATATTGAAATCTAATCTTGTGTGCAAAGTAATTATATAGTAACCCTCTAAGTGAAAAGTAAACATTACTATTTCTCTTAAACTCCTCAAAATGACCAGAAAATATCAACACGGCAGAGAGTGTATGGTTCAAATCAAAACACGCCAGCTTGGGTTTTGCGGTCAGCAGTGAAACGGCATCATTTGTCATTGACTGCACAGTGAAATGTGAACTCAGCTCTCATTGTGGCCTACAAATCAGCTATCATTTGCTGTGGCATAGTCTGGCATCAAACGAAACATTGAAGTCTTCCAACGTAGTATGTGGCCAGTGAAACCACATACCCTAGTGACATGAGGTCAGTCTTCAGCTCAACCATAAAGAGACAGACCCAGAGATAAATACAGAAGGAGTGAATTGAGAAAAGTAGCAGCAACACACACTGAAGGCAAGCCTGGAAACCCAGGTGCGAGGCTGAGCTGGAGCCCCTGGCCAGTTTAATGCCTTAATAGTGGAAGCTCCCTCCCTCCCTTACTCCCAACCTCTTCAACCATCTCTTGAGAGTTTAAGCCCAACAGTATATGTCTCCCCAAACATCTCCCTTGACAAAACTGATTCCCCTGCACCCCAAAAAAATGCATATGTATCTGATGTAGGGCACCACACTTGATATACAACCAATGATTCATAGAAACAGTCCGGAAAGTAATAGCCAATCCTTGGTATGGCTCAAATTGAGAATGAATGAGAGAAGCTCCAGGTTTTACAACTCCTGAAAGTACTTCCTTGTTTCTGTTGCAAAGCTCAAGAAAATATTTTGAGAATTGCACAAGACAGTAATAATACATGATGAATCTAGATATATTGACTACATGATAAATATTCATTAACAAACAAAAAAAGCAGTCTAGTACTTCATAATTTGTGTGGAGTATCCCAGGCCCTGCCAGAGCAATTATCAGTTTAAGGAAAATAGACATGAAAATCATGATAACTAAGCTCTCAGCCCAAATTCCCAAAATATCTCAGTGTGGCTATGAGCCCCACTATTAATACTGCAAAATCCAAACTAATTAATTTTGATCAAGAACATGAGACCTAGAAACAAAATAATTGAGATTGAGGAGGGTAAGAAAAGTGTGATTTTTCTTTTTCAAAAAATATTTTTTGAGTTGAGTTAAAGGTCGGAACACCAGCAGCACCAAAACTTCCATAATTTCAACCAAGATAATAAAGTGTGAAGCTGAATGAACACAGCAGGCCAAGCATGCTATTGAGATGCTGCTTGGCCTGCTGTGTTCATCCAGCTTCACACGTTATTATCTTGGATTCTCCAGCATCTGCAGTTCCCATTATCTCTGATATAATTTCAACCATGTGGCTCTTTGAAAAAGACATTTGAAAGACACTTGAGTCCTTGCAATTGTGAAGCCTGTAATGAAACTAGTTGTTAAGGCTGATGCATGTTTTTTTGGAAATTTGATTGAATTTTTATGGCATGTAATACTTTGAATATATATCAATTACTTTTACACTATTCATTCTACTGTGCCAAAGCGCAATATGCTTCTATATATTATGCCGACGTTTTGGCTGGAGAATGCTGAATCCCAAATTCTGTTGGATGTATACCATTGTTAGCTTGATGGCCAACTGTTTCAGAATTATTATATCCCATGTGATTCTATAAAGTGGTTAGTAGTAGACAATTTTAAGATCGCCAAATTACATTTCAATTTGAATGTGGAAGCTCTGGCTTGCAATTTTTCACTGTAAAAATTTATGATAACTGAACAATGCAAAGTTCAATTTTATCAGATTGAATTGCAGCAAATTGATAAACCTCATTTTCTACAGTGCATGTACCAAATGATTTAGTAACTCTTACATTGTTTTACTTTAATATGTAGGCTTACGCTGTAATGACCTGATGTTTAAGTGACACTGAAGATGAGTATTAGCAGTGATGAGGTCAACTTTCTGGTATATAGATATTTGCAAGAGTCTGGTAAGTATTGCAAATAATGAAAGAGGGCCTTGAAATGTTTGAATTATTTCTAGCTGTGATCTTGGCAGGAAAACTTAGTGAGTGATCGTTTGCCGACCATGGAGCTCAGGGTTCATTGGAAGGGATGGGGGATAAGATCATGGACCAGACATTGAAGTGTCAAAGCAGGGGAAGGGAGGATTGTTGGCGTTACAGAAATGTATTAATCAGGGCAGTGCTTTATTGTTGATGACTTTTAACTTTTTGTTTTGAAAACTACTTTCACCAGTGCATTTAGTGCTGTTTGGGCAGCAGCGGCTCACTGGTTTAGCACTGCTGCCTCACAGCGCCAGGGACCTGGATCCAATTCCAGCCTCGGGCGACTGTCTGGGTGGAGTGTGACATTCTCCCCGTGTCTGCGCGGGTTTCCTCTGGGTGTTCGGGTTTCCTACCTCAGTTGAAAGATATGCAGGTTACGTCGATTTGCCATGATAAATTGACCATGGTGTTCAGGATTGTGCAGACTAGGTGGATTAGCCAAGGGAAATGTAGGATTACAGAGATCGGGTGAGTCTGGCTGGGATGCTTTTTGACGGTTGATGTGGACTCTGGGCCAAATGCCCTCCGTACTGTGAGGATTCTAAGGTGATTTCTGTGAAGAAACGATCTGAAATAAGTTTTTGGCTCCTCGTTTGCAAATGTAAAGCCCTGTGTCTGCTTCAGGTAACGGTATGAAGGGTGTTCTGTTTGCATGCTTCTGTATGATGTTTTGTGCACATAGGACACTGTGGCATCTGAAGAATAAGCACTTCACATCACAGTTTCTAGGCCTCTGCGCACTTGCCGCACATGCATCTTTTAAAGCTAATGTAAGCACTTGAAAGTGTGTGTGTGTGTGTGTATGTCCAGTATGAACAGCACTGTGATTTCATAACTCCCATTTCCCAACATGCTTCCACACCACATCTCACCTTCATTGTTCCATTTCAGTTATTAAAATTACATTATTGTTGGTCTATATGTAAGTTTGAATATTGGAATAGTGTCTAAGGGTGCTGTTGTCCTGAAAACACCTTTAGGGTTTCGATAGCATTGGAAGGGTTAGAGTTGTATGAGTATTGGAGATGCAGTGAATAGGATCAAGGAAAATTGAGTGGGATTGGACAGGAACAATGGATTCAGGAAGAATTGGGTAGGGGTTGGGAAGTTCTTGGGTTCTGGAAATACTAGGAAATGTCTGAAAATCAAGGAACACTGTAAACTTGGTATTAACATTTGTTGTCCCTCCTGTTGCTGAAAACCGGTTTTATGTCTTGGAGCAGTTCGTAAAGTGGGTAGCATTTGTTAAATTACTTGCCTAATCCAGTTCTTGAGTTACTGAGGTAAAATTAAGAATTATTTGTCTTCAAAGACATTTTCCATTGATTTGGTTCATCAACAAGCTGTGCTGAACAAACATTTGCATTGTCGATGTCTACATGAAACTTTTACAAACAGTATATGTCTGCGTGTCTTCAATTTTTGGTATATGATGAGGTCTGAAGTTATGATACCACTAAATAGTCTTTATGCATTTACCATTAGCGAAACCGAGCATAATTTAAAAAAAACTTTTTACTAATATGTATATGTAATTCGTTTTTAAGCTATCATTATCTTTCTATCAAAGGTTTTTCCCATTCAGCATTCACATTTGGTATAGAGAGTCACATCAGTCAGTCCAATATTAATGGTGCCCTCGTGCCACCAGCAGCTCTCATCTCGATCATACAGAAAGGTTTGCAGTATGTGGAGGCCGAAGTCAGTATCAATGAGGTTGGTATCCAGAAAACTTGGGAATGGATGACTAGAATGTGCAAAACATATGAATTGAGCATTTGATTAGGCTTACTTGCAACAACTGCTCTTAAAATGTATTTTGACTAAAAATTTCAATGCTAATAGTAGTCATCCTGTAAATGTATTTCATTTTATTCTGTTGGAATTGCATGACTTAAAATAATTTATTCAATAATAAAATGTTGACTGAAGTCTATGGTAAGTGAAAGAAATACATTGGGATGGAACAGTTGTACACACTTCTGTATTTGAAAATGCTTGCAATTATTTTAGCGAAAGATGGATCAGTTATGTGCAATACTCGAAAGAAAATGTTTTGATTTCTTAGCCAAATGTTTGATTTTATTTTTTAACTCCAAAGATATACGATCAGCTTTATCTCTCTTTTTATTTGGGTGGTGGTGCTTTATTTTGTTATGAATTCAAAATCGTAAATTGCCAGTTGTTAATTGATATGTTAGTTGACTATATTTTAAAGCTAAACAAACTTTATTTGTTAAAATTTGACTGGTTTGTAGTCAAGTGCATAATACTTCAAGTTAATAATAATATCAAAACGTAAACCCACTTGCCATTGTGAGAAACATTCTTTCCTTGACACCTCAACTGCTTTACCTGCCCAGGCATTCTTTGCACTATCATTGCCAAATACTTTTTGATCTCCTCTTCATTCCACTACATGTATTGTAACAGATTTTCTGTGTAGACCTATGAACTAATAATCCAAGTTTCCAAGGATGTGTTCCCCAGTCTCATACTCTATCTGTTCAGTATGCTACCTGGCAACATCAATAGGAAGCATGAGTGCCATTTCCTTATTATTGCAGTTAATGTCAAGATGTATCACTCTGCCACCTCTCTTGGTCTTAGAGTATATTGTGGTAGGTGAGGGCGTTGCTTTTGACCTTTGCCATAAACTTTATATTTTTTGTCACTGATTTCATTGAGCTATTTACTCAGGGGTAGTCAGAGTGTAAATGCCACCATCCCATGTAATTAAAAAGTGAGCATCAGATTTTCTTCTGACATCACAGCTTTGTCTCTGCTACTTGTCTCAGTGCTATTAGCTGAAGCATTTATGCACAACTTCAACTGTTTTCAAAATCCTATTTGCTGACATCGCATCCTTCACTGTTTGTAAACTTAAAGTTGCACAGTACCCAGCCATCCAAATTAGTGTTCGTTCAATTTCTCTCTTCTAGCTGAGCTACGTTAGCTTAATTTGTCTAGTATATATAATTAAAATCCTTATTCGTGCATTTTCCTCCAATATCCCTATCTTTTTGCAGCCACCTTGAAAAGTACATCAGCCCTGTCCCCATTTCATCTTGTGAAATGAGCTCTTGTACAGTGCGACTTTTCTCTGTCCACCTTCTTATGCTCTGATTTTTGGAATTGCTTCCTTAAACTGCAGTGCATCTCCACCTCTCTCCTATTATAGCTCAGTGGTCAGTCTTGGAACATTTGTAACATAACTACATAAATTCAAGCTATTAAGAATTGTTAATTTCCCATTTCTGTAAATAATAGCTGGAATTTTATTTCTGATGAAACTGAAATACTAAAATTTGATAATATAGAATAAAACAGTAGGTTTCCACTTCTCTTGAACTATCTTAAGTTATAGTTTTGCTAATTTTAACATGCTGATTGTTTTATTAGTGCTTTCAGGTCATAGTTGTTAGGCTAGTTTCCCTTTTATTTGGAGTAGTGATTTTTTTTCTCTTTAGCTAAGTGCATTTTGTGCAGCATTCAGTCATCTGTATTTCATAATTACAATTCTGAATTTGCCAAACTTGGTTCACGTACGCATTAGCTATGTTATAAGGTCTGTCAGTCTGCTGAGCTTAAATTTGTAAACAACTGCATCTGAGAGTGAGTTTTCCATATTGTAGATTTGCATTTTAATATTTTGTTGAGCTTAATTTTGACTTCATGCAAGTTGTCAGTAATGCATTCCATACAACAAAATATATATTGCTACCATGTAGAAAAAAGAAGTCCAAATTCTGAATATGCGGTTTAACCTAAAGCTCTCTGGTAAATATTGTTTTGTTATGTAATCTTTTTGTCTTGATATCCAATTCAAGACTATATTGAAGAAATATTCCAGTTTAATATTAGGGAAAAATGCAAGATCTTTATCCTGAATCGTAGTTTTCCATTCTAGGATGGCACGCTATTTGATGGAAGACCCATTGAATCCCTTTCTTTAATTGATGCTGTAATGCCTGACGTGGTGCAAACAAGGCAGCAAGCTTATAGAGACAAGTTGCAGCAACAACAAGCAGCAGCAGCTGCCGCTGCCGCAGTTAGTCAGCCAGGTGCTGCAAAGAATGGAGAGAATACTGCAAATGGAGAGGAGAATGGAGGGCACACAGTAACTAGTAAGTATAAATGAGAACTAAAATGTACACTTTCAGTTATGCTTTTCCATGGAATTCTTTGTATCTTTCTGGAAATGTTTTAATTGCCTGGCTTAGGCACTTGTGAAAAATTGGATTATGTGCATTTCTACAGTCAGTTTCCTCTGAAGTCAAATGAGCAGTTATTAAAATTCACTTTTCAAGTGGCATATTGCAATTTTTTAACTTGCCATATGAGAGAGCCAGGTGGAGCATGATGGCTCAGTGGTTAACACTGCTGCTTTACAGCACCAGGGACCGCGTTCGATTCCAACCTTGTGCAGCTGTCTCTGTGGAGTTTGTACATTCTCTCTGTGTCTGCGTGAGTTTCCTCCAGGTGCTTCAGCTTCTTCCCACAGCCCAAAGATGTGCAGGCTAGGTGGATTGGCTGGAATGTCGTCTTCCACACTAAGGTTCTACTCTATTCTTTGCTCTGTATTAAAACTGTAACCCGCTGTCAGTCATTGCTGGTCCCTTTTACCAGTTGTCCTCTGCTTCATTTTGCTTTTATTTAATAACCTCCCCCAGCTGGCAACATTGGCAGCCATCCAGCAGGTTATCTCATGATCCACAAATGGATTCTGAATGTGTGAAAGGTGCTCATTGCTCCCTCTTCCATTCACAATTCAGCCACAATTTAATTTTTAGGTCCTAGTGTCCTGTAGTCTTTTATCTGAAACAGATTGCATATCGTTCTACTTGCAAATGAAGATCTTTCTTAGGAATTTAAATAATATTGCAAAGAAGGAATATAGTATTTGGACTTGTCTGTAGGCTCAGTTCTTTCAGTGCTCTCTTGCAGCTTCCCTAGAGACCAGAGTCTATTCAGATCTAATGTTGAAACCAATGTGCTTGATATAAGGAAGGTTTCTAAAGTTTGAGGTGATACAGAAGTAAACTGATCATTCAAAATTTGAAACACAACTGACTTTTGCTTGTCCACCAAAGCTGATGCAAGTATGTCCAGCCTTTTGATTTGTTTTGCTTTCAGATTTCTAGCATTTGCATTGTTGAGCTTTTTGTTTGATGTACGGCTGTGTTGTTTATTGTATTTCTCACTGATTCGGATGGTAAGCAGAAATAAGGAATAAAAGATCTTGAACTTGACATGCCCTTTGAAGGCGTATTTACCTCTGAGAAGGAATAAAATATGGTTAATTTCAAACCAAAAAGTAATTGTTTCTAAGTAAAATTCTACTGATCAATACAACCAATTTATGATTTGTTTTATATTTTAAATAAACTGGATGTTTTTACATTATGAAGAAATCTGAAAAGGGATGCTTTAAAAGATATTCCATAAATTGTAAATAATTCATCTTATTCTTTTGTACTAAATAATTGGTTCAAGTTCAGCTGTATTGTCCAGAATTTATTTAAAGGTGCTTTCTGCAGTTAGAAACTTTAATCAAATGCATTTAATTTAAATTGCAGGAATGTCACTATTGATTTAAAAACCTAGGCATGATTCAAGCAGTGAATTTCAGATATTCCGATAGATATTTGACCTTTTAGATTGTTTACATTAATCTTTCAGTCCATTTTTTTTCCCATTCTAATTGCTGAAAAGATTTGAATTTTTTTTATCCAAATAGATAACCATACAGATATGATGGAAGTTGATGTAGATGTGGATATACCATCTAATAAAGCTATGGTATTGCGTGGTCACGAATCAGAGGTTTTCATATGTGCCTGGAATCCAGTCAGTGATCTCTTGGCATCTGGGTAGGTTTAAAACAATTATTGATGACTTTATATATTAATGGCTAAACCATATCAGATTGCTCGATTAAAGTGTTGGTTGTTTTGTAGTCATCTTCAAATGCATCAGAATTTATAAAATATCATAATTGTAAGCTCTTCTTGTCAAGGTTTGACAAATGTTATTCAATGCAAATTGTTTTCAAATGCTCCTCATATTTGAGAAAGCGCTCTGTTGCAATTTATAACTTGCAGCTTAAATTTTAAATTTAAAATCACATTTATTCTCCAGGTCAGGAGACTCAACAGCACGGATATGGAATCTTAGTGAAAATAGTAGTGGTGGCCCCACTCAGCTAGTACTTAGGCACTGCATAAGGGAAGGGGGACAAGATGTACCAAGTAACAAAGATGTCACATCTTTAGACTGGAATGTAAGTGATGAATCTATCCAACCTTTACTGTGTAAAATTACCAATGATTTAACCAATCGTATTGTAGACATAAATTATAAGTAGGTAGATATGAAATTCAACAATTTTAAAATGATTAGATATTCCTAACTTCTACACAAAGATTCCTACTTGCTGGCAAATTGGAAATTTGTATTCGTCAAGTTTTACAAAGGACATTCTGGGCATCATTTCCTAGCATAATTTGAATTGGGCTTCTGTGTTTTTTGACTCTGAAAGCAGTCAGTCCTGTGCATGCAACACTCTATCTGTATTGGTGTATTTATGCGATACATCTTTATTTATACTAATTGTCACTGACCAAAAAGTTATTTTGCATTCATTTACTAAACTATATATAATAATGTAATGTTCATGTGGCACAGTGCATGCACAAAAATGTCATTGCCTGAATTGTATGTTGAGGGCGGGATCCTTACACCCTGGGGTTGGGCCATCCATTGCTTAGCTGCCTGCTTCTGTTTGTTTGTCTGGGCAGTGGCTTTTTACTTATCATGGGAAGGGACTTCCGTTAATTTCTAGGAGGTGATTCCTCCCAGAGTTGCTGGCCAATCAGAGGCTAGCAGCACTGTACAATAGCATCCTAGGATATTAAAATTAGTAAGTGCAGAGGAACACAATTAGTGTTAATAGAACTCATGATTATTATTCACCTACTTGCTGACAGTGTAATTTGTTACAAGCTTAGTTGGATGTAATTATTAAGGTTATTTTCCGTTGTCTTAGAGTGAAGGCACACTTCTAGCAACAGGTTCGTATGATGGGTTTGCAAGAATATGGACAAAAGATGGTGAGTTTTATTCTTTATTTACTTGTGCCATTTTTAATTAATTCAATTTCTGCCATGCGTTGTGCTGCATATGTTATAGATCTAGTTAGTTCCTAGAACTCATTCATGAAGTGGCCTCTAGGAAGGCAGAAAATCCAGTTAAGAAAAATTTATTTTGCATTTCCCTTTTTACATGACCACCTGAGGCAATGCTTAGTTTTGTTGCTTCTAGTAATTTTTATCATTAATTTACAGGATTATCTGACTGTAGGATGAATTGCACCACCAATGATGTGGTCATACCATTGGGTTCCTGTAACATCCAGAACGCTTGCCCAATCAAAAACAAAAATGCAAATTGCTGGAAAATAATCAGCAGTTCTGGCAGCATTTGTGGAGAGAAAACAAGAGTTTAACATTTTGGGTCCAGTGATGCATTTTCAGAACTGTTCTGAATTAACTGAAGATGAATTCTGAAAACACATAGAATGCCCAGCATCTTAGGTGGATCTTGACTTTTTAGTTTCATTAAAGAAATAACTAAATCTGATGTAATTTCCAATTTTTCTTTCCACTATAATGTGGCTTTACTGACATTTCGATAATATAAATGTACCACTGCCAAATATATACTTCGTGATTGTGTTGGTAAGTTCCATGGTTTCAGCTGCTTACCTGCAAAGAAAGAATTGTAGGTGATAGGAAATTGAATTGCTGTGCTTGTAACCAACAATGGAGTTCATCACAAAACTGTAGATCCAGTACTACTGTGAAGATTCTCTGTATAATAATTAGTTTAAAACTAATGTCAACTTTACCTTCAACCTTTGACTATATAAATAGCTTCCTTCACTGTAAAAATTGCCAATACAAATCATGTGACTCACTCCTCGCTGTTTTCATTTTTCTATAATGTATTCTTTGTCATTCTTTCAGGTAACCTTGCTAGTACCTTGGGTCAACACAAAGGACCTATATTTGCCTTAAAATGGAACAAGAAAGGAAATTTTATCCTTAGTGCAGGAGTGGACAAGGTAAGATTCTGAAATAATTTCAGCGCAAGTAAGGCTTTATTGCTTCTGAGTAATGCATTCATTTTTGTATCTGCTTCTTGTTACTAATACATTAATTTTATTTAATGAAGACAACAATTATTTGGGACGCACATACTGGAGAGGCCAAGCAGCAGTTCCCTTTCCACTCCGGTAAGCTTTTAGAAAATTTTAACATTTTCTCTAAAACAATCTTACTTAAATTTGCTTAATCTGATTAGGAATTGTTTTAGCACAAGGTATGGCTAAGAGCTATTTGATTCCTTCCCTATTTGCAGTATTAATAAAGCCTCCCACGTTTGAATGGTATTCTGGGGATTCTCATTAACTTTGGCAGATGACCTTAATTGCAAACAGTGACTTGCTGAAAGACTGCTGTTTGTGAATAGTAAAAGTCAGTTGAAAATCATAGATTGCTGCCACTCAAAATTGTACATTACAGCCTCACAATTTTTGCTTGGCTTTTTCTTAAAAAGAGAAGTTTAAAGTGCTATCCAGATTTCCATTCACACATTTGCCTTGATATTATGTTTTTATTGTTCTAAAATCAGTGTCTGTAGACTAATTATGTAAATGAAAGAAATCTCACAAACATGAGCTGTGATATAAAAGCTATTGTTTTTATTCTTGCGCGGAATATGTGGTTTGCTGACGAGGCTCGTGTTTGCTACCCCGCCCTAATTTCCCTTGATTTGGTTGGCATTCTAGACCATTTCAGAGGGCAGTTGAGTCAACCACATTTCCATGGGTCTGGAGTCACATGTAGGCCAAACCAAGTAAGGATGATTAGGCTTGGAAAACTAGTGTTTTTTTGCTAATTTAGGCTGGAAATCAGAGTAGCTTTCTTACAGTTCCAGATTTATGATGTTTCATGGTATGTTTTGAACCCATGTCTCCAGACCATTAGCCCAGGGCTATGGATGACTAATCGATAGACTATGCTGCTAAATCACCACTTCCTCTTTTAATACAAATGAAAAAAATTGAGAGATGGGTTGAAACTGCGTTAATTGGGCAAACGAATTAGTCAGAGAGTCCAGGATACTGTGAAACAGTACTCACAGTCACTTCCCTACCTACAATATTACTTACCTCTCTTCAAATCATTGAGTAATTTCCAACACAGGAGGAGCTATTCAGTTTATTAAGTTAATGGCAGCTCTTTGTATAGCAGTCCAGTCAATTCCATTCACTTACTCCAACTTCGCTGTTTGGCAAGTTTATTTAATTGAGTACACTTCCAATTTGATTTGAAATCATTAACCATCTCAGCTTCCACCTCCCTCAAGATCACTCTGTTTGGAAAAAATAATTAGTCATTAGTTTAGTTAGACATGCCTTATCCTTTTTAATTCCATGCCGACTGTCTATCTCTGATCCATTCATATTGCCAGCATTTGTTGTATATCCTTAATTGAAGGTAGTCAGAAATCAATCACATTGCTGTGGGTCTGGAGTCAATATGCAAGGACAGTAAATTTCCTTCCTTGAATGACATTAGTGAACGAGATGTATTTTCACAACATCGATGATAGCTGTTGTGCTTACCATTCTGAGGCTATTTCAAATTTATTAATTGAAAGTAAGCTGAAAAAAAACTTTAGCAAAGAAATAATTTTTTAAAAAATTGTCTCTCAAACTTATATTTTAGTCAGAATAGTTTCAGTATTTATTCTAGTGCCCAATTTTCAATTTGCATCCGTCCAATTTTATGTAAGATAATGGAATGTAAATCTCTTTGTTATTTTAAATACAATAATTTACTGAATTTCAAGGTTAAAGGAAATCAGTGTAGAATTTCTGTAGCTATGATATATGTGTAATGAAGAAATATTTTTGAATTAGTTGCTCACCAAAGAGAATTGCTGTATGCCCAAACTAGTATTGGTCCTCAATGAATTGAAGACAGTGGTGCATTGTAAATCCTTTGAAGCACATTAAAGCATGGGTTTAAATAAGTATTCTAAGCTGTAACCAAATTAAATCTACCAATCTTAGGCTGATAGACCATAATGAATTGAGAGAAGTAGTGTAATTAACATAAGTGCATGCATGTAATCATGCAAACAGGAGCAGCAGTTTCTGAAACAGCAGTCAGATTTAACATTGGTTAGTTGCCTGTGCTTCCCAATATATATTTCAATGTCTTAATTTTGGGCTCAATTTGACTTTAAAACAAAAATATGATTGTAGAAATGCCAGGTGTATATTGAATTATACTCACTAAGAATTAATAAATAACTATCATCATCTTGTTAGGGAAATATAACTGCCTGGGCGCCAAAGGAATAATCTTCAGATACTTTTTGTTGAGTTGTTGATCAGATGAAATTTTATTTCCATTAATTATTTTGAACTGTTTGAGACCTTTCCGATTTCAGTTTATATCAGGCAGTTAATAATTGGTTGCCATTAATGTGTACTTTTGTTTCTGTAACTCATTTCTGCAGATGTTTTGTTTTCTTATTGTGGGACAGTTAACTATTTGAGGAAATGGGCAATTGGGGGTTGTCAGTGTTGGAGCTAGCTAAGTATACTGCAGCGTCTTCTCTAGCCCTGTAGTTTTGTTTTGTTCCAAATATTACTTTGAACTATCAAGAACACTGCTACTTTTCCAGTTCAAGTCAAATTTTTTAAAGGAAGTGTGCTTTGGAAAACCATTTCAATGTTTTGAAGTGCAAGTATTTACTTATGTTGGTATTGTAGTACATAATGATTATCAAGAGTTAAAAATTTTCCTCATTTCTACTTTGCAATTACAGCTCCAGCGCTAGATGTTGACTGGCAAAACAATAACACGTTTGCCTCCTGCAGCACAGACATGTGCATCCATGTCTGTAAACTAGGTGCAGACAGGCCCATCAAGACATTCCAGGGACACACGGTAATAATTATCCAGAACTGGACAGCTTTCATTATTGACCATTGTTTTTCTTCGTGAAACAGTGTGTAAATGTTGTGGTATCGACCAGTTAGACCAAGAGGTTTTAGATTTGAACTCTGATCCACAAATAGATTACTGAACACAGCCCAAGTGATGAAAGGAATGCTGCACTTTTCATCAGGATGCAGAATAGAAGTGGGCGTGGGTATAATCAGACTTGCTCATATACTTGGCTATCCATTGATCCCTTTTGGAAGACATCAGTATGTCTTTATGTCTGTCTTTGTTGAGTATAGGATTAGTCTTTGAAATTATCACACATGAAAATTTGACATTGCTCATTATGTTGGGGAAACTGCCCAATGATGCAGAGTACTGAATAATTGCTGAACATCATGAAACCATACTGAAAGATCCTTAATGAAGGATAAGAAGTGAATGGGGATTCTGGGTATTTTAAACTAATGAGAATCGCATAATCTCTTGCAACAGTAACATGTCTGCATTGCATTATCTTTTAGTAATATGTCTAAATCTGCAAGAGCATGAGATAAATTTACTTTCTCATCACTGAAGTTGTCTGCCTCAAAGTTTTCTGCCAATGCATTGGATCCTTAATTTCTTTTGACAGTGTTTGTGTCATAGTCATAGAGCGTGAAAACTGATCCTTTGGTCCAACTTGTCCAGTGTTGCAGTTTGGGTCATAGTGCAGGTACTGGGACGTGCTTGAATAATTGTCTGATATCAGCTTGCCTATTCTGCAGGAAGAAGATAGTGCGGAATGTGTAAACACACTATTGTGCAGAGTTAAAGGTCTTTACTGAAGGTCATTTAGCATGGAAACAGACCCTCTGGTCCAACTTGTCCATGCTGACCAAGTTTCCCAAACTAACCCCGTCCCACTTTTTTGTGTTTGGCCCCTATCCCTGTGAATGTATTCAATTCATGTACCTATCCAAATGTCTTTTAAATGTTGTAACTGTACCTGTATCTTCCTCTACCAGCTCATTTCACATAGCCACCCTCAGTTTCCTTTTAAATCTTCTTGCTCTCACCTGTGAAATACTCTGCTTAACTTTGAACTCCTCCTTCCACGTGGTTCAAGTTGGAAAGATGATGTCTCAGAGGCCAAGGTGTTTTGCTGCAGTTTTAGATGGTACACACTGCTGTCACTGTGCATCACTAGGAGAGGAAGTGAATGCTTAAGGTGGTGGATTGGGTACCAGTGAGGCAGACTGCTTTGCCGTTGATGCTGTTGAGCTTAAGTGTTCCAGCAAGTGGAGAGTAATCCTCATATTCCTGCCTTGTGACCAGCAGGGCTTTGGGGAGTCGGGAGGAGAGTTATTTACTGCAGAATTCCATGATTCTGACCTGCTTTTCTAGCCACCATCTTCATATTTCTGGTCCAGTTCAGTTATTGCAGCTCCCCAGGATAATACCAGTGGGAAATTCAGCAGTGGTAGTACTAATGAACATCAAGGGGTGAGGGTTAGATTAGCGAGTTTTCAGAAGATTTGTAGCTCAGGTTGAGGTTCTGGATGTGAGTTTGCTCGCTGAGCTGGAAGGTTAGTTTTCAGACGTTTCGTCACCATTCTAGGTAACATCATCAGTGAGCCTCTGACGAAGCGCTGGTGTTATGTCCCGCTTTCTATTTATCTGGTTAGGTTTCCTTGGGTTGGTGATGTCATTTCCTGTTCTTTTTCTCAGGGGATGGTAGATTGGCTCCAAGTCAACGTGTTTGTTGATTGGCATTCCAACCGGAATTCTATGTGTTTGTTATCCTTACTTATCCTTAATGCTCCTAGAAGCATGGCATTCCAACCGGAATTCCATCAACAAACACGTTGACTTGGAGCCAATCTACCATCCCCTGAGAAAAAGAACAGGAAATGACATCACCAACCCAAGGAAACCTAACCAGATAAATAGAAAGCGGGACATAACACCAGCGCTTCGTCGGAGGCTCACTGATGATGTTACCTAGAATGGTGACGAAACGTCTGAAAACTAACCTTCCAGCTCAGCGAGCAAACTCACATCCAGAGGGTTAGATTCTTTGGTAGGAGATGACTGTCAGGCACTTGTGTGATAAGAATGTTGCTTGCTATTGGTCAGTCCAAACCTGTATTGTTATCTAGATCTTGCTAGTTAGGAACATGCTTCCACACCTGAAGAGTCACACATGATCCTGAATATTGTGCAGTCATGATAAAAACATCCCCACTTTTGACCTTCTGCTTGAAGAAACTTTATTGGTGAAGCAACTAAAGACACCACCCTGAGGAATTTAGGCAATGATGCCCTGTGGCTGCGATGATTGACTTCCACTGACCTGGGTTGAACCTAAACTATGCACCAATGAGTAGGTTGTTGCTGAATAAGTCGTATTTGATAGCACGGTCAGAAGCATCCTCCATTGCTTTACTGATGGTAAAGGATAGACTGATGTGAGGGTAATCAGCCAGTTTGGATTGTAACTGACTTTTATCGAAAGGACATACTTTGTCAATTGTCCATATTGCCAGGTAGATGTCAGTATTGTAACTGTATTGGAGCAGCTTAGCTAGAGGCCTTCACAGTCCTTTTTAGTATCTGTGAGATTTCGAAGATTCAGAAAGCTGTCCTTTATTTCAGCATCCATTTTAAACAATATGGTTCATTTTAGCCTCTGTATTATAATTCTTGTGTCTTCTCGAGATAGGGATATCTCTTAATATTTCAGCAAAAATCATGCATGTAGAGTATAGTATAGATGGTACAATTTGGGACCATGTAGTGTTTGGTGCTTTTTAAACAGCTTTTTGTTTCAGAGCTAGCAAGAAACCTAGGGATTGTTTTTTCTGCAACTTGATATCATATCTCAGGGATGAGCCAACATTATATTCTTTCATCAAGTCTTCCTATTCTTACTCTTTGCAGTACCATTCCAGATGCCCAATCTCTGTTGTAATGTCAGTACAATTCTTTGCACGTGTGGCCCCATTCTCATCAATAGCATGATGGAAGCAAAATATTGCTATTCCACAGCAATTTAAATGGTGACAACTACCATAAGGCTAGGTCCCACCAAAGTGGGGGCCACAGGGGATATCTAGATATCCATTCTGATAATGTCTCAAACAGGCCTTGAGGATCGTACAGTGCATGTCTCATTGTCTCCATTGCTATTATGTCATGATGTTACCCAAGGACATAATTCTATTAGTTTTAAAATAGTTATGGGAAAGGATAATCCTTCTATAAAAGTTAAAGTTCTTAATTGGAGTAAGGCAATTTTTAATGCTATGAGACAAGAGCTTTCACAAGTTGATTGCAGAAGACTGTTTGCAGGTAAAGGGACAACTGACGTGGGAGGCTTTCAAATGTGTAATGTAAACAGAGTTCAGAAGCATTATGTTCCTGTTAGAGTGAAAGGCAAGGCTGGTAAGATTAGGGAACATTGGATGAATAAAGATATTGAGATTCTAGTCTAAAATTTTAAAAAAATCATTTTGGATATTGACAACTGGGATCAAATTAATCTCTTCAAGAGTATAAAGAGTGTAGGAGCATTCTTAATAGGGAAATCGGGAAGGCCATGGGGGGATATGAGAGTGCCTTGGCAAAAATAAGGATAATCTAATGAGGTTCTATAAGTACTTTAAGAGCAAAAGAAATATGAGGGAGAGAAGGACCCCATAAAGATCAATTGGGTCTTGAATTTCTGGAGATGAGAGAGACAGTAAATGAATATTTCAAGTTGTTTTTTTACTGTGGAGAAAGAAATGGAGGCTAGCGAACTCGGAAATAAATATTGATGTTTTGAAAATGTTTCACATTACAGAAGAGAAAGTGCGGGAGGTCTTAGGACACATAAAGGTGAATAAATCTCTAGGACCTGATCAAATGTATCCCAGGGCATTCTGGAAAGTTAGGGAAGAAATTGCAGGGGCCTGAGCAGAAATATTTGTATCATCTGTAACCATGCGGGAGAACTGGAGGGTTGTTAATCTTGTCCCTTTATTTATGAAAGGCTATAAGGAGAAGCCTGGGAACTACAGATCTGTGAATTTGACACTGGTGATGCGTAAGTTGTTGGTGTTTCTGAAAGACAGGGTTTACATACATTTGGAGAAGCAATGAATGATTAGGAGTAGCATGGTTTTGTGCAATCATGCTTCTCAAACTTGATTGAGTGCTTTGAGGAAGTAACAAAAAAGATGGAGTGGCGAGTGGTTGATGTTGTTTGCTTAGGCTTTAATAATGCCTTTAAGATTCTATGTAGTAGACTAATAAAGTTACATCATATGGGATTCAGGGTGAGCTTGCTAATTGGTACAAAATTGACTTTACAGGAGATGGGGGTGGTGTTGGAGGGTTGCTTTTTGGACTGGAGGCCTATGACTAGCGGTGTTCCACAGGGATCGGTACTGAGTTCACTTTTTCATTCGTCACTTATATTAAAAAAATGATTTGAATGAAAATATAGGAAGCATGGTTAGTAAGTTTGTGGATGACACCAAAGTTGGTAGTATAGTGGACAGTGAAAAAGGTTATCCAAGATTACAAAGTGATCTTGGTCATTTGGGTCAACGGGCTGAGGAGTGACGGATGGTGTTTAATTTGGATAAATGTGAGGTATTGCATTTTGTTAAAACAAACAAAGGCAGAACTTACACAATTAATAGTAGGGCCCTGGGTTGTGGTGCAGAACAGAGAAACCTAAGGGTTCAGATATATAATTCTTTTTTGAAGTTTGCATCACATATAGATCGGGTCATGTCATGTAGACAGGATGGTTATGAAGCCTGTCCGTCGTGCTTTAGTCGCTCAGACTTTTGAGTAAAGGTGTTGGACCATCATGTTGAGGATGTACAGGACATCGGTGAGCCCTTTTCTGGAGTACTGTGTGCAGTTTTGGTATCCCTGTTATAGTAAGGATATTATTAAACTGGAGAGGGTTCAGGAAAGATCTACCAGGATGTTGCCTGGAATGGAGGGTTTGAGTTATAAAAATAAGCTGGATAGGCTGGGACTTTTTTCACTGGAGTTTAGGAGGTTGAAGGTGACCTTTATAGAAGTTAATAAAATCATGAGCGGCATAGATGATGTGAATGACAAGGGTCTTTTTCCTGAGATTGGGGGAGTTTAAAACTAGGGGCATGCTTTTAAGGTGAGAGGAGAAAGAGACTTTAAAAGGATGTGAGGGATAACGTTTTACACAGAATGGTAAGGGTATGGACTGAACTTCCAGAGGAAATGGTGGATGCAGGTACAGTTACATATTTAAAAAAAACATTTGGATAACTACGTGAATAGGAAAGGTTTGCAGGGATATGGGCCAAGTGCAGAAGGTGAGACTAATTTAGTTCAGGAACATGGTGTGGACCAGTTGGACAAAAGGTCTGTTTCCACGCTGAATGACTCCAAAAGAGTACTTAAGTGTCTGCTCACATCACAATATCTTTACAATATTATCTGCTAGCACTTAGGTGCTGGCTAGCATCAGGAAGTACTCTGATTACTGAAGTGTGCATTAGATTCAGGAGAATCAGATGCGGGCTGATGAAGCATTCCAGTTTGTGAGGTGTTGGATAAAATACTGTGTTTTGCTATAGTTTATGTTGCATTTTTGGTACATTTCAAATCACCGCAGTGGTGTAGGTTGACAAAATTTTTTAATGTGAATCTGTAAATCATTCTTTTCAATTTAGAAGAGTTTTAAACTGAGTGTCAGTTTTAAATCTTGAGTACAGCTTAATTTGGTCTGTTTAATTGGTTAAGACTTACCACTTTAGACTGATTGTTGTACATACTTTAGAATTGATACCGTAATTCTGTGCTAATGTTGATGCACATTTGTTGACTATAATTGAATAATCTATTCCTGGTACTGATATTCAACATACATACAAGATCATATTTCGTTTATGTTAAATTTCAGTAGTTTCTGGCTGCAGGTATGAAAGGAATATCTTATACATTTTTAATAAGCTGGATCTGTTTTCAGAATGAAGTGAATGCGATCAAATGGGATCCAACAGGGAATCTTCTTGCATCTTGTTCTGATGACATGACCTTAAAGGTAATTCATGTTTCTTTTTTTTGTTGTGACATTTAATTTATTGTGAATTAAATATTGTATTAAAAGTTCTCTGTCAGCTGAAAAAATGATTTAGTATAGAATATTTAATAATGGTGTACATCTTGTAGATTTGACTGTGGTGATTAGAGAACTAATTTTTAACAAAACATGGACAAATGTAAATCAAATGAAAAAGAATAAAGCTCAAAATGCTTAAACGACCTTGCTGAAACTATTAAAATCTTTATTTTGACTTCTGTGTGTAGGACATGAGTTTCAGACATTGACTGTATCTGTGATTATTTCATAAATAGAATTACCAAAAATTATGGCTAAATGAGATCATTCAGCTGCTTGTATCTATATTGACCAAAATAGGGCTATCTAAT
The DNA here is from genome assembly GCF_030684315.1 of Stegostoma tigrinum. NCBI lineage: Eukaryota > Metazoa > Chordata > Chondrichthyes > Orectolobiformes > Stegostomatidae > Stegostoma > Stegostoma tigrinum. The sequence goes on along the minus strand of NC_081367.1, from coordinate 36,130,179 downwards.
CTCATCCCACTTTCCAGCTATTAGCCCATGGCCTTTCTCCCAGCACCTCATTGCCTGGCAACTTATCTCTTTATCTTCAAATATCTCGTAAATCCTTCTTTCAGATCTTATCTTTGTTTGTTACCCTATTTGAATTCCTTGTATTCACACAAGTTTTTCCAGCCCGTGTTAAGTTGATGATTTCCATTTCTTGAAGACAGCTGCATGCATCATTGTTTTACAACACTTGTTTATATTAACGAAGGCTTTCAGAACACATTGTGGGGGTCATTTATAGACCTTGATCATTTGTGCATTTGAATAAGTGACATCATGATATTGCATCCTGGAGTTTTTCAAAGTTTAATTCAGAGTTGGAAAAGTTAATGCTTTTAGAAATGTATTGTGAAAATTTACTTTTTGGCTCAGCATGAGCTATGGAAAGGATGAGCAGAGTGGCCTTTTTACTTAAATGTATATTAAATATTATTTTCAGTAGTTTTTTTTACAATGTGGTCTTTTTAATGTATCTGATAAATGAGTATTGTGGTGTTACCAAGTTCAAACAAATACCTCCTTAATTTGGTTTTTATCATGTTTCTCATATAGATCTGGAGCATGAAACAAGATGCATGTGTTCATGATTTACAAGCGCACAACAAGGAAATCTATACTATTAAGTGGAGTCCAACAGGACCTGGTACAAACAATCCAACTGCCAATCTTATGTTAGCAAGGTATGAAAGAGTCTTTTGGATATAATTAGAAGTCCTGAATCTTTGCATGTTTGTCATTCCTTTCAAAGGTGTTCTATTTGAGAATGTGTAATTGTAACAGAAGAAACTGGTTTCCCAAGCAAAGATCGATACAGCAAACAAATAGGCCCTTCAGTCTACCACGCCTGCACTGACATGTCACCTTCCTTAACTAAAAACCCTTAGCCTGTTCACGTTCTGGTATTGTCCCCCTGTTGTCTGCCTTTTCAAGTGTTTGTCAAGATGCGTATTGAATATTGCTGCTGTTTTAAATTTGCATCTGATATAGGTGAATACGTGAACAAATTGTTAATCATTTCCTATTTTACTATCAGCCTAGCAATTGAATCCCTGAAATTCATTTCTTTTAGGGTTACCTTTGACTAACCAGGAAATACCACAGAATGCACCAGTCAGACAGTCCCAGTTCATTATTGGATTACTTGATTTGTTCCTGGGGACCTACAGTTCCCAGGATGTACCATGACAAGCTCAACAGAAAAGTTGTCAACAGCCAATAGAACGAAAGTCTAGCTGTTACAGTGTGTCTTGACAAAATTTGTTTTTTCAGTGAGGATGGGGGATGTTGACAAAGCACTATGCTGCTGTTGATGACCGACCACCACCTGTTCACATGAAACCTTATAATAGGAATTTTCCTCTACCCTCCTCAACCTGTGCCACACCAATTACTCACTCAGGAACTACAGTACCAGATGTGGAGTATGCTTTATAAAGTAGGGAGATAGACACAAGTAAATATTTTAAAGAAGGATGCATTAAATAAGTGCTTTAAGCAAATGCTGCCAATCAGTTGGATATGAGAAAACTGACAAGCAAAATAACTGAAACTGAAGAGGTTTTAGCCGGTAGAACACAAGCATTTTTTTTAATATAGGTAGCATGCAGTACTATATGCATTCACTAAGCCTTTAACTTACAATAACAGTAATGAAACATACACTATTTTGTAGGGGCTTTGAAACATACAGGATTGACAGTGTAGAAACTAAGAGGTTATTTCTGTTGATGGGGGAATCTAAAATATAGGGGCACAGTTTCAAGATGCAGTGGCAATTAATTAGGACTGAGGTTAGTTAGGATTAAAAGGCTTCATTATCAGTTTTGAATCTTTGGGAATTTGCATCCCCAGAGATCTGCATTTTCCATTTTTAATTATACTTCTCTCTGAGATAGATGTTTGATCTATCAAGGGATAGTGAGAGTGGGGAGGAAAGTAAAGTCCGAAATCAGCTACTGTTTTACCGAATGGTCGAGGAGACTTAATAGATCTTATCGTCTACTCCTGCTTGTCGGAGTTTTTGTTTGCAATATTTTTGATTTTTATTCACATGCTGTATTGCTTTAGTATATTTCCAGTATAGTAGTGGGAAGGCACTCGCATGCAGGGGATTGGTGCAAATGTGGAAATCAAAAGCACGTGCATGGCAGGCCCCAGGCTATCTCTGTGGAACCTTCAAATTTTTTTAATGTGACTAAGTAGAGCATAATGAATGCAGAATATTGGCAAGTGTTTACTTGCCATGATTTTCTTCTACTGAATGGGTTTTAGACCATAAACCTCATAGGTTAAGTAAATATCAATCATTGTGTTTCTAGTATATACTAGATATTATCATTGTTTCCTGATAATCAAAGACTAACTTCTGTTTAGTGAACTTTGATTACATTACAACCATTGGTACTGGCATACAGAGAAGTTTTAATCTATAAGACATTTGGAATTTAATCTATAAAACATTAGAATCAAAAACCTGGAATGATTCAGGGTTACAATGAATGCTCACTGAGGTCTGGCATTGAATTTTACAGATTGATATGAATACACTCGATCACAATGTGTTTCTGTTGATCTGAATTTCATCAGCTGCTTATTAACATCTGTAATATAGTCAGAGATGGGTTGATCTGTGGTGACTCACATCGCAAAATAGTTATTCCTGTATGCACTTTAACAACAAATGCTTCATTTCTCCTCAAAGAGTCAGACACTTTTTAAAATAATTTTCTTTCATTGCATGGACACAGTACTTTACCATTTACTGGAAGCTTTGAAAATATTTTCAGTGTGTTATGAGTGCTGCGGGTGTGACTTTTGAAGAATGCTGTTAGACTTGAGTTTTTTTCTCCCCCACCGCAGTGCTTCATTTGATTCCACTGTACGGTTATGGGATGTGGACCGAGGTATCTGTATCCATACTTTGACCAAACACCAGGAACCTGTATACAGTGTAGCATTCAGCCCAGATGGCAGGTACTTAGCTAGTGGCTCCTTTGACAAATGTGTTCACATCTGGAACACACAGGTAAGTTCTGTCAGCTGTTAAAGACCAGTTCATTTCCCTTTTTTCAGTCTTATTCTTTGTTTAGAACTATAGAATGTAGAATTTATATTGGACCGTTGATAATAACAAAAGCAAGCAATATTGCTGTATTTATACCTGCCCTTGTATATTTATTATCAGAGGAAATGATGACTGTGTCTGATTTCAACCAGTTTGCTTCAGTGCAAGTGCATGCTTGAATTAATTTCTACAAACACATGCAGCGCACCATGTGGACTCCTTGGCAGTCACTGCATGTTGCTCAAATTTTTGGTACTCTGTCTTATCTCTGATAATTGAAATAATATGGTTTGTTTACAGACAGGTGCTCTTGTCCATAGCTACAGGGGAACAGGAGGAATCTTTGAAGTTTGCTGGAATGCAGCTGGGGATAAAGTGGGTGCAAGTGCATCAGATGGTTCAGTAAGTATCACAGTTGACATCCATCCATCTATATATTAGCAGAATTTAAAGTTAACTAAATTAAAATATACATTATAAAATTAATTTAGCCCCATTTAAAAATTCTCTTAGACTTGTTTTAAAATTAGAAGTAGAATTCATCTCTCCTAGTTTTTAAGGACATCAATTGGCAACAAGATTTGATACCGATAACTCATTTATTTGTCATAGAATCCCTACAGTGTGGAAATTTGTCGTTCGACCCAACAAGTCCACACCGACCCTCCGAGCGTCCCACCCAGACCCATTCCCCTATAACCCACCTAATTTAGACATCGCTGATCACTATGGGCATTTTAGTATGGCCAATCCACCTAACCACATCTTTTGGACTGTGGGAGGAAACTGGAGCACCTGGAGGAAACCCCCACAGACACAGGGAGAATGTGCAAACTTGAGACAGACAGTCACCTGAGGGTGAAATTGAATCCGGGTCCCTGGCGTAATGAGGCAGCAGTGCTGACTGCTGAGCCACTGTGCGGCTCCATCTTGTAATATATTAAAGATCTGTCAAACCCTTTACCAATATCAATTTTTATTTTCATGTTATAATGGTACTTGTGTATGTAGACACTTCTCACATGAATGTCCTTCTACCAGTGCAATTACATCAGTTTTACATTACTTAGCTCCTCAATCTGTATGGTGAATCTATATTTTGTTGCCTAATTCGATGTTCATTTAGTGTATATCGGATGAGAAATATTAGGTAAAATAAGCATAATGAAAAGTGAAGTACTGGAGGGTCAGCCTTCCTTGAAAGTGGAGAAATCACCAAGACGGATGAATTGTAAGCCAGGCTATTTAAAGGAAACCATGGAGGAAATAACAAATGCTCTGAGAATAGTTTTCCAATGCTTACTGGATACACCAGTGGTTTGGAGATTTGCAAATGCTGGAGCATTTAAATAACAATGTGGGGAAAAGGCCAAATAATTATAGAATAGTTATTCTGACCATGGCAAATCCTTGAAATAAATGGAGAAATAGGAATGAACTATTCCTAATCATAGCTTAATCAATAATAGTCAACATGGTTATGTTAAGGGAGGATTATGTCTCTCTTGAATATTTTGAGGAAGTAACAAAGGATGATTGATGAGGCTGGTACAGGATGTTGTCTGCCTGCATGTCCACAGCTACCTGAATCTGAAAGGACAGGTAGATAAGGTAGTAAATGTGATATATGGAATGCTTTTCGACATTGGGTCAAGTATTTACAAGAGCAGGGATGTCATTCCAGAATTGTTTCAGACACTAGTTAGACTACATACAGTTCTGAACACCAAATTGCAGGGAAAGCATAATTTCTCTAGAGAGAATACAGAGAGATCTGTGACAATGTTGTCAGAGCTTGAAAATTGTAAATATGCGGAATGAATTAATCAAGGTGTGCAAAATTCTGAGGGGTTTGCATAGAGTACACAAGGCAGATGTTTCCCCAAGCAGAGAGGTCATTTACAGGGGCATAGATTTAAGATGATTGGTAGGAACATCAGAGAGGACATGAGGAAAATATTTTTCATTCAGTGGATTGTCGGTGTTGGAATTTGTTGCCCAGTTTATTGTTTGAAGCAGTAACCTTGAACTCACATTAAAAGGAAAACCCTCAAGTCTATAGATTAGGTGATTGGTTTACTCAGCCATTGCAGACTGGCTGCTTTCTGTACTGTAAATATTCTGTGATTCTTTCTAGTCCAAAAATTAGTCAAAATGGGGATAGATTGTATGACCTTATGAGGTGCCATGTTCCTCTTGCTTTTGAGGTGTCTCAGCATTTGATATAGACTAGCTAGTGTATACTGTACAGAAAGGATGGGTAATCAAAATTGAGCTGAGTATTATGAATTGACTGGTAACAGATACTGAATTTGCAATGAAATAAACAGCTTCTTTACTATTTTTGTGTTGTAGTTTCCAATGGATATTTTTGTCCAGTGTCTCCACCTACTGACCATATTATTGAAGTTCATATTAAATGCTAATGAAAATTTTACATTTATGTTGGCTTACTTAATTTATTAAGGACTTCATATTTAGGTAAATTTGATGAGTTGTGCTGCATTCAAAAGTTGTATCTAATGATTTACGAGTCAAGTCTTCAAATATTCATTATGTTGGGATAAAACTGCTATGTAGAACATTGAATCTGGGACTGATTCTCCATTTGTTTGATGCTGGCCTTTTTAAGGTGTGTTTCATGTTGCTGTTAGAAATTGAGCAAATGGAATCTGCATTCAGAAAAGATTAGAGACCCTTCTGTACCATAGCCAGTTAGTTCCTAAACAATCAGGGAATTGGGGTAAACCAGAGACCCTTTGTCCAGAAATCTGTCAAGAATTTTAGTTCAGTCAAGGAATCAATGCCTTATGAGTAAATAATTTGTGATCAATTCATCCGAAAATGCAAACATTAAAAATAGAGAATGTCTTGAGGCTCACTTTGCAGTTTGTCTTAATACTTTGGTGAGGTGATAATTGATTAATTGGATGTAACATAACATTGTTACTAAATATAATTTAAGGGGGAATGTCTCTTCTCACCAAGTTATATTTGTTATAATTTCTGCCTGTGTAATCCCTCTATTCACTCATCCATCTCGTTGTTCCGAGCCATTATACCTGTGTTTTAGATGTGTATCCTGATTTATCTGACCTGTTTCCTCTTTTTGCTGTTATCCAGTCATGTTACCTTTCATTTCTCCCCTTTCTTGGGTACTTTATTTACAACCCACCTCTGCCACTCTGATGTCCTAGCCTTCTGCCTCTAGGTTCAATTTCCCTTGATAAGCTCTCAGGTATCATCTGTGCCTTTCTTGGCATTCTCTGAAAACAGCAATAAAGCACCTGTCTTATAAGAGCAGCAGTCCCAATATCCTCAGGGGAGGCAACAGCCTAGTGATATTATTGCTGGCCTGTTAATCTAGAGACCCAAGTAATGTTCTCAGGACCTGGGTTCAAATTTCACAACTGCAGATGCCAGAATTTGAATTCAGTAGAAATCCGGAAATTAGAGTCTAATGAATGACCATGAATCCATTGCCATTGTCAGGAAAAACCTATGTGGTTCTCTATTGTCCTTTAAGGAAGGAAACTGCCCTCCTTACCTGGTCTGTCCTGTAATTGACTCCGGACCCACAGTAGTGTGGCTGACTCTGGGCAATTAGTGATGTGCAATAAATGCAGGCCTAGCCAGAGATGTCCTCATCCTGTGAATGAATAAAACAAAAACCCTCTTTTCCCTCCTGATGACCTCACCTAAGGCACCTATTGAGATTTAACCTGTCCCAGTAAGCTTTATGTCTTGCTCACTTAGTCTACCTCACAGTCTATATTTCTTTACAGAATTTCCCTTCATCTGTGCAAAAAATCCATACCATTGTTTAATTAATTGTACAATGACATTCTGACTTTGATCAAAGCTGACTTGTGCATGGGAATGACATGCATCTACTAAAGTTTCCTGGCTGGTTGTACCTATCACCCATACCCTGTTGAAACTGCCATGGTAGGTGGCCCTTATTAGTCAAGTCAGAATTTGTTCCCTTCCCTACTGTTCTGGCACCATATCCTACTTGATGAGCATTTACCGAGTTTTACTTCTTAAAGCTCTCCTTTAACGTTGTCATTGTTTACCATACTTTAGAATATCTTGCCTTTCGTCCATCATTAATATTGATTTATTAGTGGGCCCATCCTTTTCCTTTCCCTCAATGCTGTTATACTACTTGTTCAACATCTTAGTTGTTACATAATGTCTTACAGCTAGACTAAAAACCAAAGCCACTCTGTCTCTGGCACTATCATAATGCAATTTCTTCCAACCAATTCTGTCCTTCTTCCTGATCAATGTTGCAGGCTGAACAAGAGTGTTTACAATCATGATGCCCTGTTAAATGCCAAAGTAAGCTTCCAAATTCTCTTACAATTACTACCTCACTTGCATTTTTACCTTTCCCGACCTCGGATTCAGCCTTTCTTTGCCACTGAAATTCATATTCATACTGTTATCTACACTTTTAATTCATGTTTGAAATAGTGTTACCGATCTCCTACGTTCAACCATCATGCCTATGCTTACTGGCTTAAGTTCATATTCAGCACTTCAAATTTATAATGTTATCCTACTGTTTAAGTTCCTCAAATAACCTCACCAATTCTGGAATTTTACTGTGTGAAATTCCTTCCTGAACTTGGTTGCCACATGCAAACTCAATTACTTGTAGTCAGGAGACAAATAAAATTCCGTAACTAAGGATAAAATAAAATTCCATAACTACGTTCTAAGCTGATGTGATCATTTCCAATTAATAGTCAATAACTTCTGCAAAGTTATTTAATTAATAATTGCACATTTATTCTAATACATTCCAAGTACTCGGGTGTCTTTGCAAATGTAAATGTATTCATTAGGCATTAAAAGTTAGAGAATATGTAATGATTTTATAAAACTGCTGGGTGAACTTATATTTTGTTTTTTTTTCTTGAAGGTTTGTGTGCTAGACCTGCGGAAATAGCGTTGCTAGCTGGAAGCCATGGACCGACAATGAATGTGTACATAGCCAAAATGACTGTCCCTGCCCCCATGCACTGCTACAGTCTCACTTGAACCATGGCCAGTCCACTACAGCCAAAACAAGTCTGAATACAACCAAGGACAATTGAGCCCTGATGTGAAGAGTACCCTGACTGCTTAATGCTGGAAGCTCCACCCACAAAGAAAAGTTGACTTTTCTTCAAGGTTTAAAACAGCTTTGGGAAAAATAAAGACTTGACATGAGACCATATGTGTACCAAAACGGGAAGATAATATCAGAGGACAAAAATATCTTTTATTTTTTTGGTCCAGAGTCTATGTAGAATGAGTTATCTTGTCAGCAGTTCAGCAGATCTGTGTGCAGACATATCAGCTTCTTTAAAACAGCAGCAAATAGTTTGTTCCCTTGTTTTAAACATTGTTTTTTCACTTTAGTTTACAGTTGCATGATGTAGGAGAGTGACTGTATCTTGTTTATCTTGTTTTTTTTTCCTACTGACACTTAACACAATTAGAAAAAAACTTTTTTATGGATACTATAAGAAGATAAGTGTATTTGGTATTTTTTGGTACATTTTGTGGCTCACGAATCAACCTATGGGGAAAGATAAAACTGCTCCAAAATTTGACACAAAATTAGTTTCAATGTACATCAGGTATAGGTAACAAGTTGTGGTTTACAGGTGATGTGGCTAAAATGTAGTAGTTTCTTAATGGGGACATGATTCTGCCAATTTATGAGAGTTAAACAAATGGGCACAAAGAAAGAGAATCGATGCAGGGATGCATCCCATTGCTTTAAGACCATAGTTTGCGTATGGTTGGATTGTGCACTATTGATAGAGCAGCTTATAGAATTTTGAAAGATAAATTTTCTGGACAGAGGATTATTGCTGTTGTTCTACTTATTCTTTGGTAGAAGTAACTAAAGCATAATTTTCATAGCAAGATTCCAGTATTAAGGACGCAAGTCCAGTAAGCAATGTTTTTAAAAACCTATCCAGTGCAATGAGATAAATCTCCCTTCCCCCTCCCTCTGCCATTGGGCAGAAATCATTGCAGGCATGTTTTATGTTAATGCTAGGGTAAGGGTTGACTTTGCTTTTATTTTCTTTCCTTGGTGCTCATGTATTACACATGGGTTCATCTTGGCTCAGCCCTCTAATGTACTTGCACTTGCTGTATTGTTCAGTAAAGTACAGGTAATATAATTGCAATAGCTTTTTTTAGAATAAAAGTATATTCTATAAAGTATAGCATATCTGAGCTTTAAAACCTCAGGGGACCCTTCTTCAGTTGACGAAGTGGTTAAACAAATATTTCTGCTACAAGACACTCGATTACTTTTTCACACGAAGAAAAGACGTTTGAGGTTTCAAATCCTTGGATTTAATGCATTATAAAATCTTAGACTAACAAAGGTATTCTTCTATTTCCCATGCCCCATGCAGCAACAGATCAATGAAAATGAGCATCCTGTTGCAAAAGCTTTAATCCAATATTTCAAACTTGATCTGTTTTCCAACTCATTAAAAATGCAAGGCCAGTTTTTTTTTTGACAGAGAAGACATTCTGCACAGTGGTTAGATTTTTTTGGTCTTTGGAGAAAAATCTGTTAATCACATTTGGAACTAATCATAGGTAACATGGTGTAATCAAATAGCTGCTATATATAATCTGCAATGTCTGCATCACTCAAGTTGAGCAAAAAGTTGAATGGCTCCTAGACTTTTATTATGGGCCGTTTGTCAAATGTAGATAAATGATTAGGCAGCTTTACCACATGTAAAAGAAATCCCATCATTTCCCAGCCCTTTTTGTTTTGTATTAAGGTGATGAATGAGACTGGTTTTATCATTCTTTTGAGTTCTGCTCTTTGCAAATCTGTTACAGTCCAAGTTAAAAATCCTTGCATTCTTCTCATTAAAAATAATGCATAATGCATCTTATACTTGATGTTGGCCTAAAGAATTTAATGTTTTGATAGATGACCCCTCGTTAGTTTTAATCAAACAGTTAAAACCTTGACAGTTAAATCTTTTTAAAAGAATATATACATCAATGATACAGCATTTGAGAGTTGACTAACACTGTGGAAAACAGGCTGGAAGCATTTTTTTAAAAATTGAATCCATGCAAGTAGCTTTCTATTTGCTGTTTTTGACACTGCTGAAGGTACATGTGTAAGGACAATTTTGATTAATTTTCATGTGGAAAATATAGAGTTAAATAAAGGTTGGCAGTCAAGCATGACTATCCAAAAATTGAGGCTGATTAGAACCCCTCACCTGAAGATGGGAATTTATCATAATTTTTACATCAGTCAAATGTTATATGATGATGGCACTTTCCAAACATTAGTTTGTTCTTATCATTTGTTCTAAGAAAATCTGTACTTTAGTGATCTGAGGAGATTCCTATTCAGATCTGCTAGGCCTTTGACAGACCCTTATCAGCAAAATTGTCATTGTTTGACCTACCTAAAGCTTAGACATATTGCATTCACAACACATAGCAAATTCACAAGAATTTCAATGCTTCAAATTTAAAGCTCCACCTCTTGTTCAAACTAATATTGAATGAACGTGCTGGTAAAACTGCTGATTTGTTTCGTAGCAAATGCTGTTTTAGAAAGGGCTGCGAATGGAACTTAATAGTTCAAAGCGAGTGAAATGTTCAAGTTGGTGAAGACAGCGCTAGACACATTGTGTTCAAGAAAGACTCGCATAAAAGGATGATTTCAGGGGCTAGCACTACTCCTCTAGCAGTGGATTTACATGTCTGCATCATTTCTACAGTTCTCTCAAATTAAGATTTTAAAAATTGTGAACCTGTAAACCAGGCCATGAAAGTTTTTTTCTACTCTTTGAACTCTTTATCGTTCTGTTTTTATTTGTACCTGTTAAAAAGACTGATTTTTGATGTACCATACCGTGCTGGACCATGTAAATATCACCTGATAATGTATTTAGGTTTCACAATACATTAATGATTTTCCTCCCACCCCTTTCCCAATTCCTCTTCCACCACTTCACCCTAAAACTATCACCACCGAGGCACATCTTCTGTTGCAGCTTCCCTTTGCATTGTATTGATCTGACAACCATAATTTGCATCAGATCTGAAAGAGGTCCAGAATAAAATATATTTTGATATTACATTATTGTTATCTTTCTGAGCTGTGTCTATTAGGCTTTTGGTTAAGTAAAGTTAAAATCAATATTTGCATGTTAAAAGATGGAGATAGGAAAATAAGTTCACTGTGAATGTTGCTCTTGGCCCCTTGAGGAATACTGTATTCGAAGAATTAGAAGAATTGGATTCTTCATTGAGGCCTTGCACAGCCTTTTTTTTGAAGTGTTGAAATAATTATACTTCCCTTAATGATATGAGCTTTCCTATATTATACTGAGAATGCAGGGGTTCACTGTTTTGGAATGAGGTAATGCAATTAACAAATGGAGTTTCGAAGATTCTGCATTCTGTGAACATTTGCCTGCTAATAATCATTATTGTTACTGGGGCAGAGTGGCAGATTTTGGGAACGTGGTATTAAGCATGGTTTAATGACTAAGTTAATTCAAACAGTTTAGAGGTGTAATGCACTTATTTTCAGATTTTGAATGGTCAACCTAAACCAGGAAGATGTAGTCAGCTGGAGGATTTCTGTTTAATGGGCATATTGTTTTAAACATCAAAGAATTTGCATCCTTTTAATTTAGAGTCTGATAATTTCACATACCCTTTGTGATTTAAATAATAAATTGCTGGGTGAGTATTATGGCTTCAAAGAGCAGTTTTGCTCTGGAAATAATCTGCCGTAAATTAACTGATTAAAAAATGAAATGTTATATTTCTTTTACTCGATATAAATGTTGCTATAATTAGCATTGTGTATTCTTGCTGCTCACTTGACAAACATAGCATGTGTTGGATTTTTCAAAGCGTGTTGAACTTAGCTGGAAACTGCACACCACACTTGGTGTTATGGACTAGAACAAGCTCCCTCAAAATATTAAGATGGTACTACAAACCCTAACTCTTTCTTATTTTAAAAGTGAGTGTAAGGGCACCGCATTCCAAGTGCAATCATACGGCATGGAAACAGACCCTTTTGGTCCAACCAGTTCAGGCTGACCATAATCCCAAACTAAACTGGTCCCAACTGCCTCCGCTTGCCCGTGTTCCTTCAAACATTGCTTATTTATGTGCTCATCCAAATGTCTTTTAAACATTGTAACTGTACCGGCATCCAACACTTCCTCTGGAGGTTCATTCCACACATGAACCACACTGTTTTTAAAAAAAAGCTGTCCCTCGTGTTTTTAAATGCTTCTCCTTTCACATTAAAAGTATCCCCCCCTAGTCCTGAACTCCCCACACTTGGGAAAAGACCCTTGATATTCATCTTGTCCGTGCCCTGCATGATTTTATAAACCTCTACTAAGGTCACCTCTCAACCTCCTACACTCCACTGAAAAAAAAAAGTCCCAGCCTTTTTTAAAAAAAGACTTAAATCCTCCATTCCTGGCAACATCCTGGTAAATCTCTTCTGGACCTTTTCTAGCTTAGTAATATCCTTCCTATAACACAATGACCAGAAATGCACACAGTACTCTAGAAAAGGCCTCAGCATGACGTCCCAAATTGAAGGCAACTATTAATGCTTTTTTAACCACATTATCTATATTTGATGCAAACTTCAAAGAATAATGTCCCTGAACCCCTAGCTCCCACTCTTTTCTACAAAACTGCCCGAGGCCTGCCTTTTAGTTGTACAAGTCCTACCCTTATTTATCTGTTTTACCAAAAGGCATTATCTCTCATTTATCCAAACTAAATGCCATCTGCCAGTTCTCATCAGCCCGTTGACCCAACTGACTGTCTTTATAATCTCAGAGAACCCCCGCCGTCCACTACACCACCAATTTTCATGTCATCTGCAAACTTACTAACCATGCTTCCTATATTCTCATCCAAATCATTTATACAGTGACAAACATTGGACACGGCACCAATCCCTGTGGAACACCACTGGTCACAGGCCGCCATCTGAAAATCATCGCTCTGTCTCCTGCCTTTAAGCTGGTTTTGTATCCAACTGGCAAGCTCACCTGAATCTCATGTGATCTAATTTTACTAATCAGTCTACCACACGGAACCTTATCAAAGGCTTGACTAAAGTCCAAGTAAACAATGTCTGCCACTCTGCCCTAGTCAATCTTGGTACGATTGGTCATATTACTCAACATTAAGCAAAACACAACTTGTATTTTTAACTGTAGTGTAAAAATAAAAATAAAATGGCTTATTTGTAACAATTGAAATGCTTAATAAAATAGATATATTAACTAGTTAGCAATTCCAATATGGTAACATCCCATGAACATATTGTTGGCAAAGGCAAATTCAGTAAAATTGATGGCCACAGACAATTCTAGCAGCAGGAAGAGAACCCCAACAATTGCAGAAAGGTAAAATTAAAAGTCCTGGTTCTGTGGGAGCTTTACACTACCCATTCAGGCTGCTTCTATCATTCCAACTTAAAACAAACCCAAAAGGCTCACAAGATGTTTACTTCATTGGTTTTGAGCAGCTTACTCAATATCTCTATCTCTTCATTTTAAAAAAAAACAAACTACACCTCAAAGCCATAATATAAATGATCATTTTCTTATGTTTCAACTTTGGGAATGATTCATCTTTGCAGTAACCAATGATTTACTGCCAGGACTATTAATGGGAAGACAAGACTAACTATTTTAGCTTATGATTACATCGATCACATCTGAAAGTTGCCTTACTGACTTGTAGTGTAATCTGCCTTGGCTCATCATTACTTGCCCTAATTGAGATTTTAGCTAAAGTATTTGCTGCATATAAAAACAGATGATGCTAGAGAAACTTGGCATATCTAATAACATCTGTGGTGAAAGAAAGAGCTAATATTACAGTCCGCTATGACTTCGGAAACAGATGCAGTGTAATTACATTTTGTTGAAAAATTGCCAGAGTACCGTGCTTGAAGAATTTCCAAATCCAATTTGAATTTGTCTCTAATTTTATATGTTGTCTTGCTATTGAGATCTAAAGAGTTAATAATCATAAATAGCTGTGAGCTGTTCTCAAGATACACCCAAGTAGTTTTTGATATCATTAATAAGACTGATGCTGATGGAGTTATTTTACAGTAAGGTTCCATTTACAAGTACAGCTGATATGTTTTGCATTTCTTCACTTGCTATTCTGAAGTAAATATCTTGAAGGATTACTTGTGAAGTTCAGAAGCATTGAAGTACTGGAGAAAGTGTTAAAAGCAGATGATTCTACCAACGTCTCCCTGAGAAATAGTAACTGCTCATTGCCGCCTTCTATTCCCAATTGACCCACAAAAACAGCACCTTAACAATTTATCACATTGTTGTCAATTTTCAACTATTTTGTTAATTCTATTAGCCATATTCTCCCTTTATAAAATATCTTAGACTTATTAGGAATTAATTTTAAAAAATAGATCTTCAGATCTGTAAGACTTGATTTATATTGCTCTAAAGCAACTAAAACTTCGTACAAATATTAGATGAATATTAAGCATGATCCCAAATGTTGTTTACTAGTCTTTTGACCTCCTTGTTTCTATATTTCACTGTTGATTATAGGAATTCCTTGGAATTGTTTTTATTTTTGTACATCTCTTGTTTTTAGGAATATTCACATACACTTAATTATACCTGAAGTTTCATTGCGGATCACTTTGTTTCTTTGTTTCACTTTTTTAAAAACATTTTTAATCAACCTGCTCAGATGTAATGGCCTACATATAGGGCAGGTGTGCCTGGCTTTGTGACACTTAGTACAGTAGACAAATCCCTGGAAGACCTTTTAGCACATGCAATTGCAATGAAGAGGAAAGTGTTAAAAACCATAACCAATGACATTTCTACTCTTTTGTACTATAAAGGACTCATCTGCATACATATCTAAAATTGGTATGCTCTTCACTATTGTTATGAAGGGCCATTCATTAATATTTGTGGTATCATGTCCAAAGGGTTGTTAAAATTTAGTCATTTTAATTACTAAAGAAATACCTAGATTTGGTTCCTTCCAAAAAAAAATCACTGAAAAAGACAGTGGGACACTTTTCACAATGACGTCTGGATGTAATGCCTTAGAATAAACAGCCAGGTTGATAAGACTGTAGATCTGCTCGGACTTACTGGAAGTAAAATGTCAGGGTTCATGGCTATCATTCAAATTCAGTCAAGGGATGAAGCCTGTGAAGTGATAACTGTTCTCATCTTTCTTGTGCTCGCCAGTGGCAGAAATCCTTGCCAGAGTGAGTACCTTCCTGGATTTCTGCCACCAGTGCCATATTTACACCCCAACCGTGCATCAGGTCAATTGTTGCAAGCCAGGAACTTCCAGTTGGAGCATGGGAAGAATGGCCCAGAGATGGCAGACAGGGACCTAGAAGTTCTGGTGTGTGGGGTGGTGGAGAAGATGTATGTCTGCTTTCCTAAGGACTCCAAGCAGAGACCATGACACCAGACGCCTGCCAACTTGAGCCAAAGTCGTCACCATCACCAATAGAGTCAGCAAGGTGTCCACAGCCTGGAGCTAATCCCAGCATTGCAGCAAGAAGGTTAGTGACAAGTTTAGCATCTTCTCTCTGTTACCTCTCATTTCACTCTAACTCGGTGGTTAGTACTGCTGTCTCACAGTGCCAGGAACCCAGGTTCTATTCCACCCTGGGGCGACTGTGTGAGGAGTTCTCACGTTTTCCCTCTGTCTGCATGTGTTTTCTCCGATTTCCTCCTACAGTCCAAAGATGTGTTGGCTAGGTGGATTGACCATGCTAAATTGCCCACAGTGTTCAGGGATGGGACTGAGTGGGATGTTCTGAGGGGTCGTTGTGGACTTGTTGGGCTGAGGGGCATGTTTCCACACTGTAGGGATTCTATGATGAAGGGGCAGCTGACCCTAAATGGCTTGCTCCTGCATCTTAAGGTGTGTACAATCATGAAATTAAGCTTAAAATGTCTGACATACTACTTTGTGAGTGTAAAATTAGGCTTGCTCATTTGTGATTCAGAGCCTTTATTTCCAATGCTGTGATGAACCAAAGAAACATTTGAGACCGTTGCATCCAAAGAGTCCTCATGTTTTTGGGGTGTGGTGGGGGAGACAAATGTCCTTTGGAGGATCGAGAACTGCTATCTTCCAACTGTCTCAAAAAGGCAGCTTCAAAGGCTGCAAACCTAATTTCTGCAAAATGTCTCCACCTACAGCAGCTTTTAGGAATGTAATGAACACCTGCTACCCTCCTTAGCTGTAATATTGGAGTCGCAGCAGACGAGCCACTGCAGTTTTTCAAAAAACCATTAGTTGCATTTCAGAGAGAGAAAAAAAATCACAATGAGGAGTGATTATTAATTCTAGATAGTAAAGATAAAGTTGCTATAGTCTTACGTGATATTAGGGCTGTTGGCTCATTAGAGAGAGATGATGGTTGGGTGGGTGGATAAACCTAAGGTCACCACAGGTCATGGTGAAAATCTTGGGAAAACTGAACGAGGATGTACACTGAGGAACTTGTCAAAATCAAAACCTGAAAGTACCATTTCCCAAACAACTGTAGCACGGCAATTTATGATTCTCACAAAGAGTGGAATATTTGCATTCATTGAATTTCATTACACATTAATCTCACCTCATTGATGTGCAGTTTCCCATTCTCCCATCTGCTGAATAGAAACGAGACACCAAGAATTCCCATTGTGAAAGTCAGACTGGTTCCCTGGCGACTCCAGCTTGTCATTGTTTTTTAAGACCTCCATCAGGGTCCATTCCATATTCATAAATATTGGTATCCGTATATACCAGCCTCATCAAATCATCATGGTACATCTCTGGTCCACTCAGTTTTTGAACTGCGGTGTTGCGCCTTGTGAAAAACACCAGTGCCTTTCATGGCAATGGTGCCAGGACACTCTGCAGGGATGAGCATCCACCTTATGGATCGAACTAGGCTATGTGTCTTAGCTTTTTGCACTTTGCCCCCTTCAGCCAGAACTTAAATGCTCACAGTTCTTCCATATTGCCTTGTCTTTTAGCAGAGACACAAAGTCAAGCAGCTGTCATTAGTCAAGGGGATGGGCATGTTGCTTTACATTACTACGCTGCACCAATCTTGGATAAGTACCTTGCACTGTCCACGAATGTGCCAAACACACTTGCAGTTCCTTCAAGCACACAACCCTGTCGCAAAGTCCAAAGAGAAGTAGTCCTCAGTCAAGGGAGGCATCCTTCAGGCAGGAGAACCCAAGGTCTGTCTCTGAAATCAGTCCAAGCACTTGGGCACAGTTCGTTGACTACTCAGGCTGGTCACAGTCAAGACTCTGTACCTCTATAGTCTGGGGACTGGGCCATGATCTCCCATGAGGGTCCTGTACAAATATTCCAGGCAGTTGCAGTAAGTCAGTAGGGGAACCGTACAGAGATTAGTTAGGGGTTTGGTCACTGTTGTTTGGGACTATCTGCCCGAGCTGCTCAAAGGGGTAGCCATGATCTGTCCTGATGGACTGCCCATTAAAAGTTGAGGGAGAAGGCCCCTGTTCCCTCTAAGCTTCACAGCCATACAGCTTCTCAGAGATTCACTGCACTGATTAACATGCTGACCCACTGACTTCCCGTTTCAAACAAACATTGGTGGCATTTACAGACCTAAGAAGTATGCTCCCTGGAAAATAAAATAAATTACCGGGACTACTGGATGGGATATTTGAGGCAGTTGACTGAGATGTGGTGGTTCTGAGTTATGAATGGAGATGACGTTAGAACTTAGAAGGGAAAGGGATAAAGTAGGGAAGGGTGGTGTGGACATCGCATGCTATATCTGGCATATTTATGCAATATGCCTGGGCCTGGAGTTGTAAGACTGGCAGTTGATGGATTGGGTCAATAGGTTGGATGAGAATGTGGGAAAGTTGAAGGCTGGTGGGGCAGTAAGGCAGGGCTACCAAATAGAGAATGCAGATATTTAGGGTTCACCAAAGACGAGTGAGTACCAACTGCTGTTTTTCTTCCCTTATGCTATAAATAACAAGTGCATAACCGAGATTAAAATAGCTGCCACCACATCAATAGTGAGGGGGGACTGAGTAAGCAGGCTAAGAGTTTCATTCTGTGAAGGAGGGACAAGTGATTGAGGGGCAATTGCAAGTGATGAGACCCTTCAAAGAGCAACAGCGTGACACAGACACTCGGACAGTACAGAATGAAGACACCTCTGAGCACAATGTGTTAACCGAGAACCTAATCCATTAACTTACTGTGTGCAGATCAAACCCCAGGCCTAAACCCTACTGGTCACAGTATGTAGTATCAGGAATTAATGCCAGTAATTCCTGTGATGTGGCTTGGAAAGACTGACCCCCATTGCCAAAGTAGCACTCACCTTGCAAGTTCCCATAAGATGCACAGGATACAGGAGCTGCTCACTTCATAAAATTCTGATCTATGCCTCATCAGTGTTATGAAAATGATAGCTGCTTATTTACCAAATCAAGCAAATATTCTATGCAGTGTTTTAATGTCAAAAAGCAAATCCTTAAGTTATTTTTTAAAAACATCAGTTCAGAATATCTAAAATATTTCATACATCTTGAAACTTGTTCGGTGTAAATCATCCACAGCGAGATTTAACAATAATGAACTGGCAACATGATTATTCAGCATTAACTTGTTTATTTCAGTGATATAACTGACCGAGGGATACTATACATATTTTTGCAAGAAATGGCATTTGGTAATGTACAGCAGAATTATTAATGACTTAGTTGAAGTGCAGATCCATGATCAATCATATTCAATTCACCAGTGTCTTTAATTATGATAGTGTGGTACAAAACAATTTTGCAAATCATGTGAAAGAATTTTTTGAAATATTTTTACGGCAAAACCTATGCAAACTTAAAACCCAACAGCAATGAAAAAGGTTTGAAGTTATGAGTATCAGTTAAATATACATAGTTGTAATTAATTGATAGCTAGATCTGGATTTCCCAGGAGTTAAAGATTAGCACAGCAGTTTATTGTTTTGTGACTCCGGATTCCGTATGTTGTTTCAATGGTTTGACCTTTACAGTCAAATATTTCAAATGCCATTCATTTTAATATTTAAAGTCAAACAATTGAACAATTGGAACAACTTCAAACCAAAAAAGCCTGTTTATTTGTGCAATATCCAATTTATCATGAGTTATTCAAAGCATGTAATATGTTTAAACAAAGATATCCCTGATCCTGCAGAATATTGTCACAAACTCAGACAATTACTGCCCCATCAGTCTATTCTCGATCCTC
Organism: Stegostoma tigrinum; assembly: GCF_030684315.1. Taxonomy (NCBI): domain Eukaryota; kingdom Metazoa; phylum Chordata; class Chondrichthyes; order Orectolobiformes; family Stegostomatidae; genus Stegostoma; species Stegostoma tigrinum. Next base: position 36,110,735 of record NC_081367.1, on the reverse strand, counting down.
TGTAAAATGATGGAAGGTGTTATCAACAGTACTGTTAAGCAGCACCTGCTCAGTGACTCCCAGTTTTGGTTCTGCCAGGGCCCTCAGCTCCTGACCTAACTACAGCCTTGGTTCAAACATGTACTAAAGAGCTGGATTACAGAGATGAGGTGAGAGTGACAGCCCTTGGCATCAAGGAGCTCCTAGTAAAACTGGAATCAGTAGGTATCAGGGGGCAGACTCTCCAGTGCTTGGAGTTATGCCTGGCATATAAGATGATCATGGTTGTTGGAGGTCAGTCATTTTAGCTCCAGGACATCTCCGCAGGAGTTCTTCAGAGTAGTATCCTCGGCCCAACCTCCTTCAATTGCTTCATCAATGACCTTCCTTCCATCAAATGATCAGAAGTGAGGATGTCCTCCGATGATTGCACAATGTTCAGCACCATTTGTGACTCCTCAGATATTGAAGTAGTCCACGTTCAAATGCAACAAATCTGGACAATACCTAGGTTTGGGCTGACATGTGGTAAACAACATTCATGCCACACAAGTACCAGAGACAATCTAAACACCACCCCTTGACATTGGAATGTTGTTACCATCGTGGAATCCCATACCGTCAACATTGTGGGAGTTACCATTGACCAGAAACTGAACTGGTCTCACCACAAAAACAATGTAATGGTCAAAGGCTAAGAATACCATGGCAGGTAACTCACCTTCTGGCTCCCCAAAGCCTGTCCACCATCTACAAGGCAGAAATCAGGGCTGTGATGGCATACTTCCCAATTGCCTGGATGGGATCCAGCTTGAACAACACTAAGTAGCTTGACCCAATCCAGGACAAAGCAGCCTGCTTGATTAGTGCTACGTCAACAAGCATCCATTCCTTCGACCACTGATGCTTAGTACACTGCTGCTATCTACAAGATGTGCTGCAGAAATTCAAAGATCCTCGTATATCACGTTCCAAACCCATGACCACTTCCAACTCGACGGACAGCAGATATATGGGAACACCACCACCTTCAAGTTGCTCTCCAAGCCACTCACCATCTTGACTTGGAAATATTTTGCTGTTTCTTCAGTGTCACTGGATCAAAGTGCTTGAAGTGCCTCCCTAATGGCATTTCTCCTTAATGGGTCAACGCACAGCAGGTAGACGGCATCGGTTGAAGAAAGCAGCTCAACATCACCTTCTCAAGGGAAGCTAGAGATTGGCAATAAATGTTGGCCAGCCAGTGATGCCCACATTCCAATAATGAATTAAAAAAAAACACTATCTACAATATTTCAAATTGTGAGTTATGCATTAAGCATTTTCTTGTTAATTTTTTTTAATTATTCTAAATTTGACTTAAGCATCAAGCAAGAGGCTTTCCTTTCAGTGTATTTAACAGTATACTTGTTAAAAAGCCTTGTCCGAGTAAAAATGGAATTTTGCAGCACATGTGCTGCCAGTCCATCGCAACTGAAAAAAGCCACTTTGTAGCAAATTCCCTGCACTATTTGTAAATGTTTATTTTTCAAATAACTATTCATTCCATTTGATAATGGATTCTGCCTCCTCAACCATCAACATTTCACTAAAGCATCTTTTTGGTCTACTCTTATTCATATATATTTTAGTTTTAGATCTTCTTATCTCAGCATCCTCTTGACAATAGATACAAAATACGCAAAAGTGACCTAAGCAAGGATTAACACAGTTTGACTTAATGCGATTAATGCACTTTAATTTGGTACTCAGAAAACAGTACCCCTCATTGTCTCTGGTTTTACAGCTTCATCAAGTTGTCATCCAACTTCTTTTAAAAGATTTCTATATCTGAACAGGTTCCAGTGATTGTTAATGTAACAATATTTGAATGGGTACAAGGCATTAACGTAAAATCCTTCAACAGGAATGTTTTTTTTGTATACTGCACAAGGCTTCTAAGAATATAATAAGCTTCTCGATGGACAACTTGAAATGAATTAATACAAATAATATTAGTGACATTGTGATATTTAATACTTACAATCTGTAAAATACAGTCCTTCTGGGTGGCATTGTCAATGCTATGTAGCCTCTGTTGAAGCGCTGTTGTCCTGCCCCCTCTGAATTTATTTGGTCCGATCTGTCGTGGTAGGCAGTCTTGTTTCTGGTTTTGCACTGTCGTGGTATATGGATGGGGTCTATTTCAACCTGTTTGTTAATTGCTTTGGTGGTTGAAAACCAGGGCTCCAGAAAATCTTATGCTTGTCTTTGTCTCGCTTGTCCTAGTACTGTAACTTTGTCCTAGTTAAATTGATGTCCTTCTATGTCAGAGTGTATTGAAATGAGCGAGAATTGTTTGTGCCGTTTTGCTGAAAGTTGGTATTCATGCATTCTGGTGGCGAGTTTCCTGCCTATGTAGCATTTCTCACTGTTGCTGCACGGTATTTTGTATGTCACTTCTGTCCTGCTCATTGTGGAATCTTTTGTCTTTGAGAGTAACAGGTGAAGTGTGGCTGTTAATGGGCAGGAAACTCGCTACCAGGACACATGAACACCAACATGCAGCAAAACATCACAACCAACTCTCCTTTTGATTCAATGAACTCCAACATAGAAGGACACCAATCAAACTGGGACAGAGTTACAGTACTAGGACAAGCGAGACAAAGTCAAGCACAAAAGGTTTTCAACCATCGATGCAATTAACAAACAGTTGAAGTAGACTCCATCTACATACCACTACGGTACAAAATGAGAAACCAGACTGCTCGTCATGACAGACCGGACCTTACAAATTCAGAGTGGGACAGAACAATAGTGCTTCAACGGAGGCTACATACCACTGACGATGTCACCTAGAAGGGAGATTAAACATTTGCATGAAAACCAGTCAGCTCAGGAACCAACCAACAACTCCATAGAAACGGCAGAGTTACATCAATAAGGCAACAATAAATGTATACTGCTTAGTTGCAAACAGTACATCATTATTTCATGTGGTGTTATTGTAAACAGAATAAATAAGAATTAGACAAAATATAGCTTCAGTAAAATCCACTATAACCCATTTTTCTCTTTCAAAATCTTACTAAACAAGCTTCATGAAGTCATACGGTGAAGCAATGTACAATCTCAGACTGTACCATTACCTGACAGTGAATTTGAGTGATACCAACCACGTGATAAAGTTTGATAGATGTCATATCCCACAGCAAACAGGAAATAGATTGGGAGAAGCCAATGTAAGAAGAAGATCCTTGAACTCATGGGCAAAGGCACTGTAATAAGCCTAAAACAGATAAAATAAAATAATGGAATCAATGTTTCAGAAAGATTTGGCAGAATATACATTTACATTTCATAACCTGTTTTACATTTTAGGGATATCATTTTATAAATGCAATTGTTCTATTACTTTTGAAATCTCAAGTTTCATGTGCTAGAGTGAGACTAGCATCTAACTAATAAACACTTAAAAAAAATCTACTCACGACTGAATAAGTTAAATTTTGGCAAGTTTTTGACTGCAAATATAAATGATTAGGTAGGCTGAAAATTTTTGTTAGTGATTCAGGCATGTTTATATCAGTATACAAATTTGGAATAAAAAGATCCATTAGCAGTTTAAACAAAATAAGTTGCACATCTGCAAGAAAACCTGTTAGCTTCTGAAATAATTAGCTAATGTCTCAAAGGCAGACCCTTCATCTCAATTAAAATTGTAAGGGCTGAAAACAAGAACAAGAAGACATCACGCAAGGGTAAACAGTCAACGAAACTGACATAGCTTTAGGTGAATTGCTAAGGTTTAACTCTCAACAGGTATACACGTTGCACCTCTTGATGCTATTACAAGAAATGGAAGAAGAAATTTAGTAGCCAATGATTCAGCAACCAGTTTTCACCTACCTTTACACTCCACGTTATGTTAGAATACCACTGTATCCTAAAGTGTACCAAGAACCATGCTTTGAGCAAAGCTGGCTCCTGGCTCAGTAATACCTTGATATTCACACCCCTCCATTTTTGTTTTCTGGCATAGCCCAATTTTAATCACCACTGTCACCCAAACTTTCAGCTACCAAGTGCCTAATTCCTTACTTACATCTCACCATTAGTCTACTCCTCCTCCTTTTTGACATTCCTTGAAAACTGCTTCTGTTTACCTTCAGACACTTTATGGATATAAAAGAGATGTGTTATTACACTACGCTCTCACCTCTTGTCATTGTACTTTCTGTCATATTTGCCTCCACATCCATCTGATTACCTACGACCAGCTTTACAACGCAAAGCATTATCGCTGTTTTATTCTCATTCAGTTTTCGATCATCATAATTCACAGGACAGTACAAGTAAATGTACCAGGTCCAATGCCATGTATACTTGAAAATTGGGCATCAACCTGTTAAGCTAGAACACTGGACAATGTGTGCTAAACATCGTCCTTAGCCAAGCTGTTCAAATACAGCTACCATGCTAGCAACTACCCAATGACATGGAAGAATTGTTGATATGTCCAGTCCATGAAAAGTAGGGCAGGAATCTGATTGCTTTATCAGTCAACTCTTGATCAAAGTGATGGAAGGGGTCATTGATTGCACCATGAAGTAGCACTTATTCAACAAGAGGCTGCTCACGGATACTCAGTTTGGGCTATGCCAGAGCCACTCAGTTCCTGAATTCATTACATCTGTAGTCCAATTATGTACAAAAGATTTGAGCTCCAGAGATGAGATGAAAGCGATTGTCTTTCATCCAGCATCATGACACTATTTGACTGAATAGGGCATGAACCAGCCTAGCCGAAACTGGAGTCAATTTCCCAGCTATTACATCCAGTATTTTTGAACAGGCAGCCAATGCAGAATGTTATTTAGTTCTTTAGAAATCTAAGTAGACGAATGTGCACTGGGCTGTTTTTATCCATTGGCTGTCACTAATGCAGAGAACCTCACAAAACTACCAGGTGTGATTTGAACTTCCTAAAGAGGGAAACTTAAAAGAGGCAATATTTAGCTCCTAGCCTGCAGCTCTCTGCAAGCCCATTTCAACATACCCACTGGGTCTTGGCTTCAAGAGGGGTGTCTGTCTGAAGTCCAGAAGATCATGGTAATGATGACTTCCCAACACCAATCAGGCCCTAGGGTTACCCAAACTTTCTCCCCAGTGTTGCTGGGTGGTGGTAGCCACGCTGCTATGTACCTACCTCTGGTGGAACGCTTGCAGGCAAGAACATATCGATGAGTTGAATTGATGCGCAACTCTCCGAATGTGCCCCACCTCTCTGGTGAGATTCCACCTCCAAGTGCCTGAAGGATTATATTTGATGATACCTTTTGACAACTGAAGTTAAGCCCATCGTTCTTAATTTCTCAAGCTGAATTAAGCATTGTCATCAAATACTATGTGGCAACACTGAGCTGGTGGTAGTGCAGGAGTTCGGGGCCTGGGAATGTTGGGAGATGATTGGAGAGCCTTACTGCACTCTTATCTCACCGGGATATTGTAAATTGATCTGAAAGGAGACTTCTTTCAGAAGCACTGGAGATGTGGCTGTGTTGAGAAGGTATTAACAGTAAGAAGGAATCCTGTGGATTTTTAAATTGGAGAGGACCAAGAAATTATGGGGTGGGATTTAGTATATTGTATTCCCTTATTTAACAATATGAATGTTTTTAAGAGTCACAAACTACTTTCTTCAAAGTCTGCTATTATTCCTCTATGCTGCTAAACTCTTCCCAGTTCACTCCAGCAACCTCTATCCTCATTCCCTTGGAATTTTCTTCCTATTAGATTAGCACACTTGTTTCTCATTCACATTTCTCCCTCAAATTTTATGGTCTCTATTTTCTAAGGGATCTTTTACTCAAATAATCCATTAATCCTGCCTCATTACACAGTAACAAATCCAAAATAGCCTGATCCCTGGTTGGATCTACAACGTATTATTCTAAGAAATAGTCCCAAATACTCCACGAAATTCTTCCTCATGGCTATCACTGCCAATTTGTCTTTCCCATTCTAAAAGGGGAGTAAAGCCACCCATGATTAATGTACTTGCCCTCATTATCTCCTGATTGTTCTCTGTCCTATTGTTACTGCTGCAGGGAGGGGGATCCATACCAGTGTCATCCTCCTCCTTGTTTCTTACCTCCACCCACATGGATTCTACATTTTCCTATTCAAGGTAGTTTCTTGTTATTGTACTTATTCCATCCTGTACTAAGAAAGCTACTCCACTACACTTTCTTTTTGCCTCGTCCTTTAAAAAAAGTCTCACATCTGACATTTAGTTTCCAGCTTCGATCTCTTCACAATCATGTCTCTATAATAGTTGAGAGATCATATCCATTTACTTATATTTGGGCCATTTATTCATTAATTTGTTCCATATACGACATTCAAGTGAAGATTATTTTCTCCCATTGACAGTTTTATTATGTTCCTATATTTGTATATGCTCGCTCTTGGCCTACTCTGGGTACCATCCAAATATCTGTTCTACAAATGCTGCCATAAGTCTCACTTTGTAAGCCATCTCCCCTCTTCCAAAGCCTCCCACCCTCTCGATCAGTTTAAAGCCCTCTCTGTGGCCAGTTATTTGACTGCCAGGGCATGGGTCCCAACATGGTTCCAACTTAAGGCAAGATGGCAGCAGGGTAAGCCGTTCCATTTGGAGCTTCACTCTGCTCGCCAGTTCTCTTCCTCCTACTTACTTTGTCCTTCCTTTTATTTCTTCCGTCATCTCTCTACTCTACAGCAATTCTATCCCACCCCACCCCTTTAAACTACCTAGCTAAGGAGCTGGGTTGTGACCAGAAACCGTGTGGCAAGAGCTGACTGTGCAGGTTCAGAGTGGGCCAGTGAGGCAGCTCAGAGCGGGACTCTGGCAGGGACATGGCGAGGGCCGGAACGCCTACAGCGGGACTCTGGGGAAGGCACGGCGAGGGCCGGAACGCCTACAGCGGGACTCTGGCGGTGGCACGGCGAGGGCCGGAACGCCTACAGCGGGACTCTGGCGGTGGCACGGCGAGGGCCGGAACGCCTACAGCGGGACTCTGGCGGTGGCACGGCGAGGGCCGGAACGCCTACAGCGGGACTCTGGCGGTGGCATGGCGAGGGCCGGAACACCTACAGCGGGACTCTGGCGAAGGCACGGCGAGAGCGGGAAAGCCCAGAGTGGGACTGTGGCAGTGGAAAGGGAAGTTGGACACCCTTAAGTGATCTTATTCTAAATTAATGCAAATGGTGCCATGTACATACCCACTTTGCACTGTATTTTTAAATTGAATACACATGAAAGTAAATGATTCAATTCAATTCAATGATGCCTTCCCTAGTTGAACAGCTCCCTTCTACCAAGTAATACAAGAAAAGTACTGTGGCTCTTTCCACTCTACCAGTCACCATATGATTATGAAGAAGCCGTATCAGATTCAAGATGTTAACTCTCCTTTGCTGTCCGTAGATACTGTCAAAGTGCTGGAGAAACACAGCAGGTCTCTGTTTTTTTTTGCCATTTAACCCCAGTGCTGGCGCCAGTGCCCATGAACGAAACCCTACTCTACCCACACCAATCTTTGAGGTATACAATTAACTTCTTAATTTTATATACCCTATGCTGGTTTACATAGAATATTACAGCACAGCACAGGCCCTTCGGCCCTCGATGTTGTGCCGACCTGTCATACTGATCTCAAAGCCCATCTAACGTACACTATTTCATGTATATCCATATGCTTGTCCAATGACGACTTAAATGTACTTAAAGTTGGCGAATCTACTACCGTTGCAGGCAAAGCGTTCCATTCCTTTACTACACTCTGAGTAAAGAAACTACCTCTGACATCTGTCCTATATCTTTCACCCCTCAATTTAAAGCTATGCCCCCTCGTGCTCGCCGTCACCATCCTGGGAAAAAGGCTCTCCCTATCCACCCTATCTAACACTCTGATTACTTTATATGTCTCTATTAAGTCACCTCTCAACCTTCTTCTCTCTAACGAAAACAGCCTCAAGTCCCTCAGCCTTTCCTCGTAAGACCTTCTCTCCATACCAGGCAACATCCTAGTAAATCTCCTCTGCACCCTTTCCAAAGCTTCCACATCCTTCTTATAATGTGGTGACCAGAACTGTACGCAATACTCCAAGTGCGGCCGCACCAGAGTTTTGTACAGCTGCAGCATAACCTCTTGGTTCCGGAACTCGATCTCGCTATTAATAAAAGCTAAAACACTGTATGCCTTCTTGACAGCTCTGTCAACCTGGGTGGCAACTTTCAAGGATCTGTGTACATGGACACCGAGATCTCTCTGCTCATCTACCCTACCAAGAATCTTACCATTAGCCCAGTACTTTGCCTTTCGGTTACTCCTACCAAAGTGCATCACCTCACACTTGTCCGCATTAAACTCCATTTGCCACCTCTCAGCCCAGCTCTGCAGCTTATCTGTCTCTCTGCAACCTATAGCATCCTTTGTCACTATCCACAACTCCACCGATCTTAGTGTCATCTGCAAATTTGCTAACCCATCCTTCTACGCCCTCATCCAGGTCATTTATAAAAATGACAAACAGCAGTGGACCCAACACCGACCCTTGCGGTACACCACTAGTAACTGGACTCCAGGATGAACTTTTCCCATCAACTACCACCCTCTGTCTTCTTTCAACAAGCCACTTTCTGATCCAAACTGCTATATCTCCCACAATTCCATTCCTCCACATTTTGTACAATAGCCTACTGTGGGGCACCTTATCGAATGCCTTGCTGAAATCCATATGCACCACATCAACCAGTTTACTCTCATCTACCTGTTTGGTCACCTTAAGGGTTGGTGTCCAGAGTGCATTTTGTTAAAGATTGGTTCTGCAAATCACTGTTACAGCCACACTGGCATCAATCTCCTTTAGAACTGGGTGATCATTTCACAGGCTGTTTATTTTGATTGGTTCTGATTTGGATGTTGTTGGATAATTTAACTGTTCCAAACCAGGTGTAGGTGCAATTTCCAAGGTGTGCACTCCTGGACTCTGGCCTCTGAGTTCACTCACTCGATTTTCATCTAGTACTACTCTTTTGTTGTCTCCAATGGCATACCAGCAGCAACTACTATGGCTTGCCAGCCCAGATCCTGAAGGCTATTTTAATCATTTGGCAGAGGCTTGGCTTTGTTTTGCAGTTTTGTTGTGTGCTGACCTAGAATCCCTCTGTTCAGGATATGTCCTGACTGAGGCTATGCGAGTGCTTTCACTCAAGTGATGTACCCCCAGCTCAGTTGGACTAGCGTGGGCTTCCACTTCCATCGATGTACCCTGTAACTCATATTCTCCACTTTGCCACATTTTCCAATGATAAAGTCAGTTGTCGTATCTGTTTGAACTTCAGTCGGGCTTTAGCTGTTAGGTGCTTTTACGAGGTTACATCATTAATCCCACCTACCAAACAGTTTCTCAGGATCTCTAAAGGGTTAAACCAAAGTCACATGCCTCTGCAACTGTCTAAAATCCCGATACAGATTCACCTGGTTTTTGAATTGCTGAGTAAAGTCAATAGAGTCTCAGAATTAGAAGAGGTTGGGATCATTAGTATTCCTTTACTAAATCTGTCAACTCTTTGTGCGATGTCTGTGGCTGTGGCTCAGCTAGTATTTACAAGATTATTACCTTGAAGGTTCTGCTTTTTAATATAATTCCTAACAGTTCTAAATCTTTCAGCAGAACCTCATTTCTAGGCCTATCAATGTTGTTAGTATCAATCTGGATCTATCCCCTCCTATGCCAGGTTCTTCTCTAGCTCTGAAGAGATGCCCTTAATCCTGGCACTGGGCAGGCAAGACAGCCTTTGGGACTCGTGCCAGCAGCTGCCCTTTAATTATATTATCCCCCACTATGATTCTGTTCCTATTTCCTCCCCCATTTTAATGGCTGCCTGTGCAGCAGTACTGAGTTCAGATCATTCATCACCCCCGTAGGCACCACAGCTTACAAGAACCTCATAATTGAACCTCAATTGGACAATTGAGAAGGTTGAGGCTCCTCAAATGTAAACACTTGGGACTCCATACCTACCTCACCTGCAGGCACACCCATGCTGTTCCTGATCACAGACCCAAATTTCAATTACATTGTTTAAGGGGCGTGACTGCCTTCTGGAACGTGTCCAGGTAACCTGCTCTTTCCATGACATCACACAACATCTGCAGCTTGGATTCCAGCTGCTCAACTTGCATCTGTAGTTTGTCTAGCTGCAAATACTCACTGCAGATGTGATCACTCTGGATCATCTTGGTGTCCAGCAGATTCTATACGCTGTAGCAGCAACACCTCACATATCCTGCCAACACCATCATAAATTTATTAATTATCTTAAAATGTAAATAAACAGGTACTCTATTGTTTGGTTTATTGGGAAAAAAACACAAACCACTGGAGGAGCCCTAAACACAATCTAAAGACCTCTCTTTTACTTTAAAGACTAGAAATATTCACCCGTCCTACTCACTAAATTAGCTTCCTTCCTTGCACTTGTGTCATGTTGTAAATTGTGATGTCATTCGTCTCATTGTAGATTGGCTTCTCAATCCACATCTTGTATCCTCTCCCAAATACCTCTCGCTTTGGATAGTTTACTTCTGGCACTAAACATTTGTTTAACACCTCTGTTCCCATTTGCAGATTGAACCCAATACTGACAGACTAGTGCATATTCAACACTTCCTGGCTGAACAGCTGCCACAAACAAGTAACAGTGTAACTAAGGAATGTGCCAAATGTTGTTGTTCCATACACTGAATAAATAGTTCATACTCAGGAGTTATCACGCATCCTGTTTGTGCACCAAAAAAGTGCTGATATGTGTCAATATCTTCAGTTTACCAATTTCATGTTTTTGTACCCTTGCATTCTGTTATCTATTCCATAACTCCGATTACTAAATATCAAACAAATATATTAAAATTCTAATGATACAACATCTGTATTTTCTTTTTTATCATCTGTCATCATGGCCAAGCCTTTTGAACCATAGTTATGCATAATGCCTTTGTAGAAATCTTATAAAGGGAGTTTTATACCCTCAATCAATTACTCCCTCTATGAAATTCAAATAAATTAACTTTGTTTCTCTCCTCTTGAATCATACTTTTGACAACAAAGAATTAGAAAATGTACTCACTTATATGGCTCTGATCGAGAATTTCTCAGCATCAGGAAAATGAATAAACCAGCTTCAAGATTTAAAGCAAATGAGGTGACTTTATCAAGCGCAACAACAAATCCCTGCAGAAAACAGCAGCAATAATGCAATATGAAAAATACTCAGGTAAAATTATATCACAGTTTTTGAGTTTGAGTAGAAGAATGTTATTTTGAGCTTCCTTTTGTGTTGGGGAGAGTTTTTGCAACAAGTTGATGATTCTAATTCATAATGAAAAAGCTGAAGTTCTGGTTGTAACCGACTATTTGGTCAAAGTAAAACTCATCATTGCATGTGAAGAGAGATGTGGTTGTACACAGCTTCACTGAAGAAATGTCATATTCCATTCCTAAGTCTATGAATATTAAATGCCAAAAATTTCAATTTCAAAAACTAAAGCAAATACTTAGTAGTCATAAATGTACTTTATGCTAAAGCAAACTGAGAGTTGTGTGTGTTAGTTGACAAGTTAGAATTGCCTAAATTTTGCAGTAATATTGACAGCAAAACTGTCAATACCGATTGAAACTGACAGTGACCCGGCAGTGCACAAGTGTGCGGAATATAATGGAAATCCAGAAGTTGCTGTTGCAAAACGATAAATTGAGAATATACACTGTTGAAGCGCCCTCATATCACAATGACTTGGCATAAACTCTCCTTTTCCATGGTTATCTCAATAAATTTTCTTGAAAAGGTTACAGCTTGTTGAAGGAGACGTGACTGAGTTTTTAATGCCGAATTAACTTCAACAATTAAATACATTCAGTGCTCTTGAAAAGCCATTTTAGTGTTTGTTGAATTTCTCCATTAGAAGAAATAGAATTATTTTTCTAAACTTGACATTTTATTGAAAGGTTGATTGAATTGCTAGTTTATCTTCAGTTTAAATCCAATTATTTATCAGAATATTTAAAAAGAAAAATGCAACGTAATTTTTTTTTGATTTTCAGGCTGAGAATAATTTGACGTGATTGGCAGTCAGGGTGTTCTCACTCTCTGTCACATTACTGGTTAAAATATGTGGGAGAACAATGCTTGTTAATGTGCCATCTTTTGTTTTCTAAAAGGAAGTGTAAGTTGCCTTCAGGATGTCTAGTGCTGAACAATTGGTCAGTGCCCTACCACATGATAATTTCATTCACTGGGCATGATTACAAAATCCATCTTTGGCTACTGTCCTGAATATGATCATTGTCTGAATTCTTCATCTGGTTCTGAAATATGATTCTGGTTTTTCCCTCCCCTCCCCTGAATTCAAATTGTTCACAGTTTATGCAGCTTTGCCTGAATTCCCAAAAATAAATTTTATTCATGAATGAATTAATTTTATATTTGCCAAGTTGGTAGAGAGCTTGTTGCTTCCCTGTCCACAACCACCCACCAATATGGTCAATCAACTAAAGACATCTGACCTCTCCTCTATAGTAGCCAGTCAAAATGTTTCATGAACCGCATCCTACCTTTCAAACACTTAAGTGTGGTAACTTCCTCTGACCTTGTTCAATTGAGTCAGTTCGATAGTAGGTGAAAAAGTAACCATTTAGATGCACATTAAAGTTTGCAGATCTTTAGTCTCTCCCAGTATTAGAATGATGGATTTGAATATAACATCCTTCATGGCTAACTTACCTTAGGATTAGACATAGCCACCAAAAAAATAATCCCGAATCCCAGCAGGCAAATTAATCCTTGAGTCAAACTGCAGAGCAAAGCAATTTTACAGGTTATTACACTAGTAAGGTCACATTTTCTAATGCAAACATAGCAGCTTTAATTCAAGAGGCCCAAATAATTTTACAGATGTAAAAATTAACCTGAATTTAAAGGAGTTAAGGACCATATAAAGATACCAATTGAAAACAAGAGATAATGGGAACTGCAGATGCTGGAGAATTCCAAGATAATAAAATGTGAGGCTGGATGAACACAGCAGGCCAAGCAGCATCTCAGGAGCACAAAAGTTGACGTTTCGGGCCTAGACCCTTCATCAGAGAGGGGGATGGGGAAGGGAACTGGAATAAATAGGGAGAGAGGGGGAGGCAGACCGAAGATGGGGAGTAAAGAAGATAGGTGGAGAGAGTATAGGTGGGGAGGTAGGGAGGGGATAGGTCAGTCCAGGGAAGACGGACAGGTCAAGGAGGTGGGATGAGGTTAGTAGGTAGATGGGGGTGCGGCTTGGGGTGGGAGGAAGGGATGGGTGAGAGGAAGAACCGGTTAGGGAGGCAGAGACAGGTTGGACTGGTTTTGGGATGCAGTGGGTGGGGGGAAGAGCTGGGCTGGTTGTGTGGTGCAGTGGGGGGAGGGGACGAACTGGGCTGGTTTAGGGATGCAGTTGGGGAAGGGGAGATTTTGAAACTGGTGAAGTCCACATTGATACCATTAGGCTGCAGGGTTCCCAGGCGGAATATGAGTTGCTGTTCCTGCAACCTTCGGGTGACATCATTGTGGCACTGCAGGAGGCCCATGATGGACATGTCATCTAAAGAATGGGAGGGGGAGAGGAAATGGTTTGCGACTGGGAGGTGCAGTTGTTTGTTGCAAACTGAGCGGAAGTGTTCTGCAAAGCGGTCTCCAAGCCTCCGCTTGGTTTCCCCAATGTAGAGGCAGCCACTCCGGGTACAGTGGATGCAGAATACCACATTGGCAGATGTGCAGGTGAACCTCTGCTTAATGTTAATTGAAAACAAGGCTAGGGAAGCAGGGCAGAGGAAATTTTTGATGTTTGGAAAAGAGACAGAAAAGCAGACATCCTCAGTGTTCCAGAATGCTGCTGTATATGCTCGAGATTCTTAGTCACGGTGTGTCTTTATTGTTGATTTTTAAAAACAAGTTTGTATCCCATTTATTGCTGAGAAGCTGTCAAATCAGCTCTTGAAGGCCATCAAGATGTCTTATTCCACATAAGTCTATTAGCCATTACTTGGTTGTCTGGTCTTGTATTTAATTAGCTGTGAAAAATGTCACCTTCTTTAATTTAACGTGATAGTCTATTTGGCATTTGAGATAGGAGGTTCCCCACCAAACCAGAGGGTGAAGGTGCTTCCATGGTCAGTTATGTGCCTTTTTTCCCAAATTTGGAGGGGCACTCGCTGTTGGAAGAAATTTTCAATTTTCCACATCAACCATTCCCTGGCCTGGGTGAGACAGTTTGTGAATGCCAGTTTTCTTTTAATCACCAATTTATAATCTTTACTTTCACCATATAAAGAGAGTCTTCAGGCATTCTGTTAGACAATGTTTATTATCAAATTCTGTTATGAAAAGTATTTTAGAAACATTTCCAATTTAAATCTAATTTACTAAGAACATAAGACCATTAGACATGGAGCATCAGTAGGCCATTCAGCCCGTTGGTCCTGCAACGGAATCATGGCTGAGCTAATAGCCCCTCAACTCCATTTTACTACCTTTTCTCCATAACCCTTGATTCCCTTACCAATTAAAAATCTGGATCTCAGCTTTGAATAACTTAATGACCCAGGCTCTACAACCATCTGCACTAACAAAGTCCACAGATTCACTACCATTGAAGAAAAAAATTCCTCCTGTCATGTCTTAAAGGTGTGACCCATTATTCAGAGATTGCGCCACTTGGTCCTTGACTGTCCCATAAAGGGAACTGACTTTTCTGCGTTTTCTACTATCAATCTAACGATGTTTTGTTTTTAAGTTTCTTGCTGCGAAGAAATTTTGCCTCATTTTATTAGTTACTTTCAAAACTTACATTTTCTTCTACAAATTGATTATCAAATTTCTGAAAACAGTATCGAGTAAAATGATCTGTCATGTGGACTAGATATCAATCAAATATCCATGAGTACAGGAGTTATATTTTAGATCACAGCCAGAAATGAGGATTAGTCCTGAAATATCAAATACATAGCTGGCGTTCACAACACATTTTCAGCTCATCAGATTTTGTTTTCTGATAAAAGTAAAATGCTGCAGATGTTGGAAAGCTGAAATTGAAACAAAGTGTTGGAGAAACTCAGCAGGTCTGGCAGCATCTGTGGAAAGTGAAATAGAATTGAAGTTCTGGTTCAATGACTTCTTGCAGTACTAACTTTTTCACATTTATTAGCAAGACTATTAATTCTCATGGATTTATAAAATCTTTTGAATTAGCAGTTTTATTACATGATACCAAAGATAGATTAAAGATTTAATATGAGTAAATTTTGTATCAGGAAGAAATCAATTGATGTTCATTTTCAGAAGACTTTGACTGACAGATATTTGTGCAATAAAAATGGATAAACTAATTTATTCTCACGTGAACAGCAAAAGGTACAAGCTTATTTTCATTTATAGCAGCAAGTTGAAAATGAATGAAGTAAGCATCTGATAAGATTATTAATATTTAGGCATTTTATTTTTGTTTGTACTTCTAATCCATGGGCAATTGTTCTTATGGCCATGGGCTCATAGGCCGAGAGGCCAGGGAGCAGGAAGGTATTAAAGCCATATGAAGACATTCCCTAATTCAGTCCTGCCTTCAGGGGTATTTTCCACCAAATGCGGATTAGCTGCCTTAAGGTAATATAACACCCCTATTTAAGGGGGAGGGAGGGAGACAGAAGACCGGAAATTACAGGCCGATTAGCCTGACCTTGGTCATGGGTTGAGAGCCCATTATTCGGAATGAGATTGTGGAGTACTTGATTACTAACCTGCATCAGCAATCCCATGTACTTAGATGAGGCTGTCTGCCCTGAGAGTGCCAGCAATATCTACATTATGTCTCTCTCCATTAAACTTGCTGAACTTATCCCACTATCTGCAATTCATGGCTCAGAACGCACATCAGGTGCTGATGTAGGATTCTGAAACCAGCGATAAAATCCTGTTCGATATTTGATGCTCTGGTTTTGTGTGTGAGTTATAATATATTGTCTAGACCATCTAATGCTTTATGAAACAGTAACAGACAATTTTTCATCTCAATTCTAAGCAGTTACTTTTCAGACCATTCCCATCATAATGCACAATTCAATTGTTTCTTTACCTTTTTGCACCACTGATCTTAATTAATTGATAGCAAGACTTTTCACAACGTTCTGCAGCTGTTTCACATTTTTCGTTCCAGAAGGAATCTACCCAACCCTCCACTGCTTGGAAAAGATCCCGTGAAAGAAAAAGGAAGAGAAAATACCTTTAGGAGTCAATTGTGTAGCCAAATACTACAAGAATTTGTGTTTGTAAATTGTAATCACTACAAATTTTTCAATTTAATGATAGCATATACAACCAATGTATAGTTCTGAGGCAAATTAGCTTTTAATGATAGAATTTTAATATAGTATAATGGTGACAAATGTTGATTGTTGTAAAAAGCCATCTGGTTCACTAATGTCCTTTAAGGAAGGAAACTGCCATCCTTCCTTGGTCTGGCCTTTATGTGACTCCAGACACACAGCAACGTGACTGACTCCCCAGTGTTACCAATTGGGGGTGGATAATAAATAGCCTAGTCAGTGACACCCAAATTCAGTGAACAAACAGAATTTTTAAAAAAATTAGCTGCAACACCGTCACATGCTCTCTGATAGTGGCACAGCCGTTTTTTTAAAAATGCATCCGTAAGCACACATTATTCCAGCACTGAAGCTCCAAAACACGATGCAAGTGAGCCGAGCTAGATTTGCATTCACAATAAAATTTCCTGGACTATTTGCAAAAGCGCTTGCAAATTATTGAAAAATTTATTACAATAGCTCTGGCTCCATTCAAAGCAGCAGCAGCAGCAATCAAAAGCTTCCCTGTTTCAAGCTCATATTTTGCCACTTGCAGGCACATTAGTGACCAATGGCATAGAAGGATCTTTGTCGAACATTGTTGGAAAGTTTGCATTGCTGACCAAAAACAACCGGCTGCATTTCAACAAAAAATGGCTAATTACTAATTTGGGAAATTTCATGGAGGGTTTCTCTCTTGGAATGCTAGCTAGTTTTCACACAATTCCCCATTGCTTACACATATACCATGCCCCTATGGTTCTGTGCTCACTCCTTGAGCTCACCAGTAGTGGAAGCACCTCACTGCTGCCAGCAATTTCTGGTATTGGTGCCAATAACACCATATTTAAAGTCTAG
This sequence comes from Stegostoma tigrinum, assembly GCF_030684315.1. NCBI lineage: Eukaryota > Metazoa > Chordata > Chondrichthyes > Orectolobiformes > Stegostomatidae > Stegostoma > Stegostoma tigrinum. The sequence continues at coordinate 36,093,479 of NC_081367.1, read as the reverse complement.
CTTTACATGATGTCAGTTGTCATCAACCACAGCGTACCATTTTGGGAACAAACCAATAATCAAAAAGCTTTTGAAAACACATTGGTGATTCTTCATTGGAAAAAGATGACAATTCAAAATGCTTTGCCCCTTCACATCACAATCTGTCTGATCCATCTTCGTAGTAACTGCAGTGCAAGAATGATGCTGCCTTTTTATTAGTGCTGTACCATGGTAAAACCCTGTCTGAAAGAATGCTACTGTGTTCCCCAAAACCCAGTGTATCATAGCGTCTTGTCATTGTTCAATGTGGGAGCATCTAATGTTATTTAGCCTTCAAACAGTCATTAACATCAACTTTTTTGGAATAACAACTACACAGCAAAGTTTAAAAAAAAACCGGAAAGGTGCTTCTGGAAATAAACAAGGGCTGCTTTCCTTTTGAACATCAAAGTTAGAATCAATGATCAATAACCTCCACAATGCACTGATCTGCAGACTCTGCCACAACTCGGCCAGGAGCTACATGAAGGCTTTGCAGGAGACATGTCTGTAAGTTCACACTCTCCCTTTGATCAATCAACTTTGTGCCTGCATGTTCCTGACAAGACTTGTGCTTTCCAAATAAAGCTTTGCCATTGGTCAGCATGTTTATCTTCTTTAGGGATACTTTGAAGACATTCCTAATGATCTGAATTTTTTCAGAAATGAAAGCAGGCAATATCAGGCCAGCCATTAGGATAACGGAATGGAATTTATCATTTGAATTCATTAAAATCATTGCTTTGCCTCATTGCAAAATGGTTTAATAGTAACAAGTAATTCCAATGTTTAAAGTTACATATATTGCATCCTAACAATAAATGTTATTTATTACATTTAACTTCAAAAACTGTTATATTTTTTAAAGATTTACATGAGAAATCATTTGTAATTACTATATTTAATTCAGAACTTGTTCATTAAATTCAGGACTGAGAAAGGAGAAGACTTAAACTCTCACATTTATTTACCTGGATTCTGTAACTGAACGGGAAGCAACTGACTGGTGTGGCATCTTGAGTTCTGATTAAACTAAATAATGGTAAATATATATTTTGATAGGCTCTCCCAAGAGCATAGTTGATTATTGTGGGCAAATTGATGGTTAAATCACATGGCTCAGCACAATGATAAAATGCTGTGTAAAGTTTACATAAAACAGCCAACTCGCTGCTGCAGCATCCATGAATTGGATCCACAGTCAAAATTTGCTATTGAAGGTTTTTTAATACTTTTCAAAGTATAGGGGTTAACATTCCTGTTCCTCAGACACAGATTAGGAGCTAGAACTGGCAGCAAAATTGACAAGACTGCTGCCAGATACATACCAACTCCCAAGCAATATTGCCAGAGGCAGGGTGAGTGTCACGGAGGCCACCCACTCGGTAGCAGAAGATTAACTAATTAGGCCCAATATTGGGCTAAATGAGAGAAAGGGATGCTGCCATTGCCAGAACCTTTCTGATTTCAACCAGGGCTTGCTGTTGATGGATTTAATAGGAGGCATCCTCCCAGGTGCAGAAGCAGTGGACATGTACTTTGCATCACTCCAATACGGACTTGACGGGCTGGGACAATTGCAGACCAACCAGTAGCAGACCTCTGCTGCTTAACCACTTACAATATTACAAGAAATAGCTCGGCTTTGAAGGGCCTTGGCAGTCTCTGAACTGGCTAGTTGGTATTCGCCTCCTGTGAACAGATTGCTGGCTAGACATCAGGGTGGCCTTTCCTGTTCAGCTTCTGTGGTCCACCACCAGGACTTAATTATCCAGGTCTGCTAGAGTTGTCTAACTGAAGAATTTAGACCACTTAAGGCTGTCTTGGAGATTCACATTTATAGCTCCTCTGGCAAAATTTATTCATCAAGTGACTCACGACAAATACTGTTGCAATATATGTGACGTGAATAGTGCATTCATATTGTCAAAATGCCAGATTAATAACATGCAAGTTAATTTTACGGTGTGGAAAATAACAAGAGAAGGAGCTTTCTACACAGTTCATTATTCTGGTGCAGATTGACACATTGACATTTTGTACTTTTAATGTCATTTAATGTCATCCTTTGTGATCTACAGTTTATTAGCACAGTGTGAAATCCATCTGCATCTTCACACAAAACAAAGCTGTGAGCAATGTAATAGTGTGCTACAATTTGGTGGTTATTCTCAAATGTTCTACTTGTCATATTCTGAACTTCAACTCCTTAAATTAATTCAGCATGTCTCTAAATCAAACACCAATACGCTTCAATAAAACATTGAGGTCTGAAGATGTGCAAAGAAACAATTCTGAAGTGACCTTGATCTGTATGGGGCAATGATTGACTGTAGATCCAATTCATGGTTATTGTGACAATGATTTGGCTGTTTTGCACTAATTTTTAAAATTTATCAAGCATGACACTTTTTCCAAAAGGTACTTGTTACAAATTTGGTCTTCTTCTAAAAATTCTGGTCACCCTGCTATAGGAAGAATGTTGTGAAACTTGAAAGGGTTCAGAAAATTACAAGGATGTTGCCAGGGTCAGAGGGTTTGAGCTAGAGGGAGAGGCTGAATAGGCTGGGGCTATTTCCCCTGGAGCGTTGGAGGCTGAGTGTGATCTTATAGAAGTTTATAACATCACCAAATGCATGGATAGGGCAAATTGACGAAGTCTTTTCCCTGGGGTGACACAGTCCATAACTAGAGGATATAGACTTAAGGTGAGAGGGGAAGACTTAAAAGGGACATAAGGGGCAACTTTTTCCGGCAGAGGGTGGTGTGTATGAATTGAGCTGCCAGAGGAAGTGGTGCAGGCTGGTATGATTACAACATTTAAAAAGCATCTGGATGGATATATGAATGGGAAGGGTTTGGAAGGATATGAGCCAAATGCTGGCAAATGGGGCTAGATTTATCTCGGATGTCTGGTCGACATGGAAGAGTTGGACCGAAGGGTCTGTTTCCGTGCTGTATATCTCTATGACTCTAAAACTCTTTCATTTACTGTCTAACACTGAAGGGCCTTATCCTACAACATTGTTTAATATAACATCCTGAAATTGCATTGGAATTTTAATGTGTTGATAGGAATGTAGTAAAGGAATTACAGCTTTTCCTTTGAAAAGACACAGAAATTACTTAGAGATAAACTAATTTAATAAACATATCAATTGTCTTAAATTTAAATTTAAAAGCCATAGATAATAAATTGTTTGCTGCTACAACTATAACACACCTTTTCAGTAATTAAATTCAACAATATCTGGAAAAATTGACATACATGTGTGCTTCATTGCAGATCCAAGCACGAGAAAAGAAACTGTAATGCTGACAGTGATAAAAATCTCTGTAAACCAGGCCACCCAGGCAAACCTTTTGTACTGTTCCATTATAATCTGTCAAGAGAAAAAAAAAAGTTGATCCTGTAACATTTTTTGACAATTAAATGAACAACAGTATTTTAGGATTTAAACACAAACTAATGAGAGACAATGGCCTCAAGGGTCATGTTATTTAAACCTGTCTCAATGAATATCCTCCTAATTAGCTTCTCTTGGTTGTACTGAATGGATCTCCTCACTATCTCAGAGACTAGTGGCATCAAATCATGGGGAAAGTGTGTGGGTAGTGGTATTGAGTTAGGTGATTTGCCATAATCTGAATGAATAGCTTGTGAGGCTTGATGGACTGAATGCCTTTGTCTTCATATGAAGAGACACTGCAGCTTTAAGGCAAAATAAAGGTCAAACATTTATGAGCAGTTGGCTGAAGAAAGTTACATGTTTAGTTGGGATGTGGGGGTCAGGGAATGCTTTGAGAAGAGAGGAGAGTATCTATTGCCCTTCACTAATTTCCTTGAGATTTTGGTAGTAGGCTCTCTCCGTAAATGGCCACCGATCTTTTCATTATTGCATTTTTGTTTGTGATAATTCCAGAAAAATAAACCCGTCAATGTGTGTGGAAAGCCAATGTGTGGGGCCAGATTTTATCCTGCTTATCCAATGAAAAATAAATGGATGGGAAGTTAAAACCAACCGAGTGAGATTTCCCTGATGCTCCACCCTTCCCAGCCTCACTGTTCTTCTGGGTGGATAGAAATGCATGACTTTAAACCAACGGGATCTATTTTCATATTCAGATTGGGGTGTTATTGTGCCCTATACACTGTTTTAGCACTGATCTAAACAGGGAAGCTTCATCCAGTGAATGCTAGTTAGTAAAAGTTAACTAGCTCTGTTATCTGACATTACTGTTGTCAGGGCTCATAGCTTTTGCTGTGCCCACTGGACTTCACTGTTATTATGTTCTGTCATCTGAATCAAAAGCTACAATAGTGGTATCTCACTACAAATCCTGAGTGCTTATATATTCTTTCCTAGATGCCTGCTCCATTTAATAAAACCATCGTCTTGTGTGAATCAATTCTCAATCATTAATTGTACTGAGTTCAATTCCTGGCTGCCAACCTTTTTGAAATGGGCTGATCACGATCTACAATATATTGTTACGGACCAAACCAAACACCCTGCAAATAGATCAAGGAGGTAGCCTGGACCCAAATTTTTATTTTATTTAAAGGCAAGCGTAATCCAGGTGTAATTTGTTTGGTCATACTTTATTCTTGCCTCCAGTTGAAACACAAACAAAAAGAAAGAAGAACTGGTAAAACTAACTCTGTTGAAAAGTTTGACAGAATAATAGATTATTGTACTACTAAACAGCAACTGTTCCAAAGTCGTAACATCCCACAAACATACCCTTGGCAAAGGCAAAGCCAGTGGAACAAGCTGTCTCACATACAATTCTGGCAGCAGAAAAGGAACCCAAGCTTGTAATTGTAACAGAGAGAAGATGTAACAACTTCAACACCAATGAAGCTTGTCGATCTCTGCTACGAAGTAATGTCGTTGTCTTTGAGACTTGTAAACCAAATCATGACCCTTGGCATACACCATACATTAGAAATTCTCAGTGTCTGTACACATAAATGATGGGCACCAAATGTCCTTTTTCATTTGTAGGACCTACATCTGAGTCCACAACCTCCTCAGTACTTCTCTGAACACAAACACAAAATTGTTTTTATTTCTGATATCAGAATCTATACTAAGAGCTGGAAATGCTCGGATCTCACGGTATCTCATATTTGACTTGAAACGTTAACTCTACTTCCCTCTCCACGGATGATGCAATGCAGCCTTATTATCAACTTGGGTCTGTAGCTGAACAGACTTGAGCACATTCATTTCAGATAAATGGGTCTAGAAATTCCTTATGACCCAAGATCAGGCAGAGGATTCTTAGCCAGGTGCTTGGCATTTCTTTAAATTGATGCTGGGACACTTCCAAATGGTATGCAGTCAATAATATCTGGTTGCACAGTTATTAGTTAGTCATTGCCAGCATCTTCAAATACTTCTACCAGCTGCTCATTAAAAAACATTGAACTCTGCTACATTTGCTGGGAATTGCAATCCAGTTGCAGACACTATGTACCTAAAGTTTGGGACTCATTCCGAAAATGGCTTTGCAGATTTGCCAATCAGTATATCTAAATCATATCTCTCCTGAAGCAGACCCATCAATTGAAGATTGCTGCCAGTTGTCAACTGGGAAGATGTAATTTCTAGTGTTTCAAAATGAACGAATTGAAAATTTCATGAAGCGGTACTTCAGAAATGGTTTTTGATAATGGGACAGTAATGGGATACTTCTTTTTCAAATATAAGACTGGCTAGGTTTTGTGACGAATACGTAATTTGGATACAGCTGGTCTTTCTATCAACAATGACTGACATTTATGTTAATCAGGACTTCAGTTAGCAATGTATTAAAACAAATACAAGAAGCATTATGGAAAGTTTTTGGAAATCAATCATGGACCACAGAGTGGAATCTGAAAAGGTGGTGGAATGCATGGTCAAACAGAATTTTTTTGGCAGATAGGTCTTATTTGGTAGATAGGATCGAGTTGTTAGTATCCTGGAAGCAAATATATCTTTTTAATATGGCAGTTAGGTTATATAAGACTTACTGCTGTTTAAAGAGGTACTAAATGATTCTTGAGATTTTACTCTTGTATATTAAAAACAAGTCTCAAAAACAGCAACATTACTTCATAGCAGAGATCGTTGAGCTTCGTTAGCGTCAAAGTTGTTACATCTCTCTCTGTTACAATTACAAGCTTGGGCTCCTTTTCTGCTGCCAGAATGGCATGTGAGACAATCTGTTTTACTAGCTTTGCCTTTGCCAAGGGTGTGTTTGTGGGATGTTACTACATTGGAACAGTTGCTGTTTTGATTACTTAACTACGATTATTCTGTCACATTTTTCAATAGAGTTAGTTATACCAGTATGTGAAAGGCTTAAAGCTATTGCCCGATAGTTTAACATCTTGATCTACTGGTGTTTCTTTTCACAAAGGTAATAATTTTGTCACATGTAGATAATAAATTATAATCCAACATTTTCCTACGCATAGACCTATGAATAAAGCGTTACTGGTATCATGTGGCAAAAAATACTAACAGAAAATGTCCTTCAGCACAAGAGCAGAAATACATCTAAAAGTGATTTCCTGCTGATAGGAAAAGACTAGGGGTTAATCAATCAAATAATAATATTTGAATTTTAATGAATGCAGAGAACATACATGATGGCAATATGACGTAAAATAAAAGATTAAAGTTGTCTAGGAAATTAAATAACAATAAATTAAGTCACAATTACAGAATGACAATATTGAAAAATATTGCAAAACACAAATTGTCTCAATTTTTCATAAAAAAATTATGTAATGTACTTACCAAGGTAATGGTACTTAATCATATTTAAAAATAATGAAAAAGTGTTATTAACATTGTTATCTTTTCAGTTTGGTAATTCTCGTGAATTGCCCTGATGAGTGCAGACAAAAAGGTTCGTCAATATGAGAAGATGGTGGCGTTTACCAGAGTGGAGCAGAGGAGCTCATGACCTTCTTGTGGGATTGCTGCATGTTCCAGCAGATGATTGGCACGGCAATGCACTGACCCTGGTGGTAACTTGGAACTAGGCTGGCAAGATCAGTTGGCATGGTCTCCTCTGCCAAGGGAAGATGACAGTCTTCCTCTGCATTATCGTATCCTCCAGGATCTCTGAGTCCATGCCAGCAAACGGGGGTGCCAATTTGCCTCAGTCTGCCGTCTCTGCTGGGCCGCTCTGGACTGTCAACGTTTGACCTTGAGCTAACCAATGTTTTAAATATTGCGTCAACACTGAAAATCCTGGGCATGTCCTGATAGTGGCACATATTACACCATCCACAAGCAGGAAGACAGGGTGAGTGAGACACCACGTTGCGTAAGGCACTAGGTGAGTTCTGGAGAATAGCATGTGAAATCTTACTAGGGCTCACAGAGAAAACTATGAAATTTCCCCAAAATTGACTCTTAGCAATTCCTGGTAAAATTCAGTCCAATAGGAGAATGTTTCCAGTCCCTGAAAAATATAGGCCAAAGTGAGACATTGAAAAAATCTCTAAAGATGGCCAGCTAGGAGTCTCTTGGTAGCAAGGACCAAAGATCCCATTTCCCAATCAAGTGTTGAACAATGAAATGAGATTATCACCTGTGAGCGGTGACAGACTTATTTGCAGGCATTAATATCTCATTATTACCTAATCTGACTTTATTCAGATGCAGTTTCCCATTCCCCCACCTCTTGATGATAATTTCCAGTAAGATAGCCACTGCGGTTACCAACACTTCAAACTGGGCACCAGTCACCAACATCTTATGGCAGTGTCAACACAGAGATCAGTCAGAGTCTGGTCACTCACTGGTCAGGGCTGTCTATTAAACTTGGTCAAGGGACTGGGCCACTGTCAGTCCAAGGGGTCTGGCCACTAAAGCTCAAGGGAGTCATCAGGATCAGCAGGGAATTCTGGAGAACTCAAACTGTGGGGATTGCAGGCAGCATACTGGAATGCAAAGTGGATAATAATCGTGAAGGGGGAAAGGGGGCAACTGAATTTCTAAAGTGTGGAGGCAATACAGCATTGAAGGGAAAGAGTTTACAGGTTGGGGGCAGTTATGGACAATCAACAACATCCTGGCTTTAATGGCAGGTCAGTGGACTACAATATCTAGTACAAGAGAGTCAGTTAGCTCAGTTGGTTGGATGTCTGTTTTGTGATGTAGGGGGATGCCAACAGCATGGGTTCAATTCCTGCACTTGCTGAAGTTACTATGAAGGTTTCACCTTCTCAACCTCGCCCCTTGTCTGAGGGGGCGGTGACCATCTGTTCAAATCACCATGAGTCATGTCTCTAAAACAGGGAGGACCCAATGGTTATTTAGGACTACTGCAACATTTCTTTGCCTGCCACATTAACTCACACAGCCTCAGGCATACTGCGTCAAAATGTGGAGATGAACAGTTAGATATATTGGTGGGCCTGGGTTTGGGGCTAATTCAAAGCAGATGGGGTTGGCACACAGGCTACCAAGAAGGACTGAGTCTGACTGTGTGATCAGCGACTGCTGTTTTCTCCTATCGTTATAACAAGTATACCCACTGAGCTGAAAATTTCTACAATCACAGTAGGAGTCAGTAGGGTAAGTGTTTTGAGAGTAGCAGTCCTCACTTTTGAGTGATGTGTTGCCCTTTGAAGAGAAGCATATCCACACAGCACAGCTGGAAGGTTGGTGTAAACATTACATGCTAACTTCTAGCTATTAACTTACTACATGGAGCACAAATCCTGGCCCCAAACACTTTCTGACCGCTTCAAGCAGCATCAGGAAACAGTGCTACTAATGGTGAAGACGCACAAGCAATGGCCTGCAGCTTGGAAAGTTTTACCCTAGGTGCCAAGCAACACCTTGCACATGGTGCAGAACCTGCTCATTTCATACCTTGATACAGAGAGCATTGTGTAGCACTAGGAATGGCTAGGGTCTGCACATTCATTCTTGTAGTTGAGCCTCAACAGACATTCACATGTGGAGCTGATGCAGAATAGTGAACATGAATTGGCAATTGTGATAATTTCCAATGTTAAGTGTCACCATACACCATATGCAATCAGAAGGTACTTTATCTTCCTCCCACAGTTTCTTAATGCAGTTCCATGGTCCATAGCTGGAGTGGAAAAGTCTGTTGGCCTTGGAGCTCCGGTTGGGTGATCCTTTTATGTCTGTGTCCCCTTGTGAGAGAGGTTCATCCTTTTGGGCTAAAGCTCCCCCAGAATGCGAGGAGACAGGCAGGGTGGAGGTGGAAATTCCAGCCATTTCATGATAGCAGAAGGCTGGGGGCAGATGACTGATGCCAGCATCTTGTCTGAAGGTGTGCCCCTTCCCCAAAGGAGCGAGGTCCAGGTCTCATCTCCTTGCTGTTGATGCCGCATACTCATGACTCGAAAGATGTTCCGCAGGAGGATGAGAGTACTGACCTGGCTCTCTGTGGCAGTCACCAAGCTGTCCATGCAGGCAGCCAGACACGCTCATGCCTGAGGCCAAATGGGTCCAATGACATTGCTGCAGTCCTGCAGCCTTGCTCAGTGCCTTGGACAAACCTGCCTGCTTCTCCTGGGCTTGTTGGTGCATGTCAATCGAGTCCCTGATTGCCACCACCATTGGCTCCTCTCCTGTCTGCAGCTGAGCAGATACCTGGTCTTGGGCAGTCTTCAGAGTACCAGCGATCCAGGGCATTTCTCCCTCAGCCAGCTACAGAGATGTGACAGTGATGTGCTCACCAGCAAATTGCCACAAATGACACTTTCCCAGCTTCCGGTAAGATTCAACCCAGTGTGTCATTTTTCAGCAATAGTCACTGTGAAGCAGGATGACAGTGTGTGCAAAATATACTCTTATAATACATCATAGAATCCCTGCGGTTCAGATAGAGGCAATTCAGATCACTGAGTCTGCACCAACCCTCCAAAGAACATCCCACACAGACCCGATCCAACACTTTCACTGTGACTAATTGGCTTAGTTTACACACCCCTGGCCAATCCATTTGACCTTCACTTCTTTAGACCGTGGGAGGAAATCTACACAGAAACAGGGAGAATGTGCAAACTCCACACAGATAGCCGCCCAAGACTGGAATCGAACCCGGGTCCCTGGCGCTGTGAGGCAGCAGTTCTAACCACTGAGGCTACTGTACCACCTTATGGTATGTATGGTATAAAAGCATTTACCAAAACATATCTTCACTCAAAAACAATTTTAACTTTAGTTGATAACTTGCATTTTTAGATATTGTCTCATTACCGAACATTCAGACAGACTATTGGGAAGAAACTGCTCAAAACATCGTATGTAGGAGCCGACAAAGAATGTATAAAAGCTATATTGTCATTGCCGCAAAACAATAAAGTGAATTTTGTTACTGGCACGCTAACCTTTCAGATATTTAATAGAATAAAGGCAATTTTTATCCACCACAGCCACTGAGGCATCATAAAATAATTCCATGTGAATTGGTTTCTGCCCTGGAGCTATGAATTTAACAAATTAGGAATTTCTGCAATTTAGCAGTAGAGGGCACTCATATACCATACATTAGGAAAGACGTTCATGTGAGAATTTAAATAGGTCGCATGCTTTCACTATTGGTTGCTTTATGGGATCAGATGCAAGATTTTACTAATAAATATTCAAAATAAGCAATGAAGCATTGGAAATACTTCATCAACAGGCGATCCATATGTACATCATTAAAACCTGATGAGCACAAGCTTGATAAGAAAGTCACGAGCAATTAAGGAATTATGACAATTGTTTATTACTAATAGGGCTAATCCAACAAATAGATCCTGTTGCATCTAAAGTTATTTTCTGTTTCACCCATTGTGTGAATGTTAAAAGTGAAAGTTGTCCTTTTAACTAAATGATCTTTGGGCCAAACTGCCAAACGTTTCACGTATTCCTTTATTAGAATAATCTACCCTGATTATATACACCAAACTGTAAGAGTTTTATTGATTTCTATAATCTCTGTACAACGTAACTGCCTCTCTGGCAGCACAGTCAGAAAACTTTGGGATTGTCTACTTTTTGATAGTTTTGCACTTTATTATTGATTTAGGTAATCAAAAAAATGTATATCTTTTCCTTTGAGCCTTATTCAAGGCCATTCTATATGCTGGAACCCACAGCAGTATAGATCTTAGCACATTGATAGATAGCGTGGTTCAAAGCTGAAGAGCCCGCTGCGTCTGACCCTGTTGTCTGGTTCTAATGTCTTATAGTGTAATGATGTGCAAGCAGATACTGAAGTCTAGAAGACACACCACTTTATTATAAATAAACTGTGTAATTTTGCACTTGAACTTGACGTGTAGTTTTTTTTGCACTTTATACTGTTTTAGTGGATAAGGTGTAATGTGTGGCTATGGCAACAATCAGTAACACAAGATAGAATGCCTCCACTGGAGGGCGTTGAAATGTTAAAGAGTTGTCAGACTTGCCGGCTTTGCTGAAGCTCAGGTGGAGCTTACAAATCCAGGTTCTTGTCGTCACGATACGCATCTTTTTCAAGATCTGCATGCAGTCCCTTCTTCCTGCTACATTGTACTTCATCTTTAATGAGGAAAAAACCTGCAAAATGTTGCTATTATATTTAGGCCTATACAATAGACTCCTCTCCCCTGAAATAATCCAAATTGTACAATCTTTGTTTGAGCTGTCCATTGGCAGTATTCTATACAATTCATTCCATTTTCTTTCAGCTGTCACTTCATGCAAAGAATTTATAGAGTAGAAAAAGGTCATTCAGCCCAACAGGGTAATGAAGCATTTTCACTCCGCGAGAGCATCCTTCCCTTTTCTCCTACTATTTTTTACTGTCTTGTGTTTATCCAGCTTCAGCATAAATGCTAAAAGCTTCAGTCCATGGGGACAGGTGCATCCATAGTGTTGTTATGGGGTTCCAGGAAGAACAACTAGCCACATCAATATGACTCCTGGTAAAGATGGTTTGGGAGTTGGAGGGGAAATTACAGGTTCTCCAATGGGTTCTCCAATGATGTGTGGTCAAGAAAATATGTCAGCAAAATAACTGATGAACATTTTGCACAATCATATCTATGTATTTCAAAATGGCGATCATTTTCTTCTCTATTCTTAATTTTGTCATGGTGAGCCAACTATCTTCTTATGCTTATATTAAGCTTTCCATTTTCTTACCAGTTCTTTGAAAAGCTAATGGGGGGTTTTAATTCCTTTGTCATTTCCAGTCGTCTTTTAATCTCTTTAAAAGTGACTTAAGGTGGCAGGAGGTTAAATTCATGATGCTACACTGAAAGAATTGACACTAAAACTGTTTCTGGCTTAAAACAAAGTAATAAGAGACACCAATGGTGTACAGACAGCATTTAAGATTATGCAGCAAATCTCTGAGTATACAATTTACCCAAATTTGAATTATGCCCCACTGAATGCATTAGGCCAAGACAAATAAGGTCTTTCAATTTTTAAATTAATTTATACTGTAAATTTACTTTCCCAACTTTTCCAACATTGTTTGGAAGATATCCATGCCTTTCTAAAGAAAAATCACAGACTGAAATTTTTAAATTTCAGATTAGTTTTCAATTAACTTCACTGTATAAAAGAAGTAGCATATATTTAGAAGCAAGCATGTCCTGCACGGGAAGCTACCTACTCACAATAATCCCTTATATGAGGAGGGATATAATTACTCAGTTGTCATTTCTATCGATTTTACATCAATTAAGCTCAATCCTCATGAAAATGAATCTGAATTTTTCTAGCACCTCAATATATCCTTGGCAGTTCAACTGTCAGGACAGGAGGAATAAACATAAAATAATAACAGAAGAAATCTATAACCAATAGAGTAAGTGACACATAATGGTGATTGCAAGACTTTTCTCAGTTTTACTAGGAATTGATTCTTGAAAAAATTTGTCAGGCTTGACTAGGCATGAAGATAGCATTTTTCTTTTTCTGTATTTAAGTTTGAAGATATTGAGGTTAAGTGTGTTGCTAAAATTGTTCTAGTAATGGTAGGGAGAGTTTTAGCAAAGATTACTGTACTTAGTGCAGTTTGCAATTCAGAATTCCAAGTCATGTATGAGCATTCAGCGAAATGGGGAGGTGATATAAGTCAAAAGTTCATACAGATAATTCAGTGAGGTCCAGGAGCACTGTTCATGCATCACTAAATGGTGAAGTGATTGAACTCTGCAAATTATGAACTCCTGAATTTGACTTCAGTTGAAAGTAAATACGAGAACAGTAAGGTTCTGAATGTTACATATGATTGAATTCAACTATTATCAACATCCAATCTTGTTTTGGGATGTTAGTTCTTGCCCCACTACCTTGTCACTTCCTTTCAGAAGTAGTTAAAAACACGTGCATCTTAAAAAATTATCTTATTCTATCGCATTACAGGGATCACAAATGGATAGTTGTTAATCATGGGATTGAATCTGATTGCGATGCAAGTATATGCAGAAGCTATGTAGCCTTGTTCCGAGAATACCTTTCTGCATATATTTTATGAATGATTTACAGAACTTAAATTTATGAATGACAACATGTCGACAGGGCTTAATATCTAGACAAATTATGTAGGCTACCAGCTTTTTGAGATGTTAGCTGAGTGATGTATGGGTGACAAATATCCCTTAATATGGAAAAATGTTGCATTATTCACTTGTGATTAGGAAACTTCAAACACAGTTACACCAAGCAGGAGGTAAGTGATAGAAGGTAAGTGACTAAAAATCAGAGTTGAATGTAAAAGTCAAATATTTGATAACAAAAAATGTGAGGTGGCTGCAGGAAATCCAATAAAATCTTGCAATTCTATGGTTGAGATCACAGAATACAAAGTAAACTATGTGCCCAAAGTGAGGATGTCATTTTAGACAGAGAGAATTTGCTTCTTGTTTGAAAGACAAAGTTATTGGATATTGCTAAATAGGTTAATCGAAAAAGACTGGCACTTCCACTTGTGATCATTCCTATAAATTCATGAATAGCTTAGCAGTGTGTAGGTGTTTTGTTTATTAAGACAGTGGGAAATGAAGTGAACAATGCTCCTACTGCTCCTCCAGGCCTCACATAGAGTTTGGACTAGTGCTGCCTGAGGAGACACTAATACATGTCAATATCATGCTCTGCTCCAACCCTCAATCTAATAATGTGACATGGTGCTGGTGGGTTGGCTCCTGGTATCTGATAAGGTCAATATTAACCAGCAACATCTTTCCATCCATTAAGGGCAGGCAGCAATTGGCAAGTTCAACCCAATCTTACAATTGTGAATAAAAACTTAAAGAACTGCAGATGCAGGAAACCAGGAACAAGAACAGAAATTGCTGGAAAAGCTCAGCAGGTCTGGCAGCATCTATGGAGAGAGATCAGAGCTAATGTTTCGAGTCCAGTGACCCTTCCTCAGAACTTACAATTGTGCAGTTTCCAAAATTAACTTAAACCTAAAATATAACGTGTTTAGGGAATGTAGTTCTAAATTTAAGGTAAACGAAAGGGAGTTGTGTGACCTGCTCTTGACCCATGTGGACAGTCAGCCTGAGCAGTCTGATTTTTGCAGATCAAAGGAGGACTCAATTGTTTTACTGAGAACAGAGTGTGAGATACACTGGATACAGTGACCACAATCTAAGTATAGCAAGAATAGACCCTAAACATATTACAGAATCATAAAATCCCCACAGTGTGGAAGCAGGCTATTCGGCTCATCAAGACGATACGAACCCAGATCCACTGCTTCTACCCTGTCCCAGTAAGCCTGCATTTCCCATGGCTAATACACCTGGGCTTTATGTATGAATCAACTTGCATACAGCAGTGCTGTAAACTATCCATTTACCTATAAGAAAGGAAGTTGGGATTAACTAATTTGTATTTGTATTTGGATACAAGGCAGGTGTGTTTCGCTTTGCTGTGGGAAAAGTGATAGACAGTCACTTTTAAGATTGGGTTACTTAGGTTACCAGCTCCTTATAAATCTATGAATACCACAAACTGATGGCGTTTTCCAGTTTTGTCTCGTGTGGTCCGAAGCCCTCTACACAGCAAGAGATAATAGCATACAGATCTACACCTTAAGCAGAGAAAATTAGGAATTTTTCATTCACCATGTGCGAGAGCTCACATTTAGACTAAAGACTGAAATTGTGAGGAGAAAGAAGGGTCTCGACCCGAAACATCAACTTTCCTGCTCCTCTGATGCTGCTTGGCCTGCTGTGTTCATCCAGCTTCACACTGTGTTATCTCTAACTGAGGCTGTTTGTGATGGACAATTTCCAGCAAGTGCCTCCTAGCATCTTTCAGTATCAGAAAGCTGATGCAGACACTGAGTTCCTTTCTCAACACAGTGAAGAGATTGCTAACAAACTATTAATTGAGAAAATGGGAAGGTACCTACAAACTGAGCAACCATAAATACTGACAGATCTGTTGTCATTGTCTCCGCCCCTGCATTCCTTGGAAATGCTAATCCCAGTAAATTTGTGACCAGAAATGAAACCTACCAGATATGATAACCAGGATTGTTCCCATGAAAACCTTCATTTGCCAATAAACTAGCATATGAGATGAACACAATATGTAAGAAGATACAGATACGGGACTGGAATCGGGGAAAATCTGTACCATGGGAGTGATGTTTTGGTAGTTTAGAGAATTTCATGTTTTAGTGGCAAAGGCAGTAAATGGTGGTGGGAGCAGGTAGCAGGAGCAGCCCAAGGAGATAGGGAAAAAGAGCAGCAGCTAACAGCAGTGGCAGCACAGCTTTGCATAGACCTCTCAGAAAGTGAGTTTAATCAACGAATTGGATGAACTAAGACAGGAAAATCAAGGTAAGGGAACAGGTGGAACAGAAGTAGTAATTTAAAGTTAACAGCATGGATGTAGCTCAGAAGCTAAGAACCGTGTTTGTGAGCATGATACTGGGTGAACTTGAAAAAGGAGCAGGATACTGATATTTGTAAGTTTGATGATATTGTAATAAACTATTATAATAATGATTTTTGCATATGTAATTAACAAGGGAGTCACAGTGCATCAACAATAGGCAGGGAAGTAAAGTGGAGGTCACAATCAGACCAGACATAATCTTCTTAAATGGTAGATCCAATATAAGAGCCAAAATGGCCTACTCAAGAGTTGTAAAAGTCTACAACACAGATAAAGGCCCATGGAGTCTATACTGGTCAAATACAACTACCTAACTATTCTAATCCCACTTTCCAGCTCTCAGCCCATTGCCTTGTATGCCTTGACATCACAAGTGCACATCTGAATACTTCTTAAATGTAACGAGGGTTTCTACCAGCCTGACAGGCACTGAGTCCAGAATCCCACCACCTTCTGGGTGAAAAAAATCCTCGTATCTCTTCTAAACCTCCTCCCCCTTACCAAAAGGGTAAGTCTCCACTCATTGATCCCCACATCAAGGTGAAATATTCCTTCCTGTCCACTCTATCCATGCCCCTCATAATTTTAAACATCACAATCCTGTCCCTTCCTCAGTCTCATCTGCCCCAAGGAAAACACAGTTAGTCTAATCTCTCCAGCCCAGGCAACACCCTGGTGAACCTTCTCTGGACCCTCTCCAGTGCAATCACAACCCTCCTACAGTGTGGATTCCATACATGCACACAATACTCTTCCTGTGGCCACTGTTTTATACAGTTGCAGCATATCGTCCCTGCTCTTAAACGCTCTGCCTCAGCTAATGAAGGCAAGTATCCCATATGCCCACTCAATCACATTATATATTGGTCCCACTACATTTAGGGACCAGGGGACACTACTCCAAGGTCCCTCTGATCCTCAGTGCTTCCCAGGGTCCGGCCATTCATCATGATTGTCCTACCCAAATACATCACCTCACACTTATCTGGACTGAGTTCCAGTTGCCATTGATCAGATCATCTGACCAGCCCATCCACCTGTATCCGCCTGTAATCTAAGGCTACATTCCTCACAATTTACCAATTTTTACATCAACTGCAATCTTACTGATCAACACTCCTACATTTAAATCTAAATTATTTTTATGTACACGACAAACAGAAAGGGCCCCCTCTAATCTCTTCCCAACCACTGTGTACACAAATTCTAGTCTGAAAAGTATCCATCAATCTTCACTCACTAATTCCTGCTACTCAGCCAATTCTGGATCAACTAAATAAATTTCCTTGGATCCCACGGGCTCTTACCTTCCCTATCAGTCTCTCATACAGGACCTTTCCAAAAGCCTTGCTGAAGTCCAAGTAGATGAGGTCTACTTTATCCTCATCCATACACCTGGCCACCACTTCACAAAATTTGATCAAGTTAGTCAGACATGATCTCCGGTTAACAAAACAATTTTGATTGCCCCTGATTAATCCCAGCCTCTCCCTGTACAGATTAGTTCTATCTCTCAGAATTGTTTCCAATGGATTCCCTGCCACTGAGATTAGACTGACTGTCAGCAGTTTGCTGGTTTATTCCTTGCTCCTTTCTTGAATAAATGCTACCACATGGGCAGTTGTCCAGTTCTCCTGCACATGTTGTGTGGCCAGAAGAATTGAAAATTATTGCGAGCACCCCTGCTATTTCCTCCCTTGCCCTCACTCAGCTGCCTGGGATACTAGGCCGCTGCTGTTTCATATGTTCATGTAAATATTGACAATTTATTCTATCAATGAACAAAGAAAAGTGCAGCAAAGGAACAGTTTCTTTCGGCCACCAACACTGCGCTGAAACACAACACCTCTATAAACTAAAAAAACACCTTTTGCCTCTGCACGGTCTGTATTCCTCCATTCCCTAGCTATTCATGTGTCTGTCATGACGCCTCTTAAACGTTGCTATAATACCTGCTAAACGTGCCTTTTATATCACATTTAAATTTTCCCTCATTTACTTTAAATTTACATCCTGCTGTAATTGACTTTTCTACCCTGGGAAAAAGACTCCAACTAACTCATTCTATTGATGCTTCTCATGATTTTGTAAAGTTCGATCGGGTTGCTCCTCATCCATCAATGTTTAAGTAAGAACAGACTAATCTGACTAATTGGCCAATCTCTCCTCATAGGTAATACACCAAATCGGGCAATATCCTGGTAAACTGTTTCTGTAACCTCTCCAAAGTGTCCATATCCTTTCAACAGTTTGGTGACCAGACTGCACAGAATATTGCAAATGTAGCCAAGTGAAAGTTCAATACAGCTGCAACATGATTTGCCAATTTTGAAACTCTATACCCAGACTGATGAAAGCAAGCATGCCACAAGACTTCTTGACCACCTTACCCACTTGTGTTGCCATTATCAGGATGTGTTGCCATTATCAGGGAACTATGGACCTATATGCCTGGATCCCTCTATCTGTTAATGCTTCTAATGGTTCTGCCATTTACGGTATACTTCCGTCCTTAGATCTTCCAAAATGCGCCATTTCCCATTTGTATGGATTAAATTCCATCTGCCATTTTTCCACTTAAGTTGCCAGCCTATAATAAGATATAGAAGCAAACTTAGGCCTTTCAGCCCAACAAGTCTGCTCCACCATTTGATCATGGTTGATATATTTTTCAATCCCAATCTCCTTCCTTTTCCCTGTAACCCTTGATCCCCTTACCAATCCCAAACTTATCCTCAGTCTTAATTGCACTCAATGACTTGGCCTCCATAGTCCTCTGGGGCAATGAGTACCACTTATTCATCAAGCTCTGGCTGAAGAAATTCCTCCACTTCTCAGTTCTAAAGAGCCATCCATTCACTCTTGTATCCTAGTCTCTCCTACTCGTGGAAACATCTGTTCCAGGGCTTTCAGGATTCTGCAAGCTCAATCAGACCTCCCTTCTAAAGGTACTGGTCTTCTAAACTCCAGACTCAATTACTCCTCATGACAAGCCCTTCATCCCCAGGATCATTCTTGTAAACCTCTTCTGGACCCCCTCCAACATCAGCAAACCCATCCTTGGATACAGGGCACAAAATTGCCCACTGTAGTCCAAATCACCAAAGCCTTATGCAGCCTCAGCTATACACCTCTGCTCTTCTATTCTAGATTTCTCAAAATGAATATTAACATTGCATTTGCCTTCCCAATTGCTCACTGAATCTGTGTGTTAACCTTAAGAGAATCCTGAACTTGGACTCCAAATTCAGTTTTGTGCTTGAGATTTCTGAAGCCTTTCCTCATTTAGGAAACAATTTACTCATCTATTCTTGCTACCAAAGTGCATAACTTCACACTTTCCCACACTGTACTCCTCAACTTTTTCTGCCTAATCATCTATCCTGCTGTATACTCTGGCAATTCTCCTCGCTGTTCACTGCGCCCCAATCTTTGTGTCGTGCACAAACTTACTAATCAGATCACCGACATTCTGCTGCACACCATTTATACAAATTGGAAGGGCACTAATATGCTGGTGGGGAGATTTGCTAAAACCACACTGTAGGATTTAAACTAGTAAAGGGGTGGTGGTGTTGGTGGCGGTGGAAGACCCGGAGAGATAGTGAGAAAAGGGACAAGTCTGAGGCTCATGCAGGGAAAAGGAGTAAGTCAATCAATCAGTCAGCGCAGGCAGGAATAAAGCAGAGAACAAGACAAGGCAGATAAATAAAACTGAATTTATCTCTATGCAAGAGGCCTGACAGGAAAAGCAGATGAACTCAGGGCATGGTTGGGAATATCATAGCAATTATAGAGACGTGGCTCAAGGATGGACAGCCCAAAATTCCAGGGTAGAGACGCTATAGGAAGGATAGAAAGGGAGGGCGGGAGGAAGGGGAGTGGAGTTCTTCATCATTCTTCCTTCCCTATTTGAGGTCTGCACTGGTTAGTGCTGGCAAACCACTAGTCTCAGCAGATTGCCATGTCTGCTCTCAGTCCAACTTTCATATCACTTCAGCCCTTCACTTTGTGGCTCAGCGACTCCCACAACATGCAAGCTTCTGCCAGGTCACTTTGTGCAGGGACACTCTCCCACTTGCATGGGATGTATCTTTTGTATTTATTCATTTACAAGACAATGGCATCATTGGCAGTGCCAGCATTTATTGCCCATCCCTAACTGTGCAGAGGGCAGGTAACAGTTAACCACATTGCTGAGAGTCTGGATTAATACGTAGACCAGGCCAGATCAGATAAGGATGACAGTTTCCTTCCCTGAAGGACATTAGTGAACCAGGTGAGTTTTTCCAACAATTGACAATGGATTCATGGTCATTAACAGACTCATAATCACAGATGTTTATTGACTTCAAATTCCACAGCCTGCTGTGCCAGGATTTGAACCCAAGTCCCCAGGACATTACCCGGGTTTCTGGACTAATAGTCTAGCAATAATATCACTAGGCCATCACCTCCCCAAATCTTATGACTCTTACTTTTATTTCTCACTTGAGGCTGCCGGCCTCTCTGCCTCACATGGACAGTTTGTCACTGTTCAGAGCACTGAATAGTCAAGATGGTGGATATGTTGCTTTATGGCCCCATGTTCAACCAATCTGCACCATGTGACAGCAGCTTTTCAAGCAAAGACACTGTCTGTGCTTCAAATAAATGGCATCGTGTGAAAGTCAAATGGGACCAGTCCTTATTGAGGTCAAGGGAGTACTGTAGTGAGTCAGGGACTATGCCACTATTAGTCAAGTGCTTTGTCTTACTATAGTCCAAAGATACACGTCATATATACCTCTAATTTTTTCTGCCGCTGCAAAATCCAGGCATGGCAGTTGCTTCCAGAATCAGCCATGAATGTGTCCACACGCTGTGATCAGGTGCGAATGGCTTTGCACTTTAGCATAGGTCAATGTTACCCCTGTAGGCCCAGTACAACCAGTTTGGGGATTACAGCTACATGAGTCTGAGCCAACTGAACCACTCAGTCTGGGGCTGACCTGCTCTGCAACCCTCTCAAGTCCGTCTGCAGGAAAGGGAGGCATGGACACTTCTAGCAGTTTGGGCCTTAATACTTAGAGCCTGAGTATTAAGGAAATGGTCCATAGAATCCTGGGGCATGTGGGAAACTCAAACCTGGGTATGGGTTTCATCAAACTGAGTCACTGAGCCAATGATAAGTGAAGGGGGACAATTCAAGGTTCTAGAAAGGTGGTCTCTCAGAGGAGAGGATGGGGGCTCCACAAACGGGCATCTTCCAGGTCACTATTACTCTGTTTTAAGGACAAGGAGAATGTGTGACCAACAAGTGGGTATGCCAATTCACAAAGCCATGGCTCTGCGGCTAAATTGGAGATATTAATAGTAATAGAAAAAGAGCTGAATGGAAACCAGAGAGGCTGAAAGGTATTTGGTGCAAAAGGGATATTGTCACAAAAGGGAAAATGAGAGATGGAGGGACCATTCTACATGTCTGCTGGAGGCTGCATGTCACCGGCAAGGCCATACAATGCTGAAACATTCCAACATTGATTCGTCAATTGACATGTCAATTTCAATAACACCACGGCATCCACCACCTGCAGGGTGGGCTGAATGGGTGCTACATCTTTCCTTTAGGGATGGAGTAAACTCGTCTGCGTGTGAGGCCCTGTTGGGGCACTTGCACAAATCATATATTCATAAATTCAACAATTCCACCCATCCAGCATCAAATTGCAGTTCATCAGCAGGTGATTATCCACGTTTACATTTCACAGCCTCAAGTTATCATGACCATTACATTGTTCCCACTAATTGCCTGCTCATCATGCCAGCAAAGCAAATAAAATCAGGTGCAAACTTAAAAGTGCCACCTGGGCTTGGCATTTCTGAAACACATTCCACAACTTTGATTGGAAGTCAATGCCTTGGTGATGCGGCTTTGCAAACTAAACTGTAAATATGCAAGACGACAAGGTGTAGAGCTGGATGAACACAGCAGGCCAAGCAGCATCAGAGGAGCAGGAAAGCTGATGTTTCGGGTCCAGACCCTTCTAAAGACATGTTCTATGATGTTTAAAGATGCCTTTTTGGGAGTGGAGCTGCTATCATGTTGACATTGCACTCCCACAATATAGCATGAAATCTCTGGCTCTGCAACATACGTTTCGATAAGTTTACATTTCACAGAGCTCCATATTGAAGCATGACACCAAACCCCTTGCGAGGCTATTGCAACACATGGTCAGGGTAAAAATGCTTCATTGGGATTGACAAGGGGGCTCAAGCATACCATTTAATGAAATGGTGTTCTATTTCTGACATTTGTCACAAATTATCTGTGTAAGGATCTGATAGGAACAGTGCTGTGGCTAGAGACCTTGTGGTGTGTTGCAAGGCCCTGTCAGAGTGTTCTGAGGAAAGGTCACCGGACCTAAAATGTTAACTCTGAATGTTCTCCACAGATGCTGCCAGGTGTGCTGAGCTTTTCCAGCAACTTCTGTTTTTGTTCCTGATTTACAGCATCTGCAGTTCTTTCAGTTTTTATTCCAGGGTGAACGAGTTGAATTGGGACTTCCTTTAATCATGTAACTTTCTGTTGGTTATACGACAAGTAGTGCTGCTTCATGCAAAGGAAATGTTATTGTGAAGTCCTTGATCTTTTCTGATCATGAATAAATGCTTCATTATCCATCTGACTATATGCTTGATATCTTCAGGTGATCCCACTTTAAAAGTATCTACATGTCACAGGTCCTACACACTGTTAGTGAAAAAGCAGCAGACAGTGAGACAGGGTATTAAAATTGCACTGTGCTAAAGTTAGGTTGCTCTTAATGCATCAGTCAGTATTTGATACAAGGTTCAAATCTGACGTCTTCCACAGTTGTACAGTAACAACATCTCTAAGAATTTAATTGGAAACTATCTTTAATCTGAGTGTTGAGCAGTGAAGTCACTTATATTCAGCAGGTTGAGAGGAATCCTGAAGCGCCTCCTTTTGAACCTTCCATCGTCAGTTAGCCTTT
Source organism: Stegostoma tigrinum (assembly GCF_030684315.1). Lineage (NCBI taxonomy): Eukaryota > Metazoa > Chordata > Chondrichthyes > Orectolobiformes > Stegostomatidae > Stegostoma > Stegostoma tigrinum. The sequence goes on along the minus strand of NC_081367.1, from coordinate 36,070,567 downwards.
AACATTCCAGACAGCTTGCAGATTGCTAAGCTTGCCTGAGCATCCTGTAGGACTGTGCATATGCTGCAAGAGGCAGTGCTTTGTATAGCTTCTCTCAGCTGACTACTGCACTCTGAGGAGTGCACATGAACTGCCCATAGTGCACCTGCCAACTTGAAAGTCAATTCACTCCCTTGAAAAGCTGACAGAATTAACCTCTCCATCCAGAGATCATCACTGACTCTGTACTCACTCTCACAAGGTGGGCTTAAATGTAGGTCAGGCCTGAGCACAGTGTCTGCATACTGCATTTAACCATCATGTTGTTCACATCCAAATGCAGTGCCTTAGCTGCATTCATCAGTGGATGAGTAATGTTATCACAATCAAGAAATCAGTTGCTTGTGAGAGCTAAGCTGTACAGTTCCACTGCTTTCATCTTTGAGATGTTGGAAGAGGCTGCTCATCTCTCACATGCATACAACTTCACCAGGTCTGCCAGCAATAAAGACACTACAGCAAGAGTGACACATCACCTATGGAAGTAAGTGACTTCAGTAACCTTTTTCTCCCTTCCCTTCTCACTACATCAAAATGCAGCCCTGACTTCTGCAGCTGGGGTAGAGGGACCCTGCTCTGTAGTTGGTTATGCCCATCTGTGTTTAGGCTCAATGGGCCACGAGCTTGCAGTAAATATCTTTCCCATGTACAGGATTACCCTCCTTGGCTTGATCTTTTGCAGGCTTTGGCATCACAGACAGAAGAGGTAGAAATGCTGGGCACCTCTGCAGTGTCCTAAGAGGAAGCCATTTACAATTTGCATTTACCTTTGACAATGGCTTGGGATTTCATTCTTCTATTACTGCAGATGTTCTGTCAAACATAGCATGTAATATCCCTTCACTTTTGACAGACAATACCAATTTCAAGCAGTTGATATCTGCTTCACCATGAAATTAAAAGGTAGGAAGGGCAGCAGATTTAGGATAATTAAAGCAGTACTGAAGATCAGATATATGTTAAGCAACAGAGCATCCATTACACAAGTTGAAAAGTAAAGCCAAAGTGGCATAGAATCGCCTTGATCACTTTATTTACCCTCAATTAATGACATCATTGTGAGCATTATTTATATTTTGTATTTGAAAAGAGGTTTAGCTTTTATCTCGAAATACGGTGATATAAAAAATAGGGAACATTAATTTTACTCCTTTTGTGTGCATATGCAATGTAGAAAATGATCAAAGCATTGAGAGAGTTCTTGCTATACGAGTGTGAAAATCAGTGTTCTTAGTTCCCTTGAGGAAAATCCACATGCTTCACTGCTTCTAAATTAAACCATATATTTTCTATTTAATGGAGGTGTCTGAAGCTAAACCTGGAGGCAAAGACTTGTACAAATTGTACTTTTAAAATCCCTCTGAAATAAGCATACATATTCAGGCACATACAGTTACACTCCAGTATTGAAAATGAATGTTTCAGGATTACAGACAGAACAATAATTGGAACAGCAGAGCATCAAGGTCACTTTTACACATAATAAATATCTCGCACAGTACAGTACAATAATGTGACATACTTTGAGTCTTTGACTATTCTCCATTGTCCCTGCAGAAGAAATGGTCCTGTGAATCTAACTGAGCTGTCAATTTTATATGAAGAGTGGTTCTTACTTAAAACATTCTTCCTAGATGTAATATTAACCCATCCTGCCATGCGGCAAAGGACAGGAACTCAGTTTAAATAACCTTGTAAAGATAAATTGCTTTGCCACTATCATAACTGGGCCATTTTTATATATAACGCCTGAAATACCTGGGAGACTTATTCATACTTTTTAATCTGGATCCTATAGTACCCATTAGCTCATGTCGCTAGAGTTAGATCTTCTCAAATCGATAAATAAATTATTTGTTTAATTTCAATTAAAAGATTACTGCTGCTCGTTTCCAGGTTTCTTTCAGGGCCAAGCTGGTGCAGGTGTCCAATTCTGACATTCTCAGAGGCAGTTAATTTTAACTGCTGTCTTTGGTTACCAGTCTATCTCCCTGGCCTGAATCTCACTTGGACACACATATTTCAGAGCAGGCTAAATAGTGAGTACCTTAAGACCATAAGATGTAGGAGCCAAAAAAAAAGTAATTCAGCCCATTGAATCTGCTCCACCATTCAATGAGATCACGGCTGATTTGATAACCCACACTTCCATGTTCTTGCCTTTTTCCCCATCACCCTGGAATTCCTTACTGATTACTGTTTATCTCAGCCTTGAATATTCTTAAAAACCCAAGAGTTGAAATTCCTTTTCATTTCAGCTTAAATGGGCGAGACCCCTTACTCTGAGATTAAGCCCTCTGGTCCTAGACTCTCCCATAAAGTGAAGAATCTCCTCTGTATCTGCACAGTCAACCCCCTTGCAAATGTGTATGCCTCTGTAAGGACACCTCCCATGCTACTAAAACCAATGAGTACAAGCCTAGCCTAGCCTACTCAACCTCAACCATAAGAAAGTCCATTAATTCCTGGAATCAATGGAGTGAACCTTCTCTAGACTGCCTCTAATGTCAGTAAGTGTTTCCTTAGCTAAGGAGATCAAAACTGTTGACATTATTTAGATGTGTTCTGCCTAGTGCCAGTATTCTAGGCATTTCTTCTCTGGTTCTGTAGACTACTGACACTGCATAGTTTCTGTAGATAGACCCTAAGAGAGGCGACAGGACTGAGAACAACGGAGGCCACTAATTAGTCTTTAGGACTCAAGACTGGGGGAAGTTGTGTGCAGTACAATTGCGAGGGATGAGAACAGTATCTGCAAGTGGACGGGTATGGTATAGCATAGACCTGCAGGTCCCTGTTCCCTGGGCATCCTAATGCATCTCCCCCTTGGTGTATTGGACACCCCTGCCACAGGCATTGCTGAGCAACTCATTCACCCCAACTCTTTTGAGCATAGAGTCTGTAAAAAAACAAGAACAGAAATGTTTTATGACAAGGTCCAAAAAGGTAGCAGCAGCACCTAGTGCCATGGAAATATATGATCAGATGATCAGAAAGCTCTCAGCACAAACTTCCATCCTTGTAACATGCGCGCGCGCACGTGTGTGTGTGTGTGTGTGTGTGTGCACGTGCATGCGTGTCATGAAGTTATGCCTCATGCCATATTGATGACATCCAGGGAGATGCTGAGAGCAAACAACACCCACAAAGAAGTGCCAGATAACACACTGTGTTCTCATCCATACCACCAAAGTGATCTCAATAAGTTTTCTTCTTCCTAGGCCCCCCAGTTATGTCTTAATGTACTCCCTGGCTCACCTTCTAGGGTGGAAGGAGCCCGTTGGCCTTGGAAATTAAGTTGGGAAACCCAGGAAGATGTGTCTGGATGGTCCACATGTGCTGAGGATCTTCTTGCCAGAAGCAGGGTGACCCTCCAAGAGCTGCAGAGAGCATATCAGGGAGGCGAGGGGCCCAGCCATCTTTGGAGCGCCTTGAGTGGAGATGCAGAAAGAAGCTATGAGGAGTGGAGAAGGAGAGGGGAGATACAAAGGAGACAGAGCATTTTTAAATCTAACTGCAGACTAGGGGAAAAAAATTCATTGAGGTACTGAATTGTTTACAAATGAATGTGGAATCTCTCACTTAAGGCTGCATACATGAGTTATTAGTTGTATTGTGGCTACTGTAACAGGCAGTGTGCCAACTGCTAAATTTCAATCTGAGATCGAGGGCTCAGATGCAGTAAAAAGGGTGGTTAATATCTGGTTAAAATATTACAGCCATCAGCATATGTGATGGATGTACATTAGTTGTGATCTCAGGCAGTAGAAAGTGTGTTCAGGCTGGTGTGTTGTTGTGCATCTAAGTGTGTCAGTTATTTTGAAAAGAATCTTGTTAAATTATGCTTGCTGTATTGTACTAATTGAAATATTGCAGTTTCTAAGAAATGAATGCTTTCCTTGTGCATTGTGGCTTTAAGTTTATTGAAAAGTTAATAAGTTGAGGATAGAGGTGAGATCTTCTAAATCTTTTTCAGTGTGTCCAATTACCCCAAAAGTCAACAGATGTTCAGAAGATACTGTTACTACATGAATGCATCATCTGATAATTGAGTTGGTGAGAAGGAGGAAGAATACCAAACAGCCCAGAAAGTCAAAAGATGATCTCAAGAGTTCTGCAAGATAGGTGCTCACATGGTTGGTGGGAAGCAAGGACTCATTATTAGGAAGAACGGTATCACTTATGTTCGCCTCACGAAAACCAGGCTAAAACAGGCATAAGGCGCTTTGAAAAAATTTGAATCTCCTTCATTTTTAAGACAGCCTGAAATTGCTAGTCATATCTAGGGTACTTGCATCTTGGAAAGCCAGATCAACATGCAATCACAAGAATGAAAAATTCTGAACATGACATGGACCCTCTTTTTGGTTCCACATTCAAATTACATGGGTTACTGCGGCACCCCACCACTTGGATCAATTGCCACAATGACAGTCCTTGGTTGCTATCGACCACCACATCACTTTCTGACCATTTTATATCAGAGAGGTGGGCTCTGTGGCTGGGTCAGCATTTGCTGTCCTCCTTAGCTGCCCTTAAGAAAGTGGGGGTGAGCTGTCTTCTTGAACCACTGCGGCCCACCTATTGGGGTACACTACAATCCTGCCAGAGAGCATGTATTTTTAAAAAATGATATGGAAGGAATATTTCCAAGCCACAAAGGTGAGTGGCTTAGAAAAGACCTTGCAGGTAGTGGTGCTCCATTTATCTGCTGCCCTTGTTCTTCCAGATGGAAATGTTGAGGGTTTGGAAGGTGCTGTCCAATAAGCTTTGGTGATATTCTTCAACGGCCTTGTAGATGATACACACTGCTATTGAACAGAGGTGGATGGAGTAGATGTGGTGCCAATCAAGTGGGGTGCTATGTTGTGGATGGTGTCACTCATCCAAGCAAGACAGTTGTACTCATTCACAAACCAGACCTGCGTTTTGGAGATGGTAGGCAGGCTTCGAGGAGTCAGAAGGTGTGTTACTCAAATGCAAGATTTCAAGCTACTCACCTACTCTTGTAGCAGTTATATTTAGGCAGGTATTTTAGCCAAGTTTCTGGCCAATGGTAACTCCTGGGATTTTAATAGTGGGGGATTCAGTGATGGTAATGCCATTGAACATCAAGGGGCAATGGTTAGCCTCTCTCTTATACCTGATATCATTGTCTGGCATTTGAGAGATGCAAATGTTACACACCAGCTGTCAGGACAAATTGGATATTAATACTTAGACAATGACTGCTTCAGTATCCAAGAGTGGTGCTGAGAACATCATACCACGTCAGGGCATTGATGAAGCAGCCGAAGATGGCTGGGCCTCGGACACGGCCCTGTCAAATGCCCGCAGAGATGTTTTGGAACTGAGATGACAGACCTCTGCCAACCACAACCATCTTCCTTTGTGCCAGGTATGAGTCCAACCAGCTGAGGTCTCTTTTCAACCCCTCTTTTCAACCTCAGTTGACTACAAAGATTTTTCTTGAGCCCAAGGCTATACCTCCTTTGATAATATAATCACCTAGCAATCATTATATCAGTAACATGCCAGTTACAAAAGGTTTTCTAGAATGAAACAAAAATCAATTTTATTTATTTTCCCTGAGAAACTAAATAAGCAATGTCAAGCATGCATATGCACAGGCGCAAAGTTAAAGAGGAACACAGCGTCTAGTACTAAATTAAAATAAATCATATAAAAGTCCTTAGGGTGTCCTTTTTGAGTTGTAAAGTTTTAACCCAGGATTACTGTTGTTTAAATTGATGCCTTATAATCTCAGAGGTAACACATGTTTCAGTTGTCATTTGAGCTTTTGGTGTGATGCTTTTTTTAAAAAGAGTTCTATCACCTGGCACCTTTTTGATCTTAGGCAGGCAAAGAAAATGCTTTCAAGTACAGACTCCGAGTCACAAACCTATCTCCCCTGCTTTGCCAGAAAATAACTCTTAAATAAGCTCATTTGTGTATTTTAGTGCCTCGGTTAATTGTTACCAATAATTTTAAATTACATCTTTCACCCCCAACACATGAAATGTATTGTAGAGCTGCAAATCAGATTATGAGCTGAGGGTTTCGTCTGAGTGAACTTCAGTGCCTTTTGCTACAAATGTAAATTTCAGTTTAGTCGGTCTTGCATCGGTTTCATAACTGGATGAGCCGGTGGTCAGATGATTGCTTTGGCCATTTTAAGTCACTATTTTTCCTGCTGAAATCCATTTTGGTTTATTAATGTATTAATATCAGATGACTGAATTAAAATAAAGACAATTGATTTTTATATCACTTATGACAGAGGGAATGCAGACTTTAAAATTACCACGGGCTTTGTTCGTTTTGGATCTGATAGAAATTCATGTCATACATCCTCTCCACTGAATATCACTGTTATCTTTGCTGAATGTAAAGAGCATAGGAGAGATTAAAGAGAGTTTGTTTAAAAAAAACGTTGGGTGAATGTAAAACAGCACTATTGTTCTCCATAAGGTTTAAATATAATCTGCTTGAGGAGTCAGCGTTGAGAGATCATCAACTTCAAAGTGAAACAGAGTGAGAAAAGAAGTTTGTAAACTTCCTTTTTCAGAGTCATTAGTTTGTTGGAATACTTTTCTACAGAACATATTTAAAGCAGAGACTACTGCATCTTTTGAAGACATGCAGACATGGGGACATGTTGATAAATATTTGAAACAGAAGAAAACACGGGGTCTGAGGCAAATACAAAACAATGGGATTAGTTTGCAATTGCACTGACAAATTGTTTCAGTAAATTGTTCAGATTCTATTGACATGGGTCTTTTTCAAAGTCTTGAATAATTCTTAGAAAATCACTTTACGTTTGAAAATGTAGCTACTCTTAAGAATGGAATATTAAGTTTTAGAATCTGAGATTCATTATTAATTGAAACACACAAATAAGTTATCTGCCTTTACTTGTGAAGCATTGTAATTTTTATTTTTAAACATTTTCAAAATTTATTGTACTAATTGTACTTTGGGCGGCTTGGTGGCTCTTGTTAGCACTGCAGCCTCAGTGCCAGGGACCAGGGTTCGATTCCAGCCTCAGGTGGCTGTCTGTGCAGAGTTTGCACATTCTCCCCGTGTCTGCGTGGGTTTCCTCTGGGTGCTTCGGTTTCCTCCCACAGTCCAAAGATGTGCAGGCTAGGTGGATCAGCCATGCTAAATTGCCTGTTGTGTTCAGGGGTGTGTGGGTGATGGGGGATGGGGGATGGGTCTGGATGAGATGCTCCAAGGGGCGGTGTGGACTTGCTGGGCCGAAGGGCCTGTTTCCACACTCTAGGGAATCTAACCTAATCTAACTACAACATAGTAACAAGACACAGACACAACGTGCTGAAACTTGGCCTGCCAAATCATTACATCATAGTGTAATATCGTTAAAGTCTGTTATTGATGTATTTGATTCATTTGAAAATACTAAATGACTCGAGGTGAACATTTTAAAGATAAGTGGCCAGATATTGCTATCAGTGGTGAGTGGAGTGTGCTAGACTTTCAATGAACTTTTTAAACTGTCGGCTTCTGACAGTAAACCATTAATAAAACAAAAATCACAGCACCATTGACAGGGCAGATGAAACCAATGTGCGCATGGTAAGTTAACATATATCCCTTTAAATAAATCACATCAAATTAGCAGTGCAGAATTTGAACCAACAATTTCTATTACCATGTTTAATTCAAAGTCCTATCAGGTGTAGAAAGAATACTGAGAACAAAACGATAAGACTAAGAGAGAAAGAAGAGAAATCAAAAGGAAGAATGAAAAAATATATTTTAAAAGTCTCCAATGATACATTAAACCTGAGGGAATATGACTCCACACTTGATAAAGTTACTTCTCATTTGTCAGTTACTAAGGCTTATCATGAGTGGAATGGACAAAGAACATCGAACATGGAACAGTACAGGCCCTTTGGCCCACGATGTTGTGACGACCTACAATCCTACTCTAAGATCAAACTGCCCCGCATGCCCTACATTTTACTATCAGACAAATCCAATACTTTCAGTTGAATTTAGTGCACATTTGTATATAGCAACTTTATGACAATGCCATTCAAACAAGGTCATTCTTTTGGTTTGGTACACATCTGGAGGACTAGGACATTTCGTAGCAACCTCCTGATTTTTGGATTTAGCTATTCAAATGGAATCGGCAGAAATTACTGCCCAATATACTCTTATTAGAATGGATATTATTAGTTTAATTTTGTTTTGTTAGTAGAAATTCAAGCCATCGCCTTCTATTTAAGGTAATTAAATGCCAAAAAGTTTTCAAAAACACAACTGGCTATGATTTATCCATTACTGGCTAATAATGAAGTTCAATCATTTCATAGAATCTTAAAAAAATTGTGCCAGTAAGAAATCAACAGCACTTACCATAAAAGCACATTGAGAGACAATGGCACTTCATTCCCTACAACATTTTCTATCAAAACTGCCATTTTTATATTAATGTTCAATTTATTTTGTGATTGGGTTTAGCTGTCAGTTACAGATTTGGTCACTGTCATATAATAGCATAAAATCCAAATTAAGTAGTGTATTTACTGCAGTTTTTGCAGTGAAGCACTTAAAAGTTTGAAATACATCTCTAACAAGACAGTGTCAAAACAGTGAATGAAAGTCATTGACAGTCCTGTCATTGATTTGACAATAAACAACTGGCTGTGACAAAAGCAAAAGAATTCGTTTTCAACTATGACACTGTGATGCTTCAACTAATAAAAGATCGATGTTATTTTTCACGTGTTCCTAGTCCTAACCGCACCCACGGAGAGTTTATTTTAATTTTTAAATTATAAACTGACAATTTCTTTATTTCAAATTTTACAGCTCAGAATGAATATGAAAATCAAAAGATCTTGTTAAAGTTGTTCCCAAATTGATGAATATATTATCTTAGGTTAAAATATTGGGAGTAAGACAGATCTCCAAAAGTCATTCTGTTTCCTAAATCTTCAAGCTTCCTGTGCCATACATCTTGGCAATGTTTTAGCTGTTCCTATGATGCCCAGGTTGGGTTCCCCAATTTGTAACAGTTCCAGACAGGATAATCCAAATCATAATATTTCCAAGAAAGGAGGGATGGGCTGGCTTGTTTTCTTTATTCACCCATCTTTTGGTTGACTGGAACAAGGTTACTCCAAAAGTCAATACCTTCCTCCAGAACCACACTAGCCTATTTTTAAAAGGAGCCAATTTAACTAGTCTTTGAGTTAATAAAAAAGTGAGAGTTTATTAATTACTAATTCTTCTCATGTTTAGTAATCTAACACATAGATAGATTAGAAGAGAAAGTTAAAAGATAGAAGGATCAGTCGGAATTGTTCAAAAAACAGATAGGTAAAATCTTGTATCAGAAGTAATGGGAACTGCAGATGCTGGAGAATCCAAGATAACAAAGTGTGAAGCTGGATGAACACAGCAGACCAAGCAGCATCTCAGGAGCACAAAAGCTGACGTTTCGGGCCTAGACCCTTCATCTGATGAAGGGTCTAGGCCCGAAACGTCAGCTTTTGTGCTCCTGAGATGCTGTTTGGTCTGCTGTGTTCATCCAGCTTCACACTTTGTTATCTAGGTAAAATCTTGTGACTGTTTAGTGGAGGTTACTAGTAGTATTGAAGTTAGTAGTTGAGCAGGCTGTTTCACGCTCCTTAGTTGAGCAAATTGATTGAGGTTCTATGGTCCAATTTCTTTCTACTGTAATTGAATTTCAGCTGTCAGGACAAGAGGGTGTTCTTTAGTTGCACTGTTTCCTCATCAGGTTTGCAGCATTCAGATTAAGAGAGGTTAACTAAGGAATAGTCCTATGACTGCACCTTCCCAGCATGCGTATGTCGACCATAAGCATGGTCTTCTGCATCAGAAGAAAGCACTAAGACACACTTGAGCAAAGTTGAAACTGGCTTAAGGCCTGTCATTGTGTGTTCCTCAAAAAGGATAAACACAAAATGTGTCTGCAGTTTGGGTCATAATCCACAAGGGTAGCATGCTGTTAAGCAGGAAGTCATCAGCTCCTCGTTGTCTTTGAGGTTACAAGAGATGCAGTCCAGTCTGTTTGACTTTCCCTCCCTCTTGAAAGGGCTCTTTGAAGTTCCCGCACTTGCATGGATATGAAATTCCAAGAATTGCTTTCTCCGGACGACCACTTAAATTTACCTCCACAGCCATTTTTGGTTCCATCAGCCCTCTTATAAAAATACATTTTCGGATTACAAAGTTAAAAAAAAATGTCCACAATACTTTGGGGTCTTAATCCATATTCATGACATTCTTGATGAAGATTCTGTTGCTAACAAGACCCATAACTGACCAAGAATGGAACAAGTTGGTCACTAACAAAGCTGTTTGTTATTTTGTAAGCTGAACTAGGCTGCAGCTGTTATCGAATCTGCGTTCATGTTTCTTATCCAAGAGTTGAACAGAAAAACTGAGCTGAAGCAGTATGGGCTCAGGGTATACAGACAGCACTTCACTAAACTGCTGAGAAACTTACAATTCATCCTGAGGGCCAGACAGCAAAATCTCATTTGAATACTATTCTACAGAATTATCAAGAAATGTATTTGGAAAATATTGCCAGAGAAACAGGACCAGCTAGACACAAATAAATACACTTCTGTTCATATAAAATTAAGAAATGGGCACAAATGGCATTTTTTCTGTTCTGCATAGCATTAACCCAATGAGGAGAACATTAGTTGTAAGTAAGAGAGATGAAATGAGGAATGACCAGGACAAGGGAGAAATAACTAGCAGGAAGCGAAGAGATATAACTTATTAATGTTAGCCTGCATGCATCCCTTAAAGGATCACTTGTTAAGCTGCAATGTAAAGCACATTTATGTGAAAATAGCCTACCAAGGCACTTCTTTTCATGCTGATACCAGTACGAGACATGCACAGCTTCAGTTCAGAACGGTCATACCATAGTGCCCCCTATTATATTCTACAATATGGGAACGAGTGACCTAAATTCTTCGAAGTGTTGCTGTACATAGACAATATAAGAAACAAAGTTTCTGAAAATGATTGATCTAAACTGTGTCACAGTTCAGGTTTTCTTAATATTTGACCTCTGGTCAATCTAGTTTTGTAACTTATTTTAGCCTGGCTGATACATTTCTATGCCTCAGACCTTATGTGAGAACTGGTTAGAGTAATGAATTAGACTATTTTCTTTAAACTTGTGGGAGTAATGTTGAAAACTTGGTCAAACTGAGATGAATGTCCCCATCTGCTTGCTACAAAGGTCCTAATTGGTTCACATCCATGTATGAATAATTAGGAGTATTAATTTATTCTAGTAGCCTCAGACAGGGTGCAAAGCCACCTGGTATTAGAAACAGAAAATGGATAAGTTTAATTCACAGAAGATTCCAAATCTCAACCTCTGAAATACAGCTGTTCTTCTGAAATTGTGATTAAGCATGCTGTAACGTGGAATGGGGAATGTTTATTCTAAATCTGATTTCAGAGTTCTTGAAGCTGAGAAAAGGAATGTTAATTCCTATCCTTGTTATACTTCATCTTGATAAGCTTAATCATTTGATGTACTGAAAAAGCGATGTAGTTAGGAACGATATATCCCTCTGCTAAGTATGTTCTACATCAAGCAAGGATTCTAACAAATTTTTTACCATTGCTTTGCAACGTATCAGCTTTATGATCTATACTGCTGCAATTATGTTATTAACATGTTTCAGCATTTGTGTTACATTTCATTTTGCAGCCTCTGAGAACAGAGCCAATGCAATACAAACAGATTGAACCTGCCCTCATTATCTCCAGAAGGTCAATCCCACCTACGCTGGTGATGATATTTGATCCAACCATGACTAGGAGATGGACACATATACAGAGCATTGTGACTTCAGGTCTAAGAATCACTGTGTTTGTGCACCACTTGAGTTACTCAGCAGATTGCTTAATCATCCCTCTACTAACGAACCGACCGTAGGAGTTCTGCAAAGCGGTCCACAAGCCTCCGCATGGTTTTCCCAATGTAGAGGAGACACCAGTTCACACTAAATAAACAGTACCTCCCAGTTGTGGACCATTTCAACTCTCCCTCCCATTCCTTAGACGACATGCCCATCCTGGGCCTCCTGCAGTGCCACAACCATGCTACCTGAAGGTTGCAGGAACAGCAACTCATATTCCACTTGGGAATCCTGTAGCCCAATGGTATAAATGTTGCCTTCACAAACAGCAAAATCTCCCCTCCCTCTACCGCATCCCAAAAACAGCCCAGCTCATTCCCACCTCCCTAACCTGTCCTTCCTCTCACCTATCCCCTCCTCCCACCTCAAGCCGCAGCCCCTATCTCCTACCTACTAACCTCATCCCGCCCCCTTGACCTGTTTGTCCTCCCTGGGCTGACCTATCTCCTCTCTACCTCCCCACCTACACTTACCTTTTCTGGCTCCATCCCTGCCTCTTTGACCGGTCTGTCTCCTCTCCACCTATCTTCTCCTTTATCCATCTTCTATCTGCCTCCCCCTCTCTCCCTATTTATTTCAGAACACTCTTCCCCTCCCCCATTTCTGAAGAAGGGTCTAGGCCCGAAACGTCAGCGTTCCTGTTCCTCTGATGCTGCCTGGCCTGCTGAGTTCATCCAGCTCTGTACCTTGTTATCTCAGATTCTTCAGCATCTGCAGTTCCTACTATCTCTAGATCTAGTCTTTGTAAAGTTATCACAGCTTGGCATTGCAATGTGCTGTATCATATCATAGATATGTAGTTATATAGCACAATATCTTCAGTATCTGAGTTATCATCCTGAGAGACAGCTGGTCACTGACATGTAGTTTGAATGTGCTACCTACTTCTTTACAAGACCTGACCATTACACATTACAATGTCATATGCCTGAGGCTGGTCAGAACAATGCAGTGTCTTTCAAATGAATTCACATGTTCATATAAAGATCTTGAACTCTTATGCTTTGTCTTTGTTTAAATTTGCACAACCCCCATCTACATGCTTGGTGGCCATGCTCTTTCTCCATCTACTCGACAATGCATCTTAGACATGTTGTTGGAGGTGATTTGAATTTTGCTGTATAAACAGTGCATCCTGTAAACCTGTTCATCTGAAGGTAGTGAGGAGGGGGACTAACATGTTGATGACAGCACTGCATGCACTTCTTGGAAGCGTGCACTAGTACATGGAGGATCATTGTTACACAATTTGCTGAGGAACATCAAACACAGCAGATTTAGTGGTCAATAGGCAGACAACTACTGCATGACTCATAACCTTGATTTGTCGTATAAAAAGGAAATTTCATGACATAATCAGTCATTAGAAAAAATTGTGTCCTCGGCATGGGAAAGGAGGTTCAATGGTGAGCACACCACAGCTCAGAAGGAATCTTGTGTGCAGGAGGTTCTCTTAATTGCTGAAATTCATGGATTTGACATATTTCCCATGGTTGGATGAGTTGATCCATGTCCTTATTTATGCTGTACCAAGGAATGGATTTGCGTCCTCATCTCTTGGATTTATTTGATGCGTATGTGGCCTGCCCCCAACATGATTCTACCAGGTGATTGCAGAATTGATTATTTGACTTTGAAGACTATTTTTAGAGAGTCCTAGAGTTCATCTCTGGAAGACCAGAAAGAACATATTATCCCTGGATCCATCAGGTGCCTTCCAGGCCATTCCAGATGATGATCTTTCTGAACTGTCGTAGTTGGTCCTCATCTCATGTAGCTTGCTGAATCTGCTCTTCTCGGCATGCCCAAAACAAATGAGGTCAATGTTAGGGTTCCGTACTAACTCTGATTCAATAATATTTACTTGTAAGTCTAAAAATGAGTCAAACAATGGACTGACTTTGTCTAAAAGGTATGGTTTTGTGTGTAAAATGAACTTCCAAACCGTGGCACGGTTAAACTAAATGGGTCTCTCTAAGTTCTGAATATTGACTCCACATCTCATGATGAATGATGGCATTACTGGCAAGGAAGAAATTCTGATTGCCACATATGTTTCCCCAACCCAATGAATTGGTATTCCTCCGTGTTGAGCATTACCTGAAGGAAACAGTGAAGGTGACGATGCCTCAGAATCTACTTGGGTTGAGAGGCTTCAGTGTCTATCAACTACTGGTCGAGTCCTGAAAGACAAGGCTGCTAGAATGGGCCTGCAGGTGTTGAAGCAACAACAAGAGGGAAGCACAAACTTGACCTCATCTACATGAATGTCCCAACAGGCAGGTTACAGATCTAACAACTCCAGACTGGATGTCCACAAGGTGCTCTGAGCCACCAGTAGCCACTCTGTACCTAAACATAGTCTGCAACTCCGGGGTCTGGCAATACTCCCCTCTTCATCATTACCATCAAACAAAGAGATCAACCCTGGTTCAACGTAGAAAGCAGGATGACGTGCCAGGAGCAGCACCAGGCATACCGAAAAAATCACGTGTCAATCTGATGAAGCTAAATAGCATAAGCTGCAAGTGATAGGCAAAGCTAAGTGGTCCCACAACCAACAGATCAGCTCTGATCTCTGTAGTTTTGCCACAACCGGTCATAAATTGTGGTGGAGAACTAAAAACTCCCTGGGAGGAGGTGGCTCTATAAATATCCTTATCCTCAAAGACAGGGAAGACACGCACACAAGGGCAAAAGATAAGACTGAAGCATTCTTAACAACCTTCAGCCAGAAATGCTGAGTGGATGGTCTATTTTCGCCTCATCCAGAGGTTTCCAGTATTACTGATACCATTCTTCAGTCATTTTGATTTACTCCAAATGATGTCAAGAAATGGTTGAAAACATCAATTACCACAAAAGGTAAAAGGCATAGACTCCAATAAGATTTTGACAACAGTACAGAAGAATTATGCCTCAAGATTTGCCATATCCCTAGCAAGCTGCAACAACTGAGAAATCTAATTGGGTAAGTGGAGAATTGACCAGGCATTGTCCTGTACCCAAAAAGGTGGGGTGAATCCAACCTGGCTAATCACAATCTCTTTAGACAGAACCTTCTTAACCCACATCCAATAAAATTTAGAAGGATGAAGGCAGCAGTTACATAAGAACACCACTGCCTGCAAGCTCACTCACCATGACATAGAAATATCTTATTGTTTCTTCAGTGTCTTGCAAATCCCAGAACTCCCTCCCTAACAGTGGGAGTACCTATGCAAAATGAAGCACAGCTCTCAACACCACCTTCTCAAAAAGCAGCTAGGGTTGGGAAATAAATGCTGGCTCAGTCGACAGCCCACACATCCCGTGAATAAATAAAAAACACAGGCCGTGCCTGGATAACAAAGTGTGGGGCTGGATGAACACAGCAGGCCAAGCAGCATCTCAGGAGCACAAAAGCTGACGTTTCAGGCTTAGACCCTTCATCAGAGAGGGGGATGGGGAGAGGGTTCTGGAATAAATAGGGAGAGAGGGGGAGGCGGACAGAAGATGGTTAGAGGAGAAGATAGGTGGAGAGGAGAGGATAGGTGGGGAGGGAGGGGCAGGTCAGTCCAGGGAGGACGGACAGGTCAAGGAGGCGGGATGAGGTTAGGAGGTAGTAAATGGATGTGCAGCTTCAGGGTGGAGGGCTTTTTCATTGGCAGATAGTAAGCGGCGAATACCACAAGAGGCAGATCTATGTCAACAGAGATCTCAACAAGTTTTGTACATCCAATTAGACTTGATTTTTTTTGTTGGTTTTGAAAGACAAACATTGACAGAGTTGACAAGGCATGATTCTAAATCACCATTCTTTCATAGTTAGTCCGGACTCAATTTTAACGTGCTTGCTGTCCCTTCATTTGATAGGACAGGATCGGTATTTTTGAGAGGTGATGAATTGGTTCTGCAGGGCAAAGATTATCCAAGATGCAATGAATGGAGAGTAAATTAAATGGATTTAACAGTGTGGCTCTGTTAAGAAAGGTCCTGTTTTAAAGATGAATGGAAGATAGCCAGAAGACAACTATGTAATTACTCTACATGTATTTCAAATTCAGTTGTGCTATGTGAATTGAAGTATTGATACTTCCTTTGGTAGAACTAATCCAAATACCATTATTTGCAGTCCAACGGTATTACAAATAAAGTAAATCAGCCAATGAAGAATGTATTTAATTATCAACTGGAAAATAATATAGACTTGGGAAAAAAAATTCTATTTTTAAGAGAAAGCATTTTGTCCAAACATTTAGGTGAAACTACTACACAAGTTGTGATTGAAACTTGAAATCTGTTTAATGCAGCCTGCTCAAAGATTGGTGATGAGGAAGAATCAAATCAAAAAACAAATAATTATGATCACTACTCAACAGACGTTTTGGGGTTCAGGCAGTTCCAACCACTAAGATTAACCTTATTAACAATGTCACAACTAGAGCTCTAACCATTTGCTTCGCCCATAAGTTTGATGCTGAAATAGTGCATAGCAAAACTATCCTGAAAGATGATGGCTACACTGATCAAATCATTACAAAAACTCATTAAGTCACCTACAGCCACCACCTTTGTCTTAACAGGGACTCAGTCTACATCAGATTATCCTGGAAGGGAATATGCTTTTAAAAAAAATTGAGAAAACAAGCAAAGCAAAACAAGCAAGGTAACAGCCTGAGTGGTATTCTTTACTAACTGGATTCAATCCCAAATGTTCTGCCTACAACAGAGTAAAGTGATGAAATCGGTGTCAGTATGATGCCTGGCATGTAGACTATACACCTAAAGAATAGACGAACTGTATCACCAACATATCCCTTTGAATGTTCATCGCAGAATGTGTTAATTGCCCTCAACTAACCTGTACTTGAAAAGAGACATGTGCTGAGAGGGGCAACAACTGGTCAAGTATGCCCTGTTGAAATATTGTCCCTTTTCTTATCATCTTACCATTTAGTGCTGGATGGAAAGGTCCATGGTTGATCTTCTCGATTTACCACCAAATAAAGCATTTTAGTGGCTATTGACCACTTAAGGATCTCAAATCACCACCTCCTCAGTTTCCTGCCTCCTCAGTAGGTGAGAAAGGTGGCGAGTAACCCAGAGAAACCAGGGTTACCTACCTGCCAGGTTCAGGAGGATGGCTACAACTGTACCAATCGTGGGACTATTGGAGGCAGCATTTCCTCTAAGCCACACCCATCAGCCAGCTTCCAGAAACCACTGCTGTGCATGGACCTGCTGTGCAGTAGCAAAAGGAGGAGTACTCAGAGTTGACTGGAGGCATGGAATAACAGCAAGGAAGCAGCTTCTGAAGACTGCCTCATTAAGTTGAGAGAACAAACATGCAACTTGAAACTTCAAAGCCAGAAGATATTGTTATAACTTCATAAAATTGTCAGTCATTTCTCAAAACAGGTGTAAACAGAACTGAAAATTTTAACTGGTTTTAGAACTCATTGAAGCATTCACTGGCCACAACTATCAAAACATTTAATTCCAACTGCTAGGCCTATAATTAAGAGATCAGGTAGTGTCTTTTCCGTTCAAACGTGTATCGCCTATTGAAGGAGGGGGACCAAGTGCAGAGATGCTATCACCACCACCCCTCCTGCTCCCCTCACTATCTCAACAGTCTGTACATTTAAATCCCACTACCAAACGTAGCAAGGAAGGTTTATCAAGTGCATCTTTCCATAGCTGAATGCATTTCAACACTTGCTCCACAAGTACTGTAAAATGTATCAAGACTTACACAATGGCAATTAATGTTACGGCTAACTAAACTTTGCAGGACAGAGCCCTTTGAATCCATGTATTGAAAACACAACTACATTTCAATATAGCAGCTATCGGTGGCCTTTGAAGGTGTGATACATTTTGCACTTACCAAAATGATTCCTCGGCAGGCTGTCCCCCAGTGGTTATAAACTGTCCAAGGAAAATTCTCTTTCTAGTATTTCTAAAACTTGCAACTGCATCTAAAAATCATTACTTGGGTGAAAATACAATTTTCCTGTTGCCCCCACAACAGTGATGCTCAAGTATTCTGCACCCAATGCTTTTTTTGTCCTTTAAGGCAACCACTCAAAAATGGCACAGGGTTGGGAGGGATGAAGAATAACTGCTTCTCCAGCAAAGAAAAGCTATATTCAGTTCTTTAAACTGGGTGACAGAAGTTCTAATCTCTCTTTCAGAAACTCAACAATTCAATTTGGTGATCACACAACATGAAATGGGTGGTGAAGGCAAGCATAATGGAGTTGAAGAAATGGAAGTGTAATTATTGAATATGCTGGAGGAGCAACTGTGCTGTAGAGAACTGTTGTGCAGTAAAGTCAACAGCTTCCTGTGGTGACTTACTCTCTAATCTGGAAATAAGAGATGTCAATATTAATATCAAAAATGCTTTCCCAGTTCTGACATCCCTGAAATAGCACTATTTTCAATGTACATATATGTCAATGTCTCACTGCTGATATATAGAGTTGATGCAGGCTTTATTTTCCCTTGTATCCCCATGTCAAGTGAAGAGGCAACTTCAAGGCCCTGCATAATTAATATCATTAAAATCCCAAATAACGATCCAGATTTAGCTACTGGACCTAATTAAATAAATCTTGTCCTGTGTAATAATAACTTTAGTTAATGTTTTTAATCTTACAATGAAAAAATTCATTCCTACACAAACTAAAATACAACAGTCTGAACTTTCCCAGCCCCTGAACGACATGGGTAGTGATGCGTTAACTAGGAAAACATGGAGAAATTGGAAAAAAATAGTTTCCCTAACATTGGTTGTTGATCCAAGATCTGAAGAGTGAGATGAAAATCTTACTAGTGAGGTGTGAGAGGCATGTTTTCATGAATCAACATCTCTATTACCTATTATTACCTATTCCTGCCTCATTTATATGAAATTTCAGTTTTCCTCCATCATGTGGAAGAATAACTAAGTGGCGACGATTCTCACATGAAAGTCAGAGTGGGTGACTGGTGGTTCTAGCTCACAGTTTACTCCTGCAGACCAGCACTGACCAATACCTCAAGGTACACTCCTTGGAAAAACCCGCACACCTTGTCTACACAGACTGGCATCGGGCACACCCTTGTCTCAGTGCAGTAATTTACTTAGAATACTTCAATGCTGTTCTTTGGACATTGCACAGACACCTTACATTGTAATGCTGCTGCCAGACCAATTTGTATGTAGGAGCAGGCACCCAAGAGTGTTTCAATTGCTTTCTCAGTGATCACTTATTTTGCACCTACCTCGGATACTTTCAGCATCCCTGCCTTGCTTTACTGGACTTTCTGCCTAATTCAGGATTTAAAGGCTCACACTTCTTCAGTCTTGGCCTGGCCTCTCAACATAGGTGCAAATCCAGGCAGCTTGTCATCGTTGTCTCAAGTGATCACTCGTGGGGGTGGACACGTTGCTGTACAGCACCATGCCACATCAATTTTACACCCAAAGCATGGGTCAGTAGCTCATGTGGCAAATACACTACATGTGCTTCAACCAAATGGCAGAAGAACAAAAGCTTGGAGTCAGTTCAAAGGACAACGTGTTCAGATAGGAGCTCTACCGGAATCAGTCATGGGCTACAACTGATCTCAGTCTAGTGGTGTGAGCATTGGCAGGAGCTTAGCTTCAGGGACTTCATCACTAAAGACGAAGGAGTGGGCCACAGTCAGCCATTCAGGTACACTGCAAGTCCAGCAATTTGAAGCAATCCAGCTGGACAGAGATAAGGCAGATGCCCAGTCGCACACCATTCTGGCATTTCCATCCACTGGTCGGAGATGTAGGCCATGCTTAGTACTGGCACCTTTTCACTGACAGTCAAGGGTGTTATCACAAGCCCCTGCTCTGGTGAGGCAGAATGCTGGGATGCAGAGAGGATAATAATTATGACAGCAGGCAACTCAACTTGTAACGATGAGTTACAGTAGTCCAGTGGAAGTCATGGGTTACTATGGTTGGGAAGCAGGAGGTCAAAGTTCGCCATCACCCTCTCTTCAGCACTGGTGGGGTAAAAAGTGGCACATGACAATGGTGGGGTAATTTGGGGAGATGAAGAATTAACAGGAAGAATTGAGTGGGAATTTATAGAAGATCAGGATCGACAGAGTCGAGAGAGAGTTCAAGGAAAAATGGAAGAAATAGCTCTGGATGGGGCAAAGATTGATGGGCTGAGCCCACAAGTCACTCCACATCCTGCTTTGCCTTTCACACTCATCCAATTCAGAAATATACATTCGAAATGAAAAATAGCTGAGGCCACACCTGGAAAAGGGTACAGCATGCTATTATCAGCAAATGGGCACTACATGTTGGCATTATAAAGCCCTCCACCCGGCTACTGCATTAATCAGGTGCTAATACATCTATAATCATAGAATTCTGCATGTTGAATGCCTGCAGTGACCAACTAAGTGGAATTCAATTCCTGACCATGTCGATGGTCATTACAAAGTGATCACAGTCATCTCTGTGAAACAGAAGTAATCACAGGAGGCTTTAAAAGTGTCATGTGTGGGCCACGCTAAGATTTCTCATACTACACAAAGGCAAGGAGCCTTTCCTCACTCATTGAGCTGCTTTGAGCAGCAGAGAGGCGCTTCAGAGTTTGATCCATATAACCAAATATAAAAACCTCTCTTTTTTGAATCCTCTCTTATTTCTAATCTATGTGTATAAGTTATGCATGTTGTAAATAATAAGCTTACAGGTTTTATTTAAGAAAGCCTGGCTAAATTGATTTCTATTCAAGTCATAAGTTCAGTCAGCTGGGGAGAGGTATTAAGAAGGGAAGCCTTTCTAAGATAACCTCATTGCAACCCACCGAGTAATTGGTGAACATAGAACATAGAACATAGAACAGTACAGCAGAGAACAGGCCCTTCAGCCCACGATGTTGTGCCGACCATTGATCCTCATGTATGCACCCTCAAATTTCTGTGACCATATGCATGTCCAGCAGTCTCTTAAATGACCCCAATGACCTTGCTTCCACAACTGCTGCTGGCAATGCATTCCATGCTCTCACAACTCTCTGTGTAAAGAACCCGCCTCTGACATCCCCTCTATACTTCCCTCCATCCAGCTTAAAACTATGACCCCTCGTGTTAGCCATTTCTGCCCTGGGAAATAGTCTCTGGCTAGCAACTCTATCTATGCCTCTCATTATCTTGTATACCTCAATTAGGTCCCTTCTCCTCCTCCTTTTCTCCAATGAAAAAAGTCCAAGCTCAGTCAACCTCTCTTCATAAGATAAGCCCTCCAGTCCAGGCAGCATCCTAGTCAACCTCCTCTGAACCGTCTCCAAAGCATCCACACCTTTCCTATAATAGGGCGACCAGAACTGGACGCAGTATTCCAAGTGCGGTCTAACCAAAGTTTTATACAGCTGCAACTAGATCTCTCTCTCTTAAACTCAATCCCCCTGTTAATGAAAGCCAAAACACCACATGCTTTCTTAACAACCCTGTCCACTTGGGTGGCCATTTTAAGGGATCTATGTATCTGCACACCAAGATCCCTCTGTTCCTCCACACTGCCAAGAATCCTATCCTTAATCCTGTACTCAGCTTTCAAATTCGACCTTCCAAAACGCATCACCTCGCATTTATCCAGGTTGAACTCCATCTGCCACCTCTCAGCCCATCTCTGCATCCTGTCAATGTCCCGCTGCAACCTACAACAGCCCTCTATACTGTCAACAACACCTCCAACCTTTGTGTCGTCTGCAACTTGCTGACCCATCCTTCAATCCCCTCATCCAAGTCATTAATAAAAATTACAAACAGTAGAGGCCCAAGAACAGAGCCCTGTGGAACACCACTCACCACTGACTTCCAGGCAGAATATTTTCCTTCTACTACCACTCGCTGCCTTCTGTTGGCCAGCCAATTCTGTATCCAGACAGCTAAGTTCCCCTGTATCCCATTCCTCCTGACCTTCTGAATGAGCCTACCAAGGGGAACCTTATCAAATGCCTTACTGAAGTCCATATACACCACATCCACAGCTCGACCCTCATCAACTTTTCTAGTCACATCCTCAAAGAACTCGATAAGGTTTGTGAGGCATGACTGCATTTGATCAAGCCATGCTCTTCCAGATGGTCATAAGTCCTATCCCTCAGAATCCTTTCTAACACCTTGCAGACGACAGACGTGAAACTTACTGGTCTGTAATTGCTGGGGACTTCCCTATTTCCTTTCTTGAAGAGAGGAATTACATTTGCCTCTCTCCAGTCCTCAGGTACGACTCCAGTGGAGAGCGAGGATGCAAAGATCCTCGCAAGTGGCGAGGTGGTGAAGAAAGAAGGTCAGCCAGTTCATCCCTACTCACACAGCTCAACAGTTTAAGGCAGTCTTGTTTGGAACCATGATGATATGGGGAAATGTGCCTGCAGTTTTGGTATGACAATTGATGCAATTTTGCTGCAGTAGTACATGGTTAGGTTTTAGCTATGTGCATTAATCATATGTTTACTATCATTGTAACAAGGTCACTTTCTCTTTGAATTCTGCATCCTTCTTTGCATCTTTCCATTTATCTAAAATAGCCATATTTCGTATGTATTTTGAGTAATTATGCTTTTGGAAACAAGTGCTTTTAATTGGATTTTAATTGATGGATGGATATCATTATTTCTTTCTTGTTAAAATTTTGTAAATTTAAAAGACCTCATGACATTTTGACCAAAAATAGTGTCGGGCAGATTTTGGAGTGCTCTGGTATTGTGATCCTCCCTACCAAGCCAATTTCAGCCAGTGAGACATTGCACGGAATTGCAGCACCAGACAGACAATCACATCAGCGATCCATCCCCTATTCCCTCCGCCGCATCTGGTCCCAGGATGAGGCATTCCACTCCCGCACATCCCAGATGTCCGCGTTCTTCAAGGGTCGCAACTTCCACACCGCAGTGGTCGAGAACGCCCTTGACTGTGTCTCTCGCATTTCCCGCAACACATCCCTCACACCCACCCCTGCCACAACCGCCCTAAGAGAATTCCCCTCGTCCTCACATCAACCTCCGGATACAACGCATCATCTTCCGACACTTCCGCCATCTACAATCCGACCCCACCACCCAAGACATTTTTCCATCCCCACCCTTGTCTGCTTTCCGGAGCGACCACTCTCTCAGTGACTCCCTTGTCCACTCCACACTCCCCTCCAACCCCACCACACCTGGCACATTCCCCTGCAACCGCAGGAAGTGCTACACCTGCCCCCAAACCACCTCCCTCACCCCTATCCCAGGCCCCAAGATGACCTTCCATATTAAGCAGATGTTTACCTGCACATCTGCCAATGTAGTATACTGTATCCACTGTACCCAGTGTGGCTTCCTCTACATTGGGGAATCCAAGCGGAGGCTTGGGGACCGCTTTGCAGAACACCTCCGCTCGGTTCGCAATAAACAACTGCACCTCCCAGTCGCGAATCATTTTAACTCCCCCTCCCATTCCTTGGAGGACATGTCCATCATGGGCCTCCTGCAGTGCCACAATGATGTCACCCGAAGGTTGCGGGAACAGCAACTCATATTCCGCTTGGGAACCCTGCAGCCCAATGGTATCAATGTGGACTTCACAAGCTTCAAAATCTCCCCCTCCCCCACCGCATCCCAAAACCAGCCCAGCTCGTCCCCTCCCCCCACTGCATCCCAAAACCAGCCCAGCTCGTCCCCGCCTCCCTAACCTGTTCTTCTTCTCACCTATCCCCTCCTCCCACCTCAAGCCACACCTCCATTTCCCACCTACCAACCTCATCCCGCCACCTTGACCTGTCCTTCCTCCCCGGACTGACTATCCCCTCCCCACCTCCCCACCCATACACTCCTCTCCACCTATCTTCTCCTCTATCCATCTTCAGTCCGCCTCCCCCTCGCTCCCTATTTATTTCAGAATCCTCTCCCCATCCCCCTCTCTGATGAAGGGTCTAGGCCCGAAACGTCAGCTTTTGTGCTCCTGAGATGCTGCTTGGCGTGCTGTGTTCATCCAGCTTCACACTTTGTTATCTTGGTTCTGACATGGATTGTGCTATTTAGATAGGGTATGCAATGACCAAACTTCCAAAGTTTACCTGAATCATAAAACTAAAGTATGTCTTGTCTTTCAATGAAAGTATCTTGCTACTCATTTGCTATCCTGGGAAACAAATCTTGGGGGGAATATAACGAGTCATTATTTTGGACAAAAATGTATATTTTGTAGCTGCCAGTATATTGTTCCTGAGACTTACTTTGTGTCTGCAGATTTGCACTTCCCTTCCAACATGAGAAACAGCATTAAGAGATCTTCTAGTTACATACTATATTACTAATGCATTACAGATAGAATGCCATGAAACTAACTGTGGGCAGTGTCATGTAACAATCAGTTAATATTCATTTTGGGTGTCAGTTTCCATAGGTATCATTTGCTACAATACCAATGGGTGGGTTAACAGGACCTCAAAAAAATAGGAACTTTACTTGCACCGTTTTCTCAGATTTCTAATATTGTTCTGAACAATGCTGTTGTCAATTTTTGAAGCTTAATTCATGCAGATTGTAATTAGTACTGGAAAATGGCATGCTGTCAGTATCAGCAGCTATTAACTTTACTGCCCTTTGAAGACCAAAAACTCCCATTCAGGGAAAATGAACACAGAACATAAAACATTACAGCACAGTACAGACCCTTCGGCCCTCGATGTTGTGCCGACCTGACATACCAATCTGAAGCCCATCTAACCTACACTATTCCATGTACGTCCATATGCTTATCCAAATGCGAAGTGTATTATATTACAGGCAGCGACACTAGTGACTTACTATCTAGAATACAGCAAAAAACTTTCATTATTGTCACTGCAATAATGTTCGATATAATAAGGATTATCAAGCTACGCCATATCACTCAGGTAAGTTATGCTTTTTACACACAGACTCCATGTTCCTCTCAAATGTGTAACAAACTGAGCAGAAACAAACAACATAGTCATGTTCTGTGTTGACTTATTACCCACAGAATGTTTTTAAATCCATATTGAAGGGTATGTAAGTAACCCGGTTATACAGACGATTTTACCTCATCGCACGAACGTAAAATACTCGGGATAACACAGGCCTACTAAACTGAAGTATCAGTATAATACCAGCTAGTAGATAGTAGTAGCTCAATCAGTATCATTTTGTAATATCACACAGTAGTAGTGTTGCAAAATGTGACACTACAGCCAAAACAAGACGATTTGACAATAGCATACTCAGAGTCCTACAACACAGAAACAAAACCTTCAGTCCAACCAGTCCATGTCAAACATAATCCCAAACTAAACTAGTCCCACTTGCCTGCTCCTGCCCTATATCCCTTCAAACCTTTCCTATTCATATTCTTATCCAAATGTCTTTTAAACATTGCAATTGTATGCACATTCACCACTTTCTCAGGAAGTTCATTCCACATGTGAATCACCCTGTGTAAAAAAAATTACCCACGCCTTTTTTCAATCTCTCTCCTCTCACCTTAAATCTGAAGAGCAATGATATAGTCAAATTGGATTGACATTCAAATGCTCTGCACCAATGTTTGAATTGAAATTACAGCACAACAGAAGAAGAATGCTGTTCTGTACTAAGGCATTCATTTAATAAGTCTCAATGGAGGTAGCACAGCCAGACATAAATAAGATTTTTGTAATTCTATGAAATTCATATTCTTTACTCTCTTTCCTCACTCACCCTCAATCATCCATCGCTGTCATCACTTCAGAAATTGCTTTCTCTCTCATGTGTTGAAGAGCTCCCATTTTCTTCAGAAGTTCGGAGACTTTGAGCTTGTGGACTGTTATTTGGAGACTTCTTCCACACACATTGTCTGCCCAAGTCAGCATCTGATGCTCAAACTTCCAATATTTTGTAGCTATAACATATCATAACCCCTTCTAGTGCTCCATTATAGTTATTTATTAGGCATTAATATTAAAAATAAGTTTGAAGCAGAATATCAGCTAAGTTGGTAAGTTTCCTCTGTTCTAATTTACACTCTCAAATCACATTTTAGAAGTTGTTACTCTTACTGCACTCTACAGTCACACCTTATGAAATTACATCATTTTATTGCTGAATTGTTTCAATTGGTTAGTCAGCCCTGAAATATACCAGAACAAATTAACACCCACTGGTCACCTACATAGAACCGACAGTTTACTGAAAACTGGTTTGCAATTATTTTACATAAAGACAAAGTTTAAAATGTCAGTTCAATCAAAAGCACAATTTCTTTGTTACTTACCCATAACTTACATTTTACCCGCAAATTAATTCACATTCTTAAGAACTTGGGGTGCAGAGGTCTCTCAAATGTTCAGAGTGTGTGGACAGTTCCTATCAGTCAATTATAAACACGTCCATGCACAAAGTGACAAGTGTAGAGAATGGAATGAGTTACCTCACAGGAAAAGGCATTCAAGATCCATGGCAAATGGTGAAATTTGCATTCAGTAAGGAAATGTGCAATTTAAAGCCAACCTAATGGTGACTATGTAGCCAGTGTAAATGGTGAGACAAACCCATCTGGTTCTCTACTGTGCTTAGGGAGCAAAATCCATCATCCTGACTTGACGTGCCTAAATGTGACACCAGATCCACAATGTTGTTGACTCTCAACCGATTTTTGTACAATTACTGATGGAGATAAAATTCTGGACTAGTCAGCAATATCTAAATCTCATGAACAAACAACCAAAAGGCCACCACTTGGTTCATACATGAAGATAACAGAATAATCCCAAACACACAGCAACAGTTCATAAAAACTAACACTTCAAACTTCTAACAGAGGAAGTGATATCAATAAAGGACAATTTACCGAACTTAGTTTTTTTCTGACAGAAATGATATTTGTGAATTTTGAACAAAGGTTAACAGGAGGATTTACTGCACGATCAGGGTTTTTGATGACTTCTACTTCTGGCTTCCCACCCTTGAATAGGTAGAGTCAAAGGGAGGCCACCCAACATGTGTATTCAGTGATATTAGGAACTGCAGAGGCTGGAGACTGTGAGATAACAAGGTGCAGAGCTGGACGAACACAGCAGGCCAAACAGCATCAGAGGAGTAAAAAGGCTGGTGTTTCAGGCCGAGACCTTTCTTCAGAAAATAAAGGGTCTAGGCCCGAAATGTCATCCTTCCTGCTCCCCTGGTGCTGCTTGGCCTACTGTGTTCATCCAGCTCTACACCTTGTTATCTCATGTATATTCAGTGGTTGGCTGTGCCAATATAGTCACATCTCAGGCTCTTGTATTGTGTGGAGTGGCACAAACTGGGAGGCTTTATCAGAGTTGCAGTGGTTATTCATCTTTATGCCTTTATCGATGGGCCACATCAATATTAAATAATAAAAATACATCGTTTCCCTTTTGCTCATCTGAGCCTGAATGCATCTTGGACCCGTGTACGAGTCCCACAACCAAGTTCCATTAAATTCAATAGAATGGAAAACTGAACCATGTCAGGAGGAAAAGGGTTAGTATTTTATGATTATTTTCAGCTTTGTACCTGTGTACTTTAGTAATATTCAGTTAGTCTGTTGGAATTGGAAGTTATTGGACAGAGATGCTGAACTGATAACATGCAATAGTTCATTCTCGTGTGACCTCATGTTATAAGAAAATCATGCAATAGCCACACCATTTAAACACGTGGAATGTGCCAGAATCACATTATAGCCAATACTGGTATCACATTCTACAGATAGTGGTCTCAATTCTTCAATCGCACTAAAGCCAATTCGCACTGAAGAAACATGCGTTATAGCAAAATGCCCTGCAATCAGATCCTGCTATGCTTCGCTCTGTCTTTTTAGTGATCTCATCTGTTCTCCCAGAACAAGGTCGCATATATGTGTTAGACAAGTGATTATGTCCACTGTGGACAGCCTTTGTTCCTGACTCTATAAATGGTTCCATTCGACTGGGAGTTTTTCTGGAAAAGCGGCAGTTATTAATGTGGGAGAAAAGCTAATTAATTAAAATATGCATGAGGCATATTGTGAAAAATGTAGAACCGCCAGTGTGTCAGGAGCAATAGCGTATAAATGAATGAGAGCTGGTCAACCCTCCTCGAAAGCTGTTAACATGTTTGGCTAAGTAATGTTGGTGAACTTGCACTGCTGTACTCTTAAGTATATGGTTATTAATCGTTATCTTGTATGCTTACTTCTTATGGTTATTAATAAATGCCTCTGACCTCCACTAGGTTGGCAAGTAGTGAATGAACTTAAACGAATCATCCATTACAGATCTGCTTAGTCTGGTGGTAAAGGGTAGCTTCATGTCTGCCCCCACTCCCACCTCCACTCTTTTGATTGTTCAGCTTTGCAGCATGCAGCATCCTGAAGAAAAAGTTCATTGTATAATAATCAGAGCCAGTAAATTATAAACTGCAAAATAATAGGTTACCACTAAATTATTAATGTAAAAACAAATCACACTTAATTAGTTCAATTCGCAAAGTGATGGAAGGGGTCCTCAACAGTGCAATCGTACAGCACTTGCTCAGTCATAACTATTCCACCAGGGCTACTCAGCAGTTACTGCTGAAAAACTCACCTCCTGTGTCTCAAATCTCGGTCTCTCTAAATGCACCAAATCCGGATTGTGATGGGATACTTGCCATTTGACTGGATGAATACAACTCTTAGCAACACTCAAGAAGCGCAGTACAATGCAGGGCAAAGCAGGTCTTTTGATTGGGTGCCAATCTACCACTGTGAACAATCACTCTGTTCACACTGATGCTAAGGACCCTTCGTGAGTGGCGGCAACACATACAATCTTCAACTGCATTGCAGCAACTCCCAAGGTTCCTTTGACAACATCTTCCAAATCTGTAACCACCTTCACCAAAAAGGACAGGGTCAGCAGCTGCATGAGAGCACTGCCACCTGCACACTCTCCTCCATGTCGCATACCTTCTTAATTTGGAACCATGTCACCAATTGTTCACTCAGCTAGAATGCTGTAACTCAAGAGATTCAGTGGCAGCCATTAAAGGGAGTATTTCAGAATACTTTCATTCTTACTAAAGAGAAATTTTCTAAAGGGTGGAACCACCTTCTGCGTTTAACTAAATAAGGTAAGAAAGCACCAAACTCAAGTAAAAAAGCATACTTGTGTGTGAAGATGAGTGGCCAGTCAGATAATTGATCCAATTGGTGGAGATGATCTTGGTTCAGGAGATCAGAATGTAGAATTAGTCTGGATGGAGATGAGGAATAGTGGGGAAAGAAGTCATTAATGGAGTGATCTGCAGGGTCCCTGAGTAGTAACCACGAAAGGAGTGGAAGGAAGAAATATACAACTAGAAATTTTAAGTGTTCATGATAAAGGGAGATAATAATCATGGATGATTTTAAACTAGATAGAAGCTGGTGAAATCAGATATACAAACATGGCCTCACTGATTATGAATGATTTTGTTAAGAGTAGAACACTTTCTGTGAGTGACCAGAGAGAAAGATATACTCAACTTGGTAGCTTGCAATGTGACAGGAATTATTAATAATCCCACGGTAAAAGGCACGTCTATGAGGTAGTGATCATAATGAGATTTGATTTTATATCCAGTTTGAAAGGGAGAAGAACAGCCCTAAGACTGGTGCATTTAAATTTAAATAAGGGCAACTACATGGGCATGACAGCGGAGATTCTGAACACCAGGAAAGTGGTACAAACTGATGGCGTTTCCATCCTAGGATCTTAAAAGCGGTGGCTAATAAGGTTGTAAATGCGCTTACATTAATTTTCCAAAATACACGAGATTCTGAAAAATGTTTCATTGAGGCAGGAAAGTAGCAGATACAGCTCCTCTATTTAAGAGGGGAGGGAGGCAGAAATCGGGAAGTTAAGGTCAGTTAGCTGGGCAGTCATCTTGGGGGTGCTATTAGAATTGATCACTAAAGGAGGTAATGGGGCAATGAACAAAATCAAAATCATTGTAATTGAGAAGAGTTAGCATGGTTTTGAGAAAGGGAAAATGCACTTAACTGATCTATTCAAATTCTTTGAAGGAATAACATGCAATTAGGATAAAGGGGAGCCCATGGACACTTCACAAAATTCCACAGGAAAAAGGTAACAGCACAAAAGCTGAGTTCATCGAATAGGAGGTTACCACGGGGATCTCCCTCAGGCTCTCAACTTTTTACAATTTATATCACTGACTAAATTAAAGAGGATTGAAGGCATAGTGATTAAATTTGCAGATGGTAAAAGATAAGTAGGAAAAGTGCGTTATGAAGATGACAAGGAGAAAGACCATACAGATACGTTGTTAGTGAGGGGGAAAAAAAACAGGCAGATGGAGCATAATGTGTGAAAAATGTGAAGTTGTTCAATTTAGCAGGAAGAACAAAAAAAGCAGAGTATTATTTAAATGGAGAATGGCTGCAGAATTCTGAGGTACAGAGGGACCTATGTGTTCCAGGAGTCACAACGTGGGAATATGTACACAACGTGATTAGAGGGCTAATGGAATGCTACCCTTTATTAAGGGAGGAATTGAAAATACAAAAAAAGATTGCAACACTTTAGTTATACATGGGATTGAGTGGTCCACATCTCAAACATAGTGGAGTTTTGGTTCCCTTATTTAAGGAAGGATACAAGTACATTGACAGCAGCTCAGAAGACATTTCCTCGATTGATACCTGGAATGAATAAGTTGTCTCATGGGGAGTGATTGGACAGATTGGGCTTGTTTCTACTGGGATTCACAACAGCGAGGGGTGATTTGATTGAAGTATTGAAGGTTCAGAATGGTCTTCATATGGTAGACATAGAAAAGGTGCTTTCTTGTGCAAAGGAGTCAACCTGGGGCTGCTTCCAGTTCTAAGGGTTACCGAACTTGAAATGTTAAATGCTGTCTCTCCACAGATGCTGCCAGCCCCGAGTTCCTCAATTAATTTCTTTATTTGATTCTTTTCTCACTCTAAAAACAAAAGGCCACGGTATTAAAATGACAGGCAAACCCTTTAACACAAAGACAAAGACAAGGAGTTTTTTTTTTCCCTGTCAGAGCATTGAAATTTAAGAGTTCTCTGCTTCAGAAGGCAGTGGAGGCTGGGTCACTTGATACTTTCAGGGCAGAGATGGATAGGTTCTTGTTAAACAAAGGGATCAAAGATTATCAGGGTAGCTCAGAATGTGGAATTTGAATCACATACACAATGATGATTGTACTGAAAGGCAAATCACACTCAAAGATTAAAAAAAAAAGGCTACTTTCAGTTCGATTCTGTATATTAGTACTGAAAATCTCCTTTAACAGCATTATGACAACAATCCCAGGCACGCAGTGATTCAACAACGCAGTTCAACACCAACGTCTCAAGGGCATATAGGAACCTACAACGGCGGCAACTTCATTGCATGGATTGAGCGATGTCAGCTATCATAGAATAGAACTCTAGAGCCCCTACTGTGTAGAAACATACCATTTCAGCCCATCGAGTCCACACTGCCCCTCTGAAGAGCATCCCATTGCTGTACCTGTAACCCTGCATTTCCCATGGCCAATCCATCTAACCTGCACATTCTCGGACTGTGGGAGGAAACTGAAGGACCCGGAGGAAACCCATACAGCCGTGGGGAGAATGTGCAAACTCCACACAGACAGTTGCTGGAGGATGGAATTTGGCATTGAACCTGGATCCCTGGCACTGTGAGCCAGTGGTGCTGACCACTGAGCCAGTATGCCGCCCTAAGTTGAGATGTGAGGCACACGCAGGCGGCGAGTGGCAAGACAGGTGAGAACATTTGCTCGGCCTCATGGCAATAAACCCTTCAAAGCACTCGACACCACTCGGAAACAAAATCAGAAATTGTTGGAAAAAGCTCAACAGGTCTGGCAGCACCCTTTCCAGCAACTTTTGTTTTTGTTTCTGATATTTAGTATCTGCAGTTCTTTGTTGTTCATTTTAGAGCAATTCAATTCGGACATAGCCAAAAAAGAAATGAAGGCCTCAGAAGTCATTACTGACGAAGAAAGGACAATGCATAGTACTCAATGCAGCTCAGATATCTCTCTCCTTTCAAGGGTGAGAATTGGTTAAAGAGAAAAACTTGAGGGACTCCACTCTGGACATATGTGGCAAGGTAAGGAAGCAAAAGTCTCTCTAAATTATCACAGCTGCTATAGGGATTGAACTGATGCCATTTTCATAATTATACATAAGTCTTGCCAACTGAGCTAACTGATTCCTCAAAATTCATCATAAAATTTCTGATAAATATAATCTAGGTCACTTGAAGAAAGCAGGAAAGTCCCAATGGTTCAAAACACTCTAATGACAACCAATAACTAAGCAGCAGCATAAAAGATGTTCAGAACTTGGCTTAATGACATTTGCAGCAGAGCTTTTGTCAGTGACATTTATCATCAGGCAACCTTTCTACTTTTGTCTCTGCCTGTGATGTACTGATAATTTACATTTCTATATTAGAGATTTTGGAGATCATACTGTTTGCCGTAATATATGAGATCCTTGAAAGCAAAGAAATTAAACCGCTGAGCACTACTATACAGTGAGGATTTTAGCTGTGCTGACAAACTGTTGTGTTTGATTGGCAGATTAAAATAATGACTAACTGGGAAATTAATTTTTAAATAGTCTTAAAAACTCACTGCTATATCTGCTCCAGGATAATGTCATTTAACTTGCAGGTTTATTGGTTTTACAATAAAGGTCACTTGGTTGAACTTCTAGTCGAAAACAAGCGACAAATGGTAATGGAGACAAGGCAAGCATTGCACACAATATTATGATTAGTTTAAACTGAAAATAAACGTACATTATGTCGATAGCAAGGATGTGAAACATTGCAATTTGAAGCCACATTTAACTGCACACATCACAACAGTTTTCTGTAGTCAGTTCCCAGAGCCGTGTAGCACAGAGGCGACCATTTGGCCATCATCTCTGTGCTGGCAACTGAAAGAGCTACACATTAAATCCCATTCCCCAGCTCTGCCTAAAAAGTCCTACTGTAATGCAGACTGAAGCACACAGAAAGCATGCAAGTTCTCACAGAAAATCCCTGTCTTTGGCTAGCATCAAATCTATCAGTCACATCGAATATAAATCATTCAACAACAATTGTCCAATACTCCAGGTATACAAACTATGGAGCTCGACTCCTTGAATTAGCCACGTCATGTCTGTGAAGCAGGTACGCTTTGCATTCGGCAGGGCAACAGTTAACAATCCTAAGCTATTCTCTTCTACCTACAGAAGCAATTTTATGACTTGGGCTTAGGGCCGCAAGTGGATTGGACGTACACTGATGACCGTTAAAGGCCAGCAGGCTTGGGGCACTCATGGCTGGCTCCCATTAAATAAAAAGCCTGATTACTTGTTCATCCAAAGTGAAAAACGGTATCTGCAACTAAGGGCGTCTCAAACTGACAGAGTTTGAGCTCTCTGGACGTCTCAACCAAGGCTGCAGGTTGAACTCTTTGGGCTGCCCACACTTGCTGCTGCAGTTCATCCTGGCCTGTGCTTCTCTTCCATACTTCAGACAGCATTCAGGGTCCAGACTCCTCACTTTGCAGATCAAAGCAGACTACTGGAAATAAAAATCCCTGCAATTTTTTGCAATATAGTGTCTTAATGTGCATACTCTGGTGATACACAAAACAGTTTCTCCATATTTACTCATTCAAAAGCTTTCATTAATTTTCTACATTTCCCTTTAACCTTCCCCTCCAGAAAGGGCAATTACAGCTTCTCTAGTTTCTCCATCCAACTGAAGATCCTGATCTTGGTTATTTTCTCATAAATCTCATATATGTTATCATCAAAACCTTGAGATCCTGTGTTCAGCGTTATCGTCAGAACTGGTCACAATAATTGGGGCTAACCAGTAATGTATTCTCACCAGTAGCTATTATAGTTCAGAGTCAAGCACATTGCTGCGGGTCTGGAGTCACATGTAGGCCAGAGTGAGTAAGGTTGGCAGTTTCCTTCTATAAAAGGGCATTAGTGAACCGGATGGGTTTTTTCCAAAAATTGACAATGGATTCACTGTCATCACTACATTCTTAATTCTAAATATTTTATTGAATTCAAAATTTCCCCATCTGCTGTGGCGGGATTCGAACCCAAATCCCCAGATTAACAGCCCAGCAAAAACAGCACTCGGCCATCACCTCCCCAGTGCCAGTGGTAGAATCAGCAAGTGGTAGAATTGGATTAGCATCTGATTTGAAGTGCCCTCAATCTGAGATAGATGATTAATAAGCTGAGCGCAGGAACAGCATGGAGAGAAGTGCTCTGTGAAACACAACAAGATGGGCATATAGCCCAAATATTGTAAGATTCAGCTCATTGACTGGTTCTCCCCCCATCTGATGCCATCAGATTTGCACAGTATTCCTAGCATTTTCCGTTTTCTTAATTTCAGATTTCCAGTATCAACGATGCTGGATTCCATTCCTCAGAATTTAGAATGTCACAAGACGAAACAGTCATATTTTACAGATATCATGAAGAACAGGTTTGGAGTCAATTAGTAGAAACTATTTGCTAACAGTTGAGGAGTCCAAGACTGCGGATTTATGACAGCAGCATCTTAAATTGGAGGAGGCCATTTAAAAATGTAGCAACAAAAAAAGAAAGTGTAAAATTGCTAAGATCAAACGTTTGAAGCACTGTTCTTATAATTTAATGTAGAAGTCTTCAATTTGATTGTTGTATTCCTGCGAAAGTATCAAATATCGTACTGTCCAGATAACTTATGGCTGTAACTCAATTGGTATACACTTGCACAATTAAATCATTACCATGTTATTTATGAGTGCTTCATTTACTAAGTCATTTTATTTTAAAAAAAACTTACAAATTTAATTACGTTAAACAGTAATGTAAACAGATAGTGAGCGAATGTCAATATTGTTCATAAAATCAGATTTTAAGCAAAAGATGTTACAGTGTGGAACTGTGAAACTTCTCAAAATTAAACACCCTCAAAAACACTACCTTTTGTACTGTCCATCTTTTGCCAGTAGATGGCAATAAATGAAAGAGCACCCATGGAAAAGAACTTTCCAAGGTGCAAATCTGGCAGTGTGTCTGTATCTCACATATTGTCAATACAGCCCCTCCAAAGGAAGGCCAGTGGTCCTTTCCCACAACAATGGTTTCCCTATTCAGCCAAGCTTTTCTAAAGGTCCATCCTTCAGTAAATGAGGGGATCTGTGAATAGGCAAGTGATTGTGGTTGGTTTTTGGGGAAGTGGGAGGGAGGAAAAGGGGGTGCAGCAGCTGGGTGCCAGCAAGGGTGGGAAGAGCAGTTTTATGGTTGGGCTCATGCATCCAGGGTGGTGAGGAGTTTGTTGGATATATGGGGTACAGTCGGATGGTGGAGGGTAATCAAGTGGAAATTAGGAACAGCAAGGGAGTAGTCACCTCGTTAGGGGTTTACTACAGGCCCCCCAATAGCAGCAGGGAGATT
This sequence comes from Stegostoma tigrinum, assembly GCF_030684315.1. NCBI lineage: Eukaryota > Metazoa > Chordata > Chondrichthyes > Orectolobiformes > Stegostomatidae > Stegostoma > Stegostoma tigrinum. The sequence goes on along the minus strand of NC_081367.1, from coordinate 36,035,069 downwards.
GTAGAAAGCATAGGTCGACAGATTTTGGAAAAGTGTGAAAGCAGTAGGGTTGTTGTAATGGGTGACTTTAACTTTCCTAATATTGATTGGAACCTCCTTCGAGCAGAAGATTTGAATGGAGCTGTTTTTGTAAGGTGTGTTCAGGAGGGTTTCCTAACGCAGTACGTTGACAGGCCGACGAGGGGAGAGGCCATTCTAGACTTGGTGCTCGGAAACGAGCCGGGGCAGGTATCAGATCTTGTGGTGGGAGAGCATTTTGGTGATAGTGACCATAACACTCTCTCATTCTACATAGCTATGGAGAAGGAGAGGATTAGGCAGAATGGGAGGATATTTAATTGGGGAAGAGGAAACTATGATGCGATTAGACACGAGTTAGGAAGCATGGACTGGGAGCAGTTGTTCCATGGTAAGGGAACTATAGACATGTGGAGATGGTTTAAGGAACAGTTGTTGGGAGTGATGAGTAAATATGTCCCTCTGAGACAGGCAAGAAGGGGTAAGATAAAGGAACCTTGGATGACGAGAGCGGTGGAGCTTCTAGTGAAAAGGAAGAAGGTAGCTTACATAAGGTGGAGGAAGCTAGGGTCAAGTTCAGCTAGAGAGGATTACATGCAGGCAAGGAAGGAGCTCAAAAATGGTCTGAGGAGAGCCAGGAGGGGGCACGAGAAAGGCTTGGCAGAAGGAATCCGGGAAAACACAAAGGCATTTTACACTTACGTGAGGAATAAGAGAATGGTCAAAGAAAGAGTAGGGCCGATCAGGGATAGCATAGGGAACTTGTGTGTGGAGCCTGAGGAGGTAGGGGAAGCCCTAAATGAGTTTTTTGCTTCTGTCTTTACGAAAGAATCGAACTGTGTAGTGAATGAAACCTTTGAAGAGCAGGTGTGCATGCTGGAATGGATAGAGATAGAGGAAGCTGATGTACTGAAAATTTTGTCAAACATTAAGATTGACAAGTCGCCAGGCCCGGATCAGATTTGTCCTCGGCTGCTTTGGGAAGCGAGAAATGCAATTGCTTCGCCACTTGCGAAGATCTTTGCATCCTCGCTCTCCACTGGAGTCGTACCTGAGGACTGGAGAGAGGCAAATGTAATTCCTCTCTTCAAGAAAGGAAATAGGGAAATCCCCGGCAATTATAGACCGGTAAGTCTCACATCTGTCGTCTGCAAGGTGTTAGAAAGGATTCTGAGGGATAAGATTTATGACCATCTGGAAGAGCATGGCTTGATCAAATACAGTCAACACGGCTTTGTGAGGGGTAGGTCATGCCTTACAAACCTTATCGAGTTTTTTGAGGATGTGACTAGTAAGGTTGATGAGGGTCGAGCTGTGGATGTGGTGTATATGGACTTCAGTAAGGCATTTGATAAGGTTCCCCATGGAAGGCTCATTCAGAAGGTCAGGAGGAATGGGATACAGGGGAACTTAGCTGCTTGGATACAGAATTGGCTGGCCAACAGAAGACAGCGTGTGGTAGTAGAAGGAAAATATTCTGCCTGGAAGTCAGTGGTGAGTGGGGTTCCACAGGGCTCTGTCCTTGGGCCTCTACTGTTTGTAATTTTTATTAATGACTTGGACGAGGGAATTGAAGGATGGGTCAGCAAGTTTGCAGACGACACAAAGGTCGGAGGTGTCGTTGACAGTGTAGAGGGCTGTTGTAGGCTGCAGCGGGACATTGACAGGATGCAGAGATGGGCTGAGAGGTGGCAGATGGAGTTCAACCTGGATAAATGCGAGGTGATGCATTTTGGAAGGTCGAATTTGAAAGCTGAGTACAGGATTAAGGATAGGATTCTTGGCAGCGTGGAGGAACAGAGGGATCTTGGTGTGCAGATACGTAGATCCCTTAAAATGGCCACCCAAGTGGACAGGGTTGTTAAGAAAGCATATGGTGTTTTGGCTTTCATTAACAGGGGGATTGAGTTTAAGAGTCGTGAGATCTTGTTGCAGCTCTATAAAACTTTGGTTAGACCGCACTTGGAATACTGCGTCCAGTTCTGGGCGCCCTATTATAGGAAAGATGTGGATGCTTTGGAGAGGGTTCAGAGGAGGTTTACCAGGATGCTGCCTGGACTGGAGGGCTTATCTTATGAAGAGAGGTTGACTGAGCTCAGTCTCTTTTCATTGGAGAAAAGGAGGAGGAGAGGGGACCTAATTGAGGTATACAAGATAATGAGAGGCATAGATAGAGTCGATAGCCAGAGACTATTTCCCAGGGCAGAAATGGCTAGCACGAGGGGTCATAGTTTTAAGCTGGTTGGTGGAAAGTATAGAGGGGATGTCAGAGGCAGGTTCTTTACGCAGAGAGTTGTGAGAGCATGGAATGCGTTGCCAGCAGCAGTTGTGGAAGCAAGGTCATTGGGGTCATTTAAGAGACTGCTGGACATGCATATGGTCACAGAAATTTGAGGGTGCATCCATGAGGATCAATGGTCGGCACAACATTGTGGGCTGAAGGGCCTGTTCTGTGCTGTACTGTTCTATGTTCTATGTTCTAAGTTGTTGGGGAGGGAGTCCGGACAGTTCAAAAGGGGTGAATGAGGAGGCTGTTATGTTGCTTAGTTCAGTTATATTGCTTGATCTCAGAGATCCACCACAGACTATAGTTTGAAACATTTCAGGGTCAGGGACAATAAGTGTCCAGCTGGAAAAGCACGGCAGGTCAAACAGCATCCAAGGAACAAGAAAGTTAATGTTTTGGGCCGAAACCCTTTGTCAGGCCTGAGGAGGGGAAGGGGGCCCCAGAAATAAATCGACAAAAGGAGATGTAGCTGGTGGGAGGACAGGTAAGATACAGTTAGGGGGTTATTGTGGCTGGTCAGTAGGAAGGATGGGGCAGGTATGTGAGTCAGAAGATGGATAGGTTGAGGAAGGAGAGATATTGAAGTTGGTGAAAATCAATATTCAGGCCATCAGGCTGTAAGCTCCCAAGGCAAAATATGAGGTGTTGTCCCTCCAGCTTATGTTTGGCCTCACTTGGACAGTGGAAGGGACCAAAGAGGAACAGGTCACCAGGGGAGTGGGAGGGGAGGTTAAAGTGGATGGCAAACGGTAGGTCATGTTCACTACAGTGTGGAGCTGGAGGAACACCGGTCAGGCAGCATCAGAGGAACAGTAAAGTCGATGTTTCAAAGATGACGAAGAGGCCTGATCTGAAATGTTGACTTTCCTGCTCCTCTGATGCTGCCTGACCTGCTGTGTTCCTCCAGCTCCACACTGTAGTGACTCTGATTCCAGCATGTGCAGTTCTTGCTTTCTCCAGAAAGTTGGGTTAATTGGTGTGCGCAGAGGGTAGATGCTTGGGGACTAGTTTGCAAACCATCTGCGCTCTGCATGCACCAACCAACCTGACCTTCCGGTTACTAATCGACTTTAACATCCCCTCCAACTACCCTGGTGACATGCCTATCCTTAGCCTCCTCCACTGTCAGAGAGGCGCCAAACAGGAGGAACAACACCTGATATTTCCCCTTGGGAGCTTATCGGCTAATGGCCTGACTACTGACCACCAGCTTCAAGATCTCTCCTTCCCCAACCTGTCCATCTTCTGACTCATCTAACCACTCCATCTTTCCTACTGATCAACAACAATAACTCCCTACCTGCATTTATTTCTTGGCTCCCCTACCCCTCCCCAGTCCTGTCAAAGGGTTTCAGCCCAAAACATTGACTTTCCTGCCCCTTGGATGCTGTACCTTTCCAGGTCCACTTTTCCAGATCCATATTTATTGACTCTAGCTTCCAGAGTCTCCAAGTCAGGGTCAGAGACACTTGCAGCAAGGCCTTGCCAGAAGGAATCAGTTCATTAAAAGTGTAGAATTCCCAGGTTATTTCAGCACATGTGTATGCTAGGCTTCCAGGGCCTGAACTCACACCTCCCAACTCGTGCTCCATTTCTTATGTCCAAAATCTTCTGGCACTCAGGTCAAAGCTGTGCATGTGCTTGCAGTGGAATAAAGAGACAGCTAATGCTTGGTGTGATATTCTTTGCTATTATTTTCTGTACTTGTCATAATCACTTTGTTAGTTCTATTTTTCTAAAGATTCATGGAGACACATTTATTTTAATATTTCTGATTCACTCTCTCACTCATTTTTACAACTTCATGAAGTCTTGACTCATTTCTTTTCCATAATTATTCTGTCCAATCTTCAGACCTGTCACCAACATTGCACAATTGTGTGCTTTTGCTTGAACTTTGACATCATTTTTAAACTTTCCGGTTAAAACTTCTCTGGTCAAGATGGTGGCAGAGTAGGATGCTCCAAATGGAGCTTCTCCATTCTGTTTATTTCTCATTTTCTTCTCTCTTTCCCTTCCTCTTGGTGTTCTCCCTCGAGGTAAAACAGGCTGGAGGCCAGTGCGCTAGAGACTCAGAGCTGAGTGGGGACAGAGGCCTGTGGTGCTGGTCTACTGAAAAGACTGTAATGCTTGCCTTTTTAACTTCATTCTCATTTTTCTAACTTGTACTGAAAGCAATGTAACATTTTTCCTTTCTTTTTCCCTTTATTTCTAGATTTTGTATCTACGATCTGTACTTTGAACCTAAGATGGTGCCATATGAGGGCAACACTGTAAACCTTTTCACTGTACACCTGTACTTCCGTACTTGAGTATACATGACAATAAAGGATATTCTAATTCTAATTGATGGTGGGTCTATGCCTTGTAACTTTTCTTATTCATAGGAACGGTGTCATAGAGTGTCAAAGAAACAGACCCTTTGGTCGAATTAGTCCATGCTAACTAGGTTCCCAAACTAAACTAGCCCCTACTGCCTGCATTTCCTATTCATGTACTTATCTGTAGTGACTGGAACCAGGTAGACGTCATTGACTATGAGGTCCTTGATTGACACAAGTTAACAACCCCAATCAGGAAAGCGCTGGTTAGGCAATATTACAAGGACGTTTAGAATGCCCTCAGTTCAGGCGCTTGACTCCGAGCTGGCTGGCCACAGCCTGTGTTCTGTGCACAAGTAAACAAAGGGTGACTCGGGTGATGGGATACTAGCCATGGTGCAGTTATTTCATTATCCAAATGTCTTTTAAATGTGGCAACTGTATCTGCATCCACCATTTCCTCTGGCTGTTCATTCCACACACGAGTCACCCTCTTAAAGTTTTCCCTCGTTTCCTAGCTTTAGACTCCCCCCAATTTAGGGAAAAGGCCTTAGCTATTCATCATATCTATACCCTTCATGGTTTTACGAGCCTCTATACGGTCACCCCTCAATCTCCTCCTCAACTGTGAAAAAATTCCCAGTCTATTTTGATTTGATCCATGGTAGTCACGTGTACCCAAGTACAGTGACAAGCTTTGTTTTGCAAGCAGTCATGGCAGATCATGGCAAATAAGGAAGTACAGATGCTTAGTGAGAGCAAGGCATACAAGGTTATGGCTGCACAAGAGGTGCATAAAGCAAGATCAACATTATTGGGACTTGGGGAGGTCCATTCATCAGTCTAATAACAACTGGGAAAAAAAACTGTTCTTGAACCTGGTGGTGCATGTGTTCAAGCTTCTATATCTTCTGCCTGATTGAACAGGTTGAAAGACAGCATTACTGGGGTGGGAGGGGTCTTTGTTGGTGTTGGCAACCTTTCTGCGGCAACAAGAGATATAACTCAAACTATCCATTCTCAGCAATATTCTGGTAAATCTTTTTTGAACCCTTTTCAGCTCAATAATATTCTTCCTATAACAGGGTAACCAGAACTGGACGTAGTACTCCAGAAGATGCCTCACCAATGTCATGTGCAGCAGCCTCAACATATTGCCCCAGCTGCTATACTCAGTGGTCTGAAACATTTCATGTATTCTGAAATATCCCTTAATATGTCTGCCACATCTTTATTGACCTATCCTTTAAACTAATCTACCAATTCATTTCGCCAACTCTGCTGATATGCCCTCAACCGGCTATATTTAAGTTTAAGAAAGCCTCAAACCCACTGCTCTCACCCTAAAACTGAAGGTGAAATTCAAACATTTAAAGGATTTCTGTTTCCTAGGGGCACTTTCACTGAGATTCTCAAGTAATCCAATTCACAATATCAGGTTTAGTATAGTTTGGTTCTCTGGGTGGCTCCAGAACATGCTGTTCTCAGAAACTATCTTGAAAACATTATGATCTTCTTATCTAGGCTACCCTTACCCAATCTGTAGACTAAAATCTCCCATGATTATCATTGTACTTCTCTGACAAGATTCCATTTCCTGCCCCTCCCCCACCTTATGTACCGTATGGATCCCTTTAAATGGGGCTGTACACCCCTACCACAAGTGGCTTGTTGCCTTTATAATTTCTCATTGCTACCCAAACCAATTCCAAATCCTGAACTTAGTCATCTCTCCCTGTCACGAGGCTATCACTAACAGAGCCACCCTGCCGTCTTCTCCTGGCTTCCCATCATTCCTGGGTGTCCTTTATCCTTCAATATTCATGTGCCAATCCATGCTATCTTGCAGGCATCTCTCTAATGTTTTAACAGCAAAGTGTGCTGGAGAAGCTCAGCAGGTCTGGCAGTGCCTTAGCACAGAGAAGCATTTTGAGTCAATTATGACTCTTCCAATTTTTTTCCTCACAGGTGGTACCAAACCAGAGATTCTACAGGACTTTGTTTTTACTTCAGGTCTTCAGCACCTGCAGTACTTTGCTTTTCATCTCTGTAATGGTTACCAGATTGTACTTACATTATTTCTATCGAAACTAAGTTCATTTGTTTTGCTTTGAATGCTACATACACACAGATTCAGAATCTTTAATTTTATCCCTTTGTTCTCTTTTTGCAACTTCTCATTTTATCTTTTGAATCTAGTTTCTACCCCTTTCTGTCACGGTTGCTTTAAATTTCTGGGAATTCTTCAGTCTTGGAATTATACCTCAACTCTTGCCTCCTTGATTTCAAAATCCTCTCTACTTCACTAGTTATAAGCTTGCAAGAATGCCATGCTTCTGCACAGTTCAAGTTGAGACAGTTCTAATGATACAGATCGCATTACTGCCCTGTGAACTGGAGCTCACTTGTGCTGCACCAGTCTGTGAGCCATGCATTCATTTTGAATCTGACAGCCCTTTGCTAATTTTTATGTGGCTCAGGTAGTAATAAAGAGCATGTAACCTTTGAATTTCTGCTTCTTAGTTTGGAATGTAGGTTCTCATACTGACTACATGGAATCTCTTTCCTTGTCCTGCCTGTTCATTGGTACCTAAATAAACCACAATAATTGCAGTTGCTCTGTCCCACTGCAAGCTCTACTTTAGCACTGTGCAGACCAGGCAGGCAACAGCTGTCTGGATGCACGCTTTGCTGCAGAGGATGGTATTATGCCCTTTTATCAAACTATCACCTAGTTCCACCGCATTCAATTTGAAAATTAGAGTCAGTGTCATACAGATCAGAAACAGACCCTTCAGTCCACCTTCATGAGTTAATTACCAAGTAAGCTTTTCTCATCTTGTAGCAGAGGAAGAGCCAATACCTGGAGGCCGAAATGTTGGAAGAAGCAAAAGCAACCGAACACCTTTTGCCTTCCGATTCTCACTCTGAGCACTCTATTGCAATTCCCAGCACAAAGTTTTGTGGAACTGGGCACTTCAGTCAGAGCTCTGGTACTTGCTTAAATTTAGTAGGCTCTTAATTTTTTGACAAAGGAACCATAGAGGTCAGAAATAATGGGAACTGCAGATGCTGGAGAATCTGAGATAACAAAATGTGGAGCTGGATGAACAAAGCAGGCCAAGCAGCATCTTAGGAGCACCATCGAGGTCAGCCCTGTTTGACAACAAATGTTGACAGTTTCACTATCATTAGTCCTGCAAATCTGAGTCATTATATAGATTTCTGTCCCCACAGATGCTAACTGACCTGTTCAGTATTTTCAGATTATTCTGTTTTGAGTTATAGCTTATGTCCCAAATTTCAGCAACAGTAAAGATCAACTGTAGCTTGCATGCGCACATTTTCAAATTTAGTTAAAGGTTCAAAAAGGATTTCTGATGCAAACATGGACGTCATATGTCTTGCATGGCTTCCGTCTCCCTAACCTCAATTTCCTACAGTTGCACAACACTCATAGCAGCATCCCTCAATTCTGGTCTTGCTTTCTGCTGAACATCTTCACTGCATCTTGGGTGACTATGCCTTCACCTTTGTGAGCCTTTAACTGTGGAATTTCCTCCCTAAAGCCCTCTGCCTCTCTTTTCTCCTTCACAATCCCCCCCAAGCCTCCTCAAGACTTTGGTCTTCTGATCTGACAGCTTGCTGTTTCGTATGACATTTTGTTTCACTGTGCTTCTCTGAAGGGCACAGCACAGTATTGCTATATTTAAACTGCTATATTCTTCAATATTGTTGATTTTACTTTCTCTACGAATTGTCGACTCAAAGTAATGAAGAAAAAATGGTATCTGCAATAAAGTGTGGCAACTTAAATCACTGTAGAGCAGTAAAATATGAGAAACAGAACCAAGCAATCGTGAAGATCTAAAGCCCTTTGGAACTCTACAAAGCAAACAGCTCACGAATTACAATGATCCAAATGACCCTTTGAATTGGCTTTCTGGTGTGACAGCCAATCCCCCAAGGTTTTGTTCAATGGCCATGTGATGTGAGGGTTTTTTGGCCCACCCAATTCAATCAGAATCCAGATCTTAATTAGATCATGTAACCTTAGTTTGCGTACATTCACAAAGAGACTAATGTGATTGTGATGAAGGCTACAGACATCAATATGGTAACAGCAGGTTACAGGCTAGCACAATTATAGTGGGGATGGACCATGAAATAAAGTTAAACTAACATTAACAGCTCAATGCATGTTATCTTAACATCATCTATTGTTTGTCTTTAACTAATGTATTTACTTTATATTTAATTTTATAAGCTCATTTAACAGTAAACACAACAGAAATCTGACAAGGTAATAAAATTATTGATTAGTATTATTTACACTGTATAAAGTTCTCTCAATGAGAAATACTTAGTAATAAACATAACTAAAATACCAAATACAACAATAAGAAAATACATAATATAAAGATACTGAACTACACAACTGGTTCAGATGTTTTTTAAAAGTAACATTTATGGAGAATCAACATTATAAATGGGATTATTCATCAAGTGGCTCAGATCTGATCTGAATAATGAGAGGCATGGTTTCTAACAACCTGAATATAATCACAAAAATACATAAACTCAAGTGAGTTGGATTACTTAATTATATTTGAAAGCCTATATTAAAATTACCGTATAAACATACTATTTTCCTTATCACTATATCTATGAATATATAAAAAATGCTTTCTCAAAAAGATATGTCTACCTATGCCAAGGCTACTCAGGGAATGAATTATTTATAAACAAATCACACGTAACATTTTACCTTCGCTGAATTACAATTGCAGAAACATGGAGATTAATGCATTAACATTTTCAGAGATGCCATGGTATTAAAAATCCAATATATTTGAAAAATAGCACATAAAAGTGTAAAGGACATTAAATAAAGAAATATTTTAAGTTCTAGCCACTGTTGCTGTTGCACATACACTACCTGGAGGGCTTGCTCATAAGTTAACAAGAATTCTTAGCAAAAAAAAGTAGCACAAGTATTACCAGGAATGACAACGGGACGGACCTGGATAGAAGGCAGTAAAATATTATTAACTGATGATAAAAACTATACAAACTATGAAATACATTATTTTCTTTCACTATGATGTTTATTTATCAGACTCTATAATAGGTTACATCGTATACAGGGTGTTCTGGTCATCACAACCGATTCATCAATATGAAAAGCATACATAGTAAGTAATCATCTCGTCTTGATTAAACAGGTGACCGAAGAAAAAAAAGCTGTGTGGTGGGTTAAAAGTGAAGGCATAAGTTTATGGTTTTATTGTTACATTATTGCTCAAGCAAACACAAACTTGGGTTGACAAATGTGAAAATGCTTTTGAAGCATACACAGCTTTTACTCAGATACAGCCATGTTTAATAGTATGTAACAGGTCTACATGTATCAATTTGTATGGTTATTTTGAATATTACTTTCTTTTAGACATCAGCTATTGTGGACTCACATAGCTCTTATAGTTAAAATATATTGATAAATTTGAAGATTCTTAGATGTATCATTTGAGACATTTAAGATGTTAGTTAATCACTGGGAGGTGACATTACATCTCCCAAGCAGATGCATTAATTGTTCACCAGTGCCATGTTATCTTGTTAAAGATCTATGAATTTGGCAAGCTAAGAGGGACATAGTGTCATAAAACATAGTGTACTCAATGACTTTTTTCAAAACACAAAGATTGACCAGGAATTGTTCATGGATTCATAAGCCAATCAGAGTTCGGATGCCTCAGATCTTGCAAAGGGGCTAGTGGCTGGTAATAATTAGTAAGGCCTGGGTCGTAGTAGTTCGATGCACAAGGAAGAGGGTCGAAGGCAGAAGAACTCCAGTCAACAGAAAAGAACAAGGGACCCATGCTCAATCAAATTAATGTCATGAACTGACATCGCAACATGAATGCGCTGACACAACTGCTTTTACTCAGTGTAATTTGTTAAGTATCATGTCTTTTGCAATTATTTTAAACTTAAAACATCCTGTAAAACATTTTTACTTGTATGGGTTTTGAAACTAATCAGAACTAGTAACATTTAAGATTGAGTTTGAGGGAGCTGGATTATAACTGTAATTCATATAAATATTCCAATTAAAGTTGCAATGCACCACAACGTCCTACAATGACACGCTAAAGACACTTAAAATTGTTTATTGGTCTTAGATCATCAAAAAAATGTTTGGAATCGATAACCATATTCCACAAAATTAATTCAATCATTCCATTCAATTATTATCTTGTGGAACAGGAGACTGGGATTACTTGGATAATGCAATGAAAGAACTGATTCAGGCACGACTCCAGATAGTCTATAGGTGTGAAGCTGGAAAAGGACAGCGGGTCAGACAGCAGAGGAGCAGGAAAGTCAATGTTTTGGGCTGAAACTCTTTGCCAGTTCTGAGGAAGGGTCACCGGACCCGAAGTGTTAACTGTTTTCTCCTCCACAGATGCTGCCAGACCTGCTGAGCTTTTCTAGCAACTTTGCTTTTGCTCCTGATTTACAGCATCCGCAGTTCTTTCAGTTTTTATTAGAGGGTGTTCTGTGTTATTTTCTATTGACAATGTGTTTGTTTGACAACTACAATTGGATAAACATGACATTGACCCCTACGGATGCTCAAGCAATGTATGTAAGAGGAACAAAGGCTAACATGACACTTGGAAGTCTTGTGGCATAACCAGAGGTTCCAAATGTGTCCCATTTCAAGACATGATAGTCATGAAATGCACATTAATAATGTAGCCAAATGGGTTGATAGCAACCTGTAAATTTTTCCAATATGAATCGGGCAGTCAGTAAGAGTGAGTCTCCTGACAGTGCTTGTATTGAGTTGTAACCTTCATGCAACAGCCCCGATATAGACTTGCAACCTTTTCCAGGAAAAAAGAAGCATAGGAATGAAAACAGGCAATTAAAAGGTCTTTCCTGCTTCATTCACCACTAGGTAAGGGAAAGAAGTGAGGTGGAGGGGAAAGAAATCAAAAATAACTGCCTGCTTGGCACCCAAGTAGTTAAATTTGCCGACGAGATATTTATGCTGACATTCTATGTGATTTCTTTCTTCCATTTTTGCCTGTTCTTTTGAAAAAGATGATAAAGCTGCTGTTGTGAATTTGCCAACAAGGTGGTGATGAGAGTTTTCACTCCAGCAGGGTATTTACCTGAAGTGACAAATCTGGCATTTTCATTTGTAGCTTAAGAAATTCGATGTGAATGTTTTGGCATTGGTGAATACAACTATTTTGTATACACATTACATTCACAAGCACATTGACCTAGCATTAAATTAATAGATTACAAATGGCTAACATACAGCTCATACAGTGTAATGCTTCAAGCAATCCTAGGCGAAATGGAGTAAAAGACCTTATACCCTCAGGTCACATGCAACGACACAGTGATGTCGTCATTACTATGTCTCAAAAGGCAGACGGACTGTGAGACACACAACACTAAGACTCCCTTCATCTCCCCAGATAAAAGCTCATCGCAAATAAACGTATATCATTGTATAAAAGGAACGTGTAGTCGATTTGATAATTATGGAAACAGGTTAATGAGACTAACATTTCAAAGTTCAGCGTAATGTTCTAGAGGTCACATTTGACCTAGTTACCGTATACCCTTTTGGAGAGGTACGTGTGCTCGGTTGCACTTATTTACCAACTTGTTTATACACTTGTTTAACTGTACAGATGGAGGCAGGCTTAGATTCAAAAAGCATGCAACATTCATTTGCCAGAGTAGCAAATGACATTATACTAATATATAATACAAAATCGTAACAGGCACAGAAGTGTTTTCAAGCTGTAGCAAATAATGCAATGGAATTAAAATCAAAATTACATAACTTCTATGCAACTTTAAAGTGTAGAGAATGCATTTTAAGCAGAAATTATACTTGTCAGAAATTTTAAGAGCCTTCTTCATAGCAGTGAATTTTCTCTGTTTGGAATAGGCATCAGAATGTCAAGCCTAACAACAATTTTCTGTCTGTTCATCAGAAAATCATAATCAATGGATGCGAACATAAACTGCTGATAGGAAAATGCCATTGCTGGTAGTGTCAATATGAAAAATAACCCTATTAATTCACACTGTTGCTCTTATGTTTGAAGGAAAATCTTGCATAGCCAAGACGGCAACATGGATTACCTGGTGGATCTGCACACAGGAAACTACTACTCCATCATAAGCAAACCATAAGGAGTTCACAAGATGCTGCATTGGAGTATTGAAGGTTAGAGCCAGTTACAAAAAAATTGGTGATGGTGCTACATTAATTAGACACCATTACATCATAATGCTCTCACTTAGCAAATGAAATAGAAACCTGGATGTGGTCAAAGTGACATGCAAAATTACTGGGAATTCAAGAATGGAAATTAGTTCATCATTATCACTACTTCACCACAATCTTAATCTAAACAGAATTTTTGTTAAAGTGCACTGGCTTCTATTTGCAAATTGCTGAAAAATGCTCTCAATAAATTAAGGAGCACTTACTTTTGTCAGTGGGATGGTGGCTATTTCCCCTGCTTTTTCAGAACTGCAAGTTAAAAAAAAAGACATCAAGCATTTTTAGGATCCACATAAACTGGATTATAATTAGGGATTTAACATTAAAAACTTTAAGCAATACGTGAATGACAGTCGGTTAGAATTGAAGTCATTTATAATACACGCATTTAGCAGTTCATCTTTACTTACTGGGTGGTAATCTGACACAGTAGGCTGTTTACTTACTGTAGAAACAATTTCATTAGAACAAGAGGAATGAAAATAGGATGGGTTTGTGCAAAAAACAAATTTCCTGCTCTAAATCAGGAATGAATGGCAAAAAGATAGCGTGCTGGTCTGCCCCCTCTGTTTTGAACTCGGGTAATTTTCCCAAGAAAGTGGTGATAACATAGCATGAGGCAGGTGGGAAAGGGAAGGGGTCTGCATTTCTTGGGTGGTGAGGTCACTAGGTAGTTCTTAACAGGGGGTGGATGGTCATTAGGAGCTCAAGGAAGCTGACCTGTTGCAACTTGATGAGAGAACACCAGCAGTGTTGAAACAGTAATATGTAATTCAAAAGAAGCAAAAAAAAAGGCTGGTGTAAAAAATAAACTGGTAAGGATTAATAACATTTTACTAATTAACCAGTCATATTCTGGTCCCTAGTTCTCTATTTCTCCTTGTTACTTTGAGAAAGAAGATCCTGTTGTTTTTAAAAATCGGTACATACAGATGGCAATGGTGGCCCACCCCCCTGGAATCCCATAGACAACAACAGAGATCACTTTTAGAATTCAGCTGTGTGTAGTTCTACCCTGTGTATGTTTAAGAGTACTACAATACTGGAAGAACACTTACGTAAAGCAACTGGAGTCATTAGAGATTTTTAGAAAAATCAGGTTGGTAGACAACAGCACAAACACACTTCAGAATTTCATAAGCTGTTATATTAATTCATATATAATGAACAAATTGACAAATAAAAATTATCTGAGTACATAGGGCCATATACAAGGATAGCTGATGGTACAACAGGGTCCATAAGCAAATTTTTAAAAGAAATTCCGAAGCAGATCGGCATCTCCTGTAGATAATAACATTGTCGCTAATGCATACTCGTGTGAGAATCAAAGCGTTTTGCTTCACAAATTTACATTCTTGTTCATGCAGAAAGCTGAATATTCCTTTAAAACTGGGTAATTTGTTTTAATAAATAACAAGTTACTGTAGATAGAAAACAGATAGTCATAATCCATAACATTTATGCTAAACTTTTGGTTTGTGGTTAGGCTTTCAACTAACCATCTAATTCACTCATTTGCAAATTATATCTAAAAAGGGTGCCTGATGTTATATTACAAATATATTGAAATGCTTTTTCTGCAAGTTTAACAAATGGTTGCTTGAACATGATTTATAAGTCAGGTTTGTCTCTTACATTCCCTTATCTCTCTGAAAGTTACACCAGCTGGTTGTCTGTGCACAGCATTCTCTAACTGTACATTTGAATGCACATATCCCAAGTGGACAGGGTTCTCATCTTCCTTAGTGTTCTTGCCCCATTGATAAATCACCCTCGGTAAGAATTACGTAGCAGGGTATGATACAAGATAGGGATTTTGGGGCACAAGTCACTGAAGCTATCAGCACCAGTGAAGAACACATAGATTTTTACTATGTATGTAAGAGCTGCTCTCTGACGAAAGTGATTGAAAGCTCTCACAGATACATGAGTGAGGGCCAAACACTGAACTGAAAGACGTCATGTCTGCATTGAGAAACATGCAGGAAATTGGTAGGATTGAAACTTTAAATGAGGGTGGTCACTGAAAACAAATTTCTAAATGTCAGAAATGCAAGGTTTCTCAAATTTATCCAACTACTCCAGTCTTTGCTTTTAAACACCAATGTGGGTTTATTATTCTGGCTGCTGCTATTCGGGGTCAGGGAGAGTGCAAGGTGGTACTGGGGGAGAAACTGTCACATTCTGCAGTGAAGCTAACAGGTGATCTGATCTGGACCATGAGGAAAAACCCTCATGAAGTTACAGCAGCTGAAATCGCTAAACTATGACCATTATCACACATAAGCCTGTTAGTAAAGCAATTTCTATCAATCACAAATTTAACAATTGAACTAATATCAATTACCATTCATTGAAGACAATCCAAACTACTAACACTTTGCTAGCCTGTGCCTCTGTGCAAAACACTTCAAATCCAGGAAAATACTATATTTCTATCTATCCTATTTTGAAAACTTCAAACAATATCTCTCTTCTCCAAAGGACTAAGGAATAAAACATTAGTCCTGGTAATCCCTCCTCTTAAAGTAACTCTTGGAATCTAGACATGATTCTGGTGAAATGGACTCTGTATTCCCTCCAAGGCCAATATATCCTGCCTAACATGTAGCGACTAGAACTGTTCACAGCAACACCAGGTCTTACCAAGGTTTCGGATAATTATAGCAGGAGTTCCTATCCCCTTGTATGCTGATAAAGGTTACTGTTCCATTAGACTTAATTATTTTATGATATTTTCTTGACCATGTATACAGAACGAGAATTCTCTTTGGACCTCCACTGCTTCTAACTGCTAACCATTTAGAAAAACCCCTGTTCTATTCTTCTTAGATAGAAAGTGAATGACCTCACATTTGTCAGTACTGAAATCTATTTGCAACTTTTAGCCACTTGCCTAATCTCTCAAGGGGCAGAATCTTGTTTTCAGGGACAAGACAGGTTTTCTCATGTAACTATATTCTTCACAGTTCATTGCAAATATTTACACAGGTGAGATACCAAATGTTTCTGGCAGATGAGCAGGAAGGTCTGTCCTGCTACTGGGACGTCTGCACCAATTCCCAGGTTTTTTAAGGGCACGCAGACAGCAGTTTACTTTCTGCTACCCAGGATCTTCACACAACCTTTACCCTTCATTGCCACCCATCCCTGGAGATGTTAGGGACCTGGAAATAAAGCACAACCACACTTGAGTGATGCTTCCCCAGAGGTTCCCCTGAAAGCTGCCAAAGAGAAAAAGGAGGTTCTTTTCCAACATGATAACAATAAGAAGTCACCTCAACTGACAACAGCAGCTGACAGTGTTGCTGCAGAGATCACAGTATGTAGAACATAGTTGGTGAGAACACTGTCATTCTTTAAAATAATGGGGTGAAAATCATCTGATTGTAGGGATTTCTCATTCTATAGTGCTATCCTATTCTTTCTTACTTTTATTTTGTATATATTCATCCTGGTGAATGCCTGTCCTGTGACAGTTTCCTTCGCATATCTGAAATAATATTCACTAGCCCACCTGATTTTCTATTAGCATGTCCATGGTGATTTTGCCCAATCTGGTCACTTCTATTCAAGTGTCCGTTTATCACAGCGGTTTTTTTGATTCCAGCAATTTTCCTATTTTGGATGCAGGCTGACTGGTCTATAGTTCCTTTTATTTTGCCTTTTGCTCCTTTCTTAATTAATGGGCATCATTTGCAAGCTCCCAGTATGCAGTATTTGTTTCAGGATCTATGGAATTTTGGAAAATAACTACCAGTGCATCCACCATTTCTATCACCTCCCCCTTCAATTTTCTGGGTTGTGGCCTATCAAGTTGTAGTCCAATTAATTTCTTAATTACCAATTCTAATTTCCTTCAATCCCTCATTCTCCCGTGTCACTTTGATCTCTAAACCGAGCAAATTTCTTTTACCTTCCTCACTGAAAACAGACATAATGTAATCATTTGCCTTCTCTGCCATTTCTCTATTTTCAATCACAAATATTGCTATGGATGGAACCATATTTGCTACATTTCCCTTCACCTACCTTTTTAAAAAAAAATGTACCTGTAAGAGCTTTTATCGTCCATTTTTTTTGGCTACACTGCATTTGCATTCTATTCTTCCTTTCCTAATCGATTTCTTGGTCACCCTTTTCATGAATTCTAAAAACTTCCTAATCCTCAGATTTATTACCATTTCTGGTCACTTTCAAGCCTTTTTTCCCAATTTTATACAATCCTTAACTTTCTTTGTCAGCCACAATAGACTGACCTTTGAGTGTTTGCACTTTGAAGTTGCTGCAAGTCATGTAAACAGTTATTTAAAGCTTATCCATTGTCTACGTACAGCCATGCCTTTAAATGATTCTCTCAATCCAGCTCAGCCAATTTGTGCCTCATGCCTTTATAATTTCTCTAATTTAAATTGAAACTGTTCCTTCAAATTGAACTGCTTCATTTTCAAACAAATCAAAATTCTAATTGTATTGTGGTCGTTCATCTCTAAAAAGGCTCTTTTACAACAATATCATTAATTAGCCTTTATTCCTTTCATAAAACTAGATCCAAAATGGCCTGTCCTCTAGCTGGCTATTCAACACACTATTCTAGAAAACTGTCTCTGAGCTACTCCAGAAACTTGACGTCCATCACTTTAGGCCTCAATTGGTTTACCATGATATATACCAAGCCCTAGACAACTATTTGGTGTCCTATAAATAACTCCAACAAAGGTATGCTTCCCCCTGTTTTTTCAGCTTCCCTCAAACAGGATGCACATATTGTTCTTCTGATCGGAGATCCTCCCTTATGAATATATTGATACTATCTTGCACTATCAAAATAATGCCAAATTATTTCCCTCCTTGTTGGTTCTTCCTATATGTTGAACATCCTCAAATATTCAATTCTCACTCCTGGTCACCATCCAACCCTGTCTGTCTGTGTAAAGGCAATCATGTCATAACCAGTTATCCCGATTTGCGCCCCTTAGATCATCTACCTCATTTGTGAATAGCATGAGCAGTCAGGTATAGTGGCTTTTACTTTGTCTTTTTTTCCACACTCAAACACGCTGCTTTCTTAATCTGCTTTGCAATACTGTCCTTGTCCACTTTTTCTTTTCTTCAATTATCTCAGGTTCAGTGAGTCATTTTGCATCCTCAGCCTCATACCAACATGTTACCAGGTGAAAATTTTAGCTGATAAATGTTGTGCAAAACACTGGCTCAGTGGTTAGCACTGCTGGCTCACAGTGGCAGGGACCTTAGTTCGATTCCATCCTCGGGGGACTGTCTGTGTGGAGTTTTCACATTCTCTCCTTGTCTGCATGGGTTTGCTCCAAGCGCTCCGGTTTCTTCCCAGGCTAGGTGGATTGGCCATGCTAAATTGCCCATCGTGTTCAGGGATATGTAAATTAGAGGGATGGGTCTGGGTGGGTTGCTCTGAGGGTCGGTGTGGACTTGTTGGGCTGAAGGGCCTGTTTCCACACTGTAGGGATTCTATGATACTATGACACGAAGGGCTGCCAGAGGCACAGAGGACAGCTACCAACATCCTCAAAATACTCTCATCAGATAAGAGTTCCTCCCTCATTTTCATCATCTACTTTCTCCGATTGTTGTGTGGGACCTACTGAAATTCTTCACAGACGATTAGGGATTCAAAACTAAAGAGGGTGAGCAATTCAGGAAGTGCTACATTTCACAATAGCTTCATTCTTTGAGTGGAACTGCATAGCACCCACTCATTTATTTTTAGTATTGGCACATTAACATCCCTTTTTGCCAACTTTTACACCTGGTTCTCCCTGTTGGAGCACATTAGCTTAGTCTTCAAAATCTGTTAATTCCCTTGTGTCAGGTAGCTCAGCTATTGGGCATTACACAGCAATTTCTCCTGGAGTAATATTCACAGTTAATGGTGATGATACGCATTTCCAGGGAATCTCTCAGGTTGCAGTAAATAGCAAATGTATCCAATGACTGGTACAAGAAGGACCCTGTAGTGTGAGAAGCTGGGATAGAAAAAGGGCAGATACAGGAATTTGGGAAAAGGTATTCCTAGCAGAGCTTCTGAATGAAGACTTGCATTAGAAGTTCCGTACTTGCAGTGTCCAAGAATTTGGATTGATAAGTATGGGAAAGATTTTGAATTGTAATTTTTACTAACCATTGGGAAATACCAAATAGACTGCAAATGTTCCTTTTTTCTGTCCTGTACGTTCTTATAGTTTAGAATTCATTAGGTGGAGGGCAAGAATTTATCACTCACTGATAAGATACACCGGCTCACTGTCAACTAAGAATATGCATCAACTTGGAGACGTTAGTTAGCATATCTGAAACATGGCTTGCGTTGATGCCTGCTTCAACATTTCCCACAATAATCAGATTTCCAATTAATGTAAACATGTTTGCAATATAGAAATAGGCAAACGGGCATTACAATTTTTCTGTACATCCTGTCCTGACTGAGTTATGAAATAATGTAAACATGACTGCTCAAAAAGATAAAAAAATGTAGGATACTAAAACTTTTAATTGCTAGTACTCTGACAACACTGCTCTTGTATTAACAAATAAGAGTAATCCCACTCTTGAAAAATCACAGCTGCATTCTCTACTGAAAGCCTGCATTGATGAAAACAGCAGGTGGTATGTACCACAAAGCTACATACAAGCTGTTGTGCAAAGTATGCTAATTAGGATCAGCGCTAGATTTTAACCTAATTCTTGACAAATGGGTGTTAAAAATCAAGCAGTAATATTCATAAGAGTGTTATGCCAAAGTGCTGTAAAAATTGAGTGTCTTGTGGTGCATCTTGGCAGCTAACGAGATTTACAGAAACAAGCGATGAAAAATTAGAGCAGTGCAGTGAAACCTTGCCAAAAATTAACAAACCTGGAGGGAATGCGACACGTGATAATAAACCTGGGGCAAATTCTTGAGAAATGAGAATCTTGCAGCAAGTGACAATCATGTCATGGCAAATCCCTCCGAGAAATTATAGTCCTTCATATAATGAGAGCATCAGAGTGGATCCCTACAAAGGAGATGAATACTTAACAGTGAAGTTCTGAAAATGAGGATACAGCAAAACTACAATGAAAAAACAAATGTGCCATCAAGGATTATAAAAAAGGCTTGTGTAAGCAAAAAAAAGTCACAGCAAATTCCTTCAAAAATGAGTGCAACTGTATCATAACCAAATCTATACTAAGTAAGCTTAGCATTACACGCAAGTTGCAGAAAACTAGCAGCTAAAGCAGCTAGCTGATAATTGGGGAAATTAGAACAGCAGAATTGTGGTTGATCACTGGAAAAATCAAATTAAAGGCAGCAAGGCTAATTATCAAGTAAAACAGGAGCATCGTGGCTAATTACTAGGAAAAATCAGGAGCATCACAACTAATCAGGA
The DNA here is from genome assembly GCF_030684315.1 of Stegostoma tigrinum. Classification (NCBI taxonomy): domain Eukaryota; kingdom Metazoa; phylum Chordata; class Chondrichthyes; order Orectolobiformes; family Stegostomatidae; genus Stegostoma; species Stegostoma tigrinum. Next base: position 36,014,711 of record NC_081367.1, on the reverse strand, counting down.
GAAATGACAGCACTGTAGCTAATCACAGGCAAAAAAAATTGCTTTGAATCATTGAAAGAAATTAAAACAACATGCTTAATTGCAGGGAGAAATAAGACCAACAAATCTAATCACTTGAAAACAACGTCACAACTGAACGTTATGAGAAACACCTTATCTTCTGCATGAAAACAAACACTTGCCGAGCTACCACTAGTTCTGAGGAAGGGTCGTTGGACCCAAAAAATTAACTCTGATTTCCCTCCATAGATGCTGCCAGACCTGCTGAGTTTTTCCACCAATTTCTGTTTTTGTTTGAGAAACGATGACGTCCTGCCGAATTACGAGGAAAGTATCATAAATAACTTCATTAATAAATGCTCAAGTTTGGATATTTTCCAAATTTTGTCCAACTCTGAGGAATATGAAAGTACTATGCTGAAGTCAGACTAAGAATGAATAGTTGTACAGCGAAAAGGTAGGCTTATTGATTCCACATTCCCAATATAAAAGAGTTGTATTTAAAGTGAATACTAGAAGAGCCAGGTTACAGTACGCCAACTCTGCCCCGCATGATCTCGAAGCATGCATCCCTGCTAAAAGCGCAGGATTGATTAATTTACTTGTAATTCTGAAAGGAGCAAACCAGTACAAAATAAATTAGTGCCTGAGTGAATGTGAGAAAATAGACTGTCCCAATGAATGATAGCAAAGCTTTGAGGCATGTGCCTCAATCGTCACCAGAAATAATAACAACTGCAAAATTGCTAAGAGATGAATTGCTACCAGAAACTAGAACACTGCAAAAAAAATAGAAGTGCATGGAACGTTAGTGCATACCCAAACTTCAGCTGTTCCAGAATGGACAAGTCGATAGTACTCAGGAGAAAGAACACTGATGTTTTTTCCTCCGCATATTAGAAATGCTGAGATCAATCATAGAACACAGAACATTACAGCACAGTACAGGCCCTTTGGCCCTCGATGTTGTGCCGACCTGTCATACCGATCTCAAGCCCATCTAACCTACACTATTCCATGTACGTCCATATGCTTATCCAATGACAACTTAAATGTACTTAAAGTTGGCGAATCTACTACCATTGCAGGCAAAGCGTTCCATTCCCTTACTACTCTCTGAGTAAAGAAACCGCCTCTGACATCTGTCCTATATTTTTCACCCCTCAATTTAAAGCTATGCCCCCTCGTGCTCACTGTCACCATCCTAGGAAAAAGGCTCTCCCTATCCACCCTATCTAACCCGCTGATTATTTTATATGTCTCAATTAAGTCACCTCTCAACCTTCTTCTCTCTAACGAAAACAGCCTCAAGTCCCTAAGACTTTCCCCGTAAGACCTTCCCTCCATACCAGGCAACATCCTAGTAAATCTGCTCTGCACCCTTTCCAAATCTTCCACATCCTTCTTATAATGCAGAACTGTACGCAATACTCCAAGTGTGGCCGCACCAGAGTTTTGTACAGCTGCAGCATAACCTCTTGGTTCCGGAACTCGATCTCGCTATTAATAAAAGCTAAAACACTGTATGCCTTCTGAACAGCTCTGTCAACCTGGGTGGCAACTTTCAAGGATCTGTGTACATGGACACCGAGATCTCTCTGCTCATCTACACTGCTAAGAATCTTACCATTAGCCCTGTACTTTGCCTTCTGGTTACTCCCACCAAAGTGCATCACCTCGCACTTGTCTGCATCAAACTCCATTTGCTACCTCTCAGCCCAGCTCTACAGCTTATCTATGTCTCTCTGCAACCTACAGCATCCTTTGTCACTATCCACAACTCCACCGACCTTAGTGTCGGCTGCAAATTTACTAACCCATCCTTCTATGCCCTCATCCAGGTCATTTATAAAAATGACAAACAGCAGTGGACCGAACACCGACCCTTGCGGTAAACCACTAGTAACTGGGTCTCCAGGATGAACATTTCCCATCAACTACCATCCTCTGTCTTCTTTCAGCAAGCCAATTTCCGATCCAAACTGCTATACCTCCCACAATCCCATTCCTCCGCATTTTGTACAATAGCCTACTCTGGGGAACCTTATCGAACACCTTGCTGAAATCCATATACACCACATCAACCGGTTTACTGTCATCTACCTGTTTGATCGCCTTCTCAAAGAACGCCATAAGGTTTGTGAGGCACGACCTTCCCTTCACAAAACCGTGCTGACTATCCCTAATCAATTTATTCTTTTCTAGATGATTATAAATCCTACCCCTTATAACCTTTTGCAACACTTTACCAACAACTGAGGTAAGGCTCACTGGTCTATAATTACCAGGGTTGTCTCTACTCCCCTTCTTGAACAGGGGAACCACATTTGCTATCCTCCAGTCATCTGGCACTATTCCTGTAGACAATGACGAGTTAAAGTTCAATGCCAAAGGCTCGGCAATCTCCTCCCTGGCTTCCCAGAGGGTCCTAGGATAAATCCCATCGGGCCCTGGGGACTAATCTATCTTCACTCTCTGTAGGATTTCTAATACCTCTTCCTTGTGAACCTCAATCCCACCTAGTCTAGTAGCCTGTATCTCAGTATTCTCCTCGGCATCATTGTCGTTTTCTAGAGTGAATACTGTTGAAAAATATTCATTTAGTGCTTCCCCTATCTCCTCTGACTCCACACACAACTTGCCACTACTATCCTTGATTGGCCCTAATCTTACTTTCGTCATTCTTTTATTCCTTAAATACCTATAGAAAGCCTTAGGGTTTACCCTGATCTTATCCGCCAACAACTTCTAATGTCTCCTCCTGGCTCTTCTGAGCTCTCTCTTTAGGTCTTTCCTGGCTACCTCGTAGCCCTCAAGCGCCCTAACTGAGCCTTCACATCTCATCCTAACATAAGCCTTCTTCTTCCACTTGACCAGAGATTCCACCTCTTTCGTAAACCACGGCTCCCGCACTCTACAGCTTCCTCCCTGCCTGAGAGGTACATACTTATCTAGGACACACAGGAGCATTTCCTAGAATAAGCTCCACATTTCTAATGTGCCCATCCCCTGCAGTTTCCTTCCCCATCCTGTGCTCCCTAAATCTTGCCTAATCTCATCATAATTGCCTTTCCCCCAGCTATAACTCTTGCCCAGTGGTATACACCTATCCCTTTCCATCACTAAAGTAAACACAACAGAATTGTGATCGCTATCACCAAAGTGCTCACCTACTTCCAAATCTAACACCTGGCCGGGCTCATTACCCAGTACCAAATCTATTGTGGCTTCGCCCCCTTGTTGGCCTATCTACATACTGTGTCAGGAAGCCCTCCTGCACACACTAGAACAGTGATATATTCCTAATAAGGATGGTGAATGGCTTGGAGAGTAGTGGTGTTCCCAGGTATCTGCTGCCCTTCTCCTTCTGGATGGAAGTGGTCGTGGGTTTGGAAGTGGGTCTGAGGATCTTTGGTCAATCTTGGTAGTGATTCTTTCTACTGTGTGTACTGGGAGAGGGAGTGGAATGCTTGTGGATGCAGGGCCAATCAAGCAGCTGCTTTGTCCTGGATGGTGTCAAGATTCTTGAGTATCGTTGGGGCTGCCCCCATCCAGGCAAATGGGGAGTATTCCATCACACTCCTGACTTGTGCTTTGTAAATGGTGAGACAGGCTTTGGGGAATCAGGAGGTGAGTTACTCGTTGCAGTCGTCCCAGCCTCTGACCTGCTCTTGTAGCCACTGTGTTTATAAGGTAGATCCTGTTGCATTTCTGGTCATTGGTCAATGTTGACAGTGGGGGATTCAGTGATGGTAACAGCATTGAATGTCAAGGGGCAAGGGTTAGATTCTCTTTTACTGGTGTGTCAATAATATAGTTTTAAGAGATGTATTTTGTCTTCTTTAATAAAGAATGGAGATTGAGACAGAAATACCAAGCAGTCTATTCTAAGACAATAAAGTAAACAGCTTGTGAGGCCTTAGTTTTTATTAAGTTTGAGCAATAGAAGCAGCATGAATAGGTGGAGTCATGCTCCAACAGAACCAGGGTTTTAATTTAACTTTAACTTTAATTTAACTTTCAGTAGCTGCTGGAGTCTTGAAGCTAGATGTGGAAGTTGTTATTCTTTTATCTCTACAGTTAAAAGCTGGGGTTGTCTTCCTGCTGCTAGAATTGCATGTGAGACAGTCTGTTTCACTGCATTTGCCTTTTGCTAAGTGTGTGTTTATAGGACGGTACTACATTGGACCAGTTACAGTTTAGTGGTTAAATCATCTATTATTCTGTAAAGATTTTCAATCGAGTTAAGTTATTCCATTTCTTTTCTCTTTCAATTGTATTTTACCAACAGCATAAGAATGGAGTGTTTTTTGCTTCAAGCCTTGTACTTTGAACAGTCAAATTACATCCAGAACACAATGCCTTTCACTTGCCTTTACAGAATAGAAGCTGTGATCTTTATATGTTTTGAAGGGGTTCAGGCTGATCCATAACTTTGGAGATGGCCATGGCCTGGCATTTGTGTGGCATGAATGTTACTTGCCACCTGTCAGGCCAAGCCTAGGCATTGTCCAGATTGTGTTGCATTTGAACATGGACTGGTTCAGTATCTGAGGAGTGGCGAAAAGTGCTGAACATTGTGCAAACATCACCAAACATCCCAGTTCTGACCTTATAATGGAGAGAAGGTCATTGATGGAACAGCTGAAGATGGCTAGGCCTGGGACATTAGGTTGAAATGAACAGTATCAAAACACTTAAAGAGAAGCTGGGTAGGTGTATGAAGGAGAAGGGATTAGAGGGTGATAACAAAGTGTGAAGCTGGATGAACACAGCAGGCCAAGCAGCATCTCAGGACCAAAAAAGCTGACGTTTCAGGCCTAGACCCTTCATCAGAAGTATTGGTGGCCATGGAATTGGAAGTTCTGGAGGAGGTGGAGGGTGTGGGTGGTGTCACGGACGTACGTAGGGAGTTCCTGGACCAAAGGGGAGAAAATGGAGTCCAGATAGGTGGAGATGAGTTCGGTGGGGCAGGAACATAATGTCCTGCTGTTACCATAATTGAGACCATCCAACTCACCACTGATTTGAGAATGGAATTTGGATCTTCGTAGACATTAATGGCTCCCATGTGGATGGTAATGCATTTGTCAATACAGTCATATGGGCCTTAGTCCTGTTTTAAGGCTAAGATATATCTCACTCAATGATTGAAGCATATATCCTAGATTTGTTCTTGGCTTGAGTTTGAATTATGTTAGTAGTTCAGTACTACTTTTAATGCTCAAGCATGGGCAGAGTGAAATGAAAACAAGATTATCTACTCTAATCCAGTCATTGATGCTGCATTGATAGATCAGGACAGGGGAACACTATACTGTGGCCGCTTAACCACTACAAAAGTACGGCATTACTCAAATATTGGCTTGTTCCGGCATGGCATTATAAAGTGCATGTTTGTGGAACTATTCCCTCCAAAAATCATTGGCCATGATTTCCAATCAAAAGGTTAAGCCATTGAAATGAACGAATGGTGATTGGTGGCCTGACCAGAAAACCCGGGTTTATTGTACTCTGAAAAGGAGAGAAGTAAAGAGAAAACACATACTATGAGAAAAAAGTTGAATCACTTTAGAATATAGAATGTTTTAAATAACTTCTTTAATCATTTAATGCTTCAATTTGTACCAATTCTATCTCCTGTTGCTCTTCTTGACCATTCCTTTTTTATAATAATAAAATGTTGGGTGAGAAGATTCAAATACCACTGACATTATTATGTTTTAACCCCAAAATGTATGTTTTTCTAAAGATGTCTGCCACAGACAAAAAGACAGACTGTAAATGTAAATGCAGTCACTGTCTGGCAAACTCCTGTGTGGGACTCATGGAATGCCACACCATGTTTGAAGCTCGCCCAGCTCTGTAGAGAGAGAAACATTATGCGTTTGGGGGGGTGGTGGTGGTGTGGTGGTGGTGGAGTGAAAGAGGGAGAGGGGTAACAATCTTCATCCTCAACCGAAATCCACATATTGTGTAATTTTTGTGTTTTGTCCTTCTGGGGATAAATACCAAAAAGGGGTTTAATACTGACTACAACAAGGCTGTGAATTTTAGCGGCCCAACGTCTGGATTTGTGGACTAGTGTGCTTTGAGGTTCATACCTTTTAGGGAAGTGTCTTAAACACCCCTGCTGCGTAGCTAAAGTGAAATGGAGAGAATACATTCTGAGTGCTGCCTGTCAGCCACCGACGAAAGCAATCAACCTCTAAAAATCAAGAATCTCAAATTTGATTGTTCAACTGTCATCAATACTCCTGGAATATCCAGTACAATGGCCACCAAATTCAACTATTTGCACTTCATGACCAATTCGGAGACAACTTTATTCTTTTTTAAATCTAATTGGACTCACCCCTTACTTCTAATCTGTGTGTATGTTACTATTTCTTCTTGTGTTTGTGATTAATAAATTCAGACTTTTGGTTAATTCAAGAACAACTGGTAAACTTGGCACCCTTTGAAACAAATTCATTCGGGTCTATGAGAAAGGTATTCCCAAGGGAAATTAAAAATTGACCTTGTTGTCACTAACCGAGGGGATAAGTGAATAACCAAAAGGGAATCAGTTTATCCTTCCTACCCAGGAACTTAATGGTTTGAGGCTTCCTGTTTGAATCCATCACAAAGTGGCACATGTCACCTAGGTAATCACTAATTTGCAAGTATGTCTGTTAATACTTCGAAAAATCAATTGTTCAAAGTGGTCATTTTTATATTTTGACCCAAAGTTTCAGATTCATAATCTGAGGCATATAATTTGAATTATCACACATGTATTCATTTATTTTCTGGTTTCGCAAACTTTCACAAGCACATTTTGCAACACAACTCATTCTGAAAAATGAAATACCGTAATTATACTGTCAAGATCCACATAATGGCATTTTAGCACTCAGTAATCAATGGCACTCTGATTCAAGCTTATGATCATTTATCATCTCAAAACATGCATTATTCATTCAAATCTAAAGTTTCTCCAGAGCAGTTTTTCTTTCTGCCTTTTAGATGACAATTTGGATTTCCCTCCTATCAATGCTGCAACATAGAGTCTGCAAAAGCTGACATTTGTCTGTCTGAGAAAAGAAAGAGGTCAGATTTCTAAATTCCAGGGCACCAATATCAGTATCTCACCTGCCAACCTGACTGGAGTAGTAAGTTAGGTACAAATAAATTAGCTGCCACAAAGTATAGTCACATCATCAAGAATTAGATGTAGAAAGTGAGAAGTAGCCATTTTGGCATTCTTGGTTAACATAATTTATAGCATGGTACAAGAAAGGGATTAAGCAAGTACCAGGCTGAATACAATGAGTTCAGTGGAAAATTGAAGAGGAATGAAAAGATTAGCAAAGCAGGAACGAATTTAAGGTAACTCAAATATGTACTATCAGCAGGTGACTGGGAGTAAGAGGCGGCCTGGAGTCTTTTAAAAACCAAAAGATGACATCTGTTTAGAAGTGTGACAAGATGTCAAAAACCTAATGGAGTACTTTGATTCAATATTTACTAAAAGAAAATGTTGGTGTTGAAATAGAGTTGGTAGACGTTGGGTGGGGTGAACATTCGTCAGCAGGATGCAGTTCAAAGACTGTCTGTGCTTAGAGTGAATACATTGGCCTTGGAGTTGGCTTGCACCTCAAGTTGTAAACGAAACATTGGAGGAGATGGCAGAAGACACACTATTGCAGAATTTCCCCAAACAGTAGGCAGGTGTCAGAGGGTTTCAAAAATAACAGGTGTCATATCTTTGCTTCAAAAAGGAAGTAAGGATAGTCCAAGTAACTAAAGACCTGACATTTTATCGAAAGAGAGTAGTAGCTATTAGAACCATTAATCAGGGGGAAAATTTCAAACGCTTGGAGAACTTGGAGCTAATTAAAATAGCCAACATGGCATGGTGAAAAGCTTATGTTTGCATGATCCAACTGAATTTCTCCGATGAAGAAACAGATTGATGAAGGGAATGGGGCGATATTTCCAATATGAATGTTTTAAAAACAAAATCACTGGATGAAATATCTAAAAGACTGTTGAACAAAATATAAGCTTGTAGAAAAATGACTTAAGGATAGCAACAGTGACTCATTGTAAATGACACATTTTCCAGTTTGGAGGATGGTGGAGAGCGGTATTCTCTTAGGGTTAGGGCAAAAACTACAGCACATTTAATATACAAACATAGTAATAGTTTCTGGCTATCTGTATGTTAGCCAGTACCATATATACCACAAAAAAATTGGATCTTGTTAAGTCAGATGTGTCTAAGTTTACTTATAATACTATTTACAGGGCTACAATATCACAGATGTATATACATTGGGTTCTCTAAATGCTGCTGTACCTTGTATGCATACAACTGACTGAACATATTGATAGCACGACAGATACCTTTAAACTGGAATGTAAATGTCAAAGCGCCATGCAACTGTCTTAAAGGTACGACATCCCAACTTTTCAGTTTAAAAAATTGGGGACACCTTTTCCAACAACCATGTATGAGGGTGCATAAATATTGTTTCTATACATTTTGAGAACATCTTTGTGACTGTGTGATATGACCAGAAGTAGTCCAGTTATCATGATTTGGTAGCTTCCTTCTACAGTGTGCTGTCATCATGACAGAGTATCATTTGCTACTGATGCGTGGCTGTTGTCTGGCATGATACCTTCAGTATCCATGCAGTCACCCTGAGTGATGGGTGGATGATGATATGCACTTTGTTCATTGCAAATAAATAGATGACATATCTAATGGTCAAGTCTTGCAGTGTCATATGGCATAGGCTTGACAAAATGCATGGTATCATTCCACGAAGCCATTGTGTTCATGTGAAAATCCCAAACTATGTTTTGACACTGTTTAAGTAGGAATGAATGCCTGTACAGTATCCTCATTGATCATATAGGGAAGAACTGTGCGGATTGATCTCCCAAACTGAGAGCTGCCTGTGAAGGGAGTAGCATGAAAATTTGACCAGCTATCCAGAAATAGTGGCAAGTCACTTAACATTTAATGATCACTGTTAGTAAACACACACATCCTGGAAAGGTACACTACATTACAGCAAACTGTGATCAGCTACAATTTGTTGAGATATATTGAACACACGACTAGGGTTGTCAATGATCAATACAATGATGGTACTTCTCATTTGTTGCACAAAAGGCAATTTGGTGAAGTGGTCAGAATGGAATTGTGTCCTTGGTCACAGAAATTGTCAACATTGATTTTATACAGTCACATGAGGAGTCTTACATCATAGAAACAGGCCCTTCAGTCCAACAAGTCCATGCCAATCATGTTCCAAAATTAAACTAGTCGCATTTGCTTGTGCTTGGCCCATAACCCTCCCAACATGTCCTATTGATGCGCGCATCCAAATGTCATTTAAATGTTGTAACTGTACTCACATTCACCACTTCCTCTGGCAATTCATTCCATACACTAATCACTCACTGTGTGAAAATGTTTTTCCAGGCCATTTTAATAACTCAAACCCTCCATTCCAAGCAACATCCCAATAAATCTTTTCTGAATTCTCTCCAGTTTAATAATGTGCTTCCTATAATGCAATGTCCAAAACAGCACACAGGCCTCAATGTCCTGTACAACCTCAACATGACATCTCAATTCCTAGAAAGGACTGAGTCACAACTTTCAGATGGAACACTGCATCATCGTAAGGGTGACTAGACGATTAAACCATAAGACCGTAAGACAGAGGAGTGGAAGTAAGGCCATTCGGCCCTTCAAGTCACTCCGCCATTTAAATCATGGCTGATGGACATTTCAACTCCACTTCCCTGACTCTCCCCGTCGCCCTTGATTCCTTCTGATATCAAGAATTTGTTGATCTCTGCCTTGAAAGCATCCAACATCCCGGCCTCCACTGCACTCCGCGGCAATGAATTCCACAAGCCCACCACTCTCTGGCTGAAGAAATGTCGTCTCATTTCAGTTTTAAATTTACCCCCTCTAATTTTAAGGCTGTGCCCACGGGTCCTTGTCTCCCCACCAAAAGGAAACAACTTCCTACAATCCACCCCTTCTGAGCCATACATTATCTTGTAAGTTTCCATTAGATCTCCCCACAACCTTCTAAACTCTAATGACTACAATCCCAGGATCCTTAGCTGTTTATCATACGTTAAACCTACCATTCCAGGGATCATCTGTGTGAATCTCCGCTGGACAAGCTCCAGGGCTAGTATGTCCTTCCTGAGGTGTGGGGCCCAAAATTGGACACAGTATTCTAAATGGGGCCTAACTAGAGACTTATAAAGCCTCAGAAGCACATCGCTGCTTTTATATTCCAATCTTCTTGAGATAAACGACAACATTACATTCGCTTTCTTAATCACGGACTTTACCTGCAAGTTAACCTTTACAGAATCCTGGACCAACACTCCCAGATCCCTTTGCACTTCTGCTTTGTGAATTTTCTCACCATTTAGAAAATAGTCCATGCCTGTATTCTTTTTTCCAAAGTGCAAAACCTCACATTTACTCACATTGAATTTCATCAGCCATTTCCTGGACCACTCTCCTAAACTGTCTAAATCTTTCTGCAGCTTCCCCACCGCCTCAGTACTACCTGCCTGTCCACCTATCTTCGTATCATCAGCAAACTTGGTCAGAATGCCCCCAGTCTCTTCGTCCAGATCATTAATATACAAGGTGAACAGCTATGGCTCCAACACTGAACCCTGCGGGACACCACTTGTGACCGGTTGCCATTCCGCAAAAGAGCCTTTTACCCCCAACTCTCTGCCTTTTGTCAGACAGCCAATCCTCAAACCAAGCCAGTAGCTCACCTCGAACACCATGGGCCCTCACCTTGCTCAGCAGCCTTCCCGTGAGGCACCATATCAAAGGCTTGTTGGAAGTCTAGATAGATAACATCCACTGGGTTTCCCTGGTCTAACCTACTTGCTACCACTTCAAAAGAATTCTAACAGGTTTGTCACGCATGACATCCCCTTACTAAATCCATGTTGACTTGTTCTAATCTGACCCTGCACTTCCAGGAATTTAGAAATCTCATCCTTGACAATGGATTCAAGAATTTTACCAACAACCGAGGTTAGGCTAATCGGCCTATAATTTTCCATCTTTTGCCTTGATCCTTTCTTAAACAAGGGGGTTACAACAGCAATTTTTTAATCATCTGGGACTTTCCCTGGCTTCAGTGACTTTTGAAAGATCACAACGAAACCCTCCGCTATTTCCTCAGCCACCTCCCTCAGAATTCTAGGATGTAGGCCATCGGGGCCAGGAGACTTAATCAATTTTTAGATCTTTTAGCTTTTCTAGAACTTTCTCTTTTGTAATGCCTACCATACTCAACTCTTCTCCCAGACTCTCCCTAATTGTTGGCATACTACTCATGTATTCCACTGTGAAGACTGACGCAAAGCACTTATTAAGTTCTTCAGCTGTTTCCTTATCTCCCATCACGAGCCTTCCACCATCAGTTTGGAGCGGCCCGATATCTACTTTTGCCTCTCGTTTGTTTCTTAGGTATTGAAAGAAACTTTTACTATTATTTCTAATATTACTAGCTAGCCTACCTTCATATTTGATCTTCTCCTTTCTTATTGCTCTCTTTGTTATCCTCTGTCTATTTTTGTAGCCTTCCCAATCTTCTGATTTCCCAGTGCTCTTGGCTACTTTATAGGCTGTCTCTTTTTCTTTGATACATTTCCTGACTTCCTTTGTCGGCCATGGCTGCCTAATCCCACCCCGGATAATCTTTCTTTTCTTTGGGATGAACCTCTGTACTGTGTCCTCAATTACACCCAGAAACTCCTGCCATTGTTGGTCTACTGTCTTCCCCACTAGGCTCTGCATCCAGTCGATTTTTGTCAATTCCACTTTCATGCCCCTGTAATTACCTTTATTTAACTGTAATACCGTTACATCTGATTTTGCCTTCTCTCTTTCAAACTGCAGACTGAACTCTACCATATTATGATCGCTGCCTCCTAAACGTTCCCTTGCTTTAAAGGTCTTTTATAAAGTCTGGCTCATTACATAGCACTAAGTCCACAATAGCCTGCCCCCTTGTGGGCTCCATCACAAGCTGTTCCAAGAAGCCATCTGCAAACATTCCATGAATTCCCTTTCTTTGGATCCACTGGCAACATTATTCACCCAATCCACCTGCATATTGAAGTCCGCCAAACAGTCCATCAGACTGAGTAAACACCAGCCAAGACACAGATAGACTCAATATTGTGATTGAAAATATTTGGCTTTGCAAGTGATGGGTTTTTCATGTTGTGAACGATGATAATATGTAGATCTGCACATGTTGGTAGACTATTGATAGAAGGTCTGTCGATTTCAATGATGGGAAGGTTTCAGGTGCCCATCCTAGGGATTTGCACTGGTAGTTAAGGATAATGCCAATGCATGGGATGTCAGATCTTTTGTAAGCGGTTAGCTTATTTTCTATGGGCTGTACCAAATTGCACCATTTTGCTGAGCACATCTCAATTATGATGCAAATTAGAATAATAATGTGCACTGGCACCATTGGTAATCTTGGCATACAGTGCATGTTGTCTTTTCTTTTGGGTCTACCACCAATGATGGAGGTCAAGTCTTTTCTGGCAGCGCTCTCACGTAGCTTGTTAAGTTGACCAAATGTACTGATTGACTACTTTAACCCAGTCAATCCATATATTCTTCAACCAGAAACCACGGATGCATAGGGAAATCCATTGCCTACTGAGGACCAGGCATGCAGTATTCAAGTTAGACGGCCCAGATCTTTACAAGAAATCCTGATACAACCGCTGCAAAGCCATTAAAGATGCCAAAAGGCAATACTGGACTAAGTTAGAGACCAAACTAACCGTGTGAACACCTGCTGTCTGTGGAAAGGCCTGTACAACATAACAGAATACAGAATGAAGTAGAATAGAATAGTGGACAAAAACACATCCCGCCCTGATGTGCTGAATGCTGCTTTATGCTCGGTTCCAGCAGAATGCCAGTGGAATGCTGACACCTGCCCCAACAGTCCTGGACCCACCTGTTCACCCCATCACAACTGCAGATAGCAGACTGGCCTTCGGAGTGAACCCAATGGAGGCGATTGGCCCAGATGAAGCCCCCAGTTGTGCACTCCAGTCCAGTGCTGTCCAGCTGTTGGGTGCATTGGCTGATATCTTTAACCTCTGCTTACTGTAATCTGAAGTCTCCAACTGCTTCAAGAAAAAAAATCACATACAATGTGCCTCAGTGAATACCGCCTAGTGGCTCTGACCTCTGTAATTATGAAGTGCTTTGATAGGCTGGTCATGGCCATACCACCTCTAGCCTACCTCGATCTCCTGCAATTTGCCTACTGGCACAACACATTCATGGCAGACCGATTTTCTTAGCCCTACATTCATCCTTGGAACATCTGTATAATAATGATTCCACTGTCATGCTTCTGTTTATCAACTACACCTCTGCCTTCAACACTATAATTCCAACTAAACTAATCTCCAAACTCTGTGACCTCAGTCTCAAGTCCACCCCGGGATCCTCGGCTGCCTGACCCATAGACTGCAATCAATGAAGATAGACAACAGCACCTCCACTACGATAATCCTCAATACTTGCATCCTGTAAGGATACGTACTCAGCCCCCTACTGTATGGCCAAATTTTGTACAAGCAGCATGTACAAGTTTGCTGATGACACTACTGTTGTGGACCGGATATCAAACAATGACAAGACAGAATACAGGAAGGAGATTGAATGCTTAGTGCTGTGGTGCAAAGATAACAGTCTCTCTCTCTCAATGTCAGCAAAACTAAAGAGCTGATCATTGACTTCAGGAACAAAGAGGACATACCCTGTCTACATGATTGGAGCTGAGGTGGAGAGGGTCAAGACCATCAAATTCCTATGATAGACAATACCCAATCAGTCCTGGACATCCCATGTAGAGGAGATGGTCAAGAGCCACAACAATGCCTCTTCTTCCTCAGGAGGCTTAGGAAATTCAGCATGTCCATAAGGACACTCACCAACTTTTACAGAATGCTTTCTATGGTGCATCTATCTGGATGCACCATGGCTTGATACAGCAACTACTCTGCCTTAGACCGCAAGAAACTACAGAGAGTTGTGAACAGAGACCAGACAATCATGCAAGCCAAATTCCCAATGACACTATCTACACTTCTTGTTGCTGCAGCAAGGCAGCGAACATCAAAGGCCCCTCCCACTCTGGTTGTATTCTCTTCCAACCTCTTTCGTCAGACAGAAAATACAAAAAAAACGTGATCACACGTACTGACAGGTTCAAGAACAGTTTCTTCCCACTTTTGTCAGATTTCTGAACAGACCTTTCAAATTTCAAATCTAATGTTGATCTTGTTTCTGCGCTCCCCCTGTGCAGCCGTAACTCTGTATGCCTTGCTCTGTTCAATCATTCTGTACATCCTAGTATGTTATGATTTACCTGTACTGCACACAAACCAAAATTTTTCACTGTACTTAGGTACATACGACAACAATAAATTAAATCCTGCCGTTTTCAAAGATCCATGCATTGGCATTATTTTTGCAACATGCAATTAGTATGATACAAACCTCTATCGGCTCTATATCTCATTAGTAGCAGGGACACATGACCTTTGTTTTTAACAATAAAAATTACGTAACCACAATATTACATTTGCACACAGCCCTCCAGAAATTTGCTAATGAAGTCTGTAAAGGTGATGGTGTACTTGTCTAGGTTGGCCACTGAATTCTTGAATATGGTCCAGTCCATGGATTCCAAGGACATATAAAGTGACTAGTTAGCCAAGAATGTAGGGCATTAGCTTCATAAGCACAGACAGTAATTGTAAAATTCTTGATAAATCAAGGGGGTAAAGTGTTGTCAGGGTAGGCTGGAATGCGGAATAATCAGATGAGGCATGATTTTCTAAACGGTGGAGCAGGTTTGAAGGGCTGGTTGGACTCCTGCTCCATGCTGCTCATATCTTAAAAAGAAAAGTGGGGAAGTTACACTGGACCTCTATAAAGCTCTGGTTAGGCCACAGCTGGAGCAGTGTGTCCAGTTCTAGCAATCCTACTTTTGGAGTGACTTTGAGAAAAAAATCAACTATAAAGTTAGTTCGGAGAGGCCAGGATTGTTCTCTTTGTAATAAAGAAGTTGAGATGAAATCTGATAGAAGTTAAAAAAATTGTGCAGATTCAAATGAATTAGACAAACAAAATCGGTTTCCATTAGATGATAGTACAGGAATTAGACAGCAGATTGAAGATGTTGGGTAAGAACTGCAGGCAGAAAAGGAGGAAGAAATCCCTTCACAGAGTGGTAACGATATATATGCAAGAATAATGGATATCCTAAGATTTCAAAAGGAAACTGCTTGCACATTTGAGTGAAATAAACTTGCAGGGCTATGTCCATAGAAAAGAGGTATATGACTTGAATGGACGGTTTGACAGACAGCTGGTATAAACTCAATAGGCAGAAGGGTCTCATTATGTGTCATACTGAAACTGTGGCCAAACTTCTACTCGCACCTGGGCAATGAAATGGAGTTCAGGGTGCGAGGAGAATGCTGGGAAGCCTTGCTGGGTTAATTCGTCAGTGCAGTCCCACGACCTAGGAAGGTACCCAGAGGCAGAAACAACAGCGCCAGTATACCGCTCAGCAAATTGAGACTGTCAGCTAATTTGAGGCTAAATGGTCTGATTAAGTGTGACTTTCCCAGGCCACTGGCATTTCCAGTGATAGTGTGGAGCCCAATAGGACTGGGTGAGTTGGTGGGTGGGGTGGGGAGGACAGAAGTAGTTTACCAGTAGCATGGAAGTGGTCTCTTAACGGCATCTTTCAATAAGCTCAGATGACTTTCTACAGGCAGCAGATTGTGAGCAGCAATACTTCAACGACCCTAATGCGCTGTTTGTTGACATTGATAATGTTTTGAAGGGGAGACGTTTAATGTAGGTGCAGTTGAGTTTTGAGGCAATTATTTTTAAAATTATAATTGGTCACAATAGCATACACAACCTCCCTTGAATAAAACTGAATTCCATGTTTATTTAGTGATAATGGGAACTGCAGATGCTGGAGAATCCAAGATAAAGAAATGTGAGGCTGGATGAACACAGCAGGCCCAGCAGCATCTCTCCTCAGATGCTGCTGGGCCTGCTGTGTTCATCCAGCCTCACATTTCATTATCCATGTTTATTTAGCCAGGTCAGGCATAAACGACAAAAATGAAAGTTAAGGTGACTCAAGTTGATTAGATCTGCCCCTAAAAACCTCTGAAGAATTTTTGGTAGTGCGCAAAAAAGAATTAATATCCAGGTAAACGTATTCCTGAAGCACAGCCTGGCAAATATTTAGTGAAAACCTAATTTTCAACTCAAAATCCAATAGTTGGTTGGCAGAAACCAAGTGCAAAATATACAGAGAACTGGGAAATTGAGGCCTCTATAATGTACGGGTGCCTACATGTAGTTGTAACTGAACACAAAAGCAAAGTAGTCATTGAGTGAAATGTCTATTGAACTGTAAATTTAATCCCGTTCTTTAATTTGGTAAATCCAGAGTGGTATATTTCAAGTGGGTTTTTCCTAATATGTACCTTTCTGAAACCTTCCCATTATAGCTGAGATACATTCTGAATTGCAGACCATTTATAAGGATTAAAAAGGCTTAATCTTTAGTGTGTATTAGAAGAATTATAAAACTGTATCCCTTATAAAACAATTAACTTGTTTTGTACACGTGAATTCTCGCTGTAAAAATGAACAGCATTCAGGAAATATTTGATTTCAATGGTGAACAAAACCTAATTCAGTGTAAAATAAACAGATCAGGAATGCTTTCATCCAAATGAAATTTTATCAAACGTTTCACTTCTGTGCTTCAGACAGCAGATTTAAAGGTAGAATCTAGCCATAGACAATACCACAATTATTCAGATGTTTTAATGTTCAGCACACTCATTAACCATCCTATTGAAAAACGTGCTTGAACAGAGAAGGCCATTTAAATTGCACTCATTTGCATATCAACATTTTCTAATGTTTTTTGATTTATATTGTGGTAAAATGTTTCAATTTTTTAAATTAATTTAATTGCAAAATAAGTGAGTTGAGGTTTCAATCTTAAAAATTTTTGCATGCCGTTTATAGCACCCAAGAGCAAAATACAGCAGACATGCAACTTTACAACTGAAGGCCAACCTGACAGAGGCACTATTGTTCATTTATCACAGAGCCATTAACATTGTGGTAGCATTTTGTAAATGATATGATTTTAGCTTTTAAAACTGCAAATCCAATACTGGTCACACATGCAGAAAATGTTACAGTTAACAAATGACTCTGAAAATGTAGAATTTTATGCATTACTCGATGAAATGCACTTAAAAGATAGACACTAACTCACAACACATTTCTGACACATTCTGCAGATGGCATTGTAGTACTGCATTTACAGCAATGAGTCTTGATCCTTCAAAATACAAAACTTAAGCAGATTTCTGGTCACACAATTATTGGCACTTCCAGGAGTGTAAAGGAGCCTTGTGCATCAAAACAAAACAGGCCATCGTCATGGAGATGAGGCAGTAATTGTATGTATCTCAGCTATAATGGGAAGGTTTTAGAAAGGTACATATTCGGAAAAACCCACTTGAAAAACTAATTGAAAATGAGTATACCATCTGTTAGTAAATTGAGAGAAGTTTTAGAAGTTAGCTATTCAAGGTCTTATGAAAATGCCTGGTCAAGGAGGTAGATTTTAGTGAGCATTTTAAAAGAGGAGAGAAAGTTGAAGAGATGCTAAGAGAGCAAATTCCAGGTTAAATTCTAGGCAACAGAATACATAGCTGCCAATGGTGGCGATGCACAAGTGCATGCGATGGAGGAAATAAAATTACTGCAGTGTTGTTAAACTGCAGTAGGTTGCTGAGATGGAAATAAACAAGACCATGGAGAGAGATAATGGGAACTGCAGATGCTGGAGATTCCAAGATGATAAAATGTGAGGCTGGATGAACACAGCAGGCCAAGCAGCATCTCAGGAGCACAAAAGCTGACGTTTCAGGCCTAGACCCTTCATCAGAGAGGGTCTAGGCCCGAAACGTCAGCTTTTGTGCTCCTGAGATGCTGCTTGGCCTGCTGTGTTCATCCAGCCTCACATTTTATCAACTTAAGACCATGGAGAGATTGCACATAAGGACCAAATCTTTACAATCTGAGTGTTACTCCATCATGAATCAAAGTAGGCTGACAAGAACAGATGAGCGAATGGGGCCTGGTATGACTTAGGATACTGGCAGTTAAATTTCGCTGAGTTTAAGTTTATGGAGTGTAATTGATGGGAAACCACTGGGAATAGTCTGTAGTGAAGAAAAGCAAGGGTGGAGGTTTCAGCAGCAGACGGACTGAGGAGGAGTGCAGCTGATTAATAACACAGAGGTGAAAAAGGTAAACTCTGAGTTGGAGAGGTTTTGATATAGGAAGCTCAACACAAGTTGAAATAAAACAAAGTTTACATATAATGGCCAAGGAGAGGCAGTCACTGCGGCAGGAGCTGAAGACAATGTTTTCTGTCTTTTCAATGTATAATTGCTAAAAAAAAAACTTCTCATTGGACAAGCAGATTGAAAAATAGAGATGGTAGAAGAATAAAGAGAGATTGTAGTAAAAAGCAACTGCGTCCCATGGTGTGACTTCAGATGATGTGCTAAGAGTAACTACGTAAATAAGAAATATTTTAACATTTCAATGACTTGTGTTCAATGAACATTTTAATAGACAACCGTTTGACTATAAATTCCAGTATATTTAATGAGAAAGTAAATAATGCATACACTTTCTGAGAAACACTTGCTGTGATCTTCATCCATTATAATTTCAAAGCATGTTATATAAAAATAAACAAATTTTCAACAATCTCTGGGCTCCAAAAATTATATGTACAAAAAGCTTTAGAGAAAATACTTGAAGTATTTGCACCACATGGTGGCTTAAAAGGTACCCAGAAATCAACAGAATTAGCTATTAATGAAACAACAATCTGGAGGTGGGGACATGGAAGCAAGCTTCTCTCTTAGTTTTACACACTTCTTGCAGCCAGTCAGTCAAAATTACACAGTTACAATATCATTTTTGATAAAATATATTTTTGACAATTTGCCAACAGCTATCAATTATTTGTACAAAATAAGCACTGAAGATTACTCACGCTTCCAAAGATATATTAGAGTAGGTCATTATGTAGCCAGGGACCACATGATGTGCAGCAAACGCACTGGTATTCAAATCTCCATCAAATAGAACTTTCCGTGCAGATGTCTGGGGAACAATGTCCAGTACTGCCCAACACCTACCAGATAAAGGCAAAGAAGATTCATGAGCTATTGTGAAACAATGTCATTTTATCACAATCACCTGAAACTCCGAAAGCCTAAATTTTAATGATGGTTGATGGAGGGGATAGTGATAGATTTCTTGTCCCATCCAATGAACCGACTTTACCATAAACTGCCCCACAGAAATGAAACACATGGGCAAGCTAACCCAAAATGGAATGGCTCCCCCTCGCCCCAATTCATCCCCCTCTGATCCCAGTTTGATTTCGCATCTTCCCTCTCCCCCTACCAATGCCACACTCGAGGGAGGTTTGCATTATTCATAATGGGCTTTGCTGGTAAATATCTTATTGATAATCGGCAGTTTACTGGTGGGAGACGGGAAACTCATCCCGAAATGCTGCCAGCCATGCCCACAGCACCGAAGGGCAGTAAACACTTCTTGGACAGTAAGGTGTCCCGTGGAGAAGAGTCATATAGATTTAGAGAGTGGTAATGTCAGACTTTTACAGATGGGAAGGGATTGGTCATCTGAGGTAGGGGTCAAGGAGGTTCGGTAAGGTTTTGAGAGACCAAGGAAGCACTAAATTGAAGACTATTCATTTTAGGGATCAGTGTCAAGTCATCCCCAAAAGGACACACAAATCCATTCCTTTCCATCAAATTTCATTTTAAAAAAGCCATCGCACCCTTGCCAGCTTTCCATTTGTTGAACAGATCATTTCATCTTTTAACCACTCTCAGTA
Source organism: Stegostoma tigrinum (assembly GCF_030684315.1). NCBI lineage: Eukaryota > Metazoa > Chordata > Chondrichthyes > Orectolobiformes > Stegostomatidae > Stegostoma > Stegostoma tigrinum. The sequence goes on along the minus strand of NC_081367.1, from coordinate 35,994,609 downwards.
AAGGACGAGGTTTTATTTTTATATCCAGAAGCACTGTCACACACAATTGAATGGCTTTTCAACCAAATCACCTGTGGTAATTTTCATCTATTCAGCACCATCAATAAATAACCTTATGTTTTCCAACTGAAAGTTCTTTTTTCCATATACAAAAGTGCTCTTACATACGAGCTAACAAGGCGTAGAGCTGGATGAAGACAGCAGGCCAAGCAGCAGAGGAGCAGGAAGGCTGACGTTTCAGGCCTGGACCTTCTTCAGACATATGAGTCAATGGCTTTCCCCCTACAATAATCAACCACCACCAGTAAAACACCCATTATCAATTGGATATTTACCACCAAAGCCCATTATGATTAATGCAAACCTCCCTCAAAAGTGAGGGATTGGTAGGGAGAGAGGGAAGAGGCTGAATCAAAATGGATCGGGGCGAGGGGGAGCCATATCATTTTTTGGTTTAAAAACAAACTTACTTTCCTAAACCAACCTGCTCAGAGATGTTGGTATACACCTCTAGAGCAGGTGGGACTTGAACCCAGGCCTCAGTCTAGGAGTAGGGACACCACACTGCACCACAAGACAGCCCATGCATTTGTTATTTGCTAAAGTGGGCGCAATAATGCCCTTCATTTTTCTTCCCTCCCCAAATCATAGGTGACAATACATCACTACCCGATGAGCTCAATGCACTCAATGCTCGCTTTGAACAGAGGTCAGTGAAGTGATATCACTCACCCACCCAGAAAGCCCTGGATGCAACTGTAGGTTTGGTCACCTCCATACATTAGATTGTTCTTCAGGGTGAAGTCATGGAAAGTGACTCAGGTGGTGCCTAATGACAACCATCTGGTGGCTCTGACATCAATAATTATGAGGAGCTGAAGGGTTGGTCACGGACCACATCAAATCCGGCTTCCCAGCTTGCCTTGATCCCTTGCAGTTTGCCTTCTGGTGCAACAGGTCCATGGCAGATGCCGTCTCCCTGGCCCTACACTCATCTCTGGAACATCTGGACAACAAGGATACCTACGTTAGCCTCCTAATTAGTGACTACATTGCTGCCATCTCTAAACTCCGAGACCTTGTCTCTGCTCCGCACTCCATAAGTGGATTCTTTGCTTCATGACCGATAGACTGCAGTCAGTAATGATAGACCACAACACCTGGTCCATGATAATCCACAACACCAGTGCCTCACAAGTCTGCGTACTCAGCCCCCTATTATATTTACTGAATACACACATGACTGTGTGGCCAAAATCCACATCAACTCCATTTACAAGTTTGCGGACGCCTCTACCCACAGTAGGTTGGTTCTCAGTCAGTGATGAGATGGATTACAGGAAGGAGAGTGCAAAAGAGCATGGTGTAGAGACAACAGTCTCTATCAACATCAGCAAAATGAACGAGCTAGTCATTGGCTTCAGGAAACAGAGTGGAGGGCATGCTCCTCTCTGCATCAATGGTACTAAAGTGGAAATGGTCGAGAGCGCCAAGTTCTTGGGAGTGAAGATCACCAACAATCTGTCCTGGAAGAAAAACAAATTTGCCGGAAAAGCTCAGCAGGTCTGGCAGCATCTGTGAAGGAGAAAACAGAGTTAACATTTTGGGTCCAGTGGCCTTTCCTCAGAACTGATGGTGGCTGGGAAAACGTCAGTTTACGTGCAGAAAACAGGGAGGTGGGTGGACTAGGGAGGAAACCATAGGATAGACCCTGAAGAGACAAAGACAGTTGGACAGACAAAGGTGTTGGTAATGATCAGGCTGGGAGGGTGAATAGTTGTTAATGGGGTCTGTTAGTGACTAACAACAGGGGGTGTGTAATGGCAGGCTATGTGGTAACAAGGCATGGTGTGTGGGGTAGGGGCTGGGACATGGGAGAATTTAAGCCCTAAAATTATTGAACTTGATATTGTGTCCGCAGGGCTGCAGGGTCCCCATGCGGAAAATGGGGTGTTGTTCCTCCAGCTTGCATTGGGCTTCGTTGGAACACTGCAGCAAGCCAGAAACAGAGATGTTGGCCAGGGAGCAGGGTGGTGCGTTAAAGTAGCAGGCGACAAGTGGCTCGGGATCTTCTTTGTGAGCAGATCGTAGATGTTCTGCGAAGTGGTTGCCAAGTCTACGCTTTGTTTCCCCAACGTAGAGGAGACCACATTGTGAGCAGCAAATGAAGTCATCTAGATTCTAGGAAGTGCAGGTGAAGAGTTGCTTCACCTGTAAGGTATGTTTGGGCCCTTGGATAGTGGGGAGGGAGGAGGTAAGTGGGCAGGTGTTGCACCTTTGTCGGTTACAGGGGAAGGTGCTGTGGGACTGTGGGGAGGTGTTGGGGGTGAAGGAAGTGTGGACCAGAGGGAATGGTCCCTGCAGAATGCAGGCAAGAAAACATTAATCTGGGATTCACAGATGAGTAGACGAATGGTATTACCACTACACCATCACCTCCCTCTCAGTATTAACTCCACCATCTCTAATTCTGCCAGAGAGCCTGGCTAGTGGTACTGTCTTCAGTATTTGGTACAAAGAAAATATGTCCTCTATCTCAAAGAAAATATTGAGCACGGATTTTGGAGTTAGGACTCCATAACAGTATCAGATGGGCTTCCTTTGAACTACATAAACCCTTGAGCTAAACTTCATGCCTGGGCAACTCATTAAAATGCAAACAATTTTTTGAGAATACCTTTGAGGAGTGAGTAAAAATGCAATCAACCAGTCTTGTTCTTAAATGCCCGCATTCTCCAAATGATAAAAAAAACTCAATTATTGCTAACACACTTTTCGGGTTTGGAGTTGAAATTCAGCAAATTTGTGTGATTTAAAACAAAAGCCCTTTTCTGTTACGATGATAAGTGAATGGTGTAACTTGAACTCTATTGTTAAACAATCAGTTAGCCATCAAAACCCATTTGAGGTTGGGACCATGCTGGTCACTTGGCAGAAACTACATTCCAGGCATTTAATAAGCCACATTTCTGGAATTGCAAGGTTAGAAGATCCAGGCCAGTGAAGGAACAAGACCCAGTCTATAAGAACTACCAGTATGCAGAGAATTCAAGTTGGGCCTGATCGCTTCATTGGAGGAACTGGACCAAATTTAACTACAAGGCTTCAACTGCATCTCAACTGACGCGGAATGTGAGAAACCTGCTACTGAAAGAAATAGACCATAGTGCAATTGTCTTCCTAAACCTCCAGTCTCTTCTTCACTGAATCAAAAACTGTTTCCAGGCGTAATCAGTGAAAACAAGCTCAACAAGCAACCTTTGAAATTTAACAGCGTGAACATTTTATCTTATTCATTCACAAAATGCAGGTGTCACTGGCCAGACTATCATTTTTTTTGTATCTCTAACTGTTTGAAAGGCAGTTAAAAGTCAACCATAATACTATGGGTGTGGAGTCACATGCGGTCCAGATCAGGTAAGAGGACAACAGATGCTACGTTTTGTAACCTCATGTTTTTGAGTGTATGTATTTCTGTTTGATTGTGCAAGTGGCTATGGTAGCAAGTACATTTGGGTGTTAAACAATAAACATTTATCCATTTTAACTTTGAGAAAACCCGTGATTTGTTTACTCTGGACAATAGCAGCATTCAGAGGGGTAGAACATTTCTTCCTTGGAAATTACATTAATCTTTGGTCAGTTGAAGTGGCAAAACAGACACTAGCCCCATCATCTCTCCGAGCTCTGTGACAGATTTCAACTGAAATTTTGTACCATTATTATTAGGAACTACCCTAAGCGTTCTAGATAAAAATAAAGTGCAATTGTTGCTAACTGACTTCAATGCTAATTAAGTATCAATACATATGATAATTGAATAGAAAAGATCATAATAAAAAAGCTATTTATTCCCTAGATAGGATTTTTCCCATGGTGCTTAAGGCTTTGACATCAGAACTAAACAAGCCTAAGCTTATCAGGAGTCAGGTTGGTTGGCAAGTTTCCTGGACATGGTCTCTTAATTGGTCACACAGCTCTCACCTTTAGTTTAAAGATGGCAGGTAGGCAAGCAATGTGATCTAGTCACTACAGCCGTCAGCTCTAGAATCTTGAAGCAAACACCACCTCCAAGTGAGGCATGTAGATAAGGTCAAAACAGTGATACCTTTCAGGGGGAGCTGGCAATGAAAATGGAGAAGACAGCCCACTCAGAGGAATTGCTGGGGTCACACAGGTAGGTCTTCTTTCCTGTGGGCCATGGTGGGTCCAAAGGTCCAGCCCATCCTGCCGCAGGGAAGCCATTCTCACTCGAGCTGAGAATCTCCCCAGTGCAGAGGCAGTGTGGGAGCAGTTCTGTCACCAGCAAAATTGCAGCCAGCCTGAGTGATTGGATCTAATTGGGGCTTTCATTATTTAAATTGGCTGCCCAGCTAGAAAGATCAGCAGCGGGTCGACAACCTGGCCCACCCCTGTGAAATCTCCCCGACCACAGTAATGTATCTGGAAGCTGTGTCAACACATCTCTCCTATTACTGTTCTCCTGCCCCAACCCCCACCTTCAACCCCTTCTCGATCTGGTCGGGAAAATTCTGCCTTGTATAACAGGACAAACAGAGAAGCAATGCCAATATTTTTAACATTAAACTACAATGACTGTACTCAGTGACAACTTTATTCTCTTTGAAATAGTTTCAAGAAGTAACAAATCAATCTGAGCAAGTGAGAGTGATAATGGGAACTGCAGATGCTGGAGAATCCAAGACAATAAAATGTGAGGCTGGATGAACACAGCAGGCCCAGCAGCATCTCAGGAGCACAAAAGCTGACGTTTCAGGCCTAGACCCTTCATCAGAGAGGGGGATGGGGAGAGGCTTCTGGAATAAATAGGGAGAGAGGGGGAGGCAGACCGAAGATGGAGAGGAAAGAAGATAGGTGGAGAGAGTACAGGTGGGGAGGTAGGGAGGGGATAGGTCCAGGGAAGACGGACAGGTCAAGGAGGTGGGATGAGGTTAGTAGGTAGGAGATGGAGGTGCGGCTTGGGGTGGGAGGAAGGGATGGGTGAGAGGAAGAACAGGTTAGGGAGGCAGAGACAGGTTGGACTGGTTTTGGGATGCAGTGGGGGAAGGGGAGATTGTGAAGCTGGTGAAGTCCACATTGATACCATTGGGCTGCAGGGTTCCCAAGCGGAATATGAGTTGCTGTTCCTGCAACCTTCGGGTGGCATCATTGTGGCACTGCAGGAGGCCCATGATGGACATGTCATCTAAAGAATGGGAGGGGGAGTGGAAATAGTTTGCGACTGGGAGGTGCAGTTGTTTATTGCGAACCGAGCGGAGGTGTTCTGCAAAGCGGTCCCCAAGCCTCCGCTTGGTTTCCCCAATGTAGAGGGAGCCACACCGGGTACAGAGGATGCAGTATACCACATTGGCGGATGTGCAGGTGAACGTCTGCTTAATGTGGAAAGTCATCTTGGGGCCTGGCATAGGGGTGAGGGAGGAGGTGTGGGGGCAAGTGTAGCATTTCCTGCGGTTGCAGGGGAAGGTGCCGGGAGTGGTGGGGTTGGAGGGGAGTGTGGAGCGAACAAGGGAGTCACGGAGAGAGTGGTCTCTCCGGAAAGCAGACAGGGGTGGCGTCAGATTGTAGATGGCGGAAGTGTCAGAGGATGATGCATTGTATCCGGAGGTTGGTGGGGTGGTGTGTGAGAACGAGGGGGATCCTCTTTGGGCGGTTTTGGCGGAGGCGGGGTGTGAGGGATGTGTTGCGGGAAATGCGGGACACGCGGTCAAGGGCGTTCTCGACCACTGTGGGGGGAAAGTTGCGGTCCTTGAAGAACTTGGACATCTGGGATGTGCGGGAGTGGAATGCCTCATCGCGGGAGTGGAATGCCTCATCGTGGGAGCAGATGCGGCGGAGGCAAAGGAATTGGGAATCGGGGATGGAATTTTTGCAGGAGGGTGGGTGGGAGGAGGTGTATTCTAGGTAGCTGTGGGAGTCGTTGACTTGAAATGGACATCAGTTACAAGCTGGTTGCCTGAGATGGAGACTGAGAGATCCAGGAAGGTGAGGGATGTGCTGGAGTCCAGGAAGGTGAGGAATGTGCTGTTTTGATGGATCAATTTTAATTAATACCTGGCCCAAGCTTAGATCATATTCTGCTCTCTTTCTTTAGTGACATACTTAATTTGCGTCAGACTGTTGTTATCTGCAGAGCAGCACAGAATTATTTAACAATCACAATATTGGATGTGTTTTATGTCAAGCTTTAACATTGAAAAATGCAAATGTACCTACTCTTATTGTAATCCTGGCAGCTGAATTATAACACAATATTTAATTGACAGCCTATTACAACTCATGGTTATAATTGACAGATTTAATTTAAACACAATCATAAATGGTTTTCCTGAATATTTATATGTTGCAGTAATTCTAGGCTGCAGGAGATAATATTGGAAACACTAATCAATCATCTGTTCATAGATAATAAAATGTGAGGCTGGATGAACACAGCAGGCCAAGCAGCATCTCAGGAGCACAAAGGCTGACGTTTCGGGCCTAGACTCTTCATCAGAGACCCTTCATCCCTCTCTGATGAAGGGTCTAGGCCCGAAACGTCAGCTTTTGTGCTCCTGAGATGCTGCTTGGCCTGCTGTGTTCATCCAGCCTCACATTTTATTATCTTGGAATTCTCCAGCATCTGCAGTTCCCATTATCTCTGAATCATCTGTTCATACCTGCTTTAACCAGATGACAGCCATACTGCTCCTCAGTCAACAATTTTATTTTGCTTCCCTATCGAGACTAGAAAGCATGCATCAGGTCTCTGGTGGGTATGTTGTCTCAGGACCCTTAAACGGTTCTACCAATTGTCTTAGGGGTCATGACCATTGCAGAAGGGACAACATTGCGAGACCAAAAAGACACTAAGATCTTTTAAAAATATTCTTTGAAATCATCAAGGAGATCAGAATGAACAGCTGTATGTTATTGCTGCCTGGCACTAATCCTAAAAGCACTGAAGTTTCCTGCAGTTTGTTTTATTACTACAAAAATGTATTTCATTCTAAAAAAAATCTTTATGTACATATACAGGCAGTAGAGCAGTTCTCTACAGTCTTTGCATATTAAGAAAAGCAAATGTTGCATCTGACAGTCTCTGCAGTTTCCAAGGCAGAAGGTATTTCTTATTTACGTACATCTACGTTTGAAGCAACAAGGAGGGTCTGACAACTGAACAGATCCCCATTATACTTTAGCAGAAAGAACTTAGATGGTAGTCTTTCCCCACAGTATATTGCTGTAGCTGTCCCAGAATTTGGTACATGCTTCAACATGTAGTCCTAGACCTTGAAACGCGTCAATCTGCAACACTCAGTTTAAATCAACTCCTTGCTCTGGAAGACCAAAAAGTTTAGGCAGACCAAAGAGCAGCTTTCACCAAGTTGAAAGAATGGTCATATGTTCTAATGCATGAAGATAGACATCTCATCTCAGCTCTGCATTCAACACTTTGTTTGAAAATGGGAATTTCTGCTCTCGACAGCAGAAACTGCCTTTCTGCCAATCAATTGTGATTCTCTCAACTTTGCAGTAACCATATTGTTTAGGAGCTGGGAAGATTGTACACTATGAGCTGAAGTTTCAACTTTCTTCATCGGCACGTGATTGGCGGTGAAGATTAAATCATCCTCTATGAAAAATGCCCAATTTCCATTGTTTTCCAGAAGAGATCGAAACCTTTTTGAGCATGTAGGTTATCACAGGTGTTGAGTGTTTATTAAATCTACTACATCCTTACAGTACTTGCATCTGCATACCAGTTCCCCATGGAATTTATTTTTGTATAACTACTGAGCATATGTGCAGAGGGCTACATCCTAGTCCTAGTGACATGAGATGAAATGGAATGGAACTTGGAGCTGGAGTCTGTAACGTTCTACAAGATATTTTCTCTTACCAATCCTTTTCTGTGTGCTGTGTGCCTGTATTCCTAAACCAGTCACTGGAGAATACGCTATTGGGGGATTTTAACATTCGAACACTAAACTTTCCAGTACTACAACTGATTGTACCTGATGTTACCTAAGAATAAGATGGGGCATGTTGTGAGGATTTTCATAGGTCACCCAGATCAATTGAAGGGTCACCAAATCACAGTTGAAGGGTCAGTCAGACAGAGGGGAGCAAGAGGCTCCATGCAACTAAAGCACTGGGGCTTAGTGAAGGCTATTTTCTTTTGGCTCCATGTTTCTGGAACATGCAGAAACCATGGAGAGTTTAACATCTCTCAGGGAAGATGGCATTTCAGTGCAGCTGCAAATGAGACTGATAGTACTTTGCGGGATTCAATTTATTCAGTGAAACTGAGAAATAATTCAGCCCAGGTAATGTCACCTTGGTGATATTAACAGTTTGGTAAAATGTTGAAATGGTGATGGTAACGGGATACTTGTAAGCACCCTCAGGAATCCTGGGAACTTGGTCTTGGAGAAAGGGTGGATTTGCCAGGACTTGTGCAGCTGCTGACAGAGTCTGGCTGGTTTCAGGGAAATACAGAAGCTAGATGTTTGAAAATGAAGATTTGAACACCCAGTCTGAAGAAGGCAAAGGTTTATTGAGATTTGGTGACTTATGGCGTCACTGACATCTTGGAGTTGGTTAGAAATTTGTGGGATCTGTCCCAGCCACATGTACTATTTGATTTGCTCAGTGAGGTGTTCAACAAAAGTTTGTCTGTTAACTCAATCACCTCACATTAAATTCCACATGTTATATTATAACTTTTATAAAATAATGTACATTATTTTGCTCATCTAACAAAGTTTATTTTGTTGGTTCAAAATTGCGGAATCTTGTAGCCTTCTTCTCCTGGTTAAGTGCCTCACTATGCCGGCAAGGTGGGGGCAGAATAAGTCGCTCCATTCGAAGCTCCACTCTACTCGCCAGTTACCTTTCCTTTTCTTTTTCTCTTCTTCTCTCTCCTCCCTGCAGTAATTCTATCCCCCAACCCCTTACCCTTTTAACAACCTACCAAAGGAGGCAGGTCGTGACTGCGAGCTGCGTAGTAAGAGCTGAACGTGCGGGCCTTGTCCTACAGTGATTGTGGATCGAGCGTAAGCCAAACCGACGGCAGTGGATCATCAGTAGGCCGGTTCAGCAGCCAGAGCGGGCCTTTTGCCTGTTGGCAATGCCAGCTTCCTGGGTGTCCTTGGAGCAGTGCCAGCACCATTGAGGAGATGGGACTTGGAACTCACGAGATCTGGACTTTTTTTCTTGCTTACTTTATAGCTCTTGTTTAAAATCTTTTAATTCTAGTTTTCGTAAACCAAGTGGGCACCAGTGAATGGTGACTTTGTGCTCATTTTGCTGGACTTATGTATTTCCATTCTTAGTACATGTCACAAATAAATAAACCTAAATGAAATAAATCAATCTAACTAAGAGAACAAATTAGAATTTCAGCTTTTCTACTTCAAAACAAGGAATAAGTTACTGGTCTCTAACCAGTTATAACATGATTTAGAGTCTCACATCAGATATGATAACTGAGTAGTAGATTTAATCTTCCTTGAATGACAGCTTAGCTGAATTGAAGATAGAATTCTGATGCCATTCTATCGGACCACAGGGGTGCGCTGTCTCATTAGACAAAGGGACGACTGATAGTGGCTTTGCCCCAGGATCGCCTGCCTCATGTAAGAGGCAAGGTTGAAAAGGAGAGGCCTTTATGGAACCTCAGCTGGTGTGTGAATTGAACCCATGTGACTAACATCACTAATAAGCTGTCCAGCCAAGTGATCTAGACAAAGCTCTTTGATTTGAATAAAAAAAAATTGTGCAAAATGAACCACAATAGGGGAAATACTAAGGAAAGGTTTATTGGGTAGATTCGCAAATCGTTACAGATAAGGAATTCAGACTTCCAATTGTGATGGTGGTTTTAGGCTTACTGGTGGAAAACTGAAGAACCAACTTAGTGTTTTCAATATAAATCCTCTATATATGTGAAAGACATGACTGTACCTAGATGCAAAGGGTTACTTTTCACTGCTGCTGGCATTTTATCAGCTGTGGGAGTGGGGGCCTCTATGGTGTGTAGGGAATCACCTAGTAAGCTGTGAAATCCTCCCTACAGTATCTGAACAGTGGCAATTCTAAATCAGACAAATCTATGACCTGTGGTAGCCATTCCACAACCACACTTACTCTTCCCCATCCATGGGCATTGCCATTACAATGGCAGCCACAGACCCATCGTCACCGAATGCCCAACCTTCATCACCAGGATCTACCTGATTGGACTCAGATTCTAGACTCCACTCACCAGATCCTTACTTTTATGGTTTTCTTTCTGCTAAATACAACGCCAGCAGAAATCACCGTTGTGGTTACTGAGCTGCCAGCTCTTCAATTTACCAGCAGCTTTTGGAGACAGGTTCTCACGCTTGAAATAAACAGGAGGTCAGATAACAACTCATTCAGGGTAAAGTTGTCAGAGTGCCACTGTACCAGAGAGCTGCTCTCTCATTACAGAGAAATGACTGCAGTGGTTTAACCTGAATATGAGGAGAGTGTTTGAGAAGGAGAGTCCTTCGTAGTAGCCTCAGCTGGTGCAGGATATGAATTCATGTTGTAGTTATCACTCTGCATTACCAACCAGTTGCCCAGCCAACGAGCACCTAATGAGTGGCCAATCACTGTCAAATGTGGCTCTGTTCCCAAAAAATGCCCAGGTGGGATTGTCATCAACTTTCAGGCTCATCACTGGGCTCCCACTGCACTGAAAACTCTGGCTCAATTTTAAATTTAAAATTTTCCTTTTCTTTGTATACAGCTTAAAATGGTTTCACCAGACAGCAAACAAGGATTAAGGTACAGAATTAGAATTTTTAAATCAAAGGCATTGTGGGACTGACAATCGATGTTGGTTCACAGTTGTAGGGGTGGCAAATGACTAGAATGTGGCATGAGTTAAGAACAGGCATCAGAGCTGTGGACTAGACAAAGTTAAGCCAGAGAAAAATAGGAATAATTATATCTGGAGGCAAGAATGGGATGAGGATTTCAGTGGCAGAGGTACAAAGCAGGTACACATGAAGTTATGGAGGTGAATGTATGCCGTTTTAGTGATAAGTACATAGGGTTGGAAGATCTATTTGGTGTGGAAGAGGTCACTGACATTTCTAACAACTGGTTTTGTACGAGATTATATCTAGAAAGGAGGTCAGAACCAGAATCACAGTAATAGATTGAGGTGGAAAATAAATTATTAATTATGTGTCCAATCTGGATGACAGGCTGACCAGGATGCTACATAGCATTAATTAGAAACGGCACCTTTTACAGAGATGAGATTTCATTGTTAGTCAGAAAAATCTCAACAACGACCAATGCAGATCAAAGTGCTTGTACAAGTCTAAATTTAACTGCTCATGGCAGATGACCCCCTTTAACAACATATCCTTAATTTTCTCAGGTATAGTTGTTGTTTGTGTATATTGCTCAAATAGCCTTAAAACTGAAACTCAGTCTAGGTATTGCGTATAAAAAGTTGTTTTGAGAACAATCTTGAAGAATTATTTTGTACACTTATTGTTGACATGTGTTTAATGGTATCAGCATGCTGTTAGTCCTCGGTTTAAGGAACAGTTGTTGGGAGTGATGAGTAAATATGTCCCTCTGAGACAGGCAAGAAGGGGTAAGATTAAGGAACCTTGGATGACGAGAGCGGTGCAGCTTCTAGTGAAAAGGAAGAAGGTAGCTTACCTAAGGTGGAGGAAGCTAGGGTCAAGTTCAGCTAGAGAGGATTACATGCAGGCAAGGAAGGAGCTCAAAAATGGTCTGAGGAGAGCCAGGAGGGGGCACGAGAAAGGCTTGGCAGAAGGAATCCGGGAAAACACAAAGGCATTTTACACTTACGTGAGGAATAAGAGAATGGTCAAAGAAAGAGTAGGGCCGATCAGGGATAGCACAGGGAACTTGTGTGTGGAGCCTGAGGAGGTAGGGGAAGCCCTAAATGAGTTTTTTGCTTCTGTCTTTACGAAAGAAACCAACTTTGTAGTGAATGAAACCTTTGAAGAGCAGGTGTGCATGCTGGAATGGATAGAGATAGACGAAGCTGATGTGCTGAAAATTTTGTCAAACATTAAGATTGACAAGTCGCCAGGCCCGGATCAGATTTGTCCTCGGCTGCTTTGGGAAGCGAGAAATGCAATTGCTTCGCCACTTGCGAAGATCTTTGCATTCTCGCTCTCCACTGGAGTCGTACCTGAGGACTGGAGAGAGGCAAATGTAATTCCTCTCTTCAAGAAAGGAAATAGGGAAATCCCCGGCAATTATAGACCGGTAAGTCTCACATCTGTCGTCTGCAAGGTGTTAGAAAGGATTCTGAGGGATAAGATTTATGACCATCTGGAAGAGCATGGCTTGATCAAATACAGTCAACACGGCTTTGTGAGGGGTAGGTCATGCCTTACAAACCTTATCGAGTTTTTTGAGGATGTGACTAGAAAAGTTGATGAGGGTCGAGCTGTGGATGTGGTGTATATGGACTTCAGTAAGGCATTTGATAAGGTTCCCCATGGTAGGCTCATTCAGAAGGTCAGGAGGAATGGGATACAGGGGAACTTAGCTGCTTGGATACAGAATTGGCTGGCCAACAGAAGACAGCGAGTGGTAGTGGAAGGAAAATATTCTGCCTGGAAGTCAGTGGTGAGTGGGGTTCCACAGGGCTCTGTCCTTGGGCCTCTACTGTTTGTAATTTTTATTAATGACTTGGACGAGGGAATTGAAGGATGGGTCAGCAAGTTTGCAGACGACACAAAGGTCGGAGGTGTCGTTGACAGTGTAGAGGGCTGTTGTAGGCTGCAGCGGGACATTGACAGGATGCAGAGGTGGGCTGAGAGGTGGCAGATGGAGTTCAACCTGGATAAATGCGAGGTGATGCATTTTGGAAGGTCGAATTTGAAAGCTGAGTACAGGATTAAGGATAGGATTCTTGGCAGCGTGGAGGAACAGAGGGATCTTGGTGTGCAGATACGTAGATCCCTTAAAATGGCCACCCAAGTGGACAGGGTTGTTAAGAAAGCATATGGTGTTTTGGCTTTCATTAACAGGGGGATTGAGTTTAAGAGTCGTGAGATCTTGTTGCAGCTCTATAAAACTTTGGTTAGACCGCACTTGGAATACTGCGTCCAGTTCTGGTCGCCCTATTATAGGAAAGATGTGGATGCTTTGGAGAGGGTTCAGAGGAGGTTTACCAGGATGCTGCCTGGACTGGAGGGCTTATCTTATGCAGAGAGGTTGACTGAGCTCGGTCTCTTTTCATTGGAGAAAAGGAGGAGGAGAGGGGACCTAATTGAGGTATACAAGATAATGAGAGGCATAGATAGAGTTGATAGCCAGAGACTATTTCCCAGGGCAGAAATGGCTAGCACGAGGGGTCATAGTTTTAAGCTGGTTGGTGGAAAGTATAGAGGGGATGTCAGAGGCAGGTTCTTTACGCAGAGAGTTGTGAGAGCATGGAATGCGTTGCCAGCAGCAGTTGTGGAAGCAAGGTCATTGGGGTCATTTAAGAGACTGCTGGACATGTATATGGTCACAGAAATTTGAGGGTGCACACATGAGGATCAATGGTCGGCACAACATTGTGGGCTGAAGGGCCTGTTCTGTGCTGTACTGTTCTATGTTCTATGTTCTATGTTCTATGTAAAGACATAAAATGCAGTATGTGGAAAGTGACTGATGAGAAAATGTAAAATCAACACCTGTAATCACTACCTTGACAAATTATAATTTCTGGTTTCTTTTCAGAGTCATTGTACATGGCAATACATTCATAATGGAAGGTGAGTGCTGCTGGAGCCCATCCAGCCTTTCGTTTTCATAACTGCAGTACTCATCTATTACATTTGCACAACCCTTGTGTAAGTAAATTATCATTCTGCACGAAATTCAAATTGACCTTGCAACATTAAGACAAGATTATCCATTGATCTATGCTCTGTGCAACTTAATATGCACATGAAAGAAAATACTACCAGTTCTAATTAAAATCTATGCTTAATATCAGAGAACGTCTACTGTGGCATGAGATCCTGGCATCATCTACATGTGACCAATTGAAGTCATTTTGAAGTGACTTTAATAAATGACAGATAAATGCTGCTAGTAAATATGGATGAACTGAAAAGGTCTTTCAAAATACAATGAAAATGTCATTTCTAAAAATGATATTCAGCGATAACAATCCCTGTCTTTTAACAACTGCTGGTAAAAACAGAAAATCTAATCACCTGCAAATGCTGAAAACAATTACAGGATCTTGACTGTGCCACAGACTACTTTTATGAGGACAAGTGAGAATGAATTAACTGTGGCTCATCTGAATAGTGAGTGAATTACAAAACTGTATAATTAAAAGTACATGAGCCAACCTCTAGTGGTGCTCCATATCAGGAATGAACTAGAAACTGTGCAACAATTTTGGAGTCTAGAACAGAACACAGAATGTAACTGGAGGACTCATTTGTCACACACAAGCCTTTCAGATAAAGTAAATATTAATTTGCACAATATTCAAATTTCCCTCCCACTCCAGACACACTTTCCAGGTGAAGCAGCGATTTACCTGCACTTCACTCAATCTAGTCTACTGTACTCGCTGGTCATAATATGGTCTCCTCTCTACAGAATTATATATCATAGGATTTTACAGTACAGGAAGAGGTCACTTGACCCATTGTGTCTGTAGTAGCTCCCGAAAGAGCTACCCAGTTAGTTCACTCTCCAACCCCATCTCCGTAGCCGTCTGACTTCATCACTTTCAAATATATATCCAACCCTCTTTTGAAACCTTATATGGAATCTGCCTCCACCAGTCTCCCAGGCAGCACATTCCAAATACTAACAACTCTCTGAATAAAGAAGTTTTTCCTCATCTTGCTCCTAACTCTCTTGCTGACAATCTTGAAATTGTGGCCCTTAATTTCTAACATACTAAATAGTAGAGACAGAATATCCTTCTTTACCCTATGAAATTTGGTCATAATTTTGAACACCTCAATGAGATCACCTCTGTTCAAAGAAGAATAAGCCCAATTTCTCTAGTTTTTTCTTCCTGAAATAAAAGGTGTGCAGAACCAAACATATTACACCAAATGTGCTCTGACCACCTATGAGGTGTCAGCATCTATTTCTTGCTTTTATACTCTTATGCCTCTATTTATAAACCCAAGGATGCTACAAGTCTTGACAATAACCCTTTCAACTTGCCTGGCCACCCTCAGAGAATCAAGCACGTGAACCTCAAGTTCCCTCCCCTCAAAGTTGTACTATTGAGCCTGTATTGTCTCTCTATGTTTCTTCGACCAAAATGCATTACCTCATCTTGCTCGGTGCTGAAATTCATCCACCAGGGGTCTGCTCATTTGGCCCACTTGTTAACGTTCTTAGCGTCATCCTCAATTTGCTATTCTTCCTACCTTAGTATCACCTGCAAATTTAGAGATTTTGCTCCCTGGAGAAGTTTAGTGATTGTTCAGAAATTGTTCTCCCTGGAGAGACAAAAGGCAGACTGGGCAACCACTTTTTGGAACATCTACATTCTGTCTGCTAAAATAATCCTGAGCTTGCAAATGCCACTTCAAAACACCACCGCGTTCCCTGTCCAACACTTCCATCTCAGGCTTGCTACAATACTGCAGCAAGGCTCAGCACAAACTGGTGGGACTGTGCAACTTTCAGGAATCAAAATAAAAAGTCAACCATTTCTGCTTCACACAGCATGTATTTGAAAACCTACCAGAGAATGTTCAGTATAGCACAAGTAGTAAGTCCTCCAGTAACAGATCGGCGGAACCACATTATCTTATACAAGAAAAAAAAGAACATTTTATCTCATGTAAAATTAAGCACAAGACATTTTCCCAAAGATGTGAGTATGATGGCAATATGGGTTTATGCCCTGCATGTTAACAAGATAGATTAGGATGTAATACAAGATGCAATTTTAATATGAAAAAAGAAATAATCATTAATTATTTATCAAACCGGATGTCTTGTGATGCCGTGGCAATGTCTTTGGTACAGCCCCTGTCTCTGAACTAGATGTTCTGGTTCAAGTTCCATTCCAGGCCTTGACGCCTGAGGAAGGTGAATTCATAATGTGGCCGAACATGTTAAGTATCAACTGATAAATCACTCTAACATATGCCAATTAAGAAGAAAAAAAAAATTGAAGCCTCTTTCGTCACTATCCGTAGCTCCAGACAAAAACAAGAGTGTAAAAGTGCACCTGGCCACAGAACCTCTGAATCTTTGAAGGGTCTGTTGGCTCAGTTAGTTACATGGCTGATATGGATGTGATTGAACTGCTGGTACCAATCTCTGATGTAGTTGAGACGGATTCAGGGCCCTAACCATGGTGGGAATTGTAGCACAGTGAATTAGATCTGCCATCTGGCATAGGTTAATCATCCAAAAATTGGTCATCAATTTACAATCACAAATCATACCTTGTGCGGTTTTGAATTTATTGCATAAAAATCTAATACAGGCAAGTTACAATTTAAAAAGTAAAACACAACAGCTTTTAAAAACAAATCTGGAATTAATATTTTGTTTCAAGTTAATATAATATTTTCATGGCTGAGGTATCTGAATTTCAATATAAATGATAAACAATAAAATAATTTTGTGTATGATGAATACACTGGATGTCACAATATCAGTTCTTAAATTTTCCAAATTATCACATGTAATAAAACAGACTGCTAACTATTATGTATAACAAAAATGGAAAAGCAAAGACTTCCTGTCCCGAAAATATATTTAAATAAACTTAAATCTTACCTGGGACCTGTTTTGTGAAATCTCAGAGAAAAGCATTGGCATCACATTTACAATACCTCCTAGGGGAAACAAAAAGCACATGTGATATGTGTGAGAAGTTATTGGCTTAATTAGTGCTTGATAAGGTAAAAAGCAATTAATAAATTCAAATTCAAGACTAACGAATGTCCACTGACTTCACTGAATTAATTTAAAATGAATATTAAACTAAAACTGTCTAGTTATACAGATTATTATTAGAACTGACTTCAGGTGCCCAGCCTGATGTAATCAGCTTAACAACATGGAAATAATATTGGATTGCTAACACACTGGGCAATGCTACAATGGCTGTATGAATGGTGGAAGGACTTGCCTATGTTCATGGGTGGCTATTTGCAATATGCAACTCCGTGTCTTATGATGTGTACAGGGTACTGGGCACTTGGCATCACTGGGCAAGTGGTACTGACTGAAAGATGGAGTTGTGAGGTTCAGGAGCCTCTCGGCTTCATCCTTAATAGAAATTATGAATGGGGTAGTAGATGTGTTGTTGTTAATTTTCCAAAAGTCATTAGATTCTGGAAATGCTCCAAAGACTGGGAAGTAGCAAAATAATACTTGAATTCAAAATGGGAGAGAGAGGCAGAAAACAAAAAACTATAGGCTTGGCATCTTAAGGTGTTTGAATCATTCATTAAGGAGATAATAACTGGGCACTTTGAAAAACTCAAGGTAATTGGCAAGTGTAGGTATGGTTTTGTGAAAGGGGAATCATGTTTAACTAATATATTGGAATTCTTTGAGCAAGTGACATACTCAGTGGGCAAAGGGGATCCTGTTTATGTACTGTACTGGGATTTTCACATAGCATTTGACACGGTTCCACTTAAAGGTTTACTACGAGAAGCTCTTGTTGTAGCGGGCAAGATTCTATCAACAAACAGATCTTCTTCAGATTGGCTGGATGGAATGAGTAGGATTCCACAGGTGTTTCTGTTCAGCTTCTTACAATTTATATCCATGATATAGATGGCCAGATCAGAGGCACCATAGCTAAATTTCCAAATAAAAAGTTAGGTAGGAAAGCTTGCTGTGAAGATGGTATAACTGCAGGACTCCAAGGTACAAAGGGATCTACGTATTCCAATGTGCTAGTTGTAAAGGACTAGCATATAAATACAGCAATGGACTAAGATGGCTAGTGGAACTCAATATTTTATTGCAAGACAAATTGAACATAAACATAAGGATATTAAACTTTAGTTATAGAGTCTTAGAGTCACAGAGTCCTATTGGACAGAGACAGGCCCATAGCCTCAAACTGGTCCATGCCAACCAAGATGTCTATCTACGCTGAGCCCATTTCCCTGAACTTCTAATCTTTCCTATCCATGTATTTATCCAAATGTCTTTTAAATGTTGTTATGTACCTGCCTCAACTATTTCCACTGGCAGCTCATTCCCTATGCGTACTGCCCTCTGTGTAAAAAAGTTACCCCATGTTCCCATGCATTCTTTCCCCTATTACCTTAAACTGATGTACCCTGATCATCAATTCCCCAACCCTGGGAAAAAGACTGAGTGCATTCACGCTATCCATGCCTGTCATGATCTTACATACTTCTATAAAGATCCCCCATCGGTCTCCTATGCTCTAAAGAAAAAAATTCCTAGCATGTCCAACCTCTCCCTATAACTCAATTCCTTAAGTCCTGGCAACATCTTTGTAAAGTTCTTCTGTGCTCTTTCCAGTTTAATAACATCCTTTCTATTGTAAGGTGATCAGCAGCCAAACTCTCTGCACCGCCGTTGGCTCTGCTGCAGAGGGGAGGGGTAAAAATTGTTCCTGGGCAATAGTTATAGGGGACTCGATTGTGAGGGGAATAAACAAGCATTTCTGTGGCCGCAAACGAGAGTCCAGGATGGTGTGTTGCCTCCCTGGTGCTAGGATATTTCAGAGCGGATACAGGACATTCTGGAGGGGGATGGTGAACCGTCAGCGGTCGTGGTTCACATCAGTGCAAAACAGCATTCAGGAAAAAAAGGGATGAGGTCCTAAAACGTAACACAGGGAGCCAGGAGGAAAGTTATGAAATCATACCTTGAAAGGTACCAATCTCAGGATTACTACTGGTGCCACATGCTAGTTTTTGTAGAAATGACAGGATATATCAGATGAAAACATGGCTGAAAAGACTACACTGGGGGGAGGATCTCAAAATTCTGTTGCATTGGCACTGGTTCTGGGGGAAGGTGGGACCTGTACAAATTGGACGGGTTAGACCTGGGCAGGACTGGGACTGATGTCGTGGGAGAGTGTTCGCTAGAGCGGCTGGGGAGGGTTTAAACTAATATGCCAGGGGGTTGGAACCTAGGAGGGAGCAGGGACAGAAACAAAAGATAGAAAAGGGAAAAAGAAAAGTGAGAGGCAGAGAAACCCAGGACAAAATTCAAACAGAGCTATTGAGAAAAATAAGAAGGACAAACAGTGTTGAAAAGATAAGCTTAACAGCTTTGTGCCTTTATGGAGCATTTGCAGTAAAGTGAATGAACGACTTGTGCAGATAGATGTAAACAGGTGTGATATCATTGGGATTATGGAGACACAGCTGCTGGGTGACCAGGGACGGGAAGTGAATGTCCCAGAGTATTCAGTACTTAGGAAGGACAGGCAAAAAGGCAAAAAAGTGGTGGAGCGGCATTGCTGGTTAAACAGGAAATTAACACAATAATGAGAAAGGGAATTAGCTTTGAGAACATGGAGTCTATATGGGTAAAGTTAAGAGATACCAAGGGGCAAAAAACATTTGTGGGTGTCATATATAGGCCCCCAACTGCAGTGGTAATGTTGGGAATGGCAGTAAACAGGAAATTAGAAATACATGTGATAAGGGAATATTGGTGATCATGGGTGATTTTAATCTGCTCACAGATTGGAAAAATCAAATTATCCCTAATGCCAGAGAGGAGGAATTCCTGGAGTGTATACGGGATAGTTTTCTTGACTGATATGTGAAGGAATCAACTAAACAGCAGGCCATCTTAGACTGGGTACTGTGTAATGAGAAGGGAATCATTGCCAATCTAGCTGTGCAAGACGCCTTCAGAAAGAGCAACCATAACAATGTAGAATTTTTTTTAACAAGATGGCGAGTGAGATAGTTGATTCAGAGACTAGGATGCTAAATCTTAATAAAGGAAACTACTGAAGATTTGAGGCATGAGTTGGCGTTGATAGATTGGGGAGAGTTAAAGGTATGACAGTGGATAGGCAATGGCAAACATTCAAGGAATGCATGGGGGAACTGCAACAACTGTTTATTCCTGTCTGGCACTAGAACAAAATGCCTAAGAGGGCCAATCCACATCTTACAAAGGAAATTAAAGATAGTTTCCAATTCAAGGAAGAAGCAGGCAGATTGGCCAAGAGAAGTAATACGTCTGAGGACTGGGACCAGTTTAAACTTCAGCAAAGAAGGACCAAGAGATTGATTAAGAAGGGGAAAATATAGTATGAAAGGAAGTGGTTCTAGAAATAGTGGATGGATTGGTAGTCAACCTCTAGGATTCTGTAGACTCTGGAACAGTCCCCCTGCAGATTGGAGAATAGTTAACGTCACTCCAATACTCAAAAAGGGAGGTAGAGAGAAAACAGGGAATTATACACCAGTGAGCCTAACATCATTAGTGGGGAAAAGTCTCACATCCATTATCAAGGACTTTATATCAGAACATTTAGAAAGTAGTGGCAGGATCAGACAGAATCAGCATGGATTTATGAAGAGGAAATCATGCTTGACAAATCTATTCAACTTTGATGAAGGTATAATCAGTAATGTTGACAAAGTCAGTGGGGGGCAGTCGATGTGGTATGTTTGTACTTTTAGAAAGTGTTTGACGAAGTCCTGCACAAGAGATCATTGTGCAAGATTGGTAATGGGGGAAGTGCATTGAAATGGATAGGAAATGGGTGGCAGAGAGGAAACAAGGAGTAGGAATTAATGGGTCCTTTTCAAATAGGTAGGCAGTAATGAGTGGGCTGCCACAGGGATCAGTGCTGGGACCCCAGCTATTCACAATATATATTAATGATTTGGGTGAGAGAACAAAATGTATCATCTCAAAGTCTGCAGATGATACCAAGTTGGGTAGAAGGGTGAAGTGTGATGAGGATGCAGATATCCCTCAGCATGATCTCGACAGATTGGGTGAGTGGGCAAATCAATAGCAGACACAATATAATTTGGATAAATGTGAGGTTATTCACTTTGGAAGCATAAACAAGAAGGCAGATTTTTACCTGAACGGCTGTAAATTGGGAGAGGGGAATGCGTAGTGGGACCTGGGTGTCCTTGTGCACCAGTCGCTGAAGGTAAGCATGCGGGTGATAAAGAAGGCAAATGGTATGTTGGCCTTCACTGCGAGAGGTTTCGGATCCAGGAGGAGGGATGTATTGGCGCAGTTATAAAGGACCTTGGGTGAGGCCACATCTAGAATACTGTGTGCAGTTTTGGTCTCCTTTTCTGAGGAAGGATGCTCTTGCTCTCAACAGAGTGCAGCGAAGGTTTACCAGGCTGATTCCAGGGATAGCTGGACTTTCGTATGAAGACAGATTGATTAGGTTAAGATTGTTTTCACTTGAGTTCTGATGAATGAAGGGAGATCTCAGAGACTTATAAAATTCTAACAGGACTAAACAGGGTAGATGCAGGGACGATGTTCCCAATGATAGGTGTGTCCAGTATCTGGGGTCACAGAATGAGGATTTGGGATAGACCATCTAGGACGGAGAAGAGGAGACATTTCTTCACCCAAAGAGTGGTGAGCCTGTAGAATTCAAACCACAGGAAGCAGTTAATGCCAAAATATTGAATGTATTCAAGAGGTGGCTAGATATAGCACTTGGGGCGAATGGGATCAAAGGTTATGGGGAGAAAAGAGGATTAAGCTACGGAGTTGGATAATCAGCCATGACCGTGATGAATTGTGGAGCAGGCTTGTAGGTCTAAATGGCCTCTTCCTGCTCCTACCTTCTACATTTCAATGGAAATGCACTGAAGAGGAAATTTACTAGTTTCATAGCTGGAATGAGCCAGTTGTCTAATGATGAAATATGAAACAACTGGGCTTGTTTTCGCTGGAGGTTAGAAGAGAGGAGAATGAGATGACTTAAGTCACAATTAACAGATGTCAAGTAACAGCATATGAATTAGTTTGCACCTTATATAAACTTTACCAACTATGAATTTTAAAGAAAAAATGATTCTTGATTCCTTCCTTAGGGGCAGCACGATGGCTCAGTGGTTAGCACTGCAGCCTCAAAGCGCCAGGGACCTAGGTTCAATTCCACCCTCGGGTGACTGTCTGTGTGGAGTTTGCACATTCTCCCCGTGTCTGCGTGGGTTTCCTCCGGGTGCTCTGTTTTTCTCCCATTGTCCAAAGATATACAGGTTAGATGGATCGGCCATGCTAAATTGCCTGTAGTGTTCAGGGGTGTTTATGGGTTATAGGGGGATGGGTCTGGGTGGGATGCTTCAATAGGCGGTGTGGACTTGCTAGGCCGAAGGGCCTGTTTCCACACTGTGGGGAATCTAATCTAATCAATATATCGATATTAAAATCATACTGATGTGTGAAGTTTATTAAAAATCTTGGGTGCAATTTTACGTGGAGATGGTAGTCCTGCCAATAGCTTAAAATTCAGAGGCAAGCCCACAGCCACATGGATGAGAAATGCTGAACTGATTTTATGGCTACAGGCCATTATGTGGCTCGACACTTTAGTCCCCATCTGGGAGAAAGTCCTACATTTAAGAGCTGCTGGTCAATATTTACTGGAATCAGATTATAAAGTGAATGGTGTGGAGTTTGCTGAGGCCAGATTGGTAGACCATGATGATGTAGGTGATGGTGCTGGTCTGGATTTGGGAAAGTAAGACAGGGGTTGATGGGCACAGGGTAGTCGCATAGGACAGGGCCCTCCCCTAGCCACAATAAGGCTGTCAAGATGCCACTGGAATCAATGGATTGAAAATTGTACGGGTTCAACGACAGATTGTAGCTTGGTGGGTGAAGAAGAATATTTACACCATTCAATATCAGAAAAAACTCTGACTTCAAAATGGTAACAAAATTTGCAATTTCAAAATGGGGATAAAATTATGTCCATGATCTTAGATCCACCGTTAATCTGCCCTTTAAACCAAACATCAAAATGCATCATACCTCAAAACCAGTAAGTGCATCAGCTCATAACTGCTATTATATACACTTAAGAAAAAGTGATTTCAAAATACTGGTGCAAGGAGCATATCTACAGCAGCTGAAATGTAAATGTCACGTTAAGTGACAGATAACTAACAGTGGGATGCCAATTGACATTACGTGACATATCCACCACATCCTCTCAGTCACCCCAAGTCACTTCACCCAAAAATAACCACAATTCTGCAGTCACAGAATTTGCCAGACAAACACAGCATGAAAGTAGATGCTGAAAATGCCAAGAGGTAATCAGAGCCAGCAGAATTTTAGTTCTTAAATTGAAAAGCTTTTCAGCTTTCTAAAAGTGGGCTTGGACTCTCAAAGGTAGTACAATGACAACTCATTAAAACTGCTTATAATTATATGATCAAATTCAGAACAATGGAAGACTGAAGTTGCGTTGAAGATTTGCTTTGTGATTTGAATTTGTGAACCCCGTATATGAACAAGAAACAGATTTTATCAGCCGAGGGCCACTGAAATGTTAAGAAACCAATCAATACAGGAAGCTCCAGTTTTCACCAGAATACCAGAGCCAATTCTCTACCTGTTATTTCACTTTATTGACTCATGCTGTGCATTTGAATAACATGTAAAGTCTTTGCTTTGTGAAAATGGTTTTCTTCATTTCGCTTGTTAACACTACACTTTTGCTGCTTTTGTCCTGTAGGAAGTGCTTCACCAACTGGAATGCAAAGCACAAATTACACAAAGCAAAAAGGAATTTTCTGTAATAAGCACAAACCTCCATTCCCTGAACAGAAACCATAGGTCATGCCATGCACACTCATAAAATTTCAGTGACCAAGTCAACTTTAGCTGAACAGAAATTTACTTTTGAACATTTGATCACATAGCAGAAGGGAAAATGTTCAGTCTTCCCACATACAGTCACGATAGACAATATCACGCGCTGAATTAATTTCTTCCCAACTCCCTGAGCAAAATATAGATATTTACCCTACTCCACTGAGCAGAATTCAGTGCACAAACAGTGCCTGACTGAACAGAATCCTCTCAATAATAAAGGTGCAGTGAGCATCTGGACAGAATTCTGGGTCATAATCTCTTTAGCTTCATCGCTGCACTTAGGAGAACCTCTCTGTCCTCAGCCCCTCTGACACGGGGGCATCTGTGATACAGACACAACTGATAACATCTTCTCCTACAAAGATACACACTGTGCAGGCCCAGCAAGGGCCCATGCTTGATGAAGCCAAACACCACAGGTCTCACAGCCACATGGCAAAGGATGTAAGCAGAAGGCATCCAACTCCACTGGGGCATTAGTATGGGGTGGGGGTGGGGGGAGGATGGCTTTGCTTTTGTCCTGAAGAAGACTCATATCTGAGCCAAAACATTGGCTCCATTTCGTTTTCCACAGATGTCATCAGTCCAGCTGAGCTTTTCCAGCATTTTCTGCTTCTGTTTGGAATTGTTTTATAAAATTAATAAAATGCTCTTTACGTATTGACATCACAGATCAACTTCGATATTCACAGGAGTCATTAGCTGTAGCCAGTGGAGACTGCTGCTGGTAGACAATCCATAGGTGCTGCTTGTGTTATGCCTCACATTCAACATGTCAGTAAACCTTCAAGAGAAATACTCATGCTATCGCCATCACATCAAATCTTGTAACCCGAGGGTAAAGATCTCATATATCACCTTACTTTAGATCACTTGAAGGATTGTACTCTACTCCAGCCACTTAAGACATTTCACTTAGACATTCACTATCTTTACGTTTTGTAATTTTCAAAATTCTTTTTGTTTATAGTTTGGCACCAAGTGATTGAATACTTTTATAAATAATTATTAAATAAAGAAATGTTTTAATAAGAATCTCATTGGACTTAATCTCAATGCAAAGAGGATAGTTATCTGAAGGAGTTCTATAAACTGGCACTTTCTTTTCCTCACAAAACCGAATCACTAATTTCTGATTGAAAAAATAACTAGACATTTTATTAGGATTGATCTCCATGGGGAACCAATGAACTGTCTGAGTGAAGTTTAAATTTTGACCTAATTTTGATAATCTTAATTCAGTCAGTTTAAATAGAATTGAACTCTAATGGGAATGGTGAATCCTTCCAAAACAAGAGAGCTCTACTTTCTCATTTCCCTTTCAGAAAATACTTAGATAACCTCAATAATATAATTTCCCAATAGATCCACTTTGAACTAAAATCATGCAGAATGATTTTGCGGCTTTACTCAACTATCATAGTTACTGGTGCGGTCCAAATGCACACATCTACAAGGTACTGGAGGATGACCTGTTTCCATGGATTTTGATGATATACGTACAACTTGGAATGGAACAAAAACAGAAGTTGCCGGAAAAGCTCAGTAGGTCTGGCAACATCTGTGAAGAAAAACTCAGGGTTAACGTTTCAGGTCCAGTGACCCTTCCTCAGAACTGATGGTGGCTGGGAAAATGTCGGTTTATACGCAGAAAATAGGGAGGGGGATTGGGTCGGGACTAAACAAAAGGATAGAGCCTAAAGAGACAGAACAGCAGTTGGACAGACAAAGAGTTAACGATCAAGCTGAGAGAGTGAATAGTTGTTAATGTGGACTATTAGTGACTAACAACAGGCGGTGTGTAATGGCAGGCTATGTGGTAACACCCAGTAGGGTGCTGGGATATGGAAGAGTTTAGGCCCTAAAATTATTGAACTTGAAATTGAGTCCAGAGGACTGCAGGGTCCCCAAGAAGAAAAGTGTCGTTCTTCCATCTTGCATTGAGCTTCGCTGGAACACTGCCACAAGCCAGAGACACAGACATTGGCTTCATATTTAAGGTTTGTCAGCAACTATTAATATGCTGGAACTTCGTTAATTCCAAAATCTCTCCCACAACTGATAATTTATCTTGGCAGTTAAACCACTTATGAAAGAAGAGGTGATCAGAAGAAATAATCAATTCAAAGAGTTGTCTCTTCTAGGGTTATTTAAGGAGAAGGCTGTAATGCATCTCTTTGCAGCTTTGCACAAATTTTTGATTGATCTGTAGTCCATCAGAGAGAATTCGGCCACTTCAGAACTATCTTTACCAAAAAAAATACTTTGTTAGGGATATAACGTCCACTGCAAATACTTTGATAAGGCTTCAAAGACCTGGAATGCAAGCTAAAAGCAGTACACCCTGTCTGGAACTACCATGGTGGGTTACTAACCTACACAGGGCATCAACATTGTCAATGCTTCCAGTGACCATAATGACAAAATGATTCCCAGCCATATCACTGTTGTGTTCTTTGTAGCATAACAATGTACAATCCATTTTACAGGCACAGGTAAAAGCCATCAATGATTGACACATCTAGCTCTTCCTTCTTTTCCTCTGTCAAGTTCCCAAAAGCAATGTGAAGAATTAATTATATGTTTAGTCCAAGAATCTCTGCTGAGCATGTGCAAAAGGACATAATGCTGGAACAGGAATCTGGAAGGCTTCAATTGCATTTCCTTTTACAATGTCATGTAAATAGCTACATGAATAAAGCCTGTTAATATTCCCTCATAACGTTGTGGACCTCACATTTCTATATTATGGCAGACAACGATCAGGCCCACAGAACGAGAGGCAAGCAGCAGTCAGAGCTCAAAATAAATGTATTTCCTAATCCTTTCATTGTACGGTTATTCCATTTTGGATAGGGATATGGTGTGATCAGTGAAAAATTCAGATTCAACTGGGAGGCCTTCTTAAAGGTACATAGCAGGTTGCTCTTCCACAAGTAGTAGAATCACTGTTCTTCCTAAATTTGAACAATGATGTGAAGCTTTATACTTGCCAGAATTTTGCAATGTCTTACCCAGAATTTTACAATGTCATCAACAGTAAATATCGCAATGGGTCAACAGTTGTTTAGCAGGCCTCTGTCCAGTTCTGGTGGTATAGTCAGCTGCTTCAAAATAAAGAAATCAGTGGAATCTCCACCATCTGCTAACTTAAGAATATTTAAAGCTACACATGTAGCTCTACTTTCAAGAAACATAGTGTGTCTACGTGACCAATTTTCCTATTTAGTGAAATATGGCTCACATCTACAATTTCACTCTGATTTTAATGCCTCATGTTGTCCAAACTTAAAAGAAGGATGGTCCAAGAATAATTTTTCTTAACCATAGCGTAGTCTCTAAATGAATCAGTAAATGTGCCCAGTATCTAAGCTAAAACTAGTTCTCTTGCTTTTCACGATAATATCTGCATACTGGAATGTGTCTTGCCAGCCTGCGCCACCAGGCAAGTCAAAATGTGCAGCACACTTGCCACATCTCCCAGGAAGGGCTCAGCTTGTCCCCATGTCTTCGACTGTTGGTACTCTCGTGAATGATGGTAGTATTTGATAACTTTCCTGTGCTGCTGCTACAGCTATGACCTGGTGCCTCTCCTCACATTCACAACCCTCTATAAGGCCAGTTCATTTGGACTTCCACTGGTGAGGTTCATTCATAGCATTAACTTCAAGCTGTTTCTTTGCATGTTTACTTTTGGTGGATTTTTTGAGAGTTAATTTATTTTCCCATTACTGCTGAGTACATTCCAATTTCTGTAATGCTTACTGTGTTCAATTTTTTTGATACTAGTTACTTGCTGGGTTCTCTTCTGCAGGTTTGTTCTGCTTTACTATGGGCTTTGCTGCCCCGTGGTTTGGTTCCTAGGTGAGCTTTTGACATTCATCACTTGCTGGTCTCTATGTCCTCTGAGACCCCCTTCAGTTATTTTGAGCTTTGATTGCTGCTTGCTTCTGGTTCTGTGGGTCTGATTACTGTCTGACAATGTAAGGGCCACAGTCTTATGTGTGAATATTAACAGGTTTTACTGATGTAATAATTTACAAAACATAGTAAAAGGAGATGCTATTTAAGCTTTCCAGGCTC
Organism: Stegostoma tigrinum; assembly: GCF_030684315.1. Lineage (NCBI taxonomy): Eukaryota > Metazoa > Chordata > Chondrichthyes > Orectolobiformes > Stegostomatidae > Stegostoma > Stegostoma tigrinum. Next base: position 35,966,676 of record NC_081367.1, on the reverse strand, counting down.
AGCTTCCCACTCGGTGTCCTTTTGCACATGCTCAGGAGATATTCTTGGACTAAAGATATAATTAATCCTTTGCATTATGTTGGTAACTTATGACAAAACTGCAGACCATGCTTACAGACTCTGGTGAATTATGGATGAAAATGTTTTTCAAATGTACTTAGCTAAGTGTGTTTGAGTCTTCATACTCTTGGGATGACAAAAAGTAACCTCTCAGCTACCATCAATCTCATAGTTTTTTTCAAAGTAACAATCTCTTCTAATTCTAAGACTGCGTTAAAGATGTAAAAAGAAATTTTCATTCTGAAAATATGTGAAAGTTGCCAGTAAAATGCAATTCTCATCAATATTACTGCGGAGATGATATGCAATGCACAAAAAAATTGCTGAACAGTAGCAGTATTCAGAAGCAGACATCAAATACAAAGAAAAACCTGCAACAATAATATCCAAAGAGCCCCTTAAGAAGTAAAATCCCACAGGTTAGCCCAGTAACTCCCAATAGTGTGCTTCATCTAGGCAATTATTGCAAAAGGAATGATCAGGTAGAAAGGAAATCACTGGTGTTGATGTGAGACCAATTTGCATTGCATTGTATTAAAGTAAGGAATTATGCGAACTTCGTTGAAGCAGTAAAAATGTGCAAGATTGACATTTTTGAATTTGACTTTATGCGATTCCAGCATTCAAACTTACAGGCCAGATTTAGTGAGGAATATGTGACTCTACTTCCACAGAGTACCTTGCAAAATTGGTTCAATGTTTTTGAGAGTTTATCATGTATGAGATTTCAAGATGATGAAGCAATTCAATATTAAGTTACTTGCACATCCTTCACAACAGTTTTCAAATCTCAATCCTAAAAATATGCAGTTTTTTTATTATTGAAATGTAATCATAGTTTGTACGCCTGGGATTCTTATCTTTATGCTGAAATACACTCATTAATATTAAAATCCTCTTTCTTTACTGAAAGCTGGCATTGATTAAATTGGTTGAGCTTTCCATCTGAAATAATATATTCACTGATTTGCTAAACAAGCTAAACTTCACACGAAGACTGATTTCTCTTAGGTTGTTTATTTCAGTCTCTGAATAGGCAGAAGTCATTTAACTGAAATTATGTATTGTGAATAAGAACAGCGGGGATTCCACTGTCTTTTCAGCTATGCATGAAATTAGCAAATTATTAGCATTCTGGATAATATGAGCAGAATTGTCATAAAAATATCTGATTCATTAATTAAATATAATCAAATTAATTGATCAGCAATGAAAGTATGAGAAATTCTAAATCCAGGTAAGGATGTAGAAATTTCCTATACATCAAACATCTGTAGGAAATGAAATTCTGGAAACTGTGTAATTTAAGAAACTCAAAAACTCTACAGGACATCTGAACTAAGTGCACGGAGTCCTAGAATCTAAGCAAAATAAATAAGGCTTTATCAATTCTTGGTGTTCAATAAAACCTGAGTTTATATCACAAATGACACACTGATATGCAAAGAAGGATGCATTACTGATCAGTCTAATACTGATTTATAGGTTTAATAGTATCCTGGAATCATAGAATCCCTACAGTATGGAAACAAGCCAGTTGGCCCATCAAAGCCACACTGGCCCTCAGAACAGCATCCCATCTGGACCTACTTCCTTGAGCCCTACATTTCCTATGACTCATCTACCTAGCTCACACATCCCTGGATAGAATGTGCAATTTAGCACAGCAAACTCACTCAAACTGCACATCTTTGGCCTGCGTAAGGAAACCGGAGCACCCAGAGGAAATCCACGCAGACGCAGGGAGAATGTGCAAACTCCACAAAGACAGCTGCCCGAGGCTGGAATCAGACCCTGATCCCTGACACTGTGAGGCAGCAGTGCTCACCAGTGCTAATTTTGTAGGACCCTTTCAGTGATTATCCGTAGAATACAGAGCTACAGGTGATTTATAGTATGGTTACACTGAGAAGTGTACCAGAACTCGTAGAGAATTTTAACCCTCAAATGTTGGCTAGATCGTGTGAAACTACACAACAATGATTTTCATAGAATCAATGATTGCAATGCCAAGAAAGTCTGTTCAGTCGATTGCATATATGCTGCTTTCTCTAAGAGCACATCAAATAGTCCATTCTCATACACTTGCCTTGTAGCCACACAAATATTTTTTCAAGTCACCACCAAATTCTCTTTTGAAAGCCACAAGAGAAACTGTCTCCTACAAACTCTCAGATGGTGCATTCTAGATCTAACTACTCACCAAGTAAAATGAAGTTCCACAGAAGGCCATTGATTCTTCGGCTTTCATCTTACATCTCAATCATCCACCAAAAAGAACAACAGTTTCTCTCTATCTATTTTGTCTTAACCCTGGATGACATCGAACACATCAATCAACTCTCCTCTTAAATTTCTGTAAAGGTAATAATCCAAATTTCTCCAAAATATCATTGCTCAGAGAATCTTTTCTCTCTGGTGCTGCTAACTGAAGTCTTCTCTGCACCGTTTCCAATGCCTTCATGTTTTTCCCTAAAGTGCGATGCCCAGAATTAGAAACTACAATTGAAGCCAAATCATGCTTTACCAAGATTTATCACAACTTCCTTAATTTTCTACTCTATGTTCCCACTATATGCCCTTTTAGCCATTTTCTTAATGAGCTTTACCAAGTTCAAGTATTTGTTCATATAAATCTCCAGAACTCTCAGCTCCTGCACAGCCTTTAGAATTGCTTCCCTCATTGTGTTACCTCATCCTTCCTATCAAAATGTTCCATGCATTAAATTTCATCATCACCAGAGTCCCAAAGTACTCACTTATACATTGAGCTTTTAATTACCACGTGTCTTTTGTTTTTAACAAAATACAGCAAAGGGGGCTGTGGATATGAATTCAATGTTGCATCTGATGAGGTATAAAGGAAACATCAAAGACATAGACTTAAACTGGGGAAATACACTACAAACTGAACTGCAATCACCTAGGAGTGATGGCAGACTGTGAACATGATGGTGAGATACATGTTTGATGTGTTTCATACTCAAGAGTACACAAGAGGCACGCAAGTGAGGGTGGGGGAGAGTGGTCTAGCAAGTGTATTTGTCCCAAACTCACACTATTAAGTATTTACCATGCCATTATGGCGTACCTCTCATCCACTGCTAGCCAGATTTTCCTAGATATCCCTATTTAGACTGGCATCCCTGGGGTTGGCACAATATTTGAAACATTGGAATTCCAAAACTTCACTGCATGATTGGAGACACTTTGTTCACGTGATGGTAGACAGGATATTGGTGTCCCATTGGCAGACAGGGACAAGCGAGTCTTCAAAGATGGATGGGACAGAAGAGGGCTGTTCTTTTCTCTTACAACTGCCAGAAGAGGCCACACCATCACACCCTGCCAGTCTGAGATGAGATTGCCATCAGGGTCAATACAGTCTCCATGGTTTGGTGACACATCCAGCAATGCTGAATGAAAGTCAATGACCTTTGCTGCTCCAACGGAGTGAGTGCCATCATCTTCTCTCTGCTACCACTATCTTGGTCATTCCCTGCTGTTCTCATTGCAGCAGAAAACATCATGCAACAGGGGCAAGTGCCACTTGGTGGTGAACTGCCCAACATTTTGCGTCCAGTGAAGACTGGATCTTGGCACAGGCTGGTAATTACCGAGACTGCTCATGTGGAGAGACAGTGACATCCTTGTCTTGCCAAGTGATGAAGCAGCACTCACAGTACAGATAATTTCATGTTACTATTATTTCACGTCTATGTAATTTGCACATGCCACAATTTGTAAGCCTTGATTGCTGTCTTGCAGGTACAAGGGGAGCGTCTACGATCAATGTAGCCAAGGGGGCTGTCCCACAACAAATCCCATCCAACACCCTAGGGGGAGGGAGCATGGCTGCCTCAAAGGAAGCAATGGCCAGACAGTCTACTGTACCCTCCCTTAGCCCAGACATCTACTCCTCCGCATTTACAGTAGCAAGATCAGAGTCACGATGATGAGCATTTCACTGTCACGTATCCACAGCTGTCAGAGGAAGAAATGCCCAAATTCAGTGGCACTCAGCTGGACTGTTGGAGACCAGGCATCTGCTCAGTCCCAGGCAGGGAAGGACTTCATGGTGTTAGATGTTAGGGCTACATACAAATGCATAAACAGACACAAGCAGTGGACAGGTTACTGGGGCTACTGGCCACCCGAATGGAATGGTTACAAGACTTCAGCAATGCCACAGGGAGCCTACTGCCTCAGAAATGCAATCTGGTTGCTTCCATTGACAGACTGGTTACTGCCATGAAGAGTTTTTCTCTGGCTACAAAGGCAAGTTTGGAAATACTGGAATACTTCCTTACCGTACACAATGTTCCACAGACTAAGGTGTGAAGTGTGGAGCCACTGCTCTATGTGCGAGATGAACACCAACGTGACTGACAATTCCTAAGGTGCTGCTTAAGGTTCATCCAGCTCCACACTATGACTGACAACTGCCTGAATTTGTGCCTGCACATAGAGGTGAGCTCATACAGGAATCCGGTAAGTCTTTAATCTCTGGTAAGTAAAGGCAAAGCAGGCCAAGCTAAGGGAGCAAACGAGTTACCTTGGGGTAAATCCTGTCCCAGTGCACAAATTATAATTACAATGATTACAGTATTACAATGCTAAATGTGTTGTGCTCCAAAGCGCAACATTACAGTGCATAGGCTTACTGTAAGTGGATTGGAGATGGGCCATAATGATGCAGAAAGGCTGGCAGGTATTAGATGCCAATAGCCATTAACATGGGGCGTGTAGGGGGAATTTCAGGATCCAAGATATTGATACCAGCTGTCCAAGGTGACGAACCAAGGGAGGATCTGGAGTCACAAGGTACTGTTCTAACTTTCATGGCAGGAATTTTTGATGTCTAGTTCTATTCATCCGGTGATATAAGAATCTATATATTAATGAGCAGGGGTTCAATGTTTTCAGGGGTGATAGCATGCAATAGTCACTACTAATAGGCATCATACTAATCCCTAGCAAGAATTTCATCTCAATGCCCAGAACTCTGTTGGAAAATGCAATTAGTAGCTCCCAAAGTCAAGAAGGTCTGAACTTCTCACACAATTCTCCCACATTTTTTGCTTTGTTTACACTCTTCAGGGCCCTATAAGATTCCAAACGTATTCAATAACACTCTGCTCATTCCCTCTGTCTTCTGTTTTAATCAATATTTGTAAAAACTGTTGCCTAGTGCAGTCACTTTGTTTCTTTAAATATACAAAATGCTCTCCAAAGTTTTCATTGTGATTTGATTGCAATTTGGTTGCCTGGAGTCAACAACTGTGACTTGTTAACCTGAAATTAATAGAGTGATTTGCAGGATGTTGATACATATACTGTTCTGCATTTCAACAGTGTTTAATTCTTCTGTATAGATTGACAAATGCATTCACATTAAATTTCAGTCTATATACTTTTACCAGCTTTTAAAATAAATCCTTTAATCAGTGTGGTAAAATAGCACAGGAAGAAAAGGTGAGCACCCTAACCAATGTGCTAAAAATAGCATTTGAACAAACTAAACCCTTTGAATGTTTAAATGGAATTTTATAAGGTTTTGCATCTTAGGCTTCTAAATTGGATAAAGCTGTGTAGATTAATGGAAAATTGCCCTCTGGATTGAAAATTACCTTGGCAACAGCAAGCAGAAGAAGATGATTAATGGATTGTGCTTCAATTGTAAGTCGGCTTGCAGATAAGTTTTAGGATCTGTACATTTTAAAAAATTTAATTATCACAACCATATGAATAAGGTACCATTTAATATGATTATGTATGCAAAAGCAACTAAGCACTGGACAATGTCCTGACAATAAGCTAAGAAATAGCCGACAGCCCATAACATTGATAAATACACAGTAATCAAATTATCCTCAAGCAAGGAAGACTGGCTACAATATGATACTGAATTAAAACAACTCAAGGGCCTTCACTTGCATGGAACTACCTTTGTATACTTCTTTTGGTCAGGAAGGATTACACTACAACAATTTTGTGTAGAGAATGATTCAAGTGACTGTAAACAGACCAGTGACCAGTTGACTTATTTTTGTTGGCACTGGACAAATAAGGAATATTGACTGATAACTCAGCTGAAGAAACTTACCTTTTAAAAGCAGCAGTAGACCTTTCTGGTTCTAGCTAAACCATCATAAACACACCATTAGTTCTTTTGACATTCACTTTCTAATGGTGTCCTCTTGTTTTTGACCTTCTCACGAGTGAGAATAATTTATTTATCTCTCTCCATTCTGTTCATACCTTTCACAATTTTCATACAAATTAGATTTCATCTTTTGGGAAGACAGCACAGTATTAATATCACTGGATAAGTAATTCAAAGGCCTGGGCCACAGGTTTAAATCCCACCATGTGAGTTAGGGTCCTTCAAATTAATTTATCGAATTTAAAGTTTAAAAAGAAAATCTGGAATTATAAATTAGTCTTAGTAATAGTGCTCATTAGTTGCTGTAAATGCCCATTTGCTTCACCAATATCCTTTAGGGAAGGAAATCTGTCGTACTGCATGTCGACATGTAACTCCAGACCCACAGCAATGTGCTTGATCTTAAAAAGCCCTATGATATAATCTAACGGGCACTCAGTCGCAGCATTCCATGACAAAAAAAGACAGCAGCATTCACCACCACTTGGCTCATGTGCAGTCAGGGATGAGAAACAGATACTGTCCAACATATACATCAATGCCCATATCCTGGGAAAGAATATAAAAGAAATTGTAAAATATTTAACTGAATAGAATTAGATATAGGGAGCATGAAGTCATAAAGTGTCATAAAGTGATCTATTTCTTTACTGGAGTATGACGCAAGTTACAACCCATTACATTCTTTACGTCATGCAGCTACTGTTAGAGGGACAAGATACTACTCCCAACCTTCTTCCCCTGATATTTTTGATCTCTAGACAAATTTCTTCCACATCTTCTGAGCCACAATAATTTCTCAATGTTCTATTGATCTCATCCCATTTCTGTTTCATCTCATTATTTTGAAATCCATGCACCGCAGTGACTTCAGGGACAGTGATCCGTGTGTCATTGCCAATTGCCTTGCATGGATCCTTGAAGCAGCTGCACATTGTTCCTGACAGGATTTTACTGTGGCATCACCTCTGCTGGGTCCCTTCTGCCAATGGCACAGGACAAACCCAGAGATAGTGATGTTGGTGCCTCGGACATTATCTGTTAAGTATGAACCAGCAAGTATGAGTCTATCAGGTTGTTGCTTGACTAATCTGTGTGTTAGCTCTCCTAATTTTGGCACTAGTCTCCAGAGATTGGTGAGGATGACTTATCACAGAGATTCGAGATTGCGTTTGCCATTGTTGTTTCCAGTGCCTCCAGTGAAGCCATGTGATTTATCTGTTTCTTTTTTTGAAAATTTTTAAACAGTGTAATACAATTAGTAGCTATGAGACTATTTCAGAGGACAGTTATGAATCAATGACATTGATATGGATCTGTAGTCACCTGTAGGCCAAAGTAAGGATGTACCTGCCTTCCTTAAAGGATATCAGTCAACCAAATGGGTTTTTATTGATAACTATTTTCATCAGACTTTTAATTAAATTCAAATTTCACCTTCTTGCATGATAGATTACCGTAAAATTGCCAAGATTTTAGGATTACTAGTCTAGCTACTGTACCACTAAGCAATTGCCTAGCCCATGATTAATCAATTAGAAACATTTCAGAGGCTTTAGGTTTCTGTGCAGAAACTGAAAAGATTGGTTGGCACTCAGCAGCCATGTTATCTGCCTTCTCATGGCCATGCTTCAAAGGAGTGGCCGTTTCAGCCTTTCAAGGGGCATTTAAAACGTGTCACACAATACAGTTGAGAGCAAAGTTAGAGAAAATGGAACAAAAACACATAACATGGATAATTAATTGGCTGTGTGACAGAAAACAGACAGTAGCAACTAATGGATGATCTTTAGATTGTTTGAAGGCTTGTAGACGGACTCCTCAGTGGTCACATGCCTGATTAATAGTAATGATCCAGAGCTCAGCGTACAGGGCAAATGTGTGGATGATACAGAGCCTGACCATTTTATAAACTACAAGACAGGTAGTGTAAGTAGAATTAGCTGGCAGGTGGCAGATGAGGTTAAATGCAGGGAAATATGAGGTGATTCATAAAAATATAATAGCCAATGGGCTGAATCATCTGATATTTTAGCTAAGTGTAAATTTTGTTGAGATTCAAAATGATTTCTCTCTGTGAAGCCTCGTGAAATTTCTTGCTGCATTGTCCCAAATCCATCTCATGAACTGCGTGCCCCACAACTACACTGGCCTTCTCCTCCATTCCTGTACTGATACTGTTCCTCATTATAGAAGTAGTCGACTGTCACCAAATATCCTAAAATCGACAGGCACCGCCGGTGTTCACATCATCTTTACCCCGAGTCAAACACCAAGCCAAGCATTGGTAGTCCAGAATTGCCTTCGCTTGCAATGTAATGGCACTGTAATCTCAAACCATGTTGCTTCTTGCATATAGCTGGCTGACAGTTCCTCACGCTACCACTCCATATTCTTGCCCCAGTCACCTTCAAGCCAACAGTCCTTAAACACATCTTATTCTACCACCCGCTCTTTTCACTGCTACTCTGTTCCCAATGTCCACTGCAGACCGATATCTTCTTACTGTGCAGTGAAAGACCTTCACAGGCAGGCAGTTCCAAAGATGAGCTTTTATTTACAGTAAATAAAAGGTAACATAAACAAAACAAAGAGGCTATGGTTCCCTCCCACAATGCAGCTCATTTACAGCAATCCCCTCCCCCCGTGTGGACAACAATTCAAACTCCAAAACCACCTCCAGGTTTCCTCTCTCCCCACTCCCCCCAACACCCTCCAAATGCTTTGACATTACGCTTTAATGATTCCAATTATGGTCCTTTACACTTCCCCCAAGGAGGCCAGAGTGGTGGTCACTGCCAGTAACCTTCCCTCACATAGCCTTCCATACTGTCCCATCCTGAACCACATACATGTGTTACACCTTGATCTTCCTCCCATCATTGTTCTTGTCTGAACCTCAATACATGCTTCTGCTTTCCCACTCCCAGCCTTGAATGCCCTTTCAGATCTGGCCACAGAATACGCAATCGCCCCCCCAGGCTTCCTTCCACCTCTTCACCACTCAGTGTATATGCCCTACGTACTCACTGTTCTCCAGCCCCTGGCTGACCTTAATGGACAGCCCAAGAATGGACTGATCCAACTCCTGAACTCTTTCTTTACAGATTCCCAGCAAACAATAAACTATTCCATGGACCTTCTGGAGGTCGCTTCCTGGATCACAACAGCCCTAAGCAGCTGCGTAACTAGTGGACTATATGCTGGCTCAGTCCTTGAGTGGTGCTATCAAGATCACATGACTGATTGCAGCCCCCCACTTTATTTCACAGAGGACGACTCTGCACATACATTCAAACATGGCCATAATTTTGAACAATCATGCAGCATGTTTGTTATGCAAACATCTGGCACATGGGCTGGTGTGAGATTGACATATCACTGTGCCATATAGCAAGGCTACCCCCTACAAACAACATTGACAGGTATTGGTTCTGTATGTATATTAAAAGCAAAACAGTAGTACTGTGATTCAGGTTTCTGAAGAAGGGTCCAGACCCGAAATGTCAGCTTTTCTGCTCCTCTGATGCTTGGCCTGCTGTGTTCATCCAGCTCTCCACCTTGTCATCTCAGATTCTCCAGCATCAACAGTTCCTACTGTCTCTACTGTGATCCTTTCTGCTCTGGCCAAACTGCCAACACATTAAAGGCATGGCACAATAAGGCAAGCAGGGTTACTGTGGGCTTGCAAGGTTGGCACACAGTGAATCAACACAGGGACAGAAAGTGAGTACCCCAAGACATAGCCTTATCTTGTCCGTATGGCCAGTCAGGATACTTTTCCGCTCACACAAAGTGTCCTTGTGACAGCATTTGAAGGCTGGTTGCTGGTGTGGCCCAAAGTGAAGCTTTAAATTGTAGAGGTGTCCTGCAACTGAATCAGAGAGGCGCCATGAGGGCTGATAGGCTGGCATGTGTTGGATGCCAGCGTTTATTGACGCTGGTTGCACACACCTAGTGCCATGGAACATGCTCAGAGATGTTAATGCCAGGTGTCCAAAACGGTGGCCCAGAGGATCAAGTGGCAAGTTGGACTCACCGGGTGCCCATTCTGACTTTCATGCCTGGAATTGTTGATGTCTATTTCCTTGCAGTGGATTGTCTGATATGAAGCTGCATATTAATGTGTTAATGAGGCTCTTAAGAAGCAATAGTCCTTGCTAATTGACATCTCATGGCTTTCTGGTAAGAATCTCATCTTGACACCTAGAATTTAGTTGGGAATTGCAGCTAGTTATCCCTAACATAAAGATAAGTATCATTAAACTTCTCACTCAATTGTCCCAGATTTCACAGAATTGTCTCGTTATTCAGACCCCCTTCCATTTTAAAATAAAAGATACAGCACAAAGGGCTGGGTGCAGGAGCAGAGAGATCTTGGTGTACATATGTTTATAATTTTAAAGGTTAAGAAAATAGTTAATAAAATATGTAGTATCTAAGGCTTTATAAATAGAGGCATAGAAATACAAGAAGGAGATTATATTGAACTTGCATCAGATACTATATCGACCTAATCAGAAGTATTGTCTCTGGTTCTGGCCATCACATTTCAGGACAAATGTCAAGGAACTGAAGAAGGTGCCAAAGAGATTTATGAGAATGTTTCCAGAGATGAAGAATTTCCCTGATGAAGTTAAATTGCAGAAGTTAGGGCTATTTACATTGCAGAAGGGAAAGTGGAGAGAAAATCTAATTGGGGTCTTCACATGCATGAAGGGTTTGCACAGAGTAAATAGGGAGAAATGTAGAAGTCCTTGTACAAGGCTTGAGAACTAGAAGACACAATTTGAAATACCTGGCAAAACATGCCAATTTAACAAAAGGCTTTTTCATGCAGCAAGTGGTTTGGGTCTGGTCACACTGCCTGTAAATGCGTTGGAGACAAGTTCAATTGTGGCATTCCAAAAGGATTTAAACTGTTTTTGAAAATAAAAAAAATTGAGGTAAATGGAAGAAGGCAGTGGCTTGCCACCAAGTGAAATGCTCATTTGGACAGGTGATGCAGGCATAATGGGCCAAAGTACCTCTATCAACGCTCAACAATTCTGAGATGTCGAGAGAACAGCTCATGTTTAAAATTATAAATATGATGTAATTATTGGGCATGACAAAAGGCTACACTATTCTCAGGAATTTTAAATACAGTCAATTCTTCCAATAAAGAGTATTATAATACTGTAGCCAATAAAGCTTCCAACCTTTCATATCTCCCAAACCACATAGCTATTTGGCTGCCAATTACCCAAGGAGATACAATTAAGTCTGTACCCATGAGATTCCACATTGTCCAAGATAAAGGGCGACTTTAAACAGCTATTGGCATGCTAAGTAAATTGTGCCACATGATCAAAGGAGCAGATCTCGTTTTCACGAACTACTTTTGAGATCTAGTTGATTTTCAATAACCATATATCTGGCAATCGGAATCCACTCCTATTGGTACAAATTGCATAATTCTTAGATGTTTGGAATGATTCTTGGTCCTGAATGTATTCTTGACTTGTTAGAAAATTAATTTGCAACCTGGACAGATAAAGTACAGATGACAGATAAACAAATGACAGATAAAGTACACAAAAGTACATAAATGTTCTTGCAATGTTGGAAAGAAAGCCTTATAAAGAACCCATGTCCTCCTTTTCTGACCTTGTCTGTAAACCCATTCATACAATGCATGTTATTGGTGTCACTAGAATTTTTTCCACTAAGTGGAAAATACAATTTCAGCCTTAATTATCGAGAACATAATCAGTTGTGGTTTAATTGATGTGTAAATTACCTAAGTAATGTGAAATTCATATCAAGAGAGAAATTTGTGAAGTAATTTAACATGTCAATTGATTTATAAACCTCATAATTCCTCAAATCTCAAGCTTAATATAGCTTGCTTTTAATGACCATGTTGCTTGCAAAAGTCCAAAACTGTTTGCTCAACATGTTCAACAGCTGATTTTTGGTAGTTTGCTCTTTGCAATAGTTAAGTGAGAAAATGTAAATAGTGTAAACGTAAATAGTGTCAATGTAAATAGTGTTACATTTGCAGTGAAATCGAATACAGATTATTTGTAAATGTTTAGTGTAGCTTTCCCATGCAGTTTTAATGAAGAGATAACAGAATTGAAACATCCTCAATTATTGTCAAGTAGCAACAGAGACAGGGTAATAAAATGTGAGGCTGGATGAACACAGCAGGCCAAGCAGCATCTCAGGAGCACAAAAGCTGACGTTTCGGGCCTAGACCCTTCATCAGAGACCTCTCTGATGAAGGGTCTAGGCCCGAAACGTCAGCTTTTGTGCTCCTGAGATGCTGCTTGGCCTGCTGTGTTCATCCAGCCTCACATTTTATTATCTTGGAATCTCCAGCATCTGCAGTTCCCATTATCTCTGCAACAGAGACAGCATGGATTTTACCAAGTTGGTAGCTTGCCTCAGATACATAACAGACATTCAAGTGTCACATGAATTCCTTGGTACTGTTAAGCAAAGGATAGAACATTATTCCATAAGCAGACATACAGTTTTTGACCTAAGTACTGAACTTTAATGTAGATGATCAGGTGAGACACCTTTTCATTTTTGTACTTTCATATTTACGTTTTCAGGGAACACTGACGTTCTCTTAAAAACAGAACAATATTGGAGTGACTGCTCAAAGATTGGGAACCTGGGCTAATAAATAACTTTTTGAGACAGGCAGGGCAGTTCTTGAGGTAGTGGCAGAAACTGGGGGTTGGGTTGGGTGGGGTGAATGGGGGCAAGAGAGAGAGAGAGATGGGTGAATGGGGGCAAGAGAGAGAGAGATGGGTGAATGGGGGCAAGAGAGAGAGAGATGGGTGAATGGGGGCAAGAGAGAGAGAGATGGGTGAATGGGGGCAAGAGAGAGAGAGATGGGTGAATGGGGGCAAGAGAGAGAGATGGGTGAATGGGGGCAAGAGAGAGAGATGGGTGAATGGGGGCAAGAGAGAGAGAGATGGGTGAATGGGGGCAAGAGAGAGAGAGATGGGTGAATGGGGGCAAGAGAGAGAGAGATGGGTGAATGGGGGCAAGAGAGAGAGAGATGGGTGAATGGGGGCGAGAGAGAGAGATGGGTGAATGGGGGCAAGAGAGAGAGATGGGTGAATGGGGGCAAGAGAGAGAGAGAGATGGGTGAATGGGGGCAAGAGAGAGAGAGATGGGTGAATGGGGGCAAGAGAGAGAGAGATGGGTGAATGGGGGCAAGAGAGAGAGAGAGATGGGTGAATGGGGGCAAGAGAGAGAGAGAGATGGGTGAATGGGGGCAAGAGAGAGAGAGATGGGTGAATGGGGGCAAGAGAGAGAGAGATGGGTGAATGGGGGCAAGAGAGAGAGAGATGGGTGAATGGGGGCAAGAGAGAGAGAGATGGGTGAATGGGGGCAAGAGAGAGAGAGATGGGTGAATGGGGGCAAGAGAGAGAGAGATGGGTGAATGGGGGCAAGAGAGAGAGAGATGGGTGAATGGGGGCAAGAGAGAGAGAGATGGGTGAATGGGGGCAAGAGAGAGAGAGATGGGTGAATGGGGGAAGAGAGAGAGAGAGAGATGGGTGAATGGGGGAAGAGAGAGAGAGAGAGATGGGTGAATGGGGGAAGAGAGAGAGAGATGGGTGAATGGGGGCAAGAGAGAGAGAGATGGGTGAATGGGGGCAAGAGAGAGAGAGATGGGTGAATGGGGGCAAGAGAGAGAGAGATGGGTGAATGGGGGCAAGAGAGAGAGAGATGGGTGAATGGGGGCAAGAGAGAGAGAGATGGGTGAATGGGGGCAAGAGAGAGAGAGAGATGGGTGAATGGGGGCAAGAGAGAGAGAGATGGGTGAATGGGGGCAAGAGAGAGAGAGATGGGTGAATGGGGGCAAGAGAGAGAGAGATGGGTGAATGGGGGCAAGAGAGAGAGAGATGGGTGAATGGGGGCAAGAGAGAGAGAGATGGGTGAATGGGGGCAAGAGAGAGAGAGATGGGTGAATGGGGGCAAGAGAGAGAGAGATGGGTGAATGGGGGCAAGAGAGAGAGAGATGGGTGAATGGGGGCAAGAGAGAGAGAGATGGGTGAATGGGGGCAAGAGAGAGAGAGATGGGTGAATGGGGGCAAGAGAGAGAGAGATGGGTGAATGGGGGCAAGAGAGAGAGAGATGGGTGAATGGGGGCAAGAGAGAGAGAGATGGGTGAATGGGGGCGAGAGAGAGAGATGGGTGAATGGGGGCAAGAGAGAGAGAGAGATGGGTGAATGGGGGCAAGAGAGAGAGAGATGGGTGAATGGGGGAAGAGAGAGAGAGAGATGGGTGAATGGGGGAAGAGAGAGAGAGAGATGGGTGAATGGGGGAAGAGAGAGAGAGAGATGGGTGAATGGGGGAAGAGAGAGAGAGAGATGGGTGAATGGGGGAAGAGAGAGAGAGAGATTGGTGAATGGGGGCAAGAGAGAGAGAGAGATGGGTGAATGGGGGAAGAGAGAGAGAGAGATGGGTGAATGGGGGAAGAGAGAGAGAGAGATGGGTGAATGGGGGCAAGAGAGAGAGAGAGATGGGTGAATGGGGGAAGAGAGAGAGAGAGATGGGTGAATGGGGGAAGAGAGAGAGAGAGATGGGTGAATGGGGGAAGAGAGAGAGAGAGATGGGTGAATGGGGGCAAGAGAGAGAGAGAGATGGGTGAATGGGGGCAAGAGAGAGAGAGAGATGGGTGAATGGGGGAAGAGAGAGAGAGAGAGATGGGTGAATGGGGGAAGAGAGAGAGAGAGAGATGGGTGAATGGGGGAAGAGAGAGAGAGAGAGATGGGTGAATGGGGGAAGAGAGAGAGAGAGAGATGGGTGAATGGGGGAAGAGAGAGAGAGAGATGGGTGAATGGGGGAAGAGAGAGAGAGAGATGGGTGAATGGGGGAAGAGAGAGAGAGAGATGGGTGAATGGGGGAAGAGAGAGAGAGAGATGGGTGAATGGGGGAAGAGAGAGAGAGAGATGGGTGAATGGGGGAAGAGAGAGAGAGAGAGATGGGTGAATGGGGGAAGAGAGAGAGAGAGATGGGTGAATGGGGGAAGAGAGAGAGAGAGATGGGTGAATGGGGGAAGAGAGAGAGAGAGATGGGTGAATGGGGGAAGAGAGAGAGAGAGATGGGTGAATGGGGGAAGAGAGAGAGAGAGATGGGTGAATGGGGGAAGAGAGAGAGAAGATGGGTGAATGGGGGAAGAGAGAGAGAGAGATGGGTGAATGGGGGAAGAGAGAGAGAGAGATGGGTGAATGGGGGAAGAGAGAGAGAGAGATGGGTGAATGGGGGAAGAGAGAGAGAGAGATGGGTGAATGGGGGAAGAGAGAGAGAGAGATGGGTGAATGGGGGAAGAGAGAGAGAGAGATGGGTGAATGGGGGAAGAGAGAGAGAGAGATGGGTGAATGGGGGAAGAGAGAGAGAGAGATGGGTGAATGGGGGAAGAGAGAGAGAGAGATGGGTGAATGGGGGAAGAGAGAGAGAGAGATGGGTGAATGGGGGAAGAGAGAGAGAGAGATGGGTGAATGGGGGAAGAGAGAGAGAGAGATGGGTGAATGGGGGAAGAGAGAGAGAGAGAGATGGGTGAATGGGGGAAGAGAGAGAGAGAGATGGGTGAATGGGGGAGAGAGAGAGAGAGAGATGGGTGAATGGGGGAAGAGAGAGAGAGAGATGGGTGAATGGGGGAAGAGAGAGAGAGAGATGGGTGAATGGGGGAAGAGAGAGAGAGAGATGGGTGAATGGGGGAAGAGAGAGAGAGAGAGATGGGTGAATGGGGGAAGAGAGAGAGAGAGAGATGGGTGAATGGGGGAAGAGAGAGAGAGAGATGGGTGAATGGGGGAAGAGAGAGAGAGAGATGGGTGAATGGGGGAAGAGAGAGAGAGAGATGGGTGAATGGGGGAAGAGAGAGAGAGAGATGGGTGAATGGGGGAAGAGAGAGAGAGAGATGGGTGAATGGGGGAAGAGAGAGAGAGAGAGATGGGTGAATGGGGGAAGGGAGAGAGAGAGATGGGTGAATGGGGGAAGAGAGAGAGAGAGAGATGGGTGAATGGGGGAAGAGAGAGAGAGAGATGGGTGAATGGGGGAAGAGAGAGAGAGAGAGATGGGTGAATGGGGGAAGAGAGAGAGAGAGATGGGTGAATGGGGGAAGAGAGAGAGAGAGAGATGGGTGAATGGGGGAAGAGAGAGAGAGAGAGATGGGTGAATGGGGGAAGAGAGAGAGAGAGAGATGGGTGAATGGGGGAAGAGAGAGAGAGAGAGATGGGTGAATGGGGGAAGAGAGAGAGAGAGAGATGGGTGAATGGGGGAAGAGAGAGAGAGAGAGATGGGTGAATGGGGGAAGAGAGAGAGAGAGAGATGGGTGAATGGGGGAAGAGAGAGAGAGAGAGATGGGTGAATGGGGGAAGAGAGAGAGAGAGAGATGGGTGAATGGGGGAAGAGAGAGAGAGAGAGATGGGTGAATGGGGAAGAGAGAGAGAGAGAGATGGGTGAATGGGGGAAGAGAGAGAGAGAGAGATGGGTGAATGGGGGAAGAGAGAGAGAGAGAGATGGGTGAATGGGGAAGAGAGAGAGAGAGAGATGGGTGAATGGGGGAAGAGAGAGAGAGAGATGGGTGAATGGGGGAAGAGAGAGAGAGAGAGATGGGTGAATTAATTTCAAGGATTAAAATAGTTAGGTGGTTGTTGTTGACCAGCACAAACTCAATGGGCTAAACATAACAAAGTGTGGAGCTGGACGAACACAGCAGGCCAAGCAGCATCGCAGGAGCAAACAAGCTGATGTTTTGGGCCTAGGCCCTTCATCAGAAAGCTCCTTTTGCCGTGCTGTAAACCTTTTAGACTCTCTGTGTCTATAACAAGGCAGAATCCAGATCAAGTTATGTTCCATCTTCCTTTAGTCCTGTTCAAAATCCTGGCATTTTCAATACTGAATACGTAAGATATTTACAGATAAAAGAGACTAGCTGCTTCAAATGTTTTATGCTTTTTTTCCAGAGTCTTGCTGGATCACTAAAGCAAAGACAATGGGATGCAGTTTTTTCAGAATAGGGTAGGTGAGTTTGGGTGCCTCTGGGGAGATCCCAATATCGTAAAACCAATTTTTGGGTTTCACCTTGATGGGGCTTGAGGTGATTGGGCAAAGCCAATGGAACTATTGGGTTAGGCATTTAAATATTTAGTTAGTTTACTGAATACTGTTATGTTCAAGTATTCCGGCTCAAACAATCAGTGAGCCTATTTCCCAAGTTGTCATCAACTCATCAAGGTCACTTAGATGGCAGCATAAACGAGAATACTTCTTCAGCGAAACTGACAGGCTGGGAAGCCTTTGATATGTGAAACCAAAGAGCTCCGACCACAGGCAGGAACTGATGTGAGCTTTCCCAGAGAATGCTATCACTGCTTTACAATTGTTGCTAACCTTCTGACGGTCACTCCAGATGTCACACTTCACTATCTGTAGTTGCTGTTATAGTTCACTATGGCAGGGAAGTATTTTTCTGCAACTTAACTATGCATGTAATGAGGACCAAGAGGTGCAGTAACAATGTCAGCAGAGGTATGCTTTAGAAATACAGGTCCCACCTCTACACAGACAGCTTGAACATAGAGACCTACTTCCAAGGAACTGAAACTTCCAATACAGGATACAAAGGCAGAGGATCACTTCTCTTTATATGCATATTGATCAGTGCCTCAGGATATCACAGGAGATCACTACTAAGATCTGTAGCCTCTTTGTTTCCAGTGGGCCAGGTGGGCACATATTACCAAACAACATCAATGTGACTGTCACTGCAGAACCATTACCTCCCTCTGCATCTCTATGCAAGGGTATGTGCTGTTCTGATACAAGGAAAGCAAGCAGAGATATGAATGTTAGAAATGGGTATTTTAAAAAAAAAATCACCCATTTATTGCCCCTCCCAGCTGCCCTAGAACTAAGTGGCTTGCTTGGCCATTTCAGAGGTCAGTTAAGAGTCGGCCACATTGTTGTGCCTGGAATCACATGTAGGTCAGAGCAGGTGAAGATGGCAGATTTCTTTCCCTGAATGACATTAGTGAGCTAAAATGGGTTTTTGCTAACAATCTGCAACGGTTGAATCTTAATTCCAGATAATGTTCTTTTAACACTTCAAATTCCGCATTTGTGGAAGGTGACTGTGAGGCATGAGTCCAAGTTAGAAGAGCAACGGGTGATGGCGAGGGTAAAAGTTTGCTAGATTTTAAAAATAATCAGACATGGGATGTGGGTGTTGATAGTTGAGTCAGCATTTATTGCACATCCTTGGGGGCTCTTCAGAAGGTAATGATGAACTGCCTTCTTCAATGTCTATTTGATGTAGATCTTCTAATGCCATTAGGGAGGGAGTTCCAGGATTTTACTCCGTGACACTGAAAGACTGGCCAGTTATTTTCAAATATGGATGTTAACTGGCTTTGAATGGAAAGTGCAGGTGTTGCTGTTCCCATGTACCTGCCACCTTTGTCGTTCTAGATGGAAGTGGTTATGAAGTTAGAAGATGCTGTCAAGGAAACCTTGATGAATTTGAGCAAAGTATCTTGCAGATGGTATATGCTGCTGCTACTGAGCCTGAACAGTGTAGGGAGTGCATGTCTATGGATGTGCTACAAATCAAACAGATAGCTTTCTGCTGGATGGTATTAAGCTTCTTGAATGTTGTTGTAGCTGCACTCATCCAGACAAGTCGAGAACATTCTGTCACTGTCCTCATTTGTACCTTAAAGATGGTGGACAGGTTTTTGAGAGGCAGGAGGTGAGCTACTCATTGCAGTATTCCAACTTCTCACCTACTTTTGTCACCATTGTAATTACATGTATTGTACAGTTCAGTTTCTAGATATTGGGAACTGCCAGCATGTTGATTGGTGGGGTTTTCAACAATGGAATGCCATTGAATGTCAAAGGACAATGGTTATGTTCTCTCTTATTGGAGCTGACTGTTGCTTGGCACATGTGTGCTGTTAATATTACTTGCTAATTGTCAGCCCAAGTCTAGATGTTATCCGGGTCTTACGGTATTTGGACTTGGAACTTTACGTGAAGAGACATGAATGACGTTGAACATTGTGCAACCATCAGCAGACATCTGCTCTTCTGACCTGATGATGGAAGTATAGTGGTCCTAACAAGGTCAGCCACGTGGGCCTCCTAGAATATGAGTTCCCTGATTGGGGCTGCTAATCGATCTAATCAGGGAGCTCTGGCTGACAGATATAAACAAAAACATCAGAGGTTCTATTCGCTCTGAGAGCTGGCCATGAGGAAGCTAAATCAGTGTCAAGGACTCTCCTTGTCTAAGCAAGGTGTGACATGGTGACAGGATACCAGCCTCTGTGGAGTTATTTCAGGAAGGAAAGATATTGATGAAGCAGCTGAGGATGTCTGAGTCCAGTCATCACCATTCAGAATTCTTGTGATGTCCTGGTGTTGAGATGGCTAATCTTCAATAACTACAACTAACTACCTATGTACCAGAAATGACTCCAACCAAGACAAAGCTTTCAACGGATTCTCGTTCACTACACTTTAGCTAGGGCTCCTTGATGCCACACTCAGTAAACGTAAGCTTGAAGTCAAGCACATATATCTCACCTCATATGAAAGGTTGAATTTGAAGTATCTGCAGAAAGCTGAATGATATAGTAAAGTGGCTTAGCCTGGGGAGTTCTATGCTGGAGAATGCTGGACAGAACTAAGGAATGGCAGCTGAAGGCGCGCATGATTCATCTTTCACACTTTCTTGTCTCCAGTTTGCAATGCCAGGCTTCTGTTGCTGATTTTCTTGGTGTCTTCCTTCTAACATGCTTGTTTGGAGAGGTGGTCCTCTCTCTAAAAAAGATTACCTCAGTTTAATCCCCCAGATCCTGCAGCAGAAACTCCAAAAAAGAAACTCTAGATTTCCACTTTATTCCTATAGTTCCTGCTGTCTTGAAAGTCTAAGCACTGTTAAGTGTCATTGCCAATGTCCTTTTGGCTAGAAAGCATTTCTTTGGTGGATGTGTACCTGATACCACTCGCGCTATCTGATTGATTAGTGCATCGAATGGGAAAGCAGGAGATTTCAGTTCTTGATTTGCAACTACTCCCTGCATTTTAGCAGGGCTAAGGGATGTTTGGAACTTGATCATCTGATGTTTGAATCCTTCAAACTCCTAACCTTAGTGTCAATATTTATGGATTCAGTGACTCAATGGCTGCTGAAGAAATGAAGGATAACTTATCACAGTTTTTTTTAGACTACAACTGGCTACTTCTTGCTGCAGCTAATGAAATCATGGGCAATTAAAACATTCTGTCAAAACAGCGCAATCAGGATTTTTGTCTACTTTTTGCTGAATGCTGAAAAATGAACATTTACTCAATTTACAAGATGCAAATATAATAGTGTTAAAAATGCATATTACAAGCAACTTACCAAGTGCAACAGTGCCCATGAGGAAGGGTGTTCCAATGTTACAGAAATCGTTGAATATTTCTTGATGGATCTCAGAGCCAACAACAAAGGTTACAATTACCTGAAAAGGAGAAGACAGAATTGTGCAAATAGACAGAGTGTCTTCTAAGAAACATGACACAATGGGCGGAACGTTCCTTGAATTGTGACAACAGGCTTCGAGTTGGGAACACTGACTGGGGTGAGATTCAGAAAATAGTGAAGCCACATTGGGATGACTACTAATACATTCTCACCTCTAGGTAGCTTTCTTCTGATGTGGCTAGGAAGCAGATCAATTGCCCACAGTATGGAGCTAGGCAACCAATCAACATTATTACAGGCCCATCGATAGGCAGCTTGAGTGACATATTCCCAGCAGCTGAGTAAGCTCCCAAGTGGAGAGGCCACCATTTCAATGCAGTGGCCTTCCTGCAGCAGACTGGTAGACAATCAGAACCTGAGGCTCCTACCTATAAAGATTGGGCTGCATTCATACAAAGCTGCAATCAGAGCTGAGATCATTGGAAGGGTTTCTCCTCCACCCGATGAGCTACCAGTCTAGATCCTGATTTCTCTGCTCTTGCTCCAGCAAGTGCTGTTCTCAACCTCTATTTGTTCCCAATATCACAACCTGAAACATGTGGCAAAATCCAGTGTTTCATATTGTAGAGCATTAAGCTTTTTCTGGTGAAATACTGAATAATATTTTCATATCTCATATTTGTTTGTCAATTTTGAATAACTAATTATGGCAGAGTGTAAACTCACTGTGTCAACACAAAACAGCATGCTAGCATTAGCCCATGTTTATCAGTGTCACCCAAACTAACTGAAAAAAACTTTGAAATAGTTTACACATTATGTGGACAATATTAGTGTAACAGCAATGTCATTAAAATAAAGGCAGTGGTGGCTCAAATTGTTCACCTTCGGCTATACCAGCAATGCGTAATCAGTATGCTCTTGTTCACTCTGCCTGCATCTGATGAACCAATAATATGATTAAACATATGCTTAATCATGTGAATTAATTCTTTTGCTTTGGGCAGTAGGGGATCCAACAAGATTGAAGATTTATTTGCCACTTAAGAGCAGCAAATATCTAAAAATATCATCAGCTCCTCAAAAGAAATGAACTATGAGTCAACCGAGCCTTCGGTTGGTTCGCTGACAATCCATATGGGTTTAGTGTCTAAAATAAAGAACAGCATCAGGATTTGTTTGTCATTATTTCTACCAGAATAACTAATCACCTAACACTGACAGAAACTCAATGAAAGCATGACTATTAATAACACTTGAAGTAATCTCTATTTAATGCTGATCACCAGTAAAATTAGCCTTGTTCATTCTTGTTTCTATTCGCATTTCGGTCAAAACTACGAACATTAAAAGGAAGTGACAAAAGAAAATGTTCAAAACCCTCTGTAACAAAATTAAAAGGACACAGGCCTCAGTCAACAACTGGTTTTGATGATTTGCAACACAACTTGCATGAGGACGAAAAGCTCTTACAATCAATTTCATTTTTAGTCTCTTAATGGCAATGGAAATTCCAGGTAATATTCTAGAGGTTCAGCTCCAATTTATCTTCTTCCTTGCAATTAATTTGGCAAGGTCTTTTAGCACACGTGGGACCCCAATAAAAAATTAACCAGTGAAATGAGAAGGAACTCCATCCTTTAAAACAGCAGTCTATACAAGGAACACACTTCTCAAACTTGTACTTTACTGACCTACATGTTTCACTGCATCCAATTTAAAAGGCTCATTGCTTCATGGATAAAGTCTCACCCTTCCCTTCCTCTATAAATGAATCCAAAAAGCTTCACAACCAATCCTACCCCAATATACTGCAGCGCAGATAGCCCAAGGCGTGGCAATCATTATGAACAAACAGTTGTGAATTAATCTTCAACTAACAGTGAATAAAATATGAAAGATCAGGTCGTATGTCAGTATTTTCTCAGTTCAGCTGAAGAAGTCCAAAATTTATTCAGAGCACATGTACAATAATATACACAAGAGCTAAATTTTGTTGATTTTTGTTTTTCCACACATAGGAATTGACAAAAGTATTTCATTCGAAAACAAATATTTTAAAAATGCATTCTGTACATGTTCAGACCAAAAGAAAATAATCTGCTGAATATTATACTCACTGTGATGATTAACATAGTTCCCTTTGCCAGGGTCAAAATGGATGTGATTGGCTGTATAATAACTTGAGCCAAAATAATTCCAAAAGACAAGATCCATGTGAAGAATGGAATGACATAGACATGCCTAAGTTGAAAAAAAATTATATAAATGTTGGAACTATTCTGCATAGTAATGATAATGAAGAGTTTAAAGGTCTCATTTTGGAGCAGAAATCATGAAGTAAGGCATTGCAACACTCAGTGCTGGCACAACTTCTAATGACTTGGATTTATTATTAATACAACGAGGTCATATATGATCAGAGATAATGGGAACTGCAGATGCTGGAGAATCCAAGATAACAAAGTGTGGAGCTGGATGAACACAGCAGGCCAAGCAGCACCTTAGGAGCACAAAAGCTGAAGTTTCGGGCCTAGACCCTTCATCAGAAAAGGGGAAGGGAGAGAAGGTTCTGAAATAAATAGGGAGAGAGGGGGAGGCGGACCAAAGATGGATAGAGGAGGAGATAGGTGGAGAGGAGAGTATGGGTGGGGAGGTAGGGAGGGGATAGGTTAGTCTGGGCAGGACGGACAGGTCAAGGGAGCGGGATGAGGTTAGTAGGTAGGAAATGGAGGTGTGGCTTGAGGTGGGAGGTGGGGATAGGTGAGAGGAAGAATAGGTTAGCGAGGCGGGGACGAGCTGGGCTGGTTTTGGGAATGCAGTGGGGGAGGGGAGATTTTCAATGTGAAATCCACATTGCTACCATTGAGCTGCAGGGTTCCCAAGCAGAATATGAGTTGCTGTTCCTGCGGGATCAATGTGCATTTCACCAGCTTCAAAATACTTACCCCTGGCAGAGCAGAGAAGGCCATTAACCTTCTTCCTACACTGCTGAGCATACCTTAAAATGGCTGAGAAAACACCAATTTTTGCAACAACCTCAGGCCAGGCTGGCAGAGTCTGGTGCCGGTGGAAAGAGGACAACCTTTCTCTGCACCATCCCATCTAGCATCATCTCCAGGTCCCCATCCACAATGTGAGGTTCCAATTCCCCATGTTCTGCCATGTGCAAGGTAAATGTAACTCTGCAAGGAGGCTCCAAACTGACAATGCCTGACCAACTGCATTCACCATATGCACTCTTTGAATTAGAATTAAGTTCTGTAATAAAATTTTTATTACTCAAGGCTCGGCATTAATTGAGTATATATGCTAATTGTCATTATGCACTGACGCATTAAACACACTCCGTATTGGTTTAGTACTAGCTGCTGTGTATTTGTTGTATTATTTTTCCATTATATAGTTTTGAGGTTATATGTAACTTACCATTTCTTTAAAAGGTAATACATTCAAGTGCCAACATACAACATTAAAAAAAACTGCCTTTTTGTTAAAAGACACCATCTGGTAGGCAATGATAATGTGTTTGGTTTCATGTAGAATCCTCACCAATTAAGTAAATCTGAGATGATAAAGCTCAGGGTCAGTCATGAGAACATGACAGCACATTTATTCCTATTCTGAACGAATGAGTGTAGAAGATATTATAAAACATACTACTATCTTAGTGAGAATTCACACCAATAACAAACAAGCCATGATGAATAAAGGCTGACACTGCAGAAATTTGAAGCAGAGAATGCTGGAGAAACTCAACAGTACTGGCAGCATCTGTGGAGTGAGAAACAATGTTTCAAGTCTGGTAGGACTGTCAGAATTGAAAAGATCATAAAATCATCGAGCATAGATGTAGCCTCTTCAGCCCACCATGTCTATGCTGACCATACAGTCAGAGATATACAGCAGGGAAACAGACCCTTTGGTTCAACTCATCCATGCCGATCAGATATCCTAAATTAATCTGCTCTCATTTTCCAGTATATGGTCTATATCCCTCTAAACCCTTCCTATTCATTTACCCATCCTGATGTCTTTTGTGTGTTGCAATTGTACCAACTTCCACCACCTCCTCTGGCAGCTCATTCCATGCATGCACCACCCTGTGTGTGAATAAGTTGCCCCTTATGTCCCTTTTAAATCTTTTCCCTTTGATCTTTAATCTATGCCCTCTAGTTTTGGACTCCCTCACTCTGGGAGAAAGACCTTGTCTATTTACCCCATTCATGCCCCTTTATAAACCACTATAAGGTCACCCCTCAGCCTCCGACACTCCAGGGAAAATGGCCCCAATCTATTCAGCCTCTCCCTATAGTTCAAAACCACCAACCCTGGAAACAGCCTTCTAATCTTTTCTGAACCTTTTCAAGTTTCACACCGTCTTCCTATAACAGGGAGTCCAAAACTGCATACAATATTCTAATAATGGCCCAACCAATGTCCTGCACAGCCACAACATGACCTCAATGTACTGAGCAATAAAAGCATGCATTCCAAACGCTTTTCTTCACTTTCCTGTCTACCTGCAACTCCACTTTCAAGGCACTATGAACCTGAGCTCTAAGGTCTCTTTGTTCAGTAACACTCCCCAGGACCTTACCATTAAGTGTAAAAGTCCTGCCCTGATTTGCCTTTTCAAAATGCAGCACTTCACATCTATCTAAATTAAACTCTATCTGCCACTCCTTGGCCCATCTGATCAAGATTCCGCTGTACTCTGAGGGAGCCATCTTTGCTGTCCACGACACCTCCAATTTTGGTGTCATGTGCAAACTTACTAACCATACCTCCTATGTTCACAGCCAAATCATTTATATAAATGACACAAAGCAGCGGACCCAGCACTGATCCTTGTAGCATATCGCTGGTTACAGGCCTTCAGTCTGAAAAGCAACCCGTCACCACCACCCTCTATCTTCTACTTTTGAGTCAATTTGATATCCAAATAGCTAGTTCTCCCTCTATTCCGTGTGATCTAACCTTGCTAACTAGTCTACCATGAAGAACCTTGTCGAATGACTAGAAAACACCAAACTATACTAATCCCATTTACCTGCACTTGGTCCTTTACCTTCTAATTCCTGGCATTTTAAGTATTCATCCATGTGCTTCTTATATGTTGTGAAAGTACCTGCCTCTACCACCCTCTCAGGCAACATGTTCCTTATTTGTACTATCTTCTGGGTGAAAAGAAAATCTCAGACATCCTCTAAACCACTTACTCGTCACTTTAAACTTATGTCCTCTGGTCTTAGATACATGTGCCATCAGAGGAAGATTCCATGATCTACTGTGTCAGTGCCTCTGAAATTTCTGTATACCTCAAACAGATCTCCTCTCAGTCATCTGGAAAACAAGGAAAACAAGCACAACCTATCCACCCTCTCTTCATGTCTCAGATTTTTCATCCCAGGCAATATCCTGATCAATCTCCACTACACTCTCTCTATTATAATACCATCCTTTTGACAGTGTGGTGACCAGATGATGCCAAACATCCCATATGCCTTCTTCACCACCCCTTCTACCCAAGCTATCCTCTTCAGGGATCTATGGGCTTATACACCAAGGTTCCTTTGTTCCTCAGTATTTCCTACAGTCCTACCATTTATTCTGTATATACCTCCTTATTAGACTTTCCAAATTGCATCACTTTGCACTTACCAAGATTAAATTCCATCCTCCAATGGTCTACACAATTTACCATCTGATCAATATCAGACTTTATCATGAGATCATCCTCCTATCAACAACACATCCAATTTTTATGTCATCTGCAAACTTATTACACATACCTTCTACATTTACATCCAAGTCGTTCATATACAGAACAAACAGCAAGCGCCCAGTACCGATCACAGACTTCCAATCACAAAAACACCCCTCCACGATCACCCTGTGCCTCCTATTTGTAAGCCAATTTTGGGTCCAGTTTGCTAACTTGCCTTGGATCCAATGAGCTCTTAACTTTTGGATCAGCTTTCATGTGGGACCTTGTCAAAGTACATGAAGAGTGCACATCAACTGCACTACTCTGATCAATATATTTAGTCACCTTTTCAAAAATTTCAGTTTTTGGAAATTTTTTTTTTACTTTTGAAGAAGCACAGGAGAAACAAGAGAGCAGACGGCACGGAAGCCGAGTGCAAAAGATGAAGGTGTTGTTGATAGTGGAGAAAGAAAAGATGCAAAAATGGATTGCACTGTGATGAACTAGAATTTCACAAAGACCCAGGAAAGAAATGTTTGCATAACAGCAAGAAGATTTACTGAAATGGAAAGCACCTGAGGGTTTGGGTTATTCCTACTGACAGAGGTGATGGAGGTGTTTCACAAAGCAGTCACCCAGTCAGCCTTTGATCTCACCATGGTAAAAGAGACCACAAGGTGAGGAGCAAATGTAGTTGGCTAGATTGAAAGAAGTATAAATGAAATGCTGGATATCAAAGTGTGAAGCTGGATGAACACAGCAGGCCAAGCAGCATCTCAGGAGCACAAAAGCTGGCGTTTCGGGCCTAAACCCTTCATCAGATGATGAAGGGTCTAGGGCCGAAACGTCAGCTTTTGTGCTCCTGAGATGCTGCTTGGCCTGCTGTGTTCATCCAGCTCCACACTTTGTTATCTTGGATTCTCCAGCATCTGGAGTTCCCATTATCACTAAATGAAATGCTGCTTCATGTGGAAAATGGGCTGTGTTCGTGGACATTGAAGAGGGAGGTGGTGAACGGAAAAGTGTTAGACCTTCTGCAATTACAAGGGAAAGTGCCAGGGTTGGGAGGGGATGGGGAGGGTGAGAAAGCCTTAGGATTAATGGTGGAGGTGTCATGGAGGGAATGGTTGCTGAAAAATGTGACAGTGGAGGGGAAGGGAAAATGTGTTTGGTGGAGGCAGTCTGCTGGAGGTGGCAGAAAACAATCCATGCAGTGACTTTTGTGTTTGAAAGTAAGAACAAGTGTAACACTATCGATGATGTGGATGGGTTCAGGGCAGAAGTGTGGGGGATGGGTCAAATATGGCTGAGAGCCCCATCAACCACAAGGGGGGCAATCCTTGGTTGAGGAAAAAGGCGATCATGTGGGAGGAGGTCCAGTGGAAGGTGATGCCTTATTTTCTGCTCAGGCACTCGACAACCTAGATGTTTCAACCTTGATTTCAATAACTTAAAAAAAATGACTGCTTTATTTGAGCCACTTTTTTTATGTTATCTTTTCCCTCCTTCACTTCCCCCACAGCTACATCAGGTTTTTAATTTTGTTTTCTTTGTACTTAGTAGCAAGGATTCATTCTCTGCCTATCACAACTTAATTTAGACCATTTATACAAAACATTAACTGTTTCTCTCTTCACACATGAAGCTAATTCTGCTGAGTTTCTCCAGCATTTTCTATGACAGTATTTTGAATAACTGAAATCAGAGGGATCTAATTAGGAAACAGCAGGAAATGATCCTGTTAATGATGTTCACGTGAAGAAAATCAGAAATTGGGTATATACTGTTTAGTCGATTTGAGATTGACCATGATTGTTCATGTAGCTTGTGTTCTCATTACTGTTATGCTGAGTTCAGAATCTGTGGATAGAGAAACTCTAAACCAGTAAAACCCAGGCACTGTTAACCTTTGCTAGCCACCATCTGCTGTGCAAAGTCAAAAGAACTCTAATTGGCTTATTAGCGCATGAACAGATCCTGGTCAAACATTGATCATGTTCTGAGAAAGAGTCATTCTACATTCAATGTTAACCATGTTTCTTTCACTGTAGATGTTACCAGACCTGGTGACCTCCTATAGCATGATGTGTTTATTTCAGATTTCCAGCATCTGCAGTATTTTGCTTTTGTTACTCTATCACTGCCCTCTTACTTGTTCAAAAAAACTCAAGCAAGATCTTTAAATATGCTTTGCCCTGAACAAATCTGTGCTGGCTTTCCTTCAGTGATCATATTTGTCCAAGTGACTCCTGCATTGTTGTTTCTGGAAGCTTTCCCATCACTATAGTTAAGCTAACTGTCCCATGGTTGCATTTTTACTCTATGTTTTGAACAAGGGTATAACATGTGCAATTCTCCCAGATTTCCGGTACCACTAGCCAGTCTAATGAAAACTGAAAAGTGATAGCCAATGCCTCCCAGATTTCCCTTCTCATCTCCCTCTATATCCTTATCTGGATATTGTCCCATATCGACATTAAATAGGTCAACCATGCAAAACCTTGTCCAACATTTTGCTGAAGTCCAAATGTGCGGCCTCATTTGGAATATTGCGTGCAGTTCTGGTCGCCCCATTACAGGAAAGATGTGGAAGCATTGGAAAAGGTGCAGAGAAGATTTACCAGTACATTGCCTGGTCTGGAGCACAGGCCCTATGAAGAAAGGCTAAGGGACTTGGGTCTGTCCTCATTGGAGAGTAGGAGGGGATCTAATAGAGACATACAAGATGATCAGAGGATTAGATGGGTGGACAGTGAGAGTCTTTTCCCGAGGATGATGACTGCAGCTTGTATGAGGGGGCATAGCTACAAATTGAGGGGTGACAGATTTAAGACAGATATCAGAGGCAGGTTCTTTACTCAGAGAGTGGTAAGGGCGTGGAACGCCCTGCCTGCCAATGTAGTTAACACAGCCACATTAGGGGCATTTTAACAGTCCTTGGATAAGCATATGGATGATGATGGGAGAGAATAGGGGGAGGGGCTTAGATTAGTTCACAGGTCAGCGCAACATCGAGGGCTTAAGGGCCTGTTCTGCGCTGTATTGTTCTACGTTCTATGAGGGAGAGGATTTACATGTATTTGGAAAGCCAAGGGTTAATTAGGGATAGTCAACATGGCTTTGAGTGTGGGAGATTGTGTCTCACTAACTTGACTGCGATTTCTGAAAAAAAAACATAATGAAGATTATGAAGAGCGATGAGCATTGTCTATTTAGACTTCAGCAAGGCGTTCGACAAGGTTTTGCATCGTAGACTAGTTAGCATGATTAGCTCACATTGAATACAGGGAGAGCTAGCCACGTGGGTGCAAAATTGGCTTGAAAGTAGGAGGCAGAGGTCAGTGGTGAAGGGTTGTTTTTCGGACTGGAGGTCTGTGACCACTGGTGTGCCACAAGAATTGGTGCTGGGGTCCCCTGCTTTTTGTCATTTATATAAATGATTTGGATGTGACTAGAGGAGGAATGGTTGGTAAATTTATAGCTGACCCCAAAATTGGTGGTACAGTGGACGGTGAAAAAGGTTATCTCAGGGCACAACGGAAACTTGATCACATGGGCCAATGGAGTTTAATTTTGATAAATGTGAGGTGTTGTATTTTGGAAAGGTAAATCAGGGCACGGCTTATCTACTTAATGTTAGGGTCTTGTGGAGTGTGGCCAAGTTCAGGTTCATAGTTCCTTGGAAGTGGAGTTGCAGGTAGACAGGGTGATGAAAAAGGTATTTGGCAGGATTCCTTTATTTCAGTGCATTAAGTGTAGGATTTGGGATATCCTGTAGAGGATGTACAGGACATTGGTTAGGCCACTTTTGAAAAACTGTGCTCAATTCGGGTCTCCCTGCTATAGGAGGGATGTTGGGAAACATGGAAGGTTTAAGAAAAAATTTACAAGGATGTCACTGGGGCTGGAGCATTTGAGATATAGGGGGAGACTGAAAATGCTGGAGCTTTCTTCCCTGGTGCATCAGAGGCAGAGGGGTGACGTGATGGAGTTTTATAAAATCATGTGGGGCATGGATTATGGTGAATAGCCAATGTCTTTTGGCCACGCTAAGGGAGTCTAAAACTAGAGGGTACAGTTTAAAGACGAGAGGGGAAAGATTTAAAAAGGACTTGACGGGCAACCTTTTCACACAGAGGGTGGTGCGAGTATGGAACAAGCTGCCAGAGGAAGTGGTGTCGGCTGGTATAATTACAACATTTAAAAGGTAACTGGGTGGGTGCATGAATAAGGAAGGGTTTCAAGGGATATAGGAAAAATGCAGACAAATGGGACTGGATTATTTTAGGATATCTAGTTAGCATGGGTGAATTGGACTAAAGAGTCTGTTTCTGTGCTGTACAACTTTGGCTTTTTTTTCCAGCACGAACTGGAATTGGTTAATTGCTTTCTAAATTGAACTTTGTTTCCAAATCGGGTTTCCAAATCACACCCTGTAATTTTGATACTATACTGTAATTAGTTCAAAGCACAATGCACACAATAAATTATTTTTAAATGAGCTGACAGATTTGCAAATGAAATGCAAGAATGTGTTCATCCACAAAGCTGGTTAACCACTTGAGTTTTAGCTGAATCTTCTTACTTCACTCCTTTCAAAATTCTGCAATGTTGGATGAAATTTATTCTAAGATGAATGTCAGCAACACATCAATTTTATTGTAAATGCAGCAACTTTCATCCTATTCAATCATTCGAATTATATGCATATAATTCGATACCAGCAAAATCTAATTTCTTCTGACTTGAGGCATAACTGAATGCTATCATAGATAGCCTCTAGGGAAGCATTGGTCACTACAGAAGCATTGGTCACTAGAGAAGCATTCACTTCTATCATTGCATTTGCACGTTAGTAGCCAAGCCATGAATTAAATACAGCGTATGGATTACAACAATGTTGATACCAAAGTGCATTGTTGTGATAGAGGGCTGAGCTTGATAACATAGATAATCGCAAAGATAGTTCCCAATCTCAGCAGTAATAGCAAGGAATCATAAGAGTGTTGTGGAATGTTATTCAAGAAATTAACAATCTTCAAAACTGGTACCTCTCCTGAGGTGCTTCATATTTTAATTGGGATGTGATTACAATTATTTGCCTGCATGATTAATCTGCATACTTTCGGAACAGTGGCTCAGATATTCCAATGGCCAGGTAGTCATTGGATCAATACAGGCTGGCACATCAGTTCCACAAGAATTCCAGACAAAGCAGACTCATTGTGACTTGAACAGAAGATCGAAGATTATGAAGAAGAATGAAGATTAAGAGTATCTGGAACCATCCAAAAGAAAAAAAATCCCCTTTTGAAGTCAGATAATTTGGATGGTTCCACTTCAGTTAATTGTTACCCAGGTAAGTTAGACAATGAATAACCTAGTCTAACTCCTGGCCAACTACTAAGTTGACACTCCAATTTACACACACACACCCAAATATCCCTCCCTTGAACATTTACACCCTGCCGGGTTCCTGACAACAAAACTCCATCAAACCAACAAGCTTCTACCACACATCCCACCCAACGATAACCTCTCACCCTCCAACACCCAGCTAGACTCAACACCTACCATCTGTGGACCCAACAAACCATCCACACCGTGCCCACTAGAGCTGATACCCTTGTCACCCTCCCACTGCCACTTGCCCTACTTAGCAGGCACTCTACCAACCTGTTACCTTACCCATCTGAAAACCCTGATATCCTTTTAACCATCTGCTACCCTGCCCCCACTCTTGCCCCTTCACATCAGCTGTCAATTGGCTGGTTGTGCTGCTGGGCATTTAAATCGAAGAACACGACATACTGACCGTGGCAGAAAGGGATGTTGTTTGATTTCCCTGACCACCTACCAGGATGAGGGAATTTTTGATTTCAGCTACGTTCCCTATTTTTGAGGGAGCCAAGATCATAGTTCCCTGCTGAATATGAAGAGCTCAGTCCGAATGGAATAAATAGTAACCTGACTGTGATTGCCAACCCTTGGAATATTCAGGCCAGTACATTTTCTTTCAGACAGGAACAAGATAATTTTATAAAATATTTTATTTCCAAGTCAATTGTTTTTGCTTTCTGGCTCTAACTTTTTCTGAAGAAAACTACAATTTTTTAAGTTTGATTTTAGCAAAGGAGCGTAAAACAAAAAATGAGACCAACGCAAATTCTATTATTAATGTAGTACTGTGTTATGTGGTGCAATTTTATATTAATATAGCACTGCAGCAAATAAGCTGATAATTTACATATAACAATTTTAGTTAAACACTCAAAAATACAATGCAGTCTAGTTGAATACATTTGTGTTTTTGAAAAAGTTGTTGCGCTTACTAACCTTCAGAAGATGAAAAACTAAGACAGTGTGACAACACAAATTTATTTTACCAATGAAGAAATAGATTCAATTTGTACTTCTGCTTGCCTTAGCTAGATTAAAAAGCTTATTGATTGCCTATTCATCTACTTCAAATTAAGTTCAATGTAGCATTTTCAACAATCTGAATTAGTCACTGAATTTGCCAATAAGGGAATTCCTGATTTATGAGCTCCTAGAATAAATTTTCTACTAAGACTATTTCAGTTGTATATGCTTCTGCTTGCATAGTTTATCTACAGGTTGAGTTCTGGGGCATCTAGAGAATTCCTCAATAATAAAAATGAAGTTTTATCAAGTAAACAATAAGTCATTACTGCAAATACATAATCAACAATGTATTAAAAAAAACTTCAATTGGATAAAATTGGTATGGATAGTGCTTTTATGTATTTCTTCCTGGGATTTGGGCATCATTTATTGCCGATCCCTGGTTGCCCATGAACTGAGCAGTTTGTTAAACCATTTCAGAGGGCACTAAGAGTCTGTGAGTCTAGAGTCACAAATAGACCATACCAAAAAGGTGGCAGATTCCATTCCTAAAGGTCATTAGTGAACCAAATGTGTTTTTATAACAATTAACAATGGGTATCACTGAGACTGGTTTTCATTTCCAGATTTATTAATTACATTTAAATTCCATCAGTTGCCATGGTGGGGTTTGAACACGTCCTTGAATTATAATAGGCCTCTTCTAGTTCAGTGATACCACCACCATGCCACTCCCTCCTCCCAGACACCCTACTACTACTAATAATGCTGACGTTTTGTCACTTTCAAGTAAAGAAATTCCGAAAGGGTTTGTACTAAAATTTCAAGATAAGTGTTAATTTCCTAAAATCTCACACTGACTTTAAGACACACCTATCAACAGCCTCCTGTTAATAGCTCTCATATTAGACCATTTTTACCATATTCTAGGGATAGTGGAGCAGTTCTTCCCAGTGTCTTTGCCCATATCTAACATTAAACCTATATCTCGAAAGCAGGACACACTGGTCACTGTCTGTGGAATATTTGCATGTGCAACTTGGCTACATTGATTCCCATATTAACAGTGACTATTTCATCAATTAGGTACTTTTAAATTAAAGTGCTCTGGGGCATTTGAAGATGTGAGAAGTTTTGTATAAATGCAAGTTCTTTCTTTTGAGCAATATGGCACAAACAATATTGACACCAGTTTACTGATGTCTTCTTGTAAACGGGAATAATGGGGACATAACTGACTGACAATACTGTTAGTTTTTGCTGATGCTGGATCTACATTTGGAGCAGAAATAGTCAATTTTGTACAACGAGCCTCTGCACCGTCATTCGATCGTGGGTGATACCCTTTTCCCTGTAACCCTTGATCCCTTTATCAATCAAGAGCCTATCCATCTTTAAGACACCCACAGTTTTCTGTGGCAATGAACTTAACAGACTCACCACCCTCTGGCTGAAGAAATTCCTCCTCATCTCAGTTCTAAAGGGTCAAGCTTCATTGATGCTGTGCCTGCGGGTCCTAGTCTCTGCTACGAGTGGAAACATCTTCAACACATCCACTCTAATCAGGCCTCACAATATTATGTACGTTTCAATCTGATCCCACCTCATTCTTCTACATTTCATTGAGTATAGACCCAGAGTCCAGCAATATTACTTCTCTAAGTCTTTGTGGCCACTGAGATTCATGGCCCCAAAGAAGTGGCAACTTACTTGAATAGGATGATTGACTGAATGTGATGCATTTTGATCTCTCATGTTACCTCTGTTTGAAGCAGAAAAGTACATTCCTTCATAATTTAGTGCACGTAAATCAAGGACTAGGGATTTACCCCACAATACAGACTGGTAACTTCTTCTGGATTGTAGCCTGTTGCATCCTAAACTTTAGTCATCTAATTTGCTTTCTACATGGAGTACCTCGGGAATATATGAACAAGCAAAGGCCAAATTGTCCATATGATGATGATCTATGCTGAAAAGGACACATAGGATTGAAGGACTACTTTGTCATTCAAAGAAATAACAGCTAAATTTGACCTAGTTCTGTACATGTTCATCTTTGGCACATATTTTTAAGATTTTAAATTTGCATAAAAAGATAAATCTCAGTCTTAAAACTAACAATTGTCAAATATCAATTGCCAATTGCAGTCAAAAATTTCAAACTATACCATATTTGCACACAGAGATGCTTCAGAACTTCTCCCCTAAAAAGCCCGTCACCAATTTTTCCACCATGTCCTCTGGACTGGATCTACAACCAGTCGCAATAGCTTCCATCTATCCTTAGAGTTCACCTTAACATCTGAAAACCTTTGGTCAAATTGCACATTAATTATTGAGGGAATATAATCATAGTTTTTCAGAAGATTTATAGCTTGGGTTGTTAATGCAGTTGTTGACTTGCTTGCCAAACTGGTGAGCTTGTTCGCAGACTGTTCGCTACCATACCAGGTGAGGTCATCAATGCACATCTAGTGAAGCATCGGAGTTCTGTCCTGCTTGTTATTTGTGTGTCTCAGTTTGCTGGGGTGTGTGGCATCGCTTCTGGATTTGTTTCTGAGTGCACGGCATGTGGGGTCCAGCTCTACGTGTTTGTTAATGGAGCTCTGGTTTAAGTGCCAGGCCTCCAGGATTTCTCGTGTGTATCTCGCTTGGCTTGTCCTAGGAGAGCTACTTTGACCAGGTTGAATTGGTGTCCCTCTTTGTCCATGTGTATTGAAATGAGTAATAGTTGGTCATGACTCTTAGAAGCTAGCTGGTGTTCATAAATAATGGGAACTGCAGATGCTGGAGATTCCAAGATAATAAAATGTGAGGCTGGATGAACACAGCAGGCCAAGCAGCATCTCAGGAGCACAAAAGCTGACGTTTCGGGCCTAGACCCTTCATCAGAGAGGTCTATGATGAAGGGTCTAGGCCCGAAACGTCAGCTTTTGTGCTCCTGAGATGTTGCTTGGCCTGCTGTGTTCATCCAGCCTCACATTTTATTATCTTGGTGTTCATAAATGCTGGTGGCTAATTTCCTTCCCATTTGCCTGACATAATTGTTTTTGGCAGTCTTTGCATGGTATCTTGCAAATAACTTTGGTTCTATTAGTGTGATTGTCGGATCCTGTATTCTCATCAGTAACTATCACAGTGTAGTTGTCAGTTTTGGGCTACCATGGTTCCTAGGGGGAAGAGTAATCCGATGGTCATTTCAGATATGTCCTTACTGTTTGGTAGGATGACTAACGTCTCTGGACATGTTGTGTCTTCCTGTTGGGGTCTATTGTGTAGATATTGGTGGACTACGCATTTTGGGCAAACTGAGACACAAGTTGCACATGGGACAAAACACCGATGCTTCATGGGAGGCATGCTGATGATGTTACCTAGTATGGTAACGGAAAGTCTGCAAACAAACTTACCAGCTTGATGAGCAAGTCAACAATCACAATAGTATCATAATTTGTGCAATATTTCCTTGTAGTTTTTTTTGGAGTCTGGGTACCATTCTACAACATACTTAACTGTTCAATAGGGATTCTGACTTGCTACTGCCATTTAATGTCATGGGGCAATGGTTAGACTTTTCTTGTTGGAGATAGCCATTGTTTGATGCATATGTTACTCATCATTTATGAGCCCAATCTGGAACGTCGTCTCAGTTTTGCTGTAGTATATGAGGAGTCACAAATGGTGCTGAATTTTGCGCAATCACCATTGAACATGCCAACTTCTGACCTTATGATGCAAGGAGGATAATTAATGAAGCAGTCAAAGATGGTTGACCTAGAACACAACCCCAAGGAACTCCTGCAGCGATATATTTGCGGCTGAGATGATTGAACTCAGTGCTAAGTATAGCTACAATCAGGTTGAGACTCTCCCTACCTTGGCCCAAATGTACATTGGCTTCAGGCCAGTGATGCCACACTCAGTGACTCTCAGCAAACATTCCCAGGCAGTATGGGCCAAGGCTGAAAAGAGGTCAGAAGCTGAGTGGCCCTGGCAGAGCCCGAAGCAAATATCAGCGCACAGGTTATTCTTGAATTGGAACTACATTGCTATTCTTTCACTGCTAAGTCAAAATCATGAAATTCCTGTTACTATAGGTATACTAAACCAGATGGACCACAGCAGTTCAAGGAGGCAACTCAACACCACCTTCTAAAGGCCTTTTCAGCAATGAATACATTCCAAGAACAAATGAAAACAAGAATTCTTACTGAATCCAAAGTGCATGATTCCGTACTTGTCTGCATTGAAATTAATTTATGACTTCTAGCATTTCTTTTGTCGATTAGCTCCTTAGAACTGCACATTTCCATCAGTATTACCATAATTTTCTTTATTATTGTTATTTAGTTTGCACTAAATTTGCTAAGTTCACACCTGTTTCAATGTTAGTTTCCCTAGGATGTCCAGTGATCTTTCCACTTGCTTCACTGGATACACTAATGCAAAATGGATGTAAGTTTGCTCGCTGAGCTGGAAGGTTAGTTTTCAGACGTTTCGTCACCATTCTAGGTAACATCATCAGTGAGCCTCCGACGAAGCGCTGGTGTTATGTCCCGCTTTCTATTTATCTGTTTTGGTTTCCTTGGGTTGGTGATGTCACTTCCTGTGTTGGTGATGTCATTTCCTGTTCTTTTTCTCAGGGGATGGTAGATTGGCTCCAAATCAATGTGTTTGTTAATAGAGTTCCAGTTGGAATGCCGTGCTTGTAGGAATTCTCATGCGTGTCTCTGTTTGGCTTGTCCGAGGATGGGTGTGTTGTCCCAATCAAAGTTCCAATACATACAGATGAGGAAGGACACCACTTTGATTGGGACAACACATCCATCCTAGGACAAGCCAAACAGAGACACGCACGAGAATTCCTAGAAGCATGGCATTCCAACCGGAACTCCATCAACAAACACATTGATTTGGAGCCAATGTGTTTGTTGATGGAGTTCCGGTTGGAATGCCATGCTTCTAGGAATTCTCGTGCGTGTCTCTGTTTGGCTTGTCCTAGGATGGATGTGTTGTCCCAATCAAAGTGGTGTCCTTCCTCATCTGTATGTATTGGGACTTTGATTGGGACAACACATCCATCCTCGGACAAGCCAAACAGAGACACGCATGAGAATTCCTACAAGCACGGCATTCCAACTGGAACTCTATTTACAAACACATTGATTTGGAGCCAATCTACCATCCCCTGAGAAAAAGAACAGGAAATGACATCACCAACACAGGAAGTGACACCACCAACCCAAGGAAACCAAAACAGATAAATAGAAAGCGGGACATAACACCAGCGCTTCGTCGGAGGCTCACTGATGATGTTACCTAGAATGGTGACGCAACGTCTGAAAACTAACCTTCCAGCTCAGCGAGCAAACTTACATCCAGAACCTCAACCTGAGCTACAAATCTTCTCAAAACTCACTAATGCAAAATACCGATATACTTACGTAATAGCTGATTTTATGTGAAAGTATATCCAAAACTTTTATGCTACTTCTAAGGGCAGGTTTGACAGGAACAGGGTCCAACAAGGCAACTCTGTGATAGGGAAGCAATGGGAGAAAGTGGATTTTAACCTCTCCAGAATGATTGTCCTGCAAAAGTCAATCCATACTCTTTCACTAAATATTTACTTCTAAAACTCAACAGTATCAGTTGCCAAAGGTTCCATATTGCACCTGATCATCCCCTTTTCATTATAATAAAAAAACTATGCTTTTTATATTCCCATCAGTTTTATTTTAATATTTGATTTTGTAGCTCTTATTATCAGTTTGACTTTTTTTATTGCACACTTTGTTGTTCTTTCTTTCTCTCACTTGACCCATATAAGTTTTTGCATTTTAGTATGTCTCCTAACTCATTAATTAAGTATTTTTTGGCACTTGAGCTGTTGCTGTTTCTCCTTAGACACTGGTACTGCAGCACATTAAATTTGTGTTTGAACATTTCTCACCAATCATTTTTAATTTGACCCATTAACAGATTCGCAAAGTTTACTGTGGGCAATCACAGTCTCATTCCAGTGAGATCAGCCTTACCCAAAGCTAGAAGCTTTAGCAGATGTTTTGCATTTCTCACTTTCAAAACACTACATAGTACTCAATTACATTATCATTCACTATTAGATGAATATCTGTACATCATTAGGTCATTAATTGAATCTAGCTCATTATGAAATCTAACATGGCTAGTCGCCTATTTAATACTAAAGCACATTGTTGCACAGAACTTCCTTGAACATAGTCAAAACTTAACTAACTTTCTGACATAAACAAGTTTGGTTATTCTAATTGACATGAAAATTAAAATTCCCCATTAAAACCACTCTGCCTTTGTTGACTTGAGCATCCTATCACGTCACAGCTGCTACTGAGGGTTTATACATAGTTGTCACTAGTTTAACTCTTTTTCACTTCTAAACTCTCCCCATAAAAGTTCCGCTAGCTGCCTTCCCCTCATCAGCAAGGTGTTTCTCAATCACTGATGTTACCCCTAAGTCTCCATACCATTTCCCTGTCACATCCTAATCTTGATCATAATACAGCCATATCATCATAACCACTAGCATACTACATCCTCCAAATTGAATTTGCACCTGCTATTTATTTAATATGTTCTTTTTGTTCCTCATCTTTACATAAAGAACATTTAAATCACACAGACTAACTAGATCTTTCTGTTCTGATGGGTTATTCATTCATTTCCTCTGCATTCTCTCTCTCCAGGTTTAATTACTTTATATCTTTCAGCTCTCTATTTACCAGTACTGCTTAAACCATTTTTTTCTGACAATTGCTCTACTTTCTTGACTTCTGTTTATATTAGAATACAAGGTCATGAACTTAGCAAAGCAACGACTTAAAGAAACACTGAGCTGAGTTCAAAATAATTGGATTGTTACTCAAGCTATTTAAGTTGCTTGGCCTGATTTTGGCATATGCTCAATAGAGGACAATGGCAGGTTGAAGAGTATAATGAACACAGCAACAAAAATAAACCTGACTGCAGTTCTGAGATTGTTGAAACCCTGATGAACAGTTCTCTTCATCTAAGATTGAAAACTTGTACAAGCTACAAGAAAATCAAAACAGACATGATGGAAGCCAAGGTGTCTAATGGCATGAAGTGAAAGGTTATTGGAGAAGCATTATGACTGGCTTATGGGTTTCCATCATGATTATGGGGATGGAGTGCTGTAGGGATGCTGTACAAATATTCCAGCCATATGCACTCTAGTGACCTGAATGTTGTTCATCAGTACTGTGCAGATGTGGGCCATGGACTCTAGTACTCTAGTCACAAGGCTGGGATTTTCAATCTGAAGTCAAGAATCTGATTATAGGCCCAGTTCTTCAAGGGATATATGCATGGAAAGTTCTTTACACAGAGGGTGGTGGGTGCCTGGAACACTTTGCCAGCAGAGGTGGTACAGGTGGGCACGATAGTGTCATTTAAGAAGTATCTAGACAGATACATGAATGGGCAAGGAGCAAAGGGATACAGATCCTTGGAAAAAGGCGACAGGTTTAGATAGAGGATCTGGATTGGCGCGGGCTTGGAGGGCCAAAGGGCCTGTTCCTGTGCTGTAATTTTCTTAGTTCTTTGTTCTCGGGTGCTGACTATGCACAGGGTATTCCAGACAAGCTTGCCTAGATTTACAAATGGTCAGGTCAGTTGAAGCAGGGAGCAGTTCCTTAGTCCAATTAAGGACATTAGACTACCTACTTGTGTCACAGAAGTATTGCTTTGGGCTGGGATGCCTGGATTCAAGCATCATCTATTCCAGTGGTGTATAATATCTCTGAACAGGCTGATTAGAAAAATAGGTTGAAATGGAAAAACACTGGGGGTAATATTAGATATAACACAGTGTAGAGCTGAGCACAACAGGTCTGGCTGCGTCAGAGGGTCAAGAAAGTTGACATCTCAGGTTGGGACCCTTCTTCAGAAATGGGGAGGGGAAAGAGAGCTGGGAAATAAATAGAGAGGAGGGGTGGGGCTGGGGAAGGTAGGTAGGATGGTGATAGGTAAGTAAAGGTAGGGAGTGATGGGGATTGGTCAGTGGGATGGAAGGAGCAGAGAGGTGGGTGAGAAGATTGATAGGTTGTGTCAAATTGAGGAAGTGAGGATGAAAAAACTGGTGAATTCTATGTTTAGGCCATTGGGCTAAAGTTACATGTGATGCAGTAGAGACTCCCGAGGCGGAATATGAGGTGTTGCTCCTCCAGTTTGTGGGTGGTGTCATTATGAACTCATGTGTACCTGGAACCTGACTGTACTTTCTTTAGTACACCTTAAAAGCAAATGGGAAGACTGTCTGTTCACAATACCTCTGCCACTTCCAGTAGAATGCATGCCTTCATATTGTTCTTTATTGTGAAACTTAATGCCAAGGAATTAGAAAGAAGAGCTAAAGACAACAAAGTTAAGCATATATCTCTACCTCTTCCTCCTTTCAATATGACTTTTTCCAGAAAACTCAAGGGCTATGTCTTCATATAAAATAAGGAGAGTTTCGAGGCCCTCTTCCAAAGTTGGCTGCCCACTATTGTTATTTGCTGACTTCTTCGACAAAGAGTATACAAGTGTCCAATTTTTACTGGAAGGAAGACATAGAGTTAGATCCGACTGTCAACATGCAGCTCATCTTGGGCGAGACAGCAGGTGTATGCATTACGCACTGGCATTACATGAATAGATTTGTACTGAGAAATGTACTTCAAGATGCAAGTAAGTGATTACATACAGTAAGGTTTGCAGCTGAAAAGTGCACCCTGCTGCAGAAAGGATACTCAAGGAATGCACTAAATATTGATTGTGAGGGAAGATAATTTGATGTGCTGTTCATGCTTAGTATACTTCATCACATGTAACTTTAGGCAATTTTAGATAATGTACTACAGTCTGAAGTCATTAAAACGTCAGCTCAGAGTTGCTGAATGATTTTAATGCCTGCTTTCCTCACGATCACCGCCAATGCTCAGTGATACGATTTCAAAAGGTATTCATTCACCTCTCGTCAATTCATTCCAACAATATTTCGCCTTAAAATCTGGGTCCCTGGGACCAGCCCTACTTGGCAAAAATCTGTCACCTTCTCTCAAACTCCACACCAACAAAAACAATGTTTCCCTTCAAACACACTAAGCCTTTAAAAGCTGCCATAGTGATTTCTATCCCGCAAATGTTGATTGGTCGAACTAAGACATTCAAGGCAGTCATGAGGAGGTGTTCATTGAATGTACCTGTAACAGTTTTCTTAAACATTATGCAATGGAACCAAGAAGGGAGCACACGATCCTAGATGTGGATCTGGGGCAGTTCCAGCAGATTGGAAAACAGTAAATGTAGCACCACAGTTTAAAAAAGGAGGTACACAAAACATGGGGAATTACAGGCCAGTTAGCTAAATTTCTGCAGTGGGCAACATGCTTGAATTTATCATCAAGGAAGAAATAGCAAGGCATCTTTATAGAAATTGTTCCACTGGGCACTTGCAGAATGGGTTCATGAAAGATAGGTCATGCTTAACTAACTTACTAGAATTCTATGATGACGTTATAAATATGGGGGGGCAAGGAAGACAGAGTAGATGTGGCGCATTTGGATTTCCAAAAGCATTCAACAAGGTGCTGCATGAAAGGCTGCTGCATAAGATGTGTGTGGCATCCTCAGTGTGAGACACTAAGGACCAGATTGGGAGACAGATTTTGGAAAGGTGCAGAAGCAATAAAGTTGTTGTCATTGGTGACTTCAACTTCCCTAATATAGACTGGGACATCCGAAGTGCAAATAGTTTGGATGCAGCAGATTTTGTCAGGTGTGTTCAGGAAGGATTTCTGACTCAATATGTAGATAGGCCAACTAGAGGGGAGGCCGTATTGAGTTTGGTGTTTGGCAATGAACCGGGCCAGGTGTCAGATCTCTCGGTGGGAGAGCAATTCAGTGACAGTGATCACAACTGTCTGACCTTTACTATAGTCGTGGAGATGGATAGGACCGGGCCAGGTGTCAGATCTCTCGGTGGGAGAGCAATTCAGTGACAGTGATCACAACTGTCTGACCTTTACTATAGTCGTGGAGATGGATAGGACCGGGCCAGGTGTCAGATCTCTCGGTGGGAGAGCAATTCAGTGACAGTGATCACAACTGTCTGACCTTTACTATAGTCGTGGAGATGGATAGGACCAGACAGTATGGGTAAGTATTTAATTGGGGGAGGGGGAATTATATTGCTATTAGGCAAGAACTACGGAGCACCCAGTGGGATCAGGTGTTCTCGGGGAAATGCACGATAGAAATGTGGAGGTTGTTAAGGGAGCAGTTGCTACAAATACTGGACAGGTTTGTCCCATTGAGGCAAGGAAAGGATGGTACATAGAACATAGAACATTACAGCACAGTACCGGCCCTTCGGCCCTCGATCTTGTACCGACCTGCCATACCGATCTCAAGCCCATCTAACCTACACTATTCCATGTACGTCCATACGCTTATCCAATGACGACTTAAATGTACCTAAAGTTGGCGAATCTACTACCGTTGCAGGCAAAGCATTCCGTTCCCTTACTACTCTCTGAGTAAAGAAACTACCTCTGACATCTGTCCTATATCTTTCACCCCTCAATTTAAAGCTATGCCCCCTCGTGCTCGCCGTCACCATCCTAGGAAAAAGGCTCTCCTTATCCACCCTATCTAACCCTCTGATTATTTTATACGTTTCAATTAAGTCAACTTTCAACCTTGTTCTCTCTAATGAAAACAGCCTCAAGTCCCTCAACGTTTCCTCATAAGACCTTCCCTCCATACCAGGCAACATCCTAGTAAATCTCCTCTGCACCCTTTCCAAAGCTTCCACATTCTTCTTATAATGCGGTGACCAGAACTGTACACAATACTCCAAGTGCGGCCGCACCAGAGTTTTGTACAGCTTCACCATAACCTCTTGGTTCCCGAACTCGATCCCTCTATTAATAAAAGCTAAAACACTGTATGCCTTCTTAACAGCCCTGTCAACCCAGGTGGCAACTTTCAAGGATCTGTGTACTTGGACACCGAGATCTCTCTGCTCATCTACACTGCTAAGAATCTTACCATTAGCCCTGTACTTTGCCTTCTGGTTACTCCTACCAAAGTGCATCACCTCACACTTGTCTGCATCAAACTCCATTTGCCACCTCTCAGCCCG
Organism: Stegostoma tigrinum; assembly: GCF_030684315.1. Lineage (NCBI taxonomy): Eukaryota > Metazoa > Chordata > Chondrichthyes > Orectolobiformes > Stegostomatidae > Stegostoma > Stegostoma tigrinum. The sequence goes on along the minus strand of NC_081367.1, from coordinate 35,922,698 downwards.
GCTCTACAGCTTATCTATGTCTCTCTGCAACCTACAGCATCCTTCGTCACTATCCACAACTCCACCGACCTTAGTGTCGGCTGCAAATTTACTAACCCATCCTTCTACGCCCTCATCCAGGTCATTTATAAAAATGACAAACAGCAGTGGACCCAACACCGACCCTTGCGGTACACCACTAGTAACTGATCTCCAGGGTGAACATTTCCCATCAACTACCACCCTCTGTCTTCTCTCAGCAAGCCAATTTCCGATCCAAACTGCTACATCTCCCACAATCCCATTCCTCTGCATTTTGTACAATAGCCTATTGTGGGGAACCTTATCGAACGCCTTGCTGAAATCCATATCCAACACATCAACCAGTTTACTCTCATCTACCTGTTTGGTCACCTTCTCAAAGAACTCAATAAGGTTTGTGAGGCACGACCTTCCCTTCACAAAACCGTGCTGACTATCCCTAATCAATTTATTCTTTTCTAGATGGTAAAGTGAAGGAACCTTGGATGACAAGACATGTGGAGCACCTAGTCAAGAGGAAGGAGGAAGCTTACTTAAGGTTGAGAAGCAAGGATCAGACAGGACTCTACAGGGAAGTCAGGAAGGAACTGAAGAATGGACTTAGGTGAGCTAGAAGAGTTTATGAGAAAACCTTGCCAGGTAGGATCAAGGAAAACCCCAAGGCTTGCTATACTTACGTGAGGAACAAGAGGATATCCAGAGTGAAGGTAGGGCCAATCAGGGATAGGGGAGGGAACTTGTGCGTGGAGTCAAAGGAGGTAGGGGAGGTCCTTAATGAATACTTTGTTTCAGTATTCACCAGTGAGGGGGACTTTGGTCTTTGTGAGGACAGCATGAAACAGGCAGATATGCCTGAACCGATTGATGTTAGGAAGGAGGACCAGCGAGAAATTTTGAAAAACCTGAGGACAGATAAGTCCCCTGAGCCAGACGGGATATACCCAAGGTCTCTACGAAGAGATTGCTGCCCCAATGATGATCTTTGGATCCTCACTGTCCACTGAAGTAGTACCAGAAAATTGGAGGATGGCAAGTGTCATCCCCTTGTTCAAGAAAGGGAATAGGGATAATCCTGGAAATTACAGACCAGTCAGTCTTACTTCTGTAGTTGGCAAATTATTGGACAGGATTCTGAGAGATAGTATTTATGATTATTTGGAAAAGCACAGTTTGATTAGAAATAGTCAGCATGGCTTTGAGAGGGGCAGGTCATGCCTCACGAGCCTTATTGAATTCTTTGAGGATGTGACAAAACACATTGATGAAGGTATAGCAGTGGATGTGGTGTATATGGATTTTAAGAAGGTGTTCAAAAAGGTTCCACATGGTAGGCTCATTCAAAAAGTAAGGAGGCATGGGGTTCAGGGAAGTATGGCTGTCTCAATACAAAACTGGCTGTCCAATAGAAGGCAGAGGATGGTAGCAGATGGAAGGTATTCAGCCTGGAGTTCAGTGACCAGTGGTATTCTGCAGGGATCTGGGACCTCTGATCTTTGTGATCTTTACAAATGATTTGGATGAGGAAATGGAAGGGTGGGTTAGTAAATTTGCCGATGACACTAAGGTTGGTGGAGTTGCGGAGAGTGTGGAGGGCTGTTGCACGTTGCAATGGGACATTGACAAGTTGCAGAGCTGGGTAAAGAAGTGGTAGATGGAATTTAACCCAGAAAAGTGTGAAGTGATTCATTACGGAAGGTTGAATTTGAATGCAGAATACAGAGTTAATGGCAGGATTCTCGGCAGTGTGGAGGAACAGGGGAATCTTGGGTCCATATCTACAGATCCCTCAAAGTCGTGAGTTGTTGGGGTTATAAAGAAGGCTTATGGTGTGTTGGCTTTCATTGGCAGGGGAATTGAGTTTAAGAGCTGTGAGGTTATGCTGCAGTCTATAAAACTCTGGTTAGACCACACTTGGAATATTGTGTTCAGTTCTGGTCACCTTATCATAGGAAAGATGTGGAAGCTTTACAGAGGGTGCAGAGGAGATTTACCGAGATGCCACCTGGACTGGAGAGCTAATGAGGAAAGGTTGAGGGAGCTGGGGCTTTTTTCATTAGAGCGAAGAAGGAATGATATGACTTGATAGAGGTTTACAAGATGATGAGAGGCATAGATTGACTGGATAGTCGGAGACTTTTTCCCAGGACGGAAATGCCTATTGTGAGGGGGCATAATTTTAAGGTGATTGGAGAAGGGTATGGGGAGATGTCAGAGGTAGGTTCTTCACACAGAGAGTGGTGGCATGTGGAGTGCGCTGCCGGCAGTGGTTGTGGAGTCAAATATTTTAGAGACATTTAAGAGACTCTTGGGTAGTCACATGGAGGATAGTCAAATGTAGGGTATGCAGGGTAGATTGATCTCAGTAGGATAATAGGTTAGGAAAATATCGTGGGCCAAAGAGCTTGTACTGTGCTGTACTGTTCTAAGTACTATGTATTACAGCAATGTATCAGCATATATAGAGGATTGGGCAGCTAACAGGAAGCAAAAAGTAGGGATAAATCAGTACTTTTCTGGTTGGTGATCAGTGAGTAGTGGTGTGCCTCTAGGATTGGTGATGGGAATGCAAATGTTTACAACTTATATGGATGATTTGGAGTTGGAGGCCATGTGTAGTGTATCGAAGTTTGCGATTGGCATTAAGAGGAGTGGCACAGCCAAGTGTGCAGAAGACTCTGAAGATTTGCAGAGAGATATGGACAGTTTTAGTTGAGTGGACAAAGGTCTGGCAGATGGAGTACAATGTTGATAAATGTGAAGTCATCCATTTGGTAGGAATAACAGAAAAAGGAACACTAAAAAATTGCAGCATGCTGCTTTACAGAGGAATCTGTAAGATCCCTCCTCATTTTTCTAAATTCTAATGAGGATAATTCCTGTCTACTTACTCTCCTCATAAGCCAACAACCTCATCTCTGTAATCAATCTAGTGAGTCTCCTGTGGACTCTAGGTATCCTTGTGCATGAATCGCAGAATGTTGGTTTGCAGGTATAACAGGTAATTAAGAAGACAAATGGAATGTTGTCCTTCATTGCTAGAGAGATTAAGTTTCAAAGCAAGGAGGTTATGTTGTAGCTGTATAGGGTGCTGGTGAGACCACATTTGGAGTATGTCATGCAGTTTTGGTCTCCTTACTTGAGAAAGGATGAATTGGCACTGAAGGGGGTGCACAGGAGACTCATTAGATTGATTACAGAGATGAGGCTGTTGGCTTATGAGGAGAGTAAGTAGGCCGGAATTATCCCCATTAGAATTTAGAAAAATGAGGAGGGATCTTATGGAAACATTAAAAATTACGAAGGGAATAGATAGGATAGAAGTGGGAAGGTTGTTTACACCAGCAGGTGAAACTAGAACAAGAGGGCATAGCCCCAAAATTAGGGAGGCCAGATTCAGGAAGAACCTCTTCACCCATAGGGTCGTAAATCTGTGAAGTAGTTGAGATTTCCTCATTGAATGTTTTTAAAGTTAAGATAGATAATTTTTTGAACAGTAAAGGAATTAAGGGTTATGTTAAGAGGGTGGGTAAGTGGAACTGAGGCCATGTAAAGATTAGCCATGATCTTATTGAATGGTGGAGCCGGCTTGAAGGGCCAGAAGGCCTCCTCCTGCTCTTGGCTCTTATGTTCTTATGGTGTCCTGCAAGGGTCTACGTTAGGATCTTCTTGTCTCACTGTATTCAATAACAACTGTGATGATAGAATAAAAAGCCAAATATCTAAATTTTCTGGTGGCCAATATGGGCAGTATTGTAAACAATGTAAAGGGCAGCATAACATTAAAAAGGTCAGTTTAATGAGGAGAGGTGAATTTCAACATACGCAAATGAAAGGTCATCCACTTTAGAAGGAGAAAAGACATAATGGTAACTTTTATAGAATGAAAAGCTAGAAACAATGGCTATCCAAAAAGACACAGATAATTGTAGTATCAGGAACAGATATGGAAAATAATCAAAACAGATAATTGAGAGATCCCTTTATGTCCAGAGGTCTGGATCACAAGTCATACCTTAAAATCACAAAGTCCTGCTTACAGCCCTGTTGTAATATTGTGAACTGTTTTGGATCTGAAATCCAAGAATTAAAATCTCAGAGAAAGATTCACAGGCTCAGGTTGTATCTCTTTGAATAGAGAAAATTGAGGAGCTATTTGGTCAAAATTTAAGATATTAAGGGAACATAGTCATCTGCAAATTTACTAACCATATCTTCAACATTCACATCCAAATCATTTACATAAATTACGAAAAGCAGTGGACCTAGCACCAGTGGTTAGAACTTTTCTACGAATGACAATTGCTAGAAAAACAGTATTTTTAAATCTGAGATAATGGGAACTGCAGATGCTGGAGAATCCAAGATAATAAAATGTGAGGCTGGATGAACACAGCAGGACAAGCAGCATCTCAGGAGCACAAAAGCTGACGTTTCGGGCCGAGACCCTTCATCAGAGAGGGGGATGGGGTGAGGGTTCTGGAATAAATAGGGAGAGAGGGGGAGGCGGACCGAAGATGGAGAGAAAAGAAGATAGGTGGAGAGGAGAGTATAGGTGGGGAGGTAGGGAGGGGATAGGTCAGTCCAGGGAAGACGGACAGGTCAAGGAGGTGGGATGAGGTTAGTAGGTAGGAGATGGAGGTGCGGCTTGGGGTGGGAGGAAGGGATGGGTGAGAAGAAGAACAGGTTAGGGAGGCAGAGACAGGTTGGACTGGTTTTGGGATGCAGTGGGTGGAGGGGAAGAGCTGGGCTGGTTTTGGGATGTGGTGGGGGAAGGGGAGATTTTGAAGCTGGTAAAGTCCACATTGATACCATTGGGCTGCAGGGTTCCCAAACGGAATATGAGTTGCTGTTCCTGCAACCTTCGGGTGGCAACATTGTGGCACTGCAGCAGGCCCATGATGGACATATCATCTAAAGAATGGGAGGGGGAGTGGAAATGGTTTGCGACTGGGAGGTGCAGTTGTTTATTGTGAACCGAGTGGAGGTGTTCTGTAAAGCGGTCCCCAAGCCTCCACTTGGTTTCCCCAATGTAAAGGAAGCCACACTGGGTACAATGGATGCAGTATACCACATTGGCAGATGTGCACGTGAACCTCTGCTTAATATGGAAAGTCATCTTGGGGCCTGGGGTGAGGGGTGAGGGAGGAGTTGTGGGGGCAAGTGTAGCATTTCCTGCAGTTGCAGGGGAAGGTGCTGGGTGTGGTGGGGTTGGAGGGCAGTGTGGAGCGAACAAGGGAGTCATGGAGAGAGTGGTCTCTCCGGAAAGCAGACAAGGGTGGGAATGGAAAAATGTCTTGGGTGGTGGGGTCGGATTGTAGACGGCGGAAGTGTCGGAGGATGATGCGTCGTATCCGGAGGTTGGTGGGGTGGTGTGTGAGAATGAGGGGGATCCTCTTTGGGCGGTTGTGGCGGGGGTGGGGTGTGAGGGATGTGTTGCGGGAAATGCGGGAGACGCGGTCAAGGGCGTTCTCGACCACTGTGGGGGGAAAGTTGTGGTCCTTGAAGAACTTGGACATCTGGGATGTGCGGGAGTGGAATGCCTCATCGTGGGAGCAGATACGGCGGAGGCGGAGGAATTGGGAATAGGGGATGGAATTTTTGCAGGAGGGTGGGTGGGAGGAGGTGTATTCTAGGTAGCTGTGGGAGTCGGTGGGCTTGAAATGGACAACAGTTACAAGCTGGTTGCCTGAGATGGAGACTGAGAGGTTCAGGAAGGTGAGGGATGTGCTGGAGATGGCCCAGGTGAACTGAAGGATGGGGTGGAAGGTGTTGGTGAAGTGGATGAACTGTTCGAGCTCCTCTGGGGAGCAAGAGGCAGCGCCGATGCAGTCATCAATGTAACGGAGGAAGAGGTGGGGTTTGGGGCCTGTGTAGGTGTGGAAGAGGGACTGTTCCATGTAACCTACAAAGAGGCAGGCATAGCTGGGGCCCATGCGGGTGCCCATGGCCTTTGTCTGTAGGAAGCGGGAGGAATCAAATGAGAAGTTGTTGAGGGTGAGGACGAGTTCGGCTAGGCGGATGAGGGTGTCGGTGGAGGGGGACTGGTCTGCCCTGCGGGACAGGAAGAAGCGGAGGGCCTTGAGGCCATCTGCATGCGGAATACAGGTGTATAGGGACTGGACGTCCATGGTGAAAATGAGGTGTTGGGGGCCAGGGAATTGTAAGTCCTGGAGGAGGTGGAAGGCATGGGTGGTGTCACGGACGTAGGTAGGGAGTTTCTGGACCAAAGGGGAGAAAATGGATTCTAGATGGGTGGAGATGAGTTCGGTTTCCGCCATTCATGACCTCATCACCTCAGGGGACCTCCCACCCACAGCCTCCAACCTCATTGTTCCCCAACCCCGCACGGCCCGTTTCCATCTCCTTCCCAAAATCCACAAACCTGCCTGCCCTGGTCGACCCATTGTCTCAGCCTGTTCCTGCCGCACCGATCTCATCCCCTCCCTACCTCCCCACCTATACTCTCCTCTCCACCTATCTTCTTTTCTCTCCATCTTCGGTCCGCCTCCCCCTCTCTCCCTATTTATTCCAGAACCCTCTCCCCATCCCCCTCTCTGATGAAGGGTCCAGGCCCGAAATGTCAGCTTTTGTGCTCCTGAGATGCTGCTGGGCCTGCTGTGTTCATCCAGCCTCACATTTCATTATTTTAAATCTGAGATTGTGTTTGTTCTATATCTCTTCAAACTGATCAGTCACGTGCAGTCACATGCAGCTCAATTACAATCTTGTTCAATGGTGGAACAAGCTTGAGGGGGCTAAATATGCACCTCTGTAAACTTGTGTCACATGGTACAAAAACCTACACAGCAATGGTTCCCAACAAAACTGGGTCTGTGTTTATCTACATCCTCCATGTGTGATCTTGTGTAACTTGGCGTTAATTTTGTCTGATAGTTATTGAATTATTTACTGTCATTAAAACCCTAGGAGTATTTTACTACATTAAACCTGTTACATAAATGCAAGTGTTGCCTTAATCAGGGATGTATTTTAATTGGATTTTACTTATTTTAATTATATTTAAACTCAAGTGTGGGTGATTTGTTGCCTTCGTTAGAGGCACAGTTTTAATTAGATTTTACTTATTTTAATTACTTTTAAAGCCAGTATGGGGATTTGCTACAAATCAACTAGAAGGATCTGGAACCACATAACCAGTTGTGGGTTATGCTTAAGGAAAACATGGCAGCTTTCACCAAATGATATTTTTGTTACCCATTCTGGTAACCCAGCTGCAAACAAGTTGAATGACATAAGTAAATTATGTCGTTAACTACAATATGCCCAAATCTCATTAATCATTTACTTCCATCCATCACGCCCTTCTTAAAAATTAACCTCAAACCAAAAAGCTGGCTTTGCCCTCATTTTCCAAATACACATATGTTTCAACTGCTGCTACTCTGTTCAGTAATTTCTAAACATTGTTGCCAAATCCTAGCAGAACAGGCAACAAAGTCATTTTTCTGGATTTTTAATTGTATTTTTTTTAATCCTTTTGAGACATGTAATGAGATGCTTTTAATATTTTCATATTGTGTAAGCATGAATTGCATCAAAAATATCCTTTGCCTGATGCACATAAATGAGGATTAAAATGTATCTATTGCAACCTATTTAAGATTCAAGATAGCATATTACCGGTTAGATGCATTATTTCCTCGGGGTCAGATTGTTTGTATTGATTATGCTCACTTATGTCCAAATATTTATTTAGGATAAATAATAGTGCAACAGGTCATTCAGCCCAATCAATCTATAACAACACTTAGTTATACATTGTTGGATTGAGGGTAGATGGGTGGGGGGCATGGGAATCACAGGACTAATCTTCAGGGAGCCACTATGGACTGCAATGGCCTCCTTCTGTGCTATAATGATCCCATGACTGTTTATCTTTTCTTATCTGATGGTATCACCATGACTCTCTATTCCCTACTCTCTCATTTGTTCATTCAGGTTCCTTTAAAAGGCATCTCCAGTGTTTGTTTCGATCATTTCCTTTGGTAGCAAAGTCACATTCCCATCACAGTCTTAATAAAGCAGTTTCTGAATTCTCCAGAGTTTCTTAGTAACTACTTTATTTTGATGGGCACTAGTTATAATCGTCCACAGAAAAGGAAACATTATCTCTGTACCCACACTATCAAAACCTTTCACAATTTTGAACACCTTCACTTGGTTACACCTCAACATTCTCTCTTCAGGAGAAAAGAAACCCAATCTGCTCACCCTTTTCTGTTATGTATACCACACATTTCTGGTGTCATCCTTGTAATTTTTTTCTATGCCCATTCCAGTTTTTGTAAATCTATTTTGTCATACTGCAACTGTAACTGCATACAAGATTCCAAGTACAGCCTAAGAGCGCTCAACATATACATAAGAACATAGGAACTAGGAGCAGGAGTGGGCCATTGGCCCTTTGAGCCAGCATCTGGTGGCTGATCTTTTCATGGCCTCAGTTCCACTTATCCACCGTCTCTCCATAACCCTTAATTCCTTTACTATTCAAGTAGTTATCTATCTTAGCTTTAAAAACATTCAATGAGGAAATCTCAACTACCTCACTGGGCAAAGAATTCCACAGATTCACAATCCATTGGGTGAAGAAGTTCCTCCTCAATTCAGTCCTGAATCTGACCCCGTAGTTTTGAGGCTAGGTCCTCTTGTGCTAGTTTCACGTCCCAGTGGAAACAACCTCCCTTGCTTCTATCCTATCTATTCTCTTCGTAAGTTTATGTTTCCATAAGATCCCCCCTCATTTTTCTAAATTCTAATGAATATAATCCCAGTCAACTCAGCCTCTCCCCATAAGCCAACCCTCTCAACTTTGTCATCAACCAAGTGAATCTCCTGTGCATACCCTCCAGTGCCAGTACATCCTTTCTCAAGTAAGCAGTACTCCAGGTGGGGCCTCACCAGCGCCCAATACAGCTGTAACATAATCTCCCCAATATGAAACTCAATCCCTCTAGCAATGAAGGACAAAATTCCATTTGCCTTCCTAATTACCTGTTGTACCTGCAAACCCACCTTTTGTGATTCATGCGCAAGGACACCCAGGTCCCCCTGCATAGCAGCATGTTTCAATTTCTTTTACTGTTCAAATAATAATCCTTTTTATTGTTATTCCTACCAAAACAGATGATTTCACATTTATCAACAATGTAGTCCATCTGCCAGACCTTTGTCCACTGAACTTAAACTATCCATATCCTTTTGCAAACTTTCACAGACCTCTGTACACTTTGCTCTACTAGTCATCTCAGTGTCATCCAAAAACTTTGACATAGTACACCTGGTCCCCAACTCCAAAGCATCAATGTAAACAATTGTGTTCACGGCACTGATCAAAAAACACACCACTAGTCACTGTTTGCCAACCAGAAAAGCACTCATTTATCGCCACTCTTTGCTTCCTGTTAGTTCATATCTCTTTAAAATAGTTTCCCTACTTTACAAATATCCTTTTGGAAATAAAGTGCTGAATTTTCAAAAACTTTAATATATCATGCGTGCTTTGAAAGATTTGCATGTTATTTTGCATTATTTGTTTCATGTCTGTTATAATACAAAATAAAGGACCAGGAGACACAGGTCTGGATAAGAAATGTACAGGGAATCTGAAGAAGAACTTTTTTACACAATATTGGGTAAAAACCTGGCCCTCACTGACTATGGAAGGAACGGAAGTTGAAATAATTATCACAAAATAAAATTGCAAAAGCACTTGGAAAGAATCTCTTGCAGAACTCTAGATTGAGGGTGGATGGGGGAGGGGTCATGGGAATGACAGGACTGCTCTGCAGGGAGCCACCATAGTTTGAAAGGACGATATCCTTTACTAGAACAGATGTAAGATTTATCTAAACAATTGGGGGTAGAGAAACAGGAAGCTGAAAGAACACAGCAGGCCAGGCAGCATCTGGAAGAAAGGAGCAGTCAATGTTTCATTTATTATTCTTCTTTAGGGCTGGATGTGGGGGTAGGGTGACCTGCAGATAAAGGTGGAGGGGAGGGAGGAAAGGGGTGGAGGTGGAATGGTGGTGACAGGTGGACACTGGTGGTAGGTATAATCTGTTTGGTCGATGGGAGGGATGAATCCACTTGGTGGCTGGAAGGGAGGGTTAGAAGGTGGAATGGAAGTGGAGCCAGAAGATGGCTGGGAAGGTTACTTGAAACTGGAGAGTTCAACGTTGAATCCTCCAGGCTGTATGCTGCCCAGGCAGAAGATAAAGGTGTTGTTCTTCAACGTACTGAAGGCGGACTGTTCAACATAACTATCAAACAGGCAGGCATAACTGGGGCCCATGCGAATGCCCATGGAAACCCCCTGGATTTGGAAAAAGTAGGAAGAATTGAAAGAAAAGTTACTGAGGATGAGGACTAGTTCGGCGAGGCAGTGGAAGGAATTGGTTGGGGGGGGCGCTACTGGATGGATCTGTTGGAGACGATAAAAACTGATGGCCTTTAGGACGTTCTTGTGGGGTATGGACATGTGCAGGTTTCAGTGGCTTGGTCTTCAACTTATGCACAGCAAGCTCTCTCAAGCCCTAGGCCCCTGCGACTGAGCTCCAATGTATCCCTCCTATCTGGACAACTGGAAGCAGCTACAAGTTTTCTTCCAAGTGACTTGGAAATGTTTTATCATTCCTTCACTGCTGAATCAGAAGAAATTAGTGAGCAATGAGAGAAAGCCATTTAGATATGTAGATTTTGCAAGTACCTTTCTGGGCGGTTACAATCCCCCAGAGGACTTGCTTTTCAAAGTTCATTATTTCCTAACAATATCTGATTTTAATCTTCTCTTCTGATCAGGCAGAAATAACACCTGTCAAAGACTGGCAGGATTTTCTCCAAATCTACAATGGCTTCGTAAACTTTTTAAGAACCTATCTTAATCAAAGATCACTACCGGGTGTTGTTGTGACTTTCCTACCAGCCAAATGAGATGCAAAAGATAAGGTTCATTTACATGAGAAGGCTGCCCCACAACTGGCTGAAGTATAATTAATTGAGGATGTGAGTCAAGGCAAGTAATATCAATTTGGATTATCTGCATTACAGCTGTTCTTAATAACACTGATAGTCTTCTCAAACAACATGAGACTGCAGCTTGCAATTTCCTGCCTTTTTCCCTCTCAGGTACACAGTGTAAGTTTGTATTACAAAAGATCTTACATAAATAATATTATTTTTCTGATAACCTTCATGGCTTACTGAATCTTTGGAAAGGTTTCATTACTGATCACTTTCAGATGATTTTGAAAACACTGGTCTAGATTGGTATTTGTTGTATTTCCATTCTAATGGTTCTGAGCTACAAACACGTCCTTTGAATTTTTTTTCAGCAATGTACACCACTAAATTCTCAGAAATACTTCAATTCTGACATCATAGAAGGGAGCTATTCAATATATCAAGTTTACTCCAGTTCTTTTGAAAAGCTTTTAAATTCATCCCATTCCCCAGCTCTTTCTCTACACACATGCAACTATATTTTCCTCAAGCATATTCTGAAATTTCTTTTGTAAGTATTTATTGAAACTTTCAGCATTAATCCATGAGGCAGCATATTCCAAATCTGAACCTCTTGCTGGGTATAAACATTTACTCATGTTGCCACTGGTTCTTTAGTTAATCATCTTTGCTGTGATCCTGTTATGGACTATTAATATTTAAAGATTAATGTTTAAAGAAGGAATTTGAATATCCAGAAATTAACTGACGGTGCCACGGATAAGATATCACTGTTATATATGTTATCTTATATGTTATATAACAAGGAATTAAACCAGTCAACTGCCACCGATGACATTATAGCTCATGCTATAAAACCATTTCAAGTTTTTATTTCCCCACACCCCTTCAAAAGTTCTCTTACAAAATCTTGAAAATTCATTCATTTTATTTAGGACCAATCCAAACATTATGCCACAACCCCCTGCAATATCCTTTAGTTCTCCACAGTATTCCATCTATATATTGAGATACAGATTGCATGGGAATGATTCCATTAGCTCTGGGCTGAGTGACTCTCTAACTTTCTTGAAATACCTTATGAATATGGTTAGTGCAGCTCCTTGGGCATCCACAGGCTGTCCTTCCTCAGTCAGCAGACCCTAGCATCTGTACCACCCTTTCCAAGTCAATTTATGAAAAGACTGCTTTGTCACAAATCTCCATTAGGAGCACTGTAGTTTTCTCCCACCTACCTGTTGTCTATGCTGTATATTCTGAAGCAAGCCTCCCAGCTGCACTTGTCTCACCAAATCACAAATGAAACGTTTGCTTCTGTCAGCAAACACACAGGTAAATTAAACAAAAGAAAGAGTTCTAATCAAGCTCGATCCTGAATCACAATTTCTGGCAAGCTGGCAAGCTTTGGGAAGATACAAACAGAAATGCAATCAAATTATTTTGCCTGCAATTCAACACTTCCATTCTGCAACCTGCATCAATAATTTATGTTGCCAATGAAACTGTATTGTTGTTTCTCTTGTATCCCTAACTCCATTATAAGCTTAGAGATGGACCATTCATTGTTCAAACTTTTCACCATCAACCTTGATCTTAGAACACAAACAAATGCTTCCTTTTCATTGTATTCAATTTGGGCTTCCTTATTCAGGGTACCTTCACTGTTTCTCAATCAGATACCTTTTTTTAAAACAGTTAAAACTTTAATTCCTAAAACAAAATGTTCTAAAATTAATGAGTTATGAACTAGTTGTTCACAGCACCTTAAGTAAGAGCCCTCTGACTGCTGACCCTTCAGTCATTGGAAACAACTTCAGTATTCATTCTATCTAGATTTTGTGATTTCTAAATAAAACTTGTGAGCGCTTTAATGATTTTAAACATCTCTGTTTGAAGAAGTGCAATTTGAAATTCAAAAACTATCATCATTTGTCATAAAAACCCATCGGCTTCAGTCCTGCCCTTTGGAAAAGAAATTTGCTTTCCCCAGTTGCACCCGAACATAGTGGCAGTAGCGGAGCAGGCAGCATGTGGGCTCCTGTGCCTGCGCTTGTCCTCTTTGTCTGCAATTTTTTCTTTTACCTTTTGTTTCTCAAAATTACCGGATAAAGAGACTTCTTCAGCAGGAGATATCTTCAATGGGCCCTGGAGCAGCAGCAGCAGTAGCATGGCTACAGAGTCGGACTGTTGGTCAGCTCGTGAAGCCTGGAGCGGGACTCTCACTTTCACATGCAGTGTGCCTATGGTGTCAGCACGGCATGGGCTGGGAAGCCCAGAGTGGGACATTCTCAGCGGCATGGCATGGGCTGCGAAGCAAGACTCTGGTGACAGTACACTGTAGCAGTGGGGAAGGAAATATTGGGCTCTCTTTAAGTTATCATATTTTATTTTATTCCAAGTTAATGTTGGTAACACCTATGTACGGCGGCAGTATACACTTCTCACTCTATTTTATATTGAATACACGTGACAATAAAGGATATTCTATTATATTACTTGGTCTGGCCTGTCTGTGATTCCAGGCCCAGATAGACATGGCTGAGTCTTAAGTGATACAGCTTAAGTGAGCTACTTTTTCTCAATGGGTATTACGAATGGGCAATAAATGCTGCCCATGAAAAATCTTGTTTTAAAAAACTCAATCAATTTAGTCCTATATAATATGCTTTCAGTGATTCCATACTGGCTATTGTTTATTATTCCATACCTGTTCAATGATACCTGGAAAGGTTACAATAGGAACTTCTGGTTACCAACTTCACCATAAACACTAACAAGTAAAAGAAAATTAAATTTTCTGTTTAAACTGTCACATTACTGCTTTTTGGAAAAAAACTGAAGTGTGCATGAACTTAACATGCAATTGTTTCAAAATGAATGTAAACTGATGTCAAACAGAATATACATTAAGATCAATGGTTAAAAAGGCATTTTAAATAACCACTGAGCTGCATTGCCAGTCACTACAGAGCCAAATAGAAGCCAGGCTTACACAGACTATGTTGTTACATGCTGATCGCTGGCCTATCCAAGAATTTATAACAGCGCCTTGCAGAAATACACCTCCATGGTATTGCAAGAAGCAGAAAGGAATCTTTTGCGTCTACGGAGAAAAGGTATTTTTACGTTTTATCTGCAGTGATTTCTACAGTATGGTTAAAATGATGATAGTAGATGGGTGAATTACCATGACAGCACTATTTCATCAATGGTGATGCAGAACAGAAATCCAGGTACTAAAACCAGATAAAATATATAAACCAGATATATAAAATATAAAAACCAGAAATTTCTGCAATGCAGATACAAATTGAATAGGGTGAAATCACAGGGCAAGGACTACACAAATATTTAGAATGCTCAGTACATATGAGGTCTTAACATATTTGGAAACCTTCCAAGCCATCTCCTTACTTAAAACCTTTTGAACAGATCACAAATAATAAAAAAGTGTTTACATATTTAGAAAGGAGCACAACTCAAGTAACAATCTACAGCATTTTTGTTCAATCATAAGTCATTGTTGTTGGACTGTAACATTACTGCAAAGCTCTGCGTCTTTCTGTCCTCTATTCTCAGAAACTAGAGGAAGTAAGGGCACTCCATGAATCTTGTCACTTTGAGTTGTGTCAAAGTCCTACAGATGTGTAAGTAATTCAAATTCAGCACCTACATCACAAGTCTGATCAAAAATTCAGCTTGTCGATGTGGCCTTAAAGATCTATTCCTAGAGAAAACAATTGTATGGAATGGGATAGATTATTGTTTATCTGCATTATGTGGGTGGAATGCTGAAGGTAAAACCTGATAGGGAGGATCACACCAGAGAATGATTTTTTTGCATTGAAATTAAAGGAAAATTCAACAAGTTCTGTAAGGAGTATGCAATCCTCCCTTTTCTCTGTGTGCTTCATTAAGGTGATGTTTAATTTTCAGGCTGTAAAAAATTAAACCCTATTCCAATATGTTGGAACAGGCTAACTCCTGGTTATGTTTAATATTCACAGAAGTTAACTGGCTGAAATTTTGGTGCTTATAAGAACATCAATAGCATATTGAATTTCTGCTCAGTTTTAATTGACCATGTAGCAAAATTTTTAAAATAAATCCAACCTTATCCACAAGAATAACGTACTGTTTCTTAAAATTTTACAAAGGGGTTTAAATTCCTAATAAAAGACTAGAGGCTCTATATTCCAAATTTGTGTAGTCTCTACAATGAAAGAATTAGTGGGGCCACTTTTTGACTTCCATCTAAAGTTAGCATGAAATTGATAGAATGGCTTTGCCAGCATTAGAGGTTCCCCAAATGACTTCCACTTCATTTCTGCTAAACGTTATCAGTGAACTGACATGGCAGACTGAGCTCCTTAATGAAACTTGCCAGTTGTAGGAGACCTACAACACTGAACCAATCAACAGGTCAAGTTTAGAATGGGCACAATCCCAAAGAATGTCCTTGCACATGTTTATGTGAAATCAGGAAAAGTTGTTCCGTTCTTCCTGGTCCACAAAAGGAAATTAAACTGCCCTTGTCATGTGACACTCATGGTTCCTTCAGATATCATCCATTCAGGTCAATCAACAGTTGGTACTTTTGAATCTGAAAATGACAAACCGAGTCCCACCACAGATATCAGACTCTGATTTGCAAATTTAAGCATTCTAATTATTGGCAGGGAAACTTGAGCATAAATGAGATGACAGAAGTGCCACATTCCCATTCAAATGTCAACTACTGACCACATTTCTTAGTTACAAAACTGGCAGATGACAGTTTAAAATGTTCTCATGGTGGCAGATTGGTTCCTACTGTTTTTGAACTGCAGTGTATGTATATTAAATTTAATGTTACCTTTAGGCATGAAGCAAGACAATTTATTTTTATTTGATTAAGCTTGCTTAATTATACTGCTAATGGCACATATTCACGGGTGATAGCATAATTAGTAATAGGATTCAGGAAAATTTACCTCATTAAGTACCTTTAGCACTTTGTTGAGTACGAGAATTGAAAGCAAGAATTAAATGCGTCTAAGAACCCAATGAAGTTATCAAGGTGACAAATTTCACCAGTTTTTGATTATTTCCCTCCCCCACTCGTACCCTTAATCTCATTTTAATTCAAAGTCCACTTCAGAAATTTTCTTAAAATATACAAAAAGGTAATAAACAAATTTTGAGTTTTTGCTCAATGTAACATTGAGTAAGAGACAGAGGTAGACTTGTCAATTCCAGACACTGCAGGCAAACAATCTATTTAGAAGTAAGAGTAAGCCGTCCCTTGAGCTTAATAAAAAGTGAAAGAACCGTGGATGCTGTAAATCAGGAACAAAACCAGAACTGAGTTCTGAGGAAGAGTCCCAAAACGTTAACTCCGATATTTTTCTTCACAGACGCTGCCAGGCCCTTTGAGCTTTTCCAGCAACTTCTGTTATTGCATCCCTTGAGCTTGTTTTGCCACTGGATGAGAGCATGACGGAATGGTCTCATACTCTCAAACCATTTGGCTTTTTTGTTAGTCAAGAATTTAGTTTTGTTTTTAAAATATTCAATGACTCAGTTTCACTGCTGTCTGGGGAAGAGAACTCCAGAGACTCATGACTTTCCAAAAGTTAAAACTTTCTCCTCATCTCCATCTTCAATGTGAGATCTCATATTTTTAAAATGTACCACCAAACTATAGTCTCTTCCACAAGGGAAAAAGTCCTTTCAGCAACCATCCTGTCAAGTCCCCTCAAAATCTTTTTTATTGCAATACGGTCACCTCTCATTCATCTAAATTCCACAAGACACTGTGAGCCTTCAGCAGATGAGAACTGTATTCAACAACAATCTGCAACCTGATGGTCCAACATCTGCCATGCTTCCACTAGCATTAGGCATGAGATGAGAGATCAGCCCCGGTTTAATGATGAGTGCAGGATGGAATGCCAGGAGCAGCATCAGCCTACATTGAAATGAGGTGTCGACAACACAGGACTTATTGCATGCCAAACAACAGACGCAGCATGAAACAGACAAAGTTAACTAAGCCCACAAGCAAATAGCTCAAATCTAAGGTCTGCTGTCCTGTCCAGTTCATTTATGAATGGGGTTGGGAAATTAAACAATGAGCAGGAGGAGGAGACTCCAGATTATCCCTAATTGCACCAATGGTAGAGCCCAGCACATTGATGCAAAGGATGAAGCTGATGCATTTGGAATGATCACGACCCAGAAGTACCAAGTGGTTGATCCATCTTGCCTTCTCCTGTTGTCCAATGTGGAAACTTGCCCAGGAATGTCTTGTGCACAAAACACAGGAGACAAAACACCTGGTCAATCACTGCTTTATCAGAGTATTCTCTGTCGTAGGCAAAGTGATGAAAGGAGTCATTAATAATTATATCAAGTGGCACTTGATTAACAATGACTTGATGAGTGATGCTCAGTTTGGGTTATACCAGAGATACTCATCCCTTGACCTCATCAAAGTCATAGTCCAAGCAACTGCTAAAAGAGCTGAACTCCAGAGGGGAGGTTGACTGCCCTTGGCATAAGGGCAGTATTTGTCTGCATATGATATCAAGGAGCCCTAGCAAAATGGGAGCCAATGGGAACCTCAGGAGAAAAAAATCCTCATTTGGTTGGAGATATAATGGGACGTAGCGATTTTGTTGTGGTTGCTGGAAATCAACAATCTAATTTCCAGGATATCTCTGTAGGAGTCTATCATGGTACTGTCCTAGGCCCAAACATCTTCAGTTGCTTCATCAATGGCCTTCCTTCCATCACGAGGTCAGAAGTGGGGATGTTTGCTGATGACTGCAGAATGTTCAGCACCATTTACAGCTCCTCAGATACTGAAGCAGCTCATTGTTTTATGCAGCTAGACCTGAATAATATCAGTTTAGTTGCTCAGTGGTTAGCTCCCTCACAGCACCAGGGACCTGGGTTCAACTCCATCCCAGGTGACTGTCTGGGTGGAATTTTCACATTGTCCGTGTTTGCATGAGTTTGTTCCGGTTCTCTCCCACAGTCCAAAGATTTGCAGAAAAGGTGGATTGGCCATGCCTAGATTGCCATAGTGTCCAGTGATGTGCAGGCTAGGTGGATAGAGTCCTGAAAGCTGCAGGGTCCCCAAGTGGAAAATTAGATGCTGTTCTTCCAGCTGGCTCAGAGCTTCACTGGAAAACTACAACAGGCCCAAGACAGAAATGTTGGCTAAGGTTTCTCATCTTCTATTTGGGGACCCTACAGCTTTCTGGACTGTATCAAGTTCAACAACAGTTTTGAGGAAGGGTCACCAGACTCAAAACGTTAATTCTGAGTTTTTCCTTCACAGTTGCTTCCAGTCCTGCTGAGCTTTTCCAGCAACTTTGTTTTTGTCCGTGATTTACAGCATCCGCACTTCTTTCAGTTTTTATTCAACATTTTTAGAAACTGAACATCTTCCTCTATGTCCTTTATCCACCTCCACACCGGAGTTCCTGTCATGGCATGGGCTGCTTTCAGCATAGCCAGCCCATTTTTACCTGTTTCCAGTCCGTATTATCAGCTGTATTTTCTCCCTGGCTCACCATCATCTGTCCCTGAAAAATGGTCACTGGATTCAAAACATTAACTCTGCTTTCTCTCTTCAGATGCTGCCAGACCTGAGTTTTTCTAACAATTCCTGGGTTTAATGGTTTATATTTCCAGCATCTGTAGTTGTTAGTTTTTTTTGTTATTAAATGTGCATTTGATTTGTATGTAAATCTCCCTTCACTCACCTGATTTGCAACAGCTCAGCAAAAGCTTCACTACCAGCCAAGACGTAACTGATTCCAATTGAAATACTGCAGAAAAATACGCATAAAGTAAATAATTTCCTGTAAGTATTTTGTTCAGTAATCAAACAAAGGATCATTGTGATTTTAAGGTACCATAAGGTTTCAAACTTTGCAAACAAATATTTCACAGGTTACCACCTTCAAAATGCTCACCATTCCTGTTTGAAAGACTGTGAGGGTTGTTTTCCCAGTTGAATGCGTCAAGTATTTGAAGCCACAGCACAGGATTTATAAACGCAAGATAGTCACCTAGACAAACTCCTTGGAAAGCATTATCCATCCATTAACCAAAAGCAGGATTTCAGGTTACAGAAGAAAGCCACATGGGACCTGAAGGAACACTTCCTGGTGAGTCAGCTACATTTGTGGGAAAGGGACTACAAATGGAGAGTAGACCAAAGCAAAGCTGGTTTAAAGTTCTTTACAGAACTAAAGGAGACTTTAAATAAAAGCACCTTTCTCGTCTTATTTTCTCTTGCCTCCAATATGGCCAAGATGAGAAAAGATAGTGTCCTCGAAAAGGGCTCCAGTTAAAAATATTTACAAGTCTAAATAATGTTACTGTTAATTAATACTTACTATTAATTATTTTCTTTTTGCAAATGGAACCTGTGTGCAACTATTTGAATCCACTAATTATTACATACTTAATGATTTGGTGCAGAGAACAATGCTATTGCTTTAAGAGGAATATCCCTTTAAGAAACCCAACATATAGATGAGGCTACACCTGGTGTCAGATATGACTGCAAGTCACAGACATTCTGCATTATAATCACCTCAGACAGAGGCTGTATCCAAAGATCACTCAGCAATGTCTATACGAGTTTAAGAGTGCATATACCTACCACAGATCTTAGAGTAAATTCAATCCATATCACATTGCAAATAGCTAGCTGTAGAAGATACTACATGGTGTCAGAAGTGGATTTATCACTATAGTGATCTTTTGATTGTGAAATTACTAATTGATCTTTAATGTATGCTTTGCATCTGACTTCAAATCTAGTAATTTGGCAAGGAAGGGTTAATTCATGCACTAAGTATTTTGTAGGTATCCTGTTTGAGGATTGACGTCATGAACTTTCATTTTCTGAGTAATATGATTTAAGACAGCTTCACAAACAAATCTAGGCATTAGTCATCTTAAATTTAAGATGTACAGTAAATACAGGGTGCTTTCTTCAGCAAAAATTAAGATGAAGCACTAAAGATTTTTCTGTTTGTTGCCATATATTTATCAGGACAGCAAACCCCAGAATGCTTATTAATTATCCTTAAATAAATGTTTGGAATGGTATTTCATATTATATTAATTGCAGAATACACTAAGCTCTGTTTAGATATTTAGATTATTGTATTATTCTTGACAGTAAGTTGAAAATGAAATTTAACTGCTGTTTATGATATCAAAAAACATCATAAAACACAATTTGTGCCAGCTATTGAATTACACTGACAGCTAATCTGAAAGTGACTGACATTTCACTCCATATTAATATTTCAGTTAACAAAATTTTGTATAGCCTCTTAAAAAGCAAAAAAACAGATAAGCCAGGAAACTGCAATGAAGTTAACATTAAAGGTTTCCAATATTTTGAAATGTTTGGAAATAAGCATGCCTTACAACTTTGAAACATGTAAATTATTGAGGCCTGAATTTGTTGAAAGACAGAGAAGGTCTGAGACTAAGCCAAAATGGCATGGAGCCCTGATTCTGGAACTGACACCCAGAGCCTGGCACTTACCATTTACATGAGACAGAGAAGGGGTTGGGGAATGGGGAAGGTTGTATTTTCCACATCCAAGCTTCATGATGAAACAATCCAATTTTCACCAGTGGCAAGTCCAACACACAACTTGAAGGCTTTACACTTTGAAAACAAATTGGAGTGCTAAGAAACTGTTTACCATTTCACTGTCTGTTGATACCAGCTTAAGAGTTATCATCATAGGATTTCTGCTGCACAAGTGACTTCACAACCTATCATAGTGAGGTTTCTGCCAGTTCACAGTTTCAGTGATAGCTCCCTGTGATTATAAAGCCTTTTAAGTGACACAATGAATACAAATGCATGTTTTTGTAAGGAATTATGTTGTTGAAGGAAGCTAAATGTCATGAACAGGTTTTAACAGTGCATGTATTTTTACATTTTCAATTCAACAGTCTACAATGAGAACTTGGCTGCTGAGTGACTTGGCAAGCAATTATATATGCAAAGGGTGATGGGAGGGGAGCATTGATAAACATGAGTTATAACTAAGTTTGGACAAATGTTACAGAACTAAGTGGAGGGGGAATAGACTGGCATGAAAGGCATGAGATGCCATCAAAAGAGGATATGAAGGGCCATTAGATGTAGACAGCAAAGTCTGGCACAATTGGTAAGATGAGCCATGGCAGTGAGTACGGGCATAAGGTGATGCGTATTTGCAAAGATACAGCATGGCGAGTGCATGTGGTTGACATGGAAGGGTTCAGGGTTTTATTCACAACGTATTGGAAGCCCGAGGCTGCCTTTCAGTTAGCTTGTCTTGGCACATGCTATTCTGTGACTACATGTGAATTCTTGATTGATTTATTGTTATCGCTTGTACCAAAATACAGTGAAAAGTATTGATTTGTGAGCCATACAGACAGATCCAATCATAAAAAGTGCATCCGCGTAGCAGAAAAGAGTGCAGAATACAGTGTTAGTGACAAAGAGGGTGCAGACAGAGATCAAAATTAACATTTGACAGGTCCATTCAAAAGTCTGATAACACCAGGAAAAGAGGTGTTCGTGATCTTTCCCAGGAATGGTAGACCCAGCTTCCATCAAGACCATTCTACGCCCAGCAACAAAAATTATACTATTTGGTGACTTTCTCCTGAGCTAGCTTTGTGGGCTCAAGAATTTTCCTGCCTCTGTATTGTGACGTGGGGAGCAAAAGGTCGGTGTCAAGTTAGTTTGTTTTGTGCCCAGCTGTTGTGCTACTGCTGCTATATAAACTCATAGCTGAAGAAAGAAGCAAGGATAATAGTTGCATCCTAAGGGACACTTAGAGAAATGGCAATCTGTAAGCAAGGTGTGGCATTTTACAACTGCAGAGTATCCACACTTAATGGACTGGATATTGATTGCTTGCTACAGTAGCATCTTGTTTACATCTGCCATTAGGAGTCTGAACCAATTCCAGATTGGGTTTTTTTTTGGTTTCTGAAATTAACCTCAACAAAAGAAATAATCAGCAAGCAGTACCAATAAAGTCCATAATTTCCAAGTAACCTCTATATAACAATCTCAGTTTGAGAAGAAGCAATGGTAGGGACATACTTGAATATAAGCTTAAAAAATAATGCTTCCAAGGTCAGAAGCTCAATGAGTTTGGCAGGAAATGCCAACAAAGAATTTTACTGCCAACATGATTGCTATGTTTTCATTAACCTTTTCTCTACATTAACAAATTGGCTGCAGAGTAAGTCGGTAAAGGCCAGCAGGAAGCTCTGCAGTGATATTTTGAATGCTGACAAGGAAGCTGTAAAAATTTTATTGCAAGCTTTCATCATTCTCAATAGGAAAAGGTGAAGACGCAGCAGATATGCAAGTAACGGGTAAAATGTGAATGAGAAATTGGTCGACATCTCAGATCAGTTTTTGGATATGAAATACACATTAAGGAATCAAGTGAGGCAAAGTCACATTAAAGATCCTACAACTCAGCCTCTTCCAAACAAATGTGTTTGGCTGTCAAAGTTGCAGCTGCTGACTTGCAACAGGACTATCCAAAACTGGAGGTAGGCTTCATGCTAAATGGGGGAGTTAACACTTATTAAATGGGACAAGGTCAGAGTTTTTCATTGTCTAATGTGAAACCTTAAAGGAAGCTGCTAACATTAAGGTATGTTTTCAATTTGTCACTTAGTGCACAGTACATTCAGGTTGAGCAGGAATTCAGAAGTTCAGAGAAATCATGTAAATTGTGATTACAGCCGTTTCTCTGTGGTTTCTGTGGAAGTTACAGTTGAAAAATCAGACAACACGTGTGTCCTTTCAACTTTAGAGCATTTAAGAATATAGGCAATAAGAGCAGAAGTAGGTCATACTCTTCATTGAATCGTTTGTGCCATTCCATAAAATCATAATTAAATGTCAAACGCTTAAATTCTATCAATTCCTCTTTATAATGAGGATTAAGAAAATGGTGGATGAATTGAATAGATATTTTTCATTGAACTGTGCCGTAGAGGATACAACTAATTACACAGAATAATTTTAAATCAAGTAAAAGAGGGGAATAGTTTGATCCAAATATATTCACCAGGAAAGGGTATTCAGTAAATTAGTAAAAGCTTAGGGTGACAAGTCCCCAGGTTCTACTGGATTTTATCTTAAGCTTTTAAAAGAAGTATTGCTGAGGTAGTTAATGTATTGGTTTTAATCTTCCAAAATATCCTAAATTCTGGAAACATCCCACCAAATCACAGACGAAAAAAAATTGGCAACTTCTGTATTCAAGAAAGGAAGACGATAGAAAGGAAACCATGAGGCAGTTATATTAACAATGGTTACAAAAAATGCTGCAATCTATTATTAAGAAGCTTATAGCAGACACTTGTAAAATCTCAATGTAATTAGGCAGAGTCAACGTGGTTTTGTGAAAGAGAAATATTGTTTTACTAACATATTGAAGTTTGTTAAGGAAGCAACAAGCAATATGTATAAAAAGGAACTCAGTAATGTGGTGTCAAATCCCTTCTAGAAGTCCAAGTGCAAGATGCCACATCAAAGGTTACTACGTAAAATAAGAGCTATTGGTTTAGAAAGTAACAGATGAGCATTTGTAAAGGATTGGTTCGGTAACATGAAACAAAAAGTTGGCATATATGGGTCATTTTCAGTTTAGAAAGGTAAAAATGTGGAAACTAATAGCAGGAACAGGCAACTCAGCCTTGCAACTCTCGTCTGCCATTTTACATGAACATGGCTGATCCTCTATCTGAAAACCATATTAGTGCTTTCTCTAGTTCCACTTGATGCTTTTAATAACTAAAAAATGTTAATTTCTTTCTTGAATATACTCAGTGACACAACCAATAGCTTTGCGTGGTAACAAATTCCAAAGAATGACCCTCTGGGTGAAAAGGTTTCGCCTCATCTCAGTCCTAAATGACCCACTCTATCCTGAGACTGTGATCTGATACTCTAAACTCCCCAACCTGGAGAAACATTCTCCCTGCATTTAGTCTGTCTAGCACTCATAGAATTTTATACTTTTCAATCAGATCCCTTCTCGTCCTTCTAAATTTGACCTGTCTAGCTTGCTCTGAAACCTCCTTATATCCTCCTTACAACTCATACTGCCAGCTAGTTTTGTGTTGTCTGCAAAGTCAGAAATATTGTATTTGGTTCCTTCATCCAAATCATTTATATGTTTTGAACAGCTGGAGCCCAAGCACTGATCCCTGTAGTACACTATTAGTCACAGTCTCATTAGCCTTTAAAAAGTCCTATTTATTCCCACTCTGTTTCTAGTCTGTCAATTGATCCATGACAGTATATTACCCTGATCCCACATGCATCAATTCTGCCCAATAACCTCTTACATGGAACCTTCTCAAAGGTCTTTGAAATCTAAATATACTACATCCATTGGTTGTCCCTTATCTATTCAACTAGTTATATCCTTAAAAACTCCAGTAGTTTAGTAAAGCATATTTTCCATTCATAAACCCATACTAACCTTGTCCAATCCTGTTGATATTTTCGATGCATTTCATAATCACATCTTCTATACTAGAATCTAGCAATTTTCCCACTGCGAATGGTATGATGTAACGAGTGAAGTGCCATGAGAATCAAACAGGCTTTGAGCTATTTTGGAAAAACTGATTTCTGAGGTAACAAAGTTATCCTATGAGAAGTTTAAGAAGATAGGCCTGTATCCACTGAAAATTAAAATAATATGACATTTTCATACTAAAATATATAAGATCATGAAGGGCACATGACAGGATGGATGCCGAATAGGTGTTTCTCGATCCAGCAGAGATTAGAACTAGAGAACACAAAATGAGAGGGGAGGAAAGGAGAATTTATTTCTCTCAATGTCATGGTTCTATGGAATTCTCTTCCAAGGGTGGAGCTAGGTCATTGAACGTATTTTGAGGCAGAGGCAGATTGATTCTTGACTAACAAGGGTGTTCAGGATATTGGGGTAGGCAAAGCTGAGATCAAATCAGCAATAATCTTAGTGAATGGCAGAACATGATCGAGGGATTAAATGACCCACTCTTGCTTACAACTCATATGTTTATGTGATTCCCTTAGTGCTCAGAAGTCTATTGATCTCAGTGATGAATGCACTCAATTATAGATCACACACATGCCTCTGGCATGGGAAATTCCAAATATTTTCTCCTCACTTTAGTCCTAAATGACGAAACCCTTAACCAGAAACCCTGACTACTGATAAGCAAAAGTCAATCAGTTAAGCTCTTTAAAGATTGTCATTCAGCCATGGACAATCTCATTTTCTTCTTCTAAACTTCAGCGAATTTAGGTCCATTCTGTTCAACCTCTTCCAACAGGACAATCCACCCATTCTGGGAATCAATTTACTCTTCAAAACAAGTATATCCCTCCTTCAGAAAGGAGCTCAAAACTGTACACAGCATCCAAATGTCTTCCTGATTGCTTTGCACGCTTGCTTGTTAACCTTATGCGATTAATATACAATGTTCCCAACGTCCTTCTGAAAACCAACCATATTAATGTCTCATTGTTCATGAACTGTTTTGTTTTTTGATGCTTCTTAACAAGTAGATACTTTCACACTCTCTCACATTAGACAGCACTTTCTTGGTCAATCACTTAACTTTCCCCACCGAGCTTTGTGTTGTTACCAAGGCTGGATATATCACACTCTGAACATCTACCTCATTCATTAATGTAAGTTATAAACTGCTGAGACTCCAGAATTAATCTTTGCACCACTCTACTAATTACATCCTTGAGATCCTTGTTTATTCATATCGTGAAGTCAGTCAATTAACCAATCCTCAAACCATGCTAATATTTTATTTTGAACCTCAAGAGGTCTAATATTGTGCAACAACCTCAATGGGGCACCTTTAAAGAATGCTTTTCAAAAATTCAATTACTACGTTCCCTGTTACCCATTATCTAAGGAGCTGGAATGGAGTGTCATGTGGTGCAGTGGTAGTGGGTTAGAAAGTATAGGTTCAAATTCTGCCTGAGCCAGAGCTGTGTCACAACATGTTCAAACAGATTGATTATAAAATAATTTTTAAATCAGTCAATTGCATTCTTAAGAAAGTCTTAAAAAGTTGTCAAACATTAAGCTAAATTGGCTCTGTCTCATCATATTGTGATTTATCCAATGCTCTGTTGCCACATCCTTAATAATACATTCCAACATTTTCCTATGGATATTACTCAGATGCATATTACTCGTTTAACATTTGTGCCATTATAACCATAACATGATCATAAGATATAGAAGCAGAAATAAGCCATTTGGCCCATCAAGTCTGTTCTGATATTCAATGAGATCGCAGCTGATCTGACAATCCTCAACTTCAATTAACTGCCTTAATTCCCTTACTGATTAAAAAAAAATCTCAGCCTTCATTACACTTAGTAACTCAGACAGATCTCTGCAGTACAGTTCCATAGTTTCACTGTCCTGAGATTGAAAAAATCCTCCTCAAACTATCTCAAATGGCTAACCCATAATGCTCATGCGAGACTCTCCCACAAGGGGAAACAAACTTCTCAAATCTAACTTGTCATGACCCCTAAGAGTCTCACATGTTTCAAGTATTTTTCATTCTTCTAAACTCCATTGAGTATATGCCCAACTCACTCAAACAATCCTCATAAAAAAATCCCTCCATTCCTAGAATCAATGCTATGAACTTTCATTGGAATGCCTCTAATGGCAATTTATCTCTCCTTAAATAAAGGACCCAAAACTGTTCAGAGTAATACAGCTGTGGCATGACCAGTGCATTGTATAGCTTTAGCAAAACTGTTCTATTTTTGCGCTCCATTCCCTTGGACATAAAGGCCGACATTCAACTTGGCTTCTGTATTATCCATGTCCAATTTTCTGAGATTCAAATTTCTCAAAACTGCAGCTTTCTGCTATTTTTCTCCATTTAAATAATATTCACTCTTCTATTATTCCTGTCAAAGTGCATAATCTCAATTTTCCTACATCAGATCTATCAGTCAGCTTTTTGCCCACTCATTTAACTTGTACATATCCTTGTGAGGGCTCGGCTCATCCTCACGATTTGTATTCCCATCTATTTTTTTGTCATCTGCAAAGTTAGTCATAGTACGTCCCTTTCACTCATCCAAGTCATTCTCCCAAACCTTAGGCTTAATTTCCTTTTGACAACATTATATGCCTCTTCTTTTAGTTAAACTGAATTCTTAAAAAAATTATTATTTCTTCATATAGGCATAGTTTAATTATTTTTTCAGTGTTTTTTAAGCTCAAAAGAACAAAGAACAAAGAGAACAAAGAAAATTACAGCACAGGAACAGGCCCTTCGGCCCTCTAAGCCTGCGCCGATCAAGATCCTCTGTCTAACGTGTCATCTATTTTCTAACGGTCTGTGTCCATTTGCTCCCTGCCCATCCATGTACCTGTCCAAATATATCTTAAAGACACTAACGTGTCTGTGTCTACCACCTCAGCTGGCAACGCGTTCCAGGCACCCACCACCCTCTGTGTAAAGAACTTTCCATGCATATCTCCCTTAAACTTTCCTCCTCTCACTTTGAACTCATGGTCCTGAGTAATTGAGTCCCCCACTCTGGGGGAAAAAGCTTTTTGCTATGCACCCTGTCTATACCCCTCATGATTTTGTCGACCTCAATTAGGTCCCCCTCAATCGCCGTTTTTCTAATGAAAATAATCCTAATCTACTCAACCACTCTTCATAGCTAGCACCCTCCATACCAGGCAACATCCTCCTGAACCTCCTCTGCACCCTCTCCAAAGCATCCACATCCTTTTTGTAATGTGGCGACCAGAACTGTACACAGTGGCTCGGCCACATTTGGAGTAAAGTCCTATACAACTGCAACATGACCTGCCAACTCTTGTACTCAATACCCCGTCCAATAAAGGAAAGCATGCCATATGCCTTCTTGACCACCTTATTGACCTGTGTTGCCACCTTTAGGGCACAATGGACCCGAACACCCAGATCTCTCTGTTCATCAATTTTCCCTAGGACTTTTCCATTTACTGTATAGTTCACCCTTGAATTTGATCGTCCAAAATGCATCACCTCGCATTTGCCCGGATTGAACTCCATCTGCCATTTACCTACCCGACTCTCCAGTCTCCCTATATTCTGCTGTAATCTCTGACAGTCCCTTTCACTATCTGCTACTCCACCAATCTTAGTGTCATCTGCAAACTTGCTGATCAGACCACCTACACCTTCCTCCAAATCATTTACATATATCACAAATAACAGTGGTCCCAGCACAGATCCCTGTGGAACACCACTGGTCACAGGTCTCCAATTTGAGAAACTCCCTTCTACTACTACCCTCTGTCTCCTGTTGCCCAGCCAGGTTTTCAACCATCTAGCTAGCACACCCTGGACCCCATGTGACTTCACTTTCTCCATCAGCCTGCCATGGGGAACCTTGTCAAACGCCTTACTGAAGTCCATGTATATGACATCTACAGCCTTTCCCTCATCAACCAACTTTGTCATGTCCTCAAAGAATTCTATTAAGTTGGTAAGACATGACCTTCCCTGCACAAAACCATGTTGCCTATCACTGATAAGCTCATTTTCTTTCAAATGGGAATAGATCCTATCCCTCAGTATCTTCTCCAGTAGCTTCCCTACCACTGACATCAGGCTCACCGGTCGATAATTATCTGGATTATCCTTGCTGCCCTTCTTAAACAAGGGGAAAACATTAGCAAGTCTCCAGACCTCTGGGACCTCACCCGTGTCTAAGGATGCAGCAAAGATATCTGTTAAAGCCCTCACTATTTCCTCTCTCGCTTCCCTCAGTACCCTGGGAAAGATCACATCCAGACCCGGGGACTTGTCCACCTTAATGTCTTTTAGGATACCCAACACGTCCTCTTTCCTTATGTCAACTTGACCTAGACTAAGCAAACATCTATCCCTAAACTCAACATCTGTCATGTCCCTCTCCTTGGTGAATACCGATGCAAAGTACTCATTAAGAATGTCACCCATTTTCTCTGACTCAGCGCATAACTTTCCTTCTTTGTCCTTAAGTGGGACAATCCTTTCTCTAGTTACCCCCTTGCTCTTTATATATGAATAAAAGACTTTGGGATTTTCCTTGACCATGTTTGCCAGCAATATCTCATGTCCTCTCTTTGCCCTCTTAATCCCTTTTTTCAGATTCACTCTACATTCCCGATATTCTTGCAAAGCTTCGTCTGTCTTCAGTCGCCTAGACCTCATGTATGCTTCCTTTTTCCACTTGGCTAGTCTCACAATTTCACCTGTCATCCATGGTTCCTTAATCTTGCCATTTCTACTCCTCATTTTCACAGGAACATGTCTCTCCTGCACGCTAATCAACCTCTCCTTAAAAGCCTCCCACATATCAAATGTGGATTTACCTTCAAACAGTTTCTCCCAATCCACATTCCTCAGATCCTGCCGATTCTTGGTATAGTCAGCCTTCCCCCAGTTTAGTACTCTTCCTTTAGGGCCACTCCTATCCTTGTCCATGAGTATTGTAAAACTTACGGAATTGTGGTCGCTATTTCCAAAGTAGTCCCCTACTGTAATATCAATCACCTAGCCGGGTTCATTCCCCAACACCAGGTCCAGTATGGCCCCTTCCCAAGTTGGACTACATACATACTGCTCTAGAAAACCCTCCTGGACACACCTTACAAATTCTGCTCCATCTTGACCCCTAACACTGAGTGAATCCCAGTCAATGTTGGAATGTATAGGAATGTATAACTGAAAAATTATGCATTGTTTCTTTAAATGTTGCAAATGCCTATCCACTGTTGCAAGTCCAAAGATGTGCAGGTTAGGTGAACTGGCCATGGTAAATACTCCATAGTGATCAGGGATGTGCAGGCTAGTAGGGTTTAGTCATCGGAAATGCATGGTTACAGGGATGGGGGTTGGGGGGAATCGATCTGGGTGGGCTACTCTTCAGTAGGTCAGTGTGGACTCAATGGGCTAAATGGCCTGCTTCCAAACTGTAGGGATTCTATTATTCTATGGCTTCTATAATCTTCTAATTTCATTTCCCTATTCATCTCAACCAACTCATTCAACTTAGCATTTGACTTGCAAAAACTTAAAACTATCGTTTCAGACTTGACTATTATGCTTAACTTAATGTCAAGGTCTCATATGTTATGACCACTCTTTCCAGATGCTGCTTTTCATTACTAAATAACCCTGTCAGACTGCACCATATTTTACTTCTAAATAGCCTGTTCCCCTCGAATCTGTTGGCATAATATTCCAACATTTATTCTACAAAATTATTACATAAACATTTAAACAATTGAAATCTTCAAATCATAAAATCCCTACAGTGTGGAAACAGGTCCTTCAGCCCAACAAGTCCACACCACCCCTCACAGCATCCCACCCAGACCCATTCTCCTACAACCCATGTAATCTACATACCCCTGAATACTACGGGCAATTGAGCATGCGCATCTTTGGACTGTGGGAAGAAACTGGAGCACCCGGAGGAAACCCACGCAGACACGGGGAGAATGTACAAACACCACACAGATGTTTGCCTACCATGTTCTGAAAGAGTTTCTTGTTGAATTATATGAGTGATTGAACAGGAACTATGAAGTAAAGCTTAAATTAACCGGGATTCTTTGTTATTTTTATACAAACTGCTTGAAGAAACCACAACTGTTATACGGTAAGCAAGGTTTCAATTCAAACTTACTTTCCAAAATCTGTAACAAGAAATATGAACATACTTCCACTGAACAGTAATCATTACAGAAAATCCAGGGGTTGCCCAACTAAAATACCAAGACCCAATGAGCTGCACTATAGGGCAGGTTCCCTCCAACTTAGCAGCAGACCCCAGAACAACACTGAGACATAGTGGGTGGGAAAGGAAAACAAAAAATTAAAGGCAGGTAGGTGGCATGGGTGACACAGTATGTCTAGGCTCAGCCTCTCACTGATGGTGAACCTCCAAATATACATATTCTCCTAAATGTACAAATTCCCTTCTTGACAGCCCTTTCCATCAATTCATATTCCCATCCAACAGGTCTATCTAAATCTTCAACTGCTCGCTTTAACATTCCCATCCCAGCCATTCCTCAAAATGAAGTCTTGATTTTAAAGTTCTCATCCTTGTTTCAAATACTTTAAGGCATCACCCCTCTCTATTTCAATAATATCCACCTCACAACTATTGTCTCATACAGCCTCTGAATGTTCTAACAAGTGCCATGCTTTTAATGATTACAGCAGCATACACCTTGACCGTTACTGTCACTCTAACCTGCGAGCAAAGGACTGTTAGACTCCCTCATGACAGGAAGTTAACAGACAACAGCTTTGCCTAAGAGAATTAATCAGATGGAGTTAACAGCTGATCTTCATTCATGTCAGTTCCTGGAGCCCAAAGCTCTCTCTCAGTCTGACTAATGCACACGAGTCAATTCCCTAATACTAAACACAAAGCAGACATCAACTTGAGGTCTTCAGCTTCCGGTCCTGACTGTCAGTTGGACAGTCTGAGGTTTCTCTCTCCTTGTCGTTCTCACACCAGCTCCATTATGGAACAAAGAAAACAGCACTTATCCTTCACTTCTCTCTGTGACGTTCCTACTCACCACCTCCTTTTCTCACTCCCTCCCTTGCCACCTTGCGTTTGGCAGATCTCTACCTGACCTTCGTACATGAAGCCCATCTTGCTCCCTCACTTGCTTTTTCTCTCTCACTGTCCCTCTCGTAAGCTCTTGTTGCAGCAAGTGTAAGGAAGAGGGAAGCAGTGAGTAGGAATGTCAGGGAGAGGGGTGGCTGGCAAGAGGGTGGGCAAACAGGAGAATTGGCAAGCTGTAGGCACGGAGTGGCAGTGGCAAGCAGGATGCAAGTGGGAAGAGCTAAGAGTTAGTAAGAGGATTTAAAGCCACTTAATACTACTCTGCTCCGTGGTTTTGTAGAATCATTAAAGGAAGACTAATCCCAAAGACATGTGACACTAAAAACACAGGGACAGAGCTAGGGAGTTTGGAAAAAGACTTTTGGATTCCCAGCCAAATCTCGAAATAATAATGCAAAGGTTTTGTAGCTCTTTATATTTTGGATTAGTCAAAATGAAATAAAAGTCTCTTGTCTTGTTTGAAGGTATTACCACCAAGTTAACTTTCTGATAGTTAAAACACAAGTTACAATATTGAAACTAACAAATGTTTCTGTTCGAGTAACAGTTATGGCACTGAACCTAGAACCCAGAGGTTGTAAGTTCAAATGCCACTGTGGAAATCTAATCTTTTGCAGGTTGGTGCATTACTGTGTCAATGACTGGAGTGGTATTCTCTCTTTTCCTGGCAGACATAATGGTAACATTTTAAAATATGTTACATTTCACTTTTTAAAAAAATATCTACTGGTGGTGCACATCCGCACATTACCTTAATATTAATGCACACAGTGTAATTCCTTCTGCACATGGATGGAAAAAAAAACAGGGAACATTGCCCCAATCCTGTGGAATGTTTGTATTCCTGAATTCTGAATCCTTAAGCATCCCCAAATTTGCTTGCTCCACAACGGATTGCCCTACCGTCCACTGCCGGGTCCTGAGCTTGGAAATCAATGCTCCACATCTCTGCACATCTTTGTCACCTTTCTTTCCTTAAGATACTCCTTAAAATCTCTCTTTGGCCAAGCTCTTGAACATCTGACCTAATATCACCACTTGGTATTGTATTTTGCTTTATGATGCTCCTATGAAATATTCTGTTTTGTTATTTTGTTAATGTTATAATTATATAACAATGTTACATAGATGGCTTGTGTGGAGCAGAATAACTAGTTGCTACCTTTACAGTGTCCATCAGGAAAATTTCCAGTATTGCTGTGGATTCAGGGGCTTTCTCCTCTGAGGTCCCACTCCTCCACCACAGTCTTCAGTGCTGCAACAAAGAAATCTTGGAGCTTGCTCTCTATCAGGTTATGTGGTCCTTTTGGCTTTACCAAGCAAAATTCTTTCCAGGAATAACTTCAGCTCTAGCTTCAGTCCAACTGCACCTTTCCTTCAAGATGTGCAGACTGGTTTTAAGTAGTGCAGGCTACCTCAAACACGTCTCAGCCTCTAATGATAATTGTGTCCTGTGCTCAAGCATGAAGCAATTCAACAGTTTATTAGTGTTGGCTGCAATCTTGTAAATCAGCGGACAGCGCAAACTAACAGATGCAGGTAAGTGGGACATCACAATCCCCTTCGACGTTTTTCTTTCTTCCCAAATTTTGCAGTCATGGTTGTTGTTGCTTTCTGCCACTTCTACAAATTTAACTGCAATACCATGGTATAAGATAGATTTTACTCATTGCTTCTCCTATAAGTTACTAAAAGCTAGTTAAGTCATAAGACAAGTAATTGATTCACTTATTCAAGTGATTTGAAGCATAACATATGAAATGATCTAGGGAAATATTTACATAGATCCAATATATCGAATAATCGTTCTAAATGTGGTCCAGATTAGCAAGTGCACTGGTCGGTTGATAGCTTTACAGTTTAACCTGCTGTTTCATTTTATTTGCACAAAATAATTGTTTGTAAAAAAAGGAAAAAAGTTACTCACAATTGTAGGATTAGGAGAAGGTCAAAAACATAACTCATATACTTGTTCAGGAAAAGGGCACCCAATATGTGCAAGTTTGGCATTTGCTCCTCCTCGAAATGGTCAATTCCATTATTCTGGTGCAACAACACATGATCTGCAATTATATAAAAGCGATATCAGTAAAGGTGGAAAGGAACAGTAGATAAGTGACAACTGAAAGTACAATCTCACCACAAGAGTTTTAAAATTGAAAAAGAATGTTCCTCGATGCTGTTGGAGCAACTTAGTAATAGTAATCGCAAAATACATAAATACAGCGAAAGAGCAGAAAAGTCATACCAAAAAGGACTTTCTCCCCTCTTCAAATAAATCTTTTGAATATTACTTGGAGCAAAGAACACCATCAATAAACTGGTGAATAAAGACAATTACTTTCATTATTTTAACCCATGCAACATTATTCTATTGTTTGTTTTAGATGATTGTCAGAAAAGTGAGAGTTGTTCTTTCTCTTCTGTAGATCCACAAATTTCCCTAAAACTTAATTCTGGCCTGTTCCTTCACTTGCCTCCCCATGTTAATTTCCTCCTTCTTTTATAATGTCCATAACACAACACTAATTATCCCACAGGCTTGCTGTCTCTTCCACTGAGGCAGAGTTCTTCCCTACTAAAGCTGTGATCCCTCAAAGGGTGTCAAAGTTCATTTGCAAATTCCTTAATCCACAGCTAATGAAAAATCATTGGCCAGAAATTTCAACTTTTAGCATTACCATTGTCTATCTTCAGGTGTTCCCTGACAACTGCAAAATTTCAGTATTTTCTATTTTTATTCCAATTTTTCAACATTCTCTATTTGGTTTTATTTAAGCCCTGCACTCACACACTTTTCTCCTTGAATACTTCCCACAGCTCTCACACAATTATATCAATAATTATTCCCCCAGTCCACCTTGGTCAAATTGCATTGTGTTGGTCCTTTGACATCAAATGATGTAACAGTTAGGATTAAGAAAAATCAAGGAGATCATGGCAAACTCTAAGGGCTTAATATGGCCCAGGCCCTAGAGGAATAGAAGCAGCATAAGAGGCTATCTTGAAAAAGAAATTACAGTAAGCAAACAGAGTACATCAGAAAGCACTGGTCAGCAGAATAAAAGAAAACTGAATTTTTAAAAAAAAAACCTGACGAGTAAGAATATAACTGGGAAAGAGTAGAACCTATTAGGACCAAATTGGACCCAGCAGACATGGGCACTGTTTTCGATGAATATTTTGCAATGGTTGTCACAACAGGAAAGAAGGATGGACATACAGATATCAAAGTGGAGGTTAGTGAAATGTTCGAAGAAATTAGCATAGGGACAGGAAATACTAATGGGTTTAGCAGCCTTAAAAGTAAGTAAATCTGCAGGTCTACGAGATGTATCCCAGTCTGTTGAGGAGGCAAGAGGGGGCTAAATATGAAGCTATAGCTAATTTAATAAATATGAAGCTAGCTAATTTTCAAGTCATCTCTTGCTACAAGTGAGGTGCCAGTGGTCTGAAGGACTGTTAACATGGGTCCCATTACTAAAATGAGTGAGGAAAGAAGGGACCAGAAAATTACAGGCCAGCCAGTTGTCACATCAGCAGTGAGAAAGTACAACAGAATATATCTGCTCTTGGAGAAACAGGGATTATTCAGAAACAGTTACCATAGGTATTAAAAGGTCATGTTTGCCAAACTGAATCAAAAAGTTTGAAGGACACCAGAAATATTGATGAGGATAATACATTTGATGTGGTCCATATCGACTTTGGCAAAGCTATTGATAACATCCACGTGGCAGACCGGTCAAGAAAGACTGGCCCAAGGCAAAGTGGATTCAAAATTAGCTGAGAATCAGGAAGCTGAGAGTGATGGTAGAGAGATCACCCTATGACTAGAGATCTGTTTCCAGTCGGGTTCTCCAGTGCTCCAGCTGATTATACTGTAGTTTAAAAATCTGGATTTAAATGTAGCGTCTATGATCAAGAAATTCACAGATAATATGAAAATTAGTAGAGTAGTAAGTACTGAGGAGGATAGCTGTAAACTGCAGGAAGATATCAATGGACTGGTCAGGTGGACAAAGCAATGACAAATGGAATCCAAGTCAGAAATGTGAATGTAATGCCCTTGGTTGAGCTATTGAGATAAGGGATTACACTATGAATAGTAGCATCCAGGAAAGTGCTGAATATTAGGAGGACCTGGGTTTGCATATCCAAAGATCCTTGAAGGTGGTTGAGATTATAGACAAGGTGGTCAAGAAAATGGTTAAGAAAGCACATGGGCTACTTGCTTTTACCAGTTGAGGCAAAGAATAAGACAGCAAAGAGGAAATGCTGAAATTGTACAGAGTGTTGGTAATGCTATAAACTGGAATATTATGTGTTGTTCTGGTTACCACACTACAGGAAGGATATGACTGCACTAGGATGGGTGCAGCAGAAATTTAAGATGATGTTGCCTCGGCTGCCGGGTCCAAACTATGATGAAAGATGAGTGCAGCAAAATTTGAGGTGTCTGATAGAGGAGTACAAGACTAGGAAGCACACATAGGGGGAGAGGAGGGCACTTCTTCCATTTTGCAGGATCCGAATGCATTGCAGCTAAATTGCAAATGACACAAAAGTATTTGGAAACATAAATTGCGAAAGGGATGCAAACAGTCTACAGAGAGATACAGATGGGCTAAGTAAGCAGGTGAAAGGTTGGCTTATGGAGCATGACGTGAGAAAGTGTGAAATTTTTCTTTTTCAAAGGAACAACAAGAGAGTAGAGTGTTATTTAAATGGGGAGAAACTGCAGAAAGCTGCAAAACAAAGGGACTTAGGGGTACTTGTGCACGAAACACAGAAAGCTAGCATACAGGGGCAGCAGGTAATCAGGAAGGCTAGTGGAATGTTGGCCCTTAGATCAAAGGGCTGAGAGTATAAAAACTGTAATCGTACAAGACACCGCTGAAACCACAGCTAGAAAACTGTGAGCAGTTTTGGTCCTTGATTTTTAAAAGAGAAAAGATAATTTTATCGAAGGCAGTTCAGAGAAGCTTCACTGAATGATCAACAGTAGTGTAGAAGGATTGACTATCTTACAAGCAAACGCTAGAAAGGTTGGAGATCTACTCAGAAGAATTTGGAAGAAACAGAGGTGATCTCATTAAAACATAAAGGATTCTTAAGGGTCTTAATCGATTAAATGCTGAGATGTTTCTCCTCATGGAACAATATAGGGTCAGAGGGCACAGTCTCAGAAAAAAGGGGTGTTAATTTAAGAGTGAGATGAGGAATTTCTTCGAAGGGTTAAGAGTCTTTCAAAATCCTTGCAACAGAGAGTTGTGGGGGCAGAGTCCTTAAGCATATTTCAGGCTGATATAGACTGATTCTTGATTAGTAGGAGAATCAAGGGTTGGACGAAAGGGCGTGGAAGTGAAAATGAAGAATGTTGGATCAGCCATAACGCTATTGAATGGCAAAGCAGGTGCCAAGAATGGAATGGAATGGCCTGCTCTTGTTCCTATTTCTTATGGTCTTAAGGAATAATGTCTTCACCCAACTCAGATCTTTTGGAAGCGGGTATTACTTAAGTTCTATCAGGCTTGTTTCAGCTGATACTGTACCACTATCATGGCGAAAGTGGTGTTCCTAGTGATCAATGCTGATGTCGAGTACCAATGACTGAAGAGATGGAATGCAGGTCATGTCTGACAGCTGCTGACATTCTGCAGGGCCAGGCTTTCCATGGCAGCCACTAACCTGTCCATGGAGACTGCAAGGCACATGCATGCTGGAGTCACATGGTACTGATAAAGCTCAGCGGACCTGTCCAATCTTTGATCTAGTTTTGTCAAGTGTCTGTGGCAGGCAAACCTGATGTTCTTGTGGCTGTCTGTGTATTTACACAAAGTTATTTATGACTGATACCATGGGTTGACAGTCACAATTGGCCACTTGTTTCACAGCCAGGCTGCTTTTGTTTTCCATTAAATGACACCCCAGGAGGCAATGTGTGTATCTCTGGGCATAAATTACACACAGTAAGGTCCAATTCCTACTCCTTCATTCTGATTTTTAATGATACCAGCTTGCGGTATAATAAATGGTCTTTCATACAAGCTTTGTTGGTATTTTTGCTATCTTGGTCGTGTTTATAAGATAAGATTTATTATAAAAATGTTGATGTAGTTGGATACAGTTTCCCCAGTGGAAATTCTTCTGTAGGTGGTAGCTTCCATTGTAAGTATTGATTTAAATTTTAGCATAAAAAAACGCTCAACTAGAAGTGCAGAGATAGTAGGAACTGCCGATGCTGGAGAATCTGAGATAACACAACATACAGCTGGATGAACACAGCAGGCCAAGCAGCATCAGAGGAGCAGGAAAACTGACACTTTGGGTCGAGACCCTTCTTCATTTCTTCATTTCAGAGGCAGTAGTGGACCATGTCAGAGGTGCAGACCTACCAAACAGACACCTGCTGTCTAAGGCAAGGGCTAACCGACATTCCAGGATATAATATGAAACAGTGTAAGATGGCACACAATGATACAACCCCGCCCCCCCCCCACCCCTCCCTGACATACTCAATGCTTTTTAGGCTCAGTTTGAGCAGAATACTATCAGTGTGGTGACACCTGCTCCAACAGCCCTGGAAATGCCTGTTCCCTTTGTCACCGTTGCTATCATCAGATCAGTCTTTCCAAAAGCCAGCCCAAGGAAAGAGATGGGCCCGGACAGTGTCCCCGGCCAAGCACGCAGATCCTGTGTGGACCAACTGACAGAGGTATTCACCAAAATCTTCAACCTCTCCCTCTTACAAGCCAAAGTCCCCACCTGCTTCAAGAAAACCACCATCATCCCCGTGCCCAAGGAAACACGTGCAATGTGCCTAAATGACTACTGCCCAGTGGCTTCGACCTCAATAATCATGAAGTGGTTCAAGAGGCTGGTCATGGCCCGCAGAATCCAGTCTCCCAACCTACCATAATCCCCGACAATTTGTTTACCGACATAACAGGTCCACAGAGGATGGCATATCCCTAGCCCTGCAGTCACATCTGCAACATCTGGACAACGAAAACACCTACATCAGATTCCTGTTCATTGACTACAGCTCAGCTTCCAATACCATTATCCCCTCCAGACTGATCTCAAAACTCTGTGAACTTGGCTTCAGCTCCGCCCTCTGCAACTGGATGCTCAGTTTCCTGACCCACAGACCACAATCAGTGAGGATAGGTAACTGCACCTCCTCCACAACAACAGTTAACACTGGTGCACCCCCCTCCCACCCCCAAGGATGTGTCCTCAGCCCCGACCGTACTCCCTGTACACCCATGACTGCGTTGCCAAATTCCAAACAAATGCCATCTACAAGTTCACTGAAGGCACCACCAGATATCTGACAATGACAAGTGAAGGTACAGAAGGGATATACAGGGCTTGGTGATGTGGTGCAATGAAAACAATTTGTCTCTCAACATTGGCAAAACTAAAGAACTGATCGACTTCAGAAGGAAGGGAAGAGAACACACCGCCATCCATATCAACGGAACTGAGGTTGAGAAGGTGGGCAGCATCAAGTTCCTCAGAGTGACGATAGCCGACCACCTGTCCTGGACTTCCCACGTAGATGTGACAGTCAAGAAGGCACAACTATGCTTCTTCTTCCTCAGGCAGCTCAGGAAACTTGGCATGTCCTTAAAGTCCCTCACCAACTTCTGCAGATACACTGGTGAAAGCATACTGTCTGGGTGTATAATGACCTGGTATGGCCATTGCTCTGCCCAGGGCTGTAAGAAACTACAGAGGGCGGTGTGCACAGTCCAGACTATCACGGAAGGCAAGCTTCCATCCATGGATTCTATTTACATGGTTCACTGCTGCGGAAAGGCTGCCAACATCATTTAAGACCCATCACACCCTAGTAATGACCCCTACAACCTCTTCCTTCAGGCAAAAGGCACAGAGTCTGAACATACGCATGAGCAGGTTCAGCAACAGCTGCTTTCCAGCTGTTATCAGACTGTTGAACGGACTCTAGCCTCATATAATGTAACCTGTACGTCTCTAAGTCTTTTCGATCTGTATAGTCTTTCATTGCTGTGATCTGCCTGTACTGCTTGTAAACAAAGCTTTTCACTGTATTTTGGTACACTTGACAATAAAGTCAATCAATCTTTCTGTTGATGCATTGGGTTCATACAGTAATCTGGTGAGTGTGTGGTGCTTTCACATTGTCTAACCTACTTCATTTTTGGATCACCATGTTGACCATTAGTTCATAAAGCCCAAAGTTGACCACAGGTTTGTGCAGGTGATAATATTGCAATGACACACCAGAGTCTGTCTGGTACTTTAAGTTGCCTTAATGTTCTCCTTATACATTCATAATTCCACCAACCACAAACCATTTAGCAACTATTGAGCTATGTTTCAACTTGTTGTATGGTGTACAGTGATTTCTATGAATGTTAAGCAGATATCACACTGATGGCCATCTGTACCCGCTTATTGTGTTTTCTTCTAACTATGCACTTGTTCACAAAAGGGTTTGGCTTCTTGCTATGAAAACACTGCTGTCTCCATGCTGGACACGCCTTCTTTACTTTTGTGTGATGTCCTCTGCAGTATTTTTATTATGCCCTTTGTGTGATTTTTCCCCTTTGGACTGCAATGTCTATCAGCACAATGCAGGTCATGGTCTGTTCTACCAAGAGTATGCTCTAACTGCCTATTAATGACCTAATTGCTTCTGCACATGTCCATTTGCTATCCTAAGCACAGGTTTCTCTGCTCTCAGTAGATGTACCCTCACTACAGGATCTCTAATGCTTAATACAATCCTTTGATTTTAATCAAGCCAGGACTCTGAGTCTGCATTGAGCCCTGGAGTTCAAGACATTGCTGTGAAGAAGGAAGGAAAAAGGAACACAAAAGAGAAAAAAAAAGAGACAGAACAATGAAAAGAAACTGATGGAGTAAATGAATTCCAACTGATAAGTCCTACTTCCTCGCCATCTTGCTACTCTGCCTGTTGAGGAAATCTGTTTCACATCACTTTTCATTTTGACTTGTGCTAGGAGATCATTTGCAGCCATTGTACCTTACCCAGTGTTTCAGCTGTGGATAACTCCTTTGTCCCTTGTCAGTGTTTTTTTACTGGCAGCTTTCACTGCCATGAACTTTCCTGTGACCATCTTGATGTTGCTGTGCTTCTATACAGCCCTTCAGTACTCACTCTTATCATCGTCATTTCTAATACCAAGCCAGTGTTGCATTGTTTGTACTGTCTTCTTTATTGAAACAGCTGCATAAAGACAGCTCCCATTCAGTGCCTTGTGGTAAAGGACCCATAAACAGGGCAAACCACAAAGATAAATTGCATCTCTATCCCAGGGAAAGGCTTTTTCCTAATTTTTTTTGTAATAAGATAAAGTGATTATCTTAATTGGTTTTGCACAAAGGTAAACATTTAAAAAGGATGAGTGTTCAAAATAATGATTGCAGTACATCAACAGAATGACTGATGAATCAAATCGGGCTACAAAAACACAAGACTGTAGGTCATTTAAGTTGGGACAATACAGTGTGGAGTTGGAGGAACGCAGCAGGTCAGGCAGCATCAGAGGAGCAGGAAAGTTGATGTTTCGAGTCTGGAACCTTCTTCAAAATTTCCTTCTCACTCCTCTGATGTTGCCTGACCGGCTGTGTTCCTCCAGGTCCACACTGCGTTGTCTCTGACTCCAGCATCGGCAGTTCTGACTATCTCTGAGTCATTTAACACAGGGTTGTATTTCTGATTCTGATTGAATTAATGTTATAATT
The DNA here is from genome assembly GCF_030684315.1 of Stegostoma tigrinum. Lineage (NCBI taxonomy): Eukaryota > Metazoa > Chordata > Chondrichthyes > Orectolobiformes > Stegostomatidae > Stegostoma > Stegostoma tigrinum. The sequence continues at coordinate 35,881,198 of NC_081367.1, read as the reverse complement.
AATTTGAGGAGAGGGTGAATGTTGTTTCAGATATCTGACGAGAATTCTTTGAGCTGAGGAGGTAGTTGCACAGGCAGGTAGGAGGCCAAAAAGTCAATAACCCGAGCAGCAAAGAAGCATGTGGAAATTGGTGGAAAAACCTCTGTAAGGCAGACTCAAGCAAAGTATTATTAACAACATTTGAGTTCTGGTTGAAAACAAAAGAATAATATTTGAAGGCTATAAATAACCTATAATATGCATTGAAAAGTAGAGCTAGATGAAGTCAGTGATGTACAACAATGCCATCTACTGTGATAGGCCTGTCATTACAGCATGAGAAAGATGAGTGTTAACTTCAGGCATTTTATTATCAACATTGACACCTAGGCATTATTCAAACATTTACATACAGAGACGAAGGTTCTGTATTCAGAATTTTAAAAAATACACTTTGAACAATTACTGTATGAAAGTCTTTTTACTTCGGTAGTCCCTTGGGAATGAGGATCATTTGCCCGGTTCACTAGATTCTGAGATGGCTGATAAAAAATCTGCAAACTCAGCCATATACAGGGCAGGTAGTGCTCTGTACAAAATACAGATATGCAAAGTCATGCACTTTTAAAGGTTAAGCTGGACAAAGTAATCAGGGATTACAACTTTGTACTCAGCTCTGTGCCTTTTGGCAACTTAATAACCTAAATTTAATCAGAAGGAAGTGCACTGAGCCTTCAATAATCCTGCTAAAACAAAGAGTGGTATTTGAACAATTCTGATCTATATTTATGAATCAAATGAACACAACTCAAGTGAATGCATCTTCAAGGTGCAAATGTTTGTTTTACATGTAGATCTATGCAAGTGACAATTAACTCTTGTTTAGGATGATATGAAACATTGCCAGAAGTTCAGATTCTAGCAATGATTCTGCACAGACCCACAGTGGATGAATGGGACCCTGCTGGCCTTGTTCACCAGTAAATAATGGATGCACACCCAGAGAAAACCACCTGGGGTGCTTTAAATGTTTGAATGGGAACATTGCTTGCAAGTATCATCAGCCTTTGATGCTGTTCCCAGTTCCTATAATTCGCATGCTTCTGACAATGTTGACAAATCAGTGTCCAATATAATGGTCAAATAAATGCAAAATACCGTGGATGCTGGAAAGCTAAAGTATGAACAGAAATTGCTGCAGAAACACCAACAGCATCTGTGGAGAGAGAAACATTGGTAACATTTCAAGTCTGATACAAGAGTCATTGTGGACTTGAAATGTCAACTTTGTTTCTCTCCATGGGTGTTGCCAGATCTTGTGAGTTTGACTAGCATTTCCTGTATTATTTCTGAAGGCTAGTACTGTTAGCGTAAATTTCTTAGTATACAAAAGCTCCAAAACACAATTCTTATATGCAATGGTAGACATCATATAAAGTTCAATTTCAGACCAATAAACTGAACATAACATGACACGGAACCAGACCTTTCGATCCAACATGTCAATTCCAAACAGGTATCCCAAACTAAACTAGTCCAATTTGCCACCATTTGGACCATAGCTCTCTAACCCCTTCTTGATCATGTATCTATACAAATGTCTTTTAAATGTTGTAACTGCACCTGCATCTTCTTCTGGCAGTTCATTCCATAAATGCAGCACACTCTGCATGAAAATGTTGTCCCTCGGGTCCCTTTTAAATCGTTCCCCTCTTAGCTTAAACCTATGTGTGTTCTCATTTTGAATTCCCCTACCCTAGGAAAAAGACCTTGGCTATTCACCTGATCTATGCTGCTCATAATTTTATAAACCTCAACAAAGTCACTCCTCGACCTTCTACGCTCCAGTGTAAGAAGTCCTAGCCTATCCAGCCTCTCCTTATAACACAAACCCTCCAGTCCCAGCATCATCCTTGTGAATCTTTTCTGAACCCTCTCCAACTTAATAGTATACTTTCCATAGCAGGGCAACTAGAACTGTATGCAGTACTCCAAAATTGGCCTCAACTATGTCCTGTACAGCATATTGTGATGTGCCCACTCCTATACTCAATGCTCTGACCAAAAACGACAAGCACACCAAACACCACCTTCACCAGCCTGTCTACATGTGGTGTCACTTTCAAGGAATTTTATAAATGAATCCTTAGGTCTCTTTGTTCAACAACACTCCTCGGGGCCCTACCATTAGCTGCTCTTGTTTGTCTTACCAATGTGCAACATCTCGAGTTTATCTAAATTAATCTCCATCTCCACTCCTTGGCCCATTGGCCCAGCTGAAGAAGATCCCACTATACTCTTAGATAACGTTTTTCACTGTCCACTATATCGCCAATTTTGGTGTCATCTGCAAACTTACTAACTATACCTTCTGTATTCTCATTATCATTTATATAAATGGCAAAGAACAGTGGACCTGAAATCAATCCCTGCAAAATACCACTGGTCGTAGGCCTCCAGTTTAAAAACAAACAATCTCCCTCTATCTTGTACCATCAAGCCAGATTTGTAGCCAAGTGGCCAGGTTTCCCTGTTTCCCATGCGATCCAAATGTATTAACTAGTCTACCATGCTGATACTTGTCGTATGGTTTGATCATGCATAGACCTGGAGAGCAATTATGTTACCAAACCTGCTTTTTGCTTCTATATCAAGTACTAAACCTCATTACAATGTTTATATAAATGTCTACACAAATATACAGCTACAGTATTGAGTATTAAGAGTGGCCACAACAGTTCTCATCATCCATTTAAATTGATATCCTCAGAAACATGTGAATTTATATGGATGGGATTTAGTAAATTATTCACCAGTACTGAATTGGTCATACGTCAAAATAGATCATTAAAAGTAGGAATCTTCACACTGTGGTCATAAAATATGGCAAGATTTTAATAAAGTACAATATTTAACACTATGGCATAAATTAATTTTTGAATTTATCTCTACTTTGTACATTTATGCCACTCATATTTGCTCACTGACCACATTAATAAATTTGCCATCAACAGAGTAAATGCCAACGATCAATATTTATTTATATAACAAAAATCCATTAAAGCAATCATGTCTATAAAACTGTTTGACATCCTATATAACTTACCATCTGTTTCTTAATGCCATTTACACTATCCTCAGCAAAAATCCATTAATTTCTATTAATTCCGTCTACTTTAAACCATAGCAGACGTTAAGACATTCTCCCCATCTACAAATGAATATTGAAACATGATGAATTAATAATAATGCTGATTGCCTTTGTACTCCCATTGAGCAAATTATTAAAAAATTGCAACACAATATTGAACAGCACAACAGTTACACTAAACATGAACATTAAAACTAGCACACTTTCCGTACCACTGCAATTTTACTTCAGTCTCACATTTGATGTAATCAACAGTATTCTAAGCTTCTCAGCTGTATTATGGCATTTTATACCATCCGTACTTCTAAACTTTCACTCCAGGTTTAGGCATTTGATAGATAAAATTATGAGTGTTTAATGGAAAGTGTTACCATCCTCACTAACAATATCATTGATCTCTATTCTTCCAATCTCCATTGTTAATCTTATACAGTATCTTCAATTTGTTTCAAATGCAGCTGCCATTGTGGATCTAATATGATGTTAACACTAGGAGTTGAAAGGTACAATCCTGGATAACACAGTTATAGCAATAGAAAAAAAAACAGAAGTTGCTGGAAAAGCTCAGCAGATCTGGTAGCAGTTCTGCAGAAGGGTTCCTGGACCTGAAACATTATCTCTGATTATTCATCACAAATGCTGCCAGACCTGCTGAGCTTTTCCAGCAACTTCTGTTTTTGTTCTTGATTTACAGCATCTGCAGTTCTTTCAGTTTTTGTATGGCAATAGAAAATATATTCCTGCACCACTAATTTATAATGTTAACTACTATGTTTTTATTCGCAACTTATACAGAAACAATGGATGTTAAAATGTTCAGTTCAGTCCATTCCACAATGGCCTTGGTTGTTATAATTTGTTTCTTAAATCAATGTGCTGAATTTACATTTTAACTTAATAATGTCCAGAATACTTATCAAGGTCCTTCTGTCTGGAATGCCCAAAGTCCCAGGACTGACCATGCCTCCACTTGGACTGACTTAGCCAGTCATCCCAAGTGACACAGCCCAGCCCTCAGATGGATATCTCCACGGCACCTGAGTTGACATACTGGTGATCTTGGACTGGTTGCCATGATGTGGAGGTGCTGGTGCTGGACTGGAGTGGACAAACTCAGAAATCACATGACACCAGGTTATAGTTCAACAGGTTTATTTGAAAACACAAACGTTCAGAGCCTCAATCCTTCTTCAGGTGGTATTGGAAGTTGCAGTTGATCTGCAGGATTGACAGTGGCCCAACAACTGCAGTGTAGGGACACCGATCCCTAGACTCTGGTCAAACCAAACACCTGACTAGACCTTCGACGAGCCCCTTGACTGAGTGTGGTGGCACTCCTGATTGACTTCAGCGCCCCCCAGCTCCACTAAAGACAGGTCCCCTTTGATTATGGGTGATGGTTGCTAGTTTGAAACACATGCAGTGTGTTTGCCACCAAAGCTGCTTGCAGCACATGCCGTAGGTCTCATACTGACATAGCACAGTGCAGTACCATAACATGGCCATCTTCTTGTCTGCTCAGCACTCCCAACTGTGACACACTGCCTGCTCTTCCTCTATATTAAACAGTAATGCAAGCCAGGAAGGCTAATGCCTGTAAGGTAATGGGTGTATGAAATGTGTGTATCCCTGCATGCAAAGTGACCTGGCAGAAAAATGCAAGCATTTGTGTCCAACAGTTACAAAGTGAAGTCCTGAAAGGGTGAAGTGGTGTGACAGTTGGTCCAGAAGCAGCCATGACGTTGTGATGAAGCTAGTAGTTTGGCAATGACCCCTTACGTACAGGTAAGATGAAAGAAGGCTGTGTCCACGGAGTATGCAGGGAAATGATGACAGAGATGGAGTTAGATGAAGGCCTGGAGAAGCAAGCAGCAAGCTGTGGCTCCAGGTATTTCTGGCTTTGATGCTGCAAGTAGATAGGGGAAGAGAATCAGGAGCGGCACAGAAAAAAATGAGATTAGCTATTATTGAGGTTCAGATACAAAGAAATAAGGTAGTCACTGCTCCTTAGTGAGATTCAGACCTCACCATTTAAACCATTGAGTGAAAATTGGAAATTGTTTTCTCTATGTCAGGAGTTTGATTTGTTTTTTGAATCTTGCCATATTTTCCTAACTTTCATGCCAAAGCTGAGGAAAATGCTCACCAATGTGAGCTATGCTCCGGTCCTGATGCACTACACCACTTTCTAAAGCATTGTAAATATATGTAATATGCTTTGCTATCTCTTTCCTAGATATTTTGAAAATACAGATGCAATCTGTCAAGATTAGAAGTTTTACCCTCTTTAGGTTGGTCAGTCTGTTCAATTATTTTTCTTTTAAATCTAATTCCAAAGTGCACCTTCTGATGTCTTGTCTACTTAATTTATCTTCCTAATGAACACAGCAGCAATAGCCACTTTACTATTGTTGCCTGAATTTTTTATCTTTCCTACTCCCTAGTGGCTTTATTCCTATCCCCACTCTCTTTATTTATATGTCAGTAGAATGTTTTATCATTTCAATTTCTGTTTGTTGATTAATTGTTTTCACAATTCTTTATTGCAACCATAAATTGTCTTCTATTATTTTCTCTCCTATTCACTAAATAGAATCATAGAGAGTCATACAACATGGAAACAGACTACTCAGTCCACTTGTCCATGCTAACCAGACATCCCAATCTAAGCTACTCCCTAAACTCTGGGTGAAAAAGTTACCTCTCAGGTCCCTTTTTAAATCTTTTGTCTCTCCTAAAACCTATGCCCTCTGGTATTGGACTCCCCGACCCAAGGATAAAGACCTTGGGTATGCACTGTATTTATGTCCTCATGATTTTACAAACCTCTATGAGGTCACGCCTCAGCCTCTGATGCTCTGCAAAAAAAAATAGCCCCAGCCTCTCTAGCCTCTCCCTATAACATAAACCCTCCTGTCCCAGCAACATCCCTGTAAATCCTTTTTGTACCCTCTCAAGTTTCACAATATCATTCCTATAGCAGGGTGAACAGAATGGCACACAATACTCAAAGTGGCTGAATCAATATCCTTTGCAGCCACAGCATGACCTCCCAACCTCTGTACTCAGTGCATACCAAATGACAAGTGTGCCAAATGCCTTCTTCACCATCCTATTTACCTGCGACTCGACTTTCAAGGAACTTTCCGCCTGCAGCCTTAGGTGTCCTTATTAGGCAACTGTCCCTGGGGCACTACCATTAACTGTATAAACCCCGGTTTGCCTTACCAAAATACTACACCTCAAACTTATCGAAAGTAAATTCCGTCACATACTCCTTGGCCCACCAACCCATCTGATCAAGGTCCTGCTTTACTGCGTAATCTTCTTCACTGTCCACTACACCATTATTTTCCTTGATCATGTTCTGCTTTGTTATCGTACGTTTTGTAAATGTCTCATTCTTATCTCATTTTTCACTTATGTCTTTACTGATCCATGATGTTTAATTATGTTTAACTGCTTAATTTTTAAAAGTACATATTTTCCTGTACTATTCAACATGGTTGCACGTTTCCCATTGACATTGTTGCTATTTTCTTTTTTTAAGAAACAAATTATGTCTTCTAAATTCAACTTTCCCTCATTCTCTTACCCTTACCTTTAAATTCTTGCACTTTAACTGTGTCTTTCTCAACAACCAGCCATCACAAAGTTGCTTGCAGCTAGTAAATATCTTTTGAAGTGTAGTGACTGTTGAAATGCAGGAGTTGCACAGCACATTCTTGCCAAAAGCACACCGCCATATCTACCTAATCTAATTTTTGGTTGATAGATTGCAAGGACACTGTTAAAAATTCCTCTCCAATTCTCTCAAAATGTGTCATGGGAACTTTTGTGTTCTCATTAGGGACCAGATGAAGACTTGTCTCAACATTGCATCCAAAAGATATCACCTCCAAAATGCAAACTCCCCCCTCAGTCTTGCAATGGAGTGTCAGCCTAGATTTTTGCAATTAAGTCCTGGAGTGGAGCTTGAAGCCACAACCTTCAGACTCAGAGATGAGTGTGCTACAAACTAAGGCACAACTGACCTGCCCCGCTCATGTTCTTCATAATTACTACTTTAAAGCATATTTGTATTATTGTATCTATTGTCTGGATGGTCATCTACTTTTACTTCTGTTACATATCCCCACAGTAGATCGAGCAGCAAATCCTCCCTGTTTGGATTCTTACTCAGATCAGAAAAGAGACCTGCATATGGACTGCAGAAATACCCCAAGGCTCCTTAGACAGCGCCTTGCAAACCCAAGATCACTTCCATCCAGAAGGACAAGGGCAGCAGATACCACCACATGCACGTTCCTTTCCAAGCCACTCACCATTCTGACTTGGAAATATATCACCATACCTTCACTATCGCTGGGTCAAAATCCCTCCCTACAGGCTCTGTAGGTTATAAGTGCTGGCCAGTCAGTGACGCCCATGTCACAAGTGACTATTTCTTCTACTAAAAAATCCATTTTCTTCTTTTTAATAACTAAAGTATCTAAATCAGTGATCGTTTTTTGAAATTCTAAGATGAATCAAAACAATAATCTCATCAGTGACACTAGTTACATTTTAACCAGTGTAAGCACAACTTGACACGTGCTAATATCTGGCCAGCGATATCAAGAAACAGCAGCATGATCAATACACTTTGGATAGAAGTATAATCGAAATGTGATCAGTCAATGGAGCAGCCTCGTTTTACTGTTATCTTTGTCAGTGTAATGGTCCCAAACCAACTCTGGCTGAATATCCCTCTCTCTCTCCTTGCCCAGAAGAGTTTCTTTTTAACCTTACATTTCACTGTAAAGTCTATGGGGACTAAAATAATCAAATTGTTATCTCGCTACAATGTGAATGAGCTTGAAAAAAATGCAATTGAAGAACAATCTCAGTCTGTCCAAGACAAGGCAAAATTTCAAGAATTCTCTAATTTAGTTCATCCTTTATTTCTATATATAGATTCAATATCTTTTAAGAAATGGTATTTTTACTTTTTGTTACTGCCACTTCTAATAACTATGAAAGGAATAAAGCAAATGTCTAGTTCCCTCACTATCTTTTCTGTTATCCCCTACAACATTATAGTCCCATCTTTCTCCAGCCATGTTTCAGTAGTCCACCTATATCTGGTCACATGCCAGGCATGGCTTACAACTGCCCTGTTTTATTACAATTTCAGTGTCCATTGCAAAACAGTTTGTTTATTAAATTCTTAATAATAGTTACTGTTGCTTCATTTTTACACTCATTCTGTAACTTGTTTTATTCCCTGGCCACCTAGGTCCTCCCTCAGAATTGACTGCCCTTTTTTGTTTCATTCATATTTAGAATCGTTTCATTTCTTTGAGATTAATCCCTTTCCGCTATACAACTTACCAGTTTGAAGCCCATAATGTTATGCTTTAGTAATACCCTTTGATATGGAAGTTTAACAAAGCATTCTGGGAGATACGATACAGTTGATAGTGTAGATCTTTGACTGGGTTCAAGTTCCACCTGCCCAGGCATATGATACAATGTCAGACGTAGGTAATTAAAATACGTATATCAAGTCATAGGAATTTCCTGAGTTCACACAGGATGTCATTTCTAGCAGCAATCTTCACAATCACTTTTGATAATGAATTCTACAAATATCATATCAACTGGTAGTAGACAGTAATTATCAATGAAAAAAACACTAAACTGCAGAAACTGGATATCTGAAACAAAAAACAGGAACTTAGAGAAAAACTCAGTAGGTGTAGCCGCACCTACGGTGAGAAAGCTTTTTTGCCATTCCTATTGAATTTGGCTGTCCTGCTAGTCTGTTTCCAATCTCCCGTACTCTCCCAGTTTCTAGTGGCTTCCTCATTGATAAACAATGTCGCATTAATCTACACTCTAGTCACAACCATCTGCAACAAGTAATTTTTATCCGCAGGGATTTATTTGTTTTATGTCCATTGGTCTGAACCTCATTTATAGGAAGGCAATTGAAAAGTGGAGAAATTTCTTTATCCAGAGATTGATGAGCCTGTGGCATTCACTCCCACAGAAAGGGGTTGAGGCCAAAACATTGAATATTTTCAAGGAGTTAAACATAGCTCTTAGGGCTAAATATACAAAAGAGTATGAGAGAAAAAAAAGAAATAGAATACTGACACAAGCTTGAAAGGCCAAACAGGCTCTATCTGCTCCTATTTTCCGTGTTTCTATTTGATTTAGGGTACTCGTGTAAGGGCGGTATAATGCAATGCTTTTTTTTTGCTGAATACTTATAAGTAATAACTTGTAACTTTTGTTATTTTGTTTTTATCCTGTTTGCACAACAATCTTGCTTTGACCGTCTTCTGTTATGAAACTGAAATTATTATTTTAGGCTGACAATATTTCCAAGTCACCCTTTGTCTCTCTGATCATCCAATGAAGTGTTTCTGTATTTTTTTCTAATCATGCCAGCAAAGTGGTCTGTGTCTTCCTGCCCGTTTTGTACCACCGGTTATTATATTTTCATGATTAAACTTTTAGGTCGTTTATTGGGGTAATGCGATTCACATTTGTTTAATCTGAACTTGTTAGCTTTGAGAATGTGTTTATCCTCAGTGTTACAGATATTTTTAATCAGACAGTTTGGATGAGCGATGAAACACACCTGGAGCAAATGGGACTGAACTGGGACCTACTGGCTCAAAGTTAGGAATGTTGCCACAGTGCCACCTGGTCAGTATAAGATGCTTACCAATGTGGCACCTGCAATCTACTCAGCGTTGTTAGAGAAAGTCCAGGCTTCTATTTATATTAGTTGCTCCTGCATTTCACTGATCTACCCCTTAGAAACTACGCATCTAACTGTTAGTCTTAGGTATTTCCAATTCAGGGCCCAGGTAAACTCCATAATGTGTGATCAATGATGCCCAGGGGTGCTACACCTTCCATTCATGTGCATTAAATGGGCTTTTTACAAATATCATTGAACAGAAGAAATCCACAAGGGACAAAGCTTAATGCACAAGGTCAAGCACAGTCTTGCATTACAATTAAGAAGACTGATTCTAAACCACTTACATTTAATGGGTACTTCATTCTGACTGCTCTATCTCAGATAAAGGAAATATAATGACACCTATCTATGTGTAAAAGTTTAATTGCCTAATTGAAAAAGAGCATAGCAGAGAAGTACTAGAAAGCATCTAATACATAAATTGTAAAAGTTAACTAAATAAGTAGTAATGGCTGGACAGGTGATGTGCTGTAGCTGTATGATGTGGGAGCTGGCTGATCCCATTGTGAACGACAGCGACCACATCTGCAGCAAGTGTTGGTTGCTGGAAGAACTCTGGATCAGAGTAAATGATCTGGAATCTGAGCTTCAAACTCTGCGGCACATCCGGGAGGGGGAGAGTTACCTGGACACTTTGTTTCAGGAGGCAGTCACACCCGGTAGATTAAATAACTCAAATTCAGAAAGTGTTCAGGGACAAGGGGTGACTGTAAGTGAGGCAGGTAGGGGGATTCCGAGTTCAGGAGTGCAGGAGCCTCAGCCCTTGACCTTGACCAACAGGTATGAGATTCTTGCTCCCTGTACGGATGAGGGAAAGGACTGTGGACAGGATGAGCCAGCTGACCACAGCACCGTGGTGCAGAAGGCCATTCAAGAGGGGGGAACAAAAAGACAGGTAGTTGTTGTAGGGGATTCGAAAATTAGGGGGACAGATAGTATCCTATGCAAGCTGGGTCGGGAGTCCCGCATGGTGTGTTGTCTGCCCAGTGCCAGGGTGTGGGACATCTCCGACCGGGTTGGAAGGATATTGGAGCAGGAGGGAGAGGATCCAGTTATTGTGGTCCAGGTTGGGACTAACAACATAGGCAAAGCTAGGTTAGAGGACCTGTTCAGGGATTATGAAGCACTAGGAAAGAAATTGAAGTACAGGTCCTCAAGGGTCATAATCTCCGGATTACTGCCTAAACCACGTGCCAATTGGCACAGGGATAAGAAAGTTAGGGAAGTAAACACGTGGCTAAGGGATTGGTGTGGGAAAGAGGGATTCCATTTCATGGGGCATTGGCATCAGTTTTGGAACCGGGGGAGTCTGTACCGTTGGGATGGTCTCCAGCTGAACCGATCTGGAACCAGTGTTCTAGCGAAAAGTATAAATAGGGTGGCCAGTAGGACTTTAAACTTCTAAGTCGGGGGAAAGGGAAAGTGAAAGAGACAGGGAGTATGGAGTTAAATGGAAAGATAAGCAACAGGATAGTATGTGTACAGGTGGGTTTAAGGTCGAGGCAGACTAGGAATACAGCAAAAAGGAAGGATAGCTTAAGACATTTTAGGATTTCTAATCTCTCTAATAATGATAAGAAAGTTAGCATTAAGGCACTTTATCTAAATGCTCATAGTATTTGCAGCAAAGTAGATGAATTAACAGCACAAATCCTCTAGAATGATTATGATGTTGTAGGCATCACAGAGACATGGTTGCACGGAGCTCAGGACTGGCAGTTAAACATCCAAGGATTCACAACACATCAAAAAGACAGGGAGATGGGCGGAGGGGGTGGGGTTGCCTTGTTAGTTAAGAATGAAATTAAATTGACGGCACTGAATGACATAGTGTCAGTGGATGTGGAGTCTGTGTGGATGGAGTTGAGGAACCACAAAGGCAAAAAAAACCATAATGGGAGTTATGTACAGACCACCTAACAGTGATCAGGACCAGGGGCGCAAGATGCACTGTGAAATAGATACGGCAAGGTCACGGTGATCATGGGGGACTTCAATATGCAGGTGGATTGGGTGAATAATGTTGCCAGTGGATCCAAAGAAAGGGAATTCATGGAATGTTTACAGGATGGCTTTTTGGAACAGCTTGTGATGGAGCCCACAAGGGAGCAGGCTATTGTGGACTTAGTGCTATGTAATGAGCCAGACTTTATAAAAGACCTTAAAGTAAGGGAACACTTCGGAGGCAGCGATCATAATATGGCAGAATTCAATCTGCAGTTTAAAAGAGAGAAGCCAAAAAATCGGATGTAATGTTGTTACAGTTAAATAAAGGTAATTACAGGGGCATGAAAGAGGAATTGACGAAAATCGGCTGAAAGCAGAGCCTAGCGGGGAAGACAGTAGACCAACAATGGCAGGAGTTTCTGGGTGTAATTGAGGACACAGTACAGAGGTTCATCCCAAAGAAAAGAAAGATTATCCGGGGTGGGATTAGACAGCCATGGCTGATAAAGGAAGTCAGGAAATGTATCAAAGAAAAAGAGACAGCCTATAAAGTGGCCAAGAGTACTGGGAAATCAGAAGATTGGGAAGGCTACAAAAACAAACAGAGGATAACAAAGAGAGCAATAAGGAAGGAGAGGATCAAATATGAAGGTAGGCTAGCTAGTAATATTAGAAATGATAGTAAAAGCTTCTTCCAATACATAACAAACAATCAAGTGGCAAAAGTAGACATTGAGACACTCCAAATTGATGCTGGAAGGCGAGTGATGGGAGGTAAGGAAATAGCTGAAGAACTTAATAAGTGCTTTGCGTCAGTCTTCACAGTGGAAGATATGAGTAGTATGCCAACAATTAGAGAGAGTCAGGGGGAAGAGTTGAGTATGGTAGGCATTACAAAAGAGAAAGTGCTAGAAAAGCCAGAAGGTCTAAAAATTGATAAATCTCCTGGCCCCGATGGGCTACATCCTAGAGATCTGAGGGAGGTGGCTGAGGAAATAGCAGAGGCTTTGGTTGTGATCTTTCAAAAGCCACTGGAATCAGGGAAAGTCCCAGATGATTGGAAAATTGCTGTTGTTTAAGAAAGGATCAAGGCAAAGATGGAAAATTATAGGCCGATTAATTCTTAAATCCATTGTCAAGGATGAGATTTCTAAATTCCTGGAAGTGCAGGGTCAGATTAGAAAAGGTCAGCATGGATTTAGTAAGGGGAGGACGTGCCTTACAAACCTGTTAGAATTCTTTGAAGAGGTAACAAGTATGTTAGGCCAGGGAAAGCCAGTAGATGTTATCTATCTAGACTTCTAAAAGGCCTTTGATACAGTGTCTCATGCGAGGCTGCTGAGCAAGGTGAGGGCCCATGGTGTTCGAGGTGAGCTACTGGCTTGGATTGAGGATTGGCTGTCTGACAAAAGGCAGAGAGTTGGGGTAAAAGGCTCTTTTTCAGAATGGCAGCCGGTGACGAGTGGTGTCCCGCAGGGTTCAGTGTTGGGGCCGCAGCTGTTCACCTTATATATTAATGATCTCGATGAAGGGACTGGGGGCATTCTGACGAAGTTTGCTGATGATACGAAGATAGGTGGACAGGCAGGTAGTACTGAGGCGGTGGGGAAGCTGCAGAAAAATTTAGACAGTTTAGGAGAATGGTCCAGGAAATGGCTGATGAAATTCAATGTGAGTAAATGTGAGGTTTTGCACTTTGGAAAAAAGAATACAGGCATGGACTATTTTCTAAACGGTGAGAAAATTCGTAAAGCAGAAGTGCAAAGGGATCTGGGAGTGTTGGTCCAGGATTCTCTAAACGTTAACTTGCAGGTAGAGTCCGTGATTAAGAAAGCAAATGTAATGTTGTTATTTATCTCAAGAGGGTTAGAATATAAAAGCAGCTATGTGCTTCTGAGACTTTATAAAGCTCTAGTTTATGCCCCATTTAGAATACTGTGTCCAATTTTGGGCCCCACACCTCAGGAAGAACATACTAGCCCTGGAGCGTGTCCAGCAGAGATTCACACGGATGATTCCTGGAATGGTAGGTTTAACGTATGATGAATGGCTAAGGATCCTGGGTTTGTACTCATTAGAGTTTAGAAGGTTGAGGGGAGATCTAATAGAAACTTACAAGATAATGTATGGCTTAGAAGGGGTGGACACTGGGAAGTTGTTTCCATTAGGCGGGGACACTAGGACCCGTGGGCACAGCCTTAAAATTAGAAGGGGTAAATTTAAAACGGAAATGAGACGACATTTCTTCAGCCAGAGAGTGGTAGACTTGTGGAATTCATTGCCATGGAGTGCAGCGGAGGCTGGGACGTTAGATGCCTTCAAGGCAGAGATCGACAAATTCTTGATCTCAGAAGGAATCGAGGGCTACGGGGAGAGTGTAGGGAAGTGGAGTTGAAATGCCCATCAGCCATGATTTAAATGGCAAAGTGGACTTGATGAGCCGAATGGCCTTACTTCCACTCCTATGTCTTATAGTCTTATGGGCACAAAAGAAAATATAAAAGATTAAATAATGACAAATATCAAAATGCTGTTATTTTTGATATACATGTAAAAACTGCATTTGCAAAGCAATAAAGCCCTTTTAATTTGTTACTTTCTCGCATATATCACAGAAAAAAAAACTGCAGAACCTAAAACTTTAAGCCCTACCCTTGTCACAGAATGATCACATTTCCACAGAGTTGGTAGCACAATCTCTTGTGAGATGATTAAACTTGAAGATAAAACAACAGTGCATATGCTATCCTGAAACGATTACATGAAGGAGGATAATATGGGGGAAAAGAGACCAACAACGCACGTTAATTCGAAATGAAGTTCAAGTTGATGCGGATTGATCAGAAACTGACTTCATGTCTCAGAAATGAATCAAGGGGCACAGGAGGATAGGGCCTGCATTAGTTGCTGTGAAGCCGAAGGATAAAAAGAAGAACAACAGCTCTCAACATAAAGCCCTGTCGGAATGAGATAATCAAGAAAATAATTCCTGCAGAAAGCAGATCAGTGCTAGTCAGATCAGATCCAAATGGCCTGCAGTCAACATTGACTAATGACCTCCTTGGGAAGTGTACGCCTTCTGAAATAATGATTAATCTTTTATGAATAAAGCTGTTGGATCTGCAGTAAAATTGTGTCAGCTGTAAATCTCAATCTCTGATATTAGAGAAATTCCACTTATTATAGGCTTGCTTCAACTTGTGTGTTGAAACCATCATTCGTGTCCTTATTATCACTGGACTTGACTGATACCTGGCTCCACTCTTCCATTCTCCAGAATATTAAACACATCTCAAACTTTGCTCTCCATATCCTAATTCACATCAAATTCCATTCATGCATCTCCTCTGGACTCAGTGACTTAGTGGCTTCTGGCCTAGCAATGTCTTGATTTAGAAAATCACAAACTGGTTTGTAAATCTCTCTAGACTTCAGGAGCTCCCCACCTTTATAACCTTCTCCAATTCCAGAACTCAGATATTTGCACTGCCTAGTTTCCAGTCTTGTCTTATTTTAGATTTTAATCACTCCCTCATGTTTAGATATCAAAATCCAAATTTCTGGAAGGCCCTCCCTAATTTTCTCTGCCTCTCGAGGAGATACGAACTGCAGAACTTTGGATGAACTGAAAATTATGAGAAATGATAAATGGTAAGTTGACCTGGAGAGCTCTGGAATAGAGGTTGCTGGTAACCAAATTTGGGATGAGGGTTTCAGGAACAAACAGGCATGTAAATATGCTATTACGGAAACAGAAGTAAATAATCTTGATGTATACAATGTTACAACTATGTAAGTTTAATCAGTTTTTTGTAACTTTTAAACTATTATCCCAATAAATCAACACTTTGTATATATTATTAGTACTACGTTCTGCACAGTAAGAGCAAGCAAAAAGAGGTTTTAAAAAATAATTTGATTTATTGTTTGTTGCTACTTTTTAATTAGTTGGTCACTCTGGATTGATTAATTTTATTAGCTCTAAGAAGGTTATCTACATTTTGCACATTTAGTTTATATGCTGTTCAATTCTTCAGCTATAATCTGTGCTTGTTTTACAAATAATACATTTCAGTTGACTCAGTTTATATGTGACCTCAAATTTGGTATTTAAAATAGGTTGAATTCTCCAGGCCATACCAGAAGTGCTTATTTCTTGCAGCATTTTTAGAACAAACTGGGTTAGAAAAATCACCTGAAATATTGCAACAGAATAATATCTAAGTACCATTTAAAATAACCTTTAACAAAAAGATCAAGGAAAGTCGTGAGCAAAACCAGCTTTTACGTTACATCTCCATTTTCTCAGTTTCTTTTATTGATCACGTGAAGCCTTCCAGAAAATAGTTTTGCTTTTCATTAAAGTACATCTGTGTTAGGTGAAAGTATTCAGCTGACACAAATTTCCTGAATTTACGGATGGGCTAAAACAGGATGCATGATTAGTGTAAGAGGCAGTCAGTCTCCAAGACATGCTTCAGCCAAAGTCCACTCCATTAAAATGAAGAACTAGTGAAGACCAGTTTGCCTGACAAAACAATGCAAATAAGCACAAGGCTCAAAACTAGCCAAGATCAAAAATTAAAATTAGAGTAGGCAGAAATCCAGCTACAGCCATGAACCAATTCTCAATTTTTCATCATTAAAGAACAGATCTTGATAGTTTGCTGCTCCTTTCCATTATATCTACATGACTGCTGCTTTTAAAATCAGATTCGCATCTGAAGACATTCAACTTGTCTTTCTGATGCTAGTTTATTCCAATTATTTCTTCTTTTGACAGCAGTCATCCACATGTACTGTCCTGCTAATCTGTGAGAATCAATTCAGAATGCTTTTACAGTCTCTGGGGGTTTCAGTTTGATTTTATAGAATAAAGCCTTGCATAAATCACAACTTTCTTCCTGGTGAAATGCCCAAACTATCCTAGCGTTATGACATGTTTTTCAATTACATCATCTGTCACATTGAATGATGTGAGAATATCCTCTATTTTATCACACAAGCAGTAATTCAGCACAATCCATTGTCTATCAGCTAGTCCTGGCATTATGCAATAGTATTTAAATCCAATTTTCCAGTTCAGCTATTCCTCAGGCTCACAAAAATTAAGTTTCCCTAGAGGAACTACAGCAAATCACTTCTGTCATACTTAGTTCTGCCCAACACAAATTCATATTTTAAACACACTAACACCGATGCATTCACCAGCAGCAAATCTAGCTTTGACTTTCCTACTCAATGCTTAATTGTCTTTGTTTTTGTCTTAGAGACCCGTATAATTTCAGACAATAAGCAGAGAAATATTTTAGGTTTATTACAAGCAAAACATTGATTGTGGGAAATGGTAAGATATTAGTTCAGAAGGACAGATTCATACAGAAGTATCCATTGTACGTTTATTTTCAAGATGGGAAAGCCTTGTTGACAATTCACATGGGCATCAAGCAATTTAATGGTTATTGAACTTTATTTTAAATTATTTGTGGGATATGAGTGTCACTGGCTGGCCAGCATTTCTTGCCCATCCCTAGTTGCCCTTGAGAATGTGGTGGGGAGCTGCCTTCTTGAACCACCACAGTCCACCTGCTGTGGGTTGACCCACAATGCCATTAGGGAGGGAGTTCCAGGATTTTGTCCTAGCAACAGCGAAGGAATGGTGATATATTTCCAAGTCAGGATGGTGACTGGCTTGGAGGGAAACTTGAAGGTGGTGGTGTTCCCATACATCTGCTGCCCCGTCCTTCTAGATTGAAGTGGTGGTGGGTTTGGGGATGTCTGAGGATCTTTGGTGAATTTCTGCAGTGCGTCTTGCAGATGGTACACACTGCTGCTAATGAACCTCGAAGGTAGAGGGAGTGTATGCTTGTGGTTGTAGTGCCAATCACCTGAAGCTATCTGTCATGAATGATAAAGATGACACATTTGTTAATGCCTGGAAATGTTACGAATGACAGTATCATTCATAACATACACAGAAAAAAAGAACGCCGCATATAAATCGCAGGAAATGAGCTTATGGCAGATTGATATTGGCAGGTACACTCTTGTGAGTATCACAGAGGTACTGCTGCAAGGAGTCAAGGCTGGGAACTAAATATCCAAGGATACATGCCCTATTATAAGGACAGGCAGATGGGGGGAGGAGGTGGGTTGCCTTGTTCATAAGAACTTAAATTAAATCTAAAACAAGAAGTGATATCCAGACGAATGGTATAGAATCTCTATGGATGGAGTTGAGTAACCACAAAGGAATAAAAAGACCCTTATGGACATTATGGACAGGCCATTTGGCAGTAATCAGGATGTGGGGAAGAAAATAAATCAGGAGATAGAATTGGCATGTAAGACAGCCAGGATTACAATAATCATGGAGTCTTCAATATGCTGGTCGACTGGGAGAATCAGGTTGGTAGCAGATTCCAAGTAAAGAAATTTGTGGAATGACTATCAGATGGATTTTTGGAGTAGCTTATGGTAGACCCCAGAAGGGAAAGACAGTTTTGGATTTGGTGATGTGTAATGAGACAGACTTGATTAGGGAGCTTAAAGGTGATGTAGCCCGTAGTGGGCAGCAATCATTGTATGAAAGAAATCACACCACAGTTTGACAGGGAGAAGCTGGAATGAGACGTAAAGGTAACTGCAAAAATATGAGGGAGGAGCTGGTCAGATATTATTGGAATGGGAGCCGAGCAGGGAAGATGGTGAAGCATAAATGACAGGAGTTTCTGGGGTTAATTTAAGAAGCATAGCATAAATTCATCCTGAGGAAGAAAGATACTAAGGGGAGGATAAGGCAACCATGGCTGACAAGAGAAGTCAGCGACAGCATAGAAGCAAAAAGGTAAAGTAGACACACAGAGGATTACTGAGAAGCCAGGGCTTAAACAGGGAAGGGCGACTGGAAAAGGAATAGGAGGGAGAAGGTGAAAAAGAGGGTAAGCTAGCTAGAAGTATAAAAGAGCAAGGTTCCTTGTAGTTTTTCAGATATTTAAAAAAGAGGGGCAAGAGTAGACATTGTACCACTAAAAAGTGAGGGTGGAGTAATAATGGGAAACAAAGAAATGGCAGAGGAACTGAATAGATTACTTGGCATCAATCTTCATGGTGGAAAACACCAGTAGTATGCCAGAACTGTAAGTGAGGAGCAGAGGTGAGTCTGTGGGCCAACTTGAGAGAGGTGCTGAGAGAGCTGAAAGGTCTGAAGGTGGATAAATCACCCAGACTGGATGGACTACAGTGCAGAATTTTGAAGAAGAGAATTGAGGAGACTGTACAGGCATTGCTGGTGATCTTTCAGACATCATTGGAATAAGAGATGGTCCCAAAGAACTAGAAAATGGCTAATTTAACACCCCTGTTTAAGAGATGGAGTCAGAAGATAGGAACCTGTAGATGGATTAGCCTGACTTCAATCTCTGGAAAGATTTAAGAGTCCATTATGGAGGATAAGATTGCGAAGTACTTGAAGAGCATGGTAAATTAGGGCTGAGTCAGCATGGCTTTCAGGGGAGGTCATGCCTCACAAATCTGCTACAAGTGTTTTGAGGTAATGTGCAAGTTAGAAAAAGGACAGCCAGTGGCTACGATCTATTTGGATTTCCAAAAGGCCTTTGATAAGAAAACAGAGTTAGTGTTTCAGGTCCAATAACCCTTGTTTGTTGCACTTCTGACCCACTGTTCAACTGCACCTCAAAATGGTTTAGCTCCATGTGAACTCCTCATGGGAAGAAGATTAAAAATTCAACTTCTTACTTTCCACAGAACAACCAAGGTCAGGCCAAACAGCCTACAGTTTGCTGTCTTCTGTTTCCTTTCCTTCTGAAACAGGCATGTTACGTCAGCCATTTTGCTCTGGGACCCTCTCTGATTCCACTGATTCCTGAACAATCACCACAAATACCTATACAATCTCCTCAGCTATATCCTGCAGTACCTTGAGGTGTAGTCCATATGGTCCAGGTGATTTATCTACCTCCAGACCTTTCAGCTTCCCCAGCACCTTCGCCTTAGCGTTGGCCATTGCACTCCTCTCTGCCCCTGACTCTCAAAGTTCTGGGATGCTACTGGTGTCTTCCACTGTAAAGGCTGATGCAAATTGGAGTCAATAATAAAAAAATACTGGCAAGGCAGAGCTCAATCAGCTTGAATATGAAAGTTAACAATATGCTTAGCGGGTCAGGCAGCATCCACGGACAGCAAGAGAATTAATGTTTCAGATCAATGATGGTTTAATCAAAACCTCCTCTAAAAATGAACGGTGTATTTTGAGATGATGCTGTGGTGCAAAAACATATAGGCAGTAGGACTGCATTTATTTTTCAACAATTAGTTGATAGCTTGATTGTGTTTTTTTTATGATCAAGCAAGGTTATTGTAGTACACTTGGTTTCGCAGTGGAGAGTGCAAGACATAATTATCACATCATGTCAGGCTTCATCTGTCGTTGCATTTCTGTAGTTATGTGAGGTATACAACATTGCCTCAGGTCAATGTAAGATCATGATGTAAATACTTTACTATACAACAACAATTGTGCAAGAGGTTTACTGTTACATTTTATGGCTTGATTACAGGACAAATAGGAGGTCATTTTGTAGCTTAATTGTCAAAGCAAACTGTGTGAAATAAAATAAGCTAAGGTTTCAAGCCACAGTTCTTTATCATAAATTGGCTTAAATTGTGAAACTTAAAATGTCTTAAAGAGAAACAAACAGTCACTTTCTTTTAAAGTGTGTACACATTACCTTGGAATTGAGTTCCATTCATTGTTTTAGAACCCTGAAAGGTAGTGTTCCTGAAGCTTTGGCAAAATAAAATTCCCTGACGTTACCACAACAGACTTTATATATTCCATGGCTTCTTTCAAAAACATCACAAACTAATATTTGTAGATTCACAAATATCTGAATCTTGCATTCAGTCACACAACATGGTCAATTTTTCAGAAGATTATCTAGTTTTGATAATTTTTTTGTGTTGTGCAGAGTGCTTCTGGGGTCACCAGTCAATTTATTTCTTAGAAGAAAAATGAAAAGCATGAGCAGGCAGACAACAAAATAGTTTGCCATGAAAAAAAAATCAACTTCAGTCTTGTTTTATGTCCTTGAACATAAAAGCAATTGGTTTTCCAATATTTGCAGAGATTTTGTGTTATACATACGGAGTGCTGCTTAAGTTCTTCCACCTCTGGACTATCTACACCTCAACCAAAGCTTCAGCTCATTTTCAAATGGCACCTCATTACATTGGCCATTTAACACTGCTTGTTAAGTCCAAAGGATTCTGCAATTTTTGCTTTTTCTAACTGCATGATGCTACAATGTTTCAATACCTGTCCTGAGGCTTCCTTTTTTTTAAACCCCGATTTACAATTTCTTCTTCCTTCTTTCTGTACTTGGTGGCTGATTTTTCTTGGTTCCTTCTTCACCCCAGTAGCCTAGACAGTAATGTGTGGCACTATCAGTTGATTTCATGTTATAAGTAATTACTATATTACAGGCTTCTCCCATTTTTCTAACATGGTGCTTAGCTGGTCTCCATTAAGCAATTTTTAAAAAAATTCCTATAACCAAGTTGTTAGTGTCTTGAGTATCTCTGCTCTCTGATGCCTGGCCATGTGACAAAGACAGAGGCAACTTTATTCCAACCATAAATACATGTATTTTGGCTTTCCTTCAAATGCAAAACAGAAGGTTTCTAATCTGTGATAATGGGAACTGCAGATGCTGGAGAATCCAAGATAATAAAATGTGAGGCTGGATGAACACAGCAGGCCCAGCAGCATCTCAGGAGCACAAAAGCTGACGTTTCGGACCTGATGAAGGGTCTAGGCCCAAAACGTCAGCTTTTGTGCTCCTGAGATGCTGCTGGGCCTGCTGTGTTCATCCAGCCTCACATTTTATTATCTAGGTTTCTAATCTGTTTGTTTCATTGATGAAGAAAACAAACTGAGACTTCTTCACTTCCAAAACTGTCAACCATCTGGTGGAATTCTTTAAATATCGCGTCACAATTAATGCAATCACTTCTACAACTAACTGAAATCACATTGATAGTGTTATCTTGCATCTCACTCATTGAGATATGATGAGCAGTGGGTTCAGCCAGGTTTCTTGTAAGGACAAGAGAAATATTGATGGATAGGTTTTCCAGTCATTCTTGAATTATGTTTATGAGGGATGCCTGTCATTCATGTTTAAACTGAAGTAGAACCTGATCATTTATCTTTCCATTCTTCTTCATGTGATAACAAATTCATGGCAACAAATTTCATCCAATTTTGAAATTCCTTCCTTTTTCATTTATGACACTGGCTTTATTCAACTTTAAAGCAGTTGATACATTAGCAAGTACATTCTCTTTTATGAAGCTTTCCAAACATTCATTACACAGTAGGGCTGAGAAGAGGAAATGGCATCATAGGGGTGTCAGTCTGCTAATGTGCCAGAAAAAAGCTCCAGTTCACTTGCTACATAGATGACAAATTCTCTTTTTGCCTCAAACAGTGGTTCTTTGACTACTTCATATGCTGTTTCATACATCTTGGCAAAATATAAAGAACTTGCCACATGACACTACAAGCCATTTCTCCTTGCAAAATTGAAGAAGAAATTCTAATGAAATACTGGAATCTCTGACATACCTTCGTTTGGTTTCACAAGAATAGAATAACCTCAATGTTTCTTCATGTTCTTATGTAGGGTTTTCAAGTGTCAGTACAGGCTCAGGCTAGGCTTTTTAGAAACAATTAATGTAAGTTTACTGTGCATAATGCTAAGGCAATATATATAAAAGATTTGGATGAGGAAACAAAATGTAACATCTCAAAATCTGCAGATGAAACCAAGTCAAGTGAGAGGGTGAACTGTGACAAGGATGCAGAGATCCTTCAGCATGATCTTGACAGGTTGGTTGAGTGGGCACAGCAATGGCAGATGCACAACAATTTGGATAAATGTGAGGTTATTCACTTTGGAAGCAGAAACAAGATGGCAGATTACTACCTGAATGGCTGTAAATTGGGAGAGGGAAGTGTGCAGTGGGATCTGGGTGTTCAGTCACTGAACGTAAGCATACAGGTGGAGCAGGCAGTAAAGAAGGCAAATGTTATGTTGGCATTCATTGTGAGAGGTTGAATACAGGAGCAGGGATGTGTTGTTGCAGTTATACAGGACCTTGGTGAGGCACCATTTTGGTCTCCTTTTCAAAAGGAAGAATGGTCTTGCTCTCGAGGGAGTGCAGCAAAGGTTTACCAGGCTGATTCTGGGGATGGTGGGTCTGAAATATAAGGAGGGTTTGATTAGGTTGGGATTGTTTTTGCTGGAGTTCTGACGAATGTGGGGGTGGGTGGGGGGTGTTGGAATCTTAGGAGACTTATAGAATTCTAACAGGGCTGGGCAGGGTAGATGCAGGGAGGATGTTCCCAATGGTGAGTGTGTCCAGAACCAGAGGTCACAGTCTGAGGATTCAGGGTAGACTATTTATAGACAATAGACAACAGACAATAGGTACTGGAGTAGGCCATTCGGCCCTTCGAGCCAGCACCACCATTCATTATGATCATGGCTGATAATCCACAATCAGTATCCTGTTCCTGCCTTATCCCCATAACCCTTGATTCCACTATCTTTAAGAGCTCTATCTATCTCTTTCTTGCAAGTATCCAGAGACCTGGCCTCCACTGCCTTCTGGGACAGAGCATTCCATACATCCACCACTCTCTGGGTGAAGAAGTTTTTCCTCAACTCTGTTCTAAATGGCCTATCCCTTATTTTTAAACTGTGTCCTCTGGTTCTGCACTCACCCATCAGCGGAAACATGCTTCCTGCCTCCAGAGTGTCCAATCCCTTAATAATCTTATACGCCTCAATCAGATCCCCTCATCCTTCTAAACGCAAGTGTATACAAGCCCGGTCGCTCCAACCTTTCAGCATACGATAGTCCCGCCATTCTGGGAATTGACCTTGTGAACCTACACTGCACTCCCTCAATAGCAAGAATGTCCTTCCTCAAATTTGGAGACCAAAACCGCACACAATACTCCAGGTGCGGTCTCACCAGGGCCCTGTACAGCTGCAGAAGGACCTCTTTGCTCCTATACTCAATTCCTCTTGTTATGAAGGCCAGCATGCCATTAGCTTTCTTCACTGCCTGCTGTACCTGCATGCTTGCTTTCATTGACTGATGTACAAGAACACCTAAATCATGTTGTGCTTCCCCGTTACCTAACTTGACTCCATTGAGATAGTAATGTGCCTTTCTGTTCTTGCCAAAGTGTATAACCGCATATTTATCCACATTAAACTGCATCTGCCATGCATCCGTCCACTCACCTAGCCTGTCCAAGTCACCCTGTATTTTCATAACATCCTCTTCACATTTCACACTGCCACCCAACTTTGTGTCATCAGCAAATTTGCTAAGATTACTTTTAATGCCTTTGTCTATATCATTAATATATATCGTAAACAGCTGCGGTCCCAGCACCGAACCTTGTGGTGCCCCACTGGTCACTGCCTGCCATTCCAAAGGGACCTGTTTATCACTACTCTTTGCTTCCTGTCAGCCAGACAATTTTCAATCCAACTCGGTATTTTGCCCCCAATACCACGTGCCCTAATTTTGTTCACCAATCTCCTATGCGGGACTTTATCAAAGGCTTTCTGAAAGTCCAGGTACACTACATCCACTGGTTCTCCCTTATCCATCTTCATAGATACATCCTCGAAGAATTCCAGAAGATTAGTCAAGCATGATTTCCCCTTCGTAAATCCATGCTGACTCTGACCTATTCTGTTACTGCTATCCAAATGAGTCGTAATTTCATCTTTTATAATTGACTCCAGCATCTTTCCCACCACTGACGTCAGGCTAACTGGTCTATAATTTCCTGTTTTCTCTCTCTCTCCTTTCTTGAAAAGTGGGACAACATTTGCCACCCTCCAATCCACAGGAACTGATCCTGAATCTACAGAACCTTGGAAAATAATTACCAATCCGTCCACAATTTCTAGAGCCACCTCCTTAAGTACCCTAGGATGCAGACCATCAGGTCCCGGGGACTTATCAGCCTTCAGTCCTAACAGTCAATCCAACACCATTTCCTGCCTAATATAAATACCCTTCAGTTCGTCCATTACCCTCTGTCCTTCAGCCACTATTGCATCTGGGAGATTGCTTGTGTCTTCCCTAGTGAAGACAGATCCAAAGTACCTATTCGACTCTTTTGCCATTTCCTTGTTCCCCATAATAAATTCACCCGTTTCTGACTTCAAGGGCCCAATTTTAGTCTTAACCATTTTTTTGCTTTTCACATACCTAAAAAAGCTTTTACTATCCTCTTTTATATTTTTGGCCAGTTTACCTTCGTAGCTCATTTTTTCTCTGTGTATTACCTTTTTAGTTATCCGCTGTTGCTCTTTCAAAGCTTCCCAGTCCTCTGGCTTCCCACTCATCTTTGCTATGTTATACTTCTCTTTTATCTTTAAACAGTCCTTAACTTCCCTCATCAGCCACGGCCACCCCTACTTCCCCTTAGGATCTTTCTTCCTCTTTGGTATGAACTGATCCTGCACCTTCTGCATTATATCCAGAAATACCAGCCATCGTTGTTCCACTACCATCCCTGATAGGGTACTGTACCACTGAACTTTGGCCAGCTCCTCCCTCATAGCTCCATAGTTCCCTTTGTTCAAATGCAATACTGACACTTGCGATTCTCCCTTCTCCCTCTCAAGCTGCAGATTAAAACATCATATTATGGTCACTACCTCCTAATGGCTCCTTTATTTTGAGGTCCCTGATCAAACCCAGTTCATTGCACATCACCAGATCCAGAATTGCCTCCTCCCTGGTAGGCTCCAGTACAAGCTGTTCTAAGAATCCATCTCGGAGGCACTCCACAAATTCCCTTTCTTGGGGTCCATTGCCATCCTGATTCTCCCAGTTTACCCACATGTTGAAATCTCCCATAACAACTGTAGTGAGTTCTTTGCGACAGGCCATTTTCAACTCTTGATTCAACTTGCACCCTACCTCCTGACTAATGTTTGGGGTCCTGTAGATAACTCCCATTAGGGTCTTTCTACCCTTA
This sequence comes from Stegostoma tigrinum, assembly GCF_030684315.1. NCBI lineage: Eukaryota > Metazoa > Chordata > Chondrichthyes > Orectolobiformes > Stegostomatidae > Stegostoma > Stegostoma tigrinum. Next base: position 35,855,263 of record NC_081367.1, on the reverse strand, counting down.
GAATTTCTCAGCTCTATCCATACTGACTCTACATCTCCTGGCTCTGTGTCCCCCCTCGCAAGGGACTGAATATCATTCTTCACCAACAGGGCCATCCCACCCCCTCTGCCCATCAGTCTGTCCTTTCGGTAGCACGTATAGCCTTGAATATTCATTTCCCAGGCCCTGTCCACTTGAAGCCACATCTCAGTTATCCCTACAACATCGTACTTGCCAATTTCCAACTGAGTCTCAAGCTCATCCACCTTATTTCTTATGCTTCGTGCATTCATATATAACATTTTTAATTTGTTTCTCCCTTCACTCTTCCTATCAATCCCTATTTCACTTGGCCATACTGTACGATCCCTTCTTGAGTTTTCTGCTCTGTTGATTCTGTTGTCCTTTTTAACTTCTCTTATTCTCACTTTCCCTTGAACTTGATTCTTAAATTTCCAGTTTGGCCCCTCCCCACCATTACTTAGTTTAAACACACCTGTGTTGCAGTTGCAAACCTGCCTGCCAGAATACTGGTCCCCCACCTATTAAGATGCAAACCATCCCTTTTGTACAATTTATTCTTACCCCAAAACATACCAAAGAGATCCAAGAATTTGAATCCTTGCTTCCGGCGCCAGTTCCTCAGCCACACATTCAAGTTCATTATCTCCCTGTTCCTGCCCTCTCCAGCCCGAGGAACTGGAAGCAAACCGGAGATAACCATCCTGGAAGTCCTGCTTTTCAGCCTTCTTCCGAGTTCTCTGAAGTCCCGCTGTAGAATGCCCCTCCTTTTCTTCCCTACGTCATTAGTGCCGATATGCACCACCACCTCTGGCTCTTCACCTCCACCCTTGAGGGTTCTCTGCACCCTATCAGTGACGTCCTGGATCCTGGCACCAGGAAGGCAACACACCATCATCAAATCTCGCCTGTTGCCACAGAAACCCCTGTCAGTCCCTCTCACAATGGAGTCCCCTATTACCACAGCTCTCCGTGATGTCTGACTTCTCGGCTCTGCCTTGACACCAATTTTTGACTCACAGACCTGTCCACCTCTCGGACTGGCAGTGTCGTCTGTCTCGACAGTTTCCAAGACAGTCAGCCTGTTTACGATAGGTACTTCTCCTGGGGTATCTTATACTTCATTCATGTCTTCCTTCCTCATCGACATCCCCCTCCTTTCTTCTGGTATCCTCGGTGTAATGACCTCGCTGTAGGTCCTGTCCAGAAAATTCTCATTCTCTCGGATAAGCCTGAGGTCATCTAGTTCTTTCTTCAGGGCTGCAACAACCTCCTTCAGAAGCTGAATGTGTACACACTTACCACAGTTATAGGAGCCAGAAACATCATCAGTGTCCCTGATCTCCCACATCATGCACGCAGCACACTGAATCAGCTTGGCAGTCATGTCTTCACCCTCTTCAAAAGTGGCGTAATCTCCTCACTGAGCCTCTTCGCCAAAAACTCGTACTTTACTCACCAGGCACTTCCCTCAACCCTTGTTGTTTGCTGTGAGTCTGTGGACTCTTAATTAGGTTAGAGGAGGAGGGTGGGAGGGAGGCCCCACCGTGCAGGACCTGGGGCTAAGAACACACCTACTTAAATAGCACTCTGCTGCAAAAAGGACCCGCTGGCTTCGAGGTAAGTACTTAAATAGTACTCACTTACCTTCCCAACTGCCTCTCTGACCTGACCTCACGCCAGCCCGGCTCGCGCCGCTCTCCGCTGCAAAAAGGACGTTAGGACGGAGAAGATGAGACATTTCTTCACCCAAAGAGTGGTGAGCCTGTGGAATTCATTACCACAGGAAGCAGTCGGTGCCAAAACATTGAATGTATTCAAGAGGCGGCTAGATATCACACTTGGGACAAATACAATCAAAGGTTATGGAAAGGAAGCAGGATTAGGCTATTGAATTGGACGATCAGCCATGATCATGGAAAAGGAGGAGCAGGCTCGAAGGGATGATTAGCCTCCTCTTGCTCCTATCTTCTATGTTTCTGTGCAATAGAACAGAAGCTCTATGCTGTACAAATGACACTATGTGATAACACCTTACCGAAACTCTGCATCCAGCCATTGAGGTCACAGTGATTTCAATGCAAACCTCAGAAGACAATTCGCATAATCATCAAACCCTGTAACTAAACTCTTGAAACTTTACAGTAGCAAGGAACTCTTGGTTGAAACTAAAAATCAGGAATATTCTATTTTGAATACAGTTTAAAGTATCAGTTTTTATAAGGTGTGGCTTTATTAATTAATAGTGTGTGTTCTTTCTGTTTTGTCATTAAAAGGTGTTCATCAAATTTTATCCTGTTCCATGATATTTTTAATTAATAACTGAAGTTAAAGATTCTTTTCAAAACGAAAATGTTTTCTAATGAGATCGTCATACAAGACACTGAGACACTGGTGCCCCTCACAGGTGAACCTGGAACAAAAAGGGTAAGGTTTCAGCATCTGAGATAGAGATGACGAGAAATTTCTTCACTCCAGTTGTTCTGATTTGGGCTTCCCTGTGCCAGAAGGCTGCACATGCACTGACATACAAAATATTGTTAGGTTGAGGTGGATGAAAATTTGGTGTCTCAGGGAATCAAAGGACATGGGGAATATGTGGGAAAGCAGAGTTAAAGCCCAAGATGAGCCAGGATCACAAGAAATGACAGAACAGCCTCAACAGACTTTATGGTCCGATTTTACCCTGTCTTTCATAAATTTCAAGGGAATGCTCTTGGAGTGGGAATAAGGGGAGAATGGAGGAAAGCCTTTGAAAGATGTATGTTCAGACCTATGGGGCAGTGATCCAATATCATGCAAGCTGGTAAGGAAGATAAGGTATGTTGATATTAACTTCAATCAGGATTCAAAACTGTGACATTAAAACAGAAATCTTAATTGAAATTAAATTGAACTGACCAAAAAATACACTCAATAAGTCACATGCTTCTTCTAAATATACAGCAGTTAACAACAAAAAAGGGGCCTGCTGTGTTCATCCAGCTCCACACCTTGTGATCGGAGATTTAAAATCATGCAGGTTAAGCTACTGCATTACAAACACGTTTGACAAAGAATTTTGTTTTGCAATAACTTGGTTATGCAAATTTATTGGCAGCACTTGTGCCAAAAATCTGAAATGAATAAGCCCTTAAAATGGAACTGCTTGTGCACATCAAGAATCTAATAAACCAGGAGTTTAAAGTGTGCGTATTCATTGTAAATTAATTCTTAGCACAGACTCATTCCCTGGACAGTCATGAAATTACAGAAGCATTGGTCCCTTTTCTCTTTCACTTCTGTTATCAGATTAAATACACTGAAGAAAAATAATCACAGCTACACATTTATCATTTACCTGTTACTAATAATATAAGAACAATCCAAATTTATATAACATTTTTAATACAGTGTAACATTCTAAGGTGCTACACAAGAACATTATGTTGGGCTATAGGAGACCTGTTTGCCAGCGGACCAAAAGCTGGAGATGTTTAAGAAAGGAATTCAGAGCTTATGGTCTAAATGGTTGCAAGGAAGGTCTCATATGGTGTGACACAGAATTCCTACATTGGGGAAGCAAACTATTTGGTATATTGGGTCCATACCAACCCGCTAAAGAGCATCCACCCAGACACACTCCCCTACCCTATCCATGTAGCCCTGCATTTCCCATGGCCAATCCACCTAACCTACACAACTTTGGACTGTGGGAAGAAATCCATGCAGACGCAGGGAGAATGTCAGTGTGGAGTTTGCAGAGCCAACCCAGAGTGGAATCAAACCAGGGTCCCTGGCACTGTGAGGCAGCAGTGCTAACCACACAGCCACCATGCCACCTGGCATAGAAAGGGGAGGGAGCATGACAGATCAGAATTGGGTGTACACAGAAATCTCAGAAGATTTCAGCGAAAGGAAAAGTGAAGGGATCTGAACAGATGGACAAGAATTTTAAATTCAAGGTGTCGATGGACTCAAACCAATACAGGCCATGAGCATAAAAGGTGATGGATAATTCAGGCTGGAGATACGGCAGATTCTGCAGCAGAATTTTAGGTGAATTAAGTTTATGGAAGATGAATACTGTAATTGTTAAGTCTGGCGTTTAAAAAACATGGTAAAAAGAGTTTTAGGAGCAGAGGGCTGGGGGCAGAATGCAGACAGCTGGAGATCTGTATGTGGAATTTGGTTATCTTTGTGTTAGAGAACACAATGCATGTATGTCAGCTCCGGGTCAAATGGGGTGGCAAGGTTAAAGGTGTGGTGTGGTCAGAGGAAATGGAATTATTGACCTGGGAATAGAGTTTCCAGCAGGATGGAACTCATAGGCTTTGATTTTCCCTGAGTTTATCTGGAGAAAATTTGAACTGACGAATGCCACAAAGCCATGTGGAATTTGAGAGACATGGACAGCAGATGGATCTGGGTACAATCAGCGTGAACTGACTACACAGTCACAGAGGGGCAATATGTAGTGGGAAAAATACAGAATAGGATAAGTCTTTGGATGTCTCCAGAGATGAGATGGAGAAAGAAACTATTGCAGGAGATTGCATATCTGTGGCTCGGTCAGTAAGCGTGGCATCAGGCAAAGGTAGTCCCACTCAGCCGAAGAGGTGATGGAATAGAATAGTCAAACATGTCAAAAAGAATGCAGACCAATCAAGAAGCACGGCGCAGTTACATTTCTATCATATATAAATATCTCAGAGCTGACAGCGTGTGGATTAAAGAAAAACAAGGTGACAATGTGCTGAATCTTAAGTTTTTTTTGGCTCAGTCTGGTTCGTGTAGTGTTTGTCTGATGGTTTGATGCCATGAGGCTTGAGAGGTTCCTCACCAAGCTTGGCACATTAACTAACAAGCCCACCCCAATGGCATTCCTCACATCTGATGCTGTCTTTGACTGACTGTGCTGAGACACCCCTTGACTAACACATAACTCTGTGGGCTTCAGTAAAAGGCTACTCCTCAAAGATTTTCAGATATAGCTTTTTGCTTGTTGCGCATACTGTGTTTGCTCCACGTGGAGCAGGTTTGAGCTGATGTAAGACATTGCCTTACCATAAGATACCTGTTTCCTTGACTGAGGACTGGTAACCAGCAAGGTAAGCTGACTGGTTATGTAACTCCCAACGATGAAGTGAGCAAGCAGGAAGGCTCTGAGAGGTCAAGTGAGCAGCTCCGAGATGTAGCTGAGTCTGATCCAGCCGGTGTACACAAAGTGCCCTTGGTGCAGCCTTTCAATGCTGGTTGCTGGTGCACTCTTCAATGCAGGTCGATGCTTCCGGATCATCCCGACAGTTTATCAGAAAAGTGCCATGATGGACATGAAGGGCTGGCAGATGCCTGATGCCAATGTCTGTGGGTGAGGTGTGCGTGTGGATCGTGTCCTGGGCTGCAGTTTGATGGAACATAACATGGAGGTCACTCAGAGCTATTGGTGAGCCGAATCTACCAGGTTTCCACGTCAAATCTTTTTTTGGTACCCAGCTTGTTTGGGGAGTTTGACAGGATAGAAAGTTAATTAATTATTGATAAGGCGAGAGGAGCCATCCACAAGGAACTTAAAGGGAAATAGTTGCCCCTTGATTGGCAACTCAGCACTCTGCTTGTGAAAAGCATAAAGGATGAAGCGACATGCTCCTGATGCCAGGATAGGCCCTATTGAACTTTTTGTGCTATTCTGCAACAAGTCATGCCATAGCCAATATCACTCAGACTCCTATAAGATGCCATTCAATCATATATGCCTCAAGCCAAATTCAAGAGACAATCAAACATGATAGAAACATAGTTCTTAATAGCTATAGTAGGCCATTTGGTCATTTAAACCTGCTTCACTATTCAATAAGAGCATAACCGGCTTTGGAATTTCCATAAAGCAACCTCAAATCCTTGACTCCCTTGTCTATTAAAAAAAACCAACTATCTAATTGCATCAGGTCTTGATGCATTTGTTGAAATAGTTGTTGCAGTGGCTTTAAGACTGAAATAATTTCAATGAGGACAAATTAAAACAGCAACACCAAATCCCATTTGTAGGAAAATCCTAATACATGAACATTGTCTAAGAACTATATATTTGATGCTCTAGGAGAATATAGAGAAAGCAACTAAAATGGGTTCCACCACACCAAAACAAAATATTCCTATGAAACAACATAATCTGTAAATAAGATTCTTTACCTGCATCCTCAGTTTCTTCCTCATCTTCAATGGAACTTGGAAGGGAATCTTGACCACTGACATCCTGCATAATGATTCTTTCGACCATTAAATGCTAGAAAACAACAAGGATGTTAACAAATATAACTAGAACATGCCATGGAACATAAGCCATCCATTAAAAAAGCCAGTTATACTGCATCTTTTGTTTTTACTTTGCTACATCATGAATTGAAAATAACATTCCACTACAGTCAAATGCAAATCTACAAACATTCAGCCATACAAGCATGTTCGGCTTAGAAATCCTAAGCAACATAAAAAATGTATACGGCAGCATCATCTATTCTTTTTGCATCCATTTATATTGCGTGGCTGGTGGCCACAAGAAAGTAACTTTTAAGACCAAGCTGATTCAATGCTTGTTATATGCTCTCATAACAGCAGTAGGGGTTACTTGAACTGATCTGGATAACTGATCAAAACTCTCCAAATGTTTGTGAACATCAATTCAAGGTTGAAAGTCATTTTCAGCCAATGAGAAAGAGCCAAAGAAGGTGACTCCATATTGACCGGACGTAGTCGAAGTTGAAAGCTTGTAAATGGGACACGTAGAAAAGGGGCTGCAGGCAATAGGGTGCTCGTATGGGAGAAAATCTGAGCTGGGAAGGTAGTGAGAGGTTACTGGCTCTGTTGGAAAGGGTTAAGATTTGGAAGAACCCCAAGGATCGATTGATAGTTTGCTGCGGTTGGGGTGAAGGAAGCTCCAGTGCGGTATTTATGTGGTGCAAGTGACAGATATTAGACCTCAGAGAAACCGAGAGCCAATGGCAGCTTAGTGAAGCTTACTGTGAAAGAACTAAAATTGTGCCTTTAAGTAGTTCCTGAAGTACAGCTTTCGGGATCCAGTGGAATTCAGTCTCAATCAAAGAGATTGAACAATCAGGGTATATGCAATTCTTATGGCAGTCCATGACAGACTAGCTTTTGAGTAACTTCTGGAGCTGGCTTTTCAAGATCCTAATGCATTGCTAAAGGAATAAAGTCTAAAAGCAGGGAAAGTGTTGTTACAAATATACAAGGCATTAATGAGGCTGCACCTGGAGTACTGTGTACATTTTGGTCCCCATACTTCAATGTCGTGGTTGCATTGTAGGCGGTTCAGACCCTGTTCAGAGATTACTTTCAGAGGTAAGAGCTTTCTCTTATGAAAACTGATTGAGCAGTTTAGGCCTATAGTCTCTGGAATTCAGAAGAGTGAGAAGAGATCTGACTGAGCTACATAACACGTAAAAGGGATTGACAAAACAGATGTAGAAAGGATATTTCCTTACCTGGGGCAATCTAGATTGAGAGGTCATAGTTTTAAGGTAACGGGTAGCAGATTTAAAAAAGGTGAGAAGAAATTACTTCTCTTAAAGAGTCATGAATCTGTGGAATTCACTACCCCAGAGCGATGTATCAAATGGCAGAACAAGCCTGAGGGGTTGTACTGCCCATTCCTGCTCCTAGTTCTTCTGTTCTGTTGTATTGCTGAAGAAGATAGGTTTGAGGTGGACAATAAGTCATGTTTTCCATTCTCAGGGTGATGGTGTCAACATCAAAAGATGTTCTGCCTATTGCATAAATAAGTAATGAGATATATGAATTTCAGAGCCAGTGTGATGCTAAGTATGTGGACTGTACAACTGAAAGACTGGCAAGTTATTATGCAACAGCATGTCCCTTTGGCTGTCTGCAAAGGGCCAGGTGATGACATGCTCATCAGTAAGTGTATGCAAAGGGTCAAAGAGTGTATCTGACCGTGATGGGATTCTCTGATTGGATAGAAATTACTAATTAATGCTGACTGTGGCAAGAATTCAGCTGACAACTAATTTAACACGGTCACTTGCGTTTGCAATGTGGCACCCATCTGCATACTGGAAGCTACGTATTTTAATTCACAGCATCTTATTCTTTGCTTACAGATAAAACATGGACACACACTGCTACTTTATCAACCGAACAACTTAGGCTATTCCCTGGCTTATTCCTCAATACTGGTCTTGACTAATCAGAGTTCACATGGATCTCCATGCAATGTTGGAAAGTCAATGGCCCATTCTGCAGCAAGTCAGTTTATTACTCCCCATTCAAGTGAAAGTATTTGATAGCAGCCGAGATACGTGTACCTTTATTTGACACATACTACCATTAAATGCCGTCACTGATGCACAATTTCTCACCCATTCTATTTGCAAGTAATGCTGGGAGCTTATAAACTGTCATTAAATGAGACATACAGTCCAGTGTGTGACACAGGAAATAACGTTGCATTTAACATCAGTTATCAGTGACCTGAATTCCTTGGCTAAAATATTTTACTTCATCCTAATATCTTCAATCGTAGGAATCTATGCTGTCAGTCGAGAAAGGATTCCTCTGAGCAAAGTACCTTCACAGTAGCTGCACTGACGCACTGCAATGGCTTGCCAAGTTTTCTTGTAAACCCATGATTTTCACCACCTAGAAGTACAAAGGCCACTGAGACATGGAAATACCATCACCAACAGTTTTCCTCCAAGAACACCCTGATCTGAAAACATATTTCTGCTCTTTCACTGTTGATTTATCAAAATCCTGGAACTCTCTTCCAAACAGCATTATGGCTGTAACCACACAGATAGACTACAGTGGTTCAGGAAGGTAGTTTGCCATTACCTTGTCATGGGAAATTAGCAATGGGTGATGAATGTTGGCTTTCCTCGTAACTCACATATCAAGAACACATTTTAACAAATTGAGTGGCCATCTGCTTGATATCGTTCTTTTCACTGGATTGAATGCAGTGCAATTTTCTTTTGGATATATACTTGGCTGGATTTGAAGCAGCTTACTGTTTTAAATTTCATTTTAAAAACTGGCACTTTACAATATTACAGTAAGGCACCAAAAGCAGGAATCTGAGAGAATCCTGCTGTTATAGTGAAAGAACTGTCTGCAACTATAGTAAAGTCTCATGAAGGAGGAGGCTGTAAAGTGATTTGAGTGTTGTTGAAATGTATCTCCTAGATTTCTCTTTTCACCTTTTATTTGAAATGGTCATCAGTCTACAAAGGAAAATTAGATGAAGATAAAATAAGACACGTCAGTGAAACTTAGACCATAAGACCATAAGACATAGGAGTGGAAATAAGGCCATTCGGCCCATCGAGTCCACTCTGCCATTTAAATCATGGCTGATGGACATTTCAACTCCACATCCCTGCACTCTCCCTGTAGCCCTTGATTCGTTGTGAGATCAAGAATTTGTTAATCTCTGCCTTGAAGAACTTAAGACATTTTAGAATTCAATATTGTTACTCATGCATTCTAAAAGGAGAATTATCATCATAAGAATGGTTTATACACCTGAACTTTCCATGAATATGTTACTTAAAAGTATTGCAGATAAAATCACCATGATATCAACACTGATTTTCAGTCATTCTACATCAAAGATAGCGTTGTGAATTTTACAATAAAAAAAATTTACCTCTCCGCTGTGTATAATGGTTCAGCGATTGTTTCCATGGAAATAGAAAATAGAACATAGAACATAGAACATAGAACATAGAACAGTACAGCACAGAACAGGCCCTTCAGCCCACAATGTTGTGCCGACCATTGATCCTCATGGATGCACCCTCAAATTTCTGTGACCATATGCATGTCCAGCAGTCTCTTAAATGACCCCAATGACCTTGCTTCCACAACTGCTGCTGGCAACGCATTCCACGCTCTCACAACTCTGCTTCTCTCTCTCTTCTACACTTGCCTGATTCAGTCAACCATGTACATTAACTTGCAATCAAGTCTTTTTCTCTGAGAATCCTGTGGTCAATATTCAACTACATTTGTATACTCAATTCCTTAATGCATCGGTGAGCTACAAAAAGTGCTCCTCATTTACTTAGTAGCTGCAAAAGTTTTCTAAATTGTTAGTAACAAATGCGCTTTGAAACTCATCTTTATAGAAGTTGATCAGTAATGCTATGAAAGTAAATATGTAACATACTTCAACTTAGTAACTTCAGAAAATCAAACGTGAAACACTGAAGCGGAACAAAAATCAAAATATTCATCTGTACAAAATGTGATTAAGTTCAAATATATGATCAAGTTAAATCTCAACAGCAAGCCAATATAGGCCTTACATCTACAATTATGCCTTAAGAAATAATGTCAAGCAAATAAAAAGGGCAACCTAATCAAAATAGCAAATGTGCCAACTTCTCATGTTTGACAACTAATTTGCTGCAAAAGGCGAACAGTAACAAAATAATGCATTATACCCATACATAGTTTATTCCGGTTCTCTTTCTATAATTTGTACCAAATTGAGTCCAAACAGCTTACCTTTGCAGCCTCAACTTGGACCAAACGACATCGTTGGAGCAAATCAACAAAAAAATAAATCAACAGCACCTTAAAATAAAAAAAAGAAACAAAATTAAAGTGAAGCCAGTACGATTTCATCTCTCAAATATTTTATTCCAGGATATAGCTAGGGAAGAATCATAACAGTTAAGCTCTCAATTTATTGAATCTTTCAAATTTAGAATCAAAGCATTGCAAATACAGAACTGTATAAATGAAATATTATAACCTGTTGTACTTGACCAATTTAAGTGGTCGAACCCTTCGACCAGAAAGTGTCATGTCTGTACTGTTTATAAAAAAGCTATATAAATGACACAACAAATGATTGTAAGGCATTATTATTTTTATTTTGTATTTTTTGAAATGTTGAAATGAGCTGAAGTCACAAGGAATCTTCAGTGACAAACGTCTTTGTTGCATACTTTACTAAACATCATTCATTCCACATAGACTAATGCGGACAAGAGATTAACAAAGAAATTTTCACATCTAGCCTGTACATCCTGCAATCTGCATTAAATAATATATTACTATAGTAAATTAGCTGCGGAAAGAAGCGGTAACCAACTAGGCAATTAAAGAAATATAGTGTCTGATTCCATGAACAAATTCTAAAAGTAATTTGTTAATGATAACCATTTATTAAATAAATGGCTGGCTAGGAATTTTACTAACGGATGGTTGCCCATTAAAGAAACTTGAACACGATGTAATTAACAATCAGATAGTCACTGAAATTCTGCGAGAGCTAGAACCAAAAAAGGGACAATGATCAAATCAGTGTTTTGGCAGCAAAGCTTAACTGAGTCACAAAATAAACTTTTCGAAGTTGATTGACAATCAAGTTACTTGATTTGGAAGTTAATTTCTACTTCGAAGATATCAAAAGAACAGAAGATTCAGTCCTAGAGGTCACAGTTTCAAAATATGGGGTCACTAATTTTAGACAGCAGAAGGAATATTTTTTCCTCACGGTGGGTTGAGGGTCTGTGGAACACTCTTAAAAAGATGATGGAACTAGAACCTTTGAAAACATTGAAAGAAAGGTGGTTGGATTCTTGATGCTCAAATGGATGAAAGGTTAGCAATGGATAGGAAGAAATGTAGTCAGATCAGACACGACCTAACAAAATGGCATTGCAGGCTCAGGGGCCAAACAGCCTACTCCTGCTCTTATATCTTACATTCATTTGAGTGTGATTTGGATTTGATTGCAACAGTTGATTTCCATAACAACTCAATGGGTATTAGTACTTCTGAAACTTGTATGGCACTATGTCAAATGATAGCTGCCCCTGTGATACATCTTGGGATATGACCAAGGAGAATACAAATTCTTGTCATACTCTTCATTGAACTGTAGAATAACAGGAAATCTGGAGAAGTGAAGGTCATCACTTCTCCAGACACAATGATATTGGCACTATACTAGCAACTGAGATGCCCAGGAAATGTTTTAAAGATGTGGGTTCAAATCTCTCCAACATGTCTAACTCTTAAGTAATAACAAGCCATTCAGTTCTAACAATCACTAAGAAGACTCAGTACAAGTAATAAAAAATGGACCATCTGGCTCTGACGTAGGCACCAGAAATGACAATTGCAAAAAGAGCCCGGTCAATTCTGCCCAGGATTTGCAGCACCCCTAGCCAAACTGTTCTAGTAGAGCGACAAGACTGACCTGTACTGAACATGGAAAATTGCCCAGGTATAACCTGTTCACAAAAAGCAAAAAGCAGGACAAGTCCAAGCTAGCCATCTACTGCCCCCACAGTTTACCATCTATAATCAATAAAATGATCGAAGGAGGTTATAAGCAGTGCTATCCAGCAGTGTTTGGTTAACAATAACCTGCTTACTGATGCTCAGTTTGGGTTCCATTAGGGCCCATCGGCTAGTGACCTCATTACAGCCTCAGTTCAAACATCAACTGAATAGCTGAATGCCAGGCAGCCACTGCCCTTAACATCAAGGCTGCATTTGTCGGAGTGAGACATCAAGTTTCTCCAGCAAAATTGAAGTCAATGGAAATCAAGGGGCAAACCCTCCATTAACTAATATCATTCTGAGCACAAACAAGTTGCTTGTGGTTTTGGAGGTCAGTCATTTCAACCCCAGGACATCTCTGCAGGAGTTCCTCAGGGAGTGGTCTAGGCCCAACCATCTTTAGTTTCAATGAGACTTTTGCTTCTGCCTACCATGCCCTCGAATGCTGTTGTACATAACCCTTGGGAGTTTCCCTCCACCACCAAACTTGCCCCCATCTCAATGCCTCCTTCCGCTTTCTTCCTGATCCCCCAGCCTCGGCTCCTGCAGACCTCTCAGTAGTGCTCTGTCACCCTTTGTCCTGAAAGGTCTCCCTTATACCCTCCTCAATGGCCAATACGTGGACCCAGAAACTGCAGATTTCTGGTTGACTTTGACAAGCTGCCCCCAGACATGATTGATCAGGCCTCTGAGTCCTCTGTTTACTGATCATGCCCAATTCCCCAGACTGCTGGTACTGGCCTTATACACTGGACTGTTAGTGATTTTCCAGACTGTAGTCGAACATATTTCCTAATCGTGAGTCTTCCAAATGGACAACTGACCATGGCCAAGCCACTGGGCTGTGTGTGACTGGGCTATGAATAAGTGTACTGGAATCTCCAGACTGTGGCAGCTAGCAGATGCTATAGGTATTACATTGTTATCCATAAAGATAACACCTCAAACAGGACAGATCCTGTGAGATGCATGACAAACAGCCCATCGATATATTTGCACAAAAAAAAGCATGTCTCTACAGCAATACTAATAGTGTGCTGGTATTTTAGCAAATGCCAAAAGCTAACTGGCATGACAGTAGCAGGCAAGGTGTAGACAGTGCATGAATGCAGGTAGGTGCTACGTGAGTGAGCACTAAACATTGTTCAGGAAGGCATTTTCACATGCAGTACACATCTTAAACCATCAGAAATCGAATAAGTATTATTCCTTGTACAAAGAAATGTATCATTAGATATATCTCCTTTTTTGTGTTAAATACCAGCTAAGTTATTTATAACAATCAATTTCTAAATGACCTACCTGCATAAAGAATCCCACTATGAAGGAAACCAAAAATGGCTGTAGTCCAGCATGTGCAACTGTACCAGGTAAGCCTGAAACAATTTAAAAAAAGCATTTACAGCTTCTCTACTGTTTGCATCTAATATTTATGCGGAGAGAGAGAGGTAGCAGTGGTCATGGTAGTGAGAGGATTACCAGCAATAGCAAGGTCACAGAGGTCCTGTCAACTTTAAAGAGACCTTCTCGCAATATTTTCCTTCTGTTGTCTCCTGGCAGCCTGCCAACAGGGCAGGTCAGCTATATGTCAAAATGAAACACCAGCAGCAGACAGTAATTTCAAGAGGAAGGAGAAGGACCGACAGATGAGAAGACAGGAGCTAGGCAGTACTGAAAGAGAAGCCATTGTAGAAGGGAAGGGGTGATTGAGTAAGGAACTGGATCTTGGAGTGGATCGGTGGGGGAATTAGGCAGAAGGGTTTATTTGAAATATGTGACAACTTTAATCATTTTAACATACGTGACATTGTTTCAAATGTATAAATGCATTTATTAACATATTTTAGTATTGTAACTATTGGTTTCCAGGAAACTTACTCATTTAGAGTCACTAGGAAGGATGTGATCAAGGCCCATCAGGCTGGAAAATTTCAAATGTGGCATGCATTAAAGTTGTGTTGGAAAATTCACCTAGGCAGATGTTCGTGAGAGAACTCCAAAAATCTTCACTTTGGAAGCTAACTGAGAAATTAAAGCAAGTTGGAGTGAATTCCTGGGAGTTGTGACACACCTCAGTTTGGTGTCAGGAAAATTATGTGACCTCAAGTAACTGTGCCTCTCAAAAAAAAGGGTTCCCGACTGACATTAAAAATAGCACCAAAAACGTTCTTTTCTGGTTTTGATTTAAAGTCCTTATGAGGTATTGCGTTAAATTAATATTGCTTATTCTTTCCGAGTTAAAAAGAACAAAATATATTTGTGTGATCTTTTAATAACTGGAAAATTCAAATTTCATTTTGGAAGTTACTCGTATCTGCTTAGCTCATAATTTTTCAAGGCACCATTCATTGCAGGTCACGGTTGCACTCTCTGCTGACAATAGTCTGTTTTCTACATGTGTTTTTACTATGGTCTTCGTTTCTGCCTTTCACTGCTGATTACAGCAGATTTTATCCCTTAATGTCCAGCTACATAAATCTTCCAGTCATTTGTGCCTTATACAATCCTGACTATCAGTTCCCAAATGTTAAGATACAAGAATACATCTAACATATTTTAAAATTCTGTGTAGGTCTGGCTTCATTTATCAAATTGCAAGTTATGAAATAATTACTGATTGTTTTGTCAGCATCCTTAGATGCATTCAAATCTGGTCTTAAGGGATGAAACAACTAGCAGACAAATTTTATAAAACCTTCAGAACCAAGTTTTAGAATATTTTCTTTGTTGAATACGGGTGAAAATATTAATCTAGTACACAAACCACGCCATCTGTCACTGCGCATTGATTCATTTTTTGGGTCCCGAAATCGGCTCTATCCCATCCCTACACTCTATTTATAAGCCTACTGAACTTTGCATCTTCTTTTATGTTAACTACTAATCTTTTCTCATACTCCTTCTTGGTTTGTTCTTTTATCTTTTTCACTTTCTCTCTGAAAGTTTAATATTCAGCCTGTTTCTAATTTGTATGATCAATGTGACACATATTGCCACCTATATCTAAAACTTATTGAATTAATTTTGAGCAATAGCTTGAAATGAACAGAATACAAATAAATATCCACTGTATAGTCAATTACTACATAATTTCTTGTTTTGACCCATTAAGTAAATAAATCAACAACCACTTAATTTAGATAAATAATTGAACCAGTAACCAGTATATTATTCATTTAGCTTTCTGCATTACAATTAAATGGAAGCATAATATCAAAATAAACTCTTGTGCTGAATAAATTTAGCAACTAGATGTTACTCCTTAAAAAAACCTGCACAATGCATCTGTTAACTTGGTGATTCTGTGAAGCTAACAACCTTATCAAGGAGCACCACTGTCCTGCTGTTTTTTCACCTCTGTTCCAGCATTTTCTCTCATATTGTTGAAAGGCTGTTTCTGTTCATCTTCACTTGAGAAATTATTACTAGGAATGGGGTGGTGTTGCACAAGTGTTCCAGAAACAATGGTTATGGCAGATTGTCACAATGGACTCTTATGGCCTAACTAATTTTAGCTGTTAAACTGCAGCTAAAAACACTGCCCTGGACCTTTCTGAATATTTTCTGTATTCTTCCTTTCCAAACACTTGGCCAACTTCAAATGCACATTGAGTCAGTTGCTTTTCAATTTGTGTAGATGGCAAAATATACAAATGCTGGGATTAATTAGTATCAACAATATATGCTCATTCAATTATCATAGTTTTACAAGCTCCAATGCTTCCATAGCGTTCCTAAACATGGAAAAGCATGAGACTCATTTTGAACACAAAAACAAGACCTAAACGTAGACAGAGCAAAACAAAAAGGAGGGTAATATTATTCAGAGACAGAGACAATCACTCTTAAGTTTTGATAAAAATAAAACATGGAAGTCAATAGTTGATAAATAAACTAGGAAAATACAACTCGACAAGCCTCCTTCAAGTGCACTTGTAAATCCACAACATCTACCATCTAGAAGAATAAGGACAGCAGATACATGGGAACACTAACAACAGTAAGTTCCCCTCTAAGTCATACATCACCGTGACTTGAAAATATTTATCTCTTTTCTTACACTGACATTGGGTCCAAATCCTGGAGCTTCTTACCTCGTAGCACTGTGGATGTACATATGCCACATGAACTCTAGCGGTTCAAAAAGGTGACTTTCCCCAAGGGCAATTAAAATGGCCAACAATTGTCACTGATATCCACATCCTATGAACAAATACAAAATGCAAATGTTAAAGTGGAAGGCTTACCTAATATCCCTGTTCCCAGGATACAGGCAATTGAAATGAGATCTGAAAATAAAACACAAATGAGAAAATTTTCATCCACCAAGTCTTTGAATACTGAGGTGTACCATACAAACAAGAGCACAGTTTTGTGGTCAGTGCCAAAGCAGCATTGCTCACTGTAGAGCTTGAAGAAAGGTGCCCATACAGACCTCATGTTGTCTCAGACAAGGATTACTCCATTCCCAGCAGCATCTTAAATCCAGAACCAACTTAAGGAGTTCTCTTGGCAAGCAGCACTGCTGACACCAACAGCAGTAAATCACAGGGAAATGTTCATAAATAGCAAATTAAGAAGTTAAAAGTCACTTAAATCCTCCACTTATAACTTAAATTTTCAAATAGCAAGGAAGTGAGAAATCAAATTAAAAGGTAAATGCTTAACAAAAAAACCTTTTAAAGTGAAGTAATCTGGAATCAACGTAAACAAGAAATTTGAGAGTACCCAAATATGAAGTTAGCAATTTGGGACTAGAGACAGTGTTTAGCATTATGAAGTCAGTACACTCTTAAAAATCCAGTTACAGCACATTCAACAGGATGTGACATTTTCAAAGAGTTTTACTG
Source organism: Stegostoma tigrinum (assembly GCF_030684315.1). Classification (NCBI taxonomy): domain Eukaryota; kingdom Metazoa; phylum Chordata; class Chondrichthyes; order Orectolobiformes; family Stegostomatidae; genus Stegostoma; species Stegostoma tigrinum. The sequence continues at coordinate 35,838,092 of NC_081367.1, read as the reverse complement.
CAAGATAAACAGCTGAAAGATGGAGTTTCTCATCAACAAGCTTATTTCCTATTGATTCCTGTGAGGCCTTCTCTCAACAATACACATTGTCCGAAAGACATGTGTCGAACACAGTTTGGGTTCAATCAAACTGGTCAAGGAAAAAGTAAAATCCAAATCGTTGTCAAGCTTAGCCTTCTGTAGAACTCTCTTCATTGTATTTTAGCACTATATACATGGTGATGTGGGAGATAGAGTTCTGATCTTAATGGTATAGAAGACTATCAGCTACATGATACTTGTGGCTTTTGCTTCACTCTATCTTAATCCCACCCATGCTGTTTTATTACTGCCACATGGGAAGTAGCTACATGACATCGTAGGTTTATCCCAGGATCTGAAAGCCCATATACAACTGCGTACTCTCTGTACAAGCATGGTTCACTGACAATAACATCTGGTTGTTTTGAATGGGTGCAGACTGCTGACGTTGCTGTCAGTTTCAGTGGAGCAAACACAATGAATGCTATCAGTTTCACCATCACTACTGTCGCAAAGACTGGGTCAATTCTCACACAGCATGAAAATTGGTACAAGATTGCCAGAAATAAATGGAAATTTGGCAAGCAATGTGTCATGCCAAATCGCATGCAACTGATCCACATGCATTTTTTTTTGCCTCGGTAACTTTATTTTGAAAGAAAGATGTGGGCTTCGAAAGGTAGGTGATCACAATATATAAATAATTTATTGACAATTTTAGAGAGGCTTGAAAGATATTTCAATCCATTTGGCAGTCTTGGGAGGACAAAAACAATGGAAAGTAAAACTGAGATAATGGGAACTGCAGATACTGGAGAATTCGAGATAACAAAGTGTGGGGCTGGATGAACACAGCAGGCCAAGTAGCATCTGAGGAGCACAAAAGCTGACGTTGTGGGCCTAGATCCTTCATCAGAAAAGGGGGTTGGGGAGAGGATTCTGAAATAAATAGGGAGAGAGGGGGAGGCAGGCCAAAGATGGATAGAGGAGAAGATAGGTGGAGATGTGCAGTCACCACGTGGACTCTGGAGGCAAGTGACTGGATAGAACTCAATCCTGTTTTAACGCTGGTGATTTTGCATCTGTTGCTTTTCTGGAGAGTTCATCATTACAGTGGAGATGAATTCTGGGTTTGCCGAATAATCACACTTCAGGCTTTAAAAAAATAAGAACTCTGCCTTATTTAATTCTGCGGGCTGCTGGTTAAAGAGGTACACCACCATTTAAACAGTACCAGACTGCTTCGGTTACATATTATAAGCTTTGCAGAGATAGATATTCAAACTCTTACACATAACACTTTAGTTCCTTCCTCACATAGACAATATATAACAGGAATTACTTAATTGGGCAACATTGTCTATTTTTTAAAAAAAGGATGGGGCAGATTTATGGTCACAGTTGAGTATTATTTCCATGGGCTGTTTTTGTCCTATAATGAATGTATGTTCATTGCAGCAGGTAACACAGTGTGATTTATTCCTATTGGTCTAAAACCTGCAAAGCCAGATCCCCTGTCAGCACCAAGCCCTGGAGTTACACTTTGTGGGACAATGGTAATGTAACTACTGATCATTTACTGACTGCTGGTCACCCTGGCACTACCCTTTTTCCACCAAAGTGACTAGGATATTTACTAATGTTCAGCGTAGTTTACAAGAACAGACATCATTCTTTATTATCAGATAAAACAATATTCACACAATTTCTGTAAAATTTAGCCATTAGGCATTTATGGATTTATGAACATATCCGGTCAGGATGCAGCAGCAGGAGCCAAAGACCAGAGTTCATATCAGACAGGTAAAAGGCTCTTTTCCAATCGGTTCTTTCACATTCACTTCTTTGCAGTATGCTGTACAACCTGTAACAGTTCCTAGGACTGGACTTTAATCCAGTCCATTGTGGCAACAAACACAGTAGCTGGTCCATGTGACAGCGGGATACGCTGAGTGCCAGTTGCCCGGAGGTGGTAAAATCTCCTGCAATTAAGTTGGAGGCAGGAAGGAAACCTTCTCACTTAAAACAATATGACAATCAGGCTCGTTGATAAGCCCACCAGAACTTCATGGTGGTTCAGGGATTAAATGGGTGTCACACAGATTTCCCCTGCATTTCCAAGAACAGAGAACAAAGTCTCTAGGGCTTCTCAGCAGCTAACAGTGGATATGTATCGTGGATGGAGGTCCTTAATGATTGGAGATGTCAGGCATTGAGAAGTGGATGGCTGCAAAAATTTAAGGAATCAGCATTTTATTGGCCTGGATAGGTTTACTTTTTTTTTTCTTCGGCTACATTCTCTGATTTGTTTCCATAGGAATAGTTTGACTAGAAGCTCAAATAGTAGACTAAAATGGATATACCCATCACCCTAACTGAGATGTCAAAGATAGAGCTATACTTGATTGATACAGTATTTGATTCTGAACAAGCCATGATCTCATCTGATTTCTTCATGCTTCAAGTAGTTGTCAAGTTTAATAATTTAAAAGTGTCAGATTAAAAAGTTGAATTTTGACAGTTTGCCCAGATTTAAACTTGAGAAAAGAAAATCATCCTTGAAAGAGTGTGTACACTTTGTTAGACTTCTAAGCTGGGAGCCATCTCTGACAAATACTTCAAACATCCATTGATAAAAGTCAACTTGATTTGTTTTAAAGAACGAAGCATAATTATGCAATCCATTTACCTTTTAGCACTTTTCAACATCACTACTTTGCAAAATCAGGATTTCACACATTGACTGCAAAGTGAGTATCACGTAGTATTTCAGTTAGTTAAATTGGACTGGAATGCATGAAGTAGTGTGCTGGGCTGCAGTCATAACATTGTACTAATAATGTTAACAAAGGCACAAAAATAAGTATTATCCCTGATGTTTCAAGAACCTGCATGTATCTGTTCACGAGATTGGTATAAGTTTGCTTTGTAGCAATTTAAATAGTTGAACCAGCCTTTAAAACCACATCCTTTGACTCCCACAAAGTTAGACAGTGCAAAACCAATTGTGGTAAAATTCAAAGCCCAAGCCTGTTTTTGGATCTCCATTTTGAGGAGGACCCAAAAACTTCCTGGGAAACATTGCATTTGTATGCAGTGACACAGGGGATTTGCCAGAAATGAGACGGGTAGAAAATAAGGGATTTTCCTATCCTGCCTGCCCTACTTCCATTTGGATGCAGCAGGATGGGAAGATGGAACATAGCATATTCTTCCAAAGATAAAAGGTCAGAAAATTGCAATTCGGAAAGCAAAGCAATGAAGCAGACTTCACCACCTGGAATTTCCCTCATTCTCCAGAGCAACCCCAGTATGCATAATGGAGGAGAACACCTCTCCAAACATAGAGAATTTTCCATTCAAACAGGAAAACTGTCCCCACTACAGCGATCCTGTCATAGGCTGTAAAATCCACTTCAGCATGATAGTAGTCCAAACACAGCTATCGTCAGCTGCATTCATCAGTGAGTTATCATGAGGTCAGAGGGAGCCTGTTCAAATCATGTTTGTACATAACGTTCAAGCACCATTCATAAATCCCCAGATACTGAAGCTGGGAATAAATGGGCAGCTCTCTTTACTCCACTCCTAAGTTGGTGAAAACAGAGTTCCAATTTAAAAGGGAGGTGATATTATCAACTTAATAAAAAAAGTACACTGTCCATGCTTTGGTTTAAGAGATTAGCGAACCAGGTTCTACCAATTAACAAGTAAACAGCTTTATTTCTATAACTCACGGATGCAAAAATTTTTCAGAGTAGATTCAAGTTGTACAAATTATATCCAGCTACTCGCTAATACAAAAGGCAACATACATATAAGATTCCTCAAGCGTGCAAAAGACAACAGTAAAACTCTGCACAGCATCAAACCTTAAAAAAAAACTTAGCCACGTAAAGTCAGAGAAAAAAAACCCACATCATCCAGAGGATTAGTTCTAGCTAAAGGGTCACTTTCCCTGCAATAGCTGCTGGTACAAGAGCTTCTCACTGAGTTTCTTCCTCAGTCTGCACTTGGAGCTGTGATGATGCCCTAGAAGACAGGAGAGTCAGTTCAGAATTCTCCCTTAGAAACAGATTGTGGCAATGAAGACCTATTGTGAGCAATGAAATCAATGGCCTAGCTTAGTTGAGAAACATTTCAAATAAAGGGAGGGCCAAAGTGGTTTCCTCCTGTCCGGTGCCAGTTTCTCTCTCTCTTTCTGACAGGTACTTCAAAAGCAATTCACCAAGGCTCCTTCGCTAGCAGCTTCCAAACCTACAACCTATAGAAGGGTAAGGACAGCAGATACATGGGAAGAACCTCAATCTGTTAAACCATACAGCATCCTGGTTTGCTACTAAGTCACTGGTCCTTTACCATCAACAGTTCAAAAACCCAGAAACTCTCCCTAACAAACTGTACTTACATCCATGGGCCATAGCAGCACAAAAGTGGCAGCTTGCCACTCCATTCGCAGGTCAATTAGGGAACAGTAATAATGCTGGTTTAAAAATGCCAAAATCCTGCTGATGAATAATAAAACAATGTATCAGAACTCAAGAATGGAATAAATAGTTCAAATTTAAAAGGGAGGGGATATTGTCAATTTAATTTTAAAAAACTGCACTGTCTATGCTTTAAATAAATGAATCAAAACTCAAGGATGTAATAAATAGGAGTAGGGCTTTCAGCATCTCAAGTTTGCTCTATTATTTAATAGAGAAATGGATCTTCAAAACCATAGAATCTTAAAGCATATTGAATATAGTCTAGAATGAACCTTTCACAGCTCTCTACAGCAGAGAATTCTAATAATTCTCAATCTTAAACATCAAACACTTTTTCATTCCAATCCTATGTGACTCGACACCTTATTCTGAGACAACGATCTCTTGCTCCCAACTCTTTAGTCAGGGAAAACATCCTTTTGGTATGAACCCTGTCAAATCACAGGTTGCATTGAGATCATGTTTCATTCTCCAAAATGTGAAGAAATATTAGCTCAAATTGCTCAAAGTCTCTTCATAGCGTAAATCCCACATCCCAGCAATCAGAATGGTGCATGAGATAGAAGAGCAATTTGTACTAAACGAGGGGGAAAGAGAGCTTGGAAATAAATACAGAAAGGAGGGGTGGTGCTGGGGAAGGTAGGTGGGATGGTGATAGGTGAGTGCAGGGAGGGAGTGATGGGGATTGGTCAGTGAAGTGGTCTTGTTCTCGAAGTTCCAAACATGCTGAGTTGCATCGAGCAAATGCTGTCTGTGCGATTGGTAACCCAACTTCTCAAAAGCACCAGAATATGAATGCTTGAAAGGGTTCCTCTATGACGATCACAGCTTCCCCCATTAGGTCCAGCAAAATTCTCACTTTCTCATCTCCCCAGGACTTCACGTGTACCCTGAATTCAACAATTCACTGTCTAACTTCCTCCTGCGTTCTAACAGTACAAAGCCATTCAATTGCTTTTGATTCCTGCCCAAGTCTTCTACACGCAATCAGGATTGTTTAGCTGCTTTCACAGCTGTACAGCAAACTGGTGTGGTCCCAACATTGACTCTACATCTGTCTGTCTGTCTGTCTCTCTCTCTCACTCTTACATATTCTCATGATTGTCTGTAACTTTTGAAATCCTCTTCATTAACCCTTGAACAGTCCTGAGTGACCTGTTGAAAGTCTTAGATTAAGTTCCTTCCTTCCTGATGGGCAGATTTGACATTTTGAAACAGTCAAACATAGCACCTTGGAACAGGAGGGACCCTTAAGATTACATTCCTATAGACTGCTAAAAATGAATTTCATCACAAATGGATAGGTAGAAAAATGTGGCCCACAAGCATAGAAATTACAAATCTACCTGGAAAATATTGTGGATGCAGAGCCGTTGAGAACCAGTACCATCATCGATGTTTTACACCTTTGACAAAAATGACACTTTGCCAAAATATGGTCAAATTAATTAAATGTCTAACTCCGAGAGGCACAAGTGAATCCAAAAAACTTCTAAATTGACTAAAATTAATGACATAGAATGTGAAGGAAGCTCTAGTGGAGAGTGGAATCTCAAAACTTCAGCAAGTCCAGATAATACTATCCAGGATTGCCTGACCAGACACTCTGCCAAGATGAATCCAAAAAACTTCTAAATTGACTAAAATTAATGACATAGAATGTGAAGGAAGCTCTAGTGGAGAGTGGAATCTCAAAACTTCAGCAAGTCCAGATAATACTATCCAGGATTGCCTGACCAGACACTCTGCCAAGATGAATCCAAAAAACTTCTAAATTGACTAAAATTAATGACATAGAATGTGAAGGAAGCTCTAGTGGAGAGTGGAATCTCAAAACTTCAGCAAGTCCAGATAATACTATCCAGGATTGCCTGACCAGACACTCTGCCAAGATGTAAAAACGTTCCAGCTAAAACATTCACATCTGAGAATGCAAATAAGAACATTATTAGGGATTACAGTAATGGCTATAGAACAGGTTAAAGTTGCTAGCTTATTGGAAAAAGAACAAATCTGTCAGAAAACAATATAACTGTCTGGATTCTGCACAGTTGTGAAATAATTGCTGGAGTTGGTTAGCACAATTGCAAAAGGGGAAAGAAAGAGTCTTTGCCACAAGTGATAATCTCAACAGAACACTGATGTTCCTTTCTGCAATCAAATATACATGAATCGCATGCTGTTCCCCATAGAATGTAAGGAAAAGGAAATGACATTCAGACCGGAGGTCAAAGAGGACCACATTTGGAAATGGCACAGCATACATTCTAAACATTTCCAATGTCATTTCACCATTCAGATGAAGCCAGTTATTTGATATTTGCAGCCCAAAGCTGAAAAGGAAATTTTAAAAAGATTTCATGAGAATTTGATGCTTTTAGATTCCACAGTACACTGCAGAGATACTTATAGTTGAAAGGTGGAACACATTTAAAATTTAATCATATTTTATCAAGCAGGATCAGGATTATTGGATTGGCTTTATTTTCATATGCACTGGAATGAGTGCAGTGAAAAGTTTGTAATGTTGCCACTTTGGCATCATCTTAGATACAGGATACTTAGAAACAGATATTTAAGTATGTGTTACAGACTTGAAAGAATAATAAATAAAAGTTCAGCATAAGAATAAAGAAGATTTGTTTAAAATTAAGATTAATTAGGGTTAAGGATTATACTCAGACACTTTGAACATTTGGAATAGATATTGAAAATTGTAAATGGCATCACGCAGCTTATTATTTCTCAATATTTCTAGTGACCCGATGAAACAATTGGTTTAGTTTATGAACAAGCTTGATTAAAAAAAAATCCCTGGGAGAAAATGAAAATGTGGAATATTATTACTACAATTAAAATTTTGGATAAAATACTGGACTAAATCTGGAAATCACTTAGTTCTGAAGAGTATTAAAACAATTAACAGCAAATTAAAACCAAAATTCCAGCTTGAAACCCAAAGGATATCTGATTCAAAGACAAAGAAAAATTGTGCTGAGCAGTAGAGAATAGAAAAGACCGAGTATTCACTTGCAAACTCAGACCTCAGGGATGATCTCAATTGCGACAGTTATGGAGCAACACAACAGCTACTTCCTGATTGTGTTGGAAGGAAGTGTGAATGGACAGTTGGTAATAAACAACTTTGTCATTAAACTTTTCTCATTGAACACAGCCAGACGTATTACCAAGCCTAGTGCCTAATGCTATCTTGTGTGTCACCAAGCAGGTTACCATCTGAATCAAAATCCATGAGTAACAGTAAATTGTCTCGTGTGTTTATTTAGTCATGCACAGTAATTGCTGGAATCCTATCGATATAAACTTGGAACCCTCAAAAAGCACATCCTGCATTTTGTTGTTGTAATCACATTTGCTGAACATGACTGCTTTGTTAGGCACACAGACGCGCGGGGCACTCGTCTTTAGATTACACGAGGCTACAAGCCATTCACAGTGCAGCCGAAAATATGTACAGACGTACACTGCACCTTTCTCGTGAGAAATTGGGGTCATGGAGACTGCAAATCTCAGTTGCTTTCCAGTGTCAACATCCTAACCATTCAGAATCTGTCTGCATGGTTTGAGAACGAAGACTGACAGTTAACTTTTCTTGCATGCCTGGTATCACCCAAACAATCAGAAACATCTTCTCATGTCATATATGTTTGGTATCCTTTTTATCCATGTGTTTTTTGCATCCTAGTCCTGATGACTGCAATCACTGCATTACGAACATACATAAATCATAATAATCTATTACATCACCAGAGGTAAAAAGTTATTTAGGGTTAGTAAACATAGCTATCAAGACACTCCTGATTGCTGGCTTCTCTAAAGGTTCACAAAACGATGTAACTAGCAGGGTTCTCTTGGGTTTCAGGAGAAACCTGCCAGTATCCACAGACATAGCAGTGACTGAGAGACTTGAATTTGCAGCAGGAATTTAATTTGCGAGCAGTGTCACTGAGTGTCAGACTGTGAACATCCAAACCTTACAAGCAAAGGAAAATGAGTCATTTTTTCCTCCCAGTGTGCATTCACTAAGCATCGGGAGACAAACATTCAACCAAGGTATAAGTTGATCAAATATTCTGGACTGTAGCAAGGAACTTCAAGGAATCTGGCTTTCCTATGTCATACAGCCCTCTGCCTCCCGAGCTGATAAATCTTTTAACACAAGTCAACAGATTCTACCTATGGACATGACAGTAGTTGCAGAGGTCTAGTTTATTTGGTTTGACAGCAAAAAAAAGTACCAGATGTCATGACACGAAACAATCAACAACATTTGACTGATACCAGTGTGACAGCTGTATGAATATTAATACAGTTACAAGAGATCTGTTAATACAGACTGCAATCTTGATGTGGTCAAACTGACAGACGGAGGCAAATAAGCAGCAGAAACATGATTGAGCAAGAAAAATGTCAGGCCTAAGGATCAACAATCAAGTACCCAGGACAGAATTTGTTCAGGCTACCATGCATGAAATACAGACAGACAGACAGTCGCATTTTGCTTGTCTTGCAGACAATAATAATAGGAAAAAAGATACAGGAACTGTACTCAAGAATTTTCTTTCTCCATAAGTCCTTCCTTACAAGCCCTGCTTCAGTATAGTATTTAGTTCTGTAGACCAGGTTAAAGGAATTATATTTAGTAACATAACAAACAAAAAAGTCTCTAGCATAATTTCTATTCATATATTTTCACAAGCTCATTTGAGTACAAAGCACAGACTGGTGACTGAATGGTCTGCACTATTTTCTCTTAACATTATCCATTCAAGTTGTTTAATTGCTAAAGAGTGAAAGTCAGTCAGTTCCTGGGCAATGGTGAACTCAGTGGGAGCCTGAGAGAATGGAAACCTCACCTTCTTCACTCCCTTAAAAAGTGAAACGCAAGTTTGTCATCTTAGGACTTGGACCAAAATGAAGAATCGAACATCAAAATTCATGATCATGATCACGCTGTCCTTTTGAATCTAAAAGGAGTATCAACATAGGATGTTATAACAACAGTGATGTTCATACAACCATGAGACATGAGCTCTTGAGGCCACATACCTCATGTCATAGATTTTGCCTTTTGAACAAGTGGACACATTTGCACTTAAATCTCACTTCCCTAATCCTTCAATATTAGTTTTGACCCTACAACTGGGTAATAGCCAAGCAGTTATAAAAACAAACAGAAGAGTGAACAAGAAAGCAACAGAAAATTCCTTCTGAAAATAAGCAGTTTGGTGCACTGGTCTCGTTAAAGACCTTGCTCTGCACAGTATAGTTGGCTACAGATTAAGCCCAAGAATATTGGGCACATCCCACCAGCCCAACAAACACCCAAAATAGAAACACTGGCTGCCACTATTAAGATTGCACAGTACAGATCACAGTTACAATTACATTAATCACATGATTTAGTTTAATAGTCATTCATGGTGGAGATATCAGCTCATGTAGGTAATGCTGCTGCAGCATTTGGAAAACTTCAAGCACGTGAAAAAAAAATCTCAACTGCCATATGGCTAAGGATCTATAAATCCTGTGTACCAAGTAGACTACTATACAACGCAGACACTGGGACTTCACAATAGCTGCAGAAATACAGATTGAACTCATTTCATATGCATTGCTTAAGGGAAATTCTCAGGATTCAATGGCAGCAGACAGTCCTGGCCAACACAGAAGTACTGTAGCTTTCTAACTAAAAAATATCATGGCAGCACTTGAGTAATGTTGGCCACAAAGGCTATGTTTGTCATTAGAATGGATGATGCTGTCAAGTAAAAGATGCATGGTAGAGAGAGCTTGGTGGTACCAGTGGCCCAAAACTGAGGTCTACTAATTCATTCAAACATGACATTGTTTCATTTGGATTAATTTCAATAACTGAACTATTTGCATGATCCTTGGTACAAAAAGTCTGCATAGTGAAACATAGAAGTTTAAAGAACTGCATCTTCAACTTGCCACATAACACACTTTCACAGGACACTGCATGGAGTAGTCACCATTGCATTATTAATACTCGCATTGTTTGAACTGAACTGTGTTCCCACTTGAAAGTGAGAAGGACAGCCTGTGACATCAAACTGCATTGGACTTAGTGTGCTGTTAAGGACACCTAGTAAGGAATCAGTCAGGAGGCAAACTCTCTGCTGGTTGGAGTCACATGTGGCACATGTGAAGATTGGCTGTGGTTGTTGCAGGTCAGTCATCTCAGCTCCAGGATGTCTTTGCAGGAGCTCCTCAGGGTAGCATCTTAGGCCCAACCATCATTAGCTGCTTCAATGACCTTCCCTTCATCATAAGGTCACAAGTGAGGATGTTTTCCGATGATTATGTAATGTTCAGCACCATCATTCGCAATTCCTGATACTGAAGTGGTCCACTTTAAAATGCAACGAGACCTGGACAATATCTTGGCTCAGGCTAACAAATAGAAAGTAAAATTTGCGCTACACACATGCCAGGCAATTACCATCGCCAATAAGTTACAATGTAACCGTGGTCCCTTTACATTCAATGGTGTTACTATCATGGAATCTCCCACTATCAACTTACTTGCGGTTACCATTGTCCAGAATCTCAACTGAACTTGCGACATAACCACAGTGGCTGCAAACAGCAGATCAGAGGCTAGCAATACCGTAGCAAGTGTTATGGATCAGACAAGGCCCTCTCAGAACGTATTGGAGAAGGTAGCCCAGAACCTAACAGTTTCTTACTTTAAGGGTAAATGTCAGGTGCTGTGTTCCAGATGGAGTTTGAATGGTCAAGCTACTCGCCATTAAGCAAAATGCAATGTATTCAAACACTATAGTTAAAATGCAACAAAAGAAAGAAGAACTTAGAATACAGACACAATAACTATTACTGATAAACTGTTCCAGCATAGAAACACCCCTTGGCAACAAGCCAAATCAGGAAACAGATTTTCTCAAATACAATGCCCAAGTTGTAACCGAAAAGTGTTGGGGGGGGGGGGGAGCAGTGGTGGAAATAGCTTCCACTAATAGCTAATCTTAAGACCCCATGGTTCAGCGGGTGGGAGCTTGAACACAACCAATCAGGTTACTTCTATTGTGCCAGCTTTTTAAAAAGAAAACCTAATACTTAACAAGTTTTTTTGCCTTATCATAGACTGCTCATCACCTGTCCCCCCCCACACCCCAATCTCCGTCTAAAATAAACCAGGACAAAACATACTCTTAAAGCCACAGCACTGTCACAAACGTAACTCACCTCCTGACTCCCCAAAGCTGACCCATCATCTATAAAGATGCAAGTCAGGCATGTGATAGAATACTCCCCACTTGACTGGATCAGTGAAGGTTTAACAACACTCAAGAAGCTTGACTCCATCTCGGGGAAAGCAGCCCACTTAATTGGCTTCACATCCTCAAATATCCACTCCACCGCTGATGTTGAGTAGTAGCAGTGTGTACTGTCTACAAGACACACTGCAGAAATTCACCCGGGGTCCTTAGACAGCACCTTCCAAACCCATGGCCAATTCCACCAAGGACAAGGGCAGCAGATGCACGAGAACACCACCACCTATAAGTTCCTCTCCAAACTACTCACTATCCTGACTTGGAAATAAACTGTCTTCCTTTACTGTTGCTAAGTTAAAATCCTAGAATTCCCTCCCAGCGAGCATGTTGTGGTTAACCTACAGCACATGGACTGCGGCAGTTCAGGAAGGGAGCTGGACAAAACTTGCAACTGAATAGGGCTGCTATAGTTTCTTGCACCATTGTTTGGTGTAAACATGAAGTTGCCAGTACAAAATTCTGGAAACAGACACTGTAACAAAAAGATAAATCCACAAATTTGCCTTACAAACATTTTTTGAAAATTATTGAATTTTGCCCCTTGCACATGAACTTGCAAATATTTAGCTTATCCAGCCATTCGTTCCTCTACTGAAACAATTCAGTTTTTCACTACATTTGATCTTCAACTCAGTGAGACTGGAAACAAAACGAAAGTTTCGAGGAAAAGGCTGCAATTCTTCTGGACGCTCTGAAAAACCAGCTTCACAGCCTCAGGTTATGAGTCGACAGCTTGACTTAAAATTATTTTTCCTTCTGTTGCCAGGCGTCAAAACCCAGTTTTGATTAAAGATCTGTCTTTTCTTTCCTGACAAGTACAAAGTGCTGCCAAGGCGTGTTACAGACAGGTGATATTTATGACCTGCCAAAACATGAAAACTGATGCTCCACCCTCCCAAAAAAAACTGTAAACTGTAATCAGAGTTCAAAGTAAGTACCATGAAGACTGGGCCAAAGGCTAATTTTACCGATTTCCCATTCACTCATTTCAACTACCACTACCTCCTTCACTTCACCAGTGACTTAATCTCTGCACATTTCACTTTACAGCAGAATGTCAGTTCACTCCTGACTACGGTCCTTCAAATCGACATCCTAATTGGAGCTGATTCTACTGACATCCTGGCCCTGACTGAAGCTTACCTTGTGGATGATGGCCTCTTTTCAAGCCTTTTTGTCTGGTTACTGTCCTATTGTTTTATCCAAAAGCCATCAATGTGAAGGTCACAAAAATCAAACCTGAACTCTCCCTCTACTCCTCTGTTACTATCCCACTCCTCTCGTCCTTCTTTTAAAATGGCCATTGTATACATCATCTCCGTAATCGAAAGGAGATTCACTTTATGGTCCCCTCCTTCTGCAGTGAGCGGTATTTCATTCTTGACGACTATCACCTCCGCTCACCTTCCTTCCTCTCTTCTGAACTTCTGTCTTCTTAAACCCCAGGCCCAAAAACCTATGCCTCCATGTAAAGTCTCTTGTCACATTCATAGCCACAGTTTTCTCCACTCGGTCTTGATAGCAGATTGGGTTCTCTCCAATCACATCCTTCAACCACTTTCAGAATTCATGATCTCTTCCCAAGTCCTTTAAAACTCACAACTAGCTATGTTTGGGCATTCCATTTGACATAATGCTAACTTGTTCAACCACTTGTTCATCTTTAGTTTTGATGTTTTGGCATCAATTATGTCTTCAAACTATCCAATTGTTTGCTCTCACTGACACTGCTCCCATCATTGCTCTCTTCATTAGTGCAGATTTGAGCGTATCTTGTACACATCTAGGCTTTCCATCCATTATTACGTTGGGGTCACAGTTTCCTTTGCCGAAGTCACCCACCTTCATAGATCATGCTGGACAATGTGGATAACTTCTAGTGACTTTTCTTCATCATCAACTCAACTGACAATTCCAACTACCTTATATCCTTGTCCCTGAGGATTTGTTCGACCCCCACCTCCAAGTAGTACAAGGATTTCATGGACATCCTTGTTAGTAAGGTTGAGACCATCCATTCAACTATTTGCTCCTTCCCCTCAACTTTCCCAGCAAGTTCTGTCAGACTGAAACAGGCAATTTGAGACCTTGGGACTCCATTTATCTCAGAGGTGAATATCTGATCCTTCACACATTTCAACAAAAAGACCACCTACTTCTAGTCCTGTAACTTTGCCAACCTCTACCTCAACACTTCAGTTGCTGATACCCTCATTGTTGCCTGTTCTAAGTTTTCAAGACAAATTTTTCCTCTCCATTTCATTCTCCTCCTCCATTTCATTCTCTTCCTTTCAGGTCTTTCTTCCAACACACTTATTTGACCAAAGTTTTGGTCATCCCTGTTTTTATTTGCCTGATTAGGTTTCTGAGCAGCGCCTTTGAGATATTTTAATATAGAAATGCACTTTATAAATTCAATTTGTTGTGTTTGGGGAAAATTTTAATAACTCCAAGACCTGCTGAAAATGGTAAAACTTCATTTATAATGAATTGAATAGATTATGCAAATGAAGTACACAATATGGTTTATATTAAATACCTCTTAACTTTCGTAAATCTTTCTTGTTCTGCCTACACATTCAACAGCTGGGATCATGTTTCGTCTCATTATTTAGTTTTCAGGGTGAAATTCAATGTCAGTGGCAAACAAAACAGATGGGAATGGATTGACCAGCTATTACACATCTTGGCAGATTTTCATTTCCATTGAAGTCAATGAAATAATAGAAGTGATTTATTTATCTGCCCCATTCATCGAGACAGATTGATGTTTTGCTGACGAAGTGAAGTCCATAAATTTCTTTCAACACTACAAAGAGCTCCATTCACAGCCACGTCTGACTTCTTGCACATGGTCATGCTGCTGCAACAACAAATGGTAAGTTTCAGAAAAGTACAAAGAAAGAGGAATGCTGAAGTGATTCCAATCCTGAAGACAACATGTTAAGTAAATAAAGTGGTGAAGTGGGTATACAGGGCACCTAACTTCTACTGACCAAGGCCCAAGAGTGGGAGTTAATAACAACATTGTGTAAAAGCACTAATTTTACCTCATCAGGAATCATGGCAAAATGTTTCTCTAGGGTGCAGGAGTTCAGACTAGGGCGCCTATTTTTAAGGTGAAATGAGAAGGATTTAAAAAGGGATCTGAGGGGCAACTTTTTTTCACACAGGGTGGTTCATATGAAGAATGAACTGCTACAGGAAGTAGTGCATACAAGTATTGTTAAACAATTAACAGACATTTGGACAGGTACATGAACAGGAAAGGGATATGGGCCAAACAATGGTAAGTGGGACTAGATTAGCTTGGGAAACTTGGTCTGTGTGGGCAAGTTGGACTGAAGGGTCAATTTCCATGCTGTAGGAGTCTATGTATGGACTCTTTCCTGGTATCCCAGATATTACCTCTCTCCTTTCATCATTTTTATGTTTCACACTGTAGGTTTGATGCCAAGAAATAGAGTGAGGCAGGGCTTTAGTTACATGTGCGGATGAAAGAAGCTACAGTTGCTCACTTAACAACTGAGAGCGTTGAGGGGTGATTGCTATGCGGTGTTGAAAATTTTAAAATATGTTGGTAGCTTTTGTACCCAGTGGCAAGAATGTCAGTGGCCAGAAGAGACAGATTTAATGTCAGTGGGAAAAGAACTTGAGCTACTACAGTGAAAAACAGTACATAGCAAGTTGCTGTGATCTGGCCTTATCAACTAGACTGAATGAAACAACTGAACTAACGCAGTACCTCCTTGACACTTGAACATGTCCTTGACATAAGACGCTTGGGCTAAGGGGATCTGGGAACAGCAGAAATATCACAGCAGCAGACAAAAATTGGCAATACAGTAGAAGCCAGAGTGATAGATTTCCTCCACAAGACCATAGGCATAGTAAGTTCCAACTGAGATGAGGCAGGAGCGGTAGTTCTCCCCTGAGGCTAAGTATGATAAGAATACAGGACACGTAGGATAGCAACTTCCAGTGGAAGTCTGGCATATCTTTCTCCTTTGCCAATGGTCTGCACGTGGGAAGAATATAGCTATAAAATGTACTGTAATGGCAGAAGCAAGGTTAGTAAAGTTTGAGGCCAAGTTTACATCCTGGAGAACTGAGATAAAAATAAATCAATGTCAGCATCAGTAACATTCCAGAAATTGGTCGAGCAACAACACACACTATTTCCTTCTCTCAAATAAATATTTGTAAGCAAAACAACTATTCAGGGTCATATTTTTCCAAGTCTTCACAATGCTATGGAATACAACACCACTGTTACAAAAGCCTTTCTAAAAAAATTATTTACACCATTCAGCCATCATTAGATAGGCCAGTATTTATTGCTGTTGTCAAGGCCCATGACTAAAGATGACAAGATGACAACCTGAGGCCTTTTTAGCTGACACAAGATGGCTGAAAGGGGCGGGCAGCTACATATAGCAGATATTTACAGACAGACTGGTCGCTTACAAGTAGGGATACTGGATAAGATTCTTCTTTGGAAAACACATCAGGGAAATTATTTAGGTTTCTGTCGACAGGCAGTTCTAAACATTCAAGCATTTTAATAATGGGCATTTTGAAAGGTCTAGTTTAGCCGCATTCCCAAGTCTGTTATTTAGTAAAATGTAGGAGGAAAAATCCGATTCTACATGATTTTAAACTTCATAGTTTATTGTAAAATTAGAAATGCAAACAACAAATTAGTGTGAAAAGGTTAGCTGCATTCCTTGAGCAAATGTCTAATGGCAGTAAAGAAGCCCAAAACATTATTAGGGAAGATTACACCATTTATTGTTTTAACATATTGCCTCTCAGAGAGCAAGCGAGGTTGTAAAACATGGAGAGATAAACAACTGCTGCTTAATTGCAGATTTTTACACCCAAAGATATATAAAAAAATACAAAGTGAAGCTGTGGTTATGTACCCTAGTTATTAGTTTCGTTTAATGGCTTGATAAATTTGTACAGTCTGAATTTCACCCTCATTAGTGGAATTTGAATAAATGCTCTCCATTAAGAAAAGAAAATCAGTGATGGAAAGTGTTTAGAGTAGATACAGTAAATGATTCATTCAAGAACGAAAGTCTGGTTTAAAATTCACATACAGCATGCAGGGGTCATAAAGTGCAGCTACGATTCAGACGGACTGTTTATTGGGTCTCTCAGACTGAAGTGAGAGAGGGAAACAAAAACAGAAGCTGCTGGAAAATTTGAGCAGGTCCACAGCATCTGTGATGAGAAATCAAAGTGAACGTTTTGGGTCTGGTGACCCTTAGAGTGTTCTTACGAGGTGACAGAAGGATTATCCTAATCTGTCAGTGTGTCATAGAATTATAGTAACTTTAGAGTTCATAGAATCATTGAATCCCTACAGTGTGGAAACAGGCCAATCGGCCCAACAAGTCCACAACCCCTTTCTAAAGAGCATCCACCCAGACCAATACCCCTTACCCTTTCCCTGAAACCCTGCATTTCCTATGGCCAATCCACCTAACTTACACACCCCTGGACACTATGGGCAATTTAACACGGCCAATCCACCTAACCTGCACATCTTTGGACTGTGGGAGGAAATGCATGCAGACACAGAGAGAATGTCCACACAGACAGTCGCCCAAGGCTGGAATCAAATCTGTGTCCCTGGCACTATGAGGCAGTAGTGCTAACCTCTGAGCCACCATGCTATGCTGCCCAGTTGATTTTAAAGACTTAATAATGATTGGTAGAAATTAATGCCCTCCCTACTCTTCTGTACTAAAGTTAGTAGAAATTTGGAAGAGCCTTTAGTGATAAGCACATATTTAGGTTACGAGCAAATAATGCGTACAGCTGGCAAATGTTAAGGAAGGTGTATAAATGTCAGAAGCATTGTACGATCCCAAAGACAAATGATGGCGGTATTTGGTAGACATCATGAGATTATGGGAGGACCTAGGGCTGTCCATAGATATGTCTACCATTGATCATCTTTACTGGATCAGATGTATAGGAAAGGGGGGTGTGGCTAACAATGACATCAACATTGTTTGTGATTACTATACCATGAAAAGGTATAAAAATGTCATATTCAGCTCAGGAAAGTTAGTGTCATTGATCTCTCCCCTGATCTGAGCTGTATTTAAGTCAGTCCCACATGAAAGCCAGGTTTAGAGCAGTCTCTGGCCTCTCCCACGTGTAGTAATAAAGATTGCTTGTACTGCTGAACACAGAACTCAAGAATGCTCTTTGATACTTCGCTCTACAATTGCTTTAACTGTGCTGTGTGGAGGTGTGGTTGTCGGCTCCTCTTTTGAATGCTTTTTTAGAACTTGGGGTGCTAATCAGATTGGTTGCTTTGTCCCTGCAATCATCCTGGGAAGCAAAGAGTATTCCATTATGCTGATTTGTACCTTATAGGTCTGGGTGCCATTGAAACTAGTCAATGAAAGTAAGCATGCAGGCAAAGCAGGCAGTGAAGAAGATATGTTAGTCTTCACAGCAAGAGAATTCAAGTACAGGAACGGAGATGTCTTGCCACAATTGTTCAGGAGTCTTTGTGAAAACACACCTAGAGTATTGCGTGCAATTTTGATCTCAGTATCTGAAAAAGGATGTCCTGGCTAGAGACAGTGTGCAATCTCAAAAATCTTAAAATTCTAACAGAACTAGACAGGGTACTTGCGGGAAGGATGTTCTAAAGCAGGGGCCAATTTGAGGATTCAGGGTAGGCCATTGATGGCTGAAATGAGGACACCCAGAGTGTTGAGTCTATAGAATTATCTGCTGCAGAAAGCAGTTGAAGCCAAGCACTGAATGTTTTCAAGGAGATCGATATAGCAAGGTGTGGAGCTGGATGAACACAGCAGACCAAGCAGCATCTTAGAAGCAGGAAATCATGGTATCTCGGATTCTCCAGCATCTGCAGTTCCTATTATCTCAGCAGATCAATATAGTTCTTAAGGGGTGAAGGAATCAAAAACAAGGGATTAAAAGTGGGAACTGGGTACTGAGTTGGATAATCATTAAATGGCAAAGCAGGCTTGAAGGGCCAGGAGGGGTTCTCCTGCTCCAATTTTCTATGTTTCTTGGAGGTGAGTTACTCACTGAAGAATTCGAAGCCGCTGATAAGTTCTTGCAGTCACAGTCTTTATTTGTCTGGTCAAGTTCAGTTTCTGGCCAATGATAAACCCCAGGATATTAATAGTGGGATATTCAACAATCATAATGTCATTGAATGTTAAAGGATGATAGTTGAATTCTCCTTTGTTGATAAAAGTCATCGCCTCACATTTGTGTGGTACAAACAAACATATGAACACTTTATAACCATTCTTTGTTGCTCTTTATATTCTGTCCAACCTTCTGATCTGCTACACATCTTTGTATAAGTGCAAGCTTTAAGCTTGAAACTTTTTTTTGCTTAACCATAGATGGCTGGAGTAGATCTTCGAAATTCTCTCTCACTGGAACGTATCCATTCGGTGTGTTCTAAAATAGTCACTGAAATGTCTGCCACTGCATCTCTACTGACCTATCCCTTAACCTAACTTGCCAATTCAATTTAACTAGCTCTGTTTTTAATGCCTCTGTTAAGTTTAAAATGCTAGTCTTGGATTTCTTCTTCTCTCCCCCAACTTAAGTGTAAAAGGTAATCATATTATACTCTTTTCTGTCTAGTGGAATTTTCACACAATCTGATCATTAATTAATCCTAGCTCAGTGCACAATTCCAATTTTAGCACCACCTGTCCTTTGGCTGACTGTAGAATACACTTTTGGTAATAAATCCTGAAAACATTTTACGAAGCCTTGATCTAGGCTACTTTTGCCTACCTGCTTTATTTATAGGCTATACCTACCTTTCAAATATCCATGATTATCACATTGTCAACACTCAAATGTTACCTGCCAGTTATCAGCTCAAGTTTAAAATGTTGTCCAGGTCTTGTTTCAATTATGGATTGTTTCAGTATCTAAGCAGTGGAAAATGCTGCTGAATACTGTGTAATTATCAGCAAACATTCCCACTTCTTACCTTATGTTGGCATGAAGTCATTAATGAAGCAGGTGTCCAGCACTTCCCAATGAAACTCCTGCAGAGGTGCCCATTGGCTGAGACCACTGATCTCTAACAAGCACAACTCCTCCACCTCCAGCACCTCCGCCCCCCCCCCACCCGCACCGCCCAACATCGGTTCTAGGTATGACTCCAACCAAACAGTCTTGTACAAGATTCCCAGTGACCACAGTTTTGTAAGGCTCCTTACTGCAACATGGCAAGCGAGCATGAGAATGACCTCATCTTCGTTTCAAAGACGTCTGCAAAAGGGACATGAAGTCAATGGACCTGGACGTCGAGAGATGGGAAGATGTTGTAAACGATCGCTCACGCTGGAGACAGGAAATACGCAGAGGGCTGGAGCAAGGAGAGGAGAAATTGAGGCTTGCCATTGAGGAAAAGCGCGCTCGACAGAAAGACAGCAACACGGCAACACTGGAAGAGAGTATCTTCAAATGCAGTCGCTGCAACCGAGACTGTCACTCCCGTGTGGGCCTGTACAGCCACAACAGATGCTGCGCTACCACCAGCAGCTGAATCAAAACTCCGCAGATCCACGGTCTCGAGACTGACTGATGCCACACTCTTTACTGCAACACACAGTTAAACAATGCTTTGATATGAAGGGTTCACTTTGTTCACTTCCCCTCAAGTTCAATTCTTTTGTTGCTGTTTCGGCCAGATTGTAATAAGTTCAGAAGCTGAGTTGGTTTGGGAGAACCCAAAATGAGTGAGCAAGTTGTTGTCGATTAAGTGTTATTTGACAATACTATCAAATCCTTTTCATCATTGTGATGATGATGAGAGTAGCCCAATCGACTGTAATCAGTTTGAATCGGGTTTGTTTTTAAATGGACAACACAGTTGGACAATTTTCCACATTTCTGGCTAAATGCCAGTGTTGTAGTTGTACTGGAACAGCTTGGCCTGAGAAGAAGCCTTCAGTACCACTGTTAGAATGTTATCAGGGTCCACAGCAGTTGTAGTATCGAGTGCCTTCTGCTGTTCCTTGATATCACATGGAGTAAACTGAATGGACAGCTTTGTTTTCTGTACTGATATGCTGGGTTCCTTGTCGAGTTCATACTGGTTTGCAAACTTGAAGTACTGAAAAGGGTCAAAACAGTTGCATGCACTATTAGTCATGACAGCACAGTAGAATCATGGATTTTCAGCCCCGGTGTGTATTTCAGATGAGCTGGGGGTCTGGCAGATTTATGGTGCCCACAACAGCAGGTGTGCGTGCATGTGTGGGAAGTGGGTGGGAGGGTGCAGGGAGGAGTGTTGTTTTACTCACTTAGGCAGAGCAAAGTGTTTAAATTTCCTGATGACTTGTTGACAGGCAGCTTTAAAGGCAACAGGATTTTTCGGCATGTGGTATGTGATATACTTTGTAGCACCTGCCTTTTTGGGACAGATCGTGACTGTGATGCAATAGCTCCTGTTCAAAACAGATGCAACAAAAAAAAGAAAAAGCAGAAGTGATGCAGACTTCCTACTATGAAGTAGGGAATAGCATACTGTTGAGTAAACCTGGCAATATTTCCCAACTGGGAAGTGTCATGAATTGCACTTAGTCCCTTCTTACAAGGTTTCAGATTGTAGGTAGTTTCTTAAGAAAATCTTGGTAACAATTCAACCACAGAGTCCCTTATGCCTTTAAACTAGACAGAGTTCAGATCTTTCATAATACCACATGAAATCTGGTCTGCACAAATTAAACAAATTTTCAACTCTCCTATATAGACTGTATCGATCCTTTCAAAGAAATACCTTTTGCATGGCAGAAAATAACAGATAAATAGATCACAAACCTATCCTTTAGTGACAGAAAAGCATCACGTCCTACTTCATTAGCAATCAATCTACCAAGCACTCTATCAGACAGCTACTTAATCACATTGATTTATTGTTGAAACTCAAACTTCACCAGCAGATTCCACACTTTCATGTTCGGCTTACAAATTGACTGCATTGCTCTTTAACAATTTTTCTTGAATTCCATCTTGGGACAGGGATCATGTCTCTTGCTCCTTTGCTTGTATGAACATTAATACAAGATTTCTCTTAAAACATTGGGCAGAATTTAATGGCCTGACAACGTTGAATTTGACAGTGAGAAGCACTTGATTGCAGATGACAGGTGGGAATATGGTATGTACCCACCCCGATGGATGGCCTTTCCTCCCTATTGCAACTGAAATGGGCAATGTCTTTCTGCAGTCAGCATAAACGCAGCAGTGGGCATGGGAGGATTGCAAGCCAAGCCCTCTCTAGCAACCACAGGAAGGAGGACCCAGCTTGGAGCCAAAGCATTGTTCTTGCTGCCAAATCTCATTCCTCTGGTGTGGCATCCAGCAATGATCCTGAGCATTGGATGGGTGTTGTACAAGCAGTAGCCACCAAAGCCATGGTGGCACTGCCATTCAATGGAGCTGCCAGCCTCTGGTTGGCTATAAAGCAGTATAACCTGGGCCTTGATTACAAAGAAGGCACCCATCTCAAACTGGCAACATTAGGCTCTTGTCAACCACGTTTGCCTTCATCATTTACTACTCATTGTATGCAATGGTCTCCTTCAGAGTGTAAAGCAGGAGCCTGGCAAGGATCTGTCCAACAACAAATAGTGAAGATATGTTTGATAGTTTTCACGCTCAGTGTTTATGGTTTTGTAAAGCAACAAAATCAGTAACATTTATTAATTTATTCCTCCAAAGGTGACTTGGTCAGTGGCCAATGCGTTGTCTGATTGGCCTTATGATGGCAATGATGAGCCATCTTCTCAAATTGCTGCACTTCATGTTGTGTAAACACATCACAGTGTAATTAGGAAGGGAATTCCGGAATTTGACCAGTGACACTGAATGAGCACCGATAAAGTTTTCCAAGTCAGGAATGTGTATGGGTTGGAGACAAATTTGGTCATGGTTTTGCCATATATCTGTTGCCCTTGTGCTTCAGATTTCTGAAGTCTTTCCCATTCATAAATTAGTCTACGCCTCTATTCTTCCCACCAAAGTGCATAACCTCAAACGTTCCCACGTGGCATTCCATCTGTCACTTCTTTGCCTAAGCTCTCAGATGCAGCCTCCCCACTTTCTCAACACTACCTGACCCTCCACCTATCTTTGTGTCATCTGCAAACTTAGCAACAACGCCCTTAGCTCGTTTGTTCGGTTCACTAAATGTATAACATGAATAGTTGTGGTCCCAACACCCAACCCTGCAGAACTCCACTAGTCACCTGCTGCCATCCTGAAAAAAGCCTCTTTATCCATACTCTCTGCATTCTGCCAGTCAGCCAATCCTTTATCCATGCCAGTATCTTCCCCTAACACCATGGGCTCTTACCTTATTTAGCAGCCTCTTACGTGAGACATTGACAAAGATTTTCTGGAAATTCAAATATATCGCATCCACTGGCTCTTCTTTGCTCGGCTTATTACCTCCTCAAAAAATTCTAACAGATTTGTCAGGCACAACCTCACCTAACAAAGCTGTTCTGACACAGCACGATTTTACCATGTACTTCCAAGTGCTCTGCAATCTCATCCTTCATAAAAGGACTTTAAAATCTTACCAATGACTGTGGTCAGGCTAACTGGCCTATAGTTTTATGTCTTCTGTCTCCTTCTCTTGTTAAACAGGGGTGTTACATTAGCCACTTTCCAGTCATCTGAACCCTCCCTGACACGAGTGCTTCCTGAAAGATCACCAGCTATCCTTCCAAAATCACCTCAGATATCTCCTCCAGAGCTCTGGGATGTATTCCATCTGGTTTGGGTGAATTTCACACCTTCAGACTTTTCACCTTCTTCTTAGTGATGGTCACTGCACTCTCCTCTGCCCCATGTCTCTCTTGAAATTCCTGGTATGCTTCTAGTGTCTACCATCGTGAAGACTCATACAAAGTACCTGTTCAGTTACTCAGCATTTTTTTTTGTTCTCCATTACGACTTCTCCAGCCTAATTTTCCACTAGCCCAATGTACATTCTTGCCTCTCTCTAAACTTTTAGATCTCTCAAAAAAGTCTTGCAATCTTCTTTTATATTACTGGCTAGCTAACCCTCATATTTCATCCTCTACCCCCTTCAGTATCCTAGTTCAGGATTCTCTTAAGGTTAAAAACCAGAAGAACTGCGGATGCTGTAAATCAGGAACAAAAACAAAGTTGCCAGAAAAGCTCAGCAGGTCTGGCAACATCTGTGGAGGAGAAAAACAGAGTAGCGTTTCAGGTCCAGTGATCCTTCCAGTTCTGAGGACCCGAAACATTAACTCTGTTTCCTCCTCCACAGATGCTGCCAGACTTGCTGAGCTTTTGATGCAACTTTGTTTTTGTTCACTTAAGGTTAAAATACAGCCTCAATTTGTAGCTAAGATGCAATGTCAGCTTTCATTTTAGGACAGCTAGAACACAAGAGCTGAAATTTACAGCTGAGGTTGTATCACGCACTGGTAAGATGCATTTGGAATATTGGGAGCAGTTTTGGACACAGTATATCAGGAAGGATGTGCTGGCATTGAAGGGAAGCCAAAGGAGATTCACAAAAATGATCGCAGGTTGAGGAGCTTGCCACATGAGGAGCAGCTGAGAACTCTGTCTGTACTCAGTGGAGCTGAGAAGGGGAAAGGGGTCTCACTGAAACATAGTACTCAGAGGCCTAGGTACAGTGGACTCAGGGAAGATGTTTCAGCTAGTAGGAGAGATTAAGACTTTGGGGCACAACCTCAGTGAAGGGATGACCCCGACCCTTTAGAACTGAGATGAGGAAGAATTTCTTCTGCTAGAGGGTTGGTTGATCTTTGGAGCTCACTGCCGCAGAAGGCTATGGAGACCAAGTCATTGAGTGCCTTGAAGGCAGATAGATAAGTTCTTTATTAGTAATAGGTTCAAAGGTTATGGGGAGTAGGCAGGAGAATGGGGTTGAGAAACATGTTAGCCATGATTGAATGGTGGAGAAGGCTTGATGGGCCAAATGGCCTAATTCTGTTCCTATATCTATAGTCCTGTCCTTCTGAATGGTGGAGGTTGTGGATTTGTCGCAGGAGCATGGGTTAGTTGCTGCCCAGTTCATTGTTGATACACATTGCAGCAAATTGTGCAGCAGTGATAGAAGGAGTAAATATTTCAACTTGTAGATGGTGCTAATCAAGCAAGCTGTTTTATGCAGGATTGAGTTAAATTTTTTTCAGTGTTATTGTAACTGCACTTATCCAGAAAAGAAGAGCATTTAATTACACTTCTGAATTTTGCCTCTTAGAAGTGAAGTCTATAGGGAAGTCAAGAGGTTAATTACTGATAATAGTACTCTTTGTTTCTAACCAACTTGTGAAGTCTCATCATTTATATGACAGCTTCAATTCAATTTCTGCTAAATAGCAACTCCCATAGTGTTGAATTAGCAGATCCATCAATGATAATGCATTGAAAATTCAAGGGCACATAGTCAGATTCTCTCTTGTTGAAGATGGTCATTGTTTGGCATTTGTGTGCTTGGAATGTTTTATAGGTTTAAACAGTACCTTTAACACAAGATGGAATCTGACTTCAAAGCTTGTATTTTTGAGACATACCCTAACTGAGAAATGAAGTAACTCACACAGTTAATTTTGAAACTCAGACAGAAATGAAGAGTGGAAACCAAAATCTCTAGGACAATGAAATTCATTGAAACCATGCAAATGATTCTCAGTCATTGACACCAGTGATGCAATGCAGGCAAGCCAAAGTTGGCAGAGGCTAGATCCAGAATCTAGAGGTTAGGCAAATGTGTAGTTGCTGCAGCTGCTTCTGTGACTTGAAGATTGCATTCATGAATTGACACCACCCAGACTATCATGAGCAGAGGTGAGAGAGTTCTGCAGCCATGTCATTTTAGATTAAAACTGTGCACACAGAACCCAGCAGCATTGCAGATGACACTGGTGAGGTGGTTCAGGGCTCAGGACTCAGTTTCAGCCACATCCTTTTATTCTTTTCATTCTGTAACATTAGAAATAGTGCCAGATTGTGGTGACAGTTGAAACTTCTCACTGTATTTCACTGCATTTTTATTGTAACGTGCAAATGACAATAATTCATTCAACTTCAACCACAGAACTCAGTGTACCACTGTTAGCTGGGGTCAGGTTAAATGTCAGAAGAGCAGAAGCTGAAATTCATCCAGGGGTTTTGAATGATTTTGTGATTTGAGTTGCAGTACATAGGTACTGAGTGGATGGCTTAGCCAAATCATGAGAACATAAGATGAGAAGAAATATGAGGAGTAGACCATCTAGCCTGCTCTGCTGTTCAATAAGATCATGGCTGATCTTTTCATGCACTCAGCTCCACTTACCTGGCCAGTCATCATAACACTTAATTCCTTTACTGTTCAGAAATCTATCTGCCTTTGCCTGAAAACCATTCAACGAGGTAGCCTTAACTGTTTCTCTGAGTAGGAAATTCCACAGATTGGTGAAGAAGTTCCTCCTCAGCTCAGTCCTAGATCTGCTCCCCCTTATTTTGAGGCTATGCCCCCCCCCAACCCAGTTCTACTTTTCCCCAATGTGCCTTCATGCAATGTGTACTGGTTGCAGCTGCCAATTAATGTATAATTTACAGTTGATAGATTGACCACAACTTAAATTTAAATTTATGTTCATTCTGAACTTCGGAGTATAGTTGGTTTTCCAAGATAGTATTTACTGCTTTCTTTGACTCTTGTCTAGTTTAAAAAGAACATTTTAAATCATGGAATCTTGAGACTTAATTATTTTCAGTCAAAAACTGGGATTTTGGAGATCCTTACAATAAAACATCCAAAGATACTTCAAAGGATTGCTATCACAGAAAATTGACATGGGACAGAGCAGGGGATATTAGGTCAGGAGACAAAGTTTCAGGAGGAGTCAGAGAAAGAGAGATGGAGATGTCTACTGATAGAATTCCAGAGCTGTGAGCTCAGAATGCTGAGGTTGCTGTAACAAACACAAGAAATGAAGGACGCACAAAAGCCCAGAAAGGAATGAAGTCAAAGTTGCCTTTACTTGTTCATTCATTCACAAAAGGCGGAGCCACTGACTAGGCCAGCATTTATTGCCCAGCTCTATGCACCCTGAATGAGGCGGTGGGGAGATGGTTTCCTCAAGCTGCTGCAGCCCATGTGGCTTAGGCACTCCCAAGTGCTGTTAGGGACTTAGGAGTTTGACTTGGCAACATTCAAGGAATAGCGACATAGTCCCAAGTCAGGCTGTTCTTCTAGATGGGAGAAGTCATGGGTTTATAAGTTGCTGTTGAAGAGCCGTGTTGACCTTCTGCAATGCATCTTGTAATTGTAAATAATGATGCCACTTTGTGTCAGTGGAGCAGCGAGTGACTATTTCAGGTGCTGAATAGATGCCAATCACAAAGGGTTAAAAAGTTGGAGAAGGTGACTGAAACACAGAAGGATTTGAACACAAGGAGGATAATGTTGAACTTGAGACATTGCCATGCAGTGAGTCACAGATCAGCAATGACGACAGGGATATTGGTGCCAGGGACTTGGTCCAAGACAGGATACGAGCAACAAAGTTTTAATTGAAGATGGCATTTGAAACAGTTGTAAATCTAGGAATAATCATTCTTATGGCAGATGTAACGTGTCTTTAACACGAACTGCATAACAACTGGGAAATAAATGTCATGGCAAAAAAAAGCATTTTTTAAAAAAAAACAAACTAAATAATTATGAAGCAAAGTTCAGTAAGTGAAAAGTAAAATACGTCCCACATCCACTTTGGGAAGACGGGCTTTAAGTAGGCTTTCCTCGTGTTTAGGGTATAAAATGCCTCCTTCCGCCAACCGCCCACATTCGCAGAGAATTCATGGCATAGCAAATTTTTTATATTTTTAATCTTCATCATGTCTATTGAAGAAAGAACATGATTTATGTTGAAATGTCACAAGAACGTCTAGTGACATCAAGAAGCTCTCTGAAGTGTCGGTACAATGGAGGATATTGTTCTGCAGCTAATGAATGTGAATATGACTGGGTGCATTTTAGATGCAAAAGCTCGCCTGGGAATTACAGATTGTAATTTGTTCTGTTGCGAAGCTTTCTTTTAAAAAAAGCCAGTTATTGCTGTTAAATGCTAGACAAAAAACCCCAACTCCCCTCAAAACAATTAAGTCGATGAGTTTCCTAGAAACACAAAACCCATTTTGGAGATCCGTTGAATACTATATCCCGATACCACATGACCGCACAGGTTGGCGGTGAGAATGGCTGATTGTTACAATACGATGTGCATGAACCATTCTCTCATTCCCTGCGTTTGGGGGTTTTATAATTACATCTCATACCACTACCTCTCTCAACCTTTTAAGATTTTTTTTTGTTACACTCAGGCTTCTTCCGAAGATCCGAAAACTGCAAAATAAAATCCCTATCTTATGGTTTTCAACATTTCCTAATGATCATCCGAATGGAAACAGTAAACAAAAAAAAAGATTTTCTCCTGAGCACTAACATCTCACAGGCGTGAGCCAGAGAAATTAAACTGCAGCTCCTAGATACTTTACCATTTTCTTCAATATCACGCCATGCACATTTAACAAAAACCTCCCCAATACCATGTCATCTCCTCTCTTTATATTAACTACAAGGGCCAGCTACATACCAGCGATTTGACAAGCGTGTGGACTGTGCGCCGCTATTATATCAGTGAGATACGTGATGACATACTGCATATAAATAACTTACAGCATTGCAGATAGATTAATCGGAGTTTCCACGGTCTATCCTCGTTCTTTCTGGTGGTTTTCAAGGATAAAGGTGTATAGTTATCTCCTGAGGAGGTGCTATGCCTTTGCTCAATTGCCATTACCTCTGCTGGCCAGCTCGGAGATTCCGAGCAGACACTAGCAAAGAGTGTGACATGCGCTTCTAGTGCAGCGCCGCGGCTCGGCGTGCAGCATCCAGGGCGGCAGCACTTCCGTGTGATCCCTGCCTTGGGTTCTTTTTCCCTCATTCCAGAATCCAGGTGCCCTTGCTGAGAAGTAAATGTTGACATTAAAAAGTCCGAATTGCATGCAGAGGTTGCCGCTTCAGTTTATGTATCTAATAATAAGACAAATTATATTTCATATATAACGAAAGGGATACAGATGATCGCAATATTGGGCTCTGTTACACTTGAGAAGTGAAAACGATGACCTGGACATTCTTACTCCCTGCAACACGGCCTGTCGCTTTGCTAGGCTTTATACAGAAGGCAGTTGGTGTCTACAGTCAGTCTGTTCATCAGTTCGTTTGAGATAACAAAATGTGAGGCTGGATGAACACAGCAGGCCAAGCAGCATCTCAGGAGCACAAAAGCTGACGCTTCGGGCCTAGACCCTTCATCAGAGAGGCGGATAGGGAGAGGGTTCTGGAATAAATAGGGAGAGAGGGGGAGGCGGACCGAAGACGGGGAGAGGAGAGTATAGGTGGGGAAGGGATAGATCAGTCCGGGAGGACGAACAGGTCAAGGAGGTGGGATGAGGTTAGTAGGTGGGAAATGGAAGTGTGGCTTGAGGTGGGAGGAGTGGATAGGTGAGAGGAAGAACAGGTTGGGGAGGTGGGGACGAGCTGGGCTGGTTTGGTGATGCAGTGGGGGGGAAGGGAACGAGCTGGGCTAGTTTTGGGATGCAGTGGGGAAGGGAAGAATTTTGAAGCTTGTGAAGTCCACATTGATACCATTGGGCTGCAGGGTTCCCAAGCGGAATATGAGTTGCTGTTCCTGCAACCTTCGGGTGGCATCATTGTGGCACTGCTTGAGGCCCATAATGGACATGTCGTCTGAGGAATAGGAGGTGGAGTTAAAATGGTTCGTGACTTGGAGGTGCAGTTGTCTATTGCGAAACGAGCAGAGGTGTTCTGCAAAGCGGTCCCCAAGCCTCCGCTTGGTTTCCCCAATGTTGAGGAAGCCACACGGGGTATAGTGGATACAGTATACTACATTGACAGATGTGCAGGTGAACATCTGCTTAAAATGGAAGGTCATCTTGGAGCCTGGGATAGGGGTGAGGGAGGAGGTGTGGGGGCAAGTGTAGCATTTCCTGCGGTTGCAGGGGAAGTTGCCAGGTGTGGTGGGGTTGGAGGGGAGTGTGGAGCGGACAATGGAGTCGCGGAGAGAGTGGTCTCTCTGGAAAGCAGACAAGGGTGGGGATGGAAAATGTCTTGGGTGGTGGGGTCGGATTGTAGATGGCGGAAGTGTCGGAAGATGATGCGTTGTATCCGGAGGTTGGTGGGGTGGTATGTGAGGACGAGGGGGATTCTCTTAGGGCGGTTATTGCGGGGGCAGGGTGTGAGGGATGTGTTGCAGGAAATGCGGGAGACACGGTCAAGGGCGTTCTCGACCACTGCAGGGAGGAACTTGCAGTCCTTGGAGAACGTGGACATCTGGCATGTGTTGGAGTAGAGTGCCTCATCCTGGGAGCAGATGCGGTGGAGATGCAGGAATTGGGAATAGGGGATGGAATTTTTGCAGGGGGGTGAGTGGGAGGAGGTGTATTCTAGGTAGCTGTGGGAGTCGGCGGGCTTGAAATGGATATCAGTTACAAGCTGGTTGCCTGAGATGCACTTGCCCCCCTCTCCCCATCCCCCTCTCTGATGAAGGGTCTAGGCACGAAACGTCAGCTTTTGTGCACCTGAGATGCTGCTTGGCCTGCTGTGTTCATCCAGCTTCACGCTTTGTTATCTTGGATTCTCCAGCATCTGCAGTTCCCATTATCTCCCATCAGTTTGTTTGAGTCAGGTTTTGTTAATTTGCACTATCAGGTTCCAGGTTCGGTCTCAGCTATGATGTGGTTTGAGGCCATACCTGTGAGTTTGGGTTCAAGATAGATTAGTCAAGGAGGAAAGCAAGGTGAAGATTGCCTTCAAGCTTAGCCCTCTGTAAAACTCAATTAATTGCCAATGAACACTATATATAACTAAATGTATCATCTGAGAGATATCAGCTTGTGATCTTATTGTTATTTTGTTAAGAGATTAGTATCTACATGTCCTTCAAAATCTAGTTAACTTCATTCCCTAACTCTATTGAATTTCTACCTTCAATCTATCTTTTTATCTAACTCCAAACACAGTGTGGTTCTTATGACCTTGGATTTTTGTAAGGTTACTGCGAGTTTCTAAAACTCTTGCGTAGCATATTTTCACTTATTAGACCAGATCTTAACAAGGGATCGCTCAGACATGTAATCTAAAGGGCCAAACATACAACTTACAGATGAGGTGCTTTTGACTTAATGGTCTAATACATTTTGTGGTTTGTGTCTGCATGGATTTTGGTGACTTGTTGAAGTTCAAATTTAGTATTGTTGCATCCTTACAGAGAGGTCAATATAGTTTTCTGTCCAATCAGCATAAGTCTGTTGTTATTACTGAGACTTTAGTTGTAGTTCCTTTTGGAACAGGGTAACAGTGGAGCACAGACAATAGAAAAGAGTAAGTATGCACAGATGAAGAAGGAAGGGAACTGTTAACAGTAGCCCCATAAAAACAAGAGTTTTGAGGGAACATTTCTCCTACCTCCGCCCCAGCCAGGAGCAGTGTGTGAGGCAACCGTGATTCACCAATAAGGAACTGAACAGTTCCATCTCCTTCAATAGGACCTCAAGCTGCACGGTGGGACACAGCTATCCCATTGAGCAACAAGCTCACCATTGCCCTCAGCTTCTACAGAAACAAGCTGGAAGCAGGCGGCATAGCAAACATTAAATAAAAGCCATGTACTGCGAAGGTCTGAAACCGTAATAAAATCAGAATGTGCAGGAAAAAAGCAGATGCGGAGCAAGAAAGAATATTAATATTTGCAGGTGTAATATGATGCTTCATTGAAGAGTCAATTCTGTTTTTCTCTCATCAAAGAATCTACTAAACATACTGAGATTCTCCAGGACTTTCTGTTTTCAATAACATAGCAACCTGTCATTGCTTCAAGGAGCACTACACAAGAGCAGAGGGGACATCATTTTCTTTCCTCTTCTGAGGAAAGCAGAAGGAATGGATATGTGGCGTTGCCAGGGTTATAAGATTCTAAATGATTCGGGGAGCCATTCATTGTACTCAGTAAAGCTCAGCAAATTGCTAACTCAGAAACTAGACACAGTGCAAACAAAGCAGCCAAGTGCTCATGACATTAACATAAAAGGACACATCTTGTCAACAATTATCCTGGATAGACATATGCCCAATAACATATCAACCAAACAAAGGAGGAATGCATATGTTCAAACAAGAGCCAGATAAAAAAGCACCCGGGTCCTGCTACACAAAAAAAACCCTGACACATTAGCAAGCCATCCAAACAACTGACAAAAGTTGGAACCATTGAGCAAGTCTCCCTAATTGGCCAGAACTATAGAAAGTTCCAGAAAACCATCCAAAACAGGTATAGAAACAGAGCTTAAAAAACACATACAAAAAAGCAATCAGTAGTGGGAAACTCGCAGACCTGGAAATCTTTAAAGGCCAACAGATAGCCAGAAAAAAACGTTATAAAGAAAAGTAAGATAGATTATGACAGCAAACCAGCTCAGAATATCAAAACAAGCAGCAAAAGTTTATATAAATATGTAAATCGTAAAAGTGTGGCGGAGGTAAAAAGTCGTACTTTAGAGGATGAAAAGGCCAATTTAATAACTGGGAATGAGGAAATAGCCGAGACATTAAGCAATTATTTTGTGTAGGTCTTCACAGTGGAAGACACAAATAACATGCCGAAATCTAATGGCAAGAAGGTTATAGCAGCTGAGGTCCTAGAAACTATCACTATCACTAAGGAGGCAGTGCTGGGCTAGCTAATGGGGCTAAAGGTAGACAAGTCTCCTGGCCCTGATGAAATGCATCCCAGGGTACTAAAAGAGGTTATGGGGGAAATAGAAAATGCACTAGTGATTATTTACCAAAATTCACTGAATTCTGGGGTGATTCCCGCAGATTGGAAAACAGGCAATGTGACGTCACTGTTTAAAAAAGAAAGTAGACAAAAAGCGGGTAACTATAGGACAGTTAGCTTAACTTTGGTAGTGGGGAAAATGCTTGAATCTATCATTAAGGAAGAAATAGCAAGATATCTGGATATAAATTGTCCCATTGGGAACACCCAGCATGGGTTCATGAAGGTAGATCATGTTTAACTAATTTGGTAGACTTCTTTGAGGACATTACTTGCATGGTGGGCAATGGGGAACCTGTGGATGTGGTGTATCTGAATTTCCAAAAGGCACTTGACAAGGTGCCACACCAAAGGCTGCTACATTAGATAAAGTTGCACGGTTTTACAGGTAATGTATTGGCATGGATAGAGGGTTGGTTGACCAGGAGAAAGCAAAGAGTAGGGGTAAATGGGTGTTTTTCTGGTTGGTTGTCAGTGGCGAGTGGTATGCCTCAGGGATCAGTGTTGGGAGCACAATTGTTTACAATTTACATAGATGATTTGGAGTTGGGGATTAAGTGTGGTGTGTCAAAATTTGCAGATGACACTAAGGTGAGTGGAAGTGCAAAGTGTGCAGAAGACACAGAGGGATATAGATAGTCTAAGTGAGTGGGCAAGGTCTGGCAGATGGAGTACAATGTTGATAAGTGTGAGGTCAACCATTTTGGTAGGAATGACAGCAAAATGGACTATGGTAATGGTAAAATGGTATAAAAAATTGCAGCATGCTGCTGTGCAGAGGGACTTGGGTGTCCTTGTGCATGAATCGCTGAAGGTGGGATTGCAGGTGTAGCAGGTGATTAAATGGCAAATGGAATTTTGTCTGCCATTCCTAAAGGGATGGGGTTTAAAAACAGGGAGGCTATTCCGCAGCTGAATAGGGTCAAGGTGAGGCCACACCTGGAGTATTGTGTGCAGTTTTGGTCTCTTTACTTGAGAAGAGATATACCAGCACTGGAGGGGGTGCAGAGGAGATTCACTTGGCTGATTCCAAAGTTGAGAGGGTTGGATTATGAGGAGAAACTGAGTAGGCTGGGATTATACTCGTTGGAATTCAGAAGAATGAGGGGAGATCTTACAGAAACATATAAAATTATGAAGGGAATAGATAAGGTGGGGGCAGGGAGGTTGTTTCTGCTAGCAGGTGAAACTAGGACTAGAGGGCATCGCCTCAAAATAAAGGGAAGCAGATGTAGGACTGACGTCAGGAGGAAATTCTTCACCCAAAGGGTTGTGAATCTGTGGAATTCCATGCCCAGTGAAGCAGTTGAAGCTCCCTCGCTGAATGTTTTTAAGGCAAGGCTAGATAAATTTTTGAACAGTGAAGGAATTAAGGGTTATGGTGAGTGGGCGGGTAAGTGGAGATGAGTCTCAAAAAGATCAGCCATGATCTTATTAAATGGCGGGGCAGGCTCGTGGGGCTGGATGGCCTGCTCCTGCCCCTAGTTCTTATGTTCTTACCTTCAGACCTTCTATACACAAGGAAACAGTGACTGGTGTGACAAAGGCAAATACTGGCTGACCAGTCAGAGTGAGAGACAAAGAGAACACCAAGTTTTCAAAGATAACACGGTGTGAAGCTGGACGAACACAGCAGGCCAAGCAGCATCAGAGGAGCAGGGAGGCTGACATTTCGGGCCTGGACTCTTCCTCAGAAACTTCTGAAGAAATCTTCTTTTCCGAAGAAGTGTTTAGGCCCGAAATGTCAGCTTTCCTGCTCCTCTAATGCTGCTTGGCCTGCTGTGTTCATCCAGCTCTGCACCTTGTCATCTCAGATTCTCCAGCATCTGCAGTTCCTATTATCTCTCAACAAGTTTTCAAACCCCTGACTAAAGTTACAAGTGACTCTGGGAAGTAATGTAATGACTAAGGGGATCAAGCAGGATTAGGAATAATATTGTTAGTTTAGAGTCTGACTGCTACTTGTTCCTTGTTAAAGTTGTGACAGTTTACATTGGTACCAACCTGTGATTGTAGTGATTTGACAGTTTGAATACTGTGAGATACCTTGAAAATTCATTTATTATCTGTTGGTCAAAGTGTTGGCTGGGTCCTACAGCACTCAGGCAACAACAGGTTCATTCTTCATGGAGCCATAACTAATTCCCAGGGTAGTATTTTGCTAATCCTAACTGACTATTTGAGAGCAGATTGCTGGACTGCTCCGAGACCCTGCAAGCCTCTTTGAGCACTGACCTTTACAACCAATGAATTCATTAAATTTCTTGCATCACTAATGTCAGATCCCAAGACCAGATTCTGGGAATTGCACTCCATGTACACTTGCACCCAATCTCTTAAGATGGGTCTTGAAGCCCTCTTGGTGCAACACAAAAACATAGTTTATCTTTTTCTGTACACCTCTTGTACGAGTGCCTTCTTTGCCATTTCAGAAAATCTGGGAGATTGCTGTCTTGTGTGTTGCTTCATTTGCCATACATCTTCTTGTAGCTACTTGCGCCACACAATATCAATAGACAATGAATATAGCTGTCCTTGTAAGAGCGGTGCAATGCCTTTAAAATTTGCAGATAGTTGCAAATTGTAAGCCCTGCCCTTGAAAACAGGACTGGCTGAATTTTGAGATAGTGGGAACTGCTGACCCTGGTGTTTTCAGTCTACATTATCACAAGTGACAATTTTTAAAAAGACATTCTTCGCCAGTCTTTTGAGAAGTTCAGAAACTGGAAACACACTTACTTGAATACATGTAATTTCATAATTTTCTGTTCATTTTCAGAATGTTTCTCTCCGCTAAACTGTGTGAAGGGCAGTGTAAAACTTCGAAAAACTGACTCATTGCTGAAGTGGACGGATAGAATGAAATTCAACATCAAAAATTGTGAGGTGATACACTTTAGCAGAAAGACAGACAATATGAGAGAAAGTGTCCACTCTAAAGAGTGTGCAGAAGCAGAGACACCTGGTTGTATGGACATAAGGTGACAGAACAGCTGCACACAGTAATCAGTACATCATGCAGTATCCCTGACTTTATTAAATGGGATATAAAGAACAGGAGCATAACAGGTTATAGAACATAGAACATAGAACAGTACAGCACAGAACAGGCCCTTCAGCCCACAATGTTGTGCCGACCATTGATCCTCATGTATGCACCCTCAAATTTCTGTGACCATATACATGTCCAGCAGTCTCTTAAATGACCCCAATGACCTTGCTTCCACAACTGCTGCTGGCAACGCATTCCATGCTCTCACAACTCTCTGCGTAAAGAACCTGCCTCTGACATCCTCTCTATACTTTCCACCAACCAGCTTAAAACTATGACCCCTCGTGCTAGCTCCATCCAAGGCAAGATGTTGCTGACCCCCATCTTCCTACACTACCATTTTTCCCCCCAATGTACTACTATCTCCCCCATTTATATATTGAAGTGCTTGTATTCACAATTGTATGTCCCAGTGTGCTGCCTCCAATCCTCACAATTGAGTTTCCCAGCTTGCATCTTGCAGCAGTGGCATCTAATAACCCCTCTTGACTTTCAGCAGAGCAAAACACAAGATTGGTTAATGAGATAACCATGGCCAATGTGGATGGTCAGTCCTGACTGATGAGTGACCAGACCCCAGAATGATCTACTTGCAGCTCCCGGACAGACTCCCTGTGACTCCTTGAACTGGTTGCACTCGCCCTACAGGGCTGATTGTGACATTAATGACCGCTTACAAATTCGTGTATTCTGGGATGTATAGTCCAAACATTTTATGGCCAGTTAAGTTGGTAGCTTGGGGGTAAATGTCACAACATACTATTGTATGTCTTTCACTACCAAATTACTCACTGTGATCTATAGTTTGACCTTTGGAGGAGCCAAGTAGCTCAAACCACAATATCTAGATTCACACATTTAAATGCAGATGGACACATTCCAGAAGTTGCTGTCCAATTTATTCTGTTATAATGGTGAATCCTGACATACTATTATTGTTAACTCAAAACTAGAACATTCAATTGTGTATTAAAAATGCTATGACAGGAGCTTATCGTATCAGTTCAGATAACTACACCATGAGGTTTTGGTCAGTGACTGGACCACATTCATCACAGTAAATCTGGAAGTTGGCCATCTCCTTGTCAAATGGGGATTCTAAATCAATGCTGTTTTTCAGTATGTTTTGTAATTCATTTCCACTTATGCATTTTTCTTGGTAAATGTATAAAAATAGACAAACCCCTGTGTGCTAACTGACAGAGATTACAACTTAGAACATTGTAAGTTTAATGGATGAATCGCAGGGTAATTAATTTGTGTTTGAGTCATCAATTTTTTTTAAAGGAGCTGTTCCAGTTTATAATCAAAGCTCCAGGTCAGTGCTACCAATATACTCATAAAAACAGCATACTTTGAATGAGTTGAAGTTGGTCATCCAATGTACTGTACATGCACTTCAGCTACCTTTTGAGAATTTGCATTTTGAGATTGGTGAAAAGCAAAGACATTTAAATATTCAAAAGTTTCACGAAAAATCTGTTTAATTAAAAATAGAATCCATAACCAATCGTACCATGTATACATTTTGCATATAAACTGTATACTCCTCTGATAGTATCCATATATTGTATTTTGAAAATGTTAGATTTTCTTATGAGCATTGATACAAATTTCAATCAAGTCTTGTAACTTGCTCAAACAGCATAATTACTATAATGTAAGTGATATTGTTGTTTGCTCATTTAACAGCACCCTTCCCTCCTGATCATTGAGTCAATCAACCCTATTTGTGACTTAATTTGAGGTGGCAAGTTACGTAAGTAATCATTCAATTATAAAATTTAACAAAAATACACACAGAATCACAAAATAACGATTTTGTTGTGTGGTGATAACTCTATGTGCTGTAACAAACAAATCAAATTCAAATCAATTGTAACAATCTCTGTCCTTTAAAATATATGGTACATTTACTATAGAAATATCTGTTTTCGGAAAACTTCTTATGTACAGATGCGCCTCTCTTTATGCTCTACTGTCTTTTTATTGAGAAGGCTGGTTAAAATTCAATGCCTCAAGGCAGAATATATCTGTTACTAAATGAAAAGTCAATTATTTATCTGAAGTATGCTCTATGTCAACAGGAATGTGCTTCATGGTCCCACAAAACTAAGTTTGCCTGCTGTTAGTAATCTCCTCCTCTTCTTGTACAAAGCATAACTCCGCATACTCGTACAGATTTTGTAATTTTAATTGAATTGTTCAAAACTGGCTCTTGAATGAACATTGGTCAACTTTCTTAATTTTCAGATAACAAGGTGCAGAGCAGGATGAAAACGGCAGGCCAAGCAGCATCAGAGGAGCAGGAAGGCTGATGTTTTGGGCCTAGACCCTTCTTCAGAGATAGGGGAGGGGAAGGGGTTTCTGAAATAAATAGGGAGAGAGGGGATAAAAGGAACTGCAGCTGCTGGAGAATCTGAAATAACAAGGTGTGGAGCTGGATGAACACATGAGGCCAAGCAGCATCTTAGGAGCAGGAAAGCTGATGTTTCCGGCCTTGACCCTTCATCATTTCCGAAGAAAGATCTAGGCCCAAAACGTCAGCTTTCCTGCTCCTAAGATGCTGCTTGGCCTGCTGTGTTCATCCAGCTCCACACCTTGTTATCAGGGAGAGAGGGGGAGGGGTATAGAAGATGGATAGAGGAGAAGATAGGTGGAGAGGAGACAGACAGGTCAAAGAGGCGGGAATGGAGTCGGTGAAGGTGAGTGTAGGTGGGGAGTTATGGAGGAGGTAGGGCAGTCCAGGGAGGACGGACAGGTGAAGGGGGCGGTGAGGTTAGTAGGTAGGAGATGGGCGTGGGGCTTGAGGTGGGAAGAGGGGTTAAGTGGGAGGAAGGACAAGTTAGGGAGGTGGGGACAAGCTGGGCTGGTTTTGGGATGTGGTAGGCGGAAGGGGAGATTTTGAAGCTTGTGAAGTCCACATTGATACAAATGGGCTGCAGGGTTCCCAAGTGGAATATGAGTTACTATTCCTGCAACCTCTGGGTGGCATCATTGTGGCACTGCAGGAGGCCCAGGATGGACATGTGGTCTGATGAATGTGAGGGGGAGTTGAAATGGTTCGCGAGTGGGAGGTGCACTTGCTTAGTGCGAACCGAGCATAGGTGTTCTGCAAAGCGGTGTCCAAGCCTCCGCTTGGTTTCCCCAATGTAGAGGAGGCCATAATGGGAACAGCAGATGCAGTATACCACATTAGCAGATGTGCAAGTGAACATCTGCTTGATGTGTAAGGTCTTCTTGGGGCCTGGGATGGGGGTGAGGGGGCAGGTGTAGCACTTCCTGTGGTTGCAGGAATAAGTGCTGGGTGTGGTGGGGCTGATAGGGTGTGTGGAGCGGATAAGGGAGTCACGGCGAGAGTGGTCCCTCTGGAAAGCAGATAAGGGTGGGGAGGGAAAAGTGCCCTTGGTGGTGCTCGGTTTGCAGATGGCGGAAGTGTCGGAAGTTGATGCATTGGATCCGGAAGTTGGCGGGGTGGTACGTGAGGATGAGGGTGATTCTGTTTTGGTTGTTATTTCTGGCAGGGGGTGTGAGGGATGAGTTGCAGGAAATACAGGAGACAGGGTCGAGGGTGTTCCTGATCACTGAGGGGGGGCAGTTGTGGTCCTTGAAAGACAAGGACATCTGAGATATACGGGAGTGGAATGCCTCATCCTGGGAGCAGATGTGGCAGATGCGAAGGAATTGGGAATAGGGGATGGTATTTTTGCAGGAAAGTGGGTGGGAGGAGGTGTTCTAGGTAGCTGTGGTAGTCGGTGGGCTGGAAATGGATATAGTTTCTAGGTGGTTGCCAGAGATGGAGACAGAGAGGCCCAGGAAGGACAGAGAGGTATTAGAGATGGTCCAGGTGAATTTAAGGTTGGGGTGGAAGGCTTTGGTAAAGTGGATGAACTGTTTGAACTCCTCGTGGGAGCATGAGGCGGCGCCAATACAGTATCAATGTAATGTAGGAAGAGGTGGGGGATAGGGCCTGTGTAGCTACAGTAGAGAGATTGTTCCACGTACCCTACAAAGAGGCAGGCATAGCTTGGGCCCATGTGGGTACCCATGGCCATGCGCTTTGTCTGTAGGAAGTGGGAAGAATTGAAAGAGAAGTTGTTGAGGGTGAGGTTGAGGTTGGCTAGGCGGACGAGGGTGTCAGTGGAGGGGGACTGGTCAGGCCTGTGGGACAGGAAGAAGCGGAGCGGCTTTAGGCCCTCTGTATGGGGAATGCAGGTGTATAGGGACTGGATGTCCAATGGTAAAGATGAGGTTTTTGGGGCTGGGGAATTGTAAGTTCTGGAGGAGGTGGAGGGCGTGGGTGTGTGATGGATGTAGGTAGGGAGTTCCTGGATCAAGAGGGAGAACGTGGAGTCAAGATAGCTAGAGATAATTTTGGTGGGAGCAGGCAGAGAGTGAATTAATTTTGGACTGAATTAATAATATTTCAGGCACTCCACTGAAATTATTAGCAGGTGCAGGGAATAAATTACCAACTCTGCATCAAATATGGGTGAAATTTGAAGATCACCTCCCACTAATTTCCTCTCTCCACACTAGCCTTAAAGGAAGTTTCAACAAGAAGGCTTTATCAAGAACCAATGCCAGCATTTTACTGACTATGAGAAATAAAAACCCGTAGCTTCTCGATTAAGAACAACAATGTTTTGCCATTATATCAGGTCTACACCATGTTTAAACAATATATATGAAAATAAGTCCATTTTATCCTGATAGCTGGATATTTTGTCTTAGTTTAAATCACATTTAGATTATTATTTTCCTTACTCAGCCGATGTTTGTAAATCTGGTATCAAGGGTTGAATGCACTGAAAACTTTCCATACTGATCAACCACACTTGTAGCTGACAATCACAAAAGTTCTATTTTATGTCTTATGCTGATAATAGGTACAAACATGCTAATTTGCATTTTTTAAAAAAAACTATCTGCCCATATTTGAACTTCACTCCACATGGTGTAGAACTCTGCTTAACAATTGTTCGATTAAGATCGATACAAGTCGATTTCTTAAAATGCAATCCTGAAACTATTCCATCGGTTTACAGTATATGGATCCCCAACATAATTGAATGCAATTCCTTCTTCTTTTATTTTAATGAAGGAATTCATTTGCAACGCTTCCACTAACTTTTGCACACCAAGTGGCACACTGTATAATTTAAGAGCCAACATTTTCAACTCAGAGGAAGGTGAAAGATTACAGTAACTGTTTCTCCATGAAGTGAGTTTGTCGGCAAGTATCAGCAATTACTTGTAACCCAATAACGTTATTGAAAGCCAAATTGTCATTATTACAGAAAAGTAAAATATTGCAGATGCTGGAAATCTGAAACAAACACAGAATGTTGGAGGATCTCAGCAAATCCAATAGCACCTGTCGAGTGAGAAATGTTCAGTCCAGTATGACACTGAACTCTGAGGAAGACGGTTCCTCTCTCCATGGATACTGCCAAATCTGTTCAGTTTCTCTGGCACTCTCTGTTTATTGTCACTATTTACAATCCTTTTACAACAACATTGAAAAAAAAACCTTTCACATTCATTTCTGATTTTTGACTAATCAACCAAAAAATAGGAATAGAAAAATAGAAATAGGAAATGTGGTATACTGCATCCACTGTACCCGGTGCGGCTTCCTCTACATTAGGGAAACCAAGCGGAGGCTTGGGGACCGCTTTGCAGAACACCTCCGCTCAGTTCGCAACAAACAACTGCACCTCCCAGTCGCAAACCATTTCCACTCCCCCTCCCATTCTCTAGATGACATGTCCATCATGGGCCTCCTGCACTGCCACAATGATGCCACCCGAAGGTTTCAGGAACAGCAACTCATATTCCGCCTGGGAACCCTGCAGCCATATGGTATCAATGTGGACTTCACCAGTTTCAAAATCTCCCCTTCCCCTACTGCATCCCTAAACCAGCCCAGTTCGTCCACTCCCCCCACTGCACCACACAACCAGCCCAGCTCTTCCCCCCCACCCACTGCATCCCAAAACCAGTCCAACCTGTCTCTGCCTCCCTAACCGGTTCTTCCTCTCACCCATCCCTTCCTCCCACCCCAAGCCGCACCCCCATCTACCTACTAACCTCATCCCACCTCCTTGACCTGTCCGTCTTCCCTGGACTGACCTATCCCCTCCCTACCTCCCCACCTATACTCTCTCCACCTTTCTTCTTTACTCTCCATCTTCGGTCCGCCTCCCCCTAACTCTCCCTATTTATTCCAGTTCCCTCTCCCCATCCCCCTCTCTGATGAAGGGTCTAGGCCCGAAACGTCAGCTTTTGTGCTGCTGAGATGCTGCTTGGCCTGCTGTGTTCATCCAGCCTCACATTTTATTATCTTGGAATTCTCCAGCATCTGCAGTTCCCATTATCTCTAGGAATTTCAGTGATTAGTTACTGATATATTCACATGAAGATTCATTATTTTTCCCAGTTTATCTTCCATTTTTGATTTGCATAATCTCCTAATCATTGAGCCATTTGAATTGTGCATGAGGTTTCGGATGTAGGCAACTTGCTGCGTGGAATTTAACTATGATGCATGGAGCATATTTTTCGGTTTGATCTTATTTTTCACAAAAACACACACATAAACAGAAGTATAATCCTACGCCAAAACAGTCACAGTTGTTTGGTGTTGTAGTAAGAATTCATGAGTTATGGAAAATGAACATGTTGTTTTGATGACATTGATGTACATGTTATTTGT
The DNA here is from genome assembly GCF_030684315.1 of Stegostoma tigrinum. Lineage (NCBI taxonomy): Eukaryota > Metazoa > Chordata > Chondrichthyes > Orectolobiformes > Stegostomatidae > Stegostoma > Stegostoma tigrinum. Next base: position 35,795,520 of record NC_081367.1, on the reverse strand, counting down.
CACTCAGTCATTTTGCTGAAGTGTTACACCCTGTACCACTGGATTCTTTAACCTTTCAGTCTGCGTAACTTCCTTCATTGGTCAAAAAAAGGGTTATAGGGCCATTAATTCAGGCCAATAACTGTGCTTTAGCCCAAACTAAGAATTCATAATTTGCAGGTAGAAGTACAGCCTCATACATTATAATTCTGTTCTGATAAGTTTTAAATGAAGGAGCAGAATATCTCCTGGTGTCTATATTTATGAGATAGTCCGAAGGGAACTTTTTCACAGTTTTTGAAGAATGTCAAACTGATAGGAAAGCATTTCCGGCATCTTTAGGTTCACTTGAGCAGAAACATATCACATGACCTTTCAAGTCATTAACAACTATGGAACAAGTGTGTTTCAAAATAAAGAAGTACCACAGAAGTATATTGAAGATTTAGGCAGCGATCTGTCATGATAGTGAATAAAAAACGTGATTCTATTGTTTCACACTGTATATCTTTCATAAGCCAGCATTTTGATTTACAAATAAAACAGGTACCGAAAATTCAGTTTCTCTATATGCATTCAGTTGTCAAAACACAATGGCTTGGTTTTGTAAGAGGACATTACAATAACACACTTCTGCATATTAATCCAACATATAAGTTTTCATTGTCTGTTCCACTTGACAGATTAAAAAAGAAGTATGGTCACTGTTCTACATAAGGCATTTGTTTGACACAAATTATCTTGCCTTACGACATTCCACAGGTTGCAATGAGCAATACTCTTATATACAACATACACCTCAATATGAAAGGCACATTATGTTTTAATAGCCTAATAAAACTCGAAGACTTTGTCAATTTCATTAATTGCCCATTTTGAAGGTAGTTTATAATGAAAATAATTAAGTGCTTATACAACATTCATTGTTTCATTGCTCAGTCTGTTCATGGATTGAATGTATTATTTCTGTGAATGTGCATTTATTTTTCCAAATCTTTTCAATCACATAGTTAACAACCTTAGAAGACTGGAAATATCTAACCATTCAAAGATCGAGTCTCCACATAATTATTATCAACAAGCATCACATTATCCTATCATTGCAAATAGGTAGTAAAACAATTGGGGCAAATTTGAATTCTGTAAGTAAACATGTTTGAGCGCCTGACTCAGTTGTTCACAATAACCATTAGTTATCAGTGAAGATAACTATTAAATAGTTTATTTTGTGTATTTGAAATTGGCCCCGAATATAATTCCGATTGTAAGTGGGCCCTTTGGTAAATTCATGTGTCACCTTTCAGTAATTTATCTATCTCTGCAGAAGAAAATCTTCCGACCTCTATATTGTATTTTTCTAGTTCAAATGTCAGTTTGTTATTTTTGTATTTTGAATATTCTCAAACACATCCAAACCTGTCTTTAAGTAAACCTGAGCAGATCTAATGCTGTTCCGCACCAGAGATACAATTTTGGACAGAGTTTGGTTTGTCTTCTGAAGTTTGCAGTGGTTAACAGCTTCTTTCAGGACAGAGAATTGTCTTGATGATTCATTGAGATGATATAGAATATTTCTGAAAGACAAATAACATATGCTAATTATGTAAAAATATCCAGCATTAATATGTTTAAAAAGCTGTGATCATATTCTAAAAACTTCAACATTTCAGAGAATGTTTATTGGATTTGTAATAATAGAAATAAAAATATTTATGATGGTCTGGACGTTTCAGTGTTTGTTTCTTTGAAGCCAACAGGACCCAACATTATTTGCGGGTAAATCAGATAGCAACTTCGGCCAAGTCAAATGCTCAATTAAACACAGAGATTCTGACGATGCTGCCTAAGATATGCTACTTGTCTAAACTGAGCAAAAATTGCATCTCATTGTTTGCCTCCCATTCAAATGCATTGAACAGTTTGAAAATTTCTATACTGAAATCATAGATACAAACTGAATTTGGCAGCATTGACTAAGCACATATTTGGGATTTGTGGTGGGCTGGCTAGATGGATACAAAACTGGCTTGGCCATAAAATACAGAGGGTAGCGGTGGAAGGGTGCTTTTCAAAATGGAGACTGGTATGTAGTGGTGTTCCACAGGGGTCAGTATTAGGTCTTCCATTGTTTGTGGTATATATAAAAGATCTGGAGGAAAGTGTGGGTGGTCTGATTAGTAAGTTTGCAGATGACACGAAGATTGGTGGTGTTGCTGATCGTGCCGACGATTATGAAAGGATATAACAGGATATAGATTGATAGGCGGCTTGGGCACAGAAATGGCAGATGGAATTTAATCTGGATAAATGTGAGGTGATGCATTTTGGAGGATCAAATTTAGATGTGATTTATACTGTAATTGGCAGAAGTCTTTGGAACATTAACATACTGATGGATCTGGTTGCGCAAGTCCACAGTTCCCTAAACGTGGCCAAAGTGATTAAGAAGGCATATGCGTGCTTGCTTTTATCGTCCAGGGCATGGGGTACAAGAGTTGGCAAAACTTGTTGCAGCTCTATAAAACCCATGTTAGGTTGCATTTGGAGTATTATGTGCAGTTTTGGTCACCACATTACCAGAAGGACATGGAAGCTTTAGAGAGAATGCAGAGAAGGTTCACCAGGATGTTGCCTGGTCTCAAGGGCATTGGCTATGAGGAAAAGTTAAAAAGACTAGAACAGTGTTTGCTGAAAAGATGACAGCTGAGAGGAGACCTGATAGAGGTCTACAAAATTATAAAAGGCATAGATAGGGTGGATAGTCAGAGGCTTTTTCTCAGGGTTGAAGTTTCAATTGCAAGGGGGCGAGGAACAAAATACATAAGGATCCTGAGACTGGCAATCAGCATCAGTGACAGACATAGGAAGAGGTCAGACAGAAGCAAACTGACTGGCAGTGGACCTGTGTGGGAATTGGGAGTGGTGGCAGTGAGGTTAAAAGTAGTACCAAAAGCAGGGAGTTCTCAGAAGCAGACTAACCAAGGACAGAGCAAAGTGGGACTCAAGTGTGGTAGCAGTGAGTTAAAAGCAGTAGTGAGAGTGGAGGAGTGTCAGATACAGATAGATAGCGAAGTGTAGAGGGCAGGTGAATATGTGGCTCAAGTGATGGTGAGATTCCTCAGGTATTGGGGCCATTTCTGAGGAGGTGGTACCAGTACCAATCGGAAATCTTCATTTGAACCAAAATGGGACAAACATCCTTGTGGGAAATACGGTAGTGGAGTTGGGAGTGGATTTAAATTAGATTGGCTGGACAATGGGATAGTTTGGAGGGAAGAGAAGGTGAGAAGGAATTAGAAGTTAACTCACTAATAAGTGAGTCTGAAAGGCAGAGGTTAATATATGCTAGATAAGAAAGAAATTAACTTACCAAGGATAAATTGAATATATTTCAATAGAAGGAGCCTCAGGAATAAGACAGGTGAGCCAAGGGCACAGTTAGGCTTGTGGCGAGTATGATATCATAGGTATGACAAAGAGCTGGCTGAAAGATGGGTTGGCAACTCAATCTTTCCGTCTATGGGGTATTCAGACAAAACAGAGAAGGAGATAAAAGAGGAGGGGTAGCAGCAATATTGATTAAGGAATAAATTGTGTAGAGAGGAGGAATGATACCTTGAAAAGATTATCAAATGGAGCTGCATAGAAGTAAAAAAACATGAAGAGGGCAAACACATTGTTAGTTGCATACCCCAAACAGCCATTTACAGATTAACCAGGGATTTGTTAAAAGAATGTTTGACAAATTTGATCAAAATTTCTGAGACAGTAAGCAGGAGTGTTGAGGAGGGCAATGTTCTCGGTTTGATCTACATAGACTTTAGCGAGGCTTTTTTTTAGAAAGTTCCTCATAGCTGACTGGTCAAGGAAGTATGAGCCCATCGGACCCAAGGCAAAGTGGCATGTTACAGGCTGTCTGTGGCGTACATCAATTATTTGGATTTAATTAATCCAGAAGTTCACAAATGACACAAAAATTGATGGGTGGTAAATACTGAGGAGGATATCATAAACTGCAAAAGGATATCAATGGACTGATCAGGTGGACAGGGCAGCGGCAAATGGAATTCAACTTGAAAAAATCTAAGGTAATGGACTTGGGGAGGACTAATTATTGAAAGGGATTTTACCCTGGAAAGTACTGAAGATCAGAGGGAAGTTGGTGTGCATATCCACAGATCCAAGAAGGTAGCAGGTGAGGTGGATGAGCAGGTACGTTAAGCTGGAACTGTATTAAAAGCTGGTTAGGCGATAGCTGGAGCACTGTTTTTAGTTCCTGACACCATGCTAAAGGAAGGATGTGAATACTCCAGCTAGAGTGAAGAGTAAGTTTACTCGAATGTTGCCTGTACTAGAGGATCTGAACTATGAAGAAAATGTGTTCAGTGTCAGGTTATTTTCCTTGAAAGAGCGAAGGTTGAATGGGGAGCTGACAAGGGCGCATGTGATTATGACAGGCCTGAGTGGGTGGATAGGAAGCCACTTTTTTTTTCCATTAGTAGAGGGGCCAATGACACTGGGGTGCGGATTTAATCTAAGAGATAGAAAGCTAAGAGAAAGGGTGAGGTGAGTTCTCACTCAAAGTGGTGGATACTTGGAACTTACTGTCTGAAAGAGCAGTTGAATCAGAAATTCTCAAAACATCTTTGCAATATTAAATATTTACTTGCATGTTGTAGCCTGCACGGCTATGGGCCAAGGGCTGGAAAATAGGATTAGGGCTGTCAAATCTTTGCTGACTAGTAGGGACAAGATAGGCTGAATTGCCTCCTTCTTTCCTACAAAGGTCTGAGCTATTATAATGACTTTCACGGTTTGAAAGTGGAGACATTATTCCTTTAAATGTGGGCATATGTTTGACTTTTTGGCTGCATATATTGCAGCATTACATTTTTCTTAAAATAATCTCGTGTTGAAAAGGGAGGAGCCTATGGTAGTTAAAATGCCAGTTTGGTATATTATTGTAATAGTTATTTCTGAATTGGAAATATATTTCTGATTGTTTAACAATATATTCTGTTGGAGTAGATGCCTTGGGCAAACTATTACATTTATTTCACACTGTAGAACTTTAAAATGATGAGTGGATATGGTTTGAAACTTGCATTCAAGTACAATAATACATGAGTCAGGTAAACAAAACAGGAACATAAATCCTTCATTACATTTGTCATAAACAAGTCAGAATACAAGTGGTAATGCATACAAGATCAAAATACTGTAGTTGCTCGAGATCTGACGGAGAACAGAAAATGGTGCAAATATTGAACAGGTCATACAACATGTGAACGGATAAATGCATTAATGTTTAACATCAATGATTTTTCATCAGGACTGGGCAATTAACTACAATAACATAGAATTAAATTTTCATTGGAAATATAGTTAACAATGGGAAGGGCTATGAATATAATCTTCATTAAGTGACAACCCATTCAACATGATCAAAATGGTAAAAGCAAAGATAGTCAGGACCAGTATTTCTGCATTCAGTACCATAACACAGACATCAAATATTTTAGTTAAGTGTATTATCTTGTTTGTAATATTTTTATCTTTTCAAATCAGTTATTTGATCCCTTAATCCATGTGGTTCTGCTCATCTTTAAATTACTTCTGGGTAAGGCTGAAATAACAGATTTATCAGCAAGCTTGTAGAAATAGGAATGTGGCAACAGATAGGAAAATGGTAAAACAATATAGGTATTAAAGTTGTGCCATTTTGGAAGTGAAATCACAATATTAGCAACCTACATGTGAACAATATCTAATCCTGTTCACTTAATTGATGATTTTATAAGGGTAAAACCAGTATATTCTAAAACTTCTGCATTAATCAATGGTCTCAAATTTTAAAAAAACTGTAAAAACATTACTATCTTAAATCTCTTGTATCACTAGCCATGATACACTATTAAATACAATTAAAAAATGAAAGACTTCCACATGCTTCATAAGATTCTGTCCATTTGGGTGCATTTTATAGTTTTTGTTATTAGACTGTTTGACTATGTGTGAATCTGCTAAATTGATGCAATATGGGATTATTAAAATGTGGAATTTACAATCTTGATTTCTACAACAGGAATCTCTTTAAGCCTACAGAGGAGAAAATTAGTCTGCATAGTGACCAAAAGACCATAAAATGGAGGGATAAATGCGGGCCATTCAGCCCACTGAGTCTGCTCCATCATTCACTGAGATCATGATAATCCTCAACTCCACTTTCTTGTCTTATCCCATAAGTCTGGCTTCCCTCTCTGAATAAAATTGGGTGTACCTTAGGTTTGAATATAATTAATGATCCAACTTTGACAGCCCTCAGGTGCAAAAAAAATCCACAGATTGACTACACTTGGGGTAAAAAAACCCCCTCCTGTCTTAACTATGAGACCCCATTTTCTGAGATTATGTCCCTAGACCTTCTACATCTGCCTGTCAAACCCCTTCGGATCACATATGTTTAAAGAAAATCTCTTCTCTTTTTACTAAACTGCAGCTGGCACAAGTCCAATCTACCGAACCTCTCCTCGTAGAAAATCTATCCATATCCAGAATCAACCTACTGAACCTTCTCTGGATGGCCTCCAATGGCAGGATAACTTTCCTTAGATAAGCAGACCAAAACTGCTCATAGTGTTCAAAAAATAAGATCTGATGAGTGGCTTGTATTATTTTTGCAAAACCTTCCTGTTTGTGTACCCCAGTCACTTTGAAATAAAAGCCACAATTCATTTTCCTTCCCTATTACTCATTGAACTGGATGCGAGCCTTTTGTGATTCATGCATGAATCCCCAAATCCCTCTGTGCAGCAGCTTCTGCAATTTTTTCCCCAGTTCAATAATATTCGGCTCTTCTTTTCTTTGTGCCAAAGTGCATAATCTCACATTTTCGCACATTGTGTTCCACATGCAAAGTTTTTGCCCAATCACTTAACCTGTGTATATCCCTCTGTAGACTCTTTGTAACATCTTTACCACTGATCTTTCCACCAAGTTTTGTCATCTATAAACTTGGTTACAGTACATTCACTCTACTATCAAGTGTAATACTGCTAAGTGTAACATTGAAAGTACAAAATCAGGCAGGAATATGAGTGAAGTAGGACGATAAGAAGTGGTATCAGGGCAAGTTAGGGAAGTTGTGTGTTTGTGGAGTACTTGTTGATGCAGTACACCATAGGTAAATGTGAAGTTGCCTAGTCTGGTGTGAAAAACAGATTGGGTGAAAATTATTTGAATGGTGATAGATTTTAATAGATCAATGTACAAACTGACCTGGAAAATCTTGTATACAAGCAATAAGGAAATTAAATGATATGATGTCATTTATTGTGAGAAGATTTGAGGACAGGAGCAAGGACGTCTTATTTCAGTTAATCAGGCTTTTGTGTTTTGGTGTTGGTTTTCTAACCAAAGAAAAGACATTGAAGGAGTGCAATGAAAGATCACCAGGCTGATCCTTGGGATGATAAGTTTGTTATATGAGGATAGATTAGGTTTACTGGACCTGTATTTACTAGAAGTTAGAAGAATGAGAGGGGATTTCAGTGACAAGTGTAAAATACTGGGCAGACTAGATGCACAGAAGATGTTTTCCTGGCCAGGGGTTCATGAACACAGGATTACCGTCTCAGTTTTGATGAACAGTCACCAGACTTGAAACGTTACCTGCTTTCTTCTCACCGATACTGTCAGACCTGCTGAGTTTCTCCAGCAAGTTTTGTTTTTTTTCCTTGATCTCAGGATACACAATAGGCCATTTCGGAAATGAGATGAGAAGAAATCTCTTCATTTGAAGAGGTGGTGAGCCTGTGGAATTACCTACCATAGAAGGCTGTGGAAGTGAAGTTGCTTAATAGATTTTAAGAAAGAAATAGACTTACAAAACTAAAGATGGACCAGTAAACTGTGCACAGTCAGCAAAGAGAGATCACATCCAGTGTGAAACAGCCTGAGTGAGTATATAATAATTCAGGGAATTTGCAGGCAGCATGGAAATAGGAGTGGTAAACTTTATTTTTCTTTCTCCATTTTAAAAATGTTTAAAATTTAATAGTCTATTTAAAAGGGTGGCAAGGTAGCTGATTCAATTGGCTGAGAGACAGGTATTAGTCAATCGCCTGAAACCTGAGTACGGCCTCAGTAGGTATTGATTCCTATTGAAGCTTAACTTGTGAGAATCATGTCAGCTCTAATAAAAAGGTGACCTATTGAAAACACATGACCAGTAAGCTGTATCAAGAAGGAAAGCTCACATCCAGAGTGAGACACAACCTGAGACAGCATATAGCATGGGAATTCGGTGCAGAGGTGCTTATTTTTCTGGCTCATTGTTTGTTAAGGCTTTCTTAACAAAATGAATTAAAGTATTGGATCAGGGACCTAGCACATAGTGACATCACAGGAAACCAATAAGTTCGTTGGTTGGTAACAGTTACTAACTTAACTATTTGTTATAGGTTAATTTCAGATTGAAGGTAAATATGGGTGTGTTTATAGGATATTTTTCAATTTGAACAGTAAATTAGTAAAGGCACTGTATCTATTATTTGATTAAGTTTTCCAATAATTAAGTTATTATAAATTCCTCTTCCTTTTGTTTGTATTTTAACTATAGTGTTAAAATTAAGATGATTTGCTTGACATCTAGTAGCTGGACCACGCATTTTGCTTGACATCTAGTAGTTTGACCAGTCACATCACAACTAGAACATGCACTTCACATCTACCTTTCAAATAAAAACAAGTTAAGGTCTGGGCTATCCTTTCAAAATATTTTGAGCTGGTCTGGTCTGATCCATAGCAAGTTGCTCGGTCTTGTCAGGATCAAAATTTATATTTCCAAGTTGAGTTTACTATTATTGGACTCAGGTGGTGAGTGGTAAGTGTCAGTGTCTTTTGTTTTGGCTGTTGAATTCAGTTGGTTTAAACAGGGTGTCTTTTGTGTAGTAATGGCTTGACACCCACAGATGTCAGCACCAACAAAATATCAACATTACCACATCTTCACGGCACATTTTGAAGTAACTGAGAATATACTTCAACACTTCACTTCTGCATTTTGGAGCGCACCAACACCTTATAATTGACCTGGCAGCAGCATTACACTCTACATAGAAGGACACCAGAACTGTCTCATGCATTAGAACCCTGTGCATCTCAGAACTCTTAGTTTGGTCTCTTAGCATTTGTGTTTCCTTAGATGCTCACAGCAATTTTGCCTGCCTTGCCTTGCATTTTAGCATACTGCCACCTTATTCAGAACTTACATGCTCACAGTAGTCTGCCTTGCCTGCCCTGGCCTTTAGCACAGATAGAAAGCCAGGTAACTTTCCATGGCTGCCAGCACTGAAAAGTTAGGGGAGCTGACATATTCCTCTATGGCACCATGGCATATCAATGTTACACTTGTAGTATATGCCAGCAGCTTCCATGGTAAATAAATATGCTTCAATCAAATCACCATGTCTGTAAGTCTCAGGGGAGTAGTTCTTAGTCAAGTGAAAGGATCTAAAGTCACTCCAGGAGGCTGGCCATGATCACTTGGGTGCTTAGTGCAATCAATATCTAGGGATCTACATTCTTCCAGTCCAAGGTTTAGGCCACAATTAGTCCTGTAGGAGAAGTGTACAGAGATCAGTCAGTGGGATTTGGTCATCCTCAGTCAGGGGGTGTCCTCTCAACTTGGTCCTGAGGTTGTGCCAAGGTCATGAGTCACATCACTGTGAAGCTGTTTTGTCGCTGACATTCCCCATATTGTTTCATTGCAGCTGTTCAGAATGGATCTAGCAACGACAGAAGTTATTGTCACTGTCATAGCCATATTAAAATGGTGTAAAGAAAGTAGTTATAACATTGTAAAATATTACAGCTTGAAAAGAAATCCTGCAGGTTTGTGCAGTAAAAGTCAAGGGGAATTAGGTGAGGTGGGGTGGGACAGGAGATGTGGGGGGAGCGGTATAGTGCTATGTTGGGGAAAGTGGGATGCCTAAACAAGTGGATTGGAGCCAGTATATTGGGTTGTAGAGGAGCAATTAACTGTGAAAAACAGCAACTCCACATAGAATGGTTGGAGCCAAATTTATGGCAAGGGAGGTCCCGGGTTACTCTGAGTGGGGTGAATGGGGTTGGGGAGAGACAGGAGACAAGAAGATAACTATATCGGGCAAGGCTATGTGACGCAGGTGAAAATTAGGGGATGTTAATAATTAAATAAAGTGTGAGGATGTGCGGAGGCTCAAAGCTGACAAGATTGATGGGGACTGACATTTTCACGGGGCTGGGAGCACTGAAAATAATTGACAGAGTTAGCAATTCACTCTCAGGTGCATGATCCACCAAATATCAACTGTGCAATAAAAAAAAGGCTCTCAGCAAATTGAGTGGCGCAGTAAGTTTACTCTAATTTGTTTGTGGGAGCAGGTGAGGTTGTGCAGGCCTACAAGGACCAAGTTCATTAATTTTGCACTCGTGGATTTGAATGACACATATTAACCTAAATGCGCAGTTCATGCTTTCACCAAGAGTATAGATTAAAAGTCCTAGCCACAAGCAATCTTGACCATGTCAATGATAGCTACAAATTAATTCTACTAATCACAGAATTAATCACAGGCACAATACAGTGTCATTTGCAGTCAACAATTCCCAAAAGGTCTCACAGGCTGCACAATGGCACAAGGCATGCTTTCCTGTCGCGTTGAACTGTAAGTGTATTAGAACTCGGGATCTTACATGAAACTGTGTGTTTTCTTGGGTGATTTGGTTTGGGGATAGGGTAAGATTATAGTAACCTACTCTAGCTACAATTTTCTACCGTTTTGGCACCACATGATATGTTGCATACAAATAAATAAGAACAAAACATTTCAGATGCATGTAGAGATACCTCATCAGAGGTGTCCAAGTCCTACCACCTTGATTCCTGCTGTCAAGTACAATTTATAACTACTTTGATTGCTGGTACATCACATCACTGAGAAGCTTTTTTGTCTCTGATATTCCCCATATTAGTTCATTGCAGCTGTTCAGAATGGATCTAGCAACAACAGAAGTTGTTGTCACTGTCACAGCCATATAAAAAATTGTGTAATGAAGGTAGTTATAAAGTTGTTGAATATTACAGCTTGAAAAGAAGTCCTTTGTCATGATGGTCATCAAGCACCTATCTATATTTAGGGGCAGCACGGTGGCTCAGTGGTTAACACTGCAGCCTCACAGTGCCAGGGACCTGGGTTCGATTCCAGCCTCGGGTAACGGTCTGTGTGGAGTTTGCACATGCTCCCCGTGTCTGCCTGGGTTTCCTCCAGGTGCTCCGGTTTCCTCCCACCGTCCAAAGATGTGCGGGCTAGGTGGATGGCCATGCTAAATTGCCCATAGTGTTCAGGGGTGTGTGGGTTATAGGGGGATGGGTCTGGGTGGGATGCTGCAATGGGCGGTGTGGACTTGTTGGGCCGAAGGGCCTGTTTCTACACCATAGGGAATCTAATCTAATCTAATCTACTCTCACCCCATTTCCCAGGAATTGAGCCTGGGTGCTACGGTGTTTCAAGTTTTCATGTGAATACTTCTTGAAGTGACTGCCAGATACTAATCACTCTAGATCAATACATTTCTCCTTAAACCTCTCAAAACTTCCTGCTCCTTATCTTTTATCTAAGCTCCCTGGCATTTTATCCCTCCTGAAGAAAAAGGTTTATATGTATCAACCCTACTTGTGCCTGTCATAATCTTGTACACCTTAAATGGGCCCATACCTGCCTTCTTGCTCTACGGAAAACATACTTAGCATACCCAGTCACTTGTTATAGGTGAAACTCTTCAGCCCAGACAATGTCCTGATAGATCACAAAATCCCTACAATGTGGAAACAGGCTCTTTGACCCAGCAAGTCCACACCAACCCTTGGAGCATCCCACCCTGATCCATCCCCCTACAACCAACCTAAGCTACACAGACCTGAGCTTTATGGGCAATTTTTGCATGGCCAATCCACCTAGCCTGTACATTTTTGGACTGTGGGAGGAAACCAGAGCACCCGGAGGAAACCCACACAGGCGTGGAGAGAGAATGTGTAAACTCCACACAGACAGTCGCCCAAAGATGGGATTGAACCTGGGTCTCTGGCGCTGTGAGGCAGCATTGTTAACCTCTGAGCTACAGGCCGCCTTTCTGCACCCTCTCAAGTGCAATCACATCTTCTTATAACATAGTGATCAGAACTGCATACAGTTCTCCAGCTGTAGCCTAAATAACATCATATACAACTCCATTATAACCTCCTTGCTCTTGTATTCTACGCAAGTATCTTGTACTCTATACAAAGTATTAAGGCAAGTATCCCACTTGCTTTCTTAGCAACCCAACCAGCTGACCTGTTGCATTCAATGATTTATGTACATGCACACCATGCTCCCACTGACCCTAAGCAGCACCTAGGGTCCAACAATTCAAGTACACCTTTGCCTTGTTAGTCCTCCCAAAATGCATCAGCTCACACTTAGCAGGATTAAATGCCTTGCGCCACCATACAGCCCATTTAATCAGCTTGTCTATATCTTCCTATAATCCAAAGCTTTCCTCTGATCCCTGCAGTACACCACTTGACGCAGGTTTCCAGTCATAAAAACAACTTTCTGCCTCCTGCCAATAAGCCCACTTTGGATCCAATTTGCCAAAAACCCCTGAATCCCAAAGGCTCCCAACTTCTTGACTGGTCTCCTATGTGAAAACTTGTCAAAGCCTTACTGAAGTCTATGTAGACACAGCAACTGCTGCACCCTCATCTACACTCCTAATCAATCTAATTTCTTCGACATGATCTCCCCATTACAAAAGCATGCTGACTATGCTTGGCTTAATCCTTATCTCTCCAGATGGAGACACAAGTTCTGTCTCGCAGAATGTCTTCCAAAATTTGCCCCACCATTGTTGGACTCACTGGCCTATAGTTCCCTAGTTTATCTCTATTACACATCTGGAATAATGATACAAATAAATGTCTTCCAAGCCTCCGGCATGTTTCCAGTGTCCAGAGAGTCATTGAAGATTAATAAGATAGTGGGAACTGCAGATGCTGGAGAATCCGAGATAGCAGGCTAATATCCTGGTTTCTGCAATCTCTTCCCTTGCCTCCCACAACACCAAGGTTACATCTCATCTGAGTCTGGAGTTTGATCCAAATTTAAACCTGTTGAAACCACTGATACCACCTGCACCAGAATGCTAATTTGTTCAAGTTTATCACAATCCTAATTTCGAAACTTACATCATTTGTCTTGGTAGTGAATACTGACACAAAGTAGTTACTTAAAAATTCAGCTATGTTTTCCAGCTCCACACAAAGATTGCTCTCTGATTCAAGCGTGAGGTGATGCACTTTGGTAGGAGTAACCGGAAGGCAAAGTACTGGGCTAATGGTAAGATTCTTAGTAGTGTAGATGAGCAGAGAGATCTCAGTGTTCATGTACACAGATCCTTGAAAGTTGCCACCCAGGTTGACAGGGCTGTTAAGAAGGCATACAGTGTTTTAGCTTTTATTAATAGAGGGATCGAGTTCGGGAACCAAGAGGTTATGGTGAAGCTGTACAAAACTCTGGTGCGGCCGCGCTTGGAGTATTGTGTACAGTTCTGGTCACCGCATTATAAGAAGGATGTGGAAGCTTTAGAAAGGGTGCAGAGGAGATTTACTAGGATGTTGCCTGGTATGGAGGGAAGGTCTTACGAGGAAAGCCTGAGGAAACCAAGCGGAGCTTGGGGACTGCTTTGCAGAACACCTCCGCTCGATTCACAATAAACAACTGCACCTCCCAGTCGCAAACCATTTCCACTCCCCCTCCCATTCTTTAGATGACATGTCCGTTATGGGCCTCCTGCAGTGTCACAATGATGCCACCCGAAGGTTGCAGGAACAGCAACTCATATTCCGCTTGGGAACCCTGCAGCCCAATGGTATCAATGTGGACTTCACCAGCTTCAAAATCTCCCCTTCCCCCACCGCATCCCAAAACCAGTCCAGTTCGTCCCCTCCCCCCACTGCACCATACAACCCGCCCAGCTCTTTCCCTCCACCCACTGCATCCCAAAACCAGTCCAACCTGTCTCTGCCTCCCTTACCTGTTCTTCCTCTCACCCATCCCTTCCTCCCACCCCAAGCCGCACATCCATCTCCTACCTACTAACCTCATCCCACCTCCTTGACCTGTCCATCTTCCCTGGACTGACCTATCCCCTCCCTACCTCCCCACCTATACTCTCCTCTCCACCTATCTTCTTTTCTCTCCATCTTCGGTCTGCCTCCCCCTCTCACCTTATTTATTCCAGAACCCTCACCCCATCCCCCTCTCTGATGAAGGGTCTAGGCCCGAAACGTCAGCTTTTGTGCTCCTGAGATGCTGCTTGGCCTGCTGTGTTCATCCAGCCTCAAATTTTATTATCGCTGAGGGACTTGAGGCTGTTTTCATTAGAGAGAAGAAGGTTGAGAGGTGACTTAATATAGACATATAAAGTAATCAGAGTGTTAGATAGGGTGGATAGGGAGAGCCTTTTTCCTAGGATGGTGACGGCGAGCACAAGGGGGCATAGCTTTAAATTGAGGGGTGAACGATATAGGACAGATGTCAGAGGTAGTTTCTTTACTCAGAGAGTAGTAAGGGAATGGAATGCTTTGCCTGCAATGGTAGTAGATTCGCCAACTTTAGGTACATTTAAGTCGACATTGGACAAGCATATGGACGTACATGAAATAGTGTAGGTTAGATGGGCTTGAGATCGGTATGACAGGTCGGCACAACATCGAGGACCGAAGGGCCTGTACTGTGCTGTAATGTTCTATGTTCTATGATTCCTAATGGGGCCTACTCTTTCCCTGCCTAATCTGTTGCCTTCAATACACTTATAAAATGCCTTTGCAATTTCTTTTATTTTACCTGATATTGTTTTTTCATGCCTCTTCTTCATTCACGTAATTTATTTTTAAGTAACTCTCTACACTCCTCTAGGGTTTCTACTGATTTTAGCCCACAATATCAATCATAACATTTCCTCTTTCTCCTTATCCAACCTTGAACATTCCCGACATCCAGGATTCCCTGAATTTGTTTGCTCCCCTGTTCATCTTTAAACTAACACCCTTTTAAATGTCTCCTACTGCACAGATAATTTTTCTTACAAGTTGCAATCCACTTTGGCAGGTCCTATTTTATCATGTTAAAATCACCATTCCCTCAATTCTGTCCAACTTTGTCCTTTTTCCATAATGACCTTAAAAATTACTGTTCAGTGGTAACCTATTTTTCCTAATCAACCTGTTCAGAGATATTATTACATACCTGTGGAGCAAGTGGGACCAGAACCTAGGCCTCCTGGTTCAGGGGTAGGGACACTACTATTGTGCCACAACAAGCCTCCTCCTGACCTGGGTAACAAATTTTCCAAACAACCAGGTCTAGAACAGAGGGAATTGAACCCAAGTCTTATGGTCCAGAGGTAGGGAAACCACCATTGCACCACTGACCTTTGGTAAATGCTTCCCCACTGATGTTTATCATCTGCCCAGTTTTGTTCCCTAAACTTAGCTTCAGCACTGCCTCCCCTCACCACCACCATGTTGCAAAGTACTTTCTATGTGTTGGTTTATAAAAGCTAGCCTGGGGTCCCTTTTGTGGAGGACTGGTAGTGTCCCTATCCCTAAGCCAGGAGGCCCAGGCTCAAATCCCACCTGCTCCAGAGATGTGTAATAACATCTCTGAACATGTTGATTAGGAAAAATAGGTTAAATAATAATAAAAAGCTCAGCTAGACACATTTCAAGAATTCTGCTTCTCTAAAGTTTTCACACTCTGCCTGTCCTAAATAGTAGGGGACATTGAAATCTTCTATGATACTTTCATTTTTACACTTCTGAGATTTGTCAACACAAGTGCCACTCTTTACCTTTATTGACCATTTGGGAGTCAAGAATACAGCCCCAGTAATGTGATTGTTCCCTTTTTTGTTTTTAATTTCTACCCTTACAGGCTCAATGAGGAACCTTATCCTCATCCTCCTTATTGCAGTTATTCACTCATTGATCATTATTTTGGCACCACCTCCTCTTTTATATCCCCATTTCTCACCAAAAGACCTATATCCTGGAAAATTGATTTGCCAGTCCTGCCCCTCTCGTAACCATGTCTCAATGATAGCAAACTATCACATCCCATCGACAAATCACCACCCTCAATACATCTGCTACTTGGGAGACTCTGTGCATTAACTTGACTAAACATGGTCTGTCTTCCATACTGATTTTGCATCGCCCCTATCCTCACCTCTAATCCATATTTCAACTTCTGCCAAATTAGTTTAAAACTTCATGGATAGCACAAGCAATGTCCCACAAGGATGTTGGCCCTTTATGATACAGGTGTAACCCACCTGACTGGTATAGGTCCAACCTTGCCTGGAAATGTAACCAGTGATCGGGAATATAAACCATCCATCTTACACCAACTCTTTAACGCAAGTTTGTCTGCACAGTCTGCCTATTTCTATGCTCATTAGCACATTGAACAGCAGTAATCCAAAGATTCAACCCTTGAAGTCCTACTTTTTAATCAGATACCGAGCTCCCTAAAATCTTTATGAACTGAGAAGACACAAAGGCAGTTTATATCAAGGCAAAATTTGGTTGCTGCTGAACAGGCATCAGGTGGAAAAGTTGCAGCAAACATTATCCTCAGGATGCGGAAGAGATTTAGAATGTCCAGCTCGTATCGTTCTCAATATGTTATTTTCCAGATCAGCAAAGAGAATGGCCTTCCTCTCCACTACCCAGTCCACCAGGGCTTCTGGGACTCTGTTGATGAAGGAGGTGGCCAAATTGTCTTTATCTCTTTTGGGATTGTGCAGAAACATGCAGAACAACTCATGTACAAATGTGTAAAATGGCGGCTCCTGGTATGAAAAGTTTGAAGTTGTAGTCATTTGACGTTTAAACATAGCACCCACTGTGTAAATGTCAGAAGGTCCCAGCACGGGCAGAGCAAGATGTGGTGCAAGTGAAGCTTTACTGAGTGAAACTTGTACGAGAAAAGTCATCAGGGCTTGATGAAAACCCTCCATGAAATTCCCCAAAATTGACGGGTCACTAAAAATGGGAAAATTCAACTCATTAACTCTGGCCTGAATTTTCCCATATTTTGGCAAAACATTTTGTCAAGTGACATTCATGGTAGCTGGTCCCCCACGACACATCTTGACTTTTCTCACACCATTTTCTGCTCTTCAGCTCATTGCTTGTGCAACTGGCTCTTCAGCACCCATCCGTGGTGAGGCACGAGTGCTTGTTGCTGCCGGGACTTTGTGATGTTCATGTTGTTGGCACGATATTTAAACTTCAGCCTCACAGTACTGTCGACATTGTGTGCAAAGAACTGCCCTTCACGCTCGTCAAACATGTGACCCTGCAACGTTACCCCAAGGAAACAGCACAAAGAGGAAAAGACTCATGTCCAGTATCTTTAATGAGGTACTGGTGGACTGGGTAGTGGAGGGGGGCAGTGTTTTTCCTGCTGACGGCTAAAGCAAGCCATACCACCAAATACGAGCAGTCTACGCTTAGATAGCGACTCACATTACTGAAGTGTCCTGGGTTAAAAGAAATATCCATCAAGACAAAAAGAAAGCAAATGATCTTCTGCACTTCACAAGGGTGACTGCAATCACTTTTTGACTGTAACTATATATGCATGGGGTCACAATTCACTCTAACTCTGCCAAAGCACACAGCACTCTCCATAGCTCATAGATAGAATTCTCATTATTATCTGCAGCATGTCCATGCAATGGCTCTAACCCACTTCACCCCTCCCAAACCACTGTACTTGCCTCCTGTGCTTTCTACTCACACACAGGAGAAACCTCGACACAACTTTTCTGCTGCATCACTTTTCAATTCACTTCCATCACATTCAACCCGCCTTTTGACTCACTGCAGGAAAGATAGGAAGATAGGAACAGGAGTAGGCCATTCAGCCCCTTCGGCCGATTCCAACATGTGGCCAAGTTCTTTGTCCATTCACCTAATCTATCAATATCCTGTTGCAATTTTATGCTGTCATCAATACTGTCAATGCTGCCTAATTTTGTATTGTCAGTAAATTTGGATACTTGCCTTTTAATGTCATTCTCCAAGTTTTTAATGAATATTGTGAATAATTGAGCCTCAAACAGATCCCTGTGGAACACCACTAGTCACGTCCTGCCAACTTTAGTACTTACTATATTTCTAACCTTTACTTTCTTGCCACTCAGCCAACGTCTTATCCATGTCAGGAAATTGCCCTCATTTCTATGGGCTCCCAACTTAGTTAACAGTCTCTGGGATGGGACTTTGTCAAAAGCTTTCTGGAAGGCCGTATAAGTCCATAGAAACAACATTTATAACTTACATGTGTCCACTAACATTGTCACCTCTCCAAAAAACTCTGAGGTCTGTCAGGCAAGGCTCTTCATGAATCCACAAGGGTGAACACTGAAGTGAGGAGGGGGGAATGATATTACAACCATTCTACACGTGATGAAACTGCTCAATTTTGCCCTTCTCTGGTCATTGAAGTAGGGATGCAACCAACCTGTTGAGCTTCATTGTGCAGTGCTGGGCTGCACTCCCATTACACCAACCCTAACTCATTCTTCGCCTACACAAGTTCTTATCCCTTTAGACAACTATTACTTCACTTCCCTTATGCAGGCACCAATGTCACATGGCAAACCTCCATATAGAAAAATTAGAATTAGGTTTATTGTCCTGTGTACTCAAGTACAGAAGTACAGGAGTACAGTGAAAAGATTACAATGACACTCCTCATATTGCCACCATAGGTAAAAATCTTACATACAAAATAGAGAAATAAAGAAAAAAGTAGTTACGTTGCCTTACAGGGATGCAGAGTATAAGTTAGAAAATAAGAAATAAAGTTAAAATTTTAAACATTACAGTCAGAGAAACAGATTACAGATAAGTATTACATTGCATTAGATCAGCACAAGGGATCTTTCACATGTGGTCTGGCCAGGCTCGCAAGCCACTGACTGACCGCAACAGTCCCCAGTCCCCACTCTGCTCTGGGCCTCAGTCAATCTGCTCCATGCCTCCAGCCTGCTCTGTTTTGGCCCTAATCTGTGCTGCTCTGCTCCTGCCCTCTGCCGCTCCACTTCAGCCTTCTGCTGCTCCACTCCGGCCCTCAGCCGCTCCTCTCCACACCTCAGCAACCAAAGAAGAACAAAGAACAAAGAGCAAAGAAAATTACAGCACAGGAACAGGCCCTTTGGCCCTCCAAGCCTACGCCGATCGAGATCCTCTGTCTAACCTGTCATCTATTTTCTAAGGGTCTGTGTCCATTTGCTCCCTGCCCATCCATGTACCTGTCCAGACACATCTTAAAAACACGCTAATGTGTCTGCATCTACCACTTCTGCTGGCAACGCATTCCAGGTACCCACCACCCTCTATGTAAAGAACTTTCCACGCATATCTCCCATAAACTGTCCTGCTCTCACTTTGAACTCATGACCCCTTGTAATTGAGTCCCCCACTCTGGGAAAAAGCTTCTTGCTATCCACCTTGTCTATACCCCTCATGATTTTGTAGACCTCAAAAAGGTCCCCCTTCAATCTCCGTCTTTCCAATGAAAATAATCCTAATCTACTCAACCTTTCTTCAAAGCTTGCACCCTCCATAACAGGCAACATCCTGGTGAACCTCCACTCCACCTTCTCCAAAGCATCCACATCCTTTTGGTAATGTGGCAACCAGAACTGTACGCAGTACTCTAAATGTGGCCGAACCAAAGTCTTATACAACTGTAACATGACCAGTGGCAGAAACTTTCACCTCCACCTCTGAGTATGAAGCCACTGAATCCTCAGAGGATGCAATGACAAAGTGTTCACCTGCATGCTCCACCATTTCACAGATTTTCACCTCAGTGTGTTCTCTATCTAAATTAGAATCTGGTGAGCACATCATTGGCACCTCTTCACAGTTTCTTCAGTGTGAAAAAAACAACCTGGGTCACTGGTACATTGGATTGCTGAAACCAGGGCGCAGGCAGAAGACAATAACAATGATATCAGCCATTACTGACTTCATCAAAATTCAGACATGCACAGGAAAAGGAGGAAAGTTTGTCAGAGGCAGCCTGTAGCAAAGAATGAAGGCACTAACCACTTTTATCAATACCATGCTGGTTCCAACATGTTATGTCTGGATGCCTCTGTGTAGACGCTGACTATTGCCGTGGAGCTCCAGGTCCAGCACACTCAGTGTCTGCTGGATATGCACTCAGACCTGCACACCATCATTTTAGCTGTATGTGCCTCAGCATGAATTGCAAGACAAGAGGAAGTTGAGGGTCTTTGATTTCACTCTTGTGCCCTTCCTCCGAGGGAGATCAGATGGCATGAGCAGGCACACACAAAGAATAGGGGCCATATACAGGATCCCCTCAGGAGCTTCCTGTCAGTGCACTCCAGAGGAACCTGGCTCCTCCACCTCCCTTTGTCTGTGATGCTGAAACCTACGCCTCACCTACATCTCAGCACACCCAGGTCCTCTGGACCCAAAGGGCCCTGGGGATGCTCACTCAAATTATCCAGGACAAGAGGGCCAAAAGTAAAGCCGGCTCCTTCTACCTCAGCTGTGTGGAAGTCTGAACAGCAGTTACACATAGTGGGATGGGAAGGAAGAAGCAAAAGTAGACCATTCAGCCCAATGAATTAGTTGGGCCACCCAATGAGGTCATGGATGATCTGATAAGCCTCAACTCCGTTTTGCTGGACCTTGATTCCCTTGCTGATTAAAAATCTGATTGTCTCAGCCTTGAATGCATCTAAGAATCCAGCCACTATGTCTCTTTGAGAGGATAAATTCTTCCTCATCTTGGCCTTAAATGCATGACCCCTTACTTAATTGTGCCTCTTGTTCTAGACTCTGCCACAAAGGAAACAATTTCTTCACGTCTACTTTTTTCAAGCTCCCAAAGAATCTTCTACGTTTCAGTAAGGTTGCCTCTCATACTTCTAAACTCTAATAAATACAGGCCCAAGCAACTCAAACTCTCCTCATAAGACAATCTCTCTATGCCCGGGTATCAGCCTAATGAACCTCTCTGTACCACCTCCAGTAAAGTTTTCCCTTGGTTAAGGAGTCTAAAACTGTTCAGTTCTCTGGCTGGGGTCCAACTAGTGCCTTGTTTAGATTTACCAAGACTTCTTTATCATTATACTCCATTCCCTTTGAAATAAAGCCAACATTCCATTTGCCTTCCTTACAATGGCCAAGCATTGCTCATCTCCCACAAGCAAATGATTCCTTGACTGCAAACAACCTCAGATCACAGATCCTGCACGGAGATGGTGGAAGGGGACACTGTCCATGGCACACACAGGTAAATTGGGCTGAAGACAGAGTGGATGATGTTCCAGAGAAGGATGTGGTACCAGATAATTACTCTGAATTTCATGTCAAGACTTTGCACTGTCTAATTTCTCAGGAATGAGGAAAATTTGGAATTGTATCAAAATAAGGGCAATTTCAGATAAAAGGAGAAGCAAAAATATGGAAATGATGTAGCTGTGCCTCCAGAGCAAGATTTGGAACTCACTGTCTAAATCTCACCGATACAATTTGACATTGTTTTCTCAATGTTGAGAATCTGATTGATCCATTTTTGCAGCATTTTCTCAGCTTTCTTGCTGTTGCCCAAACCTCTTAGGCATTGTAAAATTTCATCCTGTATTTTGTTCTTCAGAAATGCTGCCTGATCTGATGAGTATCGATAGTATTTTTTGTTTTTATGACTCATATTTGCAGTGTATTCTCCCTGATTTTAGAAGCTTAAAAGGTGATTAAGATTTTAAGATATTAACAGGATCTGATAGGGAGAATCTTTCTCAGCTGCTTTGGACTCTAGGATTAGGGGACAGACATAATAATAACAAGAATGAAATTAAGAAACACATCTACACAAAAGGTTTGGCAGAAATTTGGCATTCAATGGTTGAAAGAAAAGTCATTATCAGTTGTAATGCTGAGTTTAATAGATTTTAGTTAACCAATGGAAATGGGACCAAGGTGGGTATTTCAATGAATGACAGAACAGGATTGAAGGCAATGGCCTATTCATTTGTATATGTTATTTTTGTATAACTACATATATATATTTTAATCCTTAGCATAATTCTAGTGAAAACATGTTGTATATTTTGTAGCTTAACATTTTTTCAATAATAGAATGCACAAAACTACACAAGGCTCTAAGCATGGCTTAGCAATCAGTGGAAATGAACATTGCCAGCCAATCAACAATAGCTGTCTCAATGAATGTACAGACTTGAGGGCAGAAGGGTCATTCTTTGTGTTCTTAGCACAAATGCAAGTGAAGTTCGTATTTATTTATTTAAATCATAAATATAAATAAGCACCTGGCTAACAGGCTGCATTATATTGCGACAGGACACCAAAAAAGAAACAAATACATTATTGATTGAATGTTAATGAAATTAGAATGCAAGTGCCATTTTAATGAGTTTTTCACAGTGACAAATCACTGGGAGTTGAGTGTTGAGCATCGAACTTGATTAATAACCTGAGGCCACATTCCTGAAGGAGATAAAGTATCATGTTATGTGTGCCAGACTCGTGTTAATACGGTGCCTGGAAGACCTGTGCAAAACAAGTCCAAAAAAGTCATTTCCCTCCTTTATGAATCTTTTACAAGCAGATAACGGCATACATTATTGATGGAAATACTGGCTTCATCTTTAAATATTCTCTTTGCTGTATATTCTGATTTCCATTATTTACTGCCAACTGCTCAAAATCATTAAGCTACTTTAACCCTTTCAATACTTCATGTTCTTTGTTTTGATGTCCTTTGCTGCGGAAATAATTGACAGCTTGCAGATTTGTTTGCAAGTGTATGTTTCTGCAAACTTATGAACGATATTTCTGCTATTTATTATTTACTACAAAGTTCCACTCATACTATTTTAAAAGTATAACCAGAAATCAGCCACAAATTGTAAAATATTGAAATAAATGGGAAGAAATTTCACCAATGGTTGTTTTTTTTCAATTTTTGAGTTTGCTTTTATTTGCTTATACGCTTTGCTTTATTTTATTAGTTTAAGTTGATTCTGGTACAAAAAGCAATAATATCAGTAAAAGTTGACAGATTTTCCACTTCTGTTACTCTAAGAAATTGGGAGGTGGGAGCTGTAATAACTCCACAAAGGCCGGTATCCCCCCACCAAGTCACCCTTTATTTACATGGAGCGATCTTGACACTGATCCAGCTCTCTCTGAGCCAGCTCTCACAGTGAACATAACCTCTAACACTCCTGTTTATATCTGTCAGCCAGGGCTCCCTGATATAACAGCCCCAATCAGGGGACTCATATTCTGAGGTCCACCTGGCTGACCTCATTACATTCACTAGAGGTACAAGATTGCAAAGTATCCCTGCCTTTGACTCTTGTGTGTCAGGTGGTAGGAACTGGTGAAGCAAGATTCTAGGGAGGTTTTCTGCTTTGGTCCACACCTACAAAGTGGGTATTACTTGTTCATCGTGAAATGCCGAGGCCCAAGTTTTATCTATGTTTAACAAAATAAGGCTATAATTGATAACCGTAAGTGACGATGAAACAAATGTTGCCCAGTTGTTACTTCTGACAAGTTATCAATTCAAAAATAAAGTTCAGATGTATTAGGATATCCACTGGTTCAGTTGTTATTCGATACTGTATAACGTTGAAAGGATAGCCAAATGTGAGCTTAAGAGCTAATTGTTTACATTCTCTTGATTGTTTTCTTCCAATTCTTTTGAAACAAAACTGCAAAGTCAACTGTTAGTTTCTTTGAAAGTTCTGACAAAGATATGAGCTTTTGTCTATTTCACAATTACTAAGGGATTTGGTACTGCTGAGTTTGATTATTCAGCTATTCAGGGAAGGTAAGATTGTTGGTTTTAAAAGAAATACAACCTTCTGAAAAGCATAATATTTTATGTGCCTACTCAAATGATGTTTGTATACTTTTGACAGATTTACAAGGCTTTTAAGCATTTTTTTTGCTGTTTATATTCAAATTATGTCTCTTTATTTTGACAGGTATTGTACTTTTCAAAGACTTCCAAGTGCTACTAAAGAGTTTGTGAGTTATGTTTATGAAGTAGACACAGTGTTTGCGGGTTGTGCGAGTTAGGGTGAGGTTAAGGGACATGAGGGTGATAAAAGGGTTTCCGGTAATGCCGAGGGCAAGGAGGAAAGAGGCATTTACACTGATCTGTAGAAGTATGCCAATGTTTCTGTGAGCAAAGACAG
Organism: Stegostoma tigrinum; assembly: GCF_030684315.1. Lineage (NCBI taxonomy): Eukaryota > Metazoa > Chordata > Chondrichthyes > Orectolobiformes > Stegostomatidae > Stegostoma > Stegostoma tigrinum. The sequence continues at coordinate 35,771,172 of NC_081367.1, read as the reverse complement.
GCCTTTAAAACCAGCCATCTTGGCAATGACTTGGTCCATCGTGGGCATGCTGCCATAGTCCTTCAAGAGATGAAAATCCTATGTGCTAACACAACCAGGATAAAGGTGGGATTGCAAAGTTAAGAAAATTCTTAACTCACAATTCTATAAATCATGAAGAAAATCCAATCCTCTACCTGAGTAAGAATTTATCAATGTCATTGTTTAAAGTGTCACTGTTTGTTGCCCTATTCACAGATGGCACAGGTTCTCCCTGTAGAGGGTGACATGCTGGAAGGGAGGCTGGATTAAAAGAAATCTCTGTTGACAAACCTGTAGAAAGTCCGTTGGCAGCTGTCAATGAATGACAAGCATCATTCTGTCAATGCTTAGGCATTGCCTCCAGTTCACACTACTATTTGAACTCCTCTTCCACGAGCTGTCATTATTTGCTTGGAGCATTTGATAACTGCATTTTATGAGATTACAAAAAACCAACAAATATGTGGCAATCACCACATGTGGTGTTCAATTTAGTAGTCTGGAGGCACTATGTGCTCATTGCTTATGGTGTAATTAAGACCACATCTTCCACAACATCGAAGCTTTGAACAGCATATAAAAACCTGTTGTGGCAGGAGCTGCCATATAAACAGCAGACTGCACGCTGGTAGAACACTAAGGGCTTTAAACTGAGCATCAAGCCAGGAGAATTAGTCTAAATGCTCTAAAAGGCAGCAAGAATTTTACATAGGCCCACTACTTTTGATTAAAATTCAAGGAACAGATATTCTATATTCTTGGCAAACAATTAAAATAATCTGCAGTGTTGTTCCAGAAACCACTTCTGATGTGTGACAATGAAGGTGAACAAAGATCAGTTGATAATGGGAACTGCAGATGCTGGAGAATCCAAGATAATAAAGTGTGAAGCTGGATGAACACAGCAGGCCAAGCAGCATCTCAGGAGCACAAAAGCTGACGTTTCAGGCCTAGGCCCTTCATCAGAGAGCGACTCTGTTAACTTGAGTCAAGGTACAGCATAAAGTGAAATCGGTTAGGTTACTTTTACTTTTTTTTTCTAATTTTACATTTCCCATTGATTTGGGACTTACTGAATGCATTCTTTTTAAAAATTAATGCAAAATCTGGCAACATCAGCGGAGGGATAAATAAGTTAACATCTAGAGATATGATCTGCTCCAAGTTGTAGCTAACAGGGCCCTCAACTGTGTCAGACCGCTTTCCCATAATTCTGCTCTCACCCCTTCTCCCTTCTCCTAGGCCATGATAGAATTCCCGTTAATAGAACTCACTTCCTCTCACTTTTCACTTTAACAGCCTCCACATTTAAAGGAGTGTTTCCTACCCTTTCTGTCATCTTGCCACGACCAAGCACAAATTGCCTTTCCTGTCAGTATTCCAAAGAGACAACTCCCTCCATAAGATTCTGGTTCCCTCCTCAACTAGTGGTGTTACTAGCTGGACTGTTAATCCAAAGAGCCAGATAATGTCCTGCTGACTTGGGTTTGAGTCCCGCCATGGCAAATGGTGGAATTTTAATTCGGTAAAATAATCCGGAATTAAGAGTCTAATGATGACCATGAATCCATTGCTGATGTCAGAAAATCCCTTCTGCTTCACTAACATCCTTTAGGAAAAACAACTGGCATCCTTACCTGATTTGGCCTATATGTGGCTCTTAATTGCCTTCTGGACAATACGAATGGCCAATAAATGCTGGCCTAGCAGGCAAGGCCCAGGTCCCATGAATAAATTTAAAAATCCTCTTCCCATAGTTTCTTCCTATGCAACCACAGTAAATGTGTCATTGCCCTCTCCTCTTCTGCCCTCCCTGTCCAAGGTCCCACTTTCTCAAACTTTCCTCCTAAGCCAAGCTTTACTTGCACATTTTCCAGTTTAGTATACCGTACTTCCGGTTCACCACATGGTCTCTTGTATGTTAGGGAGACCAAACACAGACTAGGCTATTGTTTTGCAGCACACATCCACTCAGTTAGTCAGTCAGAAAGCATGATCATGACTTTCCAGTTGCTTCTTGTTTTACTTCACCACCTCGTTTGCACACTTACCCTTCTGTCCTCAGCTGTTGCAATGTTTCAATAAAATTCAAAAGAAGCTTGAAGAAAAGCACCACATCTAACATTAAGGCATCTCACTATTTTCTGGACGCAGGGGAGTTCAACGAATATCACCATTTGTACTTTTTTTTGCTAAGCACCAACCTGCATCTTATCTTCACATTTCCACCTTTAGACACAGCTGTACATTATTCCTCCATTTACACTTACTCTCGACCAATAATTTGGGTAGAATTTTCTCTTTCTTGGCAAGGCATGGGCAATAATGGGAAAGTTGAGAAAAATGGCAAAATGAGAAATGAAATCAGAATTTTGATATCAAGAAAACGTTTTCTGATTTTCGCTTCAAAAAGGTTTAAATGGCAAGTTCTCACTATCAAATGTACATGACCATATTTTCATTTTATTATTTACATGCTACTTCCAGTTATCCTCTCCCTTCCTGAGAAACTAGTTGGCAAAACGTTTGTGATATGCAAGTCAAGGTGGTTGACTGACTGCTGCAGCTGGCTAAATGCTTGTCTTGGCCATCATCCAAAAATGTCTTGAACACAATATCCTTGCATGTTTCATAGGCATCACTCTCCATGAAACTTAGTTTACGCAAGTTGGCAGTGGGGGGATCATCTTGCATCTGAGATCAAAACCTAATTATGCAATAACTACACAAAATGGCTGACACCGTAAGCAAGATAGGCAAAGTTATGGAAAAATTTGATTTTGGAGGCAAGTAAAATGTTTCAAGTTTAAGGGCCTGATAAGGGCAGTTGCAATAACACTGCTTCCAGTGATTCAGTAATGTCACCCTTCTAGTTTCAATTTGCACCTCATTGGCAGGTCATGGATTGTCTAAGAATGTTCAATAATTATTAAGGTCCCAGGCTACATTGTGTATGCTAACTGCCACCTTTTTATGTCAGCTGAACAACTAAGGTGAAATTTACTTAAAATCATCATCATACTTTTCATGTTAGAAATATATGCACAGCTAGGGCTGGGAAGCTTTGGTTGTACAACATACAACTTCACAGAGATACTAGGAACTGTCGATGCTGGCATCTGAGATAACAAGGTGTAGAGCTGGATGAACACAGCAGACCAAGCAGCATCAGAGGAGCAGGAAAGCTGACATTTTGGGTCTGGGCCCTTCTTCATTTTTCTGAATGCTGCCTGGCCTGCTGTGTTCATCAGCTCCACACATTGTTATCTCATACAACCTCGTAACGTGGCATAACTCCAGAGTTTCTTAGGGAAGTGAGGCGAGGACTCTCTCTTCGGACACCTCCATGGCACATCATGTGACAGCACAGGATGAAGCGTCATGGTAAATATCGTGATGGCTTGGGAATTCCTTTAATAAAATTCTGTTATCTTTCTGACCTCCTCACAGATTATCTGCTCATGCCTCTGACATGGACAATCCCAAGTCTGAGCCTTTGGATAAGATGCGAAGGCAATGCCACAGGATAGGGCAATTGTCATTTTGTCAGTAGGCTCAGAAAGAACAGCAACCTCCAGTAACTGTTGCACAGCTTCCACGAAAGAAACAGCAGGTCAAGATCCCCCAAGGAGGATGAGGAGAATATTGAGATCCTGTAACTACAGGTTTCACTGTCATTTTCTTCAATTCTCCGATACAAAGTGCAGGCACTGATTAAGGATGTCCTGAGCCATTCGTGAGGAATGGTATCATTTTCTAGAGCTGGTTTTGCACACTGAAGGACTGAGTGGCAATCCCATCGCAGTGGCCATTAAAAGAACAATCAGGAACATGTCTTGCAGCTCCAAATTCTCAACCTATCAACGCATCCAGGATATCACTGCTATCACTTTCACCAGATTCCATGCGTTTATATCCTTCTCTTGTGATGGGGAGTGTCAAACAGCTCTGGGATTGGCATTTTTCCACTATTGCTGGCTTCTCTGAGGGCAAGGCACTGTTAAATCTACCCAGATTTATAAAATCATGAGACAAGAAAGGTGAGATGCTTTACTTCTTACATTATTTCACATTTTAAAGCAAAATGCATGTTCAATGTCAAGATCTTCATAACATTTCATTTCTGAACAATTTCAAATTAATAGCATCTTAGTTTAAATTCTGTTAATTTTGACTAATAAGGGATTCATTATCACCAACAAATAGGCTTACTGGAAAATTATCTAGGTCCATTTGCTGGATCCAGGCAAAGAGAAAAACAGAAGGGTGTTTTTCTCATACCGTATCAACTTGAGCCAGCAGGGCTCATTGCTGCATGTTAGAGAATTCAGCTTACAATGTTGGTGTGGCTTCACTTCACTGAAATAGCCACGTAGAGGTCTTTGGGAACAACGCAGTTTGTCATGAGATATGAAGTATTTGAAACAGTATTACATAGAATTTTCTTTCTGAAATTAGTGCTAGCTAGTTCCACAAATAATAACTTGTACAATAAAGCCAGGCCTAAATTCAAGGCCACGTTTACATGATTTAGTTTTGACATGAGGAGTGAAAGAAATGCAGAATTTCAATAAAAATTATGTTGTTAAATCCAAAAACTCCTATTTGTTAACTTACAGATAACCTCAACTAAATACAGCTCTCATTAATCCATCTTCTGGAAGACAAGAGAAATACATTTGAGGCTCAGTGGAGCTCACAGAATCAAATGCACATATGGGTCCCTGTGACAGACTGTTATATAAGACATTGGCAATAAAAGGTAAATTTCTAGTGCAGTCTTCACTTAATTGAGTGATTGAATAACGATTGTAGACGCAGAATTTGAAATGATAGATTCCACTGATGTCAGAAAAAAATACCGTGAACTGTAAATTTAAGACAAAAATATGGTCACAAAGTTCTTTTCCTATTCACACAATAACTGCAGTGCATTTAAGCAGATTTGATTAATCCATCGTTATTGCACGACTGTTCTAAATAAATTACCAGTGTCTCACCAAGAACCTACAAATGAATTTGAAATCTATGCTATTACATTACTAAGACCTACAATTGTTAATTGGAGCATTGTGTTGCTTGCCACATTTGTAATAGAATTTGAATTATGTAAATTCTTTCCTGGAACACTGATGATTTTTTTCCAAATGAACCAAGGTCATTGGCTTGTATTTCTAATTGGTGAGCTCCCAACCCCTGCAAATGGGAAAACCTAAAGGAAGAGAATACTTTGATCCAAATTAAAGACTGAATTTAAATTATGGATGTACCCCTAATGATCTAAACTTGCTTTGTTGTCTGAAGGTCGCTGGCTGCAAATTACACCTAAGCCTCCCTGTTTACAGATGAAGAATTGCCTTATTTATAATGCTTCAGCTGACAGACCTGGTTTAACCAAATCAATATTCACTGCGGTGCTGTGAAGAAAAATGTCCTAAAGCTTTTCTTTTTTGCCCCACTAGTGATCGCACCTCTGTGACTGGGACTAAATACATTTGAAAAGTTTTTGTGTGGGTATCTTTCACAAAACATCAAGATTGATTCACAAGCCTATTTTTTCTGACTTACAATACTTTTTTTGTTTTTAAATATGATAATAAATTTATAAAATGCATGAAAAATCAATTTCTCAGAGAGTAGGGCTATTCATCAAAAAAGAAAGCATTGATTTATCGAAAATGTTACCTTGTTTTGCAGAGTTTGAAGTCCCACTAAACAGAAGCTGTAATTATAGCTTTATTCCACATTTCATGGAGCAGCATAACAGTTTATTGCTTTTTAATATAATTTCTATTATTCCCAAAACTTTAATTAAATGGCATACTTTGGAAAAAAATGAACTCTATATATGTAATGCTTTTCATGTCTTTATGGACATTCTAAAGTCGTGTCATGTATAGTGACTGTTTTTGTAGTGTTGTCATTGCTGTTATGTACTATACACGCCAATGATTTGACACGTAACAAGAACCACAAATGGCAGTGAGATCAAAGACAATTTAATCTCTTTCTGAAGGTGATAATTGAAGGATAGAAATATTATTCACGATTCAACAACATCGCTGTTCTTCATTAGTACTATCTTTGGATCTATAATGTCCATCTGAGCCACTAAAGCAGGAAGGCAGCACCTTAGTTTAACTTTAGAACTGCACTAGTGTGCTATGATATCAGTTTATTAGGCTGATATCCTGGAAAACATGAGCGTGTGACTGTCTGACTCACAGATAAAAGGAAAAAAAAACTTGAGAAATAGTATTCGGAATAAACAATTTGTCCCTTCAATCTATTTTGCCATTCATGAAGATTATAACTGACTTTTTAGCTCAGTTCTACCTTCTTATATTACCCAGATATCAGTGTACAAGAACACTCAGATCGCTATTATTACCAACAAGTTCCAAATCCTCATTATTTAATAAAGCCTAGTATCATGACAGTATTTTTAAATCATTCATGGCCCACTCCAAGTTGCCCTTGAGAAGGTGGTGATGAACTAAAAAGATGTTTATCTATGCTCAGAAGTCTCGACTCACAGAATAATATTGTAAAGTGAACGGTGCTCAATAGCCTAACTACAGCTTTAACACTGAATCAAGTTCTTTCGCACAGTACGCAAAGTACATCATAGTTGCATGCTCATGAAGCTCCAAGAAATCCATGAGTTGGTGTCATGATTATATATCACTCAAACCAGTTTCCAGATAGAGAAGGTAACAATGGGAAGGGGCCACGGCAGTCCTGGGCAAAAAACTAGTACATCACTGGAAAGATTTGATGCACGTGAGGATATATAGAAGAATTAGATGTGTTAGGAACAGTTAAGGAGCTATTAGGTTACTGGGCAGGTTTAAAAACAAATATGGGGCAAATTATAAAAGAATGCAAAAACTAGAATACTGATAACTGGGCATTTTCAATAATAGAGACTGGGATAGTAACACAGTAAAAGAATTTTTGGTCATCAGTGCATTTCTAACTCAAATAGGAATGAGGTAGGACTATATCTAATTCTGTGAAATGAAGTAGAGCAAGTGGAGCATGTTTTAGTAGGAAAGCATTTGGGAACTTCGGGAATATAAGGTGGAGCATAGTTATGGACATGGATAAAACACAATTGAGTATAAAAATTCTCAGCTGTAAAAAGAATAACTTCAGTTGAAAAGGGATCTGGCCCGAGGGACTATAATCAAAAATTAGCAAGCCAAACAAGAACTGGACAAGAAGTGTTCAAAGAGGAAATGGTGTACGGTATTTTATCTGCCAAAGTTGATACATTTTCTTAGGATAAAAGAAAAACATAAAAGCTACAAAGAAGGTGACAACAAAATCTGTGTATTAAAAAAAATCACTAACGGGTTTGATATAGTAAATGAGAAGCAAGCATCCATTGGCAGAAGAGTTGGTAACAAAAGGTCTCAGATTGAAGATCATTGGTAAAACATTGAGAGAATTCAACAGGAATTCAGGTTTTACATTGAGTTTTTGAGCTCTAAAATGCACTGCCCGAAAAAGTGTGAGAAGCAGACAAAGTACTAATATTCAAAGGAAAGCTGGGCAAATATTTGATATGGTGAAATATATTACAACACTTTTAGGAAAGGGTATAGGAGTGAGATTAATTGAAATAACTAGCAGGCTAAGCCCAAATGTCTGAACAGCCTGTCTGCACTATAAGATTTTATGTTTCCATGTTGAACCCCAAGGCAATTACTATGCTACCAGTAGGACAAGGCAGAGGAATTATCCATGTCAAACATTAAAGATATTCCCACTTTGCTTGTGTTACAAATGCAAAACACACTGGATTTTCTGCATCTACATCATCTTCCATCAAAAAAGCAACTGTACTTGATCATATTCCATTTAGAAAATGGAAACTCTATGATAATTACACTGAATTGTTCTGAGGCAGATATGTAAGCATTTTTCCATACCTATAGTAGCCTGGTGGAGCATGATGGATCAGAAAGTTTTTCTCTAGATTCTGCAGTACATCATTTAGCATTCTCAGATGGGCAGGATCTCTTTCCTCTGGATCATTAGCTGGACGCATTTCATCTGACTGAAAAAGTTGTGCGGTTTCTCTCAACATGCTGGCCAATCCCAACATTTGCTCTGAAGCAATGTTGTCATCTTTGAAAAACAAAATATATAATTGACACTTGTATCAACAGTCATAATCTATACAACCACAGTACAAAGAATGAAATGAGTACTTTCCTCGTAACATTTTAATGCTGACAAGCAAGTTTTGCTCATTGTGGAATGATTTACAGGAAATGTCAAACTCAAGAATATCCACACAGCGCAACTACATAGCATGCAAGAAACTATTTAGAAAATAATTGTTCACGTCAATTAATTCCACCATGATACACTGTAGATTGCAGGGAATGAAAACATTGATCATCAGTAACTTAGGGCAATAAAGAATGAAAATGATATACAGCAATGTTTTCATACTCAAAATTTAAATGAACAATTATGTAACTGCACTGTCAAGAGGAAATAAATTTAGAAAGAAACACAACCTTTGAGTTTCTCTTGAATCTCCAGGGCTACATCCAGGACACTGAAAGGGAGAACTGGCTCATTTGCTATACGCAGAATCATTTCAGCGGTCAACTGCAATGAACAAATCAACAGGTATAGTCCAGGAAAAGTTCTGCAGGCAAATTATTTTATTATGCACAGTAATGGTAAAATATAAATATTTTAAAGAGAGCCATACTTAACTCTACATTATCACTGCCATAATGAACAGAGACAGAAAAGTGAGTCTGATTTTTCTTCTTCAAAAAATTGAGCTACAAGACCGGAGGTCAAAGGAAAAGCAGCAGGAATAGACTGAAAACAAGAGGCTGTGATAAAATAACAGGGTCAGACCAGGAATTGAAAACTGTGATAAAAGAGCCAGTGATCCGGAATTGACAGGTGTTATAAAGGAACACAGCGTAGTTTCAGAAGGAGACCAGAAACCTGAGCCTCTGACAGAGAAACCAGAATGGAGCAGAAGTAGACTGGGAATCAAAGACTGTGAGAAAACTGCAGGAACCAGAAACACTGGCAGGATTTCAGAGTGACATCACGATGAGGAGGGGCACATGCAGAGGATTTAAGGTGGATATTAAACCCTAACCCTATCACACTCACAATGTAAAAACGTCAGAAACAGGAGAAGGAATAGATTTAGCGCTATGAGATCGATTCACAATTGATTGAGATCATGGCTTATCTTCTACTTCAGCACCATTACTTCCCCGATGTAGAATTCTATTGATGCCAACCTTGAACATACTCAACGTCTAGGCCACAAATTCCGAAGAGCCACTACCCTCTGGTTTACCATTTTGCCTGTTTCATGGAGGTTTGTTTTAATTTGGAGTAAGCTCAAAATCACTTTGCCATGCCTTCCAATACAAAACCAAGTTGATATATCAATGAATTATGAAACATTCTCCATATTCCATTCAAGTTGTTGTTTCTTTAATATGAATTAAAAGTGCAAGTGGCTTCCCACAGGTACACTCTACAACTTTAAATAGGCCAATATTGTCACAATCAGTTACTGCCATTGCATGTACAAACTGAAGGAACACTAACAGAACGGTGAAACGCTTCACTGACCACAATGCCACCGCATTTGCAGTTTTATATGTTTTAATTCATACGGGCAAAGTGAATGAAAAGGTTGCCAATTTCAATTAATGGCATTTAAAATGGTGTCATTTGCTCTTTAAAAGTTACTTAATTTATTTATCATAGCTATGGAACAAACTCAAAACTTAATGATATGTTCAATAAAAATAATACCACTTTACAAATGCACATTGTTGGACTAGCATTGAAAAAATTCTGAAGCAAGTAACAAAACTGAGATTTTCGGATAATAAATGCTTGAATGTGCTTGGACAGTCATTTTAAAAGTTAAATATTCACTAACTGTACTGGGTCCATCAAATTTAAAGAATTAATATGAATAGTAAAATGCATTGCATCAGAAAGCTAAGGTGACAGTGTTCTAATAAGTCGCGAAGAAGCTCACAACTTTATAATAAATATGACTGCAAGGCAACTAAGTGTATTGTCATAAAGGAATTATGTTAGAATTTCATCCCATAAAAAGGATATATTTTTCTCCTAAATTTCATCAGGTATTTTATTTTGCTCTGTATGAAAAGCAGTAAACTTTCAAAAAAAACCTCATTGTGAAATGCAAATTAATTTGTAGGCAGAGCAGAATAAGCCCTCAACAACCTAACAGCTGCAGGCCCAAATGTATTTGGCATTTGGATTAAAATAATAGATATCTTAAAAACAAACGTCAGAAATGGTGAAGAATGAATATATGGAAAATTTGACCTGTTACTTCCTTCATCAAGCTATTACTTTAGTAAGCCGTCAAAGAAGTTGCTGAACCAGTACTGTCACACGCTATACAAGCTTCTCTACGTTTGAGATTGTTATTATAGCCAAATGAAAAAAAAACTGCAAGTGCTGTTGGAACTGTGGCAAAACCACTGTAACAAAATTTAAATCAAAATCATGGAAATCTGTTGATGGCACTCTTTATTCAGTATAGCAGCACACAGCAAATATTTCAACAGCACTGAGGATTGTAAATTAGGCTGTCACCAGGGATTGATCTACCTCCATGGATACAATCCTATATGGGCCTCCCCTCATGGATTGTGCTAACCATGTGGCTTGGGCATCAGGTTTCAGTCATGCATGGTAAAAACTGCACACTTAGATTATACCACCCTTACTTTAAGTCTGCTACATCTGTCTCTGCTTTTTGTAAGAGTGACTACTGTCTGACTCAGGAATTTCTACAAGCGCTTATTTACATTTTATTATACAAAATATTGATCTTTGTATCACAGCTCTCTAGAGAAGATGGAATAACTATTTAAATATCAATAGTGTGTGACTGTTGATATCAGAGTTTCATCATGCTATTATTAACGTAAGTTCTCATTACATTATTGCTTGTGGTTTTGATCTTCTCAAAACAATCAAGTCAGAAAAACCTTTTTACATAGAGTGCTAGATCAGATGCCATAATTCTTAGCTTATGCTTAAAATATACTTTTAAAATAAATGAGCAAATGTAGATCTCCATTCTGCATGCTCATTGCCAAGGAATGAATCATAGCAAAGCGGAACTAAAATCAATAAACAGTTTGTGAACTTGAGTATAGGTGAAAAGTAAATGTTCCAATGAAGGGTCAAATTCAACTCAAAATATTAACTCTCTTTCTGTCTCCACAAATGCTGCCAAACCTGCTGAGATTTTTCAGTAATTTCTATTTATATTTCAGATTTCCAGCATCAACAATATTTTTCTTTTTTGCATGTTTCATTATGTTGACAGGATCATGCTTTGGAATGTAAGTGGTGCCTTTTTCTTTAAAACTATATGCTCCTTCAGAGAATCACTTTTTCAATGAGCACTTGTCTGTATTGTCAAAGTTACATTTTCAAAGATGGCTCTCCCATTAACTTTTGACTAGCCAAAAATCAGGATATTAATGTACTCTAATAAATGGCAAGTCATTTCTGCATCACATAACTGCCAAGCAATGGCCATCTCCAATAAAAAACATCTCACCCCCACATGCAATTGTTTTGCTATCATTGAATTCCCTACCATCAGAATTCTGATGTTCACCACTCATCCGAAATTAAACTGGATGAGGTATAAGTGCTACAATTATTGTGGCTACAAGGTTTTCAGTTTGGATTGTTCCAGGGTTACACAGCCCTTGGCTCATTTCAGCCTTCTTCCAACATGGAAAATATAAATCAACTCAAGTGCTAAGGCGGGAGTGACCACTTATAATATCAGGACAATAAGGAGCCCTGGAAAAATTGAAGGCCCTGGGAAATAAAGGGAAAACTCTTCACTGGGTAGAAGGTATTTTTAAAACAACTTGTTCATAAGTGTTAGTGTGCACCTCCAGAACAGGTGGACTTTGAACCGGAACCTCATAGTTCAGGGGTAGGGATACTACCACTGTGCCATGAGAGGCGTCAATCACTGGTTGGAATATATTTTCTAATCAACTTGTGAAGAGGTGTTATGACACACCTCTGGAGCGGGTAGAACTGAAACCTGGGCTTTGTGGCTTACAGGCCAGCACTGTATCACTGCACCACAAGAGCACTCAATCACCTGTTTGGATCATATCTAGCAGAAATGAAAAGTCTGTTGAAAGCCAATATTCTCAGCCCCAGAACTTTGATGCTGGAGTTCCTCCGGGTAATAATTTAGGCTCAACCATTTTTGATTGAACCAATGACAGGTTTCCACCTTAATGTTAGGAGTGAGGATTATCAACTGAAGATTGCACAGCATCTTCAACTATTTGCAACTTCTAAGATACTGAAGCAGTCTGTGTGTTCGTATGCACCAAGACCAAGGTAATATTCAAGCTAGAGTTGATAAGTGACAAATAACAGATATATGTCAGAAAATGACCATCTCCAATAAGAGAAACCAACAGTTTCCTCTTGATATTTAATGCAACTATCATTGCTGAATATCCTACCATCAATACCCTGGTAATTGTAATCAAACAGTAACTTAACAAGACCACATACGTAAGTACTGTATACTATAGGGCAGGTCAGAATCCTGGAATTCTGAGGAGAATAATTCACATTCTGACTCCCAAAAGACTGTCCACCACCTGCAAGGCACAAGTGAGGAGTGTAATGGAATACTCTCTTGCCTAGATGAAAACAACTCCACAAAATCCAGGGAGCTTGACATTATCTAGGACAAGGCATCCTGCTTGATCAGCACCCTGTCTACCACGTTCAACATTCGGTCCCTCTACAACTAGAAGGCATCAGCAGCAACATGTAACATTTGTAAAATGGCAACTTATCAAGGCTATTATTGACAAGATCAAATATAGCAGGCCCCTCTAAGTCACATGGCATCCTAACTTTGAAATATATCTTTGCACCTTCATGACTGCTGAGCCAAATCTTTGAAACTGCATATCAAGTCCCTTCGCCACATGTAGTGCAATAGTTTAAGAAGGTGCCTTCTTAAGAGAATTCAAGGTGTACAACAAATGTTGGCATTACAAGTGAAAGCTATGGCACATGAGTGAATATTAAAAAAAACCCTGTCTCAACTTGATAAGTGACTCATATATTTTGAAATTATTCAAATTATTTCAGTATAATGTGTTCAGTTCAACCAGTCATGATTTTTCTTCCCTCATAAGAATTGCTGGGTAATATGGAAAAAGTAGGGTGGGTTTTTTGAGGCAGATATAAAAGAATCATAAATTCATTTTAAAATGTTTATAATATCAAAGCACATATTGATTAAAGCTGTTCTTTCCCCGTAGTTCCCTTGAAAGCTATTCTTTTCAGATCATTCTCAATGAAGTAATATAACTAACATAGCCTGAATGAGTTACAAGAAATAAAAGCTTCTAATCATATAAAATCCACCAGTAATTTTAATAGAATAATTCATCATGGCAATCTAAAATTAAGTTTACATAGGAGATTTTTATTCTGAAAACGCAATTCTTCAGGAACCAAATAGACAGAAGAGTGAATAAAGCAATAAAAGAAATTACTTTGCTTCTTAAGTTTCATTTCCCTTGAAATGTCCATTCAATGTCATTTCTTCCTTCACAAAAATTCCTTGTAGACGTTTTGAAGGTTATGTACGCTTGCTGAGATGGTACACTCAACATTTGCTGTCATTCATCTGTATTTAATTACATTTCCTTCCATTTTAAATTTCACATTATATAAATCTCTTTCAAAAGTTACAATTGAATTTGCCTCCACCAAACCCTCACAGACAGCATTACAAATCCTCATGATACACCATGTAGAAAATCATTTTCTTCATCTCTTAAAAACACAGCAGAATACTGGACACCTGAATAAAAGCAGAAAATGCAGCAATGCTCAGTGGTTCAGTCAGCATTTGATAAGGGACAGACAGTTACCTTTTGGGTTTGCAGGAAAATTTAGAATTATTTTAAGCAAGTAAAAGCAAGAGAGTGTGAGAAAGAACGAAAGGGAAATATTTTTCATGTCTCCCTTTTTTTACTATTAAGCAGAAAGCAATGTGCTGCCCTTTTCAATGCCCTCCATATGGGGAGAATTTCTCTATGTTTACACTGCCTTCAACACCTCTTGACTTTGAGCATTTCAATCAAATCCCTTCTCAATCTTCGCTTTTCTAAAGAGAACACGGACCATTCGTGTTAGTTTTTTTCTGCAAACTCTCAAATGACTTCATATCCTTCTTGAAGTGTGGTGTCAGAATTAAATGCAAAACTCCAGTTAAGGCTGAGCCTATGTTTTATAAAAAATCACCACAACTTCCTTGTTTTATACTTAATGAGCTGAACCATAAATATTTTTTGGAGGTATTCCTGTTGTGAGATCCAGCGAGGTCTTGCCCTATCTTCCCAAACATGGATATAAATGGTTGCTATTAACAGTTATGACATTGTAGTAGATGGACTGAGAAGGCCCAGCATCTCCCGATAACATTTCTATTTGAGTTCAGAGATGGTTAATTTATAATGAAGGAGCAGGATCTGTCCTGAAACTGTCCTTGGCCAGCTTGCTTGTGGATATGTTTTGGCTGGCTGCTCAACAGCCACAATTAGAAATAGAGTCAGATGGTTAGAAAAGGTAGACTCCGGTTTCTAATCAAACTGTTCATTAATTACAATTTCTAAACTGAAATTATCTAGGTACGAAGGGTTTATTTATTTATCACTGTTCTAATCAGTTAATTCACCATGTCTTTCAAGTCAGTACCTACTTAATTTACACAAATTAAGGAGTTGTGACTCTGCTAATAGCCCTCAATCCACATTACAAGCACTATTCTTACACGTATAACTGGAAACTTGAAAATCATAACATCCTTAGGAATTTCAGACAATTTTTTTTTCACAAGCTCCATCAAGCTGTGCTGCTAATTGTTCTGTGGTAACTGATGAATACAAATCATGCAAAGAGAAACTCGATAAATTTCTGGCTCAGAGGGCTTTCAAGTATTTCAATTTGGAAAGAATAATATCTGAACGGCGACCTAAAAAACGCTAACTTTGAAACAAGATTTTGGTTCCGTGTTTCTTAATGGCATGATACATAGCAAGGGCTGCATAACTACAGTTACAAAACATAACACTAGATGATGGTATGATGAATTGGAGGCATTCAATTATTAATGAAAGATGAATAGCTAATGAGCCATGTTGTGGTTAAAACCAACTAATAGATTGAATATACGTTTTCATTATTTTTCTTAATGAGTTTCCAATTCATGCATTACTCACAAAAATTTTGACAAGCAGTAAAAGTAGCATAAGGGAGAGATGCGATGCAGGGAATGGAAGTATAAAACTAGTCTGATCAATTGGCCCATTCATTGCTGTGACAGAAAAGAAACATTTTTGTTCAGGATTTGGTTTGCTATTGGCCTTCTCAATTCTCCTGACAGCAAAGTCAGTAACTGGCTAAAAAAATGGCACTGTGCACCAAAATTGTTGCTGGAATATAGTTGCGGTGATAGGAGACCTGCACGTCGGTTTGGAAACCAGTGGGAACTTTACATCACTTTTTGACAGGAAGCCAAAAACACTTTCACTCCAATCAATGGGACTGGATGAAGTCATGGGGGGAAGTTTGCTGGTAAAGATGGCTCATGTGAGTCCAGCCACAAATCCCCGAGCCACCAGTCAATCCAGTAGAGTTAAAAATAATTGATCTCAAGTAGCTCCTTCACAGGTCCAAATGGTCACCTGCTGCTAGCAGGTAGTTTTGCCGAAAAAGCCCTTCTGCTACTCGTTAAATTCTGACTGTTTCTTCCACTGCCAGTCATTGAACATGCTGCCACCTGCCTAATTCTCCCAGCCTGGCCACCATTTCATCCAATCCAGTGAACTCCATTAAATTCCACGCTCTGGATAAATTTAACTTCTGACAAGTGCAAGATACACATTTTACTTGTTTGGTTTGTTTCCAATAGCTAAAGGATGGATGAAAACCATTCAATTCATATGCGATCACCTTGTCCTTTCATTCAAACACATTTGATTGGCAGATGTTTTGAATTTGAAAGATGTAGCTGCAAAATCTTGGTCTTCTTTTGAAGAAACTTTATCAATTCGTCCTTGTTCAAATCAGGGAATCTGTCTAATGCATTTAGGAGAGATTCACTGATAATTTCCTTGGGGTTTCTCTTCTACTGCTACTGCAGCATCAGCAGATGTTCAATGGAAATCCCATTTATACTAAAGCTGAACTGAGGAAATGCCCATTGCCAGACAAGATTTCTCCTTGTGCAACAATACGTATATGCTTTATAGTGTTGAAATGTAGATTGTTCACCCATAAAGGTATACTTCTGCTGCACTAAACTTTGATACAGGAAACAATGTTGTATCAGCTAATTTTCCCTTTCTCAGCGTCTAAGGGAAGTATTTGGTCTGACAAAAACTAATCAAAAATGTACAATCATCTGTTGTTTATTTGAATAATGCTCTTAACAGCTAAATGACTGTAACTTGCCAAGGTTTCAGTTGGTAGTCTTACGTAAAAACTAGTTAAAGAGTTTTATTACACTCCCATTTTATACTGCAAATACAGAAAAAAGCTGTGAAAGTTTAGATTCAGTCATTATTTTTCATCATTGTTCAATATGCCAAAACTGATCAACTAATCTAGTCAGAAAACATTAAAAGGAAGAAAGGTAAAATATGCATTTGGCAATTTTTATAAACAATGCATGTATTGTAAAAATCGGGTAATTTAAATGCAACTTTGTTAAAATGTTGCGCAAGTGTCCATCAAAATTGGAAAATAAATTAAACCATAAGTTTAACATATATCTCACTCATACTGTGGGTTTGTTGTATAACTCTACTCACTTCTATGAGCTCGTTTTGTTTGCCTTCTATTTCGTGTTACAAGTAACTTAAACTGAACTTTTAAAAACAATATAGTGCAAAGGTATGGTCTGTAGCTTGATGGATTAAATTCTTTATTGTTCTTACAAAAACACCTTTTAGGAAGCATTACAGTGTGCGTTTTGAACCGCTCATGTTGAAGTTTTATCATGGACTAGTATTGAAAATTAATTCAAGCAATTACTTGTTAAAATTGTCCCAATTAAACCATCATGCAGTTGTAACTGTCAGCATCATGAAATCTTCACTGCTCAGTCACTTTATCACATGTCAGATAATAACATGTATTATTCACAATTAAGCTGCCTATCACCATTCCCGTAGTATGAAAAATAAAGTTTTACAATGCATTAAGTTTTGTCAACTTGCATGAACGGTTTGTACAACACAAGCAAACTGCTTATTCCCCAATGTACTTTATCAATATAAACCTTACAAACAACAATTTTACTATCATACCAACTGTTATCACCTCTGATACGATATCCTTTCTTCTACTTCAATAGAATCCACCTTTCACTGAGCCTAAAGGACACTAATGATCACAAAATTGAGCATAATGATCACCAGTGACAGAATAGCACAATATTGAGAGGACTATACTTCCAAAGGCACTGCTTTGCAGGTGAGGCATTAAACTGTTGCTCTCATATCCTCACAGGCAAATTGTTTTTGAAAATCCCAAGGTTGTGAAAGACATTGTATATCAATATTTATTTCTTTTGAAGTGGTTACTGGTTCATCTCAGTCACACGACTAGCATTAGTAATTACTGTAATTCTTCCCGATTCTTAGTAATCAAGTACACATAAGTAAAAATAGGAGGTACAAATACACTATGAACTAACTTCTTTCCAAACCAGTCAAGCTACAATTTATGAGTAAAGCCCCACTTTTATCTTTAAACACTATCATAATTTCATTATTAGTGTGATTTACAAACAAAACTAATTTGAATTGAATTACCATCACAATTTCTGATTCATCTCTTTCAGATATGTTGCAATCTAAAGAAGACCTCATTTTGCAAAGAGCTATTCAGATACTCACGGGAACTGAAAGTGAAATAGAGGAGACTGAGGAAATAAAAAACTAACTTAGCTCATGAATTTTATCAGACCTCGTCCACATTCAAAGATATGTTAATTAAATCTGTTGATGCACGAAGTCGCAATTCCTGATGTATAGGTAAAGAAACTAAACATATCTAACTTTATCAAGCCAGTGCAACTTTAGTAAGCAATTGCAACATTTCCAGAGAAACTGCAAAATTAAAAAAGTGATTGAACCACAGAATTAATACTGTTAGTGCGCACAAAAAAGTTTAGACCTTAAAGTATGCGTTCTAGAAAGAGAAACAAGGGTATCAATAAGTTCTTTCATGAGAACTCACACTATTATTTCATGATTTTTCACCTTTGAAAGTAACATTCAACTTTTTCAAAGGAAAAGATTACTCATTAAGCCAGATTTAACAGAGATCATGCAGTTTAATGGTCATGCAACCAATATCAACCATGTAGTTGCTTGAGTGTTATTGTATTACTTACATTAGCTTCTTGGTTGATGAAAATGAAATCATCAGCTTCAGGCAGGGAACTGCATGGCACAGGAAGAGCTCTGCTGTTATTCAGAGGAATACTGAGAGCACTTTTAAAATATACAGATGATATGATGTGGAACAGGCGTACTTCATCATAAATAAACACTTCTGATCTTTGAGCAGAAAAGCATGCTTTGCTTTTAAAATTCTAGAGTATGTGGAAGACTCTCAGCCAGCTCAAAAGCTAAATATCTGTTCGGTACTAAGTAACTTGTCAAAAAAATGAGGAAAACTTCACAAGTCTCAGGAAAATATTTCTGAAGCTAAAAGAAGAAAAGTACACTTATGATTACTTATTTCACGATTTACGTTGGTGAATGACAATTCTTTGTGGCTGAGAGATCTACTGAGACACTACTGATTTCAAAGTTTGGAAGAATTATACAGATCTCTTCCAGCTGCAAAGTTTTGTCTTCTGCAATAATATGACCCTAGAACTGCCACAATTCACAAAGTTGATGCATTGCAAAAAGTTTGAGGTATGTATTTTTGGCAAGACAAAGGAACCGTTGACTCTGGTTTAAACGCCCTTGGCAAGCTAACTATTCTAGTACAGAATGCAAGACATTTGTTCTGGTATCAGGTATCATGCAGTTTCACATGTACTTATTTGACAAGAATTTCACTACTGAAATAGATAATAAACCTTTAGGAATTACATGCTGCAAACTGAAAAATATGTACTGCTACTTTTGCAGTGTCTACTTGCCAATGTGCAAGGATACAATTTCAGATTGAAAAACAAGCCAGATACCGTGATGATTTCATTTACCTCTGTGAATGCATTATCCCAATCCACATAAAGACCATGGTATTCCACTTGATCTACCCATTTATGTATTAGACAATGAAATTGAAGATACTCTCAAGGTTGATCTGTTATCCTTTGGCCAGAACCGTGTCAACAGTTGCAGTTAACAACTGCAGAAGAGGGCAATATACAACAGTTGCAACAATCATTACCGAGGGATTAAAGAAGTACCTGAGGAATTTTGTCAATTTTATCTACATTGAGGTGAAATTGGAATAACACAACATGTCATTTTCAAGGGCAAACAAGTTCTAATACCAAAAGCATTACAATGACATAATAAACTCATGTTATACTAGGGATACTTGGGTATTGAACATATAGGATAGCTAGTATGTGTAATAGCTGGGGATGAATCAAAGTATTGTTTGACTTCTGAGGGTTTGTGAGGCAAACATATCAATATCAGCAGCAAAGGAGCCTTCACAACCACACAATAATTTATCCACTCCTCAGAACTAAGTAACAACAGAACCTTACTCACAGCACACAGAATCGATTACATCCTTGTGATGGATTACTTCTGTATATTTTCCATCGTTTTATAACATATCACCACAACAACCATGACTGTGGTTGATATGACAAGTGCTATTTTTAGTTTGTTTGGTGTCCTGGATCAGACAGTGCCCGACAATGGATTGCCATACATTGATTTACTTCATAATGTGTACTAAGTAGTAATCTACCCATACCGCATATTCACCCCACAATTCATGCTCGAATGGTTTAGAAGGACACATGGTGCATACTATCAAAGAGTCAAAGCAACAAAGAAGGATTTTCACTTTGCACTGCTGCATTTTTGTGCAACACCAATAGAGAAGGGATTACCATTCCCAAAACAACTCATACTCGGTAGGTAAGTGCATGAACTTGCCTAGCAACCAATTATTTAAATGGCATATCTTTCATCAAAGATCAATGAGAATGAAAGAGACATAAGATAAGTGAGTACATAGAGACCTACCAAAACTGCACAATGGGTAGAAAGTGCATGGTAGAAGTCAAAGTACAAGTTCTTGGATACCGAAAAAGGTTTTGCGAATATGCAATTTGCCAAATCTTACAAAGTGATTACTGATCATTGATACTACATTGTGAAGGAACAGAACCCAGCTCAGGCTAACATACTGTGCACCAATCATGCACAAAGACAGCAAGGAAGAACAGCCTGGTAATGATGACTGCGTGATGATGTTGAGTGACAGTAACCGGCAAATAGGCAATAAAGTTGTCAATTGAGTGCAACAGAAAACAACATATACATCTCCAGACAGGGATACCACTAGATCAGATTTACACAGTGTGACAGTGAAGTTTGAAGTATTACTTTTATAAAACTCTGCTTTATGTAATAATAATGACAACATATGCCTACATACAACAATGTGTACCTGATTGGTATTAGCTTTATCTTTGAACAGAAAAGAGATGTTGTGTTTGTCTCACTTCAGTACTTCAATTACAGTTAAGAGATCTTGCTTAAGATATCATTACTACAGCGTAGCATGCATCTTGAGGTTTAACAGTTTCAATTCCATCTTACCCTGACACCCCTTGAAGCAAGGCACTTTGCTGAAAACGTGCTCCTCTGTTGTAGCTAATAGCTTAATGTCAGCCTGGACATTTATGTTCCTGATGAATGTAACATTTCAGTATAATGGTTAGGTTGTAAAAAATGTTGGCTAAATTCTTCAATACCTCAATTTCCTACTCAGTTTCTTATATTATGGGAAAAATACTTAAGTGTGTCCACATCAGGTAAAACACCCTGTTGGTGGAAAATTCACACCATATAGTGTGAATTGAAGCAATCCAATCAGGCATTTACAGGAGTGGTACCAAAACAGCTGTCAGCTTTACTTGCTATGATTAAGCTTTATAAAATTAAAATGTTATTCAAAAGAATACATACGGCAATGGAAGATAAGTTCCACTTAAGACGTAAAAGACTGTTCCTGGAGAGAGCTAACCAGAATTGTTAAAAGTTCTGTGCTTGTTGCCAGCTCTGTGTGAGAACGTTTCAGTCATTGTAACATGAATCTACTCAAAAGTTGAGTCAGATATCTCACAAGATTCATCCTGTATTTAAGATCATGGCCTGGATTTTCCAATGGCAAGGTAATTGTTTCTCAGCACAGACGAGAGTTGCGTGTTGCAAACCTGCAATAATCTCTAACTTAGTAGACTCTGAGGGTATTTCCTGGGAAATCGAAGCTTCCATGAGGCAATTTCTCTATGCGTGGAAACTTCTAAAAGTATCCAATTAATTCAGGAAATTTGGAGGGTTCTACTGCAGTTAAACTGACCCTCCAACTAACCACACACAACCCCAACAAAACCTTCCCCAAACTGCTTACACTCCTTGACCCTGACACAACATCACTTCCTCTGCAAAAGGAGCTACCATGTCACTGATCCCCCTTCTCCCAAGCCCCCTGTAACTGTCCCTGACAGAACCCTCTATACACAGGCCATGACATATTATCACCCCACCTATCACTAGAACAGACAACCCATCTCCACCTGGGAGCTGACAGCTTCCTACTCTCCACCTAAGATATAACATCCACTGCAACATGCCCTCTCCTGCCAGCAGGCCCAACCATTCTCACAGGACATGACATCCCTTCTCCCCTTCTGTCAGATCAGACCAGCCCCATGGTACCCTGCACCCACCCTCCTGAACCCAGAGGACTTATCACATCCACTCTGCCACTAAGGGACCGGACACCACATGCTCACCCTATGCTGAAATCAATATCTTCCACCCGCCCAACCTTTCCTAAACACTCCATCACTTATCTGGCCCCCTTCCTACTTTGCACCTATCTGGCATCTTATTTACTTGGCGCTCTAACAACCTCACTTACTGTACATACGTACCCTTTCACAACAGCTAAAGTGGCGTTCAGTGATGTTGAACATTTAAATCACAGAATATAGCATCTACTGATGTGAAAAAGGGGTGTGGTTTGCAGTCCCCTGATTGTCCTGCACTACGAGGAGCTTGTCAGCTTGACAGGACGCTCTGCATTTCTGAACGAGCCTTGATCAGAATCTCCTGAAAGAAATATGTCGCTCTTTCTTAACATTAAAAAATAAAGAGTGACAATCTGCATGTAACTGTCATTTCTTGGAAAATCTAGTCTAATTTAACCAGATGATAGGTAAAATGTAATAAACCTTTGCTATTTATCAAGAGTGAGCCAGTTCAACCATGTGTGCTCATTTTTCCCTTCTTGGAATTAGTAACTTAGAGTAACATTAATAAGGAGGATTGTTAGCAGAGAATCTATCCAAGGTTTCCTGGATGCTTTAGTCACACCATACCATAGATTGTGACAATTGTGAGGATTTTACCAAGGCGCTCAGTTACAGGAGGCATAGTATTAAGCTGGAGAGGGTTCAGAAGAGATTTTCTCGAATGTTGCCCAATTGGAAGGTTTGTGATGTAAAGAAAGGTGGGATAAGCTGGTACAATTTTCCACTGGAGCATAGGAGCTTGAGAGGCAACTTTATAGAATTTTTAAAAATAATGATGGGTATAGACAGGGTTAATTGTGGTTGGTGTTTCCCTAGGGTGGGGGACTTCAAGACTAGGGGGCACATTTTTAAGTTGAAAGTAGGGAGTTTTAAAAAATGACATAAGCAGCAAATTTTTACTCAGGGGTGGTTCAATGTGGAATGAACTTGCTGAGGAAGTGGTGGATGCGAGTGCAATTAGGACGTTTGGATAAGTACATGAACAGGAAAGGTTTGGAGGGATATATGTATAAAAAATCAAAGATTCTTCAGCTTTAAGCTTTCTTTGCTGATGATGAAAAGTCATTAATATCCTTTACAACTAATGTCATCATATGCTAAGAGTATTTATTATGGTTATAGTTTCTGTACCTGTTTTCTCAATTTCTGGTTGAATGCCTGGTTTAAAAAGGCCCCAACAGTCAGGACTGCAGGATAAAGTAGTTGTGTGTATGTTTGAGTGCCAATTATGAATGAGATGTAAATAAAAATGAAATGCAGATGAACGATACTACAGGAATCTGTCTTACTTTGAATCATGAAGCAATGCCAGAAGAGATAGAAGCAATGGGATCGGCGTCAATACATAACCAAATAGAAACATTAACATTTGAGGTTGTGCTTCATTACCTGTTCTGTCCTCTGCCTTATGGATTTTATATTATAGCACTGTAGTTATGAGTTGCAACTTCTCAAAACTCGCTAACTCGATTCATTGTTGGATATAGAGTCATAGAGTTGTATGGCATGGAAACTGACCCATCTGTCCAATTCATCCATGCTGACCAGATATCGTAAAGTAATGTAGCCCCATTTGCTAGCATTTGGCACATATCCCTCCAAACCTCTCCTATTCATATACCCATCCAGATGCCTTTAAATGTTGTATGGGAAAAGAATTACAGTAATTAAAATAAATCACAAATGAATGGGACACATTCCATTGGTATCATAAATTCCACTAACGTTAATTGAGTAGGAGATCTTTTTTATAGCGGGATGAGTTCTTCAAAGGTGTATAGAGCTTCCCAGGCATAATAATTTAGGAATGGCAATCAACAGCTCTTAGATTTTATAAGTTCAAGTAAGGCAATTTAAAAGTTAGGAATAAAATATCTTCCAGCTATGCTGCCAGACCAAAGTGTCTCATCATGCCTTTAAAAATTACTTTGATCATTGTTGGCTGTTCCAACAAGTCTAAAAAATGACGGACAAGGTGGGCTCTGGGGTCACCATACTGGGTATATTTGATGTTAACTTGACATTTCTCATATTAGTTTCTTACAGAGACTCACCAGATTGTTGAAGAAAATATTTCAGGTCGGTCAGCAAAACTGCAAAAGCAGTATAATTACATAGGGATGTAATTTCCTAAAATATTTAATGTTCCTACTACCAATAGTTTGTATGAATTTGGAAACTGGCAATATGGAGCAAAGTTCATTAAACAAAATGCAGTATTAAAATGCAGAATTGCGTTAAGACCATGGATATTGTGTTTAGTTTAAAACTTTTTTTATTCCACTCAAAGTTGCGCAGCAAACTGAAAAATGTCAGCACATATAATGTCAATCAAAGTAATATTACAAATATAATGACACTTGAAAAAAATGATCACTTAGGCTTTATAGCCTATAATAATCAGTTTTCTATTAGCGTTGGGCAATTGGAGCTGGAATTGTGCTTAGGGATGTGATCTCTTCTGGAAGGAATGTCTGACAAAAATGAAATATGCGCCAATATAGTGGATCTCTTGAACACCAACTTGTGTGCATATTTACGCATCCAAGTTTAAATAAACCCAAAAATTCACAAACCAGGAGCCCCCCTCAGACCCACAGTGTCGCTACCTGGAACACCAACCTACAGATTAGCCAAGGAACTACACCAAAGACTAAAACACCTAGTAGAAGACTCCCACCACTCCATTCGCTCCACCCAAGAATTCCTGAACACCATCAAAGACACCAAGATAGAAGAGGATGAAATAATGGTCTCCTTTGACGTAACAGCCCTGTTCACATCCATCAACATCAACCTGGCCAAAGAAACACTAACTACACTATTAGAAGAACCGAAGACACATACACCAGACACCAGCAACCTCATCAGCAAGGACAACATCATCAAGCTAGTGGACC
Organism: Stegostoma tigrinum; assembly: GCF_030684315.1. NCBI lineage: Eukaryota > Metazoa > Chordata > Chondrichthyes > Orectolobiformes > Stegostomatidae > Stegostoma > Stegostoma tigrinum. The sequence goes on along the minus strand of NC_081367.1, from coordinate 35,746,095 downwards.
TATGCCTCACCACCCACTTCACTTTCAATAACAAAGCCCACAGACAAACCAACGGTACACCCGTGGGATTTCCGATATCAGGGTTCTTAGCAGAGGCAGTAATGCAGAGACTCAAACAAACAGCTCTGCCAATCATCCAACCCAAACATTAGGTCTGCTACCTGGATGACACCTTTGTCATCACTAAACAAAACAAATTAGAGGAAACCTTCAAGACCATCAATAATACCCTTTACTGGCATAACATTCACAAAAGAGGAGGAAAACAACAACAAACTGCCATTCCTAGATGTCACAGTAGAGCGAACAGCCAATGGGGAACTTCAAACCAGCGTCTACAGGAAAACAACACATACGGACCAAATACTGAACTACAGGAGCAACCATCCCAACACCCACAAACGAAGCTACATTAGAACATTATTCCAATGAGCCACCACACACTGCAGCACAGAGGAACTACGCAGAGCAGAGGAAAATCACCTATACAGCGTATTCAAAAAGAATGGGTACCCTATGAACACAGTCCGCCGATTTCTCAGCAATAAACCCAAACAAACAAACAAAACGGGCCCAGAAACCATAACCACTCTCCCCTACATCAAAGACATTTCCGAAGTGACTGCCAGACTGCTCGGACCTCTTGGCATCAGGGTAGCCCACAAACCCACCAACACACTAAAACAGCAGCTAATGAACTTAAAAGACCCTATACAGACAACAAATAAAACGAACGTCATCTACAAAATACCTTGCAAGAACTGTGACAAACACTACATTGGATAAACAGGCAGAAAGCTAGCCACCAGGATACATGAACATCAACTAGCCACAAAACGACATGACTCACTATCACTCGTATCCTTACATACAGATGAGGAAGGACACCACTTTGATTGGGACAACACATCCATCCGAGGACAAGCCAAACAGAGACACGCACGAGAATTCCTAGAAGCATGGCATTCCAACCGGAACTCCATCAACAAACACATTGATTTGGAGCCAATCTACCATCCCTGAGAAAAAGAACAGGAAATGACATCACCAATGCAGGAAATGACATCACAAACCCAAGGAAACCTAACCAGATAAATAGAAAGCAGGACATAACACCAGCGCTTTGTCGGAGGCTCACTGATGACGTTACCGAGAAAGGTGGCGAAACGTCTGAAAACGAACCTTCCAGCTCAGCGAGCAAACTCACATCCATAAACCCAATTATCCAGCTCATAACAAACACAAGGACATTATTAATGTAATATTACATTAACAAGAATATTACTAATGTAATATTACAAATTAATGACAAAAGTTAAATGTAGTAAAATGAAGAACATGGGCTGGAATAACTAAAAGTTTGAAAAATACATGATGTGATCACAATACCTGTGAGTGTTGTTGTTTCAGGACTTTTGACAATTTTTCTGGATTTGAAACTCAATCAGGATTGTATAATAACTGTAACATAATACAAGGCATTTCAACCCTCTAACCTCTGTTTAAGAGCAAATGTGCAAGTTCAACTCTTCTGCCCTTGATCTGTACCACTCCAGTCTTTTCTCCCTTCACATGCTTATCTAATTTCCTTTTGAAAGCCACAATTAAATCAGCTCTATCAATCTGTCGGGCAGAGCATTCCAGATCCTAACCACTTGCTACTTCTAGGTGTTTCTCATGTCACACTTGGCTCCTTTGCCAATTATCTGATATCTATGTCCACTGGTTCTCGACCATCCCACCAATGGGAATGATGGGAACTAAAAGAAATTATCGTTACTCTTGGGATTTTTGATTGGGATAAGTAAAGTACATTTTTAAAGTTTAATCAAAACGAATTTGAATTAAAGAAAACTAACTATGATAACTGAAATCAGTTTCCTCCAGAAGGTAGAGATAACATGGTGCAGAGCAGGATGAAAACAGCAGGCCAAGCAGCATCAGAGGAGCAGGAAAGCTGACTTTTCGGGACTGGACCCTTCTTCAGAAATGGGGGAGGGGAAGGGGGTTCTGAAATAAACAGGGAGACAGGGGGAGGTGGATAGAAGATGGATAGAGGAGAAGATAGGTGGACAGCAGGCAGACTGGTCAAAGAGGCGGGGATGGAGCCAGTAAAGGTGAGTGTAGGTGGGAAGGTAGGGAGGAGATAGGTCAGTCTAGGGATGACGGACTTGGGCACCTACTCAGGCCCAGGCAAGGGGCACTAATGGTATCAATAATTTGTAACTTCATTGACTTGCACAAGCAGATACAATACAGACAGATTTGTAATGGGGGGCAATGGCCATTATAATGCAATGCGTCAGGAAAGCAGCAAGGCCAGGTTGGGGGCTGCCATGAAGAACTAGCTTCAGCAGTCTTAGAGTCTGCATAGTATGCAAATAGAAGTATGTACCGTCATCTTTGCCACTGGTCCTTAGCACCAATGGCAAGACATCAGGACGACCAGGAATCTTGAAGTTAATTATGCTGCCCTTTCCTCACAAAGAGACAGGGCAAAACCAGTAGGCATTCAGCTAGTGGAGAAATCACAATCAGGCCCCCCACCAGAGGTTTCCTCTCAGGACACTCTGGGTCGTCCACCACTACCCTACTTGCCATCCTCAGAGCTGTGCAAGTCCACACCGAGGATGCGCATTTACCTCTGGTGAAGACACATTCAGCATGACTGAGCCCTCTAGACACAAGCATCTGGAGGATCCAAGACAACAAAATGTGAAGCTGGATGAACACAGCAGGCCAAGCAGCATCTCAGGAGCACAAAAGCTGACGTTTCGGGCCTAGACCCTTCATCAGAGAGGGGGACGGGGAGAGGGTTCTGGAATAAACAGGGAGAGAGGGGGCGGCGGACCGAAGATGGAGAGAAAAGAAGATAGGTGAAGAGAGTATAGGTGGGGAGGTAGGGAGGGGATAGGTCAGTCCAGGGAAGACGGACAGGTCAAGGAGGTGGGATGAGGTTAGTAGGTAGATGGGGGTGCGGCTTGGGGTGGAAGGAAGGGATGGGTGAGAGGAAGAACAGGTTAGGGAGGCAGAGACAGGTTGGACTGGTTTTGGGATGCAGTGGGTGGAGGGGATGAGCTGGGCTGCTTGTGTGGTGCAGTGGGGGGAGGGGATGAACTGGGCTGGTTTAGGGGTGCAGTTGGGGAAGGGGAGATTTTGAAACTGGTGAAGTCCACATTGATACCATTAGGCTGCAGGGTTCCCAAGCGGAATATGAGTTGCTGTTCCTCAACCTTCGGGTGGCATCATTGTGGCACTGCAGGAGGCCCATGATGGACATGTCATCTAAAGAATGGGAGGGGGAGTGGAAATGGTTTGCGACTGGGAGGTGCAGTAGTTTGTTGCGAACTGAGCGGAGGTGTTCTGCAAAGCGGTCTCCAAGCCTCCGCTTGGTTTCCCCAATGTAGAGGATGGCACACCGGGTACAGTGGATGCAGTATACCACATTGGCAGATGTGCAGGTGAACCGCTGCTTAATGTGGAAAGTCATCTTGGGGCCTGGGATAGGGGTGAGGGAGGAGGTGTGGGGGCAAGTGTAGCATTTCCTGCGGTTGCAGGGGAAGGTGCCGGGTGTGGTGGGGTTGGAGGGCAGTGTGGAGTGAACAAGGGAGTCACGGAGAGAGTGGTCTCTCCGGAAAGCAGACAGGGGTGGGGATGGAAAAATGTCTTGGGTGGTGGGGTCGGATTGTAGATGGCGGAAGTGTCGGAGGATGATGCGTTGTATCCGGAGGTTGGTGGGCTGGTGTGTGAGAATGAGGGGGATCCTCTTTGGGCGGTTGTGGCGGGGGCGGGGTGTGAGGGACGTGTTGCGGGAAATATGGGAGACGCGGTCGAGGGCGTTCTCGATCACTGCAGGTGGAAAGTTGCGGTCCTTGAAGAACTTGGACATCTGGGATGTGTGTGAGTGAAATGTCTTATCGTGGGAGCAGATGTGGCGGAGGCGGAGGAATTGGGAATAGGGGATGGAATTTTTGCAGGAGGGTGGGTGGGAGGAGGTGTATTCTAGGTAGCTGTGGGAGTCGGTGGGCTTGAAATGGACATCAGTTACCGAAACGTCAGCTTTTGTGCTCCTGAGATGCTGCTTGGCCTGCTGTGTTCATCCAGCCTCACATTTTATTATCGGTTACAAGCTGCTTGCCTGAGATGGAGACTGAGAGGTCCAGGATGGTGAGGGATGTGCTGGAGATGGCCCAGGTGAACTGAAGGTTGGGGTGTAAGGTGTTGGTGAAGTGGATGAACTGTTCGAGCTCTTCTGGGGAGCAAGAGGCGGCGCCGATACAGTCATCAATGTACCGGAGGAAGAGGTGGGGTTTTTTGTTGGCCAATGAGCTCTACTGTATGACAGTGTTCCTCCATCATAACTGCAAACTTTTAAGATTCATGAAGTACTTTGTTCAATTTTCTTGAACAATTGGTTTCACTGTATTGCTGTCAGTACTTTGTACTTGCAGAAAAATATTGTGTTTCATATGTAGTTCTAGATTGAAATTTGCCACCAAAGCAATTGGGGTAAATTTTCAGTGTGGCTGCCTGGGCATTAACCTGATTGAGCAGACCATCCACCCATTAGGGAACCTGTCTGATTTGAATTTAATTGATTTTAATAAAATGAAAATCAAATGGACTCCAGCAGGCTACAACCCAGGTGATCAGGAAGAAAATCTAACCTTATTATATGAGGAACTCTTTTTTTTAAAAGGAAAGGAAATCATGCAGAGCTTTTCACCCCAAGTGTAATAGAGTTAATAAATAATTTGGCACAACGCCCATTACAGTAGATAGTGCAAATAGATTTCAGAGACAATTTCCATTTCCATTTGGAGAAAGGGGATAGAAATACACAGTAAAATGACTAGTCAGTGAGATTGACATCATTTGTTCGATCTTTTCTTGCTCCTAAAAATGCTTACATGCAAATTGAAAATTGCCATTTATTATGGTCAACTTTCCTTTCATAGCCTGGTTTGTGAAGCTGCATCTGACAAAATTTGGAGTGCTTAGTTCGTTCATTAAACACACAGGCTCCTGACATTAATGTTCAAGTTTTTCTAAATCAATATACACCAAAAATATTTGGTGTAATTTATAGTAGCAGTTCAAAAACTGCAGGTAACATTCTAATTAATTCAGGGATGCTCACCATTTCTAAAGTAAATATATTTGCATCAATTAAATTCTTCTATACATCGTGTCCATTTGAAGAAGAGGCAGGCATTTTGTTCCTTTGCCAAATCTACCATTTATCTTGGAAAATAACAGCTGTACATTACTTCGTAAAACCATGTTTTTAATAAGTTTTAGTAAGGTTAAGTTTTAAAAGCCAACTGACAGCAGTATTTTAAAATGGCTTAGATGGCAGTTACTAACATAGATGAACATTTACATGACCTCACTTTGTAAATTACAAAGCTATCAGAAAGGAGATGTGCTCCCTGAGAGTTGTCCACAAGAACAGACAGCTTGAATCACTGTGAATGGCCTATCTCCTGAACTCCTCAGTGACATCCAGGCATAATCTGTGCAGGTAGACGTGCCTGAATGAATCCTTTTTGGATAATAAGGAGAGCAATTTGGACAACAGAATCATAGAATCCCTTCAGCGCAGAGTAGGCCATTCGGCCCACTGAGTCCTGCACCGACCTTTCAAAGATCATCCCGCACAGACCCAACTACCCCCACCCCCCCGACCCTATCCCTGTAATGCTACATTTACCATGGCTAACACACCTAGCCTGCATATCCCTGGACACAATTGGACAATTTAGTATGGCCAATTCACCTAACCTGCACATCTGTGGACTGTAGGAGGAAACCCATGCAGACATGGGGAGAACGTGCAAACTCCACACAGACAATCACCCAAGGCTGGAATCAAACCTGGGTCTCTGTGCTGCCTCTAACAACAGACAACTGAGAGTGGCCTTACTGGCCATTTTATCTGATCATTTTAGACAATGTACCCTTGCTGAGGAAGATCTACACCATAAAACATTCAGACAACTTACTATATTGAGAAATCAACACAGAAACAACAGACGTGGAATGCGGAATTCCTGGATTACAGTGATTATTATCAGTAACTGGCTAGATTGGGAATACAGGTCACAGTAGATGCTACTCTTTGTGTTAAAAAAGAAACCACTTTTCCAGTGGGGCTTGGTTACAGATAGTGAGCGAGGACTAATAATGAGAACTCATTCCCTCTCTCTTGCTGTTCTTCAAGTACTTATCCTGCCTGTATCTGACCAACAAAACACTGCAGGCAGAGTCTCCAACATAAACCAAACAGACATTGACTTCAGAAGGAAACACAAATATTGTCTGCCAAGAGTTTATATTGTCACATGTACAGAGATAGAGTGAAAGTGTTATGCATGCAATACAGGCAGATTGTACCATACTAAGTGCATCAGGGTAGCAGAACAGGGTGCAGAATTCAGTGTTACAATTGCAGAGAAAATGCAAAGAGAAAGATCAAAATTAACACTGAGCGATCTGTTCAAAAATCTGAAAACAGCAGGGAAGAATCTGTTTGCATGTGTTTTCAAAGAAGAAAGTATAAGTGGGCTAGGAGAGGTCTTTGGTTATATTGGTTACTTTCCCGAGGCAGCAGAATGTACAAATGAAGTCAATGGATGGTAGATAACAAGGTGTAGAGCTGGATGAACACAGCAGGCCAAGCAGCATCAGAGGAGCAGGAAAGCTGACGTTTTGGGCCTAGACCCTTCTTCAGAAATGGGGGAGGTGAAGGGGATCCTGAAATAAATAGAGAGAGGGGGGGAGGCAGATGGAAGATAGATAAAGGAACAAATATGTGGAGAAGAGACTGACAGGTCAAAGAGTTGGGGATGGAGCCAGTAAAGGTGAGTGTAGGTGGGGGTTGGTCAGTCCAGGGAAGACAGACAGGTCAAGATGGCAGGATTGAGGCTGAGAGGTGGGAGGTGGGGGTGGGGATTGAGATGGGACGAGTGGATAGGTGGCAGAAAAGATGGACACTGACCCCACTACCAAAGACATTTTTCCTCCCCACCCTTATCTGCTTTCCGGAGGGACTACTCTCTCTGTGACTCCCTCGTCCGCTCCACACTCCCCACCAGCCCCACCACCCCCAGTATTTTTCCCTGCAACCACAGGAAGTGCTACACATGCCCCTACACTTCCCCCTCACCCCCATCCCAGGCCCCAAGAAGACCTTCCACATTAAACAGATGTTCACCTGCACATCTGCCAATCCGCTGTTCCCAATGTGGCCTCCTCTACATCAGGGAAACCAAGCGGAGGCTTGGAGGCCGCTTTGTGGAACACCTACGCTCGGTTCACTACAAATGACTGCACCTTCCAGTCGCAAACCACTTCAACTCCCCCTCCCACTCCTTGGACAACATGTCCATCATGGGCCTCCTACAGTGCCACAATGATGCCACCCAAAGGTTGCAGGAACAGGAACTCATATTTTGCTTGGAACCCTGCAGCCCAATGGTATCAATGTGGAGTTCACAAGCTTCAAAATGTCCCCTCCCCTAACCACATCCCAACACCAGCCCAGCTCGTCCCCATCTCCTTGACCTGTCTGTCTTCCCTGGACTGACCAACCCCCACCCTAACTCCCCACCTACACTCACCTTTACTGGCTCCATCCCCGCCTCTTTGGCCTGTCTGTCTCCTCTCCACCTATCATTCTGCTTCTTCCATCCGCTTCCCCCTCTCTCTCCACTTATTTCAGAATTCCCTTCCCCTTCCCCATTTCTGAAGAAGGGTCCAGACCTGAAACGTCAACTTTCCTGCTCCTCTAATGCTGCTTGGCCTGCTGTGTTCATCCAGCTCTACACCTTGTTATCTCAGATTCTCCAGTATCGACAGTTCCTACTATCTCTACTGGATGGAAGACTGGTTTGAGTGATGGACTGGGCTGTGTTCACAACTCTCTGTAGTTTCCTTCGGTCTTGGAAACAGCAGTTGCCCTACCACACTGTGATACATCCAGATAGGATGGTTTCTATGGTGCATCTATAAAAATTACTGACAGTCTTTGTGGATATACCAAATTCCCTAAGCCTCCTGAGGAATAGAGGCAATGTTATGCTTTCTTGGCCATCACAGTAACACGGGTGGATCAGGACACATTTTTGGTGATCATCATGCCCTGGAAGTTGACACTCCCGACAATTTCCACAGTACACTGCCTTATGGGGCACCCGAACTGAGGATTATAGTGGAAGTGGTGCTGTTGCTGATTCTTACTGATTACAGTCTATGGGTCAGGAAGTTGAGGGCCCAGGTAGAGGGGGTGGGGCGAAACCTTGCTCTCAGATGAGATGAGTTTGTTTGGAACTATGTTGTTGAAGGCGGGGCTATAGTCAATAAGTGGGACCCTGATGTAGGTGTTTTTATTGTCCAGCTGTTCCAGGGGTGAGTGTAGGGCCAGGGAGATGGCATCTGCCATGACTTCAAACTTTCTCTGTGCAGCACCCAGAAAAATCACGCAGCATGGCCTGAAACCATAAAACACATTACTATGTGTTTTTTGTAAGTACTAGTTAAATTTTAAAAGCAGACTAAAGCAGTATTTTAAGGTGGCTTTAAAGACATACACAAAACAGAGGTAAGGCATTTGACCACTTCCCACCTGGATAAAACAACTGGTCAAGTTTGATTCAAATAATCTCCTTTATTCTGTTGCGTGCATAATTATTTGTATCATAGATCTGCAACATGTTGTTCAGACTTGTTAATGAAAGAATAATTTTATTGGCTGGAAAGGTTTTATATGCCAACTTCAACAATGTAACCCAACTCTCTTCAGTTGCTTCATAGGATCCCTACAGTGCGGAAAGAGGCCATTTCCCTCATCAAGTCTGCAATGACTCTCCCAATAGCATCTCACCAAGACCCATATCCCAACTCCAAATCTGCAAACCCACATTTACTTAATCTACCTAGCCTGTACATTTCTGAACACTATGAGGTAATTTACATGGCCAATCCATCTTACCCACACATCTTTGCACTGTGGAAGGAAACCAGAGAATTCGGCAGAAACCCGTGTAGACGCAAGGAAAATGTGAAAACTTCACATAGACAGTTACCTGAGGCTGAAATCAAACCCAGATCTCCAGCACTGTGAGGCATCAGTGCTAATCACTGTGTCACTGTGCTGACCATCAATGAGTTTCCCTCCATCCTAATGGCAGAAATGGGGAAATCTTATGATAATTGCAGTATTCAGTACCAATCTCTATTCCTTAGATTTTGTAGCAGTCATGTACATATGCAGCAAGACCTGGGCAACATCCAGGCTGGCGTCTTAAGCGACAAGCAATTCTTCTGCAGTGACAACTGACTTTCTGACTAATCAAATTCTTGTTATCATCCATAATGAACAAGTCATAAATGTGATAGAATTCTTCTCTAGATGAATGCAGATTCAAAAGCACCCAAAAAACTCAACGCCATTCAAAACATTAAGCACCTGATTTGAATGGCACCCTATCCACCACAATCACTCCTCACTCTCTGCACCATCAATGCACAACATGAGCAGCATGTACCATCTACCAGATACACTGCAGCAACTCAAGTGTTCTTCAACAATAACTTCGAAACATGACATTGAACATCAAGCAGGTCACAGGTAGCAAATACAGGAAACACCAGCATCTGCAAGTTCCCTTCCAAGCCCTATATCATCCTGACTTAGAACAACATTACCACTCTTCACTGTCCTCAGAAAATTTTGGAACTGACTTCCTAACAGTGCCATGATGAACCAAGTACGACCAAATGTACTGAAGCCAGGGCTCCCAATGCCCATCTTTATGGTAATTAAGGATGGGTAGTAAATGCTGACCCAGTCAGTGACACCTGTATCCCATGAAAGAGTAGGTAAAACAAAAGTAACATAATAACTAATAATGCAACAAACACTGGCTGATACACTTATCACAAGGGGTGGCACGGTGGCTCAGTGGTTAGCACTGCTGCCTCACAGCGCGAGGGACCTGGGTTCGATTCCAGCCTCAGGTGACTGTCTGTGTGGAGTTTGTACATTCTCCCCGTGTCTGTGTGGGTTTCTCCGAGTGCTCCGGTTTCCTCCCACAGTCCAAAGATGTGCAGGCTTAGGTAGATTGGCCATGCTAAATTGCCTGTAGTGTTCAGGGGTGTGTGGGTTATAGGGGGGATGGGTCTGGGTGGGATGCTCCAAGGGGCAGTGTGGACTTGTTGGGCCAAAGGGCCTGTTTCCACACTGTAGGGAATCTAATCTAACCTAATAACCAGCTAAAAGATTTGGAAGCAGCAACTTAGGCTTCTTTTCTTGCCTTTAGAATTAAAACATCAAGCTTGATGTCAATTGTTTAAAGATGAAGTTTCAAGGCCATCTGCTCCTTGTAGAAGCAGCTGGAGACAGCAGTTGGATTTAAGTCTGAATTGGAATATTGCCAAGAAAACAGGAATAGAATGTCAGGAAAAGGATAATAGATCTAGGGGACAATGAGATACTAAATCTGCCACCAAATGCCCTGAACTATGAGAAAAATAATAGCCTGAATTGTTTTATCAGTGATGAACAAACTTTGCATTAAGATAAGCAGAGCTATAAATTAAGTAAGGCCTCCTAGTGAATGCAGCAACCAGGTTCGGGCAATGATGACAGCAGACAAATGCCAAGCTATTTGCTCATCATCGTGAGGTCTGCGTGCAGCCCAGCGCCAAGCGTACTGCTGCCTGGCTGAGCACAGTAAGGGTTGCAGGTTGTGAGGTGACTTGCAACAGTCAGAGCTAGGCTGCACCTCTTAAAGGGAAAGTGCACTTGGGCTGAGGGTGTTTGTGGAATTATCTCCAAAAGTGTTTCAGAGAAGAAACAAAAATTGTAATGCAACAGCAGGCCATAGGGCTTTCAACTTCTCAGATGCAATATTGCAGGCCTTAGTCCAAAAAATGGGCAGGAGAAGGGCAATCATATTTCTACAGGGGCTTTGAATCCTCTCCAGGCATTTGCACCAGCCCGACTAAATCTGTAGGAATCAGATTTCACATTTTCAGGGCAAATTATCAATGCCAGAAAGACTCTTTGACAGTAGTTAAGGCCTTTCATCCCATTAAGTATTCACTTATACATGTACAAGCAAGGCCTAACCTTTTCTGGCTTGTAATACTGCAATTACACATCTCTTCAGGTGTTTGAAACTTGTTGTATCTTACAAGGTACTGGTGCAACAAAGTTTCTGAATAAAAGTGGACAGGAACTTTGCCAATTTTTATGTTTAACTATTCACTCAGTTACTGAGTTACACAAACCATAAATATTACTGAAAAAGAAGATGTTGCTGAAACTTTTCATCATGCATTTATTAAGACCGATGCAAGAATACCAAATTTTAAGAAGTCACATCAAAACATTCTACAGAAGAAAAGGATGCTAATTTGTTGGTAAATCAATAATCATTTGTGAGGGGCTTCCACGGAGAAAGAAACAGGGGACTATGGGGTTTCTAAACTCCTAATAAATTCAGGAGTAAAGGAGTGGCAAAAAGGAGTAAGGCTTGAACATTTTCCTTTCTTTGCAGAGAATATGTCACTGCAAATGATCGTGAAACCGAATGTTCAACTACAAACATCAATGTTACTTGCCACTTGTAACTGCTTGCTCTTCACAAGCAATTTAGAGACTGATCCATGTATGTTCTGTTATTAATTCTTTGCATGTTTCATAATTAATAAACTAATTCTTTGTCAACTCATAAAGCCTGTTTAATTTCTCTTTTTTTAAAATACAAGTTTCATGAGGAAGAGATCCATGAAGGAAGGGATCGCTTTGAATTGGCTCTGTTGCAACCATGTGAGGACTGGGAAAATAAAGAAAGGAATCCAGTTTATCCCTCCTCACGCGGAAACTGAGTGGTTGTGGTATTCCGTCTGGTGCAGTAATAATTTGGGGTAACTCACCTGGGTGGCCATAACAATATAACGTGATGAATAAGGCATTGTAGTCATGTGGGGCACGCTTAATGGACAAAAAGATCCCTTCTTATTTGTTTTTATTGCTTGTTCTTCTACATTTTTGGCTTTAAACAAAAAGGTAAATTATAAAATTAACTACACATATAAAGGATAAATAATAATCCAGAGCTTTCATTTTTAATTTTCATTTTTAATGATATTTAATTCTACATACTCCAGCAGTAACAGTCCAGAATACCCTGCAAGAATAGAATTTGACATATTCAATCACTGTAATCCTGATTAAATGTCACTTAGATAAAGTCCATTAAACCAGACTTGTTCTCTTTGCTGCTTGAATCTTCCTCCTGGGATTGCAACTCAACAGATTTAAATTTTAAATGGAAAAAGACGTCTGTTGCAGTTTAATTGGGAGCATATTTTTGCATAGTTAAACATGGATGCAATTTACAGAAAGTTGATATTTAGTAGAGTAAAAAAAGTCTGTACATGCAGCAGATAATGACTCAGCTATCTATACTTATAGTTTTGCTTCATATTCCTTGATACAAGTTTGGCACCATAGCCTCTTCTTAGAATAGGTTTCAGTTCTTACAAATACAGATTTTTTTCAAGAGTTATACTATTAATATGTTGTAGATGCAGAGTTGTAGAGTCGTACAGCTTGGAAACAGATCCTTTGTTCATCCAGGCCAGGTCGACTATGTTCCCAAATTAAACTGGTCCCACCTGCTTTTAGCCAGTATCCCTCTCAACCTGTCCTATTCATGTACTCATCCAAATATCGATTAAATGTTGCAACTGTACATGCACCCACCACTTCCTCTGGCAAGTCATTCTGTTCACCAACCACTCTCTGTGCATAAAAATGTTACCACTCATGTTTTTGTAAATCTTTCTACTCTCTCACCTTAAAAATATGGTCTCTAGTTTTGAACCTGGCCACCTAGGGAAAAGAACTTTGCTATTGACCTAATGTACACCACTCATGATTTTATAAACTTTTATAAAGTTTAATCTCCTATGATGCAGTGACAAAACTCTCAGCCTATCCATATAGCTCAAACCCTTAGTAAATCTTTTCCGAACTCTCTCGAGTTTAATGACATCCTTCCTATAACTAGGCGACCTGAACCGCAAACAATGCTCTAGAAGAGGCCTCAACAATGTCCTGTACTCAGAAGACTGAGTAATAAAGGCAAGAATGCTAAATGTTTTCTTAAACACCCTGTCTTTATCACGCAAATTTGAAAGAATTATGTACCTGAATCCCCAGGTGTCTTTTCGACAACACTACCCAGTGCTCCATAAGTCCTGCCCTTGTTTGTTGAATCAAATTGTAATATCTTGCATTTATCCAAATTAAATTCCACCAGCCATTCTTCAGCCCATTGACTCATTTGATCAAGGTCTCTTTGTAATCTTAGATAACCTTCTCCACGCTCCACTATACCACCAATTTTTGTGTCATCCGCAAACTTTTTAACCATGCTTCCTACATTCTCATCCAAATCATTTATATAAAAGACAATCAAAAGAGGACCCAGTACCAATCCCTGTGAAACACCATTGGTCACAGGCCTCCAGTCAGAAAAACAACTCTCTATCATTGCCTTGTCTCCTGCAGTTCAGTCAATTTTGAATCCAATTAGCAAACTCACCCTGAATCACGTGATCTAACTTTACTAATTAGTCCATCATGCTGAATCTTGTCAAAGGCTTTAGTAATGTCCAAGCAAACAATATTTACCGCTAAATAAAAATCAAAAGAACTGCGGATGCTGTAAATAAGGAACAAAAACAAAGTTGCTGGAAAAGCTCAGCAGATCATCAGACACCATTTCCGCCACCTCCAACAAGATGCCACCACCAGACACATATTCCCCTCCCGTCCCTTGTCTGCCTTCGCAGAGATCATTCCCTCTGGGACACCCTGATCCATACCTCCTTCACCCCCAACACCTCCCCACAGCCCTACGGCACCTTCCCCTGTAACCGGAGAAGGTGCAACACCTGCCCATTTACCTCCTCCCTCCCCACTATCCAAGGGCTCAAACATACCTTACAGGTGAAACACTTCACCTGCACTTTCAAACATCTAGTCGACCGCAGCCGCTGCTCACAATGTAGTGTCCTCTACCTCGGGGAAACGAAGCGTAGGCTTGGCAACCACTTCGCAGAAAATTTACTTTCTGCTCGCAAAAAAGACCCTGAACTACCTGCTGCCTGCCACTTCAATGCACCACCCTGCTCTCTGGCCAACATCTGTGTCTCCGGCTTGCTACAGTGTTCCAGTGAAGCCCAACGCAAGCTGCAGGAACAACACCTCATTTTCCGCTTGGGGGCCCTACAGACCTCCGGACTCAATTTTGCGTTCAATAATTTTAGGGCCTAAACATGTTCCAGCCCCCCACCCCACACACCAGACCTTGTTACCACATCGTCTGCTACTACACATCCCCTGTTGTTAGTCACTAAGAGTCCCCTGAACAACTAGTCACCCTCCCAGCCTGATCGTTAGCAACTCCTTTGTCTGTCCAACTGTCTTTCTCTCTTTTTAGGCTCTATCCTATCATTTACCCCCTAGCTCACCTACCTCCCTAATTTCTGCATATAAACTGACATTTTCCCAGCCACCATCAGTTCTGAGGAAGGGTCACCGGACCCGAAATGTTAACTCTGTTTTCTTCTCCACAGATTCTGCCAAACTTCCTGAGCTTTTCCAGCAACTTTGTTTTTGTTCCCAATATCTACAGCTCTGCCCTCAACCTTTTTGGTTAGTTCCTCAAAAAACTCAAGTCACACCATACTTTGTATCTAATAGCATAATCAAGAATATTAGATAATGGTCGAAAATGATAATCATCTGAGGTTTCTTTCCGTCCTTTTTGCTGAGCTGAGGCCCACAATTCGATTGAGGCAGTCACATACAAATTCAATAGAATGACAGAATCTTGGCATGGTTATAGCACAACAAGAGGCTGATTGATCTGTTGGGATCATGTAGGCTATCGAAAGAGAAGCTCACCTTGTCTCACTCCCATACCTTTCCGGTGCAACTCTACTATTTTTCCCTGCAAATGATTATCAGATAATATCTAATTCCCTTTAGAAAGCAAAGGTTGGATCATCCTCTGTGACATCCTTAGGCAGTGCATTCCAGGCCGAAAATTTCCATATGTTAAAAACATTTTTCAACATGTTCATCTCTTAAGGAAAATGTTGGGAGCTATTTTTAAAGAAGTCACAGCAGGGCACTTGGATAAGCTAAAGGTATTCAGGCCCAGTAAACATGGTTTTGTTAAAAATAAATCATGTTTAATCAATCAATTGGACTTCTTTGCGGATGTAATACATACTGTGTATAAAGAACTGGTGGATATACTGTACTTGGATTTTGTAGAAGGCATTTCAAAAGGTGCCACATTAAATGTTATTGCACAAAATTAAAGCTCATGGTCTAGGGATGAGTATATTGGCACAGACAGACATTGGCTGGCTAACAGAGAGTAAATGTAAATGGGTCTTTGAGGTTGGCAAGACAGAATAAGTGGTGTGCCACAGGGATCAACGCTGGGACTTCAACTGTTCACAATTTATGTAAACAACTTGGATAAAGTGACTGAAGCTATTGTTGCTGACAACACAAAAATAGAACAGAAATAAATTGTGAAAAGTTCACAAGGAGGTTACAAAAAGGTATAAGGCAAATGAAGAAGAATATGGGAAAATGTGAGCTTGTCCACTTTGGCAGGAAGAATAAAAAAAGTAGCGTGTTATCTGAGTAGTGAGTGATTCCAGAGCACCGGTATGCAGAGGAGTCAGGGTGTCCTTGTGCATGAATCATGAAAGCTTTGTATGCAGATATAGCAAGCTTATAAGAAAGCTAATAGAATGTTATCCATTATCTTGAGGGGAGTTGAGTACAAACATTGGGAGGTTACACTTCAGGGAGACAGTGCACTAATGTGGCTTGCATCTGGTGTACCATGCATATAATTGGTGACTTTATTTGAAGAATGATGGCAAAGTATTGGAGGCAGTTCAAAGAAGGTTTAGTAGACTCATATCTGGAATGGGTGGGTGGTCTTATGAGCAAAGTTTGCACAGGCTGGTCTTATATTCACCAGTATTGAGAAGAGTAAGAGGTGGCTTGATTGAAACATGTAAAATCCTGAGTAGTCTTCACAGGGTGGATATGGAGACGATATTTCTTCTTGTGGAAGAGTCTAGAACAGGGGGGTCACTGTTTAAAGCTCAGAGGTCACAGAGTTTAAGGGTCATTTTTTTTCTCTTAGAGGGTTGGGTGTCTTTACAATGCTCTTCCTGTAAAGTGGTGGAAGATAGCTTTTGAATATTGTTAATGCAGAGGTGGGTAGATTCTTGTTAAGCAAGCAGGTGAAAGGCTATCAGTAGTAAGTGGGAATGTGAATTTGAAGTCATGATCACGGTCTTATTGAATGGGGGAGCAGGTATAAGGGGCTGAATGGCTTACTTTGTATGTTGGTATGTTTAAGGTTTTCATCTGAGAGGCTCTCAGGGAAGGTCACTGCACCCAAAACATTAACCCTGATTTCTCTTCCCAGATGCTGATAGACCTGCTGAGATTTACAGCAACTTCTGTTTTTGTTTCTGATTTACAGCATCCACAGTTCTTTCAGTTTTTACTTTGTAAGGTTTTCAGCATTTGCTCTTCTTTTTATTATTCTTAAACTGATGTTCTCTGTTCTTAGCTCGCTTGGTAATAAGAACAATTTCTCCTCGTCTACTCTGTGTCCAGATCCCTCATGGCTTTGACCACGTCTCAGCACTCACATTTTCAAGGAGAATAGCCCAGAACGTCTCCAACTTACCTATGTAACTTGAAGTTCCTAATCATTCTAAACTTCTCAAAGCTTTGCGGCACATCCCCCAATGCCTTCATGTCCTCCTAATGTGCAGAACCAGACACACTCCTCCAGTTAAGATCTAACCAATGTTTTACAAGCGTGGATTACATTTCTTTGTGGTAGGACACTTTTTGCTCATCTGCTGTAATTTCACTGGAACAAAACTTCAAATAGCTGCACACGCAAACATTTACTCACCGTAAAGTAGAATGACTCAGGATTACTATTTAATCCAGAAGAGAGAAACAAAGTATTCTGAAAACCTGCAGGGTAATATCTGTTGGACATCTGACTGGTGCTGTGAACTCCTGACCGTATTATATGCCAGAATCAAAAAACTAAAAATTATCCTCACAACTAGAGGCCATTCAGCTCATTGTTCCCTTTTAAAATCTGCATTCTGTTTGGGTAGTGTAATGGATGGTTTCTCGTCATGGCTCATGGTGACTTTTTTCCTAAATTATTCCACTGTTCACTACATAGTTATGCATCCAGGCTCTAGGACTACTCTTGAGCAATCTGAGGGGAGAAAAAAGAGTCCACCAGGCAGTAGGCTGCCTGAACTCTAGCTGGGACACTGGTTCTACACATAATTGGAGAAGGGAAAAACAAATGCTCTCAGGGTACAAAGTTTACAAGGTTGACATCATTGATGATACACTTTCACATCTGTAAATTCATATAAACTTGGAATTGTCAACTATAATTTTCATGGCTACCATGTCAGAGCTGAACATTCTCTTTATATATTCAAACTGTGACAAAAGTTAATAAAATGTGAGGCTGGATGAACACAGCAGGCCAAGCAGCATCTCAGGAGCACAAAAGCTGACGTTTCGGGCCTAGACCCTTCATCAGAGAGGGGGATGGGGGGAGGGAACTGGAATAAATAGGGAGAGAGGGGGAGGCGGACCGAAGATGGAGAGTAAAGAAGATAGGTGGAGAGGGTGTAGGTGGGGAGGTAGGGAGGGGATAGGTCAGTCCAGGGAAGACGGACAGGTCAAGGAGGTGGGATGAGGTTAGTAGGTAGCTGGGGGTGCGGCTTGGGGTGGGAGGAAGGGATGGGTGAGAGGAAGAACCGGTTAGGGAGGCAGAGACAGGTTGGACTGGTTTTGGGATGCAGTGGGTGGGGGGGAAGAGCTGGGCTGGTTGTGTGGTGCAGTGGGGGGAGGGGATGAACTGGGCTGGTTTAGGGATGCAGTGGGGGAAGGGGAGATTTTGAAACTGGTGAAGTCCACATTGATACCATATGGCTGCAGGGTTCCCAGGCGGAATATGAGTTGCTGTTCCTGCAACCTTCGGGTGGCATCATTGTGGCAGTGCAGGAGGCCCATGATGGACATGTCATCAAGAGAATGGGAGGGGGAGTGGAAATGGTTTGCGACTGGGAGGTGCAGTTGTTTGTTGCGAACTGAGCGGAGGTGTTCTGCAAAGCGGTCCCCAAGCCTCCGCTTGGTTTCCCCAATGTAGAGGAAGCTGCACCGGGTACAGTGGATGCAGTATACCACATTGGCAGATGTGCAGGTGAACCTCTGCTTAATGTGGAATGTCATCTTGGGGCCTGGGATGGGGGTGAGGGAGGAGGTGTGGGGACAAGTGTAGCATTTCCTGCGGTTGCAGCGGAAGGTGCCGGGTGTGGTGGGGTTGGAGGGCAGTGTGGAGCGAACAAGGGAGTCACGGAGAGAGTGGTCTCTCCGGAAAGCAGACAGGGGAGGGGATGGAAAAATGTCTTGGGTGGTGGGGTCGGATTGTAAATGGCGGAAGTGTCGGAGGATAATGCGTTGTATCCGGAGGTTGGTAGGGTGGTGTGTGAGAACGAAGGGGATCCTCTTGGGGCGGTTGTGGCGGGGGCGGGGTGTGAGGGATGTGTCGCGGGAAATGCGGGAGACGCGGTCAAGGGCGTTCTCAATCACCGTGGGGGGAAAGTTGCGGTCCTTAAAGAACTTGGACATCTGGGATGTGCGGGAGTGGAATGTCTTATCGTGGGAGCAGATGCGGCGGAGGCGGAGGAATTGGGAATAGGGGATGGAATTTTTGCAGGAGGGTGGGTGGGAGGAGGTGTATTCTAGGTAGCTGTGGGAGTCGGTGGGCTTGAAATGGACATCAGTTACAAGCTGGTTGCCTGAGATGGAGACTGAGAGGTCCAGGAAGGTGAGGGATGTGCTGGAGATGGCCCAGGTGAACTGAAGGTTGGGGTGGAAGGTGTTGGTGAAGTGGATGAACTGTTCGAGCTCCTCTGGGGAGCAAGAGGCGGCGCCGATACAGTCATCAATGTACCGGAGGAAGAGGTGGGGTTTGGGGCCTGTGTAGGTGCGGAAGATGGACTGTTCCACGTGACAAAAGTTATATTGGTGAGTCATAGAGCACAGAAATAGATCCTCCGTCCAACTCATCCACGCTGACGAGTTTCCCAAACTAACTAATCCCACTTGCCTGCTTTTGGCCCATATCTCTCTAAACCTCTCGTATCCATGATCAAATGTCTTTTAAATGTTGTAATTATACCTGTATCTACCACTTCCTCTGGCAGTTCATTCCACATATGAACTACTCTCTGTTTGAAAACATTATCCCACCTGTCCATTTTAAATCTTTCTCCTCTCACTTTAAAAATATGCTGCCTACTTTTGAACCCCCTCACCCCAGGGAAAAGATTTTCTTTTCATCTTATTTATGTCCGTCACACTTTCATAAATTTCTGTAAGGTCCACCCTCAGCGTCCCACACTCCAGGGAAAACAATCCCAGCATATCCAGCCTCTCTATTTAACTCAAACCCTCCAATCCTGGCTACATCCTGGTAACTTTTATCTGAAGCCTTTCCAATTTAATAATATCCTTCCTATTGCACAGCAACCAGTAAATGTACACAGTACTCAACTGCTCACCAGACCAAAGGCCCACTAACCACTATGGACAGGACTGATGTCATACACAAGATTCCCTGCAAAGAACGGGACAAACATTACATTGGACAGACAGGAAGGAAACTAACTATAAGAGTTCATGAACATCAGCTGGCAACAAAAAGTCACAACCAATACTCACTCATCTCCATCCACTTGAATAAGGAAAACCACCAATTCGATTGGGACAACACCAATCCTAGGACACGCGAAGCAGAGACAAGCATGGGAATTCCTAGAGGCCCAGTTGTCCACTAAGAAAGGCATCAACAGACACCGAGCTAGACCCCATATACACTCCACTGCAAAGGAAATCCGGAAGTGAGGTAATCTAGCTCAACAGGCACCGAAGTTCAAATACGAGGAGGGAAACACATCATCGGGGGCTGCACTGATGATGTTACCCAGCAGGGTAATAAAATGCCTGTGGAACAACCAACCAGCTTGGCGAGCCAGCCAACCTCAACACCCACAACCTGAGCTACAAATCTACTTCAAAACCTTAGAGACTAGTTACAAGTCTATTTTCACTCTGAGGGAAGTAGCGGCAATTTGAGGAAGGTCAGAATACAGGTAGGCTTGGGGGAATGTAGTAAAGACACGCAGTTTTAAGAGTAATCCTGGCTGCACCATATTTATAAGCCACT
Source organism: Stegostoma tigrinum (assembly GCF_030684315.1). Taxonomy (NCBI): domain Eukaryota; kingdom Metazoa; phylum Chordata; class Chondrichthyes; order Orectolobiformes; family Stegostomatidae; genus Stegostoma; species Stegostoma tigrinum. Next base: position 35,725,696 of record NC_081367.1, on the reverse strand, counting down.
TCTAGCACAGACAGTTTAATATTGTCATGTCCGGGAAAAAAATCTCTAATCGGGGAAATGTTCAGGCGTTAGATATCTGCGGCACTCGGGTCAATACTGGGTAGGTAGGACCTGCACTGTCAGGACAAATTACACTTTATTAGAACCTGCACTAATATGCTTCTGTCATTACAGAGGGTGTTAAATAGATTGTCAGGGTCAGAGGATCCTGACAGGAAATTCAGATATGAAGAAATCAAAGCTAATAGTGGTATGACTAAAATAGGTAGCAAAATGCAAAGGCAATTTGAAGTTGGGTGTGGCAAATTGACAGTCTACATTAAAATGAAATGCTGGAACTTAAAGAATTAACACCTAGCTTACAACAAATAGACATACATTTAGCTACAAAAAAACTGAAAGTCTACTGAGAAAGATTAAAGATTGTATTAGATCAAAGGAAGAAGTTCATAAAGTCACCAAAAAAGGTAATAATCCTGAAGAGTGGGACCATTTTAGAATTCAAGAAAGCGGGACCAAGAAATTGATTAAGAAAGGGAAAATAGAATATGAAAATAAAACTGTAGGAACCATGGACAGTAAACAACACGTAACAAGTCTGTAATGTCTTTTATAGGTAAATATAAAGGAACATATTAGCAAAGGCAAATGTAACCTCACTATCGGCAAAGTCAGGACAAATTATAATGAAAAATGAGGAAACCTCAATATTTTACATTTGTTTTCATAGACTAAGAGTTGATAAGTTCCCTGGTCATGTATTTCTCAGAAATTTGGAAGAGCAGGCTGCGAAAATATTGGATACATTGGTAGTTATTTTCAAAAAATCCACAGATTCTTAAATAACTCCTATAGATTGGAAGGTGGAAAATGTGACCCTAACATTTATGGGGAAAGAAAACAGGGAACTACTGACGTGTCAAATCGATAACAAATTAATAGGGAAAAAGTTAGAATCCATCGTTGCACACTGAAAATAATGATCAGAGTGGGCTAGTCAACACTTGTTTATGAAACGGCAATCATGTTTGACAAAACTAGTTAAGAGTTTTTGAGGATGTAGCTGGCAGAATACATAAAGGGGGAGTGGTGGATATGGTGTAGTTGGATTTTCAGGAGGCTCTCCAGAAATGTCCACACAGGAATTTCGAAAACAAAATTGGGACACATGGCACTGAAGGTGATACATGGGCCTGGATAAAGAATTGGCTAACAAACCAAAACCAAAGATTAAGAATAAACAACTCATCCTCAGATCCACAGGCTGTCACTAGCTGGGTACTGCAAGAATCGATTGTTGGGCCCCAGTTATTTATAATCTACATCATGAACTAAATATAGATAATACAAGGAATGTTTCCAAGATGACAAAATTAGTTGGAATGTAAGTTCTGAGGAGGACATAAAAAGGTTTCAAGAGGTTTTAGAAATGTTAAATAATTGGGCAAGATCATGATTGGTGAAAAATAATGTGGAAAAATGAGTTTATCCATATTGGTCAGAAAATCAGAAAAATCTAAACGGTGAGAGACTGAGAAGTGTTGACTTTCAAAGGAAAAGAATCTTGGTTCATGAATCACTGAAAGGATGTAGCGGCCAGATAAGGAGACCAGTGATATTTTGGCTTTTATTGCAAGAGGATTTGAATACATGAGTAAAGGTGTCTTGCTGCATCTGTGTAGCACACCTGATATATTACCATCTCCTTGCCTGAGGAAGGATAATCCTTGGGAAGGGAACTCAACAAAGGCCGATTCCAGGGATGGCAGAGTTATTTTATGATGAGAGAATGAGGTGACTGTATGGTCCAGACTCTAGAAGAATGAGAGATGATCTCAAGGAAGCATACAGAATCCTTATAGGGCTTAATAGGGCAGATGCAGAAAGGATGCTCCCCCTGGCTGTAGAGTCTGGAAATTGTGGACTCATTCTCTGAAGAAAGACTAGGCCATTGAGGATGAAGAAAACGAAGAATGTCTTCACTTAGAGGTTGATAAATCTTTAGAATTTTCTAGCCCCAGAAGGCTGTACATGGAAGTTCATGTATTACACAAGATAGACATCAAAGGTTTTTAGATATTAAAAGACATCAACGGATACAGGGAGAGTGTAGGGGAGGGAGGTGGGCGGGGAAAGCACTTAGGTAGATTATCGGTCATGATCTAGTCAAATGGCACAGCCACGGACCGGCTCAAGGAACAGAATGCCAAGTCCTGATCCTACTTTATATTTTCTATCTTTAAACAATTAGTACAGATTGTCACAAATATTTAACTAAGAATATGATCCTTCAAATTGTTGAAGAACATATCGTGTAATTAACCACCTGTGATTTGTCAAAGCAAGTTGGAAACATATTCCCAATTACAATTGAGTGAGCAGCTCAAATTCTATCTAACACCTCAAATCTTTTTCACTGCAACTGATCAATAATCAGCAAATGCCACACAATGAATCAATCATGTCACTTAACAACTTTATTTTCTCACACCTAACTGCAAATGGAGTTTAAAAATAACAAATACCAAAACTTGAAAGCTTTTGAAGGAAAACTGTTAAACTTATAAAATCAACCGTTTAGCATTAGAAATGTCTGAAAGGAATTTCAGCAACAAAGTTCTGCAGTAAGGCTTAAGTTATGGTTTCTAGCCAGAATCAATCTTTGGGTCAGAGTGCTGGAGAAAGCATGTCACAGTGTTGTTAAATTGGACTGTCACAGACATATTTTTCATCCCTCTTGAAGTTTGCCCGCAGAGAAAATTAAATATGCATCTTTAACAATTGCATCTGGCTGTCAAGCATCACGCTAGCAGGCGTTTTATTCTCAAAGCCACTGAAGTTAAAAATTGGGATGTATGAGAACAAAAACTGCAATTTCATGGCTTGCATTATTTCCCACTGTGCCATCACCATCAAGCTAGGAATCAACCCTGCCTCAATAAGGACAGCAAAAGGCACCCTGGGAACAGCAACAAGTATGCCTAAAAATGAGGTGTCAACCTGATGAAGATGCGAAACAGCTACCTGCATTTGAAGCAGCATAAGCAGCAGGTGTTAGACCAAACTAAGCATGCCTCAACTAGAGAATCAGATCATAGCTCTGCAGTGTGTCACATCCAGTTGTGAATGGAGCTGGATGATTTAGCAGCTCACTAGAGGAGAGGCTCCACAGATGTTCCCATCCTCAACAATGGGGGGGTACCAGCATATCAGTACAAAAGACAAGGGGGAAGCAACAATTTTTTGGCAAAAGTGCACAATGGATGATCCATCTCAGCTTCCTCTAGTGAACCCCAGCTTGACAGATGCCAGTCTTCAGACAATTTGAATCAAACTATGTGCTAGCAAAAGGTTGAAGGCACTGGATACTAGAATGGCTCTAAGCCCGATCATGCTCCAGCAGTAATACTGAAGATGTATATTCCAGAATTTACCATCCCGAGCTGTATCACTACAGGTACCACATTTGCATCTCTCTGACAGTGTCAAAATCACCCAAGTTTGTACAATACATGCACAAATAAGACAAATCCAAACAGGCCCAATCATCACCTCATCAGTCCACACTCGATCATCAGTAAAATGATGGAAGATGTCATCAACACTGCTATCAAACAGTACACGTTCAGCAATAACCTGCCAAGTTCAGGTTCTACCAGGGCCACTTAGTTCTTACAACAGCAGGTCAGAAGCAGCAAGTAATTTGCCTCCTGACTTCCCAAAGCCTGTCCATTATCTTCAAGGTGCAAGTCAGGAATGTGATGGAATACTTCCCTCTTGCCTGGATCCATGCAGCTCCAACAAACTCCCAAGAAGCTTGACACCTTCCAGGACAAAGCAGCCCGTTTGATTAGCGCCACATCCATAAGCATCCATTCCCTCCACCACCGACACTTAGCACCAGAAGCGTGTACCACCTACAAGATGTGCTGCAGAAGTTCACCAATGATCCTCAGGTAGCAGCTTCCACACCCATGACAGCTTCCATCTAGAAGGACAGGGGCAACAGATACGTGAGAACTCTACCACCAGCATTTGCAAGTTCCCTCCTAAGCTAGTCACCATCCTGACTTGGAAATATGTTGTCATTCCTTCACTATCACTTGGTCAAAATCCGGGAATTCTCTCCTTAATGGCATTTTGGGTCAATCCACAGTATGTGGACTGCAAGAATTCAAGAAGGCAGCTCACCACTGAAATCATTTCATAGAGGTTGGTATCCCATCACCAAGCCATCCTTTATTTATACATAGAGAGCCCTCGATACTAATCCAGCTCCCTCAGAGCTAGCTCTCAGAGTGAACAGGATGTCTGACACTCCTGATTTTATCTGTCAGCCAGGGGTCCCTGATTGGACCAGATTAGCAGGCCCAATCAGGGAACTCATGTTCTATGGAGTCGACCTGGCTGGCCTTGTTACAGTCACTATAACCACAACCTTCTCAAAGGCAACTAGTGACAGACAATTATTGATGGCCAGCTAGTGATGCCCACACCCCATGACTCAATAGAAAAAAAACACTGTAGGGACTTCTTAATACAAATGACAAATAATCCACACAGTTAATAGGAGATATTTCCAAAAGCACCCAGTCAAAATTGCTAAGTAAGTGGTGACTATTTATAGTACTTACAAAGTAATTTTAATGTTTCAGTGGGCTCAATAAAGAACAAAATAAGGAAAGCAATCACAATAGCAATTAAAACCTAATATAATCTTTCAATAATGTGCTTTGTCAATTTAATTAATTGCTTGGGTGATTAAAGCACTAAAGATGTTACACAAGTTATTTTATTGTATTGCATATTTCTGAATTTCCCATCCATATGTATCATGTTTTAAAATAATAAAAACAGATACCTCACATTAGCATCTCCAATTAATCAGGTTCTGCTATTTTAAACAAAACATTTGCTATTTTAAAGATAACTTGGAATAGCTACAATATTGTTATCGAAGCACTTCATAATTAATATTGCTTGGAGTACTTGTGTTTTAAAGAATCATGGAGAAACTGACATTTCAAATTTTGTGGAAACTTTTAGAATGGTTTCTTTAAACAAGGTAATTTAAAGGTCACTATGGACATTCGATATTTGTTTTTTTAAGTAAGGCTTCCGACAACTCACTTGAGTAGGATAACCGTTTGCTTTTGTTGTAGAACACTTTTGGGGCCATTGTGAATAATGACTGGTTGCATAAGGGTCTTGATTTTATCTGGTTCAGTTGGACGAAAACCTGTTAAGAACAAAATACCCAACTGATCTCTACCATTTCTGAAAAGAAAACCTGCTTGTTGATTTCAGGGCGAAACCTATTTGTTTCTTTGAAAGAGTAATTGAAGGAACATCACAAAAATGCTTTTCAGAGCAAGCTGTATTGGAAATACTTCAGCAACACTGTGTACAATCTGACCATAGGTGCCAGAAAATCAGAGCAACTCCAGAACATTCTACACTTTGTCCTTTTGCTATCAAGATAACTCATTAGCCAAAGTGCCATTTTCAGAAAGCCAATCTCTACAGAGAAGTATGTTTTTACTCCTCTTGTTTGGAAAGGTATGAGTTTGCGCTACGTATTTTGGGAATATTTAGAGGGACAAACATTGTGCTTCTATGCTACTAACTGTATGTTAAAAGGTGAGGCAATTTTAATTGAATAAGTTTTGTTTTGATAATAAACCAATAATTGTCTTTATTAAGAAGCTTAGTTGATTGTTTTTTTTCTGTTTGAAATTAATTTAGATAAGGAAACTACTCTTGGTAACTGGAAAAAGTATTTTTATTTTATCCAGTGAAGAATGGGGACTGGAATGACAGTGCAATCCTTCTGCCTCTGTCGTATTAGCGTTACAGGTTAAGCCCTACATAAGTGCTTGAACAGTTGTGTGATAAGAATGCATAAAACTGATAATTGGTATTGATATGATGAGCTACTTACTGCTCAAATGATTAGTCTGTTAGTGATAAGATAATGAAATTTATTCATTTGATTTTTACATATAGGTTAACTTGAGACAGTTAGGGAAAGATGGGTACTAAATTAGATTAGTTCAAATTAATACCTATAGTAAGATTAACATTGAAATTTTGTTTCTGCACATAGGCATCTTTTATTCATCACCTCAATTTACTTTCTACAATAATAATGGTATACGGTGGATAAGTATTAGACCAGAGTGGAAGTGGAAGAGGTCAGGTAAATTCTAATGCCTTTCATTTAATCAATCTAATAAAAATTATAATCCATTGCTTTCCTTACTAGAAAATTCCAAACACTGTGGTTAAGTTAATCATCAATCTGAAGGAACAATACTCAGCCACTTCAACTTTTCAGCACAGTTTGGAATTCAGTAACAATCCTAAATCACACTTTATGTGCAAACTATACCTACACTGCACAAGTTCCTTGTGACCTTTGCTGTGCACTTTATTACCTGTTTAAGCAGCAGTCTATGTTCCCAGAGAGAGGTAATATCAATGCTAGATAGCCTGCAAGGGCTAACATCACCCTTTTGAAATGACCATAAAATGAATTGAAAGTAGTGACCTTATTGCTTTTTGTGCAATGTTCATCATTCACAGACACTGCTGATAGTCCAGGGAAAAGCTGGTGCAGCAAACTTGCAGATTTTAGCAATGTCTTTCTTCTAGACATAAAGCAATTTAAACATTGAAATTTATTGTTACAATGGGAAGAGAGTATATTTTAATTTAATTGCAGAACGTTGCATAAAACTGACAGCTGTTGAGTCATTCATTCACACATTTATCATCATCTTGACTATTCGCCTGTGTGATTTATTATTCCACTAAAAATATTTTTCAGATCAAGTGTACATGTGTTTATACACTAGTTACAAATAAAATATATTTTAATGTGCATAGCTGTATTTTATACATATTTATGATTGGATACTTACCACATTGATTTAAAATGGTCATTTTAACAGAATAACAGAAATATAGCAACCACATTCTTTGACCTCATCATTTTCTCAGATTGCTACTCGGCCACAGCTACAGAAATAAGAAAACAGAACTTCTTGGAAAGAAGTATGATGGACTGATGAAAATTGATATGAAAATTGATAAATTAAGCTTCTAATAACAGTTAAAGCACAATACCAAAATAATTAGACACTTGTCTGCTCTGATTTCAACAGATTTATGGCTTGGAGTCGTACCATTGTCCAGGAACATCAAAATAAATACTTCAATTTTTTTGTGGCAGATTCTAATATTAATGTAAACTTTCTAGGACAGAAGAAAATACATTACTTCAAGCTTTTTCTTGTGATCAAGTAAAAAATGGAAAACTCTCGCTTCAATCAACCAACAATCATAATGAGGGAATGTACAATAAAGTAGACTAGTCACCTGTCTAAAAATCCGCGTCAGTTCTGTGACAAATGAGCTGTCAAATTAGATCTGGAAGCCAAGCAATCACTGTCAGACATAGGCTAGCAAACAGTTTTTTTTAAGTTAAACAAACTTATCATGACTATATTTACTGTGGATCCAACACAGACATAACACTATCTAATTCAGGGTCCTCATAGATTACAGAAGATCAAGAACAAGTCACAGAAGTAGCTTCATGCCCTCTTTTAGGGCAACACGCAACAACAAGTAACAATGATTTCTAAACAAGAAGTAGGGAATATCAACAGAATAAAGAAAACATTTCTTTTGTGTGTTGATACCTGGGTATCAATCAATGCAAAGAAAAAGAAAAGATTTGCACTTTTCACTGGATGCTTCAAAACACTTTTCACCAAATTAGATATTTTTGAAGTGCATCTAACATGGCTATGGAGAAACGTGGCAACCTGTTTGTTTATTACAAGCTCCCACAAAAATAACCTGCCATATACTCTGTTTCTGTATTATTGATAGAGGGTAAGTATTGGTCAGGACAAGAAGGATACCTCATCTGCTTTTCCAGAAAAAAAAAGCCCACCCAGAATTATTTTACGTCCATCTGAATAACAGTGAATGCCAAGAATACCTGCTGGTGAGGACAGAACCATGCCATGACTTCTAGCAATTTCACTTAAGCCGAATCCAGAAGTTTTGCACACTTGAACAGGCTCCAGGGGAGAAAATATTGGTAATCACACCTAACTTATTTTTGAAGCAGCAGGGATCATGAGTGCAGGAACTTCACCTATTTGTCCATAATGTTCTTGAATTTGTCCGCTCAAATGGTTCTTGAGTGATAGATTCCTACAGCATGGAAAACAGGCCCTTTGACCCAGCTAGTCCCATTTGCCTGCTTTTGGCCCACATTGTTCTAAACCCTTCCAATCCATGTACCTGTCCAAATATTTTTTTAAATATTGTAATTGTACTTGCTTCTACCACATCTTCTGGCACTCATTCAAAATGCACACCACCCTGTGTGAGGAAAAATTGCCTCTCAGGCCCTTTCTAGATCTTTCCTCTCTCACCTTAAGCCGATGCCCTCTAGTTGGACTTCCCCCTAGGGAAAGGGCCTTGAACGTTCACTTTATCTATGTCCCTCATGATTTTTTAAACCTTTAAAAGGCTTCTCCTTATAACTCAAATCATCTGGTCTTGGTAACATCCTTGTAAATACTTGTTGTACAAATCCCTGCCCCCAACACCTCAACCCCCATTTACCTGGTTTTCCTTTCCATTGACCTGCCCTTCAATCCTGCTGCACACAATAGGTTCACTGTTTATTTCAAAATTTGCTTTTACTCTATTCTTCCAAAACTGAAACCAAATACTTGTTTTGTACTCACTGTAGTCTGATCAATATATTACCATTTTCAATTAATGCAAATCCAGATCTGCTCTTCTGTACTATTTAGCTTTTTGTCACTCAAGGAATGAATGGCCTCTGCATTCTTCCAACCAAAATGAACAGCTAGTATTTTGCAATAATGATCAACTATACTTGCCATTTTCAGCCCCATTTATGTTTTCCTCAATTTTGTGCAGTCCTCCACATTACTAGCCATACCACTCAATCTGATGTCATCCAAAAACTTCAACACCCATACATCTTCAATTTTTGCATCTTAAGTATAAAGTGACTAACAGTGGCCCCAAGTCAAATTCTATCAATGCTCTGGCCTTCTGCTTTACAGCCAGTCTTCCATCAATTCCAAGTCTGCTCAATGGTATTTATTGATAGCTTTCTGAAAGATTATATTTATAGTATCCAGTGCATTCATATTTTTATGCTCTCTGTTACGTTTTCAACAAATTTATTAAAGTTGGTTTAACTGATATTTCTCTTAGAAACCAATAGTGAGCTGGATTCTTTGGGGTGCTATGTCCCCTGCACTCTTAATTAGTAGTCAGCCAGGAGTCCACCCACACAAAAGTTGTCTGCCTCATAGACACTACACTTTTCCAGGTGTCAACTGGCTCAAGATGAGATTTTTGACCCAATCTGAAGAAGTTGTCCTACTTTAGGGAAGCATACCGCACCTCATAACCTCAGCAGAGTTAGGCTTGAGAACTATATACAGAACCTACGGAGATGAGGTTAGAGAAGCTGGTCTCTCTGCAAGTAAGATGAGGGTATCAGGAGGCCCCACCTGCCAGACTGAGTAAGGGATAGGGACGTGGAGGTGAAGAGGGGATGGTTTATCTAGTTTGAGTTGAGAGGCTAAAGGGTGAGGTTATCTCCAATAGGCATAGTGGACACCTAAAGGAGGTCTTCATAAGGGACAGGTAGTCAGAAGCCATGGTCATCAGGCAAACTGAGCAAGTGATGTGGCTAAACCAGTTAAATTTCAGAGGACTAGCTTGAGCAATGAGGATGAGCAATAAATACTAGTTGATCCAGAGGTATTCATTTCCCATGAATTAACTTTCAAAAAGCAGTGAAGTTACTCGAGCCATGACATGAAATCAAATACGTTTATCACAGGATGTGGGACAACTATGGCATATACTAAACCAGAGAGTGTACAGAATGGTACAGCAAATCCAGGCACAATACAAAACTGTCATCCAATGTTCAAGACCACATTAAGGAATCCAGTAGGAGTTCCAGGTCATCTTAACCAGCGAGTTTTGGATTTTGGGGATTGGGGGTTAGAGCGGGCAAGAGAGAAGGTCTGTGCGGGAGATGGTGATCATGGTGTTAAAATCAATTATGGTATTAGTGATGTTAATGGAGTCCATGGTAATCTCAACAATGTAATTGATCACATGACTCTGACATCAGTAAAAGAAGACATCAAGCTTGAATGGACATGTGACAAGAAATTTTACACATTACATTGATCGCTGTATTTAAGAACTTACTGTGTACAGATGTAAATTAAGGACTGCTACAGACACAAGCAGTCATTGGTGATAAGAGGCATGCAACATCAATGTCAGTCTATGTGCAGACACCCACAGCACAAGGATACTCCAGTCCAGTATCTCAATTTCCAGGTAGTCATCTTGACTTCAAGTACAAGATAAAGCACCCAATAGTGGGTGCCAAAGCCAGTGAAAATCTCCTGCCTGCAGAATCTGAAGCAGGAAGAATAAAATATCAAATTAATGTTCAAAAAGTGAAATGAAGTGAAAGAATGGAATACGAGATGAAAAGAGAAATAAAAGAAATAGTAAGAAAAAGATAAATCAGAATAATGAGCTAAATCCTGACATGTCTTGTTATGTATCATTTCCAATGAGTTTCATGGAAGATTTCTTTCTGTAAGACCCGGCAATATTTTTTGTCTTATCATCCCAAACCTGCTTCATTACCGATTTAAAATGCCCGATGCTAGGCCAATTCACCAGTTTGTCATAGTTTGTCACTACTGCCTGAACAGACCAGCATCCTTGGCACTGGCAACATCTTTAAATGACTGTGGTGCGCCATTCAGGCATTTTAAACAGGAGCTGTGTCACACAGTTTGTGGCATTTGCCCTGGATATGACAGATAAGGGGAAATAGGTCCCCCATTTTGCAGACAGGACTAGGAGGTCCTGCTGGACGGAATGGTGCAGAGGACAGACGTCCTCTTCCTCCAGGACCAGGGCAGAAGCCAAGACACCTGACCCGATCAGCCAGGCCCGAGGTTGCCACCAGGGTTAGGAAGATCTTAGCTGTCTGAAAGAAAGGCCAGCAATGTAGGAACAAGCTCCATGGCCTTTTTCTCTCCAACAGAGTAAGAGCTACCATTTACTTACTGCTACCTCACACTCAGTCAATCTCTGCAAATGCTCCCAGCTTCCACCAGGCCTCATGGGCTAATAATCTCACTATCATGACGAGCACTTTCTACCACTTGCTCTTACCATCCAATTCCTGCACACCATAAACGTTACATAGCCTCTGTGCTATTTACTCACTCACTCGGGGTACCTCACGACTTTTCTCCACCTGTCCTAGCATTAACTGCTGTGCCACTCATTTTCATTTCACTCAATCCCTTCCTTTCTCTCATTCTCGAAGAAAAAATCCCATAATAATGCAGAAAGAGCTACGATGGACGGTTGAGTGCCTGACTTTCTGATCCCTGCTCCTTATGAGGATATGATGCTGACCCTGATCTCTCCCCTAAGTGGATAAATGTTTGTGCCCATGCTACTAGACAGTATTAGAGGCTGTCTTTGACAGATAATGCTGGGACCTGCTGACTGTACAGTGTCTCCCGTCACTTGACTGAGGAGTACTCCACTCAGATTTTGAGATATGTCAATTTGCTTGCACCACATGCAGCGTATTTGCCAAATGTGTGGCTGACACATGCTGCCGGTGTGAGATTGACATGGCACAGTGCCGTAAAGCAACATGGTCACCCTCCTGACTGCACACAGCCATGACAGGCTGCTTGACCTTGTGCCTACACTAAAAGGCAAGTCAAGATAGGATTCTAAAAGCAGACTGGTAAGTTCTAGGTAAGTGCTTAGAAGGCAAGTGGGCAGCCCTGAAATGCAGCCTGGTGAAGTCCATGAGCTGGGTGCCTGTCCGTGTGCAAAGCATCCCTGCGGCAGCAGTGCAATGAGAGGTGCCGATGCACTTCAGAGTGCCGCATGGCAGTGTAGCAATGCATCAGAGATGTTTCATGATGATCGGGAGAAGCTTGCAGGTGTCTGATGCCTGCACCCTGTGGATGTTGTGTGAATTTCCTGAAGTGTCGGTGCTAGTTGTCTAAGATGGAAGTCCAGAGGAGCAAGTGATGAGCTGGAGTTGCCAGGTACGCAAGTTGACTTTCACTTTGGGAACTCTCTGTAAATAGCTTCTATCCAGTGAGTAGAAATTAGGAACGTGGATATTAATGCAGCCAAATCAGGCCGTAATAAGAATGATAATGAGTGATAATCCCCGACAATAGGCTTCCTGCTGTTCACTAGTGAGAATCTCATCACCACCTTCAGGAATTATTTAGAAAAATAAACCTGTTACTCCCAACATTGGGACTTGTGGCTCAACTTCTCAGAATTCTCCCAAATCTTCTCACCATAGACCTTATCGTTCAGGCTATGGAAAGAGTCCACCTTTTTTTTTCAAATCTCCGAAGGGTATTGAGTAAAAGAGTTGGCAGGTCAAGTTGCAGTTGTATAAGGCTTTGGTTCGGCTACATTTAGAGTACTGCGTACAGTTCTGGTTGCCACATTACCAAAAGGATGTGACTGCTTTGGAGAAGGTGCAGAGGAGGTTCACCAGGATGTTGCCTGGTATGGAGGGCGCTAGCTATGAAGAAAGGTTGAGTAGATTAGGATTACTTACATTAGAAAGACGGAGGTTGAGAGGGGACCTGATTGAGGTCTACAAAATCATGAGGGGTATAGACAAGGTGGATATCAAGAAGCTTTTTCCTAGAGTGGGGGACTCAATTACTAGAGGTCATGAGTTCAAAGTGAGAGGAGGAAAGTTTATGGGAGATATGCGTGGAAAGTTCTTTATGCAGAAGGTGGTAGGTGCCTGGAACATGTTGCCAGCGGAGGTGGTAGACGCAGACACGATAGTGTCTTTAAGATGTATCTGGACAGGTACATGGATGGGCAGGGAGCAAAGGGATACAGACCCTTAGAAAATAGATGACAGGTTTAGACAGAGGATCTCGATCGGTGCAGGCTTGGAGGGCTGAAGGGCCTGTTCCTATGCTGTAATTTTCTTTGTTCTTTGTTCTTAATAATCAAAACCTGAGGAAGTGATCTTCCCTAGTTTAAGAATACATTTTCAACGGCAGAGAAAGTGTTTGGCAGTAATTTAAGACTTATCACATTGTTAAAGTTCATCTACATTCGAATGAACAATCAATAACTTTTCTGGGATGTTTAGTGTTAACGACTGCATCTGCACACACCCTCCTTTTGTTAATGAGATAGTATTATTGTGAAGCTCTTAGAAGAGAAAGGAAACTTAAGCATTGACTTCCTGATTCCATTTTTTAACCTGTCTGTGTGTGGAGTGTTTGCTGCCTGTTTTTCTGATTAAGTGAGTTCTGATAGCTTCACTATTCTTCTTATTACAAAATGTAGGACAATAATTGAATAGATTTATTTCTATTCATAATAAGAATGCTAAATTATTTAAATGTGTCTTTGGGAATCACATAAACTTGCAAGTAATAAAAAGGCTGTTATCGACCTGGCACTTTTTATTTTGCTATGGATTATGTAGACAGTATTATACCAGGCAGTCTTAACTTTCTTGACATTTCTGAGATGAACACCCTTATATTTTTAAAATAGGTTTTATAATAGGGGCATTTATTTCACATCATTAAAAAATGCTGAAATATTAAAGGTTATGGGTATCAAACCTATGTAAACAATATTTGTTACAAAATATACATTTTATTATTTAAGAGTGTTTCTGCCTTATTTATAACTGTATGTAGTTTCAAAAGTGCTTCAATAGTCTTATGTTGAAATGATTCCATACAATCTGTAGTTCAAGTTTGAAGTTTTGGTTAGAGGTGGCATTATACTTCCATCAGGCTATCGTCCTGCAACCTTTTGACCTTGTTAATTTACCATCATGCACTTTATACCATTATTTTGCCTACAATTAACATAGTTCGCACAACATATCAAAACAACACAGTTTCTAACGACCCAACTTCCCTAGAAATGGTGTACAACAGGTTCTGAACCAGTCAGAAATGTGTACTCTAACTTCAGTCCAGCAGATAGCAGGTGTCATCGCACAATCTAGTAGTAACTCACTTCAGTTTTGCAAATATTTTTAAATGCCTCCAATTAGAATAGGGTCACATAAATACATCCATGTTGCAATATTCCAGGCAATAACAAGTTTTGTTCACTTTTGCTTGCAGTTGTTAGTAATTTTCTGCTTGAGGCTTGGAGAAGATTTTAAATTTGGCAGACTGCACTCAACAAACACAGCTGATTCTTACTGAATCTTTGGCAAAGTATCACTTTCATTTTGTTTCATGGAGGATTTCTCTATGCCAGGTCGAAGGACTTTCCTCGTGCTTTTGTACGAAATCACCTCATTAAATGTCTACTATGCTTCTACTGTGCCATTCTCATCTGATGCTGGCCAAATTCTCTGGCTCACCAGAGTTGGAAGTGTTTGCTTCTGCTAGAATATCAGCATCCCTGGCACAAGTACCATTTTGGAACCCCAGCCAGTCATGCACTGACAGTTCGACATTGTATTATGTTATACTACGTACAAAGTAGTCACAGTGACATTTCCTGCATCGCAGGCGCCTCCTTGATAAGACATCTGCACATTCCAACACTTAGCTCTTTTTAAGCACCAGGCCACACAGCCTACTTGTCATTAACCACATCCCATCTTTCCCCTCTCCATGTCACTGTTAGCCTTTCCCCTAAGTGCCCACTGACAATAGTTGGATAGTTTTACTGACAACTGAAAATGGTTTCATGGTCATCAATAGACTTTTAGTCCCATATTTTATATTGAATTTGAAATCCACCAACTTCCATGGTGGGATTCAAAGTAAGGTCTCACTGAGTCTTTAGATTTCTAGCCTCTCCTAACTATCTATTGATATTTGCAAACATGGAAAATATAAGCTGACCATTGGGGATTTGTCACCTGATGCTTCCATTTCCAACAAGGATTCCTGGATAACAATCAAGGGCTAAAATGTTTTTGTCTTGTAGCCCAGGTACTGCAGCAATTTATGATGCCTCCAATGCTACTAAGAACACAGAACACGAAGTGAACTCAAGACCATCCCAGTATTTTAAGTTAAATTTTATATAACACAACTAAGCCAATAGGGAGCAATTTCTCTTTCACACACCATTAATAATGCATGTTAACCCACAATAAAATAAAGTTAATTCTGTACCCAAAGGAATTATGAAATATGAGTCACTTGTTGTTCATCCGGCATACATTACTATTTGTTGAAACAGCTCCATTTGTAAATTTATGGTTAGCTCCATGTCAGCATTTCTGCAGCATTGCTGACAGCTAAGTTATATGATTAGGGTTCTGATCTCATAGGGCAGTTTTTTTTCATCTTAACACATTTTTAATAAATAAAAACATTGGCATAATGGAACAGAAGATTGACAGGCTTACTTCAGAAACTCTAGCACAAACATCTACACTAACACTCCAATGCAGTATTGAGGAAGTACTGCACTGTTGAAGGTGCTTTCTTTCAAATGAGATCTGAAATTGAGGCCATGTCTATTCTCTGTAAAAGATTGCATGCAATATTCAAAAACAGGGGAGTTATCACTGTTAACTTGGCTGATATTTACTCCTCAATTAGCAATATAACAAAAATTATCTGCTCATTATTAGATTGCTATTTTGGGGAGCTTACAGTATACATAATCATCTGCTCTGTTTTATTTTACATTACAACATTGACTAGATTTTAAAAGTACTTGATTAGTTGTAAAGCATTTTGAGATGTCATGAGGTCATACTGGTACTAGAGAAATGAAAGTCTCTCTTTCAATATCACATTGGTCTAGCAAATCTTTTACAGTGCTGCTTCAAGTATTATTCCAGTCTATAATTATGGAATATTTCAGCATTAGCATTTATTTGTAGTTCATTCTATTAGGGATACAATTGAAAACTTGTGTTTTCATATACCTAACCTTAAACAATTCAACAAAGATTACTAGCAACAGCAGCAGAAATGAGTAAAGCATTGCCAAGCTGAAAATGTCGATGTAAGCTTGGAACTATTCATTCACAGACCTGCCAACATTCTCATGATATCCTATATGCTAGCAAACAGAACAAAATTAATGACATATATCATAAAATAGAACACAGAGAAGGGGAACACTCACATGTACCTTCATTCTGAGGGGGCCATCATACAGTTCCATGATTTAAATAAATGATGGAAATAATTATTGTCAAGTTTTGTGATTTCAAATTATGGGGAATTGGCAGAAGCAAATACAATAACATTTAAGAGTCATTTAGACAGCCACATGAACAGACAGGTAATAGAGAGAGCCAGACATGGATGTGAGTTTGCTTGCTGAGCTGGAAGGTTAGTTTTCAGACGTTTCGTCACCATTCTAGGTAACATCATCAGTGAGCCTCCGGTGAAGCGCTGGTGTAATGTCCCGCTTTCTATTTATCTGTTTTTAGAATGGTGACGAAACATCTGAAAACTAACCTTCCAGCTCAGCGAGCAAACTCACATCCAGAACCTCAACCTGAGCTACAAATCTTCTCAAAACTCGCTAGACCCAGAACATGTGCAGGCAGTTGGTTCAGTTTAGAATGATATTATGCTCTGTACGTATATGGTGGGCCAAAGGGTCTGTACTTGAGCAGTATTGCTCTATATTCTATGTTATCATGGAACTCATTGGTGTACTAATTGCTAGATGTGTTACCATTAAATGAAATTTAACTCTTGATTAAATCCTTGATTAATTTTACAGAACAATAGCAATAATGAATGTAAGTTTCAGATGGGACATCTTAACATGCATTGCTGGAGACAATGAAATGAATGATATCATTCCCATTATTGATCTCATTCAGTGCTGCTCTGTCAGTGCTATTCAGCTGACAATGGAATCATGTTACATTAAGAGAGAAAACTGTAAAAACCGGAGACAGCAAGGCCACAGAGTCCTGCAAAAACATGGAAATACTAGAAAGAGATGTTAGAAAGTTAGTTCTAAGCATCTCAAACAACAGGCTGATGTTGTTTAGTGTCGTCTAGTTCATTATTTTATGTCATTGTGCAAAAGCACATTGTATTGCTGGAAACAATTGAGTATGATTGTACCTCTTGTTCTGTATGCTCAACTAATGGAAAATAAAGTAGCTCAATGATTCAAATCAAGTCTCACCTCACTAAGTGTTTATTTGGTTCACCTTGAGAGAAAAAGTGAAAGATAATACGTGCAGAAAATGGCAGTTTCTGGTCCTGCTCACAAGGAGATATTCGTAAAATATTCCTCAATGACGCTATTAAAAAGTGGGCATTGTAGACTGAGGGCCAATCATTTCAGAAAAAAAGCACACAGATCACTTATAGAAGTGAATGATATCATTGAACCTGAGAAGTGAATTATAAGAGATATGAGTTTAAACAACTATCTTTCAAAATTAATCAAGGGTGCTAATAATTAAGGTGAACATTCTGGTATTGTGTATAAATTCTCTTTCATGAATTTTAGTCGTGGTGCTCCACTTTCCGGAAGAAACAAATACTTTTCAAGTTTATATGTAGAGAATCATGTGTACGGATTCAGACCTTAAACTTCCTTACCTTAGCAATGGTTTCATGAAGATTAAAGTTGGGATCAAAAGCCTCAACCAACGACGCATCATTTAGCAGAAGTGCTTCCGATAGAAATCCTGGCCCCTATGAGAAAGCAAAATTAAATACAGCTTAAATAGTCCAATTAATGTTTTTTGATGAGATTTGTGTGTTATTTGGAATGCTTCAGAATGGTGCTTATTCTATTGTTTCAAACATGGAAGGTGTTTATGTACAACTGTAAAATCAATAACAAAAACATATTTGGTAACCTGAACAAAAGGCAGCATTCCAAGGTGCTTGGAAAGAGGCAGAGGAGCATGACATCGTGAGTCAATCCCAGAACTCAGTGTCTAGGAGACTTTGGGCAGCACAACGGTTAGCACAGCTGCCTCACAGCACCGGGGACCTGGGCTCAGTTCTAGCATTAGGTAATTGTCCCACCATCCAAAGATGTGCAGGTTAGGTGGATTAGCCATGCTAAATTGCCCACAGTGCCAAGCATGTGCAGGCTAGCTCAGTCGGCTGTGATTAGTTTGAGGTTACAGGGATAGGGTGGGGGTATAGAATTGGGCATCGTGCTCTTCGGAAGGTTGATGTGGACTCAATGGGTCAAATGGCTTCCATTTGCCCTGCAGTATTACGGACCAGGCCAGACCCTCTCAAAATTCCTTCTGAAGGTAGTCTAGGCCCTAACTTTTTCTTATTTTAAAAGGTGGTTGCAAAGTGGGTGTTCCAGGTGTGATGCAATTGGTCAAACCACACTGCTTTAAGAAAAAACATAATTTATCTGAACACTACAGTTGAAACACGAACAAAAGAAAGAGGAATTTAGAGTAACTTAACTCTTGGAAAACATAACTGACCCGATACAGCAACTTAACTAATTAACGGTTCCAATACATTAAAATCCCATAAACACACCTTTTGGCAAAAAGGTAAATTCAAACACAGATTTTTACAGGCAGGAGGGAACAACATCCAGCGAGATTTCGGAGCAAGTCAGTTGGGAATCCTTTACTGAAGCTTGCAAACCTTCTGGTGCTCAAGACATCTTGCGACTGCTACAGCTTAAAAAAAACTGGAAAACCCTGAACTGGGAGAACTGGCCACTCCCCTTCCATTGTTGAAGGGTTTTAAATTTGTAGCTCCCTAGACTCTACAGCACCTTTGCCTTCACAACCTGTCCAGAAAGAAAACTCAGGGCAAAATACAGTGTCAGCATTGTCACAGTAGGGACTCTATAATAACATGAACTGAAGGCATGACACCAGTAGTGGAGCAATTAAACCAGGGAATCTCAAGAGGCTAAAATTAGAGATAATGAGAACTGCAGATGCTGGAGAATCCAAGATAATAAAGTGTGAAGCTGGATGAACACAGCAGGCCAAGCAGCAGCTCAGGAGCACAAAAGCTGACGTTTTGGGCCTGGACGCTTGCTGACGTTTCGGGCCTGGACCCTTCACACTCTGATGAAGCGTCCAGGCCCAAAACGTCAGCTTTTGTGCTCCTGAGCTGCTGCTTGGCCTGCTGTGTTCATCTAGCTTCACACTTTATTATCTAGGCTAAAATTAGAGTTGTGCAGATATGCAAAATTGTGCAACTAGATGTGACTACAGAAATTGGAAGGGCTTGGCCATGGAGAGATTTGAAAGTATTGACGCGAATTTAACAATCAAGATTTGCTAGACTAAGATCCTATTAAGTCACTGAACACAGGGGCGATCGAGGAAAGTTAAGACACCAGCAACAAAGTTTTGGGTGGCTTGATGTTTAGGGAGAGTAAAATATGGCATATCAACCAGGAGTGCAATGGAATAGTCAAGTGTGGAGGTATCACAGGCATGGTTGATGGTTTCAGCAGTGGATAACTGAGATGGTGCATAGGAGGCCATGTTACAGTACACTGTTTTACAGGACACATCACAAATTATAATGGTACTTGTTTCTTAATCATAAAGCACTGTTATATTTTAAAACAAAGCTTTTGGAAAAACTCAGTTTGAGAACCAGCTTCCAGGGATGCACTTACAGCATCACAGATGTCTACAGCACTGAAAATGGCCTTTTGGCCCATCAAATCTGTATCAGTCAAAAACAACCAAATCACTATTCTAGTCCCATTTTCCAGCACTTGGCCTGTAGCTTTACATACTTTGGCATCACAGGAGTACATCTAAATATTCTCAAATGTTGTGAATGCTTCTGCCTCTACTACCTTAACAGGCAATGAACTCCAGATTCCCATCACCCTCGCATCTGCTCTAAATCTCTTGACCCTTACCGTAAATCTATATATCCTCGTCATCTATCTCTTCATCAAGGGGAAAAGTTTCTTCCCTTCTACCCTGACCAAGGCCCTCATAATTTTATACGTCACAATACATTCCCCCTTCAGTCTCCTCTGCTCCAAGGAAAACAATACTAGTCTGTCTGAATTCTCCCAACCAGCCAACAGCCTGGTAAATCTTATTTGTGCCTTCTCCAGTGTAATCGCATCCCTCCTATAATGTAGCTTCTAAAACTGCACACAATATTCTTGCTGTGGCCTAACCAACAATTTCCACACTTACAGCATAATCTCCCTAGCATTAAATGGATACTTTGGTTAATAAAGGCATACGCCTTCTTCACCACTTTATCTACCTGCCCTGCTACCTAAGAAACTGGCTAGCACACACATCAAGGTTCCTTTGATCCTCGGTGCTTTCCAGGGTTCCACTATTCATCATGTATTTCCTTGCTTTGTTTGTCCTGAAATACATTCATCTCACATTTGTTCAGATTGAAATTCATTTGCCACTGATCAGCCCATCTGACCTGTCCATCTATATCCACCTGTCATTTAAGGCTACCATACTCACTAATTCCCAACCCACCAATCTTCATATCATTCACAAATTTACTGATCAGCCCTCATACAATCAAATCTAAATCATTTATATATACCTCAAACAGCAAAAGCCCTAACACCAATCCCTGCAGAATCCCACCAGACAGAGGTCTCCAGTCACAAAATAATTCGACTGTCACCCCCTGCTTCTCTCCATTCAGCCAATTCTGTATCGAGTTTACCAAATTTTGTTGGATCCCATGGGTTCTTATCTTCCCAACAGTCTCACATGCAGAATCTTAACTAAAGTCTTACTATAGTCCAAGTTGACTATGTAAAATCCTCTCATCCACACACCTGGTTACCTCTTTGCAAAGTTCAAACAAGTTGGTCTGATATGCTTCACCTTAGCAAAACAATGCTGACAGTTCTTGATTAATTCCAGCCTTTCAGGTGCAAATTAACCCTGTCTGTCAGAATTGCTTCTGATAGTTTCCTTACTATTGAGGTTAGTCTGACTGGCCTGTAGTTTTTTGCCTTATCCCTTGCTGCCTACTTGAGCACTAACTTGGTATCACATTGGCTGTTCTCCCATCCTCTGGTATATGTCCAGTCATGACAGTCGTGGCCAGTCATGACAGTCTGATATGCAAATGTAGCCATCTGAACTTTTTGTTTGTTTGAAATACTTTTGTCAAGTTTTACAGTTACATACTAAACAAGCTGGGCAACATTTGACAAGAAAGGGATGATGGGATAATCTTTCAGGTCTTATGGCTTTTGCCAATTCTGACCAAGGTGTTGTTAGAATAACCAGGCCTGGTGCATACAATGCCAGGCCAAGGGAATCAATAACATGCAGTTAATGAGGTTAAGGCAGAAGATATGCTTGAAGAGCAACCTCAAGGATTGGACAATATGATTCCACCTGGAACCATTTGGTAACTCATTAAAATGAATCCTGATCGACTCTTGGTTTGCTTTGATTCCTCTCATGTCATTAAGTAGGTCGAGTGTCCCCTCGACACTTGACATGAATGAGAAACTATCTGCTGGAATGCAGTGGGTGAACTTAGTCTGTAGGGCATCATGCAATACTGAAACAGACTTCGTCAGTAACAAACATTGGTAGTGTTTTATTCCACTCATGGTATTTGAAGAAAGAATTTGAATGTGGAGACTCTTGGCTCCATATTCAGTCAAGTAGATTTCAGTTACACTATGTTACTGATCGTGGTTGACCTAAGTGCTGCCTGCTAAGCCTCACAAACTCCCTTTTGGTTTACTGAATGCAGCCAGCCCAATAGCACAAAGGGATCTTGATCAAATATGTCAATGGGCTGAAAAAATCCAGATGGAATTCAATCTGGATAAGTGTGAGGTGTTGCATGTCGACACAACAAACAGGGATAAGAATTGTACAATTAATGGTAGGGCCTTGGGTAGTGTAGTAGAGCAGCGGGATCTAGGGATTCAGGTACATAATTCTTTGGAAGTTTGTGTCAGATATAGGCAGCATTCATAAAGAAGCATTTAACATGCTTTCCTTCAATGCTCAGTCCTTTGAGTATCTGAGTTGGGAAGTCATGCTGATATTGTACAGGACAATGGTGAGGCCTCTTCTGGAACCCTGCACCAGTTCTGGTTGCCCATTAACAGGAAGAATATTAGTTGCTAGAGAGGGTTCAGAAGAGATTTACCAGGATACTGCTGAGTATGGAAGGTTTGAGTTGTAAAGAAAGGCTACATAGGCCAGGGACTTTTTCACCAGAGCATAGGAGGTTGAGAGGTGACCTTACAGATGTTTATAAAATCATGAGGAGTATAGCTTTAATGGAACTGCCCTTTCCCTAGGATGGGGGATTTCAAGACTAACAGGCATATTTCTTGGGTGAGAGGAGAGAGATTTTAAAAAGATACGAGTGGCAAATTTGTTTTAACACAGAGGATGGTTCACATGTGGAATAAACTTCCTGAGGAAGTGGTTGATGTAGTCTCAAGTACGATGTTTAAAAGACATTTGGTTAAGTACATGATTAGGGAAGGTTTGGAGAGATATGGGCTAGGAGCAGGCATTTGGGACTAGCTTAGTTAGGGATTATGTTCAGCATGAACTGGTTAGGCCGAAGGGTATGTTTCTGTGCTGAATGATTCTATGACTTGAGAATATTGACTAACACAGCAGCACAGCGCTGGGTGAGTTCCGTATCGTCAGTTGTTTTATTTATTGAGTGAGATGGCTATTCGGTCTTGCTGCTTACATCTGTGTCATCTCTAATTATTTTAGGATTGTTGGGCCGTTGGCAAACAGCAACTAAAAATAGTCTCAGAGAGATAACAGGAACTGCAGGTGCTGGAAAATCTAAGATAACAAAGTATGGAGCTGGATGGACACAGCAGGCCCAGCAGCATCTTAGGAGCACAAAAGCTGACGTTTCTAGACACTTCATGAGAAAAGGGGGATGGGGAGAGGGTTCTGAAATAAAGAGAGAGAGAGATGGGGAGGCGGATCAAAGATGGATAGAGGAAAAAGCAGGTGGACAGGAGACAGACAAGTTAAAGGGGCGGGGATGGAGCCTGTAGAAGTGAGTGTAGGTGGGGAGGTAGGGAGGGGATAGGTCAGTCCAGGGAGGACGGACAGGTCAAGGGGGCGGGATGAGGTGAGAAGGTAGGAGATCGGGGAGGGGCTTGAGGTGGGAGGAGGGGATGGGTGGGAGGAAGGACAAGTTAGGGAGGTGGGGACGAGCTGGGCTGGTTTTGGGATGCAGTGGGGAGAGGGGAGATTTTGAAGCTTTTGAAATCCACATGGATACCATTAGGATGTAGGGTTACACCTATGCTCGGTTCACAATAAACAACTGCACCTCCCAGTCGCAAACCATTTCAACTCCCCCTCCCATTCCTTTGACAACATGTCCATCCTGGGCCTCCTGCAGTGCCATAATGATGCCACCGGATGGTTGCAGGAACAGCAACTCATATTCCACTTGGGAACCCTGCAGCCCAATGGTATCCATGTGGATTTTACAAGCTTCAAAATCTTGCCTCCCCCTACTGCGTCCCAAAACCAGCCCAGCCCATCCCTACCTCTCTAACCTGTTCTTTCTCTCACCTATCCCTTCCTCCTACCTCAAGCCGCACCTCCATATCCTACTTTCTAACCTCTTCCCGCCCCCTTGACCTGTCCGCCCTCCCTGGACTGAGCTATCCCCTCCCTACCTCCTCACCTATACTCACCTCTACAAGTTCCATCTCTGCCCCTTTAACTTGTCTGTCTCCTCTCCACCTATCTTCTCCTCTGTCCATCTTCGATCCGCCTCCCCCTCTCTCCCTATTTATTTCAGAACCCTCTCCCTATCCCGCTTTTCTGATGAACGGTCTAGGCCCGAAACATTGGCTTTTGTGCTCCTGAGGTGCTGCTTGGCCTGCTGTGTTCATCCAGCTCCACAATTTCTTATCTAAAAATAGTCTGGGTTCAGTTTATGAGCAACATTGAGTTCAAGTTCAAAATCACTTGTTTTTTTTTGGTGGGGGGCGCGGTGAGAGGTTTGGCCATGACAGATACATAAAACAGCGCAAAATATTGCTCCTGTTTGTCACATGTTTGACATGATGTCATTTTTGTTGTGCCATATCAAATTAATGCTCTATTTGCAATTTAGAATTGTCTTGTAAACTTTTGAATATACTTAATGATCTTATACCCGTAATATCTAGTAAAATTGCATATGCAAAGGACTTTTTTTGCTTCTATGCTCATGACTTGGAATCACACGTTTCTTTTCTTGTTTATTGAAAAGCACAATGGATTCACCCAAACAGGAGAGTGTCTTCTGACATTGATGCAACAATTAAAAAAAATACAAATGAAAAATAGGAATGAAATTTACTGTCAAGATCAGTCACAAGGCACTCCAGCATTTCAAATATGGCATACAGAACTACAGAAGCCACAAAACCACATTTAAAGATTAGAAAATGCCTTAACTATCCTAATTTCTTCATTAAGTATGAGAAGACACAATTCTTTATAATCTATGATTTATAAAAGCTTTTTGAAAATAAAAGCAAGTTTATGGGTGATAAGTATTGGCAGTTATTAAATGCACTCACTGGTTAAAAAATAATAGTTCATAGCTAGAAATGTAGATTATTTGAACAGTTTTTTTTCCTGAAATGTAATTTTGTTCACATCTTTCTTTGATACATTTTCAGTAATAAGTTTCACATTTGAACTTTTAGTAAAAGTTTAGATGCATTTTCCCACAGATTTTTTACACGATGTTTACACATTACTTTCAATGAAAATGAAGTGAGTATGCATAGTCTTCTAAAACTAATTTAAGATTACTTGTACGTACAGATTTGAATAGCTTACACCCACCTATAGAGGACTATAGGCACCATTTTCTCCATGGTTCAGGTCTAGGAACCTTGGGTTGAGTTCTGACGTACAGTCGTGGACTTGAAACATTATCCTGTCCTTTCTCTGTCTGCAAATAATGCCTGAATTGCTAGATTTAATCAGCATGTTCTTCCTTTATTTCAGGATTTCCAGCATCTGCGGAATTTTGCTCTTTTTCTCTGGTCTGCATAAAATATATCTTAAACGTTGAAATACATCTAATATCACCATCCTTTGTTTTCTTATTTCTTTCTGGCATTACTGCTCTTTATCTCACAACTTGTGCCTTTAGATCAACAGGCCACTTTTTGACATTGTCATCTTCTCAGTAACATGAGTTGGCAAATGCTTGTTTAACTAGTACACACAGAAAACACCCATAGCCAGTACATTTCACACTGCAACAATGACCCTCATTTACTTCCCTGTGGAATAAAACGCAGGCTCATGGTCCTGCAATCATCAAAGATTATGGACTGCAGGTAATCACTGCCATAGTGGTGTCAGGGGTATTTAACTCCACTCTAACTGTGCCTTCTCATGCCAACCCATGTTTCCATTCACTGTGATTCTACTGCGCTTCACAAAACTGATCAAAATACAAGTGGTACCATTTCTTCTATTCCAAAGAACTTGAACAACTGATCACAAAAGTACTTAAATCTGCCATCCTGGAAAACAGTAGCCAATAGCCATGCAGGTAGTTTCCAAATGCAAGAAATTGAGAGATTGATGTGGCATAAATCACACCACAACTAATCACTGACCCAATAGTAGAGGCCACTGGCTTCAGTGTCCCTTCTAAGACAATGAACTGCGTTCAACTGAATCCACGTAAGATATGAAAAGACACTGCTATGAACTCCACAAGTGGATGGTGACGAACAGTTTGGGATTCAGGCCACATGTCTGAGACGATCAACTTGGTCACTATGATCTGTAGTGGGAGGCACCTAATTTCTCAATTGAGCAATTCAGGAGGCTATCAAATGAATGAGTACTAATTTAGAGATCCCATTAACCTGTCAGATTAAAATAGTAGCATCCCCTAGCTGCAAAAGCAAAATGATAGCAGCAACATCATCACAATGTCAATAATACGATACACTGCTGCTGTTCTTTTGGATAATATACCACCAGCAGGTCAATGATTTACTGCAATATCTATCATGTTAGAGATATTTGAGTACCATTACATACTGAATTGTTATATTATTTTCCAAAAGTATTTATATTTTATTGAACCGGCAAATTAGTTGATTTCCATATAGATAATGTGGTTTAGAAAAACAGGGTTAACTCACTTACATAAGAATTTACTACAAGAATAAAATGTTGTGTAAAATCAAGAGTCAAATGATGGCACTGAATGAGTACACACGCATTTACCTGAATAATTATTTAGAGCTCGGGGGTGTCTCACTATGCATCACCACTTTTCTACATGAATCAGTTGGTTTCCATTGTTCTCCATTTTACTGTAATGGAGTCATTACAAATGTCTCTGTTACACTAGGATGATATCTTATAAAGTCCTTTGCGATGTAAGTTCTCGCTTTGACTTCTGAATAGTCCAAGTATCTGGAATATTCTTGGAATCTTGACCACGTGAATCTATTATCGATTAATCTATTATCTGTGACATGGCATGAATATACAGTCTTTGTTTGTATATAATGCATTAACCAAACAGCACTCTGCTATGGAATCCTGGTTTACAGCTGTCCTTGCTGCAGGACAGCACAAATAATGGCAGAAAACTGCTGATATTCACTAAGGCTTTTGACTTACTTTTCACTGCAACATTACTATACAATAATATTTGTGACACATGCTTGAGATGAATCACTTTTAGTTTCACTGACTAGTTCAGACAAAGTCTGAAAGGCATAGTCAACTTTCAACTGTACTTTGTAATTCCCTTGTAATTTCCAAATCTGGCTTTAAGAATTGGAAAAATGTTAAACAATACTGAATAATTTCTTTCTTGAATAAATAATAATTAACTACCCTATAATATTTTGATTTTGAAGTAGAAATTCAGCCTCAATCTTCCAAGAATTCCTGAAGATGTGCTATTTTGCACACATTGAGATGATAGATATAAGAAATAATCAAGGGAAAGCTACATATGTTCACACACTGAGGCTTGTCGATACCTTCCCCGAATAGAGATAACCATCTCAGTAGCAGTAAAGCCTGCAGTAATAAACTCGTTCACAGAGAAACGACATGATAAGGCAATAGCAAGACTTTAAGATGCAAATTTGTGTTAACAACATGCATTTTACATTGAGCCAATTAATCAGTGATGTCAGACAATTAACTGTCAATATGTATATAGTGAGATCATGATATCAGATGAAGGACATTTCAGCAGCAGTGAATCACAATTAAACAATTGTGAATCTGCACTCAAGGTTATAAGAACACACATTGTTCTTTCATATGGTAAAATTCAAGGTACGGCATCTTTCAGAAATCACATTTTAGGATGAACACAAGGGATATAAATGCTATAGGAAGGACAGAAAGAAAGGCAAGAGAAGAGAGGGAGTCAGAGACAATGGGAACTGCAGATGCTGGAGAATCCAAGATAACAAAGTGTGGAGCTGGATGAACACAGCAGGCCAAGCAGCATCTCAGGAGCACAAAAGCTGACGTTTCGGGCCTAGACCCTTTCTGATGAAGGGTCTAGGTCTGAAACATCAGCTTTTGTGCTCTTAAGATGCTGCTTGGCCTGCTGCGTTATTCTAGCTCCACACTTTGTTATCACAGGAGACAGAGTAGTGTTTTTGCTTAGGGATAATGTTACAGCTGTATTTAGAGAGGCTATTCCTTGCAGATTGTCCTGTGAAATTATATGGCTGGAACTGAGAAATAAGAAAGAAATGATTGCCATGCTGGGGCTGTCTTATAGGCCCCACCGATAATCAGTGGGAAATTGAGAAGCAAACATGTAGGGAGATCTCAGTTACTTGTAAGAATAATAAGTTTATAAAGCTAGGGGATTTTAACTTCCCAAACATAGACTGAGACTGTCTATGTTAGGGGTTTGGATGGTTAAGGGGAGGAATTTGTTCAGAGACAGCATGTTCCTCTTAGTGTGAATGGCAAGGCTGGTTGACATAGGGAATGCAAGATGACACAAGAAATTGAGGCTCCCGTCAAGAAAAAGAAGGAGACATATGTCAGCTTTGCTACCCGGAATCAACGAATCTCAAGAGAAATAGAAGGGCAGCAGGAGTATATTTAAGAGGGACATCAGGAGGGCAAAAAGGGAGCATGAGAATAGCTTTGGCCAAAGAGATTCTGTAAGTACATTAAGGGCAAAAGAGTAACTAGGGAGAGAATAGGACCCCTTAATAATCAGTGTGGCCGTCTCTGTGTGGAATCCCAGGAGATAGGTGAGAGACTAAATGAATATTTTGCGTCAGTATTTACTGTGAAGGACATGGAAGCTAGGAAACGTGGGGAAATACATAGTGACATCTTGAAAAGAGTTCATATTAAAGAAGAAGTGGTGCTAGAGGTCTTTAAACACGTAAATGTAGATAACTCCCTGCGTCCTGATCAGATATTTCCTAGAACTTTATGTTAAGCTTCGGAAGAGATTGCTGGGCCTCTTGCTGAGATATCTGTACCAATGACAGCCACAGGTGAAGTGCCAAAAGACTGGAGACTGGCCAACACAGTGCCATTATTTAAGAAGGAAAAGCCAGGGAACTATAGGCCAGTGAACCTGATGTCAGTGATGGGTAAGTTGTTAGAGAGGATTCTAAGGGACAGAATTGACATGTATTTGGAAAGGCAATGACTCATTAGGGATAGAACACAGCTTTCAGCATGGGAAATCATGTCTCACTAACATGTTTGAGTTTTCTGAAGAGATGACAAAGAAAATCAATGAAGGCAGAGCAGTAGACATTGTCTATATGGACTTCAAAGTGTTTGATAAGGTCCCGCTTGGTAGACTGGTTAGGAAGATTAGATCACAGGGAGCCCAGAGGAGGCTAGCCAATTAGATACAAAATTGACTTGAAGGTAGGGGACAGAGGGTGGTAGAGGGTTGCTTTTCAGACTGTAGGCCTGTGACCAGCAACATGCCACAAGGATCAGTGCTGGGTCCTCTGATTTTTGTCATTTTGGATGTGAATATAGGAGGAATGGTTAGCAAGTTTGCAGCTGACACCAAATTTGGTGGTGTAGTGGACAATGAAGAAGGTTATCTCAGATGACAATGGGATCTTGATCAGATGGGCTAATGGGCCGGCAAGTGGCCAATTGAGTTTAATTTAGATAAACGTGAAGTGTTGTATTTTCGTAAGGCAAACCAGGGCAGGATTTAGAAAGTTAATGGTCGGGTTCTGGGGATTGTTGGAGGACAGCGAGACTTAGCGGTGCGGATACATAGATCCTTTGAAGTGGAGTCACAGGTAGACAGGGTGGTGAAGAGGGGGTTTTCTACGCTTGTTTCCATTGGTCAGAACATTGAGAGTGGGAGCTGGAATGTCATGTTGAAGCTGTGCAGGCATTAGTGACCATAGTAGTATGCAGTATTTAAAATACTGCATACTACTATGGTCACCCTTCTAGAGGAAGATGTTGTTAAACTTGGGTGGGCTGAGAAAAGGTTTACAAGGATGTTGTTGGGACTGAAAGGTTTGAGTTATAGAGAGAGGCAGAATGGGGTGGGCCTTTCTTTTTAAATCCCTGGACCGTTAGAGGCTGAGGATTGACCTTATAGAGGTTTACAAAATGACAAGGGGCATGGATACGGTGAATAGCCGAGGTGTTTTCCCCAGGGTAGGTGAATCCAAAACTAGAGGGTAAAGGTTTCAGGTACAGCAGAAAGATCCAAAAAAGGATCTGATGGGCAACCTTTTCAGGCAGAAGGAAGTGTGTTTATGGAGCGAGTTGCCAATGGAAGTGGTTGAGGCTGGTACAGTTGCAACAGTTAAAAGGCATCAAGATGGGTGCAAGGACATGAAGGGTTTAGAGGCATAAGGGCAATGGACTAGGTTAGATTGGGATGTCTGGTTAGCATGGATGGGTTGGACTGAAGAGTACGTTTCTGGATACATTAACATTGTTGTATAACATTCCAGCAAAAGAATAGATTTTTCTTGTATAACTGGCATTTCTCCTGAAATCCCACTTGGTGAGCTCAACAAGCAGAATGAAACCAATGCCACTGTGTGCACTGACTGCTCTAGGGGCTTCACTGTCAGATTGGGATTAATGTCTTATTTCAATAAAGTGAGGCACATCTTTACCTGCAGGTTAACAAAGTGTGGAGCTGGATGAACACAGCAGGCCAAGCAGCATCTTAGAAGTAGGAAAGCTGATGTTTCGGGCCTAGTCCCTTCATAAGAAAGGGTCTAGGCCCGAAACATCAGCTTTTGTGCTCCCCTGATGCTGCTTGGCCTGCTGTGTTCATCCAGCTCTACACTTCGTTATCTCGGATTCTCCAGCATCTGCAATTCCTATTATCTCTTTACCTGCAGGTTAATGTGGCCTGTGGATGTCCCAATCTCAGTGAACAGTGAAATAAATCTGACTTTGGATAGCATTGGTTGATTTCTTTGTATTGTTATTGTTTTCATGTCCACATCTAAATGGTCTTACATTTAAAAGTGGTTAGAATTGCATGCAAATAGCTTTATGGCTTTTTCAATCAACTGCAGAAAATTGATATATAAAATTGTTCTGAACATAATCACCTACCGATTATTCAATGGGTATAATTTATTAGTATAAAAATTTGCTCTGCATAATGTGGATAATTTACATAGACCAAGCTAAGCAATCGATAATAACTATTCACCCTCCCAGCCTGATCGTTAGCAACTCCTTTGTCTGTCCAACTGTCTTTCTCTCTCTTTAGGCTCTATCCTATCGTTTACTCCCTAGCCCAATCCCCTCCCTTTTTTTAAACATATAAACTGAAGTTTTCCCAGCCACCTTCAGTACTGAGAAAGGGCCACCAGACCCAAAATATTAACTCTCTTATTTTCTTTATACGTGCTGCCAGACCTGCTGAGCTTTTCCAGCAACTTTGTTTTTGTCCTTGATTTACAGCATCTGCAGTTCTTTTGGTTTTTACTCCATAGTACATGCAGGTTTTACTAAATTATTACAAAACACATCACTAAGGGAGAAAGTCCAGTTTGCCCCACATTATCCATTTTTAAAAAACTACTTCCCCACAACGGCCTAATCTTTCTTCATTGAAATACCTCTCAGTTTTCAGAACAGCTACTCAAAGAACTCCCTGAGAGTCCCCTTGATTCAATAGTGGCAGTAAACTGTGCAGATCTTTGCTGAGGCCCTCGCAGGAGTCCCCTCACAGTGACAGCAGTCTGATATTAATCCAACATTCTGACTGATTGCTTGGGGTTGGTGCCACCAATGTTGATCAAGATAGCAGCAGAGTAGGATACTCCAACTGGAGCTCTTCTGCTTCTTCTGTTTCTCTTTTCTCCCCGTTTGGTCTCTCAGCAGCTCGTGGAGGGTCCCAGGCCTTGTCTCTTAGCAGCTCTTGGCCCCATCTCTTGGCAGTATGTCAGTCTGTCTCTTGGCGGCACTTGGCAGTGTCACAGCTCAGCATGGGAGTGGACCCCACCTGGGCATGTTCCTGAAGTACGGGGCAGAGAATGGTCCAGCAGCAGCGATGGCATCTGTGGCGATGTCGATAACAGACAACTGAGGTCTCCCGGAAAGCGAGATAATGGAGGACTCAAAGATTGTTCAACTTTTAGCTTGCTCCTTTGTTTTCCTAATTTAAGCTACAAAAAAACTTAAATGCAAACTATAATCTATTTCTTTATTTTTCTGCTATTCTATGAAATAATGCTTAACTTTTAACTCTTGCTTCTCTTACTACTTTGTGCCTAAGCTTTTTTTTGTACCTAAGATGGTGCCATGTGTGGTGAAATTATAAACTTTTCACTATAGTTTTGTATTTATATACTTGAGTGCACGTGACAATGAAATCTAAAATCTGAAAATCTAAAGGATGCTCCTATCTTGGCCACACAAATGAGCACGTTCCTGCAGCTTGGCATGTGTTACTTACCTTCACATGGATGGGGGTGGGGTTTGGGAGGAGAATTTTGCTGCACCTGCACGAGAACAGCTGCATAGCCTGTATATTCAGCTGCAGATAGTATAAAATGGTGATGTTGCCCTATCAATTACTTTGCAGAAATTAAACTCAAAAGAAATGAACACTATTATACACAGTTAATATGACAAAGGAGCTCTTTACAATATTGAGAAATAATCTGTGAGTTATTTATAATATCCGGTTAGTAATATCCAGTAGTTATTTGCTAGTAATCTTTAATGGTGTTTTGGTTCACAGGATATCCCTATTTCAACAATTCAGTCTTCTAATTAGTTCATAGCAACTGGAAGTCAAATGATTTGCATGTTTCAAACACTAGGTTACTTCTGAACATTCTTTGATTCAATGCCACTATTTTTATTGGGAAAATTGCTACAGATCCTTTTGTAACTTTGACCAAATTCTTTATCTCTTTAAATCCCATGGTGCTATTTAATTGCTCATTTATCTGCCTGCTAAATAAGTTGATCCCCTATAATTACAGTATGGTGCATCCTACTGAGCACTGATGCTTTTCTGAATCTGATTGCCAATTTTCCCATTTGCTCTTTAGTTCCAAATGACTGTTTTAGATTATGTACACTAACAAGACACCTCTGGGATTGTTCATGAGTAATACCACAGTGCAGTTTTTGGGGTTGCTATTCAACTATCACCTATATATGATGCCAGTTTCCTATCATTGTAATGCATGAAATATATTGCAGGTATAACATATATAATTGATTACAGGTAAAGAATATTACACATTTTACTGAAGGTGTAAGCTAGGATTATTATTTTCATTAACTCAATAATACTGTTTTACTACCACTTCAAAAAACTGATCTAAGAAGGAAGAGATGTGATTTAATTTTCCAGTTTCAAAAGATCTTATTTAGAGAAAATTCCAAGTTGTATAATTCTGTCCTACCTTCCATGATGGAATTACAATACTTAAATATTTTTAATTATCTGTAATTATCCTTTATATGAAATTTCATCTATGAAATTACAACAAGTTTGCCAGTAGGAAATTAATAAAAAAGAGAAGTACGTGATTTAATTGGTTGGTTGTGTGTCACATTCTGACTCGTGAATGTGATACGAAAAGGGGAGAGTGCAGGGAAGTGGAGTCGAAATGCCCATCAGCCATGACTTAAATGGCGGAGTGGACTCAATGAGCCAAATGGCCTTACTTCCACTCCTATGTGTTATGGTCTTACGGTCTTATGGTCTTATGCACATTGGGAACACCACAGAATTCCTGATGGAACAGAAATCGAAGATTCCACTGGGCAATTTCCTTACATTTAAAACACTTCAAAAGTATCCACAAAAATAGGAGAATTTAGAGGGTTCCGCTTTAGTTAAGTAAATATTTACTCAGGAAAATCAGACTATTAAAATCCCGGACACAAAAGCAGAAGTTACTGGAAAAGCTCAGGAGGTCTGGCAGCATCTGTGAAGAAAAATCAGAGTTAATGTTTCGGGTCTGGTGAAGTGTTCTGAGGAAGGGTCACTGGACCCAAAATGCTAACGCTGATTTTTTTTTCACAGATGCTGCCAGACCTGCTGAGCTTTTCCTGTAACTTCTGGTTTTGTTTCTGATTTACAGCAACTGCAGTTCTTTCAGCTATTAAAATCATAGTCTAATTCCTCAATAATTATTAAACTGACTGCCTAATTTTACCTTGTCCAGACTATTTTGGCACAACACCCACCTAGTATCTTGTTCATCTGTTAACATGCTCCTACCCACCTGGCACCCTAGCTTTACATTAACCTAATGCACGATCCTTTCACAACAGCATGTGATGCTGGACCAATAAGTACAGAATGCAGCAAATGACTACAATGAGAAAGGAGAGATTGATTGTCACCATCCAACTGTTCTGCACTGTGAGGGAGCTGTCAGAATGAACCTGCTCAGAATCTTCTTTCATAAATGTGAAGTTCCTTCCTTTCATAAGGATAAGGAGCAGAGTGGCAATCTGCACATGATTGGCACTGCCTGGAAAACCATCCTGCATATTTACTCACAATAAATACACATTGTGATATCAAATAAATACAAATCAGATAAAGACATACAAATAATTTGTACTTACTACTTAAAGCACAAATCACCTCACCTGGGTACAACTCTGTTTATTATACAGGGCAAGAGTAAAACTTTAATCCAATAGACTGACCTGTACGGTGAATAATTATTTACGATAGGTATGACTGATCAAGAAATGAGCTCGTTTTAGAGAAATCCATGAAGAGAGACTTTCTGCTTTGAGATCTACAGCATAGAAAATACATCAACAACATAATATAAATTGTTGAGATTTTACTGACACCAGGCACAGCAAAATAAAACCATCACAGCCTCACTGTGCAAATACCCAGGTTCTGCACTGAAATGCGAGATAGAACGCTAATGAAAGGAGGAAGCGACAAGCTCATGCTTTCATCATCTGTCCGTCTCCTGCACTAGTGAAGTCTGCAGGACCAAACATCATAGTCATTCGTAAATGAATTCAGTTGATTCTTTTTAGAACACAAGTGTGCCCATTGCTACAGCACAACTAATAGTCCATATTCCCTCTGGTAAATTCTGGATTTGTTATTTGAATGATGACCACAGACACTATATGACAGCTGTCATCACTTCTTTCTCTGATCCTAGCCTTGCTTCTGACACTGCAGAGATCATTAGTAGAAACAACTGCAATAACTGCATTACTGTTGAAACTAATATGAATGAGCAGCTTTTTAGAAATACCAGCAGTTGCTACAGTGTTACCAATTTAGTTTAGTAACATGGCATTTATTATTTTGATTACAGAGCTCATTATGAGAAAGTTGATATAAACAGTTTTATTGTTCTTACTGTTAAAAACTGGTGTCACTTAAATTCGGGTGGTGAGGCCTTTAACTACCTCCTTAATGATGAGGCCTCTTTCAAATCTCACTTGCCCATCATTCATCCAGTCCTGGTGGGGAGCAATGGGTGTGGTGTCATTGAGACCAAGGGAGATGGGACAATTTGTAGACTTGAATCACAGAAATGCTGGCGAGGCTTGGGAGCAGGCTGGGGGTTGGAAGTGAGGCAACGATGGGTGTAGAGGGGATTTCTCAGTAACTTGGGAGATCCATATTTTTCTTATGGAACCTAGTGGGGTTTTCTGTTCTTCCTCTTTAAATCATGTATTTGCTCGAGAGGAAGCTCCATACTGATCCAATTTAGACAACTGAGTTAAAATTGCGGTGGTGGCTCTTATGGGGCAGTGGTAGTGCCTGTACCCCTGAACTAGGAGGCCTGAGTTCAAGTCCCAGCTGCTTCAGAGGTGTGTAAAATGTCGTTGGAAAAGTTGATTAAAAAACCCTGTCCAGGCAGCGAGCTGTGGAAAGGGTCATATCTGCTGACTGTTTACTCCTCTTCTGCAGTTATGTTTGCATCCAGGTGTCCTTGAAGAAGGACCATGTGATGTTCATGAATGTTCTTGGAGGAAGAAACTGCAGGCCTCTTATGGCACAGTGGTAGTGTCCCTAAATCTAGACCAGGAGGCCTGGATTCAAGTCCCAACCACTCCAGAGGTGTGTAATAAGGGGTTATCCTGATATATTTGTATATATACAATCTGCCTATAAAGCATGCGCCAACACTTACACAGTCATAGAGATAAACAGCAGGGAAACAGGCCCTTTGGTCCAACTCGTCCATGCTGATCAGACATCGTAAATGAATCTAGTCCCATTTTCCAGCATTTGGCCCATTTCCCTCTAAACCCTTCTTATTCACATACCTATCCAGAAGCCTTTTAAATGTTGTAATTATACCAGCGTCTACTACTTCATCTAGCAATTCACTCCATATACGCAACATCCTGTGTGAAAAAGTTGCCTCTTAGATCCTATTAAAATCTTCTCCCTCTCACCTTAAACCTATGTCCTCTAGTTTCGAACTCCTGCTCCCTGATGAAAAGACCTTGTCTATTTACCCTAGCCATGTCCGACATGATTTTATAAACCTATAAGGTCATCCCTCAGCCTCCCATGCTCCAGAGAAATTAGCCCTGTCTATTCAGCCTCTCCCTATAGCTCAAGCCCTCCAACCCTGGTAACATCCTTGTAAATCTTTTCTGAACCCTTTCAAGTTTCAGGACAGCTTTGCATGCAGAATTACAATAGAGAACTAACCAATGTCTGTAGAGCTGCAACATGACCTCCCAACTCCTATACTCAATGCACTGACCAATAAAGGCAAGCACAACAAATGCCTTCCTCAGCATCTTATCTGCCTGTGATACCACTTTCAAGGAGCCATGAACAGTCCAAGGTCTCTTTGTTCAGCAACACTCCCCAGAGCCTTACTATTAAGTGTATAAGTCCTACCCTGATTTGCCTTTCCAAAATGCAGCGCTTCACAATTATCTAAATTAAACTCCATATGCCACTTTATCTGCCATGATCAGTACCTCAATTCTGGGGACGAAGGCCTGAGAGAGGTCACTGACATTGGAGATTCTATCTTGCCAGGGATTTGCAAGATTTTGTGAAAGTTTTGCTGGGGTTATTTCTCTAGCCATTTGAAGTGCATTGCTGTGCATTGTTCATGTCAATGACATATACAGAAGGGCAGACAACACTGTAGCTCTAGCTCATGAGCTTGGTACCAGGTTTGAGGTCTTTTCAGCCAACACACCATTGCTCATTTGGCCATAGGTTGTAGTGTGACAATGGACAATGGACATTGGTCATGATATTGAAATTCATTGTTAATATCTTTAATGTTTGCCCTCACTGAAATATAGATCCCAAGGTATGAAGTGTGATCCACATTGGCAATTAGCTCACAATGGATCTTGACACGCAGTGGGGCACTCTTGCAAAGTGGGGAACAGGCTGATAGAAGACTTCAGTCTTCTGGACATTATGCCCCATTCTCACTCACATCTCTGTGAAAGCATCAAAAGTAGCTTGGAAGTTGCCTTCTGAATGTGTGCAGATGCAGTGTCGTTTGCACTTTGCAGCTTGATGACAGAGTTTGGGGTCATCTCAGATCTGGGCTGGAAGCGACGCAGATGAAATGGTTTCATGTTGTCCTGCAAAAAAACTCCACTCCAGTGGAAGACTTTATGAATGCTGAATATTGAGTATGTTCTGGCAAGGAAGGTGGTAAAGAATGTTGGTGTGATGACACAGCCTTGCTTGACCCCAATTGGCAATGTTTTAGGTCTAAGGCCGATCTGTTGGTGAGGATATTGGCTTGCACATCATGGTGCCTCAGACGGAGGATGGTGATGAATTTGTCTGGTCAGCTAAATTTGAAGAGAAGACCCCATAATCCCTCCTAGAATACAAAGTTGGAGGCCTGTGAGAGGTAGAAAAAAGCCATGTGTAAAAAGTACTGCTGCTTTCTGCACTATTCTTGCATGTGTCTTGCTATGAAGATCATGTCCCCTGTGCTTTTTGATGGATGAAAAGCCTACTATGACTCAAAGGGAGTTCTCTTGTCCTGGGATGGAAGTGAGCTAAATTTTTTGAGTGAATTTCTCTGTGGTAGAGAAACCTCTGTAGTTATTGCAATTGGTCTTAGCTCCTTTCTTGCAAATTGTTATAATTGTGGCATCTTGAATATCATTTAGCATGCATTCTTGCATCCTGCTAAGTGTAATGAATTCATGTATTTGTACCAAGTGTGTTCTCTGCTGTACTTCAGCAGAGATTCCATCTGTGCTGTTATCCATGTTGGTTCTCAGCTGTCAGGTGGCCTTTCCAACCTCATGCAGGACTGGGGTTGTGCTGAGGCACTAGCGGATGCTATTCCTAGGGATGGGAAGGAGCGCGGACTGAGTCTTGATTGTGGAAATCCTCGAATTGCTCCTTGCAAAGAGCAAATAACACCAACATCACTTGGCAAAAGCTCTCCAAATTGAAGTTTCAACTCACTGTAAAACTTAACTATTTTGGATTCATTGGTCATAAGTCCAAACAACTACAGGCCAATGGATTGGACTCAAAAATGAAACCAGTTAGAGGTCCAAAGTCATCTTTTAAAAACAGGCACACTGCTGCTCACATTAACCCTTTTAAAGCATAGGTTTCTAAAGTTCTGCAGATAAATCTTCCAAAAACACTCTTCTTGTACAGGAACCTTTTATTTAATGTCACCATCTGTATCACCAGGTCAAATGGCAGATAATCTTCTCAGTGATTTCAATTTCTATGGTGCATCAGTTGGCCATGCCTTCAATAACAATGACCAGTGAAAATGTGGCTGACCTATATTCCTTATCCAAGAAGTTTGGAATTGAAACAGGGGCTAGTATCTTTTTGCAGATTGGGCAGGCTCAATTTTTTTCAATAATGTGTCCAATGATTTAAGTTAAGAAATGTAAATGACACATGAGAACTAAAATGTAGCATTAAACATTTCAGGATGATTAGAAACAGACAGACAGGAATAGATCAATCCATTCCATCGAGCCAGTTCCACCATTCAACTGTACCAGGGCATTGCTTTTCCACTTTTACAGCATATCTCTTTATACTTTTATCTAGCAGATATCTCTATCGACATTGAAAGCTCCAATGTGGAGGACAGAGTTACAGATTTTCAGTCACCATTTATATAAAAACAGGTGAACAGATTTTGCATCAGAATGCTGTAGTTATTTTAAGATTATGGGCAGAATCTTACCAGCTGTGATTGATGAGGTCAGGGGTGAGATGAATGGTAAATTGGTTGAGATCATCTCACTGCTTCTTGTACAAGCAGTGCAGCAAGATTCTTGTGAGACAGCAAGGAATTCCCACTGACATTAATTGTCATTTGTAAGACAAACTTGTTAACAGCCAACTTATGTGATTTTACTACACTATACAAAGCAAGTGCTGGGAAAACTTAACATGGAACCCAGATCAGATTCTCGGCAGGTTTAACTTGCTGCATGCATCAGAAGACCTCCATTGTGAACGCCGGGTGCCAACGTCTCAGGCCCACACCAACGGCACCAGCCACATGCACTCCACATCCAAATATGTTGGTTTGCATTGTTTGCCAACCTTGATGAACGTTCCTAGCACATCTCTGATCCATCGACAGGCATTCTCTGCATTTCAGTGATATATCTCGGGCTGTACCAGTAATTGTCATTGTAATGCTATAGTTCAGGGACATGCACCCCGCTCAGGGACTGGATCAGACTACACCTCTGGGCCATTTGCTTCTGTCATGGTGCTCAGTCGTTCTGAGCCTACTGGGCACTCATTATACCTCCATATACATGACAATAAAATAAATCAAATAACATCTCTAAACAGGTTCGTTAGAAAATTGGTGAAATAAATAAATAAAACTTGTGATCTTGAGGAGGTCATCGTGAAAAGGGGGCCTGCTTGCTTTGGAAATGTTGTTCAGTCACCCACTCAGCTTGTCTAGTTAAAATCCCGAGTTTTCAACTTCCAAAAGCTAGTGAGAAATGTTGGTGATTTTAACTGTCCACTACTCTTGTGGCCTATGGTAATCCCTAGGACATTGATAATGGGGGATTAAATTGTAATATAATGCGATGTCAAGGGGATATAGATACATTGTCTCTGTCTGGCAGTAATGTTCATAGCCTAGCACTAACAGGCTTGTAGGTTACTTAGCGCTTATCAGCTTGAGACTGGCAGACTGTTGCCCAGGTCTTGTTGTATATGGAGACAGACTGCTTCACGGCCTCAGGATTGCGAATGATCCTATGCAATCATCAGTGTACAACTCAACTTCTGAACTTATCATGAAGGGAAGGCCATCAATGAAGCTGCTCAAGGCAGTTGACCCCAAGTTATTCTTCTGTGGAACTGCTGCAATCATGCTGTGCAACTGAAATGACTGGACTGAAATACTTTCACTATTTTTCTGTGTCCTGTATATGTGCCACACCAGTGGAGAGCTACCCCTCAATTCTCTCTGACTTCCATTTTAATGCCTTACACCCTCAAATGTGGTCTTGCTATCAAGTGGAGGTACCCTCACCTCGGTAGTTAGAAGCTGCATTACTAGCTACTCTCTTGCTGACCAATCTAATGTATATTAACGAAATTTACCACCAATAAACCCAAACAAAGTTGAGGAATACTAATTGGGAGATTTACAAATGCAAATTGCAATTTCATTTATGTTTGTCTGGTCCATTGTTGGTGAAATACCCCAATTAATAGGAAATGAATGTTTGCAGCAGGTTTTAGATAGATCAGAGCAATTTGATTCCTGATACGGATCAACTCCAATCATGGCACATATTTTATTGGCTGTTCTTTTGGTTTTGAAAAGTACATTTTAAATTTTCATGCTCCATTCTCTCCCTCTTGCTCATCTTTTGAGGTGAAGATGACCATGCTCATCCACTGAGCTGGTTTATATGGGTATGGTAGGTTTGTACATGATTGTTAATACCAATCTGTGCCTGAAAAGTTCTGCTGCAAAGAGGACAGGATAATGCAGTGATAACAAAGTGGAGCTGGATGAACACAGCAGGCCAAACAGCATCTCAGGAGCACAAATGCTGACTTCATCCACCTCCAACACAAGTCCTCTTCCTGGACACCACCCCCAGGCCAACTACCATCCCTCAACCTCTTCATCTCAAACTGCCGTCGAGACATTAACCACCTCAACCTCTCCACCCCTCTCACCCACTCCAACCTCTCCCCCGCAGAACGGGCTGCCCTCTGCTCCCTCCGCTCCAACCCCAACCTCACCATCAAACCCGCAGACAAGGGTGGCGCAGTGGTAGTATGGCGCACTGACCTCTACATCGCCGAGGCCAAACGCCAACTCTCCGACACCTCCTCCTACCGTCCCCTTGATCATGGCCCCACCCCCGAGCACCAAACCATCATCTCCAACACCAGCCATGACCTCATCACCTCAGAGGACCGCCCACCCACGGCCCCTAACCTCATTGTTCCCCAACCCCGCACAGCCCGTTTCTATCTCCTTTCCAAAATCCACAAACCTGCCTGCCCTGGTTGACCCATTGTCTCAGCCTGTTCCTGCCCCACCGAACTCATCTCCACCTATCTGGACTCCATTTTCTCCCCTTTGGTCCAGGAACTCCCTACCTACATCCGTGACACCACCCACGCCCTCCACCTCCTCCAGGACTTCCAATTCCCTGGCCCCCAACACCTCATTTTCACCATGGATGTCCAGTCCCTATACACCTGTATTCTTCATGCAGATGGGCGCAAGGCCCTCCGCTTCTTCCTGTCCCGCAGGCCCGACCAATCCCCCTCCACTGACACCCTCATCTGCCTAGCCAAACTCGTCCTCACCCTCAACAACTAAAAAGCTCTCTGATGAAGGGTCTAGGCTCAAAATGTCATCTTTTGTGCTCCCGAGATGCTGCTTGGCCTGCTGTGTTCATCCAGCTCCACGCTCTGTTATCTTGGATTCTCCAGCATCTGCAGTTCCCATTATCTCTGATACAAGGATAATGCAGTGAATTGGGTTTTGGCTGAGTTGCTAGCTCAGGACTTTTTCACCTTGCGCTTTCTTGATGGATACTTTACTTTGATGGAGGCCACACTGCTTTTTTTTTTATTTCTTATGCCTAATGCAATGATCTTGGATGAGCTTCCCTGAGGAATTGAAGTCAACATCAAAAACTTCTAAATGAAGATTTTGAAGTGTTTTTGTTATGCTTTGACAGCCATGAGAGTGCACTCAGGGCTCAACCTCTGCATAGCAGATTTGCTTTGGTAGGTGAGTGACAGCATCAGACATTCCAATAATCCGAACACCCAACTCAGTTGTGACTGTCTCAATATCGTGTGGATGTATGGAACAACAGCTCAGGCGAGCCCCTCAATGTTTGCTGTTATATCCTGCCACCTAATCTTCTGTAGTTTCCAAAAACAGCTTAAGTGAAAGTTGGCGAGCTTCTTCACATGATCCTGGTACTCAGTTCCAGCCTTGTATTCACAGAGTACAGTGGGTTATAATACTATTCCATAGACTTTCAGTTTGGCAGGGAGACTTATGCAACTTCATCCCCTGAATTATGTTTGAAGGGTGGTAAACTTTCCTGTTTGTTTTAAGACTAAAGTTGTCGCATTGATTTGAAAACAAGTCCATGCTATTTTACATGACGAGCTCTGAAGTGGCACCAATGCACACTCACAGGCAAACAGAAAATCAAAATATGTCCTTGGAGACTTTGGTCTTTGTTTGGGGTCATCACAGATAAAGCAGTTTCCCTTCCATCCAATATTTTATTTTGATGTCATGTTCATCATGATGGAGGGCATCGGAAAACATAGCGGAGAAGAATATGATTTGGTGCTAGCATGCAGTCCTGTTGAATGCTGTTGCAACAGGGAATAGATCAGAAAAGTCACTATTATTGAGGACACAAGTGGCCATGCCCTCATAGAACTGTCAAACTGTTGTGATTAATTTTTCAAGGCAGCCAAATCTCTTACTTCTGAAGGTCATCACAACTGACTGTCAAAGGCTTTGTCCAAGTCAACAAACATAGTGTACAAGTCTTAGTTCTCTTCTTGCTATCTCTCCTACAGTTATCTCACAGCAAACATCAAATGAATAGTTCCTTAACCTTTTCGAAAACCTCACTGACTCTCCAGCAGCAAATCCTGTTGAGATGTTTTAATGCATGGTTCAGCAGGATTCTGGAAAAGGTTGACCATGATAGAGACGAGTGAGAGATTCCTCTATGATTCTCACAAAATTGTTGAGTTTCTTTCCGTTCCTACAAGTGAACAGGGAAGGCTCCTGTGTATTCTTGCAGGACTGCTCCCTGTTTCCCCCATAACTGAAAGAGTTCAGAGAGTTTCACTTTTAGCCTTTCAAATCTCAGCTGGGATAACATCAACTCCTGGAGTATAAGCTTTGGACAGGAGTTTGACAAACCCACTCTAACCTCTTCCCCGCAGAACGGGCAGCCCTCCGCTAAAACCCCAACCTCACCATCAAACCCGCAGACAAGGGTGGCGCAGTGGTAGTATGGTGCACTGACCTCTACATTGCCGAGGTCAAACGCCAACTCTCCGACACCACCTCCTACCGCCCCCTCGATCATGACCCCACCCCCGAGCACCAAACCATCATCTCCAACACCATTCATGACCTCATCACCTCAGGGGACCTCCCACCCACAGCCTCCAACCTCATTGTTCCCCAACCCCGCATGGCTCGTTTCTATCTCCTTTCCAAAATCCACAAACCTGCCTGCCCTTGTCGACCCATTGTCTCAGCCTGTTCCTGCCCCACCGAACTCATCTCCACCTATCTGTACTCCATTTTCTCAGCTTTGGTCCAGGAACTCCCTATCTACGTCCGTGACAACACCCATGCCCTCCATCTCCTCCAGAACTTCCAATTCTCTGGCCCCCAATACCTCATTTTCACCATGGACGTCCAGTCCCTATATACCCGTATTCCACATGCAGATGGCCTCAAGGCCCTCCGCTTCTTCCTGTCCAGCAGGCCTGACCAGTCCCCCTCCACCGACACCCTCATCCACCTAGCCGAACTCGTCCTCACTCTCAACAACTTCTCTTTCGATTCCTCCCACTTCCTACAGACAAAGTGGGTGGCCATGGGCACCCGCATGGGCCCCAGCTATGCCTGCCTCTTTGTAGGTTACGTGGAACAGTCCCTCTTCCACACCTACACAGGCCCCAAACCCCACCTCTTCCTCCGTTACATTGATGACTGTATCGGCGCCACCTCTTGCTCCCCAGAGGAGCTCGAACAGTTCATCCACTTCACCAACACTTTCCACCCCAACCTTCAGTTCACCTTCAGTCCAGCACATCCCTCACCTTCCTGGATCTCTCAGTCTCCATCTCAGGCAACTAGCTTGTAACTGATATCCATTTCAAGCCCACCGACTCCCACAGCTACCTAGAATACACCTCCTCCCACCCACCCTCCTGCAAAAATCCCATCCCCTATTCCCAATTCCTCCGCCTCCGCCACATCTGCTCCCACGATGAGGCATTCCACTCCTGCACATCCCAGATGTCCAAGTTCTTCAAGGACCACAACTTTCCACCCCACAGTGGTCGAGAACGCCTTTGACCACGTCTCCCGCATTTCCCGCAACACATCCCTCACACCCCACCCCCGCCACAACCGCCCAAAGAGGATCCCCCTCCTTCTCACACACCACCCCACCAACCTCCGGATACAACGCATCATCCTCCGACACTTCCGCCATCTACAATCCAACCCCACCACCCAAGACATTTTTCCATCCCCACCCTTGTCTGCTTTCCGGAGAGACCACTCTCTCCGTGACTCCCTTGTTCGCTCCACACTGCCCTCCAACCCCACCACACC
The DNA here is from genome assembly GCF_030684315.1 of Stegostoma tigrinum. Taxonomy (NCBI): domain Eukaryota; kingdom Metazoa; phylum Chordata; class Chondrichthyes; order Orectolobiformes; family Stegostomatidae; genus Stegostoma; species Stegostoma tigrinum. Next base: position 35,681,314 of record NC_081367.1, on the reverse strand, counting down.
CGGCACCTTCCCCTGCAACCGCAGGAAATGCTACACCTGCCCCCACACCTCCTCCCTCACCCCCATCCCAGGCCCCAAGATGACATTCCATATTAAGCAGAGGTTCACCTGCACATCTGCCAATGTGGTAAACTGCATCCATTGTACCCGGTGTGGCTTCCGCTACATTGGGGAAACCCAAGCGGAGGCTTGGGGACTGCTTTACAGAACACCTCCGCTCAGTTCGCATAAAACAACTGCACCTCCCAGTCGTAAACCATTTCCACTCCCCCTCCCATTCTTTAGATGACATGTCCATCATGGGCCTCCTGCAGTGAAACAATGATGCCACCCGAAAGTTGCAGGAACAGCAACTCATATTCCGCTTGGGAACCCTGCAGCCCAATGGTATCAATGTGGACTTCACCAGCTTCAAAATCTCCCCTTCCCCCACCGCATCCCAAAACCAGCCCAGTTCGTCCCCTCCCCCCACTGCACCACACAAGCAGCCCAGCTCATCCCCTCCACCCACTGCATCCCAAAACCAGTCCAACCTGTCTCTGCCTCCCTAACCTGTTCTTCCTCTCACCCATCCCTTCCTCTCACCCCAAGCCGCACCTCCATCTCCTACCTACTAACCTCATCCCACCTCCTTGACCTGTCCGTCTTCCCTGGACTGACCTATCCCCTCCCTACCTCCCCACCTACACTCTCCTCTCCACCTATCTTCTTTTCTCTCCATCTTTGGTCCGCCTTCCCCTCTCTCCCTATTTATTCCAGAACCCTCACCTCACCCCATCCCCCTCTGATGAAGGGTCTCGGCCTGAAATGTCAGCTTTTGTGCTCCTGAGATGCTGCTGGGCCTGCTGTGTTCATCCAGCCTCACATTTTATTAGTTTGACAATGTTGTTGATTTTAGCAACGTGGAAGGTCATTGAGTGAACAATTAATGGCAGCATGTGGCTGCGTTTTGATTGCTTCTTTATTGATTAATTAATGCCAATTCAGGATTTGATTAAAGTGCTCACCCCATCTTTCTGACATTTAGGCTTTTTCTATGAGCATGGTACAAATATTTATGCTGAACTAGTCAACTGGGACCTGTAGAGAGATTTTGGAGCACCAAAGAATCTCTCTTTCAATTGAATCAAAACAGCAGTTACTTTGAAGACATCAGGGATCGGTAGATTATGGAAATACATCACAAAAACTATTGTGTTGTGTTTCAAACTTCAGATTATTTCACATGTTAATGCAGGAGAAAGGATGCCATTTGCTAAATCGTGAAATGACATAATTGCTGTAAAACCTCTATCTAGTCTTGTGACTATTTACGACATCTGCTACTGTTCAATAAATCAGTCTAGGGACTAAGAAACTATAATACAGAAACAGGCCATTTGGCACTGCCAGCCTACTATTTATCCTCCATGTGAGCATGCGTCTAATTCCATTGTCCCCAGTTGTCACCCTGTGTCGTTATTCCTGTTTTGTTAAACCATTTTTCTACCTGTTTCTAAATGCTAAATGAGCTGTACTTTAATAACTAACTCTGGGAAGTATTTACAGCCTCAAGGCCCTTATGGAAAATAGTTTTTTTTCCCCTCTGAACATTTTTTTACATACAATATTTTTCTTAATTTCTAGGCATTGCGATGCCTGGAAACTTCTACCATTTGCCATGTCTTCATAATTACAAATATCATTATAAATCTCCCATACGCAAAAGCATTTCATATTTTCAACTTTCTATTTCTTCAAGCAAGAGCCCTATCCATGTCTTATTAACATCTTTACCTGCCTCCAACTATCTTCTTCCACCTGGACCCCTCCCTCTGACCTTTTATCTGCACTCATTGATAATGAAATCCCTACAGTGTGGAAGCAGGCCAGTCAGCCCACCAAGTCTACACCGATCCTCCAAAGGGCAGCCCACTCAGCCTCACTGCTCTATGCTAACCCTTTAACCCTGTATTTCCCATGGCTAATCCACCTAACCTGCACATCCTTAGATACAATGAACAATTTAGTGTGGCCAATCCACTTAAACTGCACATCTTTGGACTGTGGGAGAAAACCAGAGCATCTGGGGGGGAACACATGTAGCATGTACAAACTCCGCACAGACAGTCACGCAAGGCTGGAATCAAGCCAGGGTCCCTGGCTCTGTGAGACAGCAGTGCTAATCACCCAGCCATCGTGCCGCTCTGGCTTGGTCATTAAGAACTATCAATATGACTTGGCTGTCTCAATTTCTCTACTCTCCCCTTACCATTTTTAATCTGTTATCAAGTTTGTTGACAAGGGTGGTGTTGTTGTTATATGGTGTATTGAGAGGCTGAGCACCAGCTCTCAGATGCCTTCTCCTTTCTCTCCCTGGGACAAGACCAGACTTTAGTGTCCAAATGGTCAGTAATCTCATTTCATCTGGTGACCTCACACCCCATTGCCTCTAAGCTCATAGTCTCCCAATCCCACAGAGCCCACGTTTACCTCTTTCCAAAAATCCAGAAACAGGACTGCCTGGGCAGACCCACTGTTTCTGCCTGCTCATGCCCCACAGAACTCACCACTTCCTACCTCTGTTCTTTTTTCTCACCCTTCACTCCCATTGTCCAGTCTCTTCTCGCGTACATCCATGATTCTTCTGACACTTTACATCAGTTTCCTTTTTCCGCGTTCGAACAGCCTCCTCTTTACCACGGATGTACAATCCCTTTACACGTCCGTCACCCATCAGGTTTGTCTCAGGGCTCTCCACTTCTTTCTGGAATTAAAGTCTGAACCACCCCCATCTTCCATCATCCTCCTCTGCCTAGCCCAGCTTGTCCTCACTCTGAGCAACTTCTCTTTTAACTCCTCTCACCTGGACCCCTCCCTCTGACCTTTTACCTGCACTCATAGATCATAAAATCCCCACAGTGTGGAAACAGGTCAAGTCAAAGGTATGGCCATGAGTATCCCACATGAGCCCCAGTTAAGCCTCTTTGGGGGGTATGTGGAACATTCCTTGTTCCAATCCTACTTGGGCCCCCACCTACAACCCTTTCTCCGGTGTATCAATGCCGCCATCAGCGCTGCATTCTTCTCTTACCCGTAATTGGACAATCTGCTCTTTTTTCTCTCCCTTCGCTCCCTTTGTCAATGATAGGGTCCTCCTTATCCTTACTTAACATTCCATCAACATCCACATACAAAAGACTGTTAGTTGCTATTTCTGCCAGCTCCAGCAGGATGTCACCACCAGACACACATTGCCCTCCCCGCCCTGATCAGCCTTTTACAGGGGTCTTTCCTTCCAGGACACATTCAAGTAGGCCTTCTCGGCTCCCAACACCTCCCCACGCAATCACACTCAACGTATTCACAGCTCACGATGTGGTCTGTTGTGCACTGGGGAGATGAAACACAGACTGGGTGACTGATTCCAGTTGCTTATCTTCTCAACAAACTATTCTTCTCCAGCCAACATCTCTGTCTCAGGCTTGCTGCAGTGCTCCAGTGAAGCTGAGCCCAAGCTGGAAGAACTGATCTCATTTTCAGCTTGGGAGCCCTGCAGCCTTCTGGACCCAATACTGAGTTCAATAATTTTAGGGCTCGACTGCTTTCTCCCATCTCCTTACCCTAACACTCACAAACCAGGCTTGTCATCACATGGACTGCTGCCACAAACAGCCCAGAATCAGCTCCAAACAGTCCCCATTAGCAGTTATTCATTCTCCCAGGCTGACCTTTACACATTCCTTTGTCTGCCCAGTTGTGTTTCTGTCTCTCTAGGACCCATCTCTACCTATTGTTTATAACACCTTCCACATTTATATCAACCTTTTCCTTCTAAAATCAGTTCTGAGGAAGGGTCACCAGACCCAAAATGTTAACTCTGATTTTTCTTCACAGATGCTGCCAGACTTGCTGAGCTTTTCCAGCAACTTCTGTTTTTATTTCTGATTTTCAGCATTCACAGATCTTTGGTTTACTGCATTTTTCATTGCAGTCATCCTAATGAATCTGAGCTAAACCTTCTCTACTGTCTAAACTTCCTTCTTAGAATTGAAATGCAGTGTTAGTTTCTTATTGCAAAAGTTTGTAATACATCATTGTGTGTTAAATTTTCTATTTTGTGCTTTAGCACATTTCTGGCAGGAGCCTTGTGAATGTAAATCAGAGTCCTATGATGCAATGAAGATTGGAAGCCCGTGAGCAAGATGTCCACCATGAGCATCACAATCAGTAGAACGTGGCAAGAAGAAGAGTTTCTCCAAGGATATGCTAAAGCTTTTCCTTGGTGAATGCAGGAAATGTCAATGCTGATTTTAGCTGCTCAAGAAAGGTCTCTGTCACTGCTGACCCAAGTTCAACACACCTTCCCATTCAGAAAGCAGAAGCAAAATCTCTTCCACCAATTCACTCACCATGACATAAACTATTTTGGTGACATTGGGAATCTTCTGAAGCCTACTATTGTTATTCTTGCACTCACTAAGGGAAGGTTTTGACCTTTCTTGGAAAGTCTTAAAATCGCTTTGTACTCAGGAGGCAGTTAAAATATTAGTGTTAATTTAAACCCCAAAGCAGTCCAGTTGCCTCTTCAGGGGATGGGATGGCACTGTTTCTGGGTCCTGACTTTGTTGCGGAAATCAGCGATTGGGGAACCTGCCCACAGGCAGCTGATTAAGAGGCATAAATGGGCACTGCCACTGCAGGATGGGAACAAGGGTCTCCAGCTTTTGGCCCTAAGAAAGAGTCAAGAATATATATAATTTCCTGTAAGACAAAAGGATCCGTTTGTAACTGATAACCTTGTGAATCTTGCCCAGTTCAGATCTTTATTGTCTGGCTACAATTGGTCTGGATCAGCTCTTGCATTTTGTTTAGTGCTGAACACCTAAGTTCATGCTGTTAATTCTTTTTTTCAAAAATTCAGTTTATTCCCCAAGACTCATGATAAATTATATGGTAAAATACTATGCTAGAAATATCCATGAATAAAACTGAGAAAAAAAAATTAAGTCAAATGATGAATAGTGAGTGTGTTATTTTAAACGTTTGAAATTAAGTGTCGCACTGGAGCTGAAATTACATCAAATCCCTACAGTGTGGAAGCAGACCTTTCAGCTCATCAAGTCCACACCAAACCACCCCCATCCTATCCTGATAACTCTGCATTCCCCATGCCTAATCCAACTAATCTACACATCCAGGCACTATGGGCAATTTTGAATAGCTAATCCACCTAACCTAATGGATGATAGTATAAGGTAGGGGTAGCAGTTAGATAGACCTTAAGTTTAGGGTAAAAGTTTGGCACAACATCGTGGGCTGAAGGGGCTGTACTGTGCTGCACTGTTCTATGTTCACCTGCACATCTTTGGACTGTGGGAGGAACCCCACAGTGACATGGGAAGAATGTGCAAACTCCACACAGACAGCTGTTTGAGGATAGAATCGGACGTGGGTTCTTGGCACTGTGAGGCAGCAGTGCTAACCACCAAGCCAACATGCCACTCCAAAGTGGTTGGAACTTCCATACAAAGGCATAGAATTTTGAAAATGATAGCTTAGGAAATTAATTATGCAGCACAAATCCTACATTGATTTTATATGAGCATGCACTCAAATACCTAACACTGTTTATTCTGTAACTCCACATCTCATTTAACATTTTAACTACTTTGCCAGTCCCAGTGAGTTTATGCACTTTTTATGAGAGTGCCTTTTCACAAAGCCAGAGGCTGCCTTATCTCCACAAAGAGGAGCACTTTGCCTGTCCCAAAGATGGCCTTCCTTTCAAGACGGATTACTCATGACCAGATGCAAGGAGAGAAATATTAGAATTTCCTTCAGCTCTTCCCCCTGCTTTCTCTTCTGCCACAGTGAGCACATACTCCCTGTGCCTCAACCATTCCAACTCAGTGCCTACTTCCAAACACGCTTTTCCCCATCACCTACCATGCCAACTCACTGACTATGCACAAATACCCATGCGTACAGGAAAAGTGAGATTGTTTTATTGTTGGAGTTTCTTCATAGCATTCCACACTCATCACATGTTAATAATTCTTGATAGGTTGACACTTGTTGACAAGTCTTGACATCTCTCAAAAAGTTGGAGATTTCCAATATGCTTATAAACTTGTTGTACACAGTTAACAGTATGAAAGTGTAAAAACTGAAAGAACTGCGGATGCTGTAAATCAAGAACAAAAACAAAGTTGCTGGAAAAGCTCAGCAGGTCTGGCAGCATCCGTGGAGGAGAAAACAGAGTTACTGTTTTGGGTCCAGTGACCCTTCCTCAGAATCAGTATTAACATCAAAGTGTATCTGGTTCCCACCCCCAATGGAGTCATCACTTCCCACCCAAAGCATTCCCAAAACCATATTGATTGCAGCACCTCAGCTTTCCAAAGGGGTACCCCGAGTATCCAAAATAAATGCACCAAGAACAAATTTCCTTCTGATCTGGTCTAATCTCCACACTCTGTTCCATACACCAGGAAGTCCAAATTCTCATTGAAATGGTTAGCTGGAACTGGGAAACACACATACACTGCTCCTGCAAAAATGAAAAATGCTGAGTTCCTCATTTTTTTAAGTATGTTCGACATAGCAGAGGCAGAGACAGAGGCATTTCTATTGCAGCAAAACTTAGGACCTAACATGAGTGAAAAGTCAGAGATTAGAAATAAAGCAAACAGCACATGGAAACATGAGATCGCAAGGAATCTTGTAGATGATGTAGTTGCCTCAACATCACTCTCATTTAACTACAAATTCTAAAACAGAGTAAGTGAAGTCGGAAGCTTATTTGGTGAAAAGATGAAAGCAGACATTAAATGAATGCAGTGCTGATAGGATGTGCTGTTTGAAAGTCTCGTATTAGCACAATGTTTAGTCCTAATTGCTGATTATCACAGTTTGCACATGTTCCGTGCTACAGAGACACTAACAATTTTGTAGTCAAACATGCATTACAGATAATTTTTGTGGAATAAAGTAAATTGTGGGGGTTCTACACACTTTCACTGAAAGCTGACATATGATAGTACATTTTAGGATGACTCAGTAACTGAGTGGGAGGTTGCACATGTTTTTAGACACAACGCTGTAGGAATGAGTGAGGAGACTAGAGGAGGGAGGAAGTCCAATATCCAATGGAGGTATGGAGTCCTTCTTGGCATTTTATCCTATGCAGTTGCTGCAGTAGGTTGCATGGTATTTTGTTCTTCCTGGAGACAAAAAGGGGACCCCTGGCAATATCCTAGTGTGAGAGCCCTCCTTTCTTCAGGTCATGCCTGTAAGGTGTCCAATAAGGTGGACCAGTTCAGCACTTACTCTTTTTCGGTGGTGTTCCCAGCAATTTCTGGCGGGATGTTAGTATATATTGTTAATATACCTCAGGAAGCCTCTCAACATGTTTTGTAAGTCTTCTTTGAATTTTCTGCAGCAAGTGAATGGGTAAAAGGTGATCCAGTTTCAAAAAGTGCACAAAATCGTCTGAAATGGCTGGCTTGCTTCCAATTAGCTTGTCTCTATTATGCAAAAAAAAAGTTCAGGTCAAGTACTGACCAGTGAGAGGGAGTGCAGCTTTTTAAATAAATGCTGTAAGGATACTGGAAAGGTTGACATGTGCTCAACAATTCTCCAGATGAACAGTCGTACTGCAAACCTCAGCTCTTTACTAAGATGGCAATTGGCGCTAAACGTGGCCCACTCCACTGTTTCCACCTCGGCTATGTGTTGCAACAAAAAGGGAAGTATTTCCCACACTCAGTATCAGTATTAACTGCATGAAAATAAACAACTTGACTTGACACAGACAAACACTGAATTTCAAGATCCATTTTTTCAGTAAATGATTTCCAATTATCAGCATGAAGAATGATTGTCATATTTAGTTGAAGGAAACTCAGTTTAAAAGAAAGTATGTGGAATAATATTTTCAAGAAAAAACATGCATTATCCAATTTGGGATATGAGACAAAGTGCTTGGGATTGAGTCTCATTATCTACCAGTGTAGCTACCTGAGCTGGGTGGGAACTCCCGACACACATCCTTAACATATTGTGTCTAACTTGAGGTAGCACCCACATAAAATCTCATTGAAACTGATGTCCTGTGACAGATTAAGAATTTATGTTTTTCTTTGCTCTGTTATTTGCTGCAGTGAAATTAATACCAATCATATATGTTCCAAACTCCTGACAGCAGCTGGAAAGGCTTCAGGAACAGTTGTCCAAATCCGGCAGCAACAGTTTGGGTTGAGGGTATATTTACTGTTCCTGAAACCTTGCAAGTGAGCAGCTCAACTGACCTCTCCTACCTCAGGAGATCTTTAGTTGTCTGAAGAGAACTTTGCTCCTGGGACTCCTGCATGGTCAAGATGATATTCAGCATTAGAGAAACTGCTGAACCGATCCCCTTTGTTGGACACCTTACAGAAGGGCCCAGAAGAAAGAGCTGCTCTAAGAGGGGACCCCTTTGGTTTCCAGGAAATGCATAAAAAAGGACATGAAACATTGAAATTAGGGGCTGGGATTTACAAGAAGTGGCAATCTCATGAAGATTTCAACTCTGGTCCCTTTTATGCCACAAAGGAAGTCTGCATTTCTGATAGGAGATTCCAATCAGTGCTCCTTTAGAAAGATGGAGCTGTACTTCCATTCTGACAGGTCTCTGACAGCGTAGAATAGTCAGGGAATGCAAATCACACCTCCTTCTTCACAGACATAAGCTGTTGTACTCAGATCTTTTAAGGGTCAGAATCACAGAAAGTCTTTTTGTCAATTGATGTTGAGCCTAACAGCAAGACTTGGCTGTTGGCTCCAGAGCAGGGCTAGTATGTCCTAAGAGTGGGGCGAGGGGTGGTGGTGGGGGTGGGTTTGAATTGGAGAACGGGTACCAGGATTGGTGGTGGGATTGGCGGGAGGGGTTTGGAAAACGTGGGTTGGGTCCCAAAGTGGCGAAGAAAGGTTGTCACATATAGAATTTGGGGAGGGGGTGGTGGGATTGGATCCAGAGTGTGGGTAGGGAATCAAGGTGGGGAAAGGGGGATCATGGCTGGTGGTGAGGGATGGGGATGGGTTATCAATCCTGGGAGGATGTCAGGTCCTAGGGGGAGATAGATATGTTGGAGTCCAAAAGATGTTAACTAATGGTGGTGGGGGAAGGTTGGGTTCAGAGCATTGAAGTGCTGGTTCAAGGTATTAAGATGGTATTAGGTCAAAGTATCCAGGCTTCAATGAGTCTGGCGGAGGTGTCATTGGGACTGAGGGGGGGAATTGGGGGTCACTTGAATATTTACTCATGAGTTACACTAGGTATTTAATAGACTAATTTTTCCTAAGGAACTATTCATGTAACTTGCAGTGGATTGCTCTGAATTCTCCAATTTAAATGGAGGGTTTTAAATGTAGGATAATTGCCTTGCAGAATACTCAAATTCCCAGGCAATTCCTTAGGAGTCTACTGCAACAGGGATTCTCCAGGGTTCCCAGGTGCAATTCATATCTACACTTCTGAAACAATTGTCTAGCACTTGGTAAATCGAGTCTTAGCTTTCTTTTAAACAGAGTTTAGTTACCGGTTTTATTACTACTTAAGTAAAGCAAAAAACAAACATCCAGTTTTCTTTGACATTGTATGTGAGCATCTTGAAATGCCATCTCCCTTATCTGATTCCACAATTCAATTCTGGATGTGAGTTTGCTTGCTGAGCTGGAAGGTTAGTTTTCAGACGTTTCGTCACCATTCTACGTAACATCATCAGTGAGCGTCCGACAAAGCTTCGTCGGAGGCTCACTGATGATGTTACCTAGAATGGTGACGAAACGTCTGAAAACTAACCTTCCAGCTCAGCGAGCAAACTCACGTCCAGAACCTCAACCTGAGATACAAATCTTCTCAAAACTCGCTTCCACAATTCAATGTCCAGAGGCTTGTTAGGACGAAATATATACTCAAGTTGTCTGTCATAACTTCAGTTTAATTTCACTTGTGTCTCAAGGCAATGTGTAGAAGCTCCGTAGAAGGCTAGGGAACCTGCTTCACCCACATTTACCTGTCTGATCAGGAAACCTTGTAGATTGACATAAGAAAATTATGCTGTCTACAAGATTTTCATTTGATATTTTTCATAGACAGATTTCATCTTTTGTTGGCTTTGTAAATGTTTGCAATGCGAGATTCTTGATGTGATCTATTACTTCTGTGAAATCCTAAACATTTACAATGTATAACTCGAGCCAGAATATTAATTCAATATCATCCCAATTTCTCAGATATTAAAGAGCTAGGAATAAATATTGGAAAATCCATGCAATATTCAGTGCAAAAAGGATACAAAGCAGCACAACAACATCCCTACACTCATCCCTGGAACATCTGGGTAACAAGGAAACCTATGTGATCCTCCTACTTATTGACTTTAGGTCCACCTTCAACACCATAATTCTAACCAAAGTCACCTCCAATCCCAGACCTCAGACTTTGCTCCACCCTGTACAACTGGGCCCTTGTCTTTCTGGTCTGCAAGCAGTAAGGAAATGTGACAACTCTTCCACAATAATCCTCAACACCAGTGCCCTGTAAGGCTGTGTACCCAACCCCTTGTTACACTCCACATACAGACTGTGTGGCCAAATTCAGCTTGAACTCGACTTACAAGTTGACTGATGGCACCACTATAGTGAGTTGGATTTCAAGCAATGATGAGACAACAGGAAAGAAATAGACAGCTTAGTGGCATGGTTGAAAGACAAACTCTCCCTCAATGTCAGAAGGAGCTCGTCATCGACTTCAGGAAGCAGAGTGGAGGACACTACCCTGTCTGTATTAATGGTGCTGAGGTGGAGGTAGCTAAGAGCTTCAAATTTCTAGGAATAAACATCACCAATGATCTATCCCAGTCCGTCTACAACAGTGCTACTCGCAAGTACACAAACTCCTCTAATTTGTCAGAAGACTAAAGAAATTTGACCTGTACACAATGACTCTGACTAAGTTGTATAGATACGCCAATGAAAGTAAACTGTCTGGAAGCCCAAGCCAGCATGAAATTACAAAAAGTTGTGAACACAGCCCAGTCCCTCACGAAATCGGCCTTCCACCCATTGACTCTACCTACCCTTTCTGCTGTCTTGGGAACGCAGCCAAAATAATCAAAGACCCCCCCCCCCACCCTGATTATAGTGTCTTCCACCCTCTTCTATTTGGCAGAAGATATAAAACTTTGAAAACACTACGAACAGGTTCAAAACCAGCTTCTTCCCTGCTATTATCATACATTTTGATGACATCTCGTACACTAGAGTTGATCTTTCTGCATACTTTCCCCACCTATAGCTCTATATTCTACATCCTAGTCGATACCCTCATGCAGTAACGTAAAATATAATTTGCCTGGAGAGCACACAAAACAATACCTCTCACTGCATCTTTGTACATGTGACCATAATTAATCAAATCAAATAATCTGCACATGGGGGTGTACATCCAGAAAAGGAAATGATTATGTTATGGTAGATCAAAAATATACAGAATCAAGAGAGACAAAATTATAACAACAGCCCAAATTTTCCGGTCTCCTGACTGTTAGCAGCTGGTCGTATCCCTAAGAAACACCATGGGACTCTTTGTAGGTTTAAACTGCCGTTGGACAATTCCCCAGCTCCAGTGCAACCCATAGAGTCTGTTAATGTTGTAGAGTGGAGAGAGATCCAATATACTCATCTGGATAGTTATCTGGAGATATTAGACTGATTAACACCATAGTGCAATCTTCATTATGAACCATCAAATGATATGGGCATCGCTGTCTTAGTTGAGATCAGTAGATTCTTGCCAACGAGAATAAAATATCAAACTCTCCGAACAAGTGTTGAATGGTGAGGTGAAAATCTTGCTAATGAGAGGTGAGGCCTATTTGCATGCATTGACTTATCATTACTACCTATCTCACCTCTTTGATACATAGTTTCCCATTCTCCCATTCACTAGATAAAAATTAGATGCTGACAATTCTGAAAATGGAAAGGAGAGGGGGTACCTGGTGACTCAAGTTTGCTGCTCGCTTCTCCAAGCCTTCATCTTGGATATCAACCACCAACAAATAGGGCATGCTCCATGGGTAGCAACCTTCGCTGCAATGTGCACCAAGGTTGGCATCATTCAAAAGCCAGTCTCATTGCACCCTCATGCCACATCTCTGAATCACTGACAATACCATTTGCACTTTACTGCTGAGACAGTAGGAACTGCAGATGCTGGAGAATCTGAGATAACAAGGTGTAAAGCTGGATGAACACAGCAGGCCAAGCAGCAGCAGAGGAGCAGGAAAGCTGACGATTCGGGCCCAGACCGTCCGCCTTCCTGCTCCTCTGATGCTGCTTGGCCTGTATTCATCCAGCTCTACACTTTAGTGCTGTTCTTTGGAGTGCATTAGCACCCAGCCATTGTAATGCAGATTGGCTCAGGCTACACCTCAGGGCCCCTCACTTGCTCTCTTTGCATTTACTCACTTTGTGCTTCCTTGGATGCTTACAGCATCTCTGCCTTGCCTCGCTTTACAATAATGCATTTCACCACCTCAGTACTACGTTTGTCTTGCCTTGTTCTGCCCGGACCTACTCAGTGAAAGTTAAGGATCTTTATCGGGGCTGCTGCTGTAGTAGGGGAAGTCAATGACGGCAATTGAAGGTAGCATGCTGGAATGCAGAGAGGATTGGAAAGGGCAGAGCAACTTGACATATAAAAGGCCTGGGAGAGGAAGGGACAATATAGGAGAGGGGCATCATTGACATCCAGCACCACCTTGGCTTTGATGTGGGGATGATGCACTGCTCTGTCTGGCAAGATGACACAGTACGCCTGGGGTTCAGGGTAAACTGAGACGATAAGCAGTTAAATAAATGGGCTGGGTGGGAACATGCAGAAGATCAAAGCCAATGGGGTTGATTGGGAGGGCACTCAAGACGGAAATATGGACATTTGGAAGGCCACCTACGCTGACAGGCCGAATTTGTGACTCATTCCATGAAGTGCGACCACTGTTTCCGACCAGTGTCACCTATATAAGAAGTGGATAATGGAGCCGAAAGTGGCTGCCTTCATAACCAGCCTGGGTGGAGGAAGTGTTTCCTTCTGTGAGAGAGGGGCTCCATTTTCATGGGATGAGAGGCCTTTCACAGGTCAATGACATTAACAGGCACCTACACAGGAAAGGTGAAAAAACATCTGTGATCTCAAATGCTGTGTGTGAACATGTGCATTGGCCTACAGTGTGCAGTAGAAATCCTGGCCCTAAGCACTCGAGAAAACATCAGGCAGCTTCAGGAATAAATCTTACAAATGGCTGTGAAGCAAAAGAAATTGCTTGGAGCCTGGAAAGTATTGCCAAAATAGCAATCACCTTCCAAGGTCCCATAATCTACACACGGAGGCAGAAGCTGCTCATTTCACATCTTGGACCATAAAGCACCATGTAACACTCAGGGTGACAAGCCTCTGTACCTTCCTTCTTGTAATTGTAGCTGGAATGACATTTCCTCACACAGCTGATGATGAAAAGTAAATATACATTTTATAAAGGTGAGAACATATTTACAACAAAGTGGCATCTGTGCCACTTATGTGCCCTCAGAAATTGGTCTTCATTTCAGTCCGACTACATCTTAATACTCTGTGGAGTTCTGCAGCTGGGTTGGGGCAAGCCTGCTCTGCAATGGAGCCTGTTACCTTAGGAGTTTTGGTTGGGCAACCCTGCAGGTTTTCGTGAAGGCACAGACTTGCTGAAATCCCAGATACAAGTTTATCATCCACCATCTCTTGGAGCTGACAGTGGCAGGCATGGTAGAGGTGGACGATCCAGCAACCTCTGGAAAGTCCTGAAAGGAGACTTCCGGAGCCCCTGAATATGGTTAGAACCACCTGTCTCATCGTGCGGATGGAGCACCTCGAATGAGGTCAAGAACTATATTTCATCTCCGAATTTGAGGCATAGCTGTTCGGGAAATCTGTCCCCTTGTCAGCTTGCAGTTGTTTCTGAGCATTAACAGAGGGCGTGATGGGGTGTGGAATGCAGGTCTGTGTGGATATCCGACAAACACTGACTGTGCTGGGAGATAGAGCTGGAGAGTCGTGTGGAACTGGATGAACACAGCAGGCCAAGCAGTATCAGAGGAGCAGGAAAGCTGATGTTTCGGGTCTGGACCCTTCTTCAGAAACTGACTGTGCTGAACCTGGATCTCTATGGCAGCTGCCAATCTGTACACAGAGGCAATCAGATGCTCGCATGCCTAAGGTAACATGGTAAAAACAACAGTAGTGGAGTCCTCTAGCCTTAAAGGCAGTTTTCCCATTGCCTCTGACAAACCTGCCAGCTGCTCCTGGGTCAGCTTGTGCATTTAAATGAAGTTGTTGGTTCCTGACACCAAGGAATCCTTTCCTACCTGGAGCCGAGCTGGTGCCTGATCTCCGGCAGTCCTTGGAGTACCAGTGACCTGGGGAATTTCTCCCAGAATCAGCTGCGAAGACGTGACAGTGATGAACTCAGCAGCAAATTCTCCCAACTGTAATCCAGATATGATACCCTCTGAGATGTCGGTGTCAGAGCTGCTGGAAGCTGCAGGAGGCAGCCTTGCCAGTGCATTCGGAGTGATCTGGGACATGGAGGTGGAGGAGGAGCTGACCTGTGGGGCTGCTCTGTTGATAGTGGAGACTGTGCAAATTTTACTGGTGCATGCCAGAAAAAAAAGCAACATGAAAAAGGGATAGAAGTTTAAGCGTGTATATATTACATTCAAAACGGCAGTAATAGAAAAGCAGCAAAACAATGGATGATGATTCGGAATTGGTTGCCTGGATGGAGATTTTAGCATCCACACATGAAGGGCCACGACGCTATCCAACTCGGGCATTGATTCTCCCCTCATAAAGGGTGACGTGATTAATTTTGATCATCCCACGACATGTCTTAGCCTGTTTAGCTCTAATGTAGGCTGTTTTCTCCTAGATTGTGGCAAAGGGAGGGGCTGGGTGAGATGAATGGTGGTGGTACAGCTGTTAGTGCCAGTACAGGTGGGGAAATGCGGTGAAGTGTTCCAGGTGAGTAGACAACGCAGAAGCCATGCAGGGTTAGTCATGTGGGCTGGATGAGAGCACGGAAAGGAAGATGTAGCAGGCTCTACTGCGAGTGGTTGTTGATGAGATAGCCATAGACTGAGCATGAGGTAGCAGAGAGAAGATGATGGCATTAACCATCATTGAACAGAGAAAGTCAATGACCATCTTTGCAGCATTACTGATGTTTCTTCAAACTGACCCAGGTAGGAACTTCAGGACAAGCTGGCAGAGTCTGATGTCATGGTTTCTTCCTCTGGTTCTGAAGGAAGAGGACTGCCTTCCTCTAACCCACTCTGTTCACCAGGATCTCTAGAAGGAGGCGTGACAGTCTCTTACCCAATGCAGCATGCGGCAGTGCAGACAGTCTGGGCACATATGAAGGATTTCACAGGTAGTGCCCATCTCACCACAAGCCAAACGATGTCTTGGTGCTGGGTGGAAAGTTCTGATGATAAGGCATTCTGAAATGACTTTGACAATCTGCTCACAGAACAACCTGTTCCACCTCTCCTTTTCCCACAGGGTCTTGAGGACATTACATACTGACCATTTCCTGATCGATTTGTGGACAATGGTGTTTCTCTTTGCTAATTTTTCCACAGGGGAACAGGTGACGAAAAATAGTCCAACTACTTGGAGTGTTCCCTGGAAATAAGGCCAGTCCCATCCTTTGTGGAATAAGGGACAAGTCATCTCAGTATGCAGTGGCACTTGATGTTTGCACACTGAGGGTTTACGCACAGTTTGATATGGCCACACATAAAGGTAGTCATCAAAATGAGGGTGCAATGGGTACATTTCTCCCCCCACCACCATCCAGAGATTTGTACATGGAGTCCCTGTGGACATAGCCCAACTTAGACCTCCAGATGAAATGGAAGATGACTTGGGTGACTACAACGGTGCAGGTTCAGGGAATGAGCCAGACCTGTGCCAACTACAACACAGAGAGTACCTTACACCAGATGACCAGGTTTTTAACTCACAGTAGAGGGGGAATGATGTTCGCAAAAGCCTAGTTTCTGGAATGATGTTCCCAAAAGTCTAATTTCTGCCTCACCTTGGCGATACACTCCTCACTGATGCTGGGAATCCCAGGAGGACCCAACAGCAATGATATTTCCACCTTGACCAAAAAGGAAGTTCCAATAATTGGGCACCACAACAATTTGGTGGCAGTAATGAGGCAATTTTTTTTGAAATAAGCATAAGAAATCTGAGTTTCATGGAGAGACGCTCTCCCTGAAACTTGCTAAAATTGGCACTGGCTGATTTCTGCCAAAATGCAAGCCAATATCTAACTCCTAACCATATACTGTCTCCTCCTTCCGCCAAACCTGATTGTACCATTCAAAACACAAAATTGAACCTTGATATTCCCCCTCAACTTCTAAACCATCCTTGTGTCTGCTTCAATCCTCCAACTCCCCCTCCCAATCTGACATGAGCCAACTTCATGTATCTAGCCACCTGCCAATCTACTCACATTGTCACCGTACTCACATGCCACGCTACCCAACTACCACTTTAATCCCATACTCACTTACCTTACTCAGGTTATCCACTTAGACATTCACTTTCACTTGTAGTAACACACCAAGTTCTGTGATATTTCACCTGTTACTTATCAAAAAATGTCTGTTTGTTTCTGAAATAGGGGATGTAGCTTTGGCGTAGGTTCCCCACACAGAAGAAGTGTTAAAGAATCCTCCATCAGAAGATCAATCAGTAAAATTTGAGGAAGGATGTAAGTGGTTATTCTTTGCTCGGTCAGTATCAGAGATAGGTTCTAATGCTGACTGGAAAATTTGGGTCAATGTATACCGACTTATTCAGAGTTGTGGTATGAAATAATGGGAAGTAATTAATCTCTTCTCAACAGTACCCTGAAATGCCCCCAATATGAGGCAGTCAACAAACGTATAAAATAGCAAAGAAACTTTTACAACCTGACACTATATTATATCCACGCATTTTTTTGATGTGCTGTTTCAATATTTACATTATATTTTAGTTAGTATTTTGATCAGTTTTTTTTACATTATTTGTGTTTCCTTGTATGTTTTTCCTTGACATGTGTATTTTATTTCTGACTTTTGATTGTGTTGATTTTTGACTTTTTTTAGTGTGGTATATTAAAAACTAAGTAACAAGATGGCCTAACAGTGGCTGTTTAAAGTCAAAGAGTCATAGAGATATACAGCATGGAAACAAGCCCTTCCGTCCAACTTGTCCAAGCTGACCAGATATCCTATATAAATCTAATCGCATTTGGCCCACATCCTTCTAAACCCTTATTATTCATATACTTATTCAGATGCCTTATAAATGTTGTAATTGTACCAGCCTCCACCACTTTCTCCAGCGGCTCATTCCATATGTGCGCCACCCTCTGCATGAAAAAGTTGCCCCTGAGATCCCTCTTAAAACTTGCCCCGCTCATTTTAAATCTATGCCCTCTAGATTTGGCAAAAAGAATCCACTCTACTCACTAGTGTAAATTTATGAAAAAACAATAACTAGCCACTTAGCTGCTCCCCTGCTGTGATCTCCCCCAACAGGTGTCTCCAAGGTCAGCTGTGAATTTCGCTGTTTGCTTATTTTTCTTAGAACAAACTCCAACATGAAATCAAACAGCAGAGGCAGTAGCCGTGAAGGTTCACAGCTGGGTCAGACAGCAGTGTAGGCTTCTTTCTTTGTTGATCCACTTCCCACCATGTGGTCACTTCTTTTGTCTCCTTTCCTCCTTTTATAAAGCGCCAATGTTTTGATCTTTTCCCCCAAAGTTCCAAACCTCTTCAATTTTTGCCCTTCTTTAACACATTACTGAAATTAAGATGGTTGATGATCATGGTAGTAAGAACATAGAAACAGCAGTAGGCTATTTAGCCCCTTGATCCTGTTCCACCATTCAATAAGATCATCGCTAACTCCATATACCTCTGGTCCATATCCCTGAAGACTTTCGCTTAAGAAAAAGAAAAATCTACCTCAGATTTAAAATTCACAACTGTATCCACTGCCATTTGTGGCAGAATGTTACAAACATCTATCACAATTTGTGCATGGAATCGCTTCCTAACATCTCTCCTGAATGGTCTGGCCCCAATTCTCAGACTATGCCCCTTAGTTCTAGAATCCCCAGAGAGTGGAAATAGTTTATCTTTATCTGCCCCGTCTTTGCCTGTTAATATCTTGAAGATTTTGACCAGATCTTCTATAGAAAGTAGGCCAAATGTGGGTAATCCCTCCTCATGATTTAACCCTTCAAGTCCAGGTATTATCCCTAAAAACCTGCACTGAACTCACTCTAAGGCCAATATATCGTTCCTGAGGTGTGATGCCTAAATCTGCTCACAGCCGTTTAAGAACAGTTTAACCAGGGTTTTGTGTAACTGCAGAATAACTTCTCTGTCCTCGTATTCCAGTCTTCTAGCTGTAAAGGCCAGCATGCCATTAGCTTTTGTGATTACCTTCTGCGCATATTCATGACATTTTAAAGATCTATGCATCTGAATCACAGCTCTCACTGGACATCAGAGATAATGGGAACTGCAGATGCTGGAGAATCCAAGATAATAAAATGTGAGGCTGGATGAACACAGCAGGCCAAGCAGCATCTCAGGAGCTGCTTGGCCTGCTGTGTTCATCCAGCCTCACATTTTATTATCTCTCTGGATATCTATTGGTTTTTACAACATAGGCGAGATGGCGGCTCAGTGGTTAGCACTGCTGCCACACAGCACCAGGGACCCGGGTTTGATTCCACCATCAGGTGACTGTCTGTGTGGAGTTTGCACATTCTCCCCGTGTCTGCACGTGTTTCCTCCGGGTGCTCCGGTTTCCTCCTACAGTCCAAAGATGGGCAGGCAAGGTGGATTGGCCATGCTAAATTGCCCGTAGCGTTCAAGGATGTGCAGATTAGGTGGGTTTATTGGGGGATGGGTCTGGGTGGGTAATCTGAGGTTCAGTGTGGACTTGTTGGGCCAAAGGGCTTGTTTCCACACTGTAGGGTTCTATGATCTATGATACCATCTAGAAAGTATCCTGATCTATCCTATCTCAGTCCAAATGGATAACCACACATTTGCTTACATTAAACTCCATCTGCCACCGTTTTGCTCATTCACTTAATCTAGCAACAGCTCTTTGTAACTTATGCTATCATGTACACCGTCTGCAATGCCACCTAAATTGTGTCATTAGCAAATTTTGGGGGATACATGACTTTCTATGCCTTTATCCAAATTGTTAATAAATGATGTGAATAATTGGGGCCCTCACACAGATCCAGGTAGGACCCCATTGGTCACATTCTGCCCATTTGAGCACCTACCCATTATCCCTCCATTCTGTCATGTTTAGCTCAACTCATTTCCTAGTCATGTGCCCTCAATTCAGTGGGCATCTACCTTACTTAACAGTTTCTTATGTGGGACTTTGTCAAATGCTTCTGGATTTCCATATAGCTAACATTTATAAACATTCTCCTGTTCACCACTGTAGTCACATCTATAAAAAAATTCAGTTAAATTGTCAGACATCATCTGCCTTTCATGAATCCATGCTGAATCTCCCTGATTAACCAAATATTTTCAAGGTGTTCAGTCACGTCATCCTTAATTATAAATACCAATAATTACCCCGCCACAGATGTTAAGCTAATTGGTCCAAAAATCCCTAGTTTTTCTCTTTCTTGAAAAGTTGAGTGGCGTGCAATTTTCCAATCCAGTGGGATGGCTCCTGCATCTTGGGTATTCTGAAAGATTATAATTTAGATATCTGGCAATGTGCTTCCTGACTTTTTTACAAAAAAACACCTTTGGATGAAAGCCATCATGTCCCATTAATTCCAGTAATTTTGTCATTATCAACATTTTATTGACATTGGTTTTATTTAGACCCTAATCCCCATCGACTATTAATTTCATCAGGACTCCTGGCAAGCTTATCCTCATTTTCTACTACAAATACTGAGGCAAAGTAATTATTCAACATATCTGCTATTTCCCCACTATCATTGACAAATGCCCGCTTGCATTCTTTAGAGAGCCAACATTCTTCCTGACCACACACTTGCCCTTCATGTAACTATAAAAGTTCTTATTTATTTTGATGTCGCTGGCAAGTTTCCTTTCATTATCTCTTTTAGTAGCTCCTCTAAGTTGCTTTGTGGCCCTTTGCTGGTCTTTGTATCTTTCCCATTCAGCAGGAATTTTTCTTTACATTTTTGTCAGCCTTTTTCTCTTAGTTTTATGCTGTCCCTGATCTTTTTGGCTGTCCACGGCTCACTTTTTTGTGAAGTGCAACTTCTCCTTCTCAGGGGTACAGGCTAGTTTTATGTTGTGTTAAATGTTTATTTAAACATTCTCCACTGTTCTTCAGTTGTTTTGCCCTTGAGCAGATTTTCCCAGTTGACTGTGGATAGTCTCTGTCTCATCTCATTAGAGGTGGTGGAATTTAGAGTTTTACCTAAATCTAAAACTCTAGTAACTGATTCATGTTTTTCACTTTCCAATGCTACATTGAACTTGATCATGTTATGACCGATTTTTTGATAAAATTCATAGAGGAAGTCAGAGTGGAAGAACAACCTCCTTTACAAAGGACAATCTTTTAGACCTGCTGTGCAGTTTATAAGCTGAAGTAGAAACTGCATTTTATTATTGAGAGTAATTCCAATTCTGCAGCATACATGTGCTCCAGGCACAGTGACCTTTTACAGTTGCCTTTTTTTAAAAATTCTAAACATATACACAAATGTCATTTTGAGGCAGATGGGTAATACACAAGTAGAAAGTACATGCCTCCAGATTTTCCTTTCAAAAACTACAAGGACAAACAATCTACATTTTAAGAGGTGAATCAGAACATTATGAGTTGTGATTAGCTTTCCTCAATCTTAACAACAATCTACATATAGAGTGCCCTTAACATAGCAAAACACTATGTTGCAAATCAGGCCCTTTATGGGAAAAACAAAATTATCTCCAAGCTACAGGAGGAGATGTTAATAGAAGTGACCAACAGCATAGTTAAAGATGCAATGGAGAAGGAATTCAAGAGACAAGGGTCTATGCAGCTTCATTGAGGGACAGCTGACAATGGTGGAATGAAAAATTATAAGTGAATGTAGGGCTCTCGTCGTGCAGTGAGTGTCCCTATCTCTGGCCCAGGAAGCCTGAGATAATCTTAGAATACCAACAGTGTGGAAGTAGGCCCTTCAGGCCAACAAGCCTACATCGGCCCTCAGAACTTCCCAGCCAGACCCATCCCCCTAATCTGCACATCCCTGAACATTACGGGCAATTTAGCGTGGTCAATCCACCTAGCGTGCACATTTTTGGACTGTGGGAGGAAACCCATGCAGACACGGGAAGAATGTGCAAACTCCACACAGACAGTCGTCTGAGGGTAGAATTGAACCCTGGTGCCAGGTGCTGTGAGGCAGCAGTGCTAACCACTAAGCCACCGTGCGACTTGCCACCTTAAGTCCCAACTGTTCCATAGGAGTGTAATACCATCTCTGAACTGGCTAATTTTCCTTTTGTTTTTAAGAAGTAAATAGTGAATGCAAATATTTGACACAATTGGCTTTTAAATTTACAGTGCGGGGGATGGAGTTTAAAAGAGATCTGAGTGTGTCTGGAAAGCGCCGCTAGAGGAGGTGGTGTAAGCAGATACAACAGCAACATTCAAGAAGCTCCTGGGCAAATACATGAAGGGAATAGAGGGATAGGGATCCCATAGGTGAAGACAGTTTTAGTATAGGAAGGGCAAAACGTATCATTGCAGGCTTGGATGTTTGAAGGGCTTGTTCCTGCGTGACATTGCTCTTTGTTCTTTGTATACTGGAACAGGGACAAAGACCTGCAATTGCAGCCAGCCTCCATCTTACTGCAGGGTTCTGAGAGTTAGAAGGAAATGTAAAATCTAAAGAGTTTTTCAAATTGCACATTCGTTGCACAGTCCTCTTCATACTGGCTACGGCATTCCCTCCCTCACCAGTGATGCTGGCTTTCTCTTTGTGCAAGTATACAGTTTGTGCCATCTACACATAGCGTTTATACAAATCACAGCCTTGAGATAAAGAGCCAGAGCAGCATTAGCATGAAGGAAGCGCAAGGAGAGGAAAATCAATTGGAGTGTAAAATGGATGGCTGATCCATTATAGTGCCTAGTGGTGAATATACTTTTACAATGCATTTCCTCATTGAAATCAGTTGAGATAAGAGTTTTCAGGGCACCTTCAAACAGAATGTCATGTCCCATCCTTAATAAGTGAACAACCTAATAGGTATTTCCTCTACTGATCATCAGGCTATAATGATAATTAAGAACGAGGAAAGGGCTCATGGGAAATTTCTTTCCACAGTATTTATTGGAAGCAGAGGAGGATGCACAGTTATGGGGTTGGAGTTGTTTGGGATGTCTCTCAAAGAGAAACACGGAGTGAAACAATAGTGGAAACAATGGACCAAATGGTCTTGCTTTTTGCCCCCAACTTCTGTGATATTATGATCAAATTAAATACATACGATACAGTGCACTGCCAGAAATCATTGTAAATGGTTTCTAGAAATACGCAATTCAGTGGGCTGAATGGCCTTTTGTCAGCACTCTTTTTCCATCAACTTGAAATTCTTTCAAATTTTTAAAGGCTCTAACAAATCAACGTTAAAATTGCTTTTTAATGTCTAATAATGAGAGTATATCTACTCAGGTTAAATTACTGCTATTTTACAGAATTGAAAATCTCTACAAGTTTAAGATTAAAAAGTTCCAATAGATGGAGTGAATTATACGCAATTCAGTAGTTGACGTTCGTATGCAGCTGTTCTTTGACTAAATATAAAGCAGTCATTATTGGTTTGGCTTTAATCAAGAGGCATCTGTTTTCTTTTGTTTTGTTTTCATGAATATTAAGGGTTTTTATCCCTTCTTATGATTAGCAGAAAACAGCTTTACAGATTAATTGTGTATTGACCTTTTTACATTCTGGACCCTGAATTAGAATTTAAATTTATTGTGATATTAATTTTTACTCAGGCAGAAAATGTGTTACGTTGAGTCTCACTTCGAACACTGACTGCTACATTAACTGCTTGAAATTTTTAATTCACAATAACAACCTGAATTTATATAGCTTTTTTAATATTGTAAAAATGTTCCATGTGATCTACAAGAACATTATCAAACAGGTTTGCATGTCAGGAGATACTAAGGCAGGTAATCAATACTTCGATTAAAGTCCTAGGCTTTAAAGACCAAATTAAAAAGAGGTAGTGAGGTGGAGATGTTCAGTGAATGAATTCCAGAGCTTAAAGCACAAGTCATAATCGTGGAGTGACTAAAATCAGCAATGACCAGAAGGCCAAGAGTGAAGGAGAAAATGTATATTTTATACGTTGCTCTTAATATAATCAAGCCTTCTAACAGTGCTTCACAGGAGCATTATAAAACTAATTATAATGTCGAACCGCAGAAAAGTATTACGCCAGTGATCAAAAGCGTGGTTAAAAAACTGTGTTTGTAGAAACGTTTTAAAGGTACAAAGCAAGGCAGGGATGTGGAGAGTGGCAAGGAGGGAATTCCAGAGCCCAGGGGCTAGACAAATGAAAGCACATCCACCAATAGCGGAGCAATTAAAATTGGAGCTGCGTCGGACGCCAGAACTAAAGGAGCACAAATATCCCACAGGAGGGCTATGGGGCTGAACAAGATTACAGGGATAGAGAGGGGAGAGGCAATTCAAGGATTTACAGCGAGGACGTAAATTTTAAAATAATCATCTTGTTTGACTGGAAATCAAATCAAGGTCAGTGATCTCGGGATGATAGGGAGATGGAACTTGCTGCAAATTAAGATAAGGACAGAAAGTTTTGGATACCCTTGCGTTTGTACAGTGTAGAATGTGGGAGATGAGTCAGGAATGTGATCAGAGATAATGGGAACTGCAGATGCTGGAGAATCCAAGATAACAAAGTGTGGAGCTAGATGAACACAGCAGGCCAAGCAGCATCTCAGGAGCACAAAAGCTGACGTTTCGGGCCTAGACCCTTCATCAGAGAGGTGAATGGGGAGAGGGTTCTGGAATAAATAGGGAGAGAGGGGGAGGCGAACTGAAGATGGAGAGAAAAGCAGATAGGTGGAGAGGAGAGTATAGGTGGGGAGGTAGGGAGGGGGTAGGTCAGTCCAGGGAAGGCGGACAAGTCAAGGAGGCAGGATGAGGTTAGTAGGTAGGAAATGGAGGTGCGGCTTGAGGTGGGAGGAAGGGATAGGTAAGGGGAAGAACAGGTTAGGGAGGCAGGGACAAGCAGAGCTGGTCTTGGCTTGCAGTGGGGGGAGCGGAGATTTTGAAGCTTGTGAAGTCCACATTGATACCATTGGGCTGCAGGGTTCCCAAGCGGAATATGAGTTGCTGTTCCTGCAACCTTCGGGTGGCATCATTGTGGCACTGCAGGAGGCCCATGATGGACATGTCGTCTAAGGAATGGGAAGGGGAGTTAAAATGGTTCATGACTGGGAGGTGTAGTTGTTTATTGCGAACCGAGCAGAGGTGTTTTGCAAAGCGGTCCCCAAGCCACTGCTTGGTTTCCCCAATGTAGAGGAAGCCACACCGGGTACAGTGGATACAGTATAACACATTGGCAGATGTGCAAGTGAACATCTGCTTAATATGGAAAGTCATCTTGGAGCCTGGGATGGGGGTGAGAGAGGAGGTGTGGGAGCAAGTGTAGCACTTCCTGCGGTTGCAGGGGAAGATGCCGGGTGTGGTGGGGTTGGAGGGGAGTGTGGAGCACTCTGACACTTCCGCCATCTATAATCTGACCCCACCACCTAAGACATTTTTCCATCCCCACCCTTGTCTGCCTTCCGGAGAGACCACTCTCTCCGTGGCTCCCTTGTCCGCTCCACACTCCCCTCCCCAAAACCAGCCCAGCTCGTCCCCTGCCCCCACCCCCACTGCATCCCAAAACCAGCCCTGCTTGTCCCCGCCTCCCTAACCTGTTCTTCTCTCATCCCTTCCTCCCACCTCAAGTCGCACCTCCATTTCCTACCTACTAACCTCATCCCGCCTCCTTGACCTGTCCGTCCTCCCCAGACTGACTATCCCCTCCCCACCTCCCCACCCATACTCTCCTCTCCACCTATCTTCTTTTCTCTCCATCTTCAGTCCGCCTCCCCCTCTCTCCCTATTTATTCCAGTTCCCTCTCCCCATCCCCCTCTCTGATGAAGGGTCTAGGCCCGAAACGTCAGCTTTTGTGCTCCTGAGATGCTGCTTGGCCTGCTGTGTTCATCTAGCTCCACACCTTGTTATCTTTGAGTCAGAAATGTGTTTAACTCAGTTTCAGCAGCAAAGGAGCTGACAGAGGAGTGTAATCTAACAATGTTACAGAAGTGGTGATTGCTAATTTCGGTGATGTCATATATGAGAGACACAAGTTCACGGCAGGATTAAACGTAAGATTCAAGTTGAAAGCAACAGACTGACTTAAGCTCAGATGGTTGCCACAGAGACAAAGTCACGAGTTTGAGAAACTGATTTGTCTTCTCAATACATAATTAGAGTAAATTTCTGCCAATCCAGTACTGGATGACAAATGAGTAGAAGTGCAGCTGCAGGAAATAACAGAGAAAGTCAGAAGACAGGGCTTGGAGAGACTGGAAAAAAAGAAGAGAATGTTGAAATTGACGTATTGGCAGACTGGAAGTCAGTGTAGGATGAGATTTGGTGGAAGTGAATATCCACACTGTATATCCGCACAGCAGAATTTTGGGTGAGTTCAAGTTTACTGAAGAACACTAGCTAGCAGAGTATTAGAGGAGGAGTCGAGTCTGAAAGAAACAAATTCATCTTTGATTGTTTCAGCAGTAGATGATATTAAGGAGGTGGAGTGATGATCTTGATCATGAATAGGTTGTAGCATTGCAAATTCAGTCCAGCATTGAAAGTGAAATTAACATTATAGAGAGTCTTATTCAACTTCAACCAGTAGCAAGGGAAGTGGCTGGAGTCATTTGCTAAGGAACAGCATTTCTGTTGGGGACTGAAGGCGCAGGTGTTCTTTTCGTGGAGCGCTTGAGACTAATATTCTAACACTTGTTCCTTTCCAGTCAATATAGAAAGCTAATAGAACTGCGCAAACTGAGGTCATGGGAACAGCTGTTGCATCCACGACGAAAGGCAAGAAAAGGAAGCAAAAATGAAGTCATTGAACAAAAAGGTGCAAAAATTATTTTAGAGTTCTTATGTTCATAATAGACTTACAAATTGTGTTTACTGCAGGTAAGTAAACAGAACATAGAAGAGAATCTTGTTGGAAACAATGGAAAATTGCATGTACTTACATGTGTGATGCTGTTAAATAAGTTATTTTGTACTTGTTTTTTTGAAAGAGGTTGTAAGGCAGAGGCGATGAGCTGGCTACTGAAGACCACTTGAATAAACAGCTGAGGAGACCTTCCTTGGAACACTCTGAGACATTGACTCTGTTTCTCTCTCCACAGATGCTGCAAACCTGCTGAGTTTTTCTAGTGCTGTCTGATTTTGTTTCAGATTTCCAGCATCTGTAGTACTTTGCTTTTACAGAAATAATTAAATTTTGCAGAAATAACTTTTTTTAATAGCAGCATTTCATTCCACAACACTTTGTTCATTTTGATTTGTGAACAATGAACAGTTCTGTTATTGTAAAATATGTTTTCTAAAAGGTATGGACAGTTAGATTAGTTTTCTATTTTTCAAAACCAATTTAATAAATTGAAAGACATATCAATTTTGCCGACGAGCTGCTATTGCAGTCAAATATTGATTACCCTTTGTTGAAGTACTTTGAAAAGAAGTACATAATTGCATTGTTAAACCACTATGGGACTCAATTAGCATTACACTGTGTTTTGCAATTCTCCAATTTGTGCATGAGGCATATTGAAGGTATGAGGGACAAAATGACATTTCACTTCCCAAAGTCATTGCATTAAAACTGGGCTGAAATCTTTTTAAAAAATGAGGTTCGTCCTCTTTTCAAGTACCAGGGTGACCTTACCCTTCTTGCTGCTATTGAATACCAGAGCCTGTAGTGAGTTTACTTCACTCGTGCTTCTATGTTCTTTCTGCATTTATAGACAAAATTTTCAATCTGTTGCACCATTACCTACTGCAGTCTTCTTGTCAAGCAGTGTTTAAGTGTGTGTGCTGGGCGGTCACAGATGGAAAGTGGTGGAGTGGGAGTGAGAAAAAGTGGCTAACAGGGAAGCCCAGTTACTGTTTTACAATTTTAAATGCAAACCAGCTGCCAAACTGTTCATTTTTACAACTCCTACTTGGAACACAAGTCCTCACTGGATGGCAATGTTGCTGGTTGGGCCAGCATTTATTACCCATCTCTTGTTGTCTTTGTGAAAGTGGAGGTAAACTGCCTCCTTGGACCACTGCAGTCCATTTGCTATAGTTACCTTCACAATGCTGCGAGGGAGGGAGTTCCACAATTTTGACCCAGCAACACTTAAGGAACAACAATAAATTTCTAAGTCAGAATGGTGAATGGCTTGGAAGGGAACTTGCAGGTGGTGGTGCTCCTATGTAAGTATGGTAAGTATGTCAACATTTCTTTAAGAAAAATGCTCATGATATTTTCACTGTATCACAGCATGGGACCTGAAAGTATAAAAGTCTCAGGCTCCATCTTAGCCCACTCAGTTGAACACTGAAGGAAGTATGCCACTCTTTATTTTCAAAGCTTAATGTCAGCTCAGATATAGATATGCCTATGACTGTAATACTTGGAAATATTAAGATGTAACAAATGTCTGTTGGCCCTTTTGATACCACGTTATCCATGTCCTAGTTTCTAAGAGATAAGAAAAGCATTACAGTATCAGATAAAAGACAGTTAACCCTGGTGGTTTTCTTTTTAAGAAAGCTTCACAAACTGCAAGATATGTGAAAATCAAATCAAAGATCAACTAGACAATAATCTAGGCATCAAAGAATCTGTACAATCAACAGTATCAGCTCTGTGTAGAGATAGAGGTAAAGTTCTCACAGTCCTAGAGGGCCATTGGGCTGCTCTCTCACGAGAGTGGGGTAACTGGTGATTAGCTAATCTGAGGTTTGCCACACCTTGAGAAGCGAGTTGAGAAGATTTGTAGCTCAGGTTGAAGTTCTGGATGTGAGTTTGCTCGCTGAGCTGGAAGGTTCATTTTCAGACGTTTCGTCACCATTACCTAGAATGGTGACAAAACGTCTGAAAACGAACCTTCCAACTCAGCGAGCAAACCCATATCCACACCTTGAGAAGGCAGGACCTCCATGATACTCTCAGCCAGAACTGAACCCATGTCATTGGTATCACTCTGCGTCACAAATCAGCTGTATTCCACCAACTGAGGTAACTGGCCTTCTGCAATTTTTTGAACTGCAAGACAATACTTTTTAAAACACCCTTAAAAAGGGTACAAGGCATAGTAAAGGAGCATGAGCAAGAAACAGAGAAGGAAAAGGATAAGATGAAAGAATAAAGAAGCAAAATTAGTAAAAGAAATAAACAAACATTATTCCTTAAAAACACTATTCCTTAAAAATAAAACAAAGAAAATCAAAAGGCCAAAACTTAAATTATGGATTGATCAGCCAATAATACCTTTACTGAATTACAACCTTTCAAACAACATTTGTGATTGTTTTGTTTCAAAAAGAAGATCAAACATTAGACGATCCTAAGCACCGAAAGTCTTGCTCACCATCGGGCAGCAAGGGCATCAGACAGAAGTAATGCATCTGGTCTTTCTATGATGATCAGAAAGGATCTGGAAAGTTCTCCAAGAACAGCTCAAGGCATATAGGAACAAACTCTACTTCATGTCATACATACAAAAACCCCAAGAGTCTACTGAACAGTTTGTTGGAAGATGCTCAGGCAAAGGCACGATTTTGACTTTTCTGCAGAGTCACTCACAGAGATGCTCACTGAATTAGTAATAATCTCAAAACCAATTAAAGCCGTTATGAAATAAATCTTTGAGCCAAGAAAATTAACAACATCATTACTGCTTTACTTGAGGATGGCCTCAAGTACGGAGTGGCAACGCAAAATAAAATCCACGCTTTAGGTGTAGCTCACTCTATTGCTACAGTCTAGCAGAATGTGTGGTACATACTATCAATGATCATTTAATGTGGACCAGAAAACAAGATTTTCACATTTCATTCTTCTCCACAACATAAACAAAAGAAAGGGTTTCTATCCCCAGCACATTTGCTTAGACAGGAAAAAACGAAACAGAAATACAACAATTGAGCAGGTAGAGAAGTACTAAAACTGTTCAGGTGGAGAGAGTACAAGTTAGAAATCCTAATCCAAATTCTTCAGTATCACTGAAGGTTTTTAGAAGGTTTTACATCAGATCATACAAAGTCATGGTGCCACACTGCAAAGGAACAGAAGCCAGCTCAGGCCAATGTTCAGCACACCGAGCATGCATGAACAGAGTGATAAGAACACAATGATGATCGTGGTTGTGTGGTTATGTTGAGTAGGAGCAAGAAACCTGCAGCAAGCAACCAAGTTGTCAAACAAATGTAAGAAAAAGAAGTACGTCCTTGAGTAGGTTTATACTCACCTAATCAGGATGAGTTGTCAAACCTCCAAGGCATGACATTGAAATTTGAAATATTAATCTTATCAACTCTGTTTTTATAATTACTGAAATCAGAATGCATGCCTATAAACAATCATGTACATCAGTTTGGGATGTTTTATGTGAGAATGTGCAAACTTCACACAGAGAGTTGCCCAAGGGTCGAATCAGTCCAAGTTCCTGGTGCTGTGAGGCAGCAGTGGTAACCAGTGAGCCACTGTGCCTGCTCTGCTTGATGCAAAATCCACATAATTTTCATTAATTCACGGGATGTGAGTGTCACTTCCTAGGTCAACATTTATTGCTCATACCTAAATGTCATTTAGAAGGTGGTGGTGAGCTGCCTTTTTGAGCCATTGCAATCCATTTGCTGTACAGACACTCACAATGCCGTGAGGGTGGGAATTCCAAGATTTTGACCCAGTAAGGCTGGAGAAATGGTGATACTTTTCAAGTCAAGATGGTGAGTGATGGAGGGGAATTTTCAGGTGGTAATGTTTCTATGTATCGCCTGCCCTTGTCCTTCGAGGTGAATGTGGTGGTGGATTTGCAAGGTCTTGTAGAACCTTAGCGAAATTCTGCAGCGCATCTTGTAGATAGTACACACTGCTGCTACTGAGTGGTGGTGAATTGAGTAGATGTTTGTGGATATGGTGCCAGTCAAGCTTGCTTTGGCCTGGATGATGTCAAGGTTCTTGAGTGTTGTTGGAGTTGCAAGTGGCGGTAGGGGGGGGGAGGGGACATTCTATCATTCTCTTGACTTAAGCTTTGTAGATGGTGGACAGGGAATCAGCAGGTGAGTTACTCACTGCAGGAGTCCTAGTTGCTGACCTGCTTTTATAGCTACAGTACTGATATGGTAAGTCCAAATCAATTTCCGATCAACGTCAATCCTCAAAATGTTGATACCATGCTATTGAATGTCAAGGGGTGATACATAGATTCTCTCATGTGGGAGGTGATCATTGCTTGGTACTTGTGTGGTGGAAATGTTACTTGGCACTTGTCAACTCAAAACTGGTTATTGTATTGTACAAGTCTTGCTAGATTTCAAAATGGACTGCTTCAGTATCTTAGGAGTTGTTAATGAACATTGGGCAATCATCAGTGAACATCCCCAACTCTGACCTTATGATGGAAGATGGTCATCGAATGAAGCAGTTGACAGTGGTTGAGCTGAGGACAATACTTTGAGGAATTCCTGCAGGTATGTCATGGAGCTGAGGTAAATGACCTCCAATAACCATAACGATCTTCCTTTCTGCTATGAATAATTCCAACAAGTGGAGAGATTCCCCATGATTCCCATTTTGCCAGAAGTCCTTGACACTCACTCAGCCAAATTCATGTCCATAGCAGTCACTCTCAGTTCATCTCACCTCACTTTGGCTCAGATCTTCCAATCGTCATTACTGAAGCATAGGCTAGCAATGCATGTGGGATGCCTGACTCAGCTTTGCACAAGTTGTCCTGGAAGCTGAAAGCCCTTCTTAGCCATTACCTGGCATCTAAAACTCTCCTTATAAAGTCCCTACCTCTGAGTTAGAATCAGAGACTTTGGAGAAATCTGACTTAATTGCTTTAATAGTTAATCAGGTTAGGTTAAAAGTAGTAAAGCCGACTCTAACTCTTTGTAAACTATAAAACTAACAATGCAATCATTCATATTGATCCACAAATCCCAACTCCCAGCACCCTGCCACTGTGAGCAGCCAGCCTCCAATCCGGACCCCATCCGATTCTCCCTGAAGCTGAACAAGACGTCCCTTTCCGAATCAGACTACAATCAAACTCAACACCACCCAAACTCGCTTTGAACCAATTCTCTGCCCAATCCTCTGCTAGACTGAACCCCATTATGGACTTAATCTGAACTGAACTGATTAAACACCACCCTGCACCATTAGAAGTGTAAAAAGCGGGCTTTGCTTTACTTTCCCTGACTGTCTCACAATGCATGGACTCAGCTGGGTCAAAGTTATGCCACATATCTAGAAATGCTGTGATAAACTTTGAGAAGACATACTCAGACTGAAAGAATGGGGAGACATGGCGAGTAATATGCTGAGAAATATCAAATGGTATATTTTGGAAGAAAAAATAATGCTTGGTGATATAAATTAAAGAGCACAATTCTGAAGGGTGCAGAGAGTTGGTACACATGTGCCAACACTATTGAAGGTGATGGGGCAGGTTAAGAATATGATTAAAAAAGACATAGAAGATCATTGATTTATAAATCTAGGGATTCAGCACAAGGAAGTTATGACAAAACCTTACAAGACAATGGTTCAGCGCAAACTGGAGTTTTATGTTCAGTTCATAATGTACTTTAGGAAAGGTGTGAAAGCTGTAGAAATGATTCAAAAAACGATTTGTGAAAATAGTTAACAAAGTGTAGGGCTGGATGAACACAGCAGGCCAAGCAACATCTCAGGAGCACAAAAGCTGACATTTCAGGCCTAGACATTTCAGAGAAGGGGATGGGGAGAGGGAACTGAAATAAATAGGGAGAGAGGGGGAGGCGGACCGAAGATGGATAGAGGAGAAGATAGGTGGAGAGGAGAGTATGGGTGAGGAGGTGGGGAGGGGATAGGTCAGTCCAGGGAGGACGGACAGGTCAAGGAGGTGGGATGAGGTTAGTAGGTGGGAAATGGAGATGCGGCTTGAGGTGGGAGGAGGGGATAGGAGGGAGGAAGAACAGGTTAGGGAGGCGGGGACTAGTTCCAGGAATGATGGATTTTAATTCGGCAACTGATTGAAGAAGCTGGGGCTGCTCCCCTTCGTGGGGTTGAAGGGAGATATGATAAAGTTTTTCAAAATCATGAAGATTCTAGGCAGAGTAGGTAAAGAGCGAATTTTCCCTTTGACAGGGAAATTGAGAATGAGCAGACACAGATGAGTAGCAACAGAACCAAAGGTCTACTGTCAAAGCAATTATTATGCAAAAAGTGGTTAGGGTTTGGAATCAAATTCTCCAGAGGGTTGTGGTAACAGAATCAAATGTATTTTTTTTCAAAAGGAAAAAATGAAGAAAGAAAAGGCAGTGCTGTGGGAAAAGAATAAGGCTCGCCAAGTTTCTTTTAAAGAGACCCAGTGTAGGCAAGAGGCTAGGTCACCTCCTTTTGTATTGTTATCTTTCTATAATTAGCCCAAAAGAGGACTGTGAACAAAAAAAGTCCTAATGAAATTACCAGTACCTTCAAATTAGATTCAACCATTGTAAAATGGGAACCAAAATCTCTATAAAAGTCTGTATTTGAGAAATGTTCCAATTAAGCTAACCAATGTTATTAAAGGCTTTCTTGTGCAAGTAATATGCTAGACTGTACTCCTGTTAAATTATCTTCTATAACTGCAGTTGCAAATATTGGCTTCTCTGAATTTGCTATCAGACTTTGCTGTGTGCTTGAATGATTATCTAATGATTGTAAAAAGTAATGGTGCTCAGTTAGTATCCACCTTCTGAGTGCTGGCTAGGTAACATTTCATTTTTACATCTACACTTGATTGTTTAGAAATAATTCATATGAACAAAGAAAAACATTCCTTGGAGCTGAAACCGGGAACTCAACCATTCTGTGAAAACCAGATGAGCTGTTGACCCTGTATTCTGTCATTAGCAAGATCACTAATTTCTTTCTTGGTAGATCACTAGTCTTCAACTTGCTTTATCCACTATTAAAACCTCATGCAGGCCTTTGATAGTTCTAGACTTAGCCATTCGGATGCTCTCCCGGACAGTATCCCACATTGTACCTTTAATAAACAGGAGGTCATCAAAATTCTATTGCCCCTAAGGTATGTTGCTTTCATTCAATATGCCTGTGCTCACCGACTTCTGATCTGCCTGTGCATCTATTTTAAAGTTCTTATTCTCTTTTGTAAATTCTTACAATGCTCGCATTCCTGCCTTCCTCTACTGCTCTCTTCCAGCCCCACCATCCTGTATGATATTGACACTTTTCAAATTCTAGCCTGTTGAGCGGCTGCAATTTTACTGCCCTTGATGACTGGGACTTCAGCATCCCAGAATGCAAGCGCAGGAATTTTCTAAAAAGTGAAAGAACTGAGGATGCCGCAAATCAGAAACAAAAACAGAAGTTGCGGAAATAGTGGGCAGAAATGGCAGCACCTGTGAAGAGAAATCAGAATTAACATTTTGGATCCAGTGACCCTTCCTCGGAACTAACGGTAGCTAGGAAAATATTGGTTTTAATGCAGAAGTTAGATAAGAGGGAGGAGGTAATGAGTAAATGACATGTGGGGATAGAGCCCAAAGAAAGAGAACAGCTGGACAGTCAAAGGAGTGGATAATGATCTGTCCAGGAGGATGAATAACTGTTAATGGAGACTATTAGTGGCTAAAAATCGGAATTTCTCCATGCATCAATCTGTCTCAATCCTTCCTTTTCTTCTTAGAAACTCAAAACCACCTCTTTGATAACTGATCCTAATATCTCAGAAAGGATTAATGTCAAATTTTGTTTGATAATAACAACTGTGAAGTATTTAGGAATGTTTTACAATAAAGTTACAACATAAATACAAGTTGCCACTGTTGATATACTGGCATTAAATATCATCTGGAATTTGATGAAACTAATGCGCAGCAAATACAGCTGAACTTATTAAAATTGCAGAGATTATTCTAATATATTACTCTCCTATTCTGGAGGAGTACAGACTTGGAACAGTTAATGTTTTATTCAAATTTAATTAAGTCTGGTATAATACGGGCTTCCCTGAAATAACAAAATTGATTTAAGAACTGACTTTCTATTCAACGACAGTCACACTGCACACTTGATGTTGGTGCTCCACCATAGCCAGCCATTTCAATGTAGATTTCTCAGAATGGAACTTGTCAGAAGTGAAAGTACCAGGAAAGATGGTGTTCCATGCAATGTATCAACTGTAGTATGACTGAATGCAATGTGGCAGAGCTAGCTAAACTGTTCACAATGCACTACAACATTGGAATCACATTAATTAACAGTACGTTGAACAGCAAATGAGAGAATTTGGTTTATAAATCACTGCAGATTGAACATCTGATTATTTTCTGGCAACAAACAGGGCATTGGGAGAGGAATAATAAAGAATAAATCATGTTTGTTCAGAACTTTTCATTTTTGAAAGAAGCTTAATACAGCTACACAATTTATCATATTTTAGATTACAAGGGAATTGAAATTTGTAGCACCGACCTAGAATTAGCAAATTCAAAGCTGGTGTTACACTCTGCCTGATGCTCACTTTTGGAAAAGAAAGTTGGGTGAAATGCAAAGCAGGGTCCAAACACAGGCTTTAATTTGATGTTGTCATTTGAGCGACTGACCAAAACAAATTCCAGTCTGGTGTTTATATAAACAGCCAGCCCCAGTTTTGTATCTTTTTATTTTACGTGAATAGATCATCGTCAGTCAACATGTGTTTAGTATATGTGAGCGGGACGTACGAGCTATAGGAATAGATCTATACCCTCTGTTCACCAACAAAAAATGCCACACTCATACCACCAATATCAACAGTACAACTGGAGTACATGGAGTCTATTGCTGTACTTGTGCACGCAGTTTGGTATATGAGGACCAGAAGTGTATCATTAGTTTCACATGCTTTCTGTGAATTGTTTTCTAATACTTCTGTACACTATACACAAAATATCACCACGAATAAACCTCAGAGCCACAATTTACACTGAGTCTGAGAGTAGGTGATCCAGGATGATGAACAGTCATTCAAAGAATGTAGGAAAGGCTTACAGACTCAAAAGAAAACTAGTTACAATGCCATACACCGGTGTCTGCTAATGAGTTCAATTCAAACTAGAAGTGTACATTCTAATCATGAGGTCTTCCTTAATTTACAGCTAGCCCAATGCACTTATTAAAACACAAGAATTCAGCTCACCACTTCACTGCAGCTGGTTCACTAAATGGATATATTCATTATGGAAGAAGATAATAAATTGCGCTTTCTTTCCAATTGTACAGCTTGTACAATTAATTGATTTCTTTAGTATACTTAGTAAAATTGTGAAATGACAAACTGGCTTCCTGTGGGATCCAACAAGCCAAACAGCACAAGTCATACTACAAAAGGCAGAGTAATTACCATTGACGGTTTTGTGTCCTGATATGCAAATTGAACAGTTGGCACTCCAAGATGATTTATGAAGACATCACTGTTTCCTTCCACCTGAACTGAGTTGATCTTTCTTCCTGAACAATTTTCTTGCCGTGTACAGTTCAAAGAAAACCTCTGCAAAACAAAAGAAAAAGCAAATTGTGTTGGATTTGCCTGCTGGATTCCGGCAAAATATAAATATAAGCAGAGATTGATCTAAATCAGTGTGAGCAATGCCAAATTTTACATGAATAATTCACAGATAACTAACTGTTCTAAATTCCTGGACGGCAGATCATTCAAGGGCAGTCAGCATGCTCTTCTAAGGAGTGAATGACAGATTCATATGTATATCTATATCTCACAAGAGGCTTGAAAGTTGAAGGAAACTGCTATCTATGCCGATGCATCATGAAGTCTGAGGTTTTCCATGGCAACAGAAAATGAAAGCAATCGATATGTCCACAGTAAATTCTAGTGTTTTAACAATACGAAAGGCAAAGCACAAAACAGACATTATTTAATTCCATGGAAGTCTTTTCACTGTAGGAGCTCTTTCATTCCAGTTTTTAAAAAAAAATAAATGGCTAACATGCCTGAGCAAGGCACGAAACAAGTACACATGGAAATGCATAGTGATTAGGATTCCTTTCATTTAGTGTTTCAGTAACTAGTACATTTGAATTCTGTGATAACGTGGCACATATTGTCCTCTCAGTCTCAGATTATCAGAGAAATGAAAATGCAACAAACAAAATCATTAGAAAGTGATACTGTAATAAGCTTTCTTCCATTTTGCAGCAGTTCCTTGCTTTCAAAATGGAAACATGACAGTTTGACAAAAGTTGTCTCACAGCTTCGAAAGACCCAAGACTGCACTAAAGGTTTCCCATAATATATGTAAAGTAGGTGAAAGGATGAATAGAAATAAGTTGCTGGTATACCCAAAATTGTTTCGGTTCAGGAAAATGTCCATGACAGTGGATCAGCATATTATGGCTATACTAGAGCTGGTGTTGTCTAATGAGATAGGATTAAATATTGGCCTCACTGACTTTTGTGTCCTTGTATGCTTTTTTCTTTAAACTTCATACTCTCTTTTACTTCCTTGGTTAGTGACAGTTGGTTATACTTCTCAACCTTTTCTCCAGGCTGGGATCTATTTTTGCTGTCAGTCACAAATTCCATGCTTTAGTGTTTGCATTCTTTGCTGCTAATTGATCTGTCCAGATGAGCTTAGTTAACTCAATTCTCATTCTTGCTTCGTGAAGCCAAGGTGACTCTGATTTTTCCAAATATTCTGCTATTAGTTTCTTGATAATTATCTATTTCATGCCTTGTTAAGTTTTAGCAGAATTCACCAATTTTACAATTCCATTTCCTTTCCTCTAATATCCACAAATTCATAGCTGTTCCCTCTAAAATTCACCTGATCACAAAAGCTGTTCTACCCAACAAGCAGTCAAAGATTACAGAGATGTAACTTGCCCAGGCAAAGACCAGATGAGAAATGAAAAGTGACTGCCTTAACATCAAGGCAACATCCATGAACTCTGTTCAAGGAGTTTCAACAATGCTGGATGCAATGAAACAAAAGGGGAAATCCTTCAATAGTGGGAGTAATAATAGGTGAAAAAAATTAAAGGCAGCTTCCATTGGCACAGGTCAATAATTGGAGCTCAAATATTGCAACCAGACCTTGTCAATGATAAGTACTCAGTTCAACCATCATCTGCTATTTTTCGAAAATGACTGTCTCTTTCACAAAGTCAGGAGTATGGCAACCCATTGATGATACCTTTAACAATCCCTTAGGTAATTAACTATCCTATGTGAATCTACAACATTGAGTTAAAATGGCAGACTGTAATTAGCATACATGCCATCACCGATGATTTGAAATAAGGGAAAATCTAACAATTCCCTCACCCACCAATCTTCAATGGCATCAGGTTGATGAAATTCCCTACCATCAGAAACTTGGAGGTCACTGCTGACCTGCAACTTAACTACACCATCCACTGCTTCACCAATGTACTTTCGGCATGTTTTGTAGCCAATTATCAAGTGAGGACTGTAATGGAATGCTCAATACTTTCCAGGATTAATGAACTTGTGGCAACACAAGAAACTCAAAACCAACTGACCAAAACAGTCTGCTTAATTTATGGCCTGTTAGTGGACCAAGATATAACATCTTCATTACAATTGGGAAGTTCACTGAAGCAACTCAATGAGAGTTTGAGCACAGCTCTCTGCAATATTTATTGACAAAAATGTAAAGAACATAGAGTCATAGTCTTATACAGCAGAGAAACAGGCTCTTCGGTCCAACTTATCCATGCCAACCAGATATTCTAAATTAATCTAGTCCCATTTGCCAGCATTTGGCCCATAATCCCTTTAAACCCTTCATACTCATGTACCCATCCAGATGCCTTTTAGATATTGTAATTGTACCAGCCTCCACCATTTCCTCTGACAGTTCATTCCATACAAGCACTACCTTCTGCGTGAAGAAGATGCCCGTTAAGTTCCGTTTAAATCTTTGCCCTCTCACTTGAAACTTACTGCTTCTAGTTTTGGACTACCCCACCCTTGGAAGAAAAAATCTATTTACTGCAGCTATGCCCCTCAGCCTCTGACTGTTTAGGGAAGGTAACCCCAGCCTATTCAGCCTCTCTTTGTAACTCAAGCACTCCAACCCTGGCAACATCCTTGTAAATCCTTTCTGAACCCTTTCAAGTTTCACAACATCTTTCATGCAGCAGGGAAACCACATTTGAATGCAGTATTTCAAAGTGGCCTAAACGATGTCTTGTACAGCATGACTTCCTAACCCCTATGTTATTTACACTGACCAGTGAAGGCAAGCATGCCAAATGCCTTCTTCACTACCCTGTTTGGCTGCATCTCCATTTTCAAAGAACTTTGAACCTGCATCCCAACGTCTTCTTGCTTGGCAACACTTCCCAGGAGCTTACCATTAAGTGTTAAGTCCTGCCTTGATTCACCCTACCAAAATGCAGCACCTCACCCTTATTTAAATTAAACTCCTCTGCCCCTTGGTCCATTTGCCCATCTAGTCAAGGTCCCATTGTACTGAGGTAAGCTCTTTCATTGTCCAATACATCACCAATTTTAGTATCACCTGCAAACTTACCAACTGTACTTCCTATATTCATATCCAAATCATTTATATAAATGACAAAAAGCAGTGGACCCGGCATTGATCCTTGTCGCA
Source organism: Stegostoma tigrinum (assembly GCF_030684315.1). Taxonomy (NCBI): domain Eukaryota; kingdom Metazoa; phylum Chordata; class Chondrichthyes; order Orectolobiformes; family Stegostomatidae; genus Stegostoma; species Stegostoma tigrinum. Next base: position 35,642,197 of record NC_081367.1, on the reverse strand, counting down.
CACTGCTGGTCACAAGTCTCCAGCCTGAAAAACAACCCCCCCCCCCCACCCACTACCCTCTGTATCCTACTTTAGAGACAATTTTGAATCCAAACGGCTATTTTCCCCTGTATACCATGTGATTCAACCTTGTTAACTAGTCTTCTATGTGGAACCTTGACGAATGAAGATATAGACTGAAGATATAGAACATGTCCACTGCTACGCCTTCATTAATCTTCTTTGTAACTTCTTCAAAAATCTCAATCAAGTTAGTGAGACACGATTTCCCATGCACAAAAACATGCTGACTATCCAAATATTTGTGAATCCCGTCCTCAGAATCCCCTCCAACAACTTACCCAACACTAATATGAGACTTATCACAAATTTAATGGCAACACCACAGTTTGTCTCTTTCCAGTATCCAGGGAAAATGTGGGGTTCCACTATCCTCTGCAACCCCTGTGTAATCGTTGACCCTTGAGCTCTTAATCTGCATCCAAACAATCTTCATTTCCAACGTTCCCACTGCCTTATTTAGGCTTTCTTCCATTTTCCAAATACCCTGCTCCCTGTCCTCTATTCCACAAATACTGCTCTTGAACTTACCTGTCTCACCCACCTTCCATCAGGAACCTCTTCTTACGAAGGCTGTGCTTAAACGGGCAGCATGGTGGCTCAGTGGTTAGCACTGCAGCCTCACAGGGCCAGGGACCAAGGTTCGGTTCCAGTCTGTGTGGAGTTTGCACATTCTCACTGTGTCTGCTCTGGTTTCCTCCCACAGTCTAAAGATATGTGGATTGGCCATGTTAAATTGCCTATAGCGTTCAGGGGTGTGTGGGTTATAAGGGGATGGGTCTGGGTGGGATGCTCGAAAAGGCAGTGTGGACTTGTTGGGTCGAAGGGCCTGTTTCCACACTGTAGGGAATCTAATCTAATCCTTCCCTCATTCCACCTCAACTATGTATTTGTCACCTTTCATTGCCCTCCTAACAAATACCACTCTTCCCTGCAAGCTTATGCTTTTCCTGTTCCTTAAGTATCCTTCTCAAACATTCTTCTCTTACATCCCCAATCTGAGTCAGAGACTTGGATTGTCTCCTCAGCACTGTTTCAACATTGCTAACTGTATTTTCAATGCTGCTTCATTCTGAGGTAGTAACTCTTAATCTTGTAAAATTCCTAACAAATATATGCAAAAATTGAAAACAAAACCAGAAGATTAGAATCCCAGGGAGAGATTGGTAAGTGCAGGGAATGTTGGATGACTAGAAAAAATGAGGGACTGGTCAAGAAAAATGAGAAGGCATATGACAGGTATCGATAGCGGGGACCGAGCGAATTTCTAGAGAAGTACAGAGGCAGTAAGAGTATACTTAAGAGGGACAACAAAAAGGGGACATGGGACAGTTTTGGCAAATAGGGTTAAATGAAAATTCAAAGGGTTTCTATAAGTACATTAAGGGGAAAACAGTAACTAGGGATATCAACATGGCCATCTCTGTGTGTGTGGAAACATCGGAGATGGGTGAGATACTAAACAAATATTTTGTGTCAGTATTTACCATGGAGAACTAGGGAACTTGGCAAAATAACTACTGATGTCTTAAAATGTATCCATATTACAGAAGGAGGTGTTGAAGGACTCCAAACACAAAAAGGTAGATAAATTCCCAGGACCTGATCTGGTGCTTCCCAGAACTTCATGGGAGGCAAGGGAAGAAATTTCTGGGTCCCCTGCTGAGATATTTGTATCATTGGCAGCTATAGGTGACGTGCCAGAAGATTGGAGGATGGCTAATGCGGTGCCATTACTTTACTGAGGCTGTACCGAAAAGCCAGGGAACGATAGACTGGGGAGCCTTATGTCAGTGGTGAGTAAGTTGTTGGAGAGGATTCTGAAGGACATGGATTACATTGAAAGGCAAGGACAAATCAGGGAGAATCTACATGGCTAAATGGGTGGGAAATTGTTTCTCACTAACTTGATTGAGTTTTTTGAAGAGATGACAAAAAAGATTGAAGAACACAGAGCAATACCGTAGTCTATATGGAAGAAAAACACAAATTACTGGAAAAAAAACTTAACCGGTCCAACAACATCTGTGGAAAGAAATCAGAGTTAATGTTTTGGATCCAGTGACCCTTCTTCAGAACAACAATCGCCCTTCTAGGGATCGATGTTGTTGAATTTGAGAGGGCGCAGAGAAGATTTACAAGATGTTGCTAGGACTGGAGGTTTTGAGTTATAGGAGAGGCTGAGTAGGCTGGGGATTTTTCCCCATGGAGCGGCAGAGGCTGAGGGACAACTTTATAGAGGTTTATAATATCATAAAGGGCATGGATAGGGTGAATAGACAAGGTCTTTTTCCTAGGGTGGCGGAGTCCAAAACTAGAGGGCATAGGTTTGAGGTGTTTGAAGGTAACATTTTCACACAGTGGGTGGTGCATGTATGAAAGAAGCTGCCACAGAAAGTGGTCGAGGTGAGTACAATTACAGCATTTAAAAGGCATTTAATTGGGTATGAACAGGAAGGGTTTCAAGGGATAGCGGCCAAATGGGACTTGACTGGATTGGCGTGGACGAGTTGGACTGAAAAGTCAACTCCATGCTGTGTGACTATAACTCAAAGTATTGGAAGGAACTTCTTCAATAAGCTTGGAGCACAGGGTATGTAAAAAATGACCTGCATATAAATAAGCTTTACTTTTCAATGTTTTTGTTACAAATTAGCTTATTAAGGATCACAAAGGCCCTACTTAAAAAAAACACCAAAATAGTTTTACTCAGTTAGGCCCAGAAAAAGAACATTTACAAACACAACTTGTGCAAAGGAAGGTAAGATATATATTTTGTTTTCTAGAGCACCAGAAGAAGGGGAACAGTGCAGCAGAATTCGGTAGCTGCCACTGGCAGCACTCAAATCACTGCAGCTAGGGAGATCTCATCAGCACTGACTCTTTGCAAAGAGCTCCTGGTGCATTCTACATTCCAGGGCCATAAAAAACTACTGGCATATTTATAGCTAAGGAGAAGCATGCTTCTTTACCTTGTGTCTAACAGCATCTGATTTGGTGTAGTTCCAGCAAAAGCATTTTTTGTCAGTCATCTTTCAATATATTTGAAGAACGATAAACTGCAACTGCTTCAAGTGCCATTATTTTATTTAGTGAATGAATAGCTGTGATATCTGAACACAAGAAAAATCACAATACATGTGGTACAAGGGATAAAATGTGTTTTTCTTCAAGGCTTAAAGTACTGAAATGATTTGTGAACTTCAGCTGTCTGCTTTCTCACATACTCTTTCATAAATATTCTAGATGACAACAGCAATGGGGATTGATAATGGTTAGTGCCGTGAACTTCCTGATACTCTTACTATTCACATACGGGTTAATCCTAGCTTAGTGCATCCCATGCAGTAGCTACTGGGGAAGTAATAACTTCCTTGGTATGACTATGATGTTGGGATTTCAATAACTTCTCCATTCATTCTATGGAGAAACTTCTTCTATGCTCCTTTCAGACCTGTAGCTAATGAGTAAATATGAAGTTTTACTTCTCAAGTTCTCCTCTTTTTCATGATGTAGACCACTTCTTATTCAGAGAAAAATTCTTCTTCAGAGGTGAGGTACACCCCTATTCTTGTATAGTTTAAAAATAGGAATTCTCTGGCTCCTTCTGTATCAGTGGCCTTGATGGGTAGTTGGATACTCAGCCTCCTACAAGGCCAAGTGATAAATTCCAGGTTAGGCCATGACCTGGAACATGCAGATCTTGACCTATTTAGAAGTTGTCTATTGAGAAGTCCCAATAGATTTTGAATAGAATTACAGTGGGGGTTAACCAGGAAAGTCCATCGACTGTATTAGCCACTGGTGTTGCTATAGTTTAATGAAATTTTACAGTATAGTCAGCTGTTTTTCCATCTTATGCATTGTCAAATGTTGGCGAGCAAAATTCAAGCATTGTGGCAGCCGATTTTCAGAAGAGGTATACCAGAGGTGATAACTTCATAATTCATCGTTTGAAACAATAATGCAAAACAAAAATGCTACAAATGCCAGAAATCAGATAAAAATTCAATGGTGTATCAGGTAATTGTTCTGAAAGGGTTAATTTGAGAGGCAGAATTTGGCTCCTCCAATTGATAGTGTCATATAGTCCTGGGTGAGGAAAGGAGTCTATCTTGAGATCTTGATAGGGTCAGATGGGCTTAGTAATTATTTCTAACCAGTCGATGTAACTTGCACCTAATGCTACCATGCAATAAATTATATTGTGTTAAGATAACTGCCTCTTTTCACTAAGACTTATTGGTGGCTCATCCTCTAGGTATTCAAAAGGAGGATTTACTAGCTGCACTCTACAGGTTTGTTGCTTAAAAACCTCAAGGAATGAGTACTTTAAACCAGCCATTCAAACTCCAGGAGCGAAAAATATCAGCAGAGAAGTGAGTTCAGGACATTAGGTTACAAGAAAATTACAGCCTAAAGAATACTCACTCACTTGATAGACATGCAGTCAGCAGAACCTATATGATGGACATGTCGAACAAAAGCAGCACTGCCAGCCCTTTCTCTAGAACTATAAAGAGACGCAGGAAAAACAGTGTGCCTAGGAAAAGAGGAAATCAGCAATAGGGTTTGACTCGGCAGTTACAGAATTCTCAGAGGAGGAAGATCTGTAGTGGAAGCCCTGATTTGAGGCTCAGTGAATAAAGTTAAAGCTCCTTGTAGGCAAGGGGCTAAAACATGTCATTACACCACAAAGCTGCAGAATGGAGAGGAGAGGGGGAGAAAGAGGAGCACATTATTCAAAATGAAGGCCATTACCATTGCTTGTGGGCACCATGAGACATAGTTAAGTCAAGAGCCATAAATTAATTCATTCATAGGGAGACCACAGCCTTTCGAGCATCACAGAGCATATTTAAGCTGATTAAGATCAATTTAAAAAGATTGAGAGGTTACAATCTCTCAGATTTTTAACTACTTTTTCAACCTGTGGTAAACAGGGACATACAAAATTTAAACCATAAATTTGGTGGAACAACTTTTAAGACTGCAGCCAGAGAATTAATTTAGAAAATTCAGGAAAGGGACATGAGGTGTGTATTGGCTGGAAAGCACCTGTTTTATCAAGAAAAGTGTGCAACCTCCAAATAGCCTGTAGAAGACATGGGACTCTATTTTGCCTCCACATGGCAGGAAATCATCACCTTGATTGCAAAAAAGGCAGGAAAACCCTCAGCATACACTACAAGGATACAAATGACTATTTAACAGAATTGAAAACTTTGCCATCCAGATAAGATCACAGAGCAACGACCATATTTAACAGTGATTACATCATCCCTGAAAGATATCCGAGAGATAAGAGATCCTTCAGTGGAGAAATAATTCACAGATGATGAGAATGAATGTCAACTGTCCTCAAGCCAAACATACAATTGTCTTGCAAGATTGAAGAGAATGCATTCTGGAAGAATTGAAAAACATCACCTGCCTTAATTTGTTAATTTAGATGCTTGAGGGGAGATGCGGTCATGCTAAATTAAAAAAGTAGTCAAATACCTGAACATACGAATGTTAACATCATTAGGGAAGATAGGCTTGTCGGGAAATATGGCTTGAAATAATGTTTCTTAAAGTGTTCTTGCTGGAGGCCTGGTTAGTTTCCACCCAATCATGACAATATTGCTAATATACTGCCATTTCGTCAGTGTTGCTGGGTCAAAATCTTAGAATTCCCTACCTAACAGCATTTGGGTCAGTCTACAGCAGGTGAATTGCAGCAGTTCAAGAATGCAGCTCACTACCACTAACAGATGCTGCCCCAGCCTGCTATACACACATACTATGAGTGAGTAAAAATATATATATTTAAATTATTGCACTAAAAGTTTTTAACATCATCTGACAAATACCTTTCAAGGAGAGACATTTTCCTATCCTCGTTCAACTGCATTCTGGAACTTTTTTCAGATTCACCTTATCATTACAACTTTTTGAAACAAGGATATAAACTTAAGTTCAGTACAAATAGAACAGTCAGTTTCACTTTGGTAGGGAGAAATGTCTAGAAACAACAATTCAGGACAGAAATATTACTGACTTGGACAAATGTGGGTCAATTAGAGAGCACCAGCATGGATTTCTCAAGGGATGGTCATGTTTAACTAAATTGCTGCAGTTCTTTGAGGAGATAACAGAGAGGGCTGATAAGATTAATACTGTTGATGTGGTGTACATGAACTTCCAAAATACATTGAGTGCCACACAACAGACTTGTGTGCAAAGTCAGTTCTCATGGAAGAAAAAGGACAACAGCAACATGGATACAGATTTGGCTGAATGATAGGCAACAGGGATTAATGGTCAATGGAAATTTTTCAGTCTGGAGGACCATTTGTAATTGGATTCCCCGAGTTTGGAAATTGGAACCAATGCTTTTTCTGAATTACATTAATTCAGATTTTGGAGCAGAGTGGAAGTTTGTAGATAACACAAAATATGGAAGCACTGTACAGTGTAGAACTTCAAAAGATCATTGACAAGTTGATGGAGTGGGGAATATGTCTGAATACTTCATGGGACACATCTTCTAATCTTGGCACAAATTCCAGATGTTGTGAAAGAGGACTTTGCAGGGGTGACAGGGCCAACAGGACCAGAAATGCCTTAGGTGGCTCATCCAGTTTTATTCCTTTTTGAGTTTTTTCTACTATCAATTTAGTACAGAAAATTGAACAACATCAAGAAGTGAAGGACAATGGAGTGGGGAATATGTCTGAATACTTCATGGGACACATCTTCTAATCTTGGCACAAATTCCAGATGTTGCGAAAGAGGACTTTGCAGGGTTGACAGGGCCAACAGGGCCAGAAATGCCTTAGGTGGCTCATCCAGTTTTATTCCTTTTTGCGTTTTTTCTACCATCAATTTAGTACAGAAAATTGAACAACATCAAGAAGTGAAGGACAATGAATGGATACTAATGAGCTGTAGATAGACAAATGGGTTAACAAATAAGGACAAATCAGGAACAGGCACTCCAATGGGTCAGCAAATACTGTGGGAGCATTAAATAAAGTAACCAAGATCATATGGTTATTTGTTGCACAGAAGAAATGTAAAATATGAAATGTGGTGAGAAATAATGGGTATGGAACTACTAGGAGAAAAAGGTGCTACAAGACTAGTTCGAAAAACAGTGGTGACAGAATTATATGCAGTGGATTTCAAAGCAAAATGGGTGACTAGTTAGAGGGAATGGAAAAGGTTGATCAACTGGCATTGGTGCAATCCTGAGTGAAATGTGAAAACTCTGAAGCAGAAAGAGAACGAGCCCTTTTCTGTAGTGTTGGGTACTACCGAGTGGCTGGCTTCGCCATGTAACAGATAGTTAAGGGTCAGCCATATTGCTGACACATGTGATGGAGTCACACATAGGCCAGGCCATGCAAGTAGAAAGGACATTAGTGAACTGGTTATAAAAATAAATAATCAATTTAATTAATAATTAATTGAACTTAAATTTTAACTGCCTCCATGCAGTAAATTGAACCCTATCTCCTGGGCATTAACCTTAGTTTCAGATTACTAGAATACAAAATCAAATGCCTATAAAGAAAGAACCTAAATTCCAAGAACTAAAAAAGTCAGTTGAATCCATTGAGCTCATCACTGGCAGCTGTTTTAAAATCTAAATTTGATATTAGATAATTGCAAACATTTAGCAACTATTGCTGAAAAAAGGCACAACTTACTGAAGCTTTGAAAGTTTTCATTTGCAGTCATTGGGGCATCTTGCAAAATACAAATGCAAGGGAAATCCCAACTGATTACCTGGAAGGTGGACTCTGAGCAATTCTTTGGCCAGAGTCAATCCACCTGGTTTAATAGTTAAACAATGTTTGGCAGTGATCTGTCAATCAGCATTATGAGGCACATTCTCCATTGCATTGATTCTGTCAATCAACACCTGCTCTCATGCAACATAAATGTTGGCTTTCCCTTTGAGTTTGTATTCTTGAAAAATATCCTGATGTGCGGAAGATGAAAATCTTGTCACAAAACATGTCTTTTCTCAACAATAATCAAAGTCAATATTAGCAAATGTAAATAAAACTGTCCTAACTGTCAAAAGGGGGAAAAATTCAAGTCCAGAAAATGGATGGCTTTAGGTCAGTTGGGAAGTATAAAGCATTAGAAATCTAAATCATTACTTTGCCTACATCCACCTGATCACTTTCAGTGTTGCTGGATGTGCAACTAGAAACCAGTGACCAAACTACTCCCAGGAGGCAGGTTAACATTTTAAACATTTTAATAGGCTATGTGCCTCATATTTATGCACCATTTGAAGTTTAACTCTCACCAGCTGGGTTTCCTGTCTACTGTGAAACCCAAGAGCTAAACCAAGAAAAAAAAGAGTGGCCTTCTGTTTTTCTGCAAATGCCAGAGAGATTGCCGAACCAATCCCCTGCAATTTGACATCACTGCCCAACCTCTCTCTTATCTCCTCCACAAGGCCTCCATTTGAACTTCCAAAGTTTCCAACTGGAATAAATGGTGAATGATGGCCAGGGAAGTTGAAACAGTTACTAAGAAGGCTTATGGGATCCTTGGTTTCATAAATAGAAGCATAGAGTACAAAAGTAATGAAGTGATGTTACAGCACTACAAATCATTGGTCAGATCACATTTGGAGTATGGTGTTCAGTTCTGGGCACATTAGTTAAGGAAGGACATTAAAGCCCTGAAGACAGTGCAAATGAGATTTACTAAACTAAGAACAGCAATGAGGGATTTTAGATACAAGGAAATATTGGAGAAATTAGGCTTATTGCCCTTGGTGCAGAGAAGATTAAGAGGTGAGCTTATTGAGGTGGTCAAAATTAATGAGCAATTTTGACAGAGTAAAAAAGGATATTCTGTTGCCACTGGTTGTATGTCAGTAACCAGGGGTAACAATTTCAAGATTGACAGCAAGATTGAACAGAAAAGAAATGTCTTTACTCAGAGTTGTTAGGATTCGGAAAGTACTGCCTGAGAGAGTGGTCAAGGTATATTTCATAGATTTCAAAAAGAGAGCTGGATACATATTTGAAAGTGATGAATTTAGAGGGCTACAGAGATAGGGCTGGAGAATTGGATTAACTGGTAGTTCTTTCAGGAACCAGGACATACGATTGGCCAACTGGCCGCCTTCTGTACTGTAAAATTCTGAGACATGGTAATTGAAGTCATCTAGCAGAATTTAACAGAAAGATCTGTTCTGACCAGTCCATTGATTTTCAACATAATTTTTTTTCAAGAAAGTCAGTTACTCCTTCTGGGTATTGCCATTCCAGGCTTCTGACCTACCTTAACCAAACCAGGACCTCTGACCTGATCCTCACACTGCCCCATCCTATCAAGATGGAGACCAACCCACTTTTGCAGCATGTTCATCTTCCTCTTAGGTGGAAAGAAGCTAAACCTTTCATGGGATGAAAAGGCCATCAGCGTGGTGAAACAAACTGGAACTCTGAATCCAGGAGTCATGTGCTCAATGGTTCCACTACATATCATTCCGTCCCCTTCCACGGGGCCTGATTGGCTAAATTATTTGATTTCTATAATGACAAATCACTGTTAACTGACAATCACAACTGCAATGTAGGAGAGCTATTGATGAATAACCAATCGCAAAGCCACTCAATAAAGTCGTTCAAATAGTTTTCAAAATGGTTTCAGCAGTTATCTTCAATTCTCAGCTACCCTAGAGATGGTTCTAAAAATAATGTTTTAATATTCATAGCTTCTTTGCCGAATGTTGCACTGTGCAGACAGGCCTCAGCTGTCTAATTTAAAATCTGTTATATATGGCTTTGCAACAGAATTATATCAATCTCAGTGCTCCGAGCCAAAAGGTCACCTTTGTTTTTCTAAATACATGTTCCTTGGAGGACTGGGACACTAGAATGTTATAGTCAACTATAACATAATTAATGCTATTAAGGCGTTCTCCAGTGATACTTCAAAAATACTTTTAAAACCTCAATTCTTATGGAAGTTCAAAAAGGTGAACAAATTGAGGTATTAAAGATGACAAGTCGAGTTAATAAGATAAATAGAGAAGTTATTGCAATGGTGGAATCCAGAGCAAGATGTTATCACGTTAAAATGAAGGCTTGACTGTGTGGGAATGACGATAGCAAGCACTTTTTTGTATGAAGGATAGTTCCAGTTGGTATCTCCTCCAAAAAACTCTATTGAAAATGTCAAAACTGAGATGGTTAGTTGATTTTAGGCAAGGGTATGATTCCTTACAAAACTAAAGTGAACAGATGAGGTTAAGATGCAGATCAGCTATGATGTAATTCAATGGCATATTGTCTTCAAAATAGATGGTATTAAACAGATCCGTCATTCTCAACATTTGAACTGGTATTATTTGTTTACCATTATATGTAGTTTAATGTGATTTTTAATAGTTATTTCCTGAAAAATTTAAACCAGTTTAATTAAAAATGATATGACTTCTGCATGTCTGTCACATCAGAGGGCACCAGAAAATATCCAAGTAGTTCACATGGCAAAATGTTCGACATGTTGACTAAACACGATGCAGATTGATTTATTTAAATTTCCCATTTTTCCACCTTCTGTGCATGCCCGATTTATGTTGCAGTCATGCTGTTACACATCATGGGCTCAAATAAATAAAACAACAAATCAATGTTACTGCAGCAGGCTTATTGTCTGCAACATGATCACAAGCAGGAAACTAGCAACAAGCAATGAAAAGCAAACATCAAAAAGAACAGCAAGCAAAATGTAGCTACCAATGAGTTATCAACAAGTGCCAGAAAGCTAACCAATCCAATTCCTAAAATTGTTTGGCAATCGTCTTTCTTTTCCAAGCAATTAGCAATTAACTACGAGTATCAACAGTTGCAATACCTTAGGTTACTGCCCTGGCAGAAAAGTGGCCTGATCACAATTTTTAGAGATAATGGGAACTGCAGATGCTGGAGAATCCAAGATAACAAAGTGTGAAGCTGGATGAACACAGCAGGCCAAGCAGCATCTCAGGAGCACAAAAGCTGATGTTTCGGGCCTAGACCCTTCATCAGAAAAGGCTGATGATGGCTTGGTGCTCGGGGGGTGGGGTTGTGATCCGGGGGCAGCAGGAGGTATTGGAAAGTTGGCGTCAGGTGTCAGCCTTTTCTGATGAAGGGTCTAGGCCCAAAATGTCAGCTTTTGTGCTCCTGAGATGCTGCTTGGTCTGCTGAGTTCATCCAGCTTCACACTTTGTGATCATAATTTTTATTTAGGTTTCTGGATTCTTTCACTTAACTCTTGAGAGATTCTCCAGGAAGCTGATACCGTACTCCCCTTTATGCTGACAGGCTGGCCTGCTATCTGAAGTTTGGCATGCAAATCCCATCACATATTACTTTAAACAGCCAGAACATGGGCCAGAAGAATGCCAATAAAGTCCAGATATTAAATTGCTCTTTTTTAAAAATTTAGTTGCCATAAGTGAACTTCTGACTCATCCTAACAACTTCCTGCCAAAAATCATGTGGAACTGGCTGGGGCTTACATCTCAGCTTTAAACAGGAATTCAAAATGATTTTGTTCATGTCCTGGCTTGTATCAAGTTCCATTCAACGACCACCCTGTGCTTGCTGATTTTCAGATCCAGAGTTTCTTTACTTGTCTTTTCTTCTGTAATGCTGTATGACCCTAATAACTGTCTGAGTATCAGTTCTTCTGTAATTTTGATCTTTTGAGCATCCTTAATTTTAACTTCCCAGGAGTGATGATCGTGTCTTCATGTGCCAAAACGCTAAACTCCTGAATGCCTTCCCCAAAATTCAGTGCCTCTATTTTCTTTTCCTCAAAAATCCAACTGTTGATCAGGTTGTTGGATGTCTGCGAATCCTGTGTGTTTGGGAAGTTATAAGATGTGAAGGGTGCAACATAAATTTTTTATCATAGAATCCCTACAGTGTGGAAACAAGCCCTTTGGTCCATCAAGTCCACACCAACCCTACAGAGAGCATCCCACCCCACCCACACCCACCCCTTTACCTTATCCCTATAATTTTGCATTTTCCATTGCTAATCCACCAAGCCTGCATGTCCCTGTACTCTAGTGGAATTTTAGCATACTCAATCCAGCTAACCGGTACATCTTTGGACTGTGGGAGAAGACCAGAGTAGCCAAAGGAAACCCACGCAGATACAGGGAGAATGTGCAAACACAGACAGGTGCCCAAAGCTGGAATCAAATTTGGGGCACCACGACTGTGAGGCAGCAGTGCGAACCACTGAGCCACCATGCTGACCAAATATTATACTAAATTGTTGATGCTGTTGTAGATATATCTGCAGTAACATCTTTGCACAGTTTGCCTCATTCTCAATTACTTGGAGCACTGTCAGGCTTCCAATTCTTTTGTCACTTGGTTGGGCTATTCTTTAATATTTCCTCAACTCTGCGCATGCCCCGTCTCAGTTTATTGTTGATGACAATTGTAAGTCTGCCACTTTTATGTCCAGTAAAAGCTCCCTATCCACTGGTGCATTAAATATGGTTAGGAGTTTATGCAGCTTGGCTTAATTTATTTATTTCAACCATAAAGATTTGAAAACTAAACCTGAAAATTCATAGCCCAGTTTCATTTATTTATTTCTGTAAAAGCCACTCAATAAGTAAACTAATTCCTGGTTTCACGTTCCCTCCCTTCACACATTATGATCTAAATTGGGGCACAGTGAAAATGTCTGTAGTTAAACACCAACTTTGATGAGGTTTTCAAGCTTTACTGCCTCCTTTCCTGACCACATATATCTAACCAAACTTTATATGGAAGAACGTTACCCCCAGTCAAATTGTGACATGTTTTAAGTGTATACTCCCAGTGAAAAGAATCTCACCACCTCTTAAAATATTATTCCATCAGGAATAAATGTGAATCCCAATACTTCGAGCGTCCTGTAACTCTGCATAATCTTCCCACCTCTTTATTAATTGCTTCCAGGAACCCTTTCCCTTTCAGTATGGTGGACAATTTCCTCAGGCTAAAGGCCCAGCCAGAGGGCTGGCAGTCCTGAAGAGCTGACAGCTCTACAGGAAGAGATAGATGCTACTCTGGCAGTAAGCAGAGTGTGAAGGTGCATCAACATGGAACAGTCCTCAAAGGAGTGCATGAAGGTTAACAAGGATAAAAGCTAAAGCCACCAGGTGTTTCAAAATGGAGGGCAAACTGGTTTGGTGAAGTCATTTGGCTTTCCTACTCAAGATCCTATCACGGGGCGTGCAGCCTGCCACCAGAGGCTGCCTGTTTGGAGCTTGCAGGCTCAATATTCAGTAGAAAGCTGTATGGGCATTGGATGATCCTGATAGATTTCTCCATACATGTCCTTAATGAGCCTCGGAGCTGTTATTTATTGGGTATTCATAGACGTTGAGTGGGTAGTTGTTGACGCTATGGCCTCACCTCTGAAAAATATCGCTGAGCAAGTAATTAATCAGGCCTCTAACCCAATATGAATCTTTCCTTCTTCCTTCCAGTGCCATCTCTGCAGTTCTCATCAATTACATCTTACTTCACCAGGATCCAGATGCAAGAGTGCTACCAAGCACTGATCCCTGTTGAAATGATGTTTGAGCAAGATCCCTGTTCATACTATTAAAAACCTATTTCTAACTATCTCACCAAACGCTGCCAGGATTACTGGGCAATTTTAACTTAAATCTGTTGTTGAGTACTGACAATAACAAGTGGATTGTTGGGTGTACGTCCAACACATCTATTATTAGACCTTCACTAAAATTAAAGGACCCAATTGTATTGGGTCTAAACATAATATCTCACACAGGAGTTCGGTTCAACTTTTCCCTATTGTTTCATACAGTATAACTGTAGTGATGAGTTGAGAGTTAATTCACTGATATGCCAATTGTAGGGGTCATGCACCATCTTTATTTGTTCATGAGATGTCAGTGTCACTGGCTAGGTTAGTATTTATTGCTCAGCCCTCATTTACCAGAAGGCAGTTACGAGCCAACCACGTTGCCATGGGTCTGGAGTCACGTACTGGGCAGATCAGATAAAGATTGCAGATTTTCTTCTGTAAAAGATAGTAGTGAACCAGGTAGATTCTTCCAACAGTCATCCATAGTTACATGTTTGCCATTTGGCTGGCTTTTTGTTCCAAACTTCTTGAAAGTGAAATAAATTTTCATTTGCCATGCCAGGATTCCAACAGTAGTCTGGGATTCTGGATTTCTAATCCAGTGACATTATCATGACACTCCTACCTCCCTGGAATGACTTTGTACTACCTTTTGAATTGTTCAGTTACATTTTATAAACTGTTTGCATCAGCTTGATCGTGCAGTTAGTGAAATCTAAACCAGTCCTTTCTTACAACACAAAGCTGGGAAAGTTATATGTATTAAAGATTGATCTGGTAAATAGATTAGGAAGATGGGGCTCGGGGAATGCCCCATATCTCAAAAAGCAAAATCTGCCATGTAAATACAATCAGTAGATAATTGCAGAGTTCAGGTTCAGAGTCAGTTGTTTGAGTGAAGTGGATACATTCCAATGGCATCAAACACAGGAATTCCAACAGAGTGCATTTGTCATTTGTTTTACATGTCAACCAGGAGCCAATACTTTGCATTTAAATACGCACCTGCTGAGGTTTGCTCTGTTCCTTAACCAATAATAAAACTCAACAGGGATATGCTTAAAAACAAACCAGCTCCAGAAACAGACATATAAATGGAACCTACACCAAGCACATTGGCAAGTTACAGACCTCCTGAGGATTTCTCCAACACTCTTAAGTCATTAGAATCTGTCTACCTCACTCGTGTGACTGATAGCAGGAATTTGCAGCTGAGATCTGTAACTGTTTGTATGATTATCATGTTTAAACAATGAATTGCTTTTCCTGGTGCACTTATGTAAAAGCACTTCTATGCTCAAAACAGGCTTCTCTCTATACATTACTATTTATCACCAATGACATTTTAAATGACTCTAATTGCTGTCTGTTATTCTTTATTTTGTCTAATTCCTCTTTGCTTTCAATTTACCATGCATCTTATTTTCTCCGTTTTATTTTGATCGCTCATGGGACGTGAGTGTCACTGGCTAGGCTAGCAGGTATTGTCTATCCTGAGTTGCTCTGCAGAAGGTAGTAGGGAGCTGTTTTCTTACACTGTTGTAATCCATTTGGTATAGGTCCAACCACAAGGCCTGTAGGGAGGGAATTACAAGATTTTGACCTAGTGACCCTGAAGGAACTGTGATATTTTCCAAACCAGAATGATAAGTAGGTTGGAGGGATACTTTCAGGTGGTGGTGTTCCCATGTTTCTGCTGCCTTTGTCCTTCTAAACAATAGTGGTTGTGGGTTTGGAAAGTGCCATTTAAGGAGCTTTAATGAATTTCTGAACTGCATCTTGTAGAGAGTAAACACTGCTACCACTGAGTACCAATGGCGGAGGGATTGAATGTGTATTGGCCAGGTTGGACTAGTCCTATTCGTTGTGTACAGGACATACATAAGTAATTTTGCAAATTGAGAGGTATATAAAAGTGTTTAAGCTGTAGTAGAAGAGCTGACTGGATCACAGCAAGTTCTGGGGTATATATTTTCAGGATTATTGCAGGAATGTTATCAGGTCCATGGCTTTTGCAGTGTTGAGTGCCTCCAGCCATTTACTGATGTCACATGGTGTGAATCAAATTGGCTGAAAACTGGTATCTGTGAAAAAGGCTGAGATGGATCATCACTTGGTACTTCTGGCTGAAGGTTTTTAAAAATGCTTCAGCTTTATCTTTTACACTGATGTTCTGTGCTCCTCTATTCGTAAGCATGGGGATATTGTCGAACCACATCCTCCAATGAATCGTTTAAATATTCATCATCATTCACAATAGGAAGTTGTAACAGGACTGTAGAGTTTAGATCTGAACTGTTGGTTGGGTAATCACTTAGCTCTGTCTTTCATTTATTATTTGTGCTTTTGGCATGGAAGTGGTTCCGTTTCATAGCTTCATGAAGTTAACACCTCAATTTTTGGTTATTCCTGCTGCTGCCCCTGGCATGCCCTCCTGCACTCTTTATTGAATCAGGGGTTTGTCCTGGAGTAATGGTAGAGTCAGAGATATACTGCGTCATCAAGTTACAAATTATGTTGAAGCACAATTCTGCTACTGCTGATGGGTCACAGCACCTCATGGATCCCCAAGTATTGAGTAACTAGATCTATTCAAAGACTACCCCTTTTAATAATAAGATAGCGCCACAAAACATGATGGAAGGTGTTCTCAATGCTTCTTCTCCAGAAGGACTGTGTGGTAATCACTTGTCTTGGTCCTATCATGGACTTTTGATTATCTTCAAATGATTCGATTACTACCTGTCCCCTATAGTTTTCCTTGCAGTGTGTGATGAGTGACTTCGGCTCTATTTTAAGCTTTGATCCTTTTTCTACTTCTTCACTAAATATTGTCATTATAGCAGCAATATTGATAAGTTTTCAGGAGTTACATTCCACCTAATAGCAGCAATTAACTCTTTATTCCTCTTTAATGCTGATTGTCATGATGTTGTCAGATTAACTCTGACACTGATGAGACAAAATCTGTTGCAGATCAGTAAGCAAGATTCAAACCTCAAGCCCAACCAGGCAATCAGGCACTTGGCAATTTATCCGTTGGTCCCTCCCACCTTTCTGGACAATCATCACAAAACTCCACAACCTTTGTTTCCTATGCAATTTTGAGCAGAGTTACCATCCTCACATCCAATTCCTCACCAGGGCTGCCTCCCGGGCATCATATATCTCCCATTATTTTCTCAGCTCAGCGCAACTGAAATCATCATTTCTACATTTCTGACATACAGGTATGACTTTTCTAATTTCTTCCTACAAAGCTATACTTCCATATTTTACAAACCATTCAAAAATCCACTGCAGAGATTCTCTGTTCAATGCTCACTTATCATCATTATGCTTTTGTTTTGTTCTTTGATTTAAGGGAGCAGACTTAAGGCCAGACCAAAGTTTAATGTCAGAATGGGAGTGGGCAAATGTTTCACTGATGACACAGGTGAATCAAAGGAGGATTAAAGGTAATGTTGAGCAGATTAATCATTACAGGAGTATTTCAATGTCAGTAGACTCTGAAGCTAAATATAGAAACTAAATATACAGGGTTGCTATGAACATGGTTAAGATATTGCTGTGAATAAAAAGATTGTAGATGAACCGTTTAGAGGAGTGAAGGCAAAAGGAGCCGAGGTTAACATCGCAGAATGATGATTACTTAATGCAGAACTTGAACGAGGAAAGATGGGAGAGTACATTAGTGAGGAACTGATTTTGAAACAGAACGGCCTGAAATAATCTCATTTTTAACTTTGCTTCCTTTCCTCAATGGAATTTTCAACCTGTCCAAAAAATAAAGAAATTGATATGACAGTTACATTGTCCATACAATAACGATCACACGAAGCTCCTGGGTTTGTCATCTTGGATGGTGCCACACAATAGTCAGCAGTGGGTGAGGCACTGGGTACAAATATTAGGAAACATGGCTGTGGGAGATGACTGATCACTAGGGCACAAGCTTGAAACTTAATCCTGCTGTAGTGTTCAAAGCTAATTATTTCTTGAACCCAAAATCTAATCTCGGTACCTACATTCCCTTTAAAATGATTTTGTTTATATTGCCTCTCTTCATCCTTCCAGGCAAAAATGTACCAAAATTGTCACAGCCCCTCAAAAGAACCTGACGTTTCCAAGTCGATAGTTGCTTGTTTTCGGGTTCAGTGGCCCTGACGGTGAGGCTAATGAATGAAAACTGGGGTTACAATCCATTCAGTGGAACGGTATCATTGCTCTAATGCTCAAGACCAAAGGATCTTTCTTCAGACCAGTTTTAATTAAATAACTTATATTAGTAACTCAACAAAGGCTCAATTAAAATTAAACTTCCTTTTGCTTTAATTCACAGTGGTCCATTTTCCCGAAATTGGAATTGAAACTGAATTGAATTGGATTTAATAACATGAATAGCAACAGGGAGAGTAGTGCCTCTGGATGCCATGTTATGGAAAACGCATTTATGATTTTACTACTCTTGGTACACAGAGGAAAGCTTCCCTTGAGTCATTTATTGTCACTGGATAATCCACCACAGAGTTATAAATTGTTGTGCATATATTTTCTGAGTCTTCCTTTTTGAGGTCCTTGTTAGCTCAGCAAGTTTAAGGAGTGAGAATTCGAAATTCCATTTAAAAGTAAAATCTCAGGTTTAATCTCCAGAATTGGTTGATCAAAGTGTAGGTAGAGGAGGGGGCATTACAATTGGGCTCAAAACCCTTAAATTCAGTTACAACTCATGCTATTGGCTACTACAAAATGATGCTGAAAGTGTACGTGAGGAGATTTTTCTCTTTAACTGAATTTGCAAACATCACTGTGTGAAAATTCACTCATAAGCTACTTGAGTTAGGTGAGAAAGGTTGTCCAGCAATGAACAATAATGTAAACACTTTTAGGAGAGGTGTTGAAAAACTGAGTAAATATAAACCTCTCCTGTAAAACAGGCAATATTTATTATCATTTAGTCGAATTTTGATTCAGTTACTAATCAAAATTGGATTCTCCATTTGCTAGCTTTAATTTGTGGGCTAATTTGTTTTTATGCTGTAAGTGAATTGTTATCACTGTGTGAGATGTCCACTGGGTTTTACAAGAAAATACCATCGTGAAATTTGTAAAGAAGAGGAGGGAAATATAGATTCGCAAACGAAAGGATTCTTAGACAAAATCCAAGTAGAAAATTGGATTGAATCTTATTTCAAGATGTTAATGGCCCTGTGGATAATAAGTAGGATAACCATATTTTCTGAAGTTAAAATTAAGTACAATGACCATCACCTGGATATCTTGTGTTTCACATTTAGGGGATAGGCAAATGTGTGTGATTGTGTCCCACTCCACAAGAATACAAGTATTAGGAGCATGAGTAGGCTATTCAGTCAATCAAGCCTGCTCTATCATTTGATAAGATTGTATTACTGTATTACAGCCTCCAACCATCCCCCTCCCCTTTTACCGTATGCTTGCCAGTGGTATTAAGTATGAGTACTGCTGAAATACTGAGCTATTTCATCTCTGCCACGTCAGCAGGAAGCTTTATCAAAAACTGTCAATGAGTTCATGGTTGGTAAGAGATGCTGACAACACCCTGGGCAGGAGAATGGCCAGGATAGGTCTTGCAAGAGTTCCTGAAGTGTAAGTCTGGCTGAGGTGTCGCTCTGGGATCAGCAGTCAAACGGCCCATGGTATTCCCCTATTCCTGAGATAGTAGGAACTGCAGATGCTGGAGAATCTGAGATAACAAGGTGTAGCACTGGATGAGCACAACAGGCCAAGCAGCATCAGAGGAACAAGAGGGCTGACGTTTCAGGCCTAGATTCTAGGCCCGAAATGTCAGCTTTCCTGCGCCTCTTACGCTGCTTGGCTTGCTGCGTTCATCCAGCTCGACACCTTGTATTCCCCTATTTCTGCTGTTTCTTTTCACATTACATTGCTGCTACATTAGTATTTGCCAACAATTTATTGGGATAATTTAAAGATTGCCCGAAAAGAGAAAAGTTGAAAACCAGGACATTGTTTTCTTTTTATCATCTAGCCCATTGTTCCAACAATTACCCAAAATTCAAATCTAACAATCTGGTACTATTCTGGAAACTAGAAAAGGAGGCGACAATGTAGTGGTACTACTGTTAACCCAGAGACCCAGATGATATTCTAGAATCATCATAGAATCACAGTGCGAAAGTATGACCTTCACTCCATTGAGTTCACACTATCTCTACAAAAAGCATCCCATCCAGACTCACACCCACCACCGTTTCCCTGTAACGCTGCATTTCCCATAGCAAATCCACATAGCCTAAACATCCCAGGGACACTACGGGAAATCCAGCATGCCTAATCTACCTAACCTGCACATCTTTGTACAGTGGGAAGAAATTGGTGCACCCAGAGAAAACCCATGCAGGCATGGGGAGAGTGTATAAACTCCAAACAGTCCTCCGAAGGTGGAATTGAACCCTGGTCCCTGTCACAGTGAGGAAACAATGCTTACCACTGAGCCACTGTGCCATCCATGTCAATCTGGGTTTGACTCCCTCCACAGCAAATGGTGGAATTTGAATTTGAATTCAATGTTTTAAAAATGTAACCGGAATTAAGAATCTACTGATGATCATGAAACCATTATTGGTTGTCAGGAAAAGCCCATCTGCCTCACTAATTTCCTTCAGGGAAGGAAATCTGCCATTCTCTCCTGGTCTGGCCTAACTCCAGACCCACAGCAACTTGGCTAGACACTTAACTGTCTAATAAAATGACCTAGCAAGCTATTCAGTTCCAGGGCAGCTCACGTCAGCCAGCGATAGCCACATCTCACATGTAAATAAAAAAACAATGTCTGGCCAGGCTACTACTAACTAATCCTTAATTTAATTTGTAACATTTTAAACATTATCTATATTTATCATAAATATTTGAACATCAGTGAATTTGACTTTGATCGCATTGTGATGCATGGAGGAAAATGTATAAGCTTCTAAGTGTGGTGGAGGTTGAAGAACTACATAGGACACACTCAGCCACTCATAACCGCAAATACAAGAGCCACAGTCATTAGCCGCTGGCCAATCAGATGCTGACAACCAGTGTGAACACCTCTTCAGCGGCTGTGCCCACTGGCAGCACAGGGTTATCAGGGGAATTAGAAGCAAGGGGAGGGGATGGCCAACCCTCAGACTATATCCATATCTCCAGTCACTTATATAAAGGTAATGCGAAGAGGCCCTGAAGTGGCCATTAATTGACAACATAAGTGTCTTAACTGGGGACAGGTTGGGAAGATCTCGCTGCCCCAGACTTAGTTCTTGGGATAATAAAGAGGCATTTGTAGTTCTTTCAAGTGGCACTTGTTCAGCAACAACCTGTTCACTGATTCTCACATTTTGGGTTCCACAAGGGCTACTCAGCCTCTGACATCATAAAAGCCTTGATCAACAAATGGGCAAAAGGGCTGAACTCCAGAGGTGGGGTGAGTGACTGCCTGAATATCAGGTTTAGTGTGTCATCAGAGAGTCCTGGAAAAACTGGAGTCAATGGGAATTGGGTGAAAAACTATCTGCTGGTTGAAGTCATACCTAGCACAAAGCAAAATGGTTGTGGTTGTTGGAGATCAATTACCTTAGCCCCAGGACATAATGTCAAGAATTCCTCATAGTGTCACAGGTCAACTTCGTTCGCTTCATCAATTACCTTTCCTCCATCATCAGGTCAGAAATGGGGATGTTTGATGATGATTGCACATCGCTTCATACAATTTGCAACTCCTCAGATACTGAAACAACCCAGGCCTTTTTGGCAAGACCTGAACAGTCGCCAGACTTGGGCTGATAAGTGGCAAGTAACATTCATGTTACATAAGTACTTGACAATGACTATCTCCAACAAATGAGAAACTAGCCATTTCCCCTCGACATTCAGTTTTAATTCCAATGCTGATTCCCCCACGAGCAACATCTTGAGGGCTACCAGTGATCAGAAACTGAACTAGAACAACCAATAAAAGCAGGCCAGAGGCTTGGGATTCTGCAGCAAGTCTGTAATTCTCAGCTCCTATCTCTCCAATACTTGGCCACTATTTGCAAGTCATCAGTCAAATAGAATTTGCTTCACTTGCCTAGATGACAACAGCTGCAACAACATTCAAGAAGCTTGACATGAGCCAGGACAAACCAAACCAAATGTCTGACACCCTATGCATCATGTGGTACATTTACCTCCATTCATCAGTAATGCATGGTGGCAGCAGTATACACCATCTGCCAGATGCACTACAGCAGCACAATTTAGGTCATTCAATGGAGCCTTCCACCACTAACTGGAAGAACAATAGCGGCAGATATGTGGGAAGATTGTCACTTGAAAGTTCCCCTCCAAGCCATTCACCATCCTATTACCATCTCTGTTAATCTTCTGTCTGCAGTGGGCTTGTGTTGAGAGACTTGTCTTTTTTGTGATGGGTTTCTGAATCTACACCCTCTGTCCTGTGGAGCAGCATGTCCCTGTGCTGTAACTTTTGTTGTTCTTGTTGTTGCTGCTCCTCTTGCTCCTAACCCAACTTGAAAGGTAGAGCTGAATGAGTCGCTCCCATGCCAATAAGCGGGCTGACAGCAGAACTGTGCAGTCGTATGTCAAGCAGTGATAGTACTCTGTGAGAAGGAGTGAGGTGAGTAGCAGCTTCTCACTTGGCCATTGCTGGAGTTCTTCAGTTACACTGTTCAAAAGCTTCCTCGCCTGTCAGTTTTAACACACAAGTTCCCAATATACTCTCACCCTGCTGAACCTGGTTAAGTTGCTCACAGTTTGGGAAATAGGTTTGCTGACCGTTTGAGCATTAATGGTGAGTTGAAGTGTTACTTACTTACATGTTTGTATGGTCTACTTACTTCCTCAACATCTTCAAAGGGGTTCCTTGCTCACTTTCTAACCTTTCTGGGTAAAACCTGGAGAGGGGGAGAGATGATAAGCTACCTTTGAGGTTTTTAACCATTTATGTTCACCCTAACATACCTCCCCATGATTGTTAACATTCTACCCTGTTACCTTCAACACTGCTCTTGATTATAGCATGGCAGCCTCGTGTTATTTGGTATTTTCTTTATCTTCAGCAGGATTCCACTGTTTACTTCTTTTGCTTTGAAAACCTTCAGCTTTAATTATTGTGTGAACTTTATTTTCTCACACTCTGTCTCATCTGTTCTGTGTGATCTATTTTAGAATCCTGTGTTTGGTCTTTTTTCTATTCCACTTGAATCTATAACTGCAGCAGACTGCAAATCTGTGCACCAGTGCATGAAATATTACTGTGTTGATATTTTTAGCCTGGAATTAGGTTCTGCATAAATAATACCAACTTCTACGTACTACTCTTGAAAATAATGAGATACTGAATTGTGAATAAAGGAATAAATTGCCATATTTTTACAAAATTGGATCACTGCTGGAACTTGTCATGGCAACCAATGACCAATTACCACCTCCTTACAAATTAACTCAATGTTTCAAAATATTGCAAAAAATCTTTAACAAGCAAACATTATGATGAAGGGGCTAACGTTGCTTTTCATCTTTTCTGTTTTATATTACATTTTCATTTGAAATGTAAAACTCAAGCTCGAAATTAAGTTTGAATTTTAAAACTGAAAGACAGAATGAAACCTTATACATTTATAGCAAAATTATCATTGAAAAGCTTTGTTTATTTTTTCTTTCATATTTCACCTATTCATATAGAAAGCACAAATTTGTAACAAAGACACACAATGCCTGTCAGTCCATGTTCGGTAAACTGAGATGTCTTTTAGGGGCTCTGAAATTAACATCATACTGCCTGCAATTACACAATCAAATCAATATTTTAAATCTATATTTATGAAGCATTTTCAAGACAAAAGTGACATACTAATTCAATGCTAGATTATTTTTCAATATTCCAATCTCTTAGTTGAAATTTTCACCATTTTCAGTAAAAGGTCTAAATAGCCTTTTTCCCAAAATCACCTATTTCACTGACAAATCCTATCAGTAAAGGCTGCACAAAGATGCCAAGGTCAATGGAACATAAGCAGCAGCAACTGACAGATGGCTGTGTACTCAAGAGAGGCAACCATATTACTCACAACAGCTTTATTCATTCACAGCATTCACAGTCTAACAACAATGCCCCAGCTCGCTTTGGTGAGAGGATGACTGAAGTGCTGGCCTTTGACAAATTACTTGCAACTTCTCTGTCATGATTCAACCACTGCTGAAGTTATTAGTCCTTCTGCCTTCAGTTAGTTTGAAAATATAGTGATTTGCTTCTTGATAATAATGAGAATGTGGTTTTTACATTGAAATTTTGAGCTCTACTATTCAGGGCTTATGAATCAAATGATACTTAAATAATCTCTGTGTTTTCAACTAGGCAGCAATGAATGATAAGTGTGAGAGTGAAATGAGTGAACTATGCTAAATGTACTAGACAGTAAAATCCAAACGTTACAGGATTAGTGTTGGTGAAATACAAGTTATTCACCTTGCACTTTAATTCATGTATTTCTTAATTGCTGGTAATGGTTGTAAAAATGCTTGAGTAAATAAAACCTGTATTATAAGAAAGGTGTAGTTTTAAAAGTCTAAATCGCTGACAAAGAATTGGGCGATGTTTTCTAGCTGCTGTATGAATGCACATCTATTTGTGATCATTGGCAGAAACGTATAGGCCCCTATTTGTTGGGAATGAAGCTAGCGGGGTTTGGGCGGATTAGTAAAATGTTGGGAGCTGCACAAGGTTGACTTTTTGATCCAGTCCCAGCAACAGGAAGGTTTCACAGTGCAAGGAACACCAGCAGCTTGGCTCCCTGCCAAACAGAGGACAGCAATCAATTTGAAAGATTAGTGGCCCAAATAATGGTGATCTCTTTTTCTCATCCCCTGGGCCACTGACATTCTTCGAGAGTTGTAGCACACTATTCACTCTATGCAGTAGTTATTAGTTCCATTGGTGTCAGTTTCCATAAGCTTCAGGAAAGAGGGGTGGGGATGTTATTCCTGGTGTATTATCAGAGCCAGAGGTTCACAGGTTGGACAGGAGGCAACTGGCAGAGAAAGATGCTCAATGTTGCTGCTAAGAAATGTAGTATGGTCAGGTTTACACACAGGCAAGTGAACCTAAGCTGACAGAACCACATATAAAGGATGGTTAGCGAGGACATCTCTGAAACATTATCAGTACAGGTCTCAGTTCCATGTGATCTTGCATCACGAAGACTGAGTCCTTAACTCATACTCGCAATAGCTATTCCTCAGAGCAGGGTATAGTTAGCTGTTTACTCTAGTGGGTAGGATTTTCCCTCCAGGCCCTGCTTGTGCACCAATGTAAAAATTTCAATTAATTCTTACCCTTCCAAGGTAGCATTTTCCTTGCATCTCTATTCATCTCTGTGGCACTGCTGACGCTCCAGAATGGCCAGACTCTAATTGGGTGAGTGACATCGAAGGTCTGCCTGTCGACTTCAAAAATCTCTGCCCCTGTCTGCCCAGTGACTATATATTGAAGGGAGCAAGGGGAAACCAGGAAATTACAGGCCAGTTAATCCAACCTCATTGACGGGAAACTATTGGAAGCAATTCTGAGGTACAGAGTTAATCTGCAGTTTAGAGATGGAGGTTTTAATCAAGGACTGTCAGCGTGGTTTTGTTAAGGGGAGGTCATGTCTGACAAAGGAGGATTTCAACAGCAGGTCAGATAAGCCAATCAATGGCAAATAAAAGTATGAGGTGTTGCACTTGGTTGGGAAAAACGAGGCAAGGACATACATGATGAATGGTAGGACTCTGGGAAGCACTGAGGGTAAACAGGGACCTTGGTATGCATGTCAAGCAATATTAAGGTAGCAGGACAGGTAGATAAAGTGCTTAAAAAGGCATATGGGATGCTTGCTTTTATTAGCTGAGGCACAGTATTTAAGAGCAGGGAGGGTATGCCAGAACTGTATAAAAAATTGGCAAGACCACAGCAAGAATATTGTATACAGTTCTGGAATCCACATTAAAGGAGGGAGTAATTGCATTGGAGAGGGCATAGAAGAGATTTACCAGGACACTAGGTTGGAGTATTTTAGTTATGAGGAGAGATCGGATAGACTGGAGTTGTTTTCCTTGGAGGAGAGAAGACTGAAGGGCGAACGCATTGACACATATAAAATTATGAGGGTCTTAGACAGGGTAAGCAGGAGGGAACTTTACCCCTTGGTGGAGAGATCAATGGCTAGGGGGCACAGATTTCAGGTAAGGGATGGGAGGTTTAAAGGGGTTGCAAGGAAAACTTTTTTATCACTCAGATGGTGGTGGGAATCTGGGACTCACTGTTTGTAAGGGTGGTAGATGCAGAAATCCTCATAATGTTTAAGGAGCACTCAGATGTGCATTTTGATGCCAAAGCATTCAGGGCTATGGGCCAAGTGCTGGCAAATGGGATTAGAATAGTTAGGTGGTTGTTTTGACTGGCACAGACTCAACAGGCCGAAGAGCCTCTTTTGTGCTGCAGATCTCAATGACTCCACTCTCATTGCAACATGCCAGACACCCAGTAATCATTCATACAACTAAACTTACATTGCTGTGGCAAATTCTCACACTACGAGTGGAATCTACATTTTTCTGCTGAAATGGAGCCTACGAAGATAGGTTGGTACCAGGCAGATACTTGCTGCCTACCCTTACATTTTTTTCTCTCATGGGATGCAGGTGCCACTGCTTAGGCTGGCATTGATTGCCCATCCCCAATGGCCATTTACATGTGTCTTCTTGAACTGTCACAGTGTATGGAGTGTAGGCATGCTCAGCATCGTTAGGGAAGGAATTCCAGAATGTTAACACTGTAACAGTGACAGTGTGGCAATATATTCTCAAGTCAGAATGGTGAGAAGCTCAGAGGAGAACTTGCAGATGGTATTGCTTCCATGTATCTGCTACCCTCAATCTTTAAAATGGAAGTGGGCATGGGTTTGGTAGTCCTGTTAAAGATCTTAGTGAATTTCTGAGGTGTTTCTTGTAGGTGATACATGCTGCTACTACTGTGGATCAGTCATAGGTGTAACAAAAAATTCTAGAGGCAGTTTCAATTAATCAGGATGTTTTGTTCTGGAGAACAAAAACTTGTTCTGGTCACTAGCTTTTTACATGCTGTTGGACCTGCATTCAACCAGTCATCTTCATCTCGACTAGAGTAAAAGCAGAAAGGCCTTCCAGCATCCTCAACCCAAGACCCCCCACATCCACCACACTCCCTATCATGCTCTCAATGAAACCTCATGCCAAGGTATGCCCACAAATAACCATTATGACTCCCATACCAGACTATGTACCTCCACCCAAAGCAATGCCCATTCATCCAGTTTGCACTGTATAGAAGCAATGAAACCTATAATATAACATGAAAAAAACTTAAAAAAAACACTGACAAGTTTCATTATATTTTTGAAAATCCTTATCACTGCAGCTCAATAAAAATGTAACACCTGAGCCTATGCATGATTGACAGCTCCGTCTGATCTGTGCTATGAAATTCACAATATCTATTTACACCACATTAAAAGGTATTTTAGAGTCCAAGTCAATGAAAATTGATGAAGAATAGGCAACATCTATCTTTGCAAAGGAGATGAACAAGTTGGGAGTGAGGGTGTCAGCTTGTGATTCATATTTCTGAGCATACAGACTTTCCACTAATTGTACACATTCTTGGCCATTTGAACGATGTTGTTTTGAGATCCAAAGGCTTTGATAAGACCTTTCAAAAGCTTGCAAATATAGAAAGATTTCAATGCAACTGACCAGTGTATACAATGAACCTTCATAATGAGTATGAATAGCTTTTATGAAAAAGTCATTTTCAGTTATTTAAAATTAGATTATTCACAAGTTGTGGGCTCGACATCAGTAAAATGATTTACTTTTTGTGTTTTCAGTGATATTAATGCAACTGGAAAAGCTTACTACTCATAGATACATCAAGAAATATTCTTAAATGTAAGAGATAAAAACAAATAATTTACGATGTATGATCGTGCTAGGTCATGAAAAATGCAACTTTTGTGAAAAATGTGGGTTCACTGAAACTTTACCATAATTTAAATTCTGAAAATTGATGCAATATTGAACACTATTATACACCAAGATTTCCACTACACCCAAAGCAAAAACTCCAATCCCATGAAATTTAAATTAAGCTACAATGTCCCTTTTAGGAAATCTGAGTTCATTTTGGATGAAGTCAGATACTTTGACCTCAACTTTCCAAACTTCTTCAACTTGCTTTGCCGTCTTGAAGGTGGTGACTCACATTGGAGTAAGGTTCCAAGAATGCTGTATTCTTTTGTACCTTACCCAAGTGATCAATCTCCATGAGTTAGCAGGTTTGTGGCAAATGAGCAGGCCATGTTGTACATTTGCTCTTTTTCTTTCTTTTCTTTTTGTATGAGGTCACATTGAAAACATTGAAAAAAAACTAGATTCCAACAGATGCATTAGAAAAACAATTTTCACCCACAAATTTGGTTACCATCAATTTCCATGGAACCAAAGTAGGTTACGCATCACAATTACTTATATTTACCATGTAAAAGTTTTCTGATCTAATTATATTCCAATTTATTTACTCCCCAGTGAGCATAATATGCTATTTGTATATCTGGATGGAAAAGCAACTCAAAACCACAAGACACCTTATGATCAGCTAAGGAGTATTTCCATATTATGACACAAATTTCAGTCATTCTTTTCTTACTGGATTCTGAGAATTTGTGAAGCTCAAATATTGAAAACTGGCAAACTTACTTTGAGTTTAGGAAGAAGAAATGAAGTCTCCTCAGTTTGACAAATGGACAATCATGGTCCTAGATCAGAAAGATTGAGCAACATTAAATTGGCTGACTATTGCAAATAGAAATCAGCTGTCTGGAAGGTATGCATTCTCCTAATGGTTTTGACTCCATTTTTGTCAGTTGCTTGTCCAAGCATAATGCAGCTAAGCTTACCAAGTTTCAGAACTTTTCTCAGCATTAAAGGTAACATGCCATTTGTCAGCTTGCTGTCCAATTCTGTCTTTATCTGTCAGCAATGAGATGTTGATTGACCACTTGACAGAAATCAGAAAGTGGAGCTGGAATTGCTGAATCTATGATATACATTCCTCCAGCAAATAAACTTTAAAATATGCTGACGTTAAAGTGGCCACAGTCTTCTTCTAGATAATGTACAAGACCATGTGATAGTCCCCAAGTCCCCTTAATGACAACAACTAACTTCCTTCCCATGAATATTTTTACTAAACACAGAACCCATTGGAATATAACAAAGTGTAGGGCTGGATGAACACAGCAGGCCAAGCAGCTCCTAAGATGCTGTTTGGTCTGTTTGTTCATCCAGCCCCGCACTTTGTTATCTTGGATTCTCCAGCATCTGTAATTCTCATTATCTCTGACCCATTGGAATATGTTGCCCATGTCTTTATATAGACATGTTTGTGAAACCATAGAAGAACATTGACAACATGAATGTCATATCTTCTACAGAATGGTAAAATAAAGACCCTGAATTTGAGATGTCATGATGGCAATACTGTCAACGCTCACCAACATCATGATGAAAAACCTCTGAATCCCACATAGTAAGATGTACAATGTTTCTATAATTGGTACTCTGCTTCCCCATCAGATGCTTTACAGTCTCTACAGGTGTAATCAGCACAGACTCATGCCTTCATAAAAAATGTAACTTTTTACCATTAGTCTCACTTCAAAAATGAATGTAAATATTGTTTATTTAATATCACTTAACTGACCATTTCATAATGATTTTTGATAAACTATTACTTCAAGCCCTGAAAAATTAAGTTTCTAAACATGGAGGATCATTCTCTCAGGAAGAAGCAAAAAATTTGAAAAGTGCATGGTTTTTAAAGCTACAAAAATAAATCCACATCTATAGCATTCAAAATCTTCCTCAACCCCCGCTGAAAAGCACAAATTTTATTTTAGTTCCAGTACAGTGATTAAAATGGGAATTATAATCCCTGCTTCTTACTATTTTGTATCTGTGCACAAATGACTGTCTGTTCAGCTTGCTGTCAAGACTTACAGAACTATAAACAGTGGATAGAGAGGTGAGAGTTCACTAAGGGGCAGGGTGAGTCAGTGATATTAACAGGGTTATAACAGCAAAAGCAGAGATGAAAGATTTCACTTAGATCGGGTGAATTGGCAAGATTAACAGCACGGTTAGCTGTAACATTCAGAAAATGAATAAAAATTGTGACATTACAGAGAAGCAGAAATGATTGCAATAAATGGACTATGTACCATCTGTTTGCAGATTAAAAACAAGGAAAATTTCATATATTAAGAGAATAAGGAAACTAGGGAGTAGCTGACCATTATCATTTTTTTTAAAGTTATGGTTATTTTAATTCTTGAACTGTGTTGATTATTAGTAGGATTATTCAGCAGCTGTAATGTTTCATTAATATTTATAAATTGTCTTATTTGCAAGACTTTTTTAAAATCAAAGGCAAAGGGGCAATTAACATATAATGAATAGTAAAGTGATTGTAACAAAGTCAGCAAGCTGGACCTCACAGAATATGTGTTCCTTGATTGGACCAGATTAACACGCCCAATCAGGGAGCCCTGGCTGACAGATGAAAAGCATGAGTATCGGAGATACTGACTCTGAATGAGATGATTCTAAAGTCAAGGGCTGTTCATGTGTAAAAAAAAAAGGTGGCTTGATGATGGGATACTAGCCTCTGTGGAGTTATTTCAAATGTCAGGTAGGCATCAGCTTTAGAAGTGCACATCCTGCGATATGCGGAAGCACCAAAATGTTTCAATGCCTTAGAAAATTATTTGTGTAGCACGTATAATCGGTTGCAACTTCAGTCCTGACCTGTGAGTTTCAGAACTTGAGCAGCAGCAGGCATCACAACAGTGCATCCGTGAGGCTCAGAGCAACATGGATAGCAGATCTGTAGCTGGTGTTACTTTGCAATTATAGAGTTTACAGAGAGAAAGGGAATGAATGAAGGAATTCAAAAAGGACCAGGCAAATAGTATATAAGTCACTCAACTGCACAGCTCTCTTTAAACCAACAGTGATGATGGTGAAGATTCCCGAGGGATATAGCAAGAGTCAAGTGCACAGAACCATAGGTGGCTCAGCTACACAGTGGGGTAGAAGGGAGGCTGGCCAAGCCATAGTGATAGGTGATGCAATAATTAAGGTGAACACAGGATGGTGTGTTGCCTCCCTGGTGCCATTGAGTGAATGGATAAGGAGGTTCATGAGCCAGCATTTGTGGTACATGCTGTAATTAGCAACATTGCTACCAAAAGGAATGTGGTCCTGTGTCAGACTTTATAGACCTTGATAGAAAATTAGCAAGCAGGATTTCAAAAGTAGTAATCTTTGGATAATTCTCAGTTCCACCCATATGTGAGTACAGACAGAAGAGGATAAGAAGGGTCTAGGCCTGAAACGTCAGCTTTTGTGCTCCTTAGATGCTGCTTGGCCTGCCTTGTTCATCCAGCTCTACACTTTGTTATCTCAGGTTCTCCAGCATCTGCAGTTCCTATTACCTCTGATAGCTTTTTTGTTGGCTGGTTTTATTGTTTGACGAATGCCTGCCTAGAAAGTTGATGCTTGAGAAAGGGCTTCAGATATTGGAACCACTCAGGAGGAGATGACACCTGAACAAAGTAGGGATTGTGTTCCTTCCAGAGTGTTTTTGGGAGGCTTTGGAAATGTGGTTTTATGACTATAACAGAGCCCTGACTCTGTGAAGGAAGAAGAAGACTGATACAAGGTATTCAGGAAAGATAGGCTTGTTTAAAAAGGGAGAGGGGTGGTGCACATTGCCTTTCACTAATACCATAATGCATTTAAGCTATGACCTAGATGTGTCAAGCACTGAATTGATTTGGTAAGAGTTAAGGAACAAAAGCATTCATATACATTGCTCAGTATGGTCTATAGGTCACCAACTAGTGGGAAGGATGTAGAGGAACACCTTTTAAAGAAAACTATAGAGATGTAGAAATTATAGAGTGGTCAAGGGAGAATCTTAATTTTTCACGATTGGAGAAGGGTAGATACAGTAAAGAGTTCCTCGTGAGCATCAAAAGAAGTTTCTACAGAGTACGTCTCCAAGACAAGGAGAAAAGAGGCTTTGCTTGACCTGGTTCTTGGGAAAGTGGTGGCTAAGTAGATCAAGTATCGATGGGGGAACATTTAGAAGATGACTGTGGAAAAGGATAATGAGAATCCAGAGAAAACCCATTTCAAAGGGTTAAAACTGGATTTTGGCTGAACAAACTGGAGGCAAAACTTGCCGTAATAATTATTGCTGAACAGTGGGCTGGCTTCAAAGAACACATGTTTCAACACAGTCAAGGTAAGTTTCCTCGTGAATAAAAGATGGACA
Organism: Stegostoma tigrinum; assembly: GCF_030684315.1. Lineage (NCBI taxonomy): Eukaryota > Metazoa > Chordata > Chondrichthyes > Orectolobiformes > Stegostomatidae > Stegostoma > Stegostoma tigrinum. The sequence continues at coordinate 35,610,057 of NC_081367.1, read as the reverse complement.
AAGAAATTTGCAACTGCCAGGATGACGAAAGCGGTAGAATTTATTATAAAAAGGTAAAAGTGTGCTTATTCCCAATGCTAGATATAATATAGATATGAGAGCCAGGCAAGATATAGAAAGGGTAAAGGGATGGTGAAAAAGCATAGGTGATGCAAAGAGAGGATATAAATAGGGACAGGCAGCAAATTAGATCAGATTCCTTACAATGTGGAAACAGGCCCTTCGGCCCAACAAGTCCACACCACCCCTTGAAGCATCCCACCCAGACCCATTCCCCTACAACCTGAACACTATGGGCAATTTAGCATGGCCGATCTACCTAGCCTGCACATCTTTGGGCTGTGGGAGGAAACCGGAGCACCTGGAAGAAACCCATGCAGACACAGGGAGAATGTGCAAACTCCACAGAGACAGTTGCCCGAGGCTGGAATTGAACCTGGGTCCCTGGTGCTGTGAGGCTGCAGTGCTAACCACTGAGCCACTGTGCCATTTAAATGTTATTTAAAATCTTAAATACTTCTGTAGGTACATAATTAGTAGAAGCAAAACGTGGATGATGGTTTAGTGGGGCTAATAAAAGGGATTCATACATGGAGGCAGGGGCATGGCTGAAGTATTAAATGAATACTTTACATTCATCTTTACCAAGAAAGTAGATACTATCCAAGAAAGGTGATAGGGGTGGAAATCCCATTGTTGGAAGTGCTTAAAATTGTTAAGGAGGTATTGGATCAACCAAATAAAAACCGAAAAGAACTGCGGATGCTGTAAATCAGGAACAAAAAACAAAATTTCTGGAAAAGCCCATTAGGTCTGGCAGCATCCGTGAAGGAAAAATCAGAGTTAACATTTCGGGTCAGGTGACCCTTCCTCAAAACTTCCCCAGTTCTGAGGAAGGGTCATTGGACCTGAAACGTTAACTCTGTTTTTCCCTTCACAGATGCTGTCAGACCGGCTGGGCTTTTCCAGAAATTTTGTTTTTGTATTGGATCAACCAACTTCCTTCACATTCACAAAGCACTGGAACCTGATAAATTGCATTAGATGGTACTCTGCAAAGTTGAGAGTGAAAATCACAAAGACAATGCCAATCACTTTTATCTTCCTTAGATTCAGGAATGGTGCTCGAGGACTGGACATTTGTAAAAATTATGCCATTGTTCTAAACAAGGTGAAAGGATAGGTAAGCAATTACAGACTAGTCAGTTTAATTTCTGTGGTTCAGAAACCGCAGAGACAACAATTCTATGTAAAATCAATAATCAAATAGGGAAATGTGTTCATCAAGGAGAACCAGAATTAATTTCTTAAGGGTTTTAAATTATTTACTGTGTCTTGACTTCTCATGATTCTCATAAATATGTCAATCAGATCCCTTCTTCTGTAGGAGAATAATCCAGTCTTCTCTAATCAAAATCATTTTAAATTAAGTTTTCCAGGTTTTTTTTAAATGATCAGGGTGATAGGCATTTGGTACAAACATGTTAGCGAAGAGTTATTATCGTTTGTATTTAATATTTTTTGTGGGCTTGATTTTGAAGGAATATGGAGATACCTAAAATGTATTTTTATTTTAAGAAGTTAATGAAACAACATATTGGAACTTTTAACTAGGACATATATAAAACTTCAGTTCGCCCACAGCTAGAGTATTGCATACAGTTCTGGAATCCACATTACAGAAGAGATGTGATTACCCTGGAGATGATACAGAGGAGATTTAGCAGGATGTTTGAGGAGTTTTGTTTGTGAGAAAAGATTAGATTGACTAGTGTTATTTTCTTTGGAGCAAAGGACACTCAGAGGGACATGACAGAAATGTACAAAAATTATGAAGGCCATGGAGAGGATAGACAGGATCAATGACCAAAGGCACAGACTTAAGGTAGGGGACAGGAGCTTTAAAGGGGATGTGAGGAGTTTTTTCACCCAGATGGTGGTGGGAATCTGGAGCTCACTGCCTGTAAGGGTGGTGTAGGCAAAAATACTTATTACATTTATGTATTATTTAATATGCCCTCATGATGTAAAGATATACAGGGCGATGGTCCAAGTAATAGAAAATGGGATTAGAATAGTTAGGTGGCTGTTTTTGACCAGAACAGACACAATGGATGAAAGGGCCTTTTTTTAATGTGTAGATCTCTATGACTATAACTCTGAGGCATCTCTTAGAAACAAAACAGTTTCAAATAATTGTTAGGTGTAGTTGTATGAACTCATTCCAGAGAAAACATCTGTTTTTACATTGGGTTTTATGGACGTTTTTGTTTGAAAATTATTTTTTGCAGGCTAGGAGCTTGCTCAGATTTTCAATTAGGAGGATGCCTACTAAAGAACAAGCTGATCATTTTCTGTCACCCATTTCCGAAGCACCACAGCGATGAATTCAATGCAATACCCAATTATGCTCTTCAACAGCGACTGGAAAACAGCTTGACGCTAGGCTTCCTGAGCAAGCTGCATCTGCCAAGATCCCAGAGACAGTTGCCTATGTTTGAGGATGCCTGTCTGTACAAGCCAGAATGTGAGACTGATAGCCACTTGAACAATTCAAACCCATAGTGTACAAGATAAAGGAAGTTACATTGAACTTATACAAGTTACCAGTTGAGTGGCAGCTGCAGTATGCACTCTTTAGGAAGAATTTGAAGGATGTGAAGAGATTGGGAAAGATGCAGAAGAGGTGAGAATAGTTCAGGGATGAGGAATTCTAGTTACGAAAATTGATTAGAGAAGACTGGATTATTCTCCTACAGAAGAAGGGATCTGATTGACATATTTATGAGAATCATGAGAAGTCAAGACACAGTAAATAAGGAAAAAGCATGATGCTACTCATAAAAAAGATTGAGAACCAAATGGCACAGTTATAATGTAACAAGTAAAAGAAGAAAAATATTATTAGGAATAACCTTTTCATGTTTCAAATGGTTCTGATCAGGAATGCACTGCACAATTTTGTGTTGGAGGCAGTGTCAGTCAATACACTCAAAAAGGAATTAAGTGGTTATTTGAACAGGAATATTGCACAAGATTACCAGGAGAAGGCAAGAGAATTACACTCAGTGAGGTGCTCAGTGGGAGAGCTTGTACAGACAAAACGGGCCGAATAGCCTCCTTTTGCACTGTAACCTTTTATAATTGCTCTGATCTACCCTCAATTGCATTAAATGCAGGACATAATTTGTAAAGGAGAGATCAAATATAGCCACAGACAATCATATTAATAACTCAAAAATGCTCAAAACATTTCAATTCTTTTCATTTTGTTTATTCATTAACCTCAGTAATTGGAAGAAAAATCATCTTTAATTTTTTTTAAAATCCCTGCTCTATTGTCTAATGCTGCACTAAATCTTTTAATTGCAACAAGCAAGATTTGTCGACTTGGCGAGCAGTGAATCCAACATGTGGCATCTGCTAGTCTAATTAAGACTAAGCAAATTAAATGGATTCTAGCCATTACCTCTTTCGTCTTACTGCTGGCAATTCCTTTTTTGCAGTGACAGTTAATTTAAATTGATGCTGAGTAAAGACTAGTTTAATTGATTATAAAAGACTTCAGTGATGAATATGAAACTACTACAAATCTTTCATGCTCAATCTCCTTCAGCAGATAACTGTGCAGTCTTCAAACTCATTCACTATCATTCTGCTCTCATGCCAAGTGATAGTTTTCAAATTTATGCACCAAAAGAGAAACTCCTTTCATTACATTCTGCAGAAAATGAGCATTAAAGTGAAAGAATTTGAGAATTATGCACAAGTGAAATATTCCTCAACTTTCTTATGCACCTCCTGAAATGCCTTTCTCATTAGCTGGCGTCGCAAAAGTAATTAAATGTTTAATTAAAAAGTTATTTGGTTTCTAGTAAACTGCTACTGGAATGCAATTAAGGAAAATTCTAGGAAAAAGTCCAGATAATGAAGTTTACTGTAAAAATGTATATTATTGAGTTTAATCAAGTGTCTATTTAATTAGCGGAAGCAAGAGAGAAATACTTCAAGGTTCGAACAGTGTGAAAGCAGACAGGAGGTCAGTGTAACCAATTTGACTTCAATTAGAAGTGAAATTGGGTAGGATGTAAAATGTGCAGCTGATCAGATACCCTTGGTTTCCTTGGGCGATTGGATTAAAATTACTCTCATAAAAGTGGAGAACATCTCAGACTGTCCTAACACTAAAGTGCTTCAAAAGTCACAAGCAACATTTCATTGTCCAGAATCTGGGTTATCACTGAAGCAAAGTTCACAATTGACATTTCTGTAAAGCTTCATCTTACCATGAGAATGCAGAACTGCAATGTTGTACTATGCAATTTAATAAACTGTGACACAGCATGACAAGTAACTCACAACATATGATCTGCATGCTGCTAACTGGACTTTCAAAATGTAACAAAATTAATGTAGAATCATGATATTTCACTTTGTACTTGCTAGTGATTCAAATTCAAGACCCAAAATAGATTGTACAGAATCATATTTATTTACTAATGAAAATATGTCAAAGACTCTTGTTTGCAAAGTGATAGCAGGACTTCCTTCTGCTAAAAATCTTTTCTAATGTCATTCGAAAAAAGTAAGCAAGACTAAGTATTTTTGTTTAATATATAAGTCATAAACCAAACAAACAACCATGCTGGCTATTGGTGGGATTCAAACCCAGGTACTCAGAATATCACCTGGATCTCTGGATTAGTCCAGCAATAGCACCACTAGGCCATCACCACCCGATAAATGGTGTACTTAATCTTCTATTGAGGAGCTTAGGATTCCTACATTTTAATGACAAAACATGTGCACAAGTAAAAGTTAAAAATCTGAGAAACAATATTTCCATATACTTGCAAGTATTGTTCCAAGACACAGGTTTGCAAAAGGCAAACAGAATGCTAACATACAACTTACAACAAAAAAACAGAACTACAGGTTCTAGAAATATATGATACCTGTTTTCAAGCAGCTAGGCATATTATCATTACATTCTCACCTATATTATTCTCCAGTGACCCTGCATAAGTGTGAGGATAAGGTGTGAGGAAAAACAAATGGAAAATGCTTTTATCAAACATTTGATTCACTATGGTAAAATGCTTACTTCTGCTTGCTCTTTAGTTTTCACAGTATAAAGATCTGTAAATATGATCAATGCTTAAACAAACAGTTAAGGAATTGTAATCTGAGATGCATGTTCTTTGTGTTTTGCCACATTACTCCTGTTGAATCATCTGATCTGATTTTTTTTCATTGCTTACAGTAATATCAACCATTTCAGGAGTTGTAGTGTATGCATCATGACACATTGATTTGGAGCCCATTTACCACCCTCTGAGAAAAAGAACAGAAATGACATCACCAACGCAGGAAATGACATCAACACAGGAAATGCCATCACCAACCCAAGGAAACCTAAACAGATAAATAGAAAGCGGGACATAACACCAGCATTTCACTGGAGGCTCACTGATGATGCTACCTGGACTGGCGACGAAACATCTGAAAACGAACCTTCCAGCTCAGCTTATCAACTAAGCTTATCAAGAGACTTGTGAGCACATTTAGATTTTTCCACTTTCAGTTGAATCATTAATCACAGGAACTACATAATACACAGCATTATTAATAAAATGGTACATACTTTATCTCATTATATATCTTGTTAAATACTTGGCAAGTGATTTAGTATCACTATTGCTCATGCATTCCCCTTGACAAGTTGCTGATGATTTCTCACAAAATCTAACTCCAAGAAATACTGCATTCCTACAAATTAGTAGTCTTTTATGGTCTGAAATAGGGATAATGTCACAGTTTGACTTGCCTTAAATAAAGTAGGTTACTAGTTATTTTTTAAAACGTTTTCACATACAAATTTCAGATTGCTTGTATTAAAATAGTCAACGATCATAATAAAGCAATACACGAATATGTTACTTGAAGTACTTAAGGCAAATTATGAAATGTGTAATCTGTATTCTGCACAAAAACCTTGCAGCAGCAGAACCTCTGTCCAAATGTCAATAAATCTGACAAGTTGTGTTGAGTCTGCTGTAATGAGAATGTTGGATTACATTGTGTGCATCCTGTAATGTTAAAAAATGTTTTGACAAGCAGTCTTAGCAAGAAGCCAAACCAACTAGTGGAATATGTCAACACTGCCTGATGTGCTGACATAGTACATGGATTTTGCTGAACTGCAAGATAAAATGTAATCTACTGAATTGACCCCCACAAAACAGAATAAGATTAACTGTAAAGGCATACTATCATTTGTTTTTTTTAAGTGTATTAAAGTAATTTAAGGCAAAATGGGAAATTCAGAGACCACGGGATCACATTGCTTTTTTTGTAGCTATTTCATTGGCACCGATGTGAATATTCAGTGTTCACCCTCCCACCTCAGGGTGCGCAAATGCTTTTCAGTAATATCTATGCGCATTGGCACTTGTGACTCAACACATCCTCCTGGTTTCATGTTCGAAATCACAGAAATGCCTTTTATTCCCGTTACTACTGAATCTCCTTTGAGTATTGCATTTCCAATCTTCATGTCTCCTTATACAGCTGAGCCATCTATGGTAAAACGTACTTGGCGCTGGCTGTATTCACAAGAACACAAGTAGGCCATTCAGCCCCTCAAGCATATTCTCCATTCAGTGAGATCATAACTGATCTGTAGATTAAATCTACATATCTTCCTTTCGCTCATATTTATCTATTTCAGATTTAAATTTAATGAATGATCTTGCATCCACTGCCATTTGCAGAAGAGGGTTACAAACATCCACCATCTTTTGTGTGTAGGATACTCCCTAATATCTCTCCCGAATTGTTTTGCACTAATTCTCTGAGTATGCCCCCGGATCTAGAATCCCAAGCCAATGAAATAGTTTATCTTTGCATACCTTGTCTTTTCCCGTTAATATCTTGAAGACTTCGATCAGATCACCCCTTGACCTTCTAAATTCTGGACAAAACAGGCCTGATTTGTGAAATCTCTCTTCATCACTTAATCCCTGAAGTCCAGGTGTTATTCTTGTTAACCTGCATTGAACTCACTCCAAAGCTTCATTAGGTAAGTTACCCAGATTTGATCACATACTCCAGGTGGGGTCTAACTGGGATGTTGTATAACTGTGGCATAACTTCTGTATCCTTACACTCCTGTCCACCAGATATAAAGGACAGCATTCCATTAGCTTTCTTGGTTATTTTCTGCACTTGTGTATGACATTTTAATGATCAATGGGCCTGAATCCGTAAGTCTCCGTGGACAATGCATTGTATTTAACTTCATGCCGTCTAGGAAGCAATCTGATCAATCCTTTTTCAGTCCAAAAAGGATAACCTCACATTTGCTCACACCGAACTGCATCTTCCACAGTTTTGCCGATTCACATTACCCAACACTATTCCTATGTAATTTTAAGTGATCATCTATACTCCCCACAGAAACCATCACTTTTTCCAGTATTTACAATCAAGTACTGCTTGGAGAATGAAGTGCACTCAGGTATCTACACTATCAACCCATTTCTTCCTGATATCCTGGTGATTAACCTTTCTCCTTCTTCCTGCGTACTCTTTCTCTTTTCAGCACTATTCACTTAATTTGGCCAAATGATAAATAATTTGTTGTATTTTCAAAGTTATTTCTGTTTGGGGTGAATTAAATTTTTACAATTTTTTTACACTTTTTAAAAACATTAAAAGCCACAAGATAAGCCATTACAAAAGATCAAATCACCACCATTTCAAGTTTGCATTGACTCTCCTGGTTTCTGGACCTTCACGGTGTATCTAAAGCTAAGCCTTTTATTGAAAGGCAAAGGCATTAGATGTATTTTAAAGGCTTTTTCTTTAATTTACCAGGAAGCTGCCTAGTCTACACTAACATAAACAGAAAATGGTTCTGCATCAATTTCAAAAATTATTTGCAGTTATTTCAAATTGGGTTATTCTTAGGATATGAATTATCCTGGTTATTTTATGTTTACATTTTTTTGAGATATGGACATCAACCTGCACCAGGTTATCACTTTTTAAATATATCAAAAATGTGTGTTGAAACAAACATTTTTAGAAAAAGTAAAAATATTGGCTAAATCTGCTGATTCATGGCAGCTTTACACGCAAAGAAATCTGATTCGTATTTTGAGATAGAAAAAAAATCACTTCTCAACTCTGGCAATATTTTTAAGCATTTATGTGGTATGCAGATTACAAAGAGGCTCCTCCTTAATATCTTCCTTTATGAAACATTAGCTTCTCCTCTCTTCACTGGGATCAGTCAGATTGCTAATTTCCAATCCCTACTTTAATGGAAATTTATCGTGTTGTGGATGGCAATCAAATTTGCATGTATTATTCCCAAATGAAATATGTTGAGTGCATTGTAAAGCCTATGGATAACTTTCAATATTATATTGATGTATTCTGAGTATACTATATGCTTCAGCACTCTACTATTTTTCAAATTACTTCACCACATTGTGGGAGCATTTAAACAGATTACGGGTAATCTCAAATTCATTTCAAAATCTGTGTGTTAACGCAAATGTTTCGGTGCCTTAGAAAATTATTTGTGTAGTAAGTGTCATCAGTTGTAACATCAGTCCTGACCTGTGAGTTTCAGAACTTGAGCAGCAGCAGGCATCACGACAGTGCATCCGTGAGGCTCAGAGCAACATGGATAGCAGATTTGTAGCTGGTGTTACTTTGCAATTATAGAGTTTGCAGAGAGAAAGGGAATGAATGAAGGAATTCAAAAAGGACCGGGCAAATAGTATACAAGTCCCTCAACTGCATAGCTCTCTCAAAACCAATAGTGATGATGGTGAAAATTCCCCAGGGATATAGCAAAATCCATTGTATGCTTATGTCTCCAATTAGTTCAAATAACATCCAACACTTAATGATCAGTTTTACATTTCATTTGAATTTTTTTGCTGGGTTGCATGCCCACCATATGCTGACACAAATGATTTGCTTCATTCTTTACGCTATTCTCCCCATTTTCTGCAATCAGCATAATGTAAAGGTTTAAAGTTGATATTGATATCCAGATTCAGAAAAAGAAACAATACAGGCATGGACTATTTTCTAAACAATGGGAACATTCGTAAAGCAGAAGTACAAAGGAATCTAGGAGAGTTGGCCCAGGATTCACTAAAGGTTAACTTGAAGGTAGAGTCCGTGATTAAGAAAGCGAATGTCATGTTGTCGTTTATCTCGAGAGGGTTGGAATATAAAAGCAGCTATGTGCTTCTGAGACTTTATAAAGCTCTAGTTAGGCCCCATTTAGAATACTGTGTCCAATTTTGGGCCCCACACCTCAGGAAGGACATCCTGGCGATGGAGCGTGTCCAGCGGAGATTCATATGGATGATCCCTGGAACGGTAGGTTTAATGTACAATGAATAGCTGAGGATCCTGGGGTTGTATTCATTGAAGTTTAGAAGGTTGAGGGGAGGTCTGATAGAAACTTACAAGATAATGTGTGGCTTAGGAGGGGTGGATGCTGGAAAGTTGTTTCCGTTAGGCGGGGAGACTAGGACTCATAGGCACAGCCTTAGAATTGGAGGGGGTAAATTTAAAACGGAAATGAGGAGACATTTCTTCAGCCAGAGAGTGGTGGGCCTGTGGAAGTCATTGCCACAGAGCGCAGTGGAGGCTGGGACTTTAAATGCCTTCAAGGCAGAGATTGATAAATTCTTGATTTTACAAGGAATCAAGGGCTACAGGGAGAGTGCAGGGAAGTGGAATTGAAATGCCCATCAGCCATGATTAAATGGCGGCATGGGCACGATGGGCCGAATGGCCTTACTTCCACTCCTATGTCTTATGGTCTTTTGGTCTTATCATTTTGTACAGGTGTAAAAATGACTGATTAAAAAATGCAACAAAGGCACAAAAATAATAGAAACAAAGAAATCGGAAATATTAAAAACTATTTGCAGTTATTTCAAATTGGGTTATTCTTAGGATATGAATTATCCTGGTTATTTTATGTTTACATTTTTTTGAGATATGGACATCAACCTGCACCAGGTTATCACTTTTTAAATATATCAAAAATATATTTGTATATTAAATATATATATTTAAAATATTAAAGCACACAGAAACATAACAGCAATATAAAAGAAATACAGTGTGGAAGAACAACAAAAGACATAGTTAAAAGTAAGAAACAAATTCATAGAATACAGAAAGAAAGCATAATGGGAAATGGGGCTCAACAGTATTAACTAGCCAAGTCTTGCTGACAAGTGAACAATGGGAAGGAGATGGCCGAGATGCATTATCACTGAAATTATTAATCCAGAAGCACAGCTCCTATTCTGGAAACCTGTGTTCTTGTCCTGCCAAAGAAGACTGTGGAATTACATTAGGAATTATGATTCTGCTCATGGCCATGAAACCATTGCTGGTCGTTGGAAAACACCATCTGGTTCACTCAAAGCCTTCAGTGAAGGAAGTCTGCTGTCCACACTTGATCTGGCCTACATGTGACTCCAGGCCCACAGTCATGTTACTAGCTCTTACCTGCCCTCTGAAATGGCCTACCAAGCCATTCAGTTCAAAGGTAACTAGAGACAGGAAATAAATGGTGGCCAGCCAGCGACTCCCACATTCTGTGAGAGGATAAACAGAAGCTTTTTTTTAATGCAATGTCTGTCAGTTTGATCAATATTCCAGAAAGCATCAAACTTTTATGATACATAGCATGTCGGTCACTGTTAAATAGACAAACCTTGTTCGTAACATCTGTTGCCAGTTGCCGAAGAGAAGGTGACACCACAGTGTTCAGGATTCCATTTCCCATAACAGGTTTGTATAGGTTAATATAGGCCACAGCATTACTCTGTAGGACATGTTTCATTTCCTGAAAAATAGTAAATTGCTCACTGTTTACAACCAATAAATAAGGAAACTAACCAATTCATTACATATCAGGTAAGAAAACGGTCTCATTTATACTCCGTAAGACCATAAGGTATAGGAGCAGAATTAGGATATTCAGTCCATCAAGTCTGCCCTGCCATTTGATCATGACTGGTATATTTCTCAACTCCATTTTCCTGCCTTCTCTTGCAAACCTGGATCCCCATACCAATTAAGAACCTACATATCACTGTCTTACTGATGCAGGGCCAAAGTAATCCACATTATGTGTGTGACCGTTAATACTATCCCAAACTATTGTTTCGGGAAGATTCCTCTCCACTGAAGTTAAATTGACTGATCTATAATTAATGTCTCCCGAAGTAACAACTTTATAACATTTGCATCTCTGTAATTCCCTAACAGTATGTTCTTCTACATCATTCCCATTAGTTGGCAGACTATGGACAATGCAGAGCTATGTAATTGCACCCTTTTTGTTTCTTAGCTCTAACTAAATTAATTCTGTCCTGGAACATACTGGATATTCTCTTGCTTCAGTGTCACAATTTTCTCCTTAACCAATACTACCTTTGCTCCTCCTTTTTGTGCTTTCCTGCCTTTACTGAACATTTTGCATTTAGGAAATATTAACATTCCGAACTGTCTTTGCTTGAGCTAGGTCTCCGTTAGAGCCACAACATCACAATTCCACATGGTAATGTGCACGAGAAACTGCACAGCCTAATTCACTATATTCAGTGTAAATCACATAGATGTACTGAAATCCTGATTTAGAATGTTTTAGTTTCTTCCTTATTCCATCTCTTCCTATTAATTTACTTTCTCTATTTTCATGCAATTTCTCCTGAAAATATCTCTCCCAGTATTTTGTGCACCCCAGTGTTTTCTCCTGGTTCCCAAAGTCCAGCTGATTTGGTGTAAACCCTTCATAACAGTGCTCTCAAAATCCCCAGCAAGGAGGTGATCAGTCCTGGTTCTGTTCAGGTGGGACTGATTAGGTTTGTGTAGATGTTATCTCCGCACCCATGGCTCAGAAATCTAAAGCCCCCTCTCTGACATCACCTTTCCAGCGTTTCATTGCATTTACCCAAGCTATCCTTGTATTTCTGTACTCACTTGCACATGATACTGGAGGTAACTGGGAGAAGGTCTTGTTCCTGGAATCATTATAGAATAGCCAAAGGAATAAAAATGCTATTTCCACTTATCATAGGCCACACAGCAACAAGGCACAGACTTAAAGGTAATTGGCAAGAGAAACAGAAGCAGAAATAAAAATGTTTACAACAAATGGTTAGGATCTGGAATGTACTGTCTGAGAATGTGCCAGATGCAGGTTCAATTGAGGCGTTTGAAAAGAGGATTAGACTATTATTGAAAAGGAAGAAAGTATAGAGGGTTACAGGGAGATGGCAGAGGATTGACATTAAGTAATTTGCTTATTTGGAGAGTTGGCGGAGATTTCATGGATTGAATCACCTCTTTTTGCTCTATAACAATTCCGAGATTAACATTTCAGCTTATCTTATTAAGTGAATAAATAATACCCCCTGTCTAAATACATGAAAATCTGTTGCTGTTGATTTTTAAACCAATGATACACTAATGGGATTTAGGAACACACACAACAACATTTTCAAAGGAAACCTACACTGATTATGGATAGTAGGGAAGAGAATTGCAGATTTCAGTTTATCAACATTAACGAGATTTGAACATTGAAACTAAATAAGGAACTGTCAGCGAAGTTTATCAATGTTTTCTGCAAATCACAGGAACATTGGAAATGAAAGTCTATTCATCCCATCAAACATGTTCCATCATTCAAATAGATCATAGCTGATCATTGACATCAAGCCATGTTTTCTCACTATAGCCCTGCAGCCCTTAATGTCATTATTACTTAGAAATGTATCAACTTTTGTCCAGATCATTCTCAATGATCGAGTTTCCACAGCTCTCTGGGATAGGGAATTCCAAAGATTCACCAACATCTGAGTGAAGAAATTCCTTTTCATTGCAATCTTCACAAGTTTGCCTCTTATTCTAAGGCTACAGCCAATGGTTCTAGACTCATCAGTTGGAGAAATATCCTAATCGCAAGTATCTTGACATACCCTGTAAGAGTTGTGCAAGTTTCAATGATACCAACTTTCATGGATCAAAACCACCAGTTTCTTCTATCTATCCTCATAAAACCATTTTATAATTCCAGGGATTAGACTGCTGAAAGAAAACCAAACGTTTCTGGAGAAACTTAGCACGTCTGACTGGTTCCTATGAGGGAGGAACAGTATTACCGTTCAGAGTCCAATGAATATTTTTCAGAACTATTCCGTTGAACATTGACTGTATTCCCTTCATGGCACATATGGCCTTCCGTGGGTAAGGAGACCAAATCTGTGCACAATAATCCCATGGGGTCTCCACAAGATTGCATACAATCCAGACTGTCATGTGTCTCAATTGAAGTGGAAGTCACAGGTTGCAGTGCTCCCGTGTATCTGCTGCCTTTGTCTTAGTCTGGTATTGTTAACAGGAAAGCTCTTTAATGCAAGAGAATCTAAACAGCTTCAACAACATATTAAGTATTTTCAGAACTGTTCCAATGTAAACGCTGTGCAATTACTTGGCACAAAATGTATTCATTTACATATCCTCTCTTCTCTAAACTGTGCATTGCAATGTAGAAGAAAGGTGAATGCAAGATCAGAGACTACTTCTTCATTCACAGTGCTGTTAAAATAATAAACTATTGTAAAATTTATACAGTATTCTATTTTCAAGCAGAAATGCTATTGAAGCCCTTAAGGGATTAAATATACTCCAGTCTAAGAAGCCATCTCTGTCAAATTGAGTTTAGGCCTCTAAGCTATGAGATTTTGGCAGGTTAGCTATTAAAATCCTAGCAAGAGCAGTTCTCTCACAAAATGCTTCCCCAGTGCCTGTTATAGAATAGCACTGGAGTTAAGTCAGGCCAGATGAAGAAGATCAGTAGCAATTGAAGGGCTTGTAAGATTAGTAATGGAACTGCCGACAGAAAGATAGCACTAGTATTTTCAGTCCGATCAGCCGGAGACTGACTGTTAGGCGAGACTTAGTGAAAAATACGGGATTTTCTTTTGTAGGATTCAATGAAGTCTTTGAGATTATGTTTCTATAGTTTTCTTTGAAGTCGAGGTTTCCCCCAACTAAATATCAGGATAATCAAAGCCATTATCTTCTGGTCATGACAAATTTTGTTCCCTAGTCACTGACTCTATCCTATCTGAGGCTGAACCATACTTTGCAAAACCTCTGTGTCATACTTGATACTGAGATAAGCTATTGATGATGCCATCCAAGACCCCTTAACTTTAACCTCTAACACTGCCTGTCTCACTCCTGTCTCAACTCATCTACTTTTGAAACACTACCTCTAGTCTACTATAACATATTCCCAGCAAACATCCAAGGCTTCGTCTTCTATTAACTTTAAGTTATGTAAAACTCGTCTTCCTAACTTGCAACGAGCCACATTCAACTGTGCTTGCTGACTTACACTGGTCAAGCACCATCTTAGCTTTTAAAATTTCATTCTTGTTTTCACATTTTTATCATCTCTGGGATATCCTCCACAACCCTTCAGGGTTATCTACATTCTATTAATTCTTCCCTCAAAAGCTAATCCAATTTTAAATTCTGCACAATTGGTGACCATACCTGTGGCTGACTACGCTATAAATTCCTTCCTTACAATCCACTACCTTTACTGCCCTTTCTTCAATTAAAATGCTCCTTTCTCCAGTTTATTTTCATTATCTGCTCTAGTATCTATTTATGTGGCTTCAAATCATTATTTTGTTTGATAATGCAGCCATCAAGCACCTTGGAATGCTTTATGCTAGAGGTATCATACAAACACAAGTTGCTATTGTCATAAAATCATTTACGATACAGATTCCAATCAACCTACAGAATAATGCAAAAGGTTCAATTCACCTCTTCTATTACAGTAGCCTTTAAGACAATAACATATAGGAACAGAATTAGGCCATTTGGTCATTTGAGTCTAGTCCGCCATTTGATCATGGCTGATTAAAAAACAATCTCATGGACATTTCAAAACTTATTTTTCTTGGGATCCGCTGTCAATCTGATTTTCTCAGTCCACCTGCATATTGAAGTCTTACATGATCATTGGAATAATGCCTTTCTCACACGCCTCTTCAATCTCCTGATTTATTTTCTGCCTTACATCCTGATGACTGCTGGGAGACCTGTATATTATCCCCATCAGGGCCATTTTTTCTTTTCCAGTTCCTCAACTCTACGCACACAGAATCTATGCCTTCTGACCTTATATCATTTAATGTTATATATTTAATTTAATTTCATTTCATTTCTGGCTAACAAGGCAATCCCACCCCCCCTGCCCATCGATAGGACACCTATCCTTGGATATTTAGATTAGATTAGATTCCCTACAGTGTGGAAACCGGCCCTTCGGCCCAACAAGTCCACACTGCCCCTTGAAGCATCCCACCCAGAATCATCCCACTACAACCCACACACCCCCAAACATTACAGGCAATTTAGCATGGCCGATATACCAAGCCTGCACATCTTTGGAATGTGGGAGGAAACTGGAGCACTCGGAGGAAACCCACACAGACACAGGGAGAATGTGCAAACTCCACAAAGACAGTCGCCTGAGGTTGGAATCGAACCTGAGTCCCTGGTGCTGTGAGGCTGCAGTGCTAGCCACCGAGCCACCGTGCCGCCCCTCAGCCCCGGTCCCCTTGCAGCCATGTCTCGCTGATACCCACAACATGGCACCTGCCAATTTTGATCTGTGCTACAAGGTCATTTACATTGTTTTGTACACTGCATGCATTTACGCACAACACTTTCAGTCCTGCAAGATTATTTATTTCAAGTTCCCACTTAATCTCACTGATTGATCATTTATTGTCTCTGGTTCCACTGTCTTCACAGGCAATGAGTTCAAATTATTACCACTTGCTATGTAAAACGTTCTGCCTTTGCACAAGGGGTCTAATTCAATTCAAGCATTGACAACCTTGCCAGTACACCCTGTCTGTTACTTTTCACCCTATCTATTCTTCTTCTAGCAATATTTTGTATTATACTTACTAAGGAAAAGGAATCTGACAAAGTACAAAATTAAGCCTCAGCTCCTGGACGCACTTCCAAAGATTTGTCACAATCTTTGTATTTAATGAGGTGTGTTCTATGTCTTATTACCTGATTACTAATTACATACGAGTACAAGATATTTTTGGCTCTCTGTAATTTTGACTGTCATTTTATTCTTGTATTCTCCTATTCCCAATCATATTTCCCTCTTCGCCTCTTTTCACTTCTATGTTTTTGATCTCGTCTGGTCTCAAAGGTTCACCTGACATGCATCTTCTTCCATTTTGTTGTTGCAGTATTGCTTGTACATGCACCTGTGTTTGACTAGGTGTGAACATGCAGCTAATTCAGAAAGGCAGCAACATTTTGGAATTGATCAGCTATATTCTAATGCTCATCAACATCTCTTTCATGGTTTCTGTTACATTTTTACAGGATGTATTTAACACACTAAAATACTGTACAGGATAACTCATTATTTCTGCAGATATACAGACAGCATTTAGCTACTCCTTGGAAATGCTGGCAACAATGGAAGTAATGAGTGGTTAATTAATTTAATTTGTGAAAGAAGTAGTACATTCATCGACAATATATTTGAATTCTGCCTTTAAATTAAATCTTTTCACTGACCCATATTCTGGTCAGTGATAATGCGAGATTAAGAATTATTTGCTGAATTATTGCTGGTTTTGTACTGCGTACATGTTTGCAATACAGATTAATAATTATAAAAGTGGTTTTCTTTACTGTTGACTTAAAGCCTTGGATTTGCAAATTCTATATCAACATTCAAAACCAAAGACACAGTGTAGTAATGCCAACAATAGGTCAAAAAATACATTGGAAGTAGATTCAATAACTTACAAAAGGATTTGGATAAATACTTGAGGAGAATATTTGTAAGGGTATAGGGGATAAACAGGAGAGTTGGACTAATTATGTAACTCTTGCAGATATAGCACAGGCAAAAAATGGACCAAAATGGCCTCCTTCCATGCTGCATTATTTAATACTTCTATCAAAGGAAATATTCAGTCTCTTAAGTGAACTTAAAATTAACATTGCAGTAAATGTATGCAGTTTCAGCGCTGTGATAGGATAAAGATAATGATGCCAATGTTTCTGGACAAAGTAAGTATTCAATTGATTTTCAATTCTACATGTGAAAAAAACTTTAATGTCTACAATGAACAAAAGTAGAAGTCTTCATAAGGCAATGTCTGTTTAAAAATAAGCAATCATTTTCATCCCACATTTTTCATCATTTTTATAAGGTGTCAAGGGATGGGATTGGCTTCTCACTATTAAACTAAAAGGAAATCATAGCATTTACAAAATAATTATACTTGTGTAATAAAGTAATGTTTGTTATTTCAACGCTGGGTAATATCTATTTCTGACCCCAGGCCTAAATTTTATTTGTCTCTAAATTGATGGATGCTTTAATATCAATTAAAGTGGTGTAGAGGCTGCAAGATAGAAGTGACAGACAGAGAGGATACAGCAGGGTGTAATGGACACAATCTGAAGTGTGTCATCACACAGACGCATGTTGATGATTGGCTGAGTGAAAAAATAGCTACAGAGCCATCTGCCAGTGATCACACTGGGGGAAGAGAGAGGAGCTTTAGGGTTGGAGCAGCACGGAGCGAGGCACAGCCAGTCAGTTACAGCAGCAGAGGAAGGCGGTCACTGAGCCCAGAGCTTGGATGATGACATCAAAAATTTAGAGAGCACAAGGGGAGGATCTGACTGGCAGTTTAGGAAGTGTACAGCCTGTACTTGTCACAGGAAGATAGAGCTGCTGATCCACATGGAACATCCTTTCTGCTTCAACCTTTCTGTCACAGGAGCAAGAGATAATGGGAACTGCAGATGCTGGAGAATTCCAAGATAATAAAATGTGAGGCTGGATGAACAGAGCAGGCCAAGCAGCATCTCAGGAGCACAAAAGCTGACGTTTCGGGCCTAGACCTCTCTGATGAAGGGTCTAGACCCGAAACGTCAGCTTTTGTGCTCCTGAGATGCTGCTTGGCCTGCTGTGTTCATCCAGCCTCACATTTTATTATCTTGTCACAGGAGCAAGATGCCTGTATGTTAGTCCCTGTGTATGCAGCAGAGTCTGAATTCCAACTGTCTTGGCTATCCCTGATATTTTATAAAGATCTAGTTCCACCAGGGCCATGTGGTAGTTGGCATCCAACAACCACTCCATCAAAGAATAAAGAAAATTGCAGAGCCTCAACACATTTAAGGGCATATGAGACAATGAGCTGTCAGTCAAATATCTAGAAAATAAAACTCCTCTACCAGCCTGCTCCCACAGCACAACACTGTCCCCTGACTATCAAGATCCATGGCAAGCTACTGGGCAAAACAAATCAGTTCTCATACCTTGACAGCATCCTTTCAGCAAGGACAGATATTGAGGATGGATTTCAACTTTGTTTTTAGCACACCAGCACAGCCTTTGGCTATCTGAGGAACACAGTGTTTGATGACAAGAGTTCTTAACCCAGCACCAAGCTCATGGTCTATAGGGCAGTAGTGTCATTGCTCTTCTGTACATGTCAGATTAATAGACAATATACAGCAAACATCTCAAATCCCTGAAGATATCACCAGTGACGCTGCTGCAAAATCCTGCAAAGTAACAGGGAAGTTATACAAATATCAAAGTCTTTTCTCGGGCCAATGTACCCAGCACTGAGGCGCTATTAACTGTCATTAGCTGCTAGGCAAACCACATCATCTGCAAGCATGCCACGAGACTTCCAAATTGGATTCTCTTCTCGGAGCTTTGTCACAGTAAGCAATTACCAAGAGTACAAAGGGAACATGTCAAGGGTACCATCAAAGCCTCTGTGGAAAGAATCCAGCATTCCTAACAACTTGTGAGAATCTTTTCCCAAAACATACCAAACTGGAGAAGGTACATGCATGAATCTCAACCAGCTTGAACATTTCTAACAAGGCAAGCTGGAGACCAAGCACAAGTAGTGGAAGGATCATGAGAAAACACGAGCATCCCACCCACTTACTTTATCAATACCAATACTCCATCTGTGACAAGGTTTGGAATTGGATTGTTCAGTCATGTCAGGTCCTGAGGGGCTATCTCAAAAGTAGGTGTGACCTGCAGAATTTAGACAGCTCAAACCCATGTGTCCAGTGCCTTATTTAAATATTGAAACAATGAAGTGAAAAGGGCTTGCAGTGCAGACTTTAATTGAGCATGTCATACAAACAGAAGCAGTACTGTCATCAACAAGAAGTGATTTGAAGATCTCTCATCAACACTCCCATCGGACAACAGATATTACGAGGATCAAACTCTGAGAACACCATGAATGAAAATAGAGGTCACTGGAAAAGCCTGGCAGGTCTGGCAGCATTTGTGAAGAAAAGACAGAGTTAATGTTTCAGGTCCGGTGACCTGATGCTGCCAGATCCAGCACCTTCTGTTTTTACAGCACTCACAGTTCTTTCAGTTTTTATCCAAGAAGACCATCATGTCTGGGTCTGACTTGCTTACATTGCAGGCAATTATAAATAAAGTGTGAGATCTCAAAAATGCTTATCATTTAATGTTGACAAACAATTATCAAAAAAAAACTTTCCAGAATCAAGAGTTGAGACCCTTGACATTCATAAAGTATACAAGAGTATTTTCAATCCTGGCACCAAAACCCCCTCATATTTAAACTTTCAGAGATAACAAGGTATGGAGCTGGATGAACACAGTAGCCAAGAAACTTCTTAGGAGCAGGAAAGCTGACAATTCGGAGTTTCTGATGAAGGGTTGAGGCCCGAAACGTCAGCTTTCCTGCTCCTAAGATGCTGCTTGGCCTGCTGTGTTCATCCAACTCTATGCCTTGTTATCTCAGATTCTCCAGCATCTGCAGTTTCTATTATCTCTGATTCCTCCTTTCAGCATCTGTTTGTTGCCAATACATTCTGTGGTGGCTTCCATTCTATTCATAATTCAGTCCAAATAATAGCTTTCATCTTTTTACTGTTATGTTGTTAAGAGCTGATGCAGTTTTGTAATGCTTTAAATCTTCATTATGCTCTATCTTACACATTAATAATGTTCGATGAATGGAAAAGCAGGGACTGAGGGCCCATTTCTGAATCCAATGGAAAAATGAATTCATTATGACATGTCCGTCAATGCTCACAGTCCAGTCACACTAATATGGGGTGGCTATAGGCCCAGGTTGGAAAGTTGTTCCAATCCTTTGACTCAGCAAGAATTAATTCTAATTGAAGACCTTAAGAAACTTTATCAATGACAAGAATATTAAGTTTTGAACATGTACAGAAAGCAATTTTTGACAGCGGTTATAATAACAAAAGACTGTGTAACACTTGGAATCTGCAAAGGGCACTGAGTGCTTTGAGGGATAAACTCAAATCAGGCAGAACTCATTGTAAGAAACTGACTACTGGACAGGTTATAAACATTCACTTTAAAATTGAAGGTAGTTTAAACTTGCAACAGCAACAATAATCTTCAAAACAAATGCTTTTCTTTAACAAGGAAGATTAATATAAGAGATCTACTTTTGAATCATTCAAATGAGACAACAAGAAAGCACAGGAATGTGAATGGACTATTTGGGAATCTTGCACACGTCTTCCACATTTTGAGTATGAGCTACATATTATTTCAGTCATTTAATCTCTTGAGAAAAGGTCCTGCACATATATCCTGAGGCAATCAAATGAATATCCAGGGTGTCCATCTATGCCCTCTATTCAGTACTGTTTTGCTGTCCTCCTCAAGCAGGATTCCTATCCATCCAGACAACAAGCAAGATTATTCTGCCACATAAAGGCAATAAAGCTTGAAAGTGGGCAATGCCAATATGATATTTTGTAACTCAGAGAGCACACAGATTGATATGAGGTGAGCACCATCTAAATCTAGTCTACACTATTTGAAATCGCCTTGCAGCTCTTAAACGAAACTTGCATCCTGCTGCAGCACATGCTGGAAGTAATTGTGGAAAAGTATTTCATCTGAAAGGAAGATAAAAATGGCACAACATTGGAGAAGGTGTGTTCCATGATTCTCTGATGTAGCAGCGAAGGCTTGTGCCAGAAGTGGGAAAGAGGAGAGAGATGCTCTGCCAACAAGAGGCTACCAGAAATAAAGACTTGGTGCATTGCTAGATTGCCAGGAAGCATCGTGACAATGTCAAGCACCATGTAGGAGTCCAGTACTACTTACTGCTAAACAGCTTTGCTCAGACTTTAGGACCCATATTTTCCAGCTTGGAAGTGGTGGCCAGCTCCACGATAATGCTTCAAGGCCTGTACATAATGGTCACTATCTCAGTTTCCTTTGTGGCGTAAACAGAAGCCACCCAACACTTCAGTGCTGCAGGGGCAGTTCAGACCCGGGATAACACATCAGTAGTTGATGGCTGTGTTCATGCAACTTGCTGCCATCATGGCTGCAGGTACCATTGGCACAGGGCTTGCAGGGTCTCCCAGCCACCTGTGCCCCAGCAGATTACTACAGTATCCAAGGCAGCGGTGGTGGTGGTGTTGTTGAACAAAAACTCACTGACCTCTATCAAAATGATAGCATTTGTCTTCCAATTCATCTGGTGGATAGCCCTCACCATCCAATAGCCATTTTACGTGGTGCCACAAATACTGAGAGCACAACAGATTTAGACAAAATAAATGCAACATGGCAGCTGCCAACATGATAGGCATTCAGTTGCTTGATGTACAGAGCACAGTCTCACAGCAAACTGTATATTCAGGGAGAAAACCCTTAGCGTTATAGTACATCTCTGCATTCTTATAAACTACTGACAATGTCCCATTCATGCAGCCAGGAGTATCCTACACTGCGGGAAGAATGTTACCCTCGTGAAGACATTTTTGTTTTATTTGCTTGTAGGATGTGGATGTTGCTGGCTGACCAGCATTTATTGCCAGTCCCTATTTGCTCTTGAAAAGGTTATGGTGAGCTGCCTTCTCATACCATGGCAATCCACGTGCTGCGGGGTGAACCATAAGGCCATTAGCGAGGAATTTCCAGGATTTTTACCCAGTGGCAGTGAAGGAACAGTGATATATTTCCAAGTCAGGATGGTGAGTCATTTGGAGGGGAAATGGCAGACGGTGCTGTTCCCATGTATCTACTGCCCTTGTCCTCTAGTTGGAGGTGGTGTGGGTTTGGAAGGTGCTGTTTGAGATTCTTTGGTAAATTTCTGCAGTGTATCTTGTAGACAGTACACACTGCTGCTACTGAACATCGGTGATGGAGGGGGTGAATGTTTATGAATGTAGTGCCAATCAAGCGGGCTGCTTTGTCCCTGCTGGTGTCAAGCTTCTTCAGTGTTGTTGGCACTGCACTCATCCAGACAAGTGGGGAGTATTCCATGACACTCCTGACTTGTGCCTTTTACATGGTGGACAGGCTTTCAGGAGTCAGGTGGTGGGTCACCTGTTGGCCTAATCCCAGTGTCTGGTTTATTGTTTGAGCCACTGTGTATGTGTAGCATGTCCAGTTCAGTCACTGGTCAATGGTAGCCTCTAGGTTGTTTATGGGGGTTGGGGGGGGGGGGGGGGGGCAGTGTTCAGTCATGATACAGTCATTGAAAGTCAAGAGATCGCAGTTAGATTGATTCTATTGGAAATGGTCATTACCTGGTATTTGTGTGGCATGCATGTTACTTGCCACTTGTCAGCTGAAGCCTGGATATTGTCCAGGTCTTGCTGCATTTGAACACGGGCTGCTTCAGTGTCTGAGGAGTTGTGAATGATGCTGAATGTTGTGCAATCTTCAGTGAACACCCCCCTTTCTGACCTTGTGATGGAGGAAAGGTCATTGATGAAGCAGCTGAAGATGGTTGGGCCAAGACTACCACCCTAACAAACCCTCGCAGAGATGTCCTGGAGCTGAGATGACTGACCTTCAAAAACCACAACCATCTTCTTATATGCCAGGCAAGACTCCAACCAGTGGAGAGTTTGTCCCCTGTTACCCATTGTTTCTTAGTTTGCTAGGGCTCATTGATGCAACATTTGGTCATATTGCTGAGCAGGTGCTGTTTAATGGCACTGTTGATGACACCTTCCATCACTTTACAAACGAACAAGAATAGACTGATGGGGCAGTAATTGGCTGGGGTTGGATTTGTCCTGCTTTGTGTGTACAGGATAGACCTGGGAAATTTTCTAAATTACCTTTGTTGTAACTGTACTGAAAGTGCTGGATAATGGGAGCAGCAAGTTCTGAAGCACAAGTCTTCACTGCTACTGTCAGAATGATGTCAGGGCCCATATTCTTCGCACTATCCTGTGCCTCCAATTGTTTCTTGATATCATGAACCGTGGATCTAACTGGCTGAAGGCTGGTATCTGTGAGCCTTCCACTGAATCTATGGCAGCTGGAGAAGACCATAAGACCATAAGACAGAGGAGTGGAAGTAAGGCCATTCGGCCCATCAAATCCACTCCGCCATTTAAATCATGGCTGATGGGCATTTCAAAACCACTTCCCTGCACTCTCCCCGTAGCCCTTGATTCCTTCTGAGATCAAGAATTTTTCGATCTCTGCCTTGAAGGCATCCAATGTCCCAGCCATCACTGCACTCCATGGCAATGAATTCCACAAGCCCATCACTCTCTGGCTGAAGAAATGTCGTCTCATTTCAGTTTTAAATTTACCCCCTCTAATTTTAAGGCTGTGCCCATGGGTCCTAAGCTCCCTGCCTAACAGAAACAACTTCCCAGTGTCCACCCCTTCTAAGCTATACATTATCTTGTAAGTTTCTATTAGATCTCCCGTCAACCTTCTAAACTCTATTGAGTACAATTCCAGGATCCTTAGCCGTTAGGGATCATTGGTGCAACTTCTGTCACATCTTTTTGTGTTTAAGTTTCAATGCAGAGTGTGTCATCACAACTGCTCTGTAGACAAGGATTTTTGTTACCACACACTCACAGGCATGGTCTGTGGAAGATGGAACTGGCGTAGCAGATATGGTGTTGAATCTCCTTGTCAACGGTGACCTTTTGGTAAGGTACAACAAGTGCTGACCATATTCCAGAATCTTAACTTCAACATATAAAAGCAGGTGGAAGATTTGACTGACCGGGTGTAGGATTGATTGGAGTTTGGTTTTGACAATAATCAAGTAAACAAAGTCGCTTGTGTGCGGAATTATCTATGCTGCATACTTCCAACAAATGTGCCAAAGGCATTCCCAAATGCTCCCGCAAAATGGAACAGTAACTGCTGGCGCTATTGAAATCAGTTTTGTAGTCACAGTATTTGATCATCTTATTCTGTCTCCCTTCCCATATCTTGCAAATATATAGTTATGTTTTTAAAATTCATTTTCAAACATTGCTGGCAAAGTCAAAGTTATACCTGTTGTCCTGAGGAAGTGGTGCCTTGTTGAATCAATCTCATGAATACTTGAGTAAAATTATTTAGTGAATTCTTGTTGGAAGTCCATTTAATGTACTCACCATATAATGGGAGAAATAACAATATCTAATGCCCTACTTACAATAATGTCATTCGCTTCAGTATTCACAATCTATGTTAAATAACTTGCTCACATTTAGATCATTCATGCCTCTCAGTCTGATTGTTCCATGCTAACTCTTGTCAAGGCTGTGTGTTTACCCAGTCATTTCTTGCCCAAATCTGACTGAAATGTTAAAACGAAGGCTGGGAGAAATTTTGCCCAAAGCATGTTGAGGCGACTGTATGTATGCAGATCAGGCATTGATGCCATCAATTCTACTCAATCTACAATTCTGACCTGAGATTTGAGCAAGGATGCAGTGGACCAGAAGAGACCAAATAACACAACTTCTTTTTATTTAATTTCCTTATGGGCCTGGAGAAGCAGGAGTGTTTTGGCTTCTGGGTCCCACAATGAAACTTTGGGCTTCAGATATTCCAGGATTCTGTGAATGCATCAATTTTAAAATCCTTTTTCTTTTTCAATACTCTACAGGCATGGTATAAGATCAAATAGTTGTTGGTGTCCTCAAGATCTCCTGATATCTTAACAACTAAAAACCTTAACAATACGATCAATAGGATCTATTCACAAGATTCTCTTCATTGAAGGTGTTCCATCAAAAGCATATTTTCAAGTTACATGTAGGATTGGATTTTATTTCTACTGCAGTGCTCCAAAGCACCTTGTGAGTTCAATCTTGCAACATACAAGAACAGGTCCTTAACCCACATTAACTGTGGCCTGCTGCCATGTATAAAGGAGATATAACCAGGATTCCTTGATGGGTCAAATATGGCCCTGAGCTCCTAAAATGCCTATGCTGCCATTTCAAACAGCTTCAAGATGCAAAGTGGACATTACTCAAAAGAAAATGCTCATTAACATCTAATTTAAGATTTTTAAAAAATTAGTATTTATCTTCTTCAATTCCTATCATCATCATTTGTTCAACAATCAGAGAGAAAATCTTTCCTGTAACTTTTCTTTTCTGTGCAAGGCCATCACATTCCAATCAGACAAATCTAATTACATACCTCAGATGAGAAAATGTGTCATAATCACAAGTAAATTAACTGATGAATATCAATGTGGAAGAAGAAAAGCGTTTCATGCTCCGGAAACCATCCAATGTTTGATCCATGCAACTGTGTTAATGTGCTACCCTTATCCTCTAACTCCGGTATAAAAACACAGAACGTGAGGAGTAAAGGTTCTTAATGCTAGGTAGAGACTTCAGTTCACATCAAAAATTGTGAAAGCAACAGTTAATTGTTTTTATGGGTGAGATATAGTCCCAAATTTCATTTGCTTGTACCTCTCGAATAAATACTTTACACAATTGTCTTGATAGCATAAGCGTTGTACATCTCACAGTAACGTCAATTAAAAGTGACACTGAAACTAATTACATGAAAGAAAAAAAATTATTTTTATGTTCTCATCAATACAGAATAACACTATCTCAGATAGTAAAAGAAAGGTATTATTTACATCTGAATAATATAGCTCATATATTTAAAAACAATAGATAGCAGAAAGTAATTACATGGCTGTAATCCAATCAAACAGAACAGAAGACATCATAAACCACAACAGCATAGCTCAAAGGGTTTAATGAAAGTCATCTAGATTCAATGATTAGATTACAACCTTGAATTCAGTCCCTCTATCTATTATTATTTGAAATAAATGCCAGACATTTTAGTGCTCTGTAATTAAGTTTGTTTTTTTTCATGTTTCAGTTGTCTGCTTTTTTGCCTTTTAGGTTACAATTTTCCTGTTAATGGGTAAAAGCTAATTTTCTTCTCTTGCAATGAAAAGTAATTTCACAGAACTAATTTTTCTAAAGTATTCATTGATGTTAAAGTGGTTTTCTAGTCCTTTGTGGATCTGTAGTTGACAGATCAGAAAATGTAATACGATGCTCACAAACAATATTAAAAGATATCACTAATTTTCAAAGCTGTACACAATATAGTCTTTGATGAGTTACAAGAAAGGTGGAGGAACTTAACTTTGGTCGTACAATCTATCAGTGACACCATCAGGCCAAAACCAGACCCAGGTTTGGGCTTTGCTACCACGTTGCCAGTGAGTTATGAATGCTTCATCGTGCTACCTGCGGAGAATTTAACATCAGGCGGTCAGAGAGTCTGGGGGAGAACCAGGGAAACCCATGGTAACAGGAGTTATGTTTAAGCTTATTAGAGCACTCATAGTCTTCCCATTCAAATCATGAATAACCTTTCAACTGTTTTTTTTCTCTTCATAGTCACTTCAAGGTACAACTAGGGTGTTTGGGTGAACCTTGTGACCTTTAACTTGAAATCTGAAACCTGTCTTTTGATTGCTGCATTATTGACTCCTGCTTAGTGCTCAGCTACAGCTCCGCCGTCAACACCATTACCCCTTTAGAGTGATCTCAAGACTCTCAGCTCCTCCCTGTGCAACTGGATCCTCAGCTTCCTGATCCATAGACCACAATCAGTGAAGGTACACAATTACACCTCCTCTACAATAACACCCAACGCTGGAGTCCCCCAAGGATGTATTCTCACCCACCTACTGTACTCCTGGTCTACCCATGACTGCAAAGCCAAATTCTGAAGGGACGCCATTTCCAAGTTTGCTGACGATACCACTGAGGTAGGATAGATATCAAACAACAATAAGTTAGACTACAAAAGGAGATAGATGGCTTGGTGGCATAGGGCAATGAAAACAACCTCTTTCACATTGTCGTAAAAATAAAAGAACTGATCATTGACTTCAGGAAAAAAGGAGGAAAAGATGTTCCTATCTACATCAATGGAGCAGAGGGTGAGAGGATTGACAGTGTCAAGTTCCTTGGAGTGGTGATAAACAACAACTTATCCTGGACTTTCCCCAGTAGATGTGACCGTCAAGAAGGCACAAGAACACCTCTTCTTCCTCCAGCAGCTTAGGTAGTTAAAGAATCTCATCAGCCTTTACAGATGCACCATAGAAAGCATATTATTCAGATGCATTGGCATTGCAACTGCTCAGCCCAGGACTGTAAGAAACTACAGAAGATTAGTTACATGCACAGCCCAGATTATCACAGAAGCCAACTATCTATCCATGGAGATAACAAGATGTAGAGCTGGATGAACGCAGCAGGCCAAGCACTATCAGTGGAGCAGGAAAGCTGATGTTTTGGGCCAAGACCATTCTACTTCATTTACACCTACCATTGTTTTGGAAGGGCTGCCAACATAATCAAAGACCCCTCCCACACCAATTATGCTTTCCTACAACCTCTTCGATTAGGCAGAAGTTACAAAAACTTGAACACACGCACCAACAGGTTCAAGAACAGCTTCTTCCCTGCTGTTATTAGACTGGTGAATGGGCTCTCTAACTTCAAATAATGTTGATCTTGTTAATATTTATCTTGCCTCATGCATTTCCTGTATGGTATAACCTGTATGCCTCACTTTACCCATGTTGTTTTCACCCTATGATCTCTATGTCCTTGCTTACTCTGATCTGCCTGTATTGCTCACAAACAAAACTTTTCACTGTATTTAGGTATGTGTGACAATAAATCAAATGAAACCTGCCTCTTTCATAATGATAGGCTACTCCACAGTTTGCATGAGTATTGCATCAGGTAACTCTTGAGTGTCAGTAACGTGACCTGAGGTGCCCCTCCCCTGTTTTACTGTCAAGTGCCTGATTTTTGAGGGCAAAGTGGGAAGTTGCATGTTGAATTTATTCTCCCTTATGCCTTGTACAGTATATATGTTAGACTGATAGGAAGAAAAGTGAATTAGTAGTTAAATTTGAAATCATCTTAGACACTTCTAATAATTTGAAACTTAGAAATCGTTTTAATTTTAGTGCATTTAGTTCATTTTGTGCAAGCAGCTCAGATACTGGTTTATTATACATTCTGATGACAAGATCAAATCTGACATGCGGTTTACTTATTGTGGGTTTATCAGCTCCTAAACAGAACATATTCTGTTTGTTATTTAATATTAGTTATCCCCATGGAAAGATGAAACACAGGAAGTGATCATTTGGCTCATTGCGCTTGTGCCTGCTCTTTGACAGGGGTGATCAATTAGTCCTATTCCCTGCTTGTTCCCCTTAGCACTACAAAAAATTTACCACTGTTATTTGAATGTACATTGATGCCTTTAAAAGTGCTGCTTCCTTTGTTATGAGAGGATACATAGAAAAATTCAGGGATTGTATCCATATAGTTGGTCAGTTTAACTTAGCACTTTCTATATGTTTGTGAATTGATGATTAAAATTATAAATTGAATAGATGGAACAATGAATTAGACAAAGGTCAGAAAACTATTTCCTATGTTTTGATGAAAAGATTTTGACAATATTATTGTGATTGGCAGCTGTATGTACCTTTAGTTCCGGTTCAATTGCTAATTATAGCAGTTGAAAAGAAAGGTCAGATGGTGGCCCTTAGTTTTAAACATAGGATATTCTATACCTCTGATGTCAAGACACTTTTTATTGAAAATGCAATATGGAGGACAAAGTCCACATCATTTCAAATCCCATTCACTTCAAGCATGTTACCTTCCAAGTTATTACTGGAGATTGTCCTGTTAAGCTGTACAAAGCATTAATGTAGGTTCATTGGTGTTTGCAACACAGGTGGAGGCCATGTGGTCTATTTGTATCCATTACAAAGATCTGGCTGTTTTAATCCCATTTTACAACTCTTGGCCCAAAGCCCAGGCGGTTAAGGCAATGCAAGTGAATGTTTAAATACTATCTAAATGTTATGAGAGTTTCTGACTCAGCCACCTTTTCAGACAGCAAGTTCTAGACTTTCACCCACTTCTTGGTGAAAATGTGATCAGAGATAATGGGAACTGCAGAAGCTGGAGAGTCCAGGATAACAAAGTGTGGAGCTGGATGAACACAGCAGGCCAAGCAGCATCTTAGGAACCTTTTTCTGATGAATGGTCTCGGCCCGAAACGTTAGCTTTTGTGCTCCTGAGATGCTGCTTGGCCTGCTGTGTTCATCCAGCTTCACACTTTGTTATCTTGGTGAAAATATGTTGTGAATTTTTTGTTTAAACAGAGTTTCTGGTTAGTGATGCTCAGTCCAAAATGAGACAAAAGCAGAATGAATAATTCATAAGGGAATTGGATAAAACTTGAAAGCGGAACAAATTACCTGTTTATACAGAAGGAGTAGGGAGTGAGATTAATTGGACTGCTCTACCAAAAAGTCAGCACAGACAGGATGATCTGGAGTGCCACCTTCTGCGGTCTATCATTCTACAATTCTACAGAACCAACAGACCTAACCAACAGGCACAGGCCATTCAATGTCTACATTTTTAAACTGTACCAAAAGCACAGATCAAGCTGTCACTCCCCACTCGCTCCACCAAGACAGACATGTTTGGTCTCATCAGACACTTTCAAACAGATATTACATGAAACTTACCAAAAGATAAATGTAATCAGTGCTATTTTTCCATTCTAACAGCTGGTTCACCAATCTGGCTTTCACTTGCCCTCTTTCCCCACCTGCTACCCTTTTACTTAGTGACTTTTATTTTTACTTTTGTTACCAAGGTCAATTGTTCCCTGGCCCCTACTTCTGTCTGTTATACATTTTCCCATAAATCCAAACTATGTTTTATATACATTACCATTTTAGCTAGTTAACAATAGGTGCAGAGTTTTGTTACTCACTCTGAAGTCTTAGCTAAAAGCATTTTGATGGATATAGAAAGCATTATCACGCTGTTAGGGTGAAGCTGCATGTGAAGGAAGAGGTTTCAAACATATTCACCGTGACAAAGTGGCTACAAATTTCCCAAATGACAGGAAGCCCTCACATTAACAATGAGTTTGGGTTCTGCGCTGCCTAAGCAAGTGACTGGACCCCTGACAGTCCTATCTGTAGCCAGTAAAGGGCCAGTTGGCCTGGCTGCAAGCAGATTTTTAGGTGTGTTCCCCATTTTTCAGGTACTCAGTGCCTGTTCGATCCATCATCAAGGAGGACAGTCCACTAACAGCAATCCCACTGTGACTGATAACCGTCCTCCTGCAACCCACTCCTCCTGCTCCCACATCATTCTATCAACATTTGTGTTTCCCTTGTTCTGAGACCTCAGGTGGGTGGTCTCAGCTGCCAGGGTCCTTGATCCCAGGATAGTGTCCACTACTTTGTCAACTGTGAGGTTGACAACCCATTTGGCAAGCATTCATGTCAGGAGGTGACGTAGGAGACTCACCCACTCCCCAGTCAGTGACTGAGCTATTTCTCACCTCCACAAAATTCCATCTACAGAGGGCAGTGAGTGATGTGCTGAATAAAACAATGTGCATAAGAATAACACATAGGCTGGCGTGACCTCCCTGAAAATCTAACAGTAAGGACATAAAAATAAGTGCTCTTCCCAGTTGGAGGGATAGGGAGGCTAGGAAGCTTCATGAGAAAAGCATGGCAAGAAAAGCATGAGAAAAACATTAGGCACTGCATCTCAAGCATGGCGCCAAAAGATGTGAGGGGAGGTTGCCGGCTTATCAATTAGACAGCATTCACAATGATATGTACAGTTGCCTTACAATGAAGGATCAGTAAGTTAATCACTGCCTTTCCAATACTGAATGACTATCTGCAGCTGTCCTCCGATAGACATGATGTTCAAATGGAAAATGAGTGAGCACAGCTAGACTATAAGAGAAGATTGACTCTGTATGTGATTTTAAGAGAAGCTCATTCACAGTGCCGGTGAGAGAAGAAGAACCGGAGGTGTTGTTCGTAGCTGCAGGGGTCCCAACGGAGAAGATGGCAATGAAAATAGGATTATGCACAGCAGGCAGCTTTTGTCGAATGCAATAAGATGTACAACTCATAGAGGCACAGTAATGACATGGATGCAGACATCAGTCCTTCTGCCATGGATGAAATGCAGTGCTTCTGTGGACCTTGATTAATACAAGAAGCTACATATCAAGGACAGATTATCTAAAGCGCAGCACTCTAATGAAACCCATCTCTCTCTTATAGATCTCCTCATGGATGAGGTACTGATGGTGGTTCCAGGTCCAAACAAGATCTGAGGAGGAACCATGAATACAAAGTGTGTAGCTGGATGAACACAACAGGCCAAGCAGCATCTTAGGAGCACAAAAGCTGATGTTTTGGGCCTTGCATCCAGCATCAGCAGTTCCTATTATCTCTGAGGAGGAACCATGATCTGCAGAGACAGTGCCACATCAGTTGAGATCAATCTTTCCAAATACAGACAGACACTCGCATGCCAGTGGGCTCTGATGCAATCTCTGAAGGAATGGCAGCAAGCTGGTATCAAATAGTAACAGTTCCAATCACTCCCAATCAGAGGACTGAAGATAGGCTCAGATGTGCACATTTTTACATTGATGGTGAGCCTCTGGAATCACCAGGAAAGGACAGTAGCATGAAATGTATTACTATCTGTCAGAGTTCCCACAGGCTGTTCACTCACCAGCTCATACACAATTCAGAGCTATAGCCAGCATAACATCCAGGTAATGCAGGAGTTACATAATAACATAGCAGCAGGACTAGGCCTCTCAGCCTCTTAAAGCTGCTCCGATTCTATATCAAAGCAGCTCATCCACCGCAACACATAGTCCTGTGCCAACTCCTAAGCGCTTGCTGTCTTGAACTTATCAACAACTGAGCTCCCACCACCCTCTGAAGATTCCCCACCTTCCGAATGAAGACATTTCTCCACAGTCCTAAATGGCTTGCTTCTTATTCTGAGACTGTCTCTTGCTCTGGACCCAACAGCTTGGAAAAATATCCTTTGCGCATTGATCCTGTCCAGTCCTTTAAGGATTTGGTAAGTATCTATGAGATTGCATATCTAATCTTCAAATCTTCAGAGAGTGGAGGCTCAGTATCAGCAATGTCTCCTCAAAGGACAACTTACCATCTCAGGAATCAATCTGATGAACGTCTGCTGCACTCCCTTGATGGTGAATATCGATACTTTCTAATCAACATATTCAGAGATGTTATTACACACCTATGGAGCATATAGAACTTGAACCAGAGTCCGCTGACTCAGAGATAGGGTGACTATCACTGGAGCACAAAAGCCCTCCCCACGGTAAGTATATCCTCTCTCAGACATGGGGACTAGAATTGTACATAAT
This sequence comes from Stegostoma tigrinum, assembly GCF_030684315.1. NCBI lineage: Eukaryota > Metazoa > Chordata > Chondrichthyes > Orectolobiformes > Stegostomatidae > Stegostoma > Stegostoma tigrinum. Next base: position 35,577,326 of record NC_081367.1, on the reverse strand, counting down.
GCTTCAAGTGCTGTCCCACTTGTGTTCTATAAAACAGAAACAACACATATTGCTTCTCTACTCAAATCCTTTTGAATAAAGGCGAAGATATCATTTGCCTTCTGAATTGCTTGCTGTATCTGCATGCTTGACTTTCAAAGATTTAAGAACAAAGTCCCTTTGAACACCAACACTCTCAAACTCTCAACATTTAAGAAAAACTCTGCACCACTACTCCTCCCATCAGAGTGGTCAACGACACATTTACCCACAGTGCCTTGATTTTATTTAGTAACATTCTGTATGGGCCTTTTGAAAATCCAAATACATCACATCCACTGCTTCACCCTCATTGCTTCTGTCAATAACCTCTTCAACAAAATGTATCAAGTGCAGCAAACATGATTACACCCTCACAAAACCACGATGTCTAGATTACAACCAGGTGAGAAGGAGTCACCTCCTCTCAGTCAGTAGCGATGAATACTTTACATTTTTTTTAAACTAAACAGTAACCATACTTCAATTAACATGAGAATTTATTTAGCAAAATAAAATGGAATTTATTACCCCTGCAAAAGAAAGCAACAAACACTAACAAATAGCAGTGATCAGCTTACAAACAAACGATAAGTTGGGATATCGGGTTCAGATTGTAAGGCCCAAAGTTGTCAGTGAATAGCAGGTGTTGATATGCAAGTGCTTTATCTAGAAGGAATTTGAGCTTGAAGTTGACAGAGGCAGAAAGTTCTAGGTTCCAGTTCTAGCCTACAGTCCATTTTCCAGCTGCAATTGAACATCCTTGTATAGTTGTATATTTCTAAGTTACCCACTGTTTTGCCAAGTTGAAAGCCATACGGGGAAACTTGCCATCTCAATTTGCAATTTCTAGAAAGATGTGAATGGACTGGGAGATGCAGATCCAAGTTTCATTGTCCTTTTATAACAATGTTAATTCTGGCTCAAATGCAGTGCCCTTAATTCTGCCTTTTTAACTTTATACTGTATTTTGACCCAGGATATTCAAAGCCTTATTTCTGCTGCTTTCCACTTTCTTTTACAGTTTTTCTACCTCCCTTTGCCAGCTTTGATTCTTCTTTCAGGTTCCCAATCCCTGACTAGTTATTTTAAATCCTCTCCAATAGCACGAGAAAATTTTCTTACGAGGTAATTCATCCTGGTCTTATTGAGACGTAACTTCTGCATCTTGTATAGGTCCCACTTTGTCCAAAAACTGGTATCAATACCCCCTGAATTAAAGCTCTCTCTCTCTCTCCTGCATCATTCAGCGAAATGTTCATTTACTTAGTTTTACTATGTTTACAAAATTACTGCCATGTTGTCCAAGTCTGAGATTTCTGCCTTAGATGTCCTGCTATCTAAGCTCATCTGCGACTTCCTAAATTCTGCTTTCAGGACTTCATCTCTCATGCTCACTATGTCGTTGTGCAACTGTGGACCACAATCTCTGTTCTGCCTCTAAAAGAAGGTGCTGCAAACGTTTCATAACATTCTTGACTCTGGCACCAGAGAGGTAACATTACAACCAATGCTACAGAAAGATCTGTCTATTCCACTTACTGTTGAATCACTTACCACTATTGGTCTCCACTTTTCTTCCCTTCTACTGATGCAGCTGAGCCAATTGTTATGCAAAATAATTGGCTGTTGCTGCGGTCATCTGAGTTCCAAACTGCGCAGTACAAGTTTTTGCAGCTGGAGGCACTTCCTGCACATGTGATCATGTGGTAAAAAAACTGATGGGCCAAAGGGCCTCTTCTGTAAAGTCTGATTCCTGGCGATGAGAAGTATCCAGGATTCCCTGAACAGCACAAGGTGGGTATTCTATGCAGCCAAGTTGTCATACCATGTCTTTACTTTCTGACTATTTATTTCAAATAGAAGACAGCAAAGTAGAATATAAGTTTATTCACCAATCAACTCCAGAGGATTCTGTTGTGCAATTGGTAAGAGGTTCACAAGGCACCTAATGTATTATCACACGTTACACTGCTCCAGGTAAGAAAAGAAGACAAGTGAGCCTTGAAAAGATCAGGAAGCAGCTGTTCTTTTTATGATACTCCTTGCATTCATTATGAATCTTCAGTTGTTTTCGCAGAATAGAAGTGCAGGATAAAACTCAAAGGCAAAGGCAGACCTTATACAAATGTAGGTGAGAACCCTACCCTGACTTCATGGGCCCCTCCATGCTGAACCACAGCCATTTCCCACAACAGAGCAAGCCATACACCAACCAGCCTCCACATCAACTGTAGGCACTGGGAGAGAAATAATCTCTCATGCATAATCCCAACTAAGTTTATTTGGGGTCTCATTTAGTACAAACTTGATGAATGTGAAATCATAAGATGAATATTTTACTTTAACTCTCTTGTAATGCATCCTACAATTGTTTGCTTGATTATTATGCACCAGTGAGTTTTTAGCAAACGGTGAGAACTTTAAGTGGAGGTTATGAAAATATGTGCACAGAATCACACACCATGTTTTTAGAGATAATCCTTGTCATCTAGAACAGATCCACAAACCTATTCCACTGTTCTGAAGAGCTGAAGGATCAACGAATATCTCAGGATAAACTCACTGCATTAGCTTCTCAGCAACCTGACAAACACTTGCAAGATCCTTTTGCTGTGGTTGCACCCTGGAAAATGGCTGTTCACAATGGATCCTCATTGTGGGAGCCTTGATGGTTGCATGCTTACAGTTTGTAGGTCCATCCTGAGGGAATCCTCCATAACCCTGAATTCAAGCAGTCTTTTAGTCTGACTGGGCAATACCTGGTATATTGCCCAATCCTCTGGTACATGGCTTCACTCACCTGCTTGATGCAGCAACTGGCCACTGATTCCACAATCCGTCACGTCTCCACACGGTCCCTAGAATGAATCTGAGAAGTACACTGAGCCCCATGGTCATCCTCATTAACACTGGCAACAGGTGGCCACTACTTTCCACTGGGCTCACTTCCTCTCCCAGCATTGTACTGGTATCATAAGACCATAAGGCCATAAGACATAGGAGTCGAAGTAAGGCCGTTTGGCCCATCGAGTCCACTCCGCCATTTAAATCATGGCTGATGGGCATTTCAACTCCACTTCTCTGCACTCTCACCGTAGCCCTTGATTCCTTATGAGATCAAGAATTTATTGATCTCTGCCTTGAAGGCATTTAACGTCCCGGCCTCCACTGCGCTCTGTGGCAATGACTTCCACAGGCCCACCATTCTCTGGCTGAAGAAGTATCTCCTCATCTCCGTTTTAAATTTAACCCCTCTAATTCTAAGGCTGTGCCCATGAGTCCTAGTCTCCCTGCCTAATGGAAACAACTTCCCAGTGTCCACCCTTTCTAAGCCACACATTATCTTGTAAGTTTCTATTAGGTCTCCCCTCAGCCTTCTAAACTCTAATGAATATAATCCCAGGATCTTTAGCCATTCATCATACGTTAAACCTACCATTCCAGGGATCATCCGTGTGAATCTCCGCTGGACACACTCCAGTGCCAGTATGTCCTTCCTGAAGTGTGGGACCCAAAGCTGGACACAGTATTCTAAATATCATCTACCTTAACAAATGTATTCTTCCCAATCTCGAAATCTCCATGAACTAAATCTCTACCTGTGAAACTATTCAATATGGTAGCACTTGCTATGAGCATTAGCCTGTATTTATGACCCTATGTACATTACCCATCCATATCCCCTCATGAGGCTGATGCTCCTCTTGGCTGCTGCAGCCATGTTTCATGTGGTAACATCTGTCTGTCACTCACTCTCTCTCTCTCCCCACCTTACCCCGCCCCCCCCACCCCCCAACCAATGTCTGCCTCACTGGAGGAGTCGGACTCTGAGTACAAACCAACCTTTGTGAATTGGAGCCCTCAAGGTTTGGAGATTCTCCTGAACACAACCTGTACTAGCTGAAGTGGATCTGGAAGAGACCCTTACATATTAGGTGATAAGGCTCACACTTTACAATTCCTGCAATCTATTAATCCTTTGCCTTCCTGTTTCATAATACAGACTTATTTGATGACTGCTACTTCCAGCTACCAAATGGCATCACTAGCTTCTCGCTATCTTGGAAAAGTAAAATTTAAACAGCATTTCAAAATCACTGATCTTAGAGATCTGCTCTTCCAGATAACGGAAAAGTCACTAAACTAATGATGCAGAGATCCAGGATCATGCTTTGAGGACATGAATTCCAATTCCATCATTGCACGTGGTGAAATCTGAATTCAATTAGAAGAAACAGTGTGGAATTAAAAGTCGGCCTAATGCCAACCATGTAACCATTCTCAATTGTCACAAAAGCCCATCTAGTTCATTCATTTTAGGGTAGGAAATCCAAGGTACTTACCCAGTATGACCCACACATGACTTCAGACACAAGGCACTGTGTTTATGTCTTAACTGACCCCTGTCATGGCCTTAGCAAACTACCCAGTTCAAGAGGCAATTGGGAATGGACACTTAGCCAGCAACACCAACATCCCATAAAAACCCCATCCACTATTTTAGTGGTCCTGTATTTCCAAGCCTGTAAATATTCCAGTAAAATTCCACATATCCTTTTCCTGTTATATTCCAAAATAATCTACATAAATGCAATTTGAATTGAAAGACATATTCTTCATTGGAGTAGAAGATAACACTTTTAGAGTACATAATCCTACCTCTGCCCATTCATGTGAGCCGATTTTGCCAAAAACGCTTCCTCCCCAGGAACAAAACAAAATAGTACGATTTGGTCGCCATTTTTTCTTCTGAACCTGGGACATCACAGATCTGATTACTTCAGTAAGAATGGAAGTGCTGCTGGTCCAAAGTTCTTCACTGTTACCATGGTGACTGCCAACAATGACATATTTATCTGGAAACAGAAATATATTGTACTAATCATTGAATGTTAGGAAACAGTTCTTCACACATGAAACATAGGAAATACATTAATGTTTTAAGTCCAGTGACCCCTTCGTCAGAACTCAAGTACAACTGTATTCCTCAAAACATCTCACTTAGAACATAGAACATAGAACAGTACAGCACAGAACAGGCCCTTCAGCCCACAATGTTGTGCCGACCATTGATCCTCATGTATGCACCCTCAAATTTCTGTGACCATATACATGTCCAGCAGTCTCTTGTCAAAGAAAACATTTTGCCTATGCTATCATCTGTATTTACATGCAATGCAAGTCATCTGATGCACAAGGTCACAAAGAAAATTATCAGTAATTAACAAAACAGTGTAAAAACTCCAATTAATCCCATTTTGTTAGTCTCAGCACATGTACTGCATGCATTTTTTAAAAAATTGCACAGTTCTCCAATTAAAAACACACTGTATGTTTGCCTAGATAATAAAGTGTGAAGCTGGATGAACACAGCAGGCCAAGCAGCATCTCAGGAGCACAAAAGCTGACATTTCAGGCCTAGACCCTTCCAGAGTCTAGGCCCGAAACGTCAGCTTTTGTGCTCCTGAGATGCTGCTTGGCCTGCTGTGTTCACCCAGCTTCACACTTTATTATCTTGGATTCTCCAGCATCTGCAGTTCCCATTATCTCTGTGTATTTGCCTAGTTTTCTGACATCTGCTCATTCCTAGAGTGGTGTTCCTTTTCCAGGAAGTTTCATTCCTTTGGCATCTACTGTTGTCTATTTCTGTTTCTGAGGAATGTTGAACCTCTGGGACTGACGGTCATTCTATAGTCTGTGCAGGTGGCGAGGTCACATCTTTCTGACCTGCAGTGAAGGAATAGCTTCGAGTGATATATGTGTATCTGCAGCTGCAATTATATATCTGGTCATTGACATTCACTGTTTTTGATTAAGGTGATTTAGGTTCCAAGTTGTCAATGAGATGACTTTTGTTGAGAGGGTTGAATGTTTGTACCCTGAGTGGCTCTCCATTGCTCAGTCATGACAATGATTTGGCAGTTTTATCAAGCACACTTTGGCTAAATATTTGATTTTTCTTCTAATGCATTGTTCATATTGGGTCTAAATAGTTTCTCAGGATAATGCTAAGCTATGTCTGTTCTCCCAAGAATATACTCCAGTTGGGGATTGAAAATCTCAGAGCTTCTGCACATGTCAACAGCTTTCTTGGGAGTAAGCTTCTTCTCTCTCAGCAGACATGCTCTTATATTGTGATCTTTTATACCTAAGACTATCCTATCTCTGATGAGATCATCTTCCAGTTGTTCAAATTCTCAGGTTTTAGCTGGATGTATTAATGTCGCCACATAGTGATTAATAGTTGCTCTCTACCTGATAGCTGATATTGACCAAATACCATTCATTAGAAAACAATAATAGGAAGTTCAAAAGTGTCTTGTCAAAGTCAGCAAAATCTCTCCTGTCTGGCTTTTAGATGCCCAATGAGATCTAAGTGATACAGTTTGTTGAACTCTATTTCTCTTATTTGTTTGAGTATTCAAAGATTTCTGCAGCTATTTAATAGTTTTGCTACTAAGAATGGAAATTTTTCCAATTCTGATTCATATATCCTTTCATTTCCTCAGCAGCAGGGAGTGGAAAATGCTATTTTGACTCATTCAAAATTACAGGCTGCTTTGTCTTAATTCTTTCCTGCTGTTTCTTCCAGCGGTTGGCTTTCTTACACTCTACAAGAATACGGACCTTCAGCTGTACTCGTCCTGACAACAAGGTCAACTAATGTGCATTAATGCTGTCACAGACCACACGCAATATCACAAACAGCAGAGAGAGAGGTTTCATGACTATGACGGCAAACCACTACACCAAGTACAATTCCATTTTCTAAACAACTTACACTTTTTAAATGAAAAAATGATGATTTTTGTAACAATTTTCTCCCATGAACAAACAAGTACCATGTCATGAATGAGATCTGTCTTAATTACCAACTACATTTTATTATTGTACCAGCCACTGGAGATCACTTCTGATGCTTCCTTACATGGGTACTTCTGAGGAGTTCCTCTTATCCTTTTGGAAGGTGAAAACATCACATTGTTGGAACAATGTTCTCTGGTTAAAACTTATATTTGGCTTTAGTAATAGACAAAATGCCGAGTAAAGTTACAATACAAATCAGGTGGAAAAACCAGGACTCAGTGAGTGTACTCAGATATTTTGGTTTATCATGGTAGAAAGCTGCCATGCTGAGCCTGATCAAATTGGTGTTACAAGTCTCTTGGGTGTTGAGTGTTGATAGGACATTGTTATTTTCAGGAAAGCCATGACTTTTCTTAGATGAGTTTTGGATTTTTTTCCATTATCTTTATTGATGGCATTCCTTATTGCAAGTGATATTGTGTTATTGATAGTGTCACAACCGCAACACGCATGTCCACTGAACTGAAAATTTGTGTAATTCATTCAGCACTTTTTAGTTTCTTCAAGTGTTCTAATTTAAAGTAATTTAGCAACATAGTGTTAGAAATTTTCAGCAAGACTAAGTAAAAGAGTAATAATAATTATCTAAAATACTGGCACAAATATTAAAATTAAGTAACCATGATACCTAGAAAATTGAAAATAAGATTATTGTGTTATTATTGAAGGGATTCAGTAGTGAGTCCGGGGTTCAATGTAATAGTTAGGAGTTACAGCAGCTTTTAATCCTCTAACATTTCCAGGGTCACTATTAAGCTTAAATGATTGGAATACATTGAATTCTCTTGAATTTACTTTTAATTTTTTTTATCCTTTCCTGAAATGTAGGCATGGTTGCCTAAGCCAACACATATTGGGCCAGCCTATCCCTAAATCCCCCAGAGAAAGAGGTAGTGAGCTATTTTCTCGAATCGCTTCAGCCCTTAGGGTATAAGTACACCATAGTGCTATTGGAAAGGGAACTCCAGGACTTTGAACCAGAGGCAAGGAAGGAGCAGCGGTACAGTTCTATATCATCATGGTGCGTGACTTAGAGACTTATAGATGATGACATTCCCAGGCATCTGCTGCCCTTGTCCTTCTACATTTCAGAGATTGCAGATGTGGAAGCTTCTATTGAATAAGCATTGGTGAGTTTCTGCACTGGTGGTGAAGGGAGTGAATTTTCAAGGTGGTGCTAACCAAGTGATCTGATTTGCCCTGGGCAGTATAAAACTCCCTAACTGCTATTAGAGTTGCACCAATCCCAGTAGGTGAAGAGTATTCCATAATATTCTTCACTCAAATGTTTGTAGATGGTGGATTTTGGGTAGACAGGAAGTGAGTTATTCACTACAAAACCCCAAAGACCCTTTTGTAGCTACAGTATTTTGTCGCCTGGCATTTGATGCATTCTCAGCAGGTCCCAACTGCAGGGAAATTCCCCTTTGGAATTCTCACTTTCTTGGACAATTTGCTTGGAATTAGGATTTCCACTTGGTTCCACGTCCAACGTCTGGGCAATAATCTTCCAGGAACACAAGGAGAAGGGCCAATTCCCACTCTGTTTTTGTACTCATTTTAATGTTAAAAGTGCTTTACAAATTTAAGATGCTGCTGTTTACAAACAGCAGTCTCAATACCTCAGCTTCCAAAATGGCATAAATGCTGAAGGAAGTTTCGAAATAATTTATCCCTCTGTGAGTCACTAGATACCAGAGCAAGACAAATCTGCAATACTCCAAATCATTGCTGACAATTCCTAGTTAGCCCAGTTTAACTACTGAAGTGGTGAGAGGAAGACCTTCTGCTGTAAGTTGGTATATCTTCCCCTTGGGAAAACGGCTGATGCCCTACCTTGACAAGCGACAAGAAACTTCTCAGAGATTTATATTTCCAAGTAATATTTTTGCACATATGTGTGCAGCTCTGAACCTTAGCTCTGTCAATCTGTAACAAAGTTTTCTGGACTGAGCTAAAATTGGATGTATTTCAACTTAGTGCATAAGCACTGTGGCTAAATAATATAATTTTATAATAGCCTGAATTGTAAACACTTAGACATGGCAATCAAGTTCTAAGTACGTCAGACGTGAACTTGACCATCAAAATTCTTCTAAAGATTTTAAAAAATGCTGGCAGACAAGTTTTTAAGTTTATGTTGCCAATGGATACGAATAGTCTTTATCCATTAGTATCTTTAATCCCAGCTCTATACGTAGAAGCCAAATATGTGTGCTGTGATTTTCTGGAGAACTATGACAGTATGCTGCTGCAAGGGGAATCTGAACTTCAGCCAAACTCTCCCACATGCATGATATTACCAGTTACATTTTATTCTCATTCCGATACACATCAGGACAAATAAATAGAGTTTATTTACTAATCACAGATATATCCAAAGGTTTTTGTCAGATGAGGCAATAATATCATTTTCCCCGTGGAAACTCAGCAACATTGTGCGTATTATGGATTTATTTTTTTCAAATGGTAACGTTCGCTAACTCTAGAATATAAATCTGTGACTCAAAGAATTATGTCATTTATACAAATGATTTGGATGTGAATCCAGGAGGTATGGTTAGTCTACAGATGACACTAAAATTGGTGTAGTTGGCAGCAAATGTTACCTTAGAGTTCAATGGGACCTTGATCAGATTGGCTGATGGGCCAAGGAGTGGCAGATGGAGTTTAACCTAGATAAATGCGAGGTGCTACATTTTGGTAGGGCAGATCAGGTCAGGGTTTATACACTTAATGGTAAGGTCCTGGGGGATGTTACCTGACAAAGACATGTTGGAGCACAGTTTCTTAGTTCCTTGAAAGTGGAGTTGCAGGTAGACAGTTTAGCGAAGGTGGTGTCTGGTACGTTTGCCTTTAGTGGTCAGTGCATTGAGCATAGGAGTTGGGAGGTCATGCTGTGGCTATACAGGACATTGGTTAGGCCATTTTTGGAATATTGTGTTCACTTCTGGTCTCCCAGCTATAGTAAAGATGTTGTGAATCTTGAAAGGGTTCAGAAAAGATTTACAAGGATTTTGCCAGGGTTGGAGGGTTTGAGTTGTAGGGAGGCACTGAATATTCTGGGGCTGTTTTCCCTGGAGCGTCAGAGGTGGAGGGGTGATCTTATAGAAGTTTATAAAATCATGAAGGACATCGATAGGGTGAATAGTCAAGGTCCTTTCCCCAGGGTAGGGGAGTCCAAAAGTAGAGGGCATAGGTTTAAAGTGACAGGGGAAACATTTAAAGGAGACCTAAGGGGCACCTTTTTCATGTAGAGGGTGGTGTATGTATGGAATGAACTGCCAGAGGAAGTGATGGAAAGTGGTACAATTACTGCATTTAAAAGGCTTCAGGATGGGGATATGAACATGAATGGTTTAAGTGGATATGGGCCAAATAGTGTCAAATGGGACTAGATAAATTTAGGATATCTAGTTGGCATGGATGAGTTGGACTGAAGGGTCCGTTTCCATGTTGTACGTCTCTGTGACGAATTAATTGTAAATAATCGAGATTCCTAACTAACTGTGCCCTGGTCGCATGGTGACAGGAAGCAACTATTGATCTTCAGGATATTTGAGAAAGGGAGATTCAGGGTAGTTAGAAAGGGAGTACAGGAGGATCAGGGGCATAGAAGTACACTGTGGGATCTAGAGGAAGTCTCCTGGCCTTGGTTATTTCAAATGCTCGCAAAGAGATTCCCTTCAAGGCAAATGAGATGAAAAAATGTTAAAGGAAAATTTAGCCCATGGAAATTACTTTAAAAGCTAATGACATGCTTAAGTTATGAATGAAGAAGATACCCCTAGATTCATAGGGTCTTACTATTCCCCCTACCCGCTGCTACTCTGCACAACATCCAAACCCACTATCCCCGACTACATAGCTACCTAAAATCAACAGGATGGATGTGTGGAATACTTGCAAACCTTTATCTGTGTGTTATATATCAATAAGCGTATCTTCTCCTCCTTGAAAAGAAATAGGTCTCAGCATCATTTTCCCACTTGACCTACCAGAAATCTTGGCAAGCAACAACAAAACAATAGGTGCAAACCTATAATATTAACAATGACCCAACATGACAAAGCAACATTCTATACTCACTTACTTTTTAAATTTCGCCAATAAAGACTTGAATATATTTTAAAAGTAAACAATTAATTATAATGGACTTTATGATGCTCTGAGGTCGTTAAAGTTGTTACATGGATGAATTTTTTTTATAACTTTCATACACCAAATATTCATATAATTTTCAGCTATAAAGAGGGTAAGCTTGGATTTTTTACTTTGGAATGGAATAGGTTAAGAGGTGACCTGATGAAGGTGTACAAAATTATATTTTACACCTCTTTTACAGCACAGACAGGTAAACAGAAAGCAGCTGTTCCCCTTAGTCGAAGAATTAATAACAAGGGGGCATAATTTTGAAGTGAAAGGTAGTAGGTTCAGAGGGAACTTGAGGAAAATGTTTTTCACCTTAAGGTGATGGGGTCTGGAGAGTACCACATGGGAGGTTAGTTGAGGCAGGAAGCCTAACAACTTTTAAGATGTTGGATGAGCACTTGAAATGTCATAACATTGAAGGCTTTGGGCCTACTGTGAGTGAGGCTAGTGTAGGTCGTAGTAAATCTTTGGTGGTACAGACTCGATGGGCCTAAGGGCCTTTTCTGTACTGTATAATTTGATGATTCCAAAATTCTGTAATTTATATATGTTGACCAAAGTTAATGGAGGGAGAAGCAACTGATGTAAATTAACATAGATGCATGAATTCATGATAAGGCAGGAAGAAACATAATGGCCCAGATCTTCCAAAAGGAAGATAGTTGTTGCAGGAGCACCGGCAGGGGCTGTGTGTTAGGAAAATATCAACATTCTATTGCAGCTGACTCAGAGGGAATTGTTTGGGAAGTCAAACCTTCCAATGGGCAATTGCCTGGCATCTGGAATTCTCAGAAGATATCCTCAGGTCAATGTAGGATTTGGAGACGTTGGATCATTCTGAACCTATTTACCTTAATGTCAGCCAGGAAAGAGGACTAAATCTGTTCTATCTTGTGGTTAACTGTAAAACTCACCCCACAGTCATTCAAAATAACCCCATAACATTGCCAGAGTTCTAAAACTCCTCCAATCACTCATCCTCAAACAGATCCCAACCAGAGTATCCTAGATCCTACATCCTAGATCCCCTTGTTTGACATCCTCCTGCTGGCTCCAGCCCTACATGGGCCCACTGGACCTGACAACTCCTTAATCAGTACACCCCCCACGAGTCCTCACCAACACAACACAGAGTCCCTGAACACCTGGAGTCCTGCGTCATGAAAGGTCATGCCCTGAAAGCCACTCCTTTTCAAGTGTAACAAAATGTTGATTATGCCATAACTGGAATTTCATGTACAGCTCTGAATTCATTACAGGAAGAACATAAGTACTCTGCAGAGAGTACGGAGGAGATTTACAGGGGAGTTGCTAGGGCCTCCTGAAGAACGCCTGGAAGTTGGGACTGTGGCAGGGAGGTGACACGCTGGCTGGTCCTGGGATATTCAATGCCTAGTTGCCTCCATTCTCCTTCCCATCAAAGAAGTACAGAATGGTACAGTTTTACTATCAGCATTTTGACCTTTGTTCTAAAACTTCCACATGAGCACGCTGTCAAACACATCAAGCTGATGAGCCCATTTAAAACACCCCAAATGATGCTGAATATCAAGTAGTTCCCTACTGGCAGTGTGAATATTTTAAAAACTGAAACATATGTTGCATCTGAGAACAAAATAAAGTTCCCACAGGTGTATTATCTTCACAAATGTAGCAATTTTTAGTTTTTCAATTTTGTGCTTTATGTAGCAGACAAAGCAATAATGACATTAAAAAAGGTGCTATCTCTAGCATTAGAAGTTTAAGATGATCCAATGATATAAACAGTCGAAGTGTTAACTATATCTTAATTAGACATCAACTATATAATTGCACAATTAATTTTACAGCCACTATTCAAATATGTATGCAAATTACATTACAAATTAGTTTGCAATAATTATTTTTAAAACAAACTTACATTAATGAAGAACAATTATGACGTAATATAATCATACTTTCAGATGTACATGGTAAGGAGGAGGAAGGCCATAAGGATCCTGGAACCTGTTACATCATTTAATGGGATTGTGGCTGATTATGACCTCAACTCCACCTTTCTGTCCAATCCCAATTTCCCTTGATTCCTCTAAAGTCCAAAAATCTTTCAATCTCAGCGTTGAATAGACAGAAGTGAATATCCACCGCTCTCTGGGATGCAGAGTTCCAAAGATTGTTAAATTAAGTTTATGAGATTTATTCAAATAATGGCCCAAATCTCCCACATGGAAAACAGTCATTACAGTAGCATTGAGAGGGGCGGAGCATAGGAAACAGGAATGATGATCCAGATCAAAACATTTGGATCATTAAGGTTTTTTTTTCGAAATGCTTACATGATAATAACATTTGTGCATAAATAATAAACTGAGCTCATTCAGAATTAGATTATTTTAAATGGAGTTTCAGTGTGCTTAACATTGCACCGTGGATTCGAGCGAAGCAAAACTCTATAAATTACTTGGCTCCTACACTGGTTTAACATTAAAATTTGTAAGCCAGGTCTGATGCCATTCTGGATTTAAAGTTCACATTGTGCCAAACTGAAGCACTGAGTTGGTAACCCCTCATTACCAAATCCACAGAGTCAAGGAGAATATTTTAATTCATGCCATTCAAACACCAAGTAGAGAACAATGTCCGACAGGAGAGAACTGAATGCTCACTGCTTGGCATTCAATAGCATTACCATCAATGAATATCCCATTTTCACGATCATGAGGGTTATCATTGAGTGAAACTGAATGGATTCAACTGTACAGCTACTGTGATTACAGCAGCAGGTCAGTGACGTGAAATTCTGTTCTGAGTAACTCACTTCTTGACTTCCAAAACCCTGTATGTTCATTACCTAGAAGGTACAAGTCTGGAAGGTAATGGAATACTCTCCAATTACTTGGATGACTGCAGCTCCAAGAACACTTATTACAATTCCATCCATGACAAAGCAGTCCACTTAATCAGCACCCCATCGACCAATTTAAACATTCACTTTGTCCAGTATTGAAACACGTATATTGTACACACACTGTCAGAAGATGCACTAGAGTGACTCACCAAGGTTTCTTTCATAGCCCGTGCCAAACCATCAGTTAGAAGGATAAGGGCAGCAAGTAGCATCCATGGAGGGAAAGCAAGCTGACGTTTCAAGACAAGATGGCTCTTCATCAGAGCTAATACAAATTCAGTTAAAAAACTGAATTTAAATAATCTCTTTATAGATGATGATGGTAGGGAGTGGGTCAAGGACAGATACCACATTCAGTACAGATTCCAGAATCTGCAGTAATTTGCTTTAATAATTCTTGAAGTTTCCGTTACTTTGCTACGGAGTTCTAATAGGCTCAGAGCCTGGTTAGGGTTCTCACCACTCCCTCTTTAGTAGGAATGTACTGGAATGGGTGATTGCTTTGTCTAGTTAAGCTGCTGTCACTCCCAGAGAAAAATGTTCCATTTTGCAGATTTTTACATGTGCAACACGATATTTATGCAACCTGCAACCTCGAAGGGAGGATCACTGGACCCAAAACGTTAACTTTGTTTTTCCCTTCACAGGTGCTGCCAGACCTGCTGAGTTTTTCCAGCAGGTTGGTTTTTGTTCCTGATTTACAGCATCCACGGTTCTTTCGGTTTTTATGTAGATGCTGGAAATCTGAAATAAAAACATAAATTGTTGGGAAAACCCATAAGACCTGGTAGCATCTGTGGAGATTCATTAGGCTGATTCCTTGGCTGAAGCAGTTGAACTTGAAGAATCATTAAAGTCTTGCACAGCTCAGAAGAATGAAACATATTAAAACATATGAAGCATATTGAAGCATGCAAGGTTCTGTTGGGCTTGACAGTGTGGGTGTTGAAAGGTACGGTTCCACTAATGGGGGAATTTCTAACATGCTACCTCCAAACTCCAGAATGGATCTCCCTAGCTTCCCAACCACAGCAGCAGCCCCCTATAACACCATTTCATTTTCACTCAGCTGACTCTTCGTGCTCAGTGTGATCCTCCCTTCTGACCAACGTGGATTGACAGCTCTGGCTAACGTATAAACCTGACCCCTGAGTAATCTATGTGTAGATCATTAACTGATACAGTGCCTCACGGGAGGCTGCTGAGCAAGGTGAGGGCCCATGGTGTTTGAGGTGAGCTACTGGCTTGGATTGAGGATTGGTGGTATGACAGGTCGGCACAACATCAAGGGCCAAAGGGCCTGTACTGTGCTGTAATGTTCTATGTTCTATTTTCTAGAAGGCAGAGAGTTGGGGTAAAAGGCTCTTTTTCGGAATGGCAACTGGTGATGAGCGTGTCCCGCAGGGTTCAGTGTTGGGGCCACAGCTGTTCACCTTATATATTAATGATCTGGATGAAGGGGCTGGGGGCATTCTGGCGAAGTTTGCCGATGATACGAAGATAGGTGGACAGGCAGGTAGTACTGAGGAGGTGGGGAAGCTGTAGAAAGATTTAGATAGTTTAGGAGAGTGGTCCAGGAAATGGCTGATGAAATTCAATGTGAGTAAATATGAGGTTTTGCACTTTGGAAAAAAGAATACAGGCATGGACTATTTTCTAAACGGTGAGAAAATTTGCAAATCAGAAGTACAAAGGGATCTGGCTGTGTTGGTCCAGGATTCTCTAAAGTTTAACTTGCAGGTAGAGTCCGTAATTAAGAAAGAGAATGTAATGTTGTCGTTTATCTCAAGAAGATTGGAATATAAAAGCAGTGATATGCTTCTGAGGCTTTATAAGGCTCTAGTTAGGCCCCATTTAGAATACAGTGTCCAATTTTGGGCCCCACACCTCAGGAAGGACATACTAGCCCTGGAGCTTGTCCAGTGGAGATTCACACAGATGATCCCTGGAATGGGAAGTTTAACATATGATGAACAGCTAAGGATCCTGGGATTGTACTCATTAGAGTTTAGAAGGTTGAGGGGAGATCTAATAGAAACTTACAAGATAATGTATAGTTTAGAAGGGGTGGACGCTAGGAAGTTGTTTCCGTTAGGCGGGGAGACTAGGACCCGTGGGCACAGCCTTAAAATTAGAGGGGGTAAATTTAAAACTGAAATGAGACGACATTTCTTCAGCCAGAGAGTGGTGGGCTTGTGGAATTCATTGCCACAGAGTGCAGTGGAGGCCGGGACGTTGGATGCCTTCAAGGCAGAGATCGACAAATTCTTGATCTCAAAAGGAATCAAGGGCTACGGGGAGGGTGCAGGGAAGAGGTGTTGAAATGCCCATCAGCCATGATTTAAATGGCAGAGTGGACTTGATGGGCCGAATGGCATTACTTCCACTCCTATGTCTTATGGTCTTATGGATTTATTGTACTTCTACAAACCTGTACATCTAACTGACGTCTACACTCTAGAATTCGGTGACACGGAAACATCGTAACCCTTAATGCCCTAACCTGTTGACAGACTATGTGAACATCAAACATAGTCCTTGACTAGTTGCCGGGAACATGTGACTAAATGATGTCAGTCTTAAAGTTACTCCCCTGAGACTCTGAAACATGGCTATTTGTTTGAAGAAACATTTGTTTGTTGTGTGCACTACTGGAACATGGTGCAAGTGTGAGACTGAGGCAGTCAATCCAGTCTTTTGTCAGACGGTTGCTGATGGTGACAAGCTGCTTGGTTTTGTGTCTGTCCTAACAGGCAAGGTAAATAAGAAATACTGTCTGCCTTTAAGTTCTGGCTGAGTGGGAAAAACACAAACGAAATCAAGCAGGCACAAAGCAAGTGAGCACTAAAAGAGCAAGCAAGGATCCCCTTGGTGGAAGAAGAATTATTGCAACTGGTAATATGAATAATATGTGGAGAAAAAAAAACTTATTTTAAAATTCTGATAAAAGGGCAGAGAATACCTCTTCCAGTGCTTAAGATACATATATTGGTCTGAGCAGCAAAGCTTATAATTCTTGACGTCTCCGTTACTTTGCTACGGAGTTCTCATAGGCTCCGAGCCTGGTTGGGGTTCTTAACTCTCCCTCTTTAGAAGAAATGTACTGGAACGAATGCTGGTCAAATCCATGAGATAGGTGCTGATACTTGTGTGCAAAGTTTCCTAGCCAGCAGCATTACAGTGAAACGAATCAGTGCATTCCAAAGAGCAGCACTGAAGTACAGAACTCTCTTGGAATTGGTTGGAGATCTGCATTGATGGCAGATTGAAGCTGGTGCATTTCCAATACCAACTTCTGTGAATGGGCTGGAGGGATATGATTGCTTCTCGAGGAGCATGTCCTGAGATGTCAGTAACTGGCGATAAAGATGGAAGACTGGAGGAGCATGTGGTGAGCTGGAGTTGCCAGGTAACTGCACTGATTTGTCAGGAACTGCTGCTTTCTGGTTTCTATTCAATGGGTGGGAGTCTAGGAAACTGCTTACAAATTAGGTGAGAGTACCAAATAATAAGATACGACTGCAAGCCAATGCATGCAAATAGGCCTCTTGCCACTCACTAGTGAGAATTTTTCTCACTATTCAAACACTTGGTTAGAAAATGGAGCTGTTTAATCTTGACATCAAGAAGCTACTCACTGTCTCCCATTTGTGAATTTCCCAACATGCCTATCAACGCCCACGTTGTTCAGATGTTGTGAAGTTCCCACTTCATTTCAGAGGTTCAAATTTCGAGGAATACTTCAATCTAGGGTTAGCAATCTGAGTTGAATCACAGTGTTAAAATGAAATTATTTTGCACTGACACTGAGATTGTAGTTAACAACACTTTGACTTTTTTTCTCCTTTTAAAGGACAAAATCTTCCAGCTTCAGTGCATTGTATAAAATCGTACGCCTAGTGGAAGCGAGCCAAAATTTTTGATTTGGCATTTGAATTACTGCTTTAATGTCTTAATATATTGTTGTCTGAAATTGTGTTCCTCATTTCTTTCAGATAACATAAATATTGTTCCCAAAATAAATCAGGTTATTAAACATAACTTATTTGTAATTCTTCCATGGTAGTTAAGATTCCCAAGCAAGTTTAACAAGTCTAGGCTTTGAACACTGAATTCTTCCTTTCTGCAATTTTTATTTGTTGTTTTTCAGTATTTTCATGAAATGACTCGCCTTATCAGCATTCAATTCCAAAATGATAATGAGCGTGCGCATCATTTGATTATGTCAGTCAGACGTATATACTTCCACAATGATGCCCTTTGGACTGTTCATGGAATCAACAATCTTATTCCAAACTGTATCTCAAAGACTACTTTAAAGCCATCTCAGGCAAATCAGATGAATAGATCACATTGGAAGTCTAACATTTAAGTGTGAGAAGAATAGAAACATGGAATAAAATCTGCGTATTAGATGAAAGAAAAGCTTCTGAGACAGGGATATCAAACTCTTTCTTAAAGATGTTACTATGTTCTGATACAAAAACAAATCTAATCATTTTAGAACATAGTTACATCTAGAAATCGATCAAAATGTTGTTTTGAGAGTTAGCCTTACTTGGACTACATACATAGCAATTGGAAACAGTGAAAATTGAGAATTTGTCAGATCCCATATTCCAAAACAGCTAGTTAAATGATCTGAAAATATGCCCCTACCCATCAAACCAATTTACATGTAATTAAATTAGCAGCCCATATTTCATACATAAGGTTACCTGCAATCAACACGTGCACAAATGCTCTAGTCTTAGCCTGCTTACTGGGCCAGATTTTCAGTCATATCGAACTTGTACATAGCAGAAAGAAATGGGTTCCTGGTTGATAAGAATTGTATGGCACTGAAGCATTTACTTTGTAAAAATAAAGATGGTAATCTGAAACACTGAGCTTAAAGTTACCGAGAAACAAAATAATATTAAATAATGACCTCATATTGATGGCAGCCCACGTAGCAGCAAATATAATATGATTGAATTTTACATGCAGTTTGAGGGAGAGAGGGGTGGGTCTGAGACTATTATTTTGAAGCTCAAATAAGGGGAAGTATGAGGACATGTAAACAAAGCTGAGTAGATTGAATTGGTAAATTAGATTGAAGAGAAAATCAATAAGGATGTAGCAGGAGACATTTATGGGGATAATTCAGAATGCACAGAAAAGATACTTTCCAATGAGTTAGAAAAATTCCAAGTGGTGGGCCCGTAATCTGTGTTTAACTAGATAATTTGAAAATAGTAACAAACTCAAAGACATGAACATAGAATTGTGCAATGTCAGGCAGCAATTCAGGAGATTGACAGAATGTACAAAACAGCAAAGAATGACTAAAAGATAACAGGTTGGGAAAATTACAGTAGAAAAGAAAGATTGCCAGAAATATAAAACAGATAGCAACAGTTTCCTTAAATATTTTAAAAAGAGTTAACAAAGTGCGTGCTGTTCCTGGAGACAGAGTCTGGACAATTGCTAATGGTAAATAAAGAGATGTAGATGAACTGAATATGTGTTTTGCATCAGTCTTTCTGCAAAGGATACAAGAAATGTCTCAGAGGCTGCTATAAATCAGGAAATGGAAGGAAAGATCTCAGGAGAATTACAATCACCAGGGAAGAGCTACTGAGCAAACATGCTGAAGCTGCGTGTTGACAAGTGCTCAGGCCTGTTGGATTTCATCTGTAGGTCTTTAAGGAAGTGGCAAGTTGGGTAGTCAAGGTGTTGGTTTCAAACTTCCAAAATTCTCTAGGTTCAAAGGCTACATTAGATTACAAGGTATTAAATGTTACTCCTTTATTTTAAAAACAGAGTTTTTATAACAGGTAAGTTTGCTTAGCATCCGTCAAATATTAACATCTGTCGAATATCTGGAAAATATTAAAAGCTATTACTAAACATGTTGTAGCAGGGCATTTCAAGTTCAAGGCTACAGACATAGTTTTGTGAAAGGAAAATCAAGTTTAACCACTCAATTGGTAACATGAGGAAATAACACATGCTGTGGATAAAGGGGAAGCAGGGAATGCACTGTACTTGGATTTCCAGGAGGCATTCAAGGTTATTACAGAAATATAATGCTCATGGTGTAGGGTGAAGGACGTTAGTATGGATAGAAAATTGTGAATAGAAAACAGAGAGTGGATTTAAATGGGTCTTTTTCAAATTGTAAAGATTTAACAAATCATCTTAGGACAGGGATCAGTGCTGGGACCGTTTACAGGTTATACAAGTGATTTGGATGAAGGCATAGAAGGTATGGTTGTCGAATTTTCTGATGACTTCAAGATAGGTCAGAAAGTAAGTTCTTAAGAGGGCATGAGGAGCCTATAAAAAGGTATAGACAGGTTTAGTGAATGGACAAAGAGCCGGCAAATGGAGAATAAATGTTGGAAAATGTGAAATTGATGATTTTGTTAGGAATACTAAAAATAAATTATGTTTTGTAAGAGATAGCAGAGGTATGAGAGACAGAGGGATCTGGAACTCCTAGTGCATGAACCACAGAAGGTTGGTATGCAGTCACAGCGAGTAACTGGGGAAGCAAATAAAATATTTGAATTAATTGCAAGCAAAATTCAATACAAAAGTAGAAAAGTTATGCTTCAGTTACACAGGGCACGAGAGAGACCATATTGAAGTACTGTGTATAGTGTTGGTAATTTTATTTAAGGTAAGGTGTGAAAGTGTAGCAAAAGTTCAGAGAAGGTTTCTCACACTAATACTGAAAATGGGTGAATTGTCTCATGAAAAAGCCGTGGACAGGCTAGGTTTGATTCTGCTGGAGTTCAGAAGAGCAAAAGATGACTTGTTTGAAACTTGGGAGCTCTTGACAGGGTAGATGCAAAGAGAAGATGTGTCTGTTAATGAGAAAATCTGAAACAGGACGTCACAGTTTGTAAATAAAGGGTCAACCATTTAATACAGAGAAACTGAACTCTTTCTGAGGGCCGAGAGTCTTTGGAACTCTTTTCCTGAAAATGCAGTGGAAACAATGTCCTTGAATAGTTTTAAGGCAGAGATAGATACATTATTGATAGACAAGAGGGTGAAAGGTTGTTTGGGGTAGATGGGAATGCGGATTTGAGGTTACAATCAGAACAGGCATAATCTTATTGAATGGTCAAGCAGGCTCAAGTGGCTGAATTGCCAACTCCTGTTCTTTGTTCATTTTTTCATAGAAAGCAAACTTTTAGCAACCTATTCAAACAAAAAGAGGTTGTGCTGAATTTTGTATCTTTATCATTTGAAATACAGCTTTGATTTACTGCTTGAAATTTCATGTAGCACAAACTTGATATTCTGGCAAGAACGTTACAAAAGTTCAGCTCAATCAGTATCCTGTTGTTTGTCATCGCCATGAACATGATCTTCGTAAAGGAAGGGAAATTAAGATTTAGAACATCCTGTTGAAATGTCAATTTAAATAAATTATTGAAACCTTTCCATAATGCATTTCTCCTTGCAACATAACCAGAGGGAATAGAAGGTTCAAGATTTCGTCTGAGCAGAAAGATAAAGTTCTTTTTATATCAAAGCTGCCCAGATTTTTATTCATATTCCTAATTCAGACAATTCAATAGAAATAACTGCAAATGGACTTCACTGCCCTTGAAGATAACAACTATTGCAAAGAAAGCAGAACAGACCACCAGCTGGTAGGATTATCAGTCAGATTTAACCTTACCATCACAGCCAGTGTCTTCTCAATAGCAGTAGCAAATCTTAGTCATGGACTCAGCTTGCACTTCAGAGATTGACTATAAAATCTAGGAAGACTCAAGCCTAGGACTGAGCAATCTGCACTATCCACAGATGCCACCTCTTAAGCAAGATACTAAACCACCTGGTCTATCAGTTAAGAGAAGTTAAGAAGTTTCATGGACTACTTCTAAGAAAAAAAAAGGAAGATTATCCCAGGATCTTGGTCAATATTTTTCTTCCAACCAACACCAGTAAAAAGAATATCTGGCTATTGTCACATTGCTGTTTGTGGAAGTTTGCTGAGGTCAAATCAACTGTGTTTCTTACTTTACAACAGTGGCAACACTTCAGAAGTACCACATTGGCTGGAAAGCACATTGATACATTCTGATATCTTTAACAGATCTTTCTTTCCAAAGAAAATC
Organism: Stegostoma tigrinum; assembly: GCF_030684315.1. Lineage (NCBI taxonomy): Eukaryota > Metazoa > Chordata > Chondrichthyes > Orectolobiformes > Stegostomatidae > Stegostoma > Stegostoma tigrinum. The sequence continues at coordinate 35,555,276 of NC_081367.1, read as the reverse complement.
TATTCTTAGGCTGATAGCAACAAAATAAACATCCGTAATAGAGGTTTTTGCAGATTACTACAGTTTGTCATGGACAGAACTAAGTGATACCGCAACATTTGGAACAAATCAAAGTTCTGTAATCCTGCCTCATCTAGTTCTGAATGGTAAATAGGAAATTAAACAACAAACAGGATGAGCTAGCTCTAAAAACATCACCACCTTTTATGATGGAGAACCCAGTACAAAAGACAAGGATGTACCAACAGCCATCCTTGACCAAAACAGCTGAATAGACAATTCATCTTAGCATTCTCCTGAGGCCTTCACTGTCGTGTATGCAGGTTTCAGCCAATTTTATTGACTGTAATATATCAAGAAATTACTGAAGGCATTGGCTGTAAACAGGGTTTGGGGCCCTGAAAACATTCCAGTTATAGCATGGAGATTGTGCTCCAGGACTAATCATGCCCCAAGTCAAGCTGCTCCAGTCAAGCTACAAAACTGACACATTGTTGACAATATGGAAAACTGCTAAGGTGCACCAGATTGAATTTTGTGCACACTGCATGGTCGTGGCAAAAGGATGTTGATGCTAGTCCCACTTCAGGACTTTGTGGGTCCAGTGTCACATCTAGTCAGAAGACCACAAGAAATAGGAGCAGGAGTAGGCAGTGTGGCCCATTGAGCTTCCTTTATGAAGATCATGGTTAGCCTTGGGCTTCAAATCCACTTGTGTGCCAATTCCCCATGTCCCTGGATTCTCTGAGACACCGAATGTCTGTCCACAGCATCCATATTTATATTCAACAATGAAAATTCTACACCTCTCTGAGGCACCGGGTTCCAAAGATTTACAACCCTTTCAGTGAAGGCATCTCATCTACCCCATCAAACTCCCTTAGAATCTTTTGTGTTCCCCTACAATTATTTGATCATGGGATGTGAGCATCACTGGCTGGGCCATCATTTACAGCCATTCTGAACTGTACTGGAGAAGGGGATGATGAGTTGCCTTCCTGCCCTTAAGCAGTGCTTACAGAATAGGCACATTCATAATGCCGCTGGGGAGGTTGTTCCAGGATTTTGATCCCCAGACAGTGAAAGAATAGCACTATGTCTGCATGTTGTGTGGTTTGTAGGGTGTGTTGCAGCTGGTGATGTTTGCATGCTGCTCTTGTCTTTCTAAATGTTAGAGGTTTAAGTTTGGAGGATATTCTCTAAAGAGCCTGAATGGGTTTACTCTACTGTGTCCTATCGATGATAGTGTTGCCACATGTGGTTGATGTGGTGCCAATGAAGTAAATGCTTTGTCCTGGATGGTGATGAACTGCAATTGATTTTGGAGAAGCATTCATCCAAAGAAAGTGGAGAGTTTCTATCACATCCCTGTCTTGTAGATGGTGAGCAGGCATTGGAGAGACAGAATTTCCAGTCTTTGATCTGCTTTTACAGCTACATTATTTATCTGGCTGGTCCAGTTCTGGAGTGACTTGGTGGTTTCCCCAAATGATAAGGATCCCACTCCCACACGTTAAAATGTCAGTATCAGTGGGTACAGGCTCTTAATTTGTAAATTAGTAGCCACTTATAATTCACCTCGGGGTGGGAGGGCTGTCCACCATCTTCCCTACTGTTGAGCAAGTGGTATGTTGGGGTGTGACTATAGGTATTCCACCCCTTGCCCAACATCACCATGCCATGCTTCACCTTCCTCCCCTTTCCGCCCTTGGCTTCCCCCACCCCCACCCTTGCCCCTTAGCTTGCCTCTAGAGGACTTGAAAAGTTCAGCCCATTCTCTCCATAAAAATGTGCAACAAATTCATTCTGTCCCATTTCTCTACTCTGAATCAACTGCATAGTGCTCATGTAATGTCCTTGCACAGCTATAATCTGCTCACTGTAGTCAATTTCAGGTCCTCCAGGGCTACCCAACTCCAAAGCTCATCACAGCCTGGTCAAAACATAAACCAAAGAGCTGAATCCCCCAGAAGAAACAAAAAAAAAGTGACTGCCCTTGACACTTGAGCAGTATTTGGCAAACTGCGGAATTAAGGAGAACAGGAAGACTGGCATCTGGGATAGTGAGATCGCAAAGGCTCCATCAGTTGGAGTTATACCTAGCAGAAAAGAATATTGTTGCACCTGATGGAGGTCAACCATCTCAGGTCCAGGACATCACAACAGGAGTTCCTAAGGGTATGCCCTTAGCCCTATCACCTTCAATGGCTGCCTCAATGACCTTCCAATGCAAGGTTCAAGATAGAATTTTCATTGATTATTGCACAGTATTCAGTGCTATTCACAACTGCTCAGGTACTGAAGGAGTCTGCACAATATTGACCAAGAACTGGGCACTTGTTTCTCACCTTCAAACCCACAAGTCATTTTAATCAATTAATAAATCTCTGACATTTCTGTCACCAACAGCACAATGCAGACAAACCCATTTTCTCAACTTTACATTCATCATTTCCAAGGAGACTACTCTCTATATGACCAAATGCATTCTTCAGTGATTTCCAACACACTTTCCCTTTCCTGTGGCATTTTATCATACATGAACAGAGGATGACGTATCTGCGTTTTTACATCCTTCCTTCTATTATCCAAAGCCTCAAGCTTGACAAGTGAAGCTGTCCTTCTTTCAAGCTTACACTGCAGTCTCCTCAACTTTAGAATGACTAAAGATAGAGTGGGTGATCATCTGATGGAACACTTCATTTCAGTCTATAAATGTAACCCTGAGATTCCAGTCATTCGTCATTTTAATTCGTTACCTAGCTCTCACATTTCTGTACTTGGCCTGCTGCAGTATTCCAATGAAGCTTAATACAAACCGGAGGAATAGCACTTTACCTTTCAATTAGACATTTCCGTATTCATTATCGACATTTAATAATAATTTTAGTCACCAGCATTTTTTTGTTGTTTGTTCAAGTTTCCCTTTTATTATTTCTTTTACTTTGCATTCGGACTGCTGCTATCATACCATTCACACCTCCTCTAAACATAGCTTTTGTTTCTCTTATGCCTCATTAACATTTCCTTTTGTCATTTAATATTTGGTCATTTAATCTTTCCTGTCATCTACCCTATCACATCATTTTTGTTTTATTCTAGTTTCCAGATTCAGTTTGTTTAAAATGAATTTGAAATTCAATTGCAGTTTAGTCCTGCTTAGGTGAAACAAAATTTATATTGCTTGGCAGTTTCTCCATTTCAAAGAAGATCAAAGAACAAAGAACAATACAACATAGGAACAGGCCTTGCGGTACTCCATGCCTGCGCTGACACGTTTGCTCTTCCATATTAAAACTGTCTTCACTGAAGGATCTATATCTCTCTATTCCACTCCTTTTCATGTATTCATCCAGATCTTGCTTGGACGTTGCTATTGTGTTCACTTCCACCACCTCTTCTCTGGCAACACGTTCCAGGCACTCGCCGCGCTTTGCGTGAAAAATTTGCCTCACATGTCTCTTTTAAACTTTCTCCATCATACCTTGAGCCTGTGACCCTACTAATTGACCCTAACACCCCTGGGAAAAAGCCTTATATATTCCATTCTATCCAGGCCATTTACAATTATATAAACTGCTAGCAGGTTGCCCCCTCAACCGCCTACATTCCTATGAAAACTAACCCAGTCAATCAAACCTTCCTACACAGCTAAACTCTCCCATTTCACTTGGAGAGAGTGTTTGAAACCTTGATGATAACATTAGAAACAAAAGGATAAGTGTTGCATTTTCTGCAGTTGCACAGCAATACCACTGAACGTGATTCAGTATATCCCTGATACTTTGTAAACAAGATTTGATGCCATGTTTGATTTCAGCTGCACATATTCCTCACCAAAGCAATGAAATGAATAATAATGAGAATATTTTACATTCATACCATACAAGTGTGAGGCAATGATCATCTCCACTAAGAGAATCAAACTCTCTCCCCTTGTCATTCAATAATATTATCAACACTGAATCTCACACTATCAACTTCCTGGGGTGGGGGTTACCGTTGCCAAGAAACTGAAATGAAAGAGCCATGCAAATATGGTCATTACTGAAGTATATCATAGACCAGGAATTATGAGGTGAGTAGATCACCTTCTGACTTTCCATAGCCTGTCTACAAGATGCAAGTCAGGACTGTGATAGAATACTCTCCAATTACCTGGATGCGTTCAGCTGTAAGAACACTAAAGGAGGTCAACACGGTCCACAACAACACAATCTTCTCACCAATGTTTTTTTTCTTATTATCATCCAAATCTGCAATTTCTCCCACCTTGAACATCAAGAACAGCAGATGCTGGAAACGTGACTAGCTTTAAATTCTCTTGCAAGCCACGCATCATATTGAATTGCAACTAAATCAGAATATGTTCTCTGTCAATGGGTCAAGACCCTGGAATTCCCTTTCTAACAGTACTCGGAGTGCGTAAGCATGAAGTTCAGTGTTTCAAGAGGAAACCTCACCACCACTTTCTTGAGAAGTTAGAGATGGGTAATATATGCTGACCTTGCTAGTGATGCTCACATTCCAATAATGAATATATTGAAAAAAATCAGTAAATATCTACTGCTAGAGCATTTATGCATAGGAAAAAGGAACTACTAGGCAAATAATGATGAAAGTCCAACTAGTTTGTCTTTTACCAACTTAGTGCTCACTTAATGACAATGGAATGATCAACTAATCATATCAATCTATCTCCATCAATTATGTCTGGTGTCGTGTAGACTAATGTAACAAAACCCAAGCAATTGAGAGCTATGGGAACGATACATCCTTTCAAGCATGCTGCGCTTATCACCTGTCATGGCTGCAATTACTTGCGCACTGCATCCTAAAATGTTATTTTCTGAAAGAAATCTACCCTATTTGCATTTAAATGAATCAATACTAACTGCCTCCCCTATCTCCCTGGGGAGCCTGTTCCATAGATTGACCACTCGTTCAATGAAACAAGGGGAGAAAGGGCACCAGTTCCAAACGTAATGAAGTAATATACATGCAACGTTCTTAAAGAGCTGGTTATTCATGGCAAAAAAAATTGGAGTGGACAAAGCACTTCAACTGCTTGACAGATTCAATTTTAATTTAATGGTCATGGTAGAATGCACAATTTCTCAAAAGCTCACTTGTGGTACACTTTCCTCTCGGTTAATCACATTGGTCTAAGTGCTGCATTCAGTGAAATCTTCTGCAGCAAAAATGAAAGGTAATAAAAAACAACATTGTTTCGTGGTTGTAAAGAAATTATTTCATGAGTGCAAGGATGCTGTATTGTACAAACTACAGCACCAATTACTATCTCACATCCAAAAGGATGACATTGTGCAAATCTGATTTTTTAAATAGATTTTCTGTAACCAAAGTTCCTTTCATTTGAGACATGTGATCAGTTATTGAATTTAAAATGACATTCAAAGCATAATTAGAAGAGAAAGTACAACACAGTGAAGCTGGGTAAAAATTACTGAATAATTTCTTTTCATCAGAGTTGCAGAATTACCATCCATGTTGTATTAAAAATTCATGCAAGTTGGCCTATAATATTAAGTCACCTGGATTGATGGATCCTTTCAGGTAGCCAATTACATTCTGGATCGTTCTATATTCCGACACTGTTGCCACTTCCAGCCTGATGGTTTTACTGACTGTGTTCAAAATAAAACAGATTTAGTATTGGATCATAGAAAAAGTTAGGTACACAGTCAGAAATTCTTACTCCTTTTGATTAGCCTTTTGATTATCAGTATCATGGATGCTGTGACCAGCTTTATGATAGACATTAACACAAGTTGAATCATGAAAATTGCAGAGTTGCTAAAATATCAGAATCAGCACCCACAGCAGTGCTTCTGTTGGCCCTTCTGTGAACAGCAGATACACATGTTTGGAGTAAGACCTGGTCATTATAACTGGGATTTCTTTTTGTATTTTTTTTTAAATAAACATGGTGCATGTTTGCTTTGTTTACTATATCACCTTCACATCATTCAGAATGTGCACAACGCTACTGACGCTGATGTTGCTCTATGGTGTGCAGGCAGAGCCAAGTCTGTGGCACCATGGGTCGGGAAAGAACAAGAGTGGAACAGCAATAGTGATAGGGTTTAATACTGAGAGGAGAGCATGAAGTTTTCAAATGATACAAAAAGTGTTGTTTGGTTGAAGAAGAAAACTGTAGACCTGAGGAAGGTATCAACAGATTGGTTAAGCTGGTGAATCATGGCAAATGGAGTTCAAATTGGACAATGAGAAGTAATGCATTTGGAAAAGGCTAACAAGATGAGAGAATACATAATAAGTGGTTGGATGCTGAAACGCGTTTAGAAACAGAAGATATGTTCACAGATTCCTGAAGTGGCTGCACGGGTACATAAGACATTCAAGAATGGTTAGTCATTATTAATTAAAGCACAGAATATAAGAGCTGGGAAGTTGTGCTGGAATTGTTGTCATAAGCATTCAAACTTACAAGATGGTTATATTTTCAAATGTGCCTTAAGCTTGACGTAAAAAAAAATTACAGATAAACACCTCAGCTCAGACTCATGCATGTGTGATCCAATTGCCACAGGGAGAGAAACTCAAAACACAAACCTAATAAGGTTGGGTGGCAGTGTTAACACCTTATCACAGTATCTCAAAAGAGAAAGAACAGCCACTGTTTGAGACACAGAACTAGTGACATCACTGCTATAGGACAACAGAAGGGAACTGCTTTTGTGTTAATGACCAGGGATGATGTCCTTGAGAATTCAGTTTCTGTTCAAATGAAGGAACTAAATAGATGGGGAACTTGGAAGGTTAAGGAACAAAACAAAATTGCTGGAAAAGCTCAACAGGTCTGGCAGCATCTATGAAGAGAAATCAAAGTTAACGTTTTGGGTCTGTTAACCTTTCTCACAACTCATAGAAACTTAAGGAACCGACTAAACCTGGCAGGTGATAACGGTGTCCAGGAAATCTCAGGATGAGTAGAATAATTGCCAAAGAACAATAAGTTTTGACCTGGCATAACAGGGGGAGGTGAAGCTCCCCTGAGAAAGCTGGGAACGTCTGTGTGTAAGAGATAACAAGGTGTAGAGCTGGATGAACACAGCAGGCCAAGCAGTATCAGAAGCAGGAAGGCTGATGTTTCAGGCTTAGACCCTTCAGAAATGGTGGAGGGGAAGGGGTTCTGAAATAAATAGGGAGAGGGGGGAGGGGGATAGAAGATGGATAGAGGAGAAGATAGGTGGGGAGGAGACAGACAGGTCAAAGAGGCGGTGAAGGAGCCTGTAAAGGTGAGTGTAGGTGGGGAGTTAGGGAGGAGATAGGTCAGTTCAGGGAGGACGGACAGGTCAAGGGGGTGGTCTGAGGTTAGCCGGTAGAAATGGGGGTGGGGCTTGAGGTGCGAGGAAGGGATAGGTGGGAAGGAAGGACAGGTTAGGGAGGCAGGGACGAGCTGGCTGGTTTTGGGATGCAGTAGGGAAAGGGGAGATTTTGAAGTTTGTGAAGTCCACATTGATACCATTGGGCTGCAGTGTTCCCAAGTGGCATTTCGGGTGGCATCGTTGTGGCACTGCAGGAGGCCCAGGATGGACATGTCATCTAAGGAATGGGAGGGGGAGTTAAAATGGTTTGTGACTGGGAGTTGCAGTTTTTTAGTGTGAACCGAGCGTAGGTGTTCTGTAAAGCGCCTCCGCTTGGTTTCCCTTACATAGAGGAGGCCACACGGGAACAGCAGATACAGTATACCACATTAGCACATGTGCAGGTGAACATCTGCTTGATGTGGAAAGTCTTATTGGGGCCTAAGATGGGGGTGAGGGAGGAAGTGTGGGGGCAGGTGTAGCACTTCCTGTGGTTGCAGGGAAAAGTGCCGAGTGTGGTGGGGTTGGAGGGGAGTGTGGAGCGGACAAGGGAGTCACGGAGAGAGTGGTCCCTCCAGAAAGCAGATAAGGGTGGAGAGGGAAAAATGCCTTTGGTAGTGGGGTCGGATTGCAAACGGCGGAAGTGTCGGAGGATGATGCGTTGGATACGGAGGTTGGTGGGGTGGTACGTGAGGACGAGGGGGATTCTGTTTTGGATGCTATTGCGGGGGCAGAGTGTGAGGGATGATTTGCGGGAGGCATGGTCAAGGGTGTTCTCGACCACTGAGGGGGGGAAGTTGCGGCCCTTGAAAAATGAGTGCATCTGATATGTACGGGAGTGGAATGCCGTGACTGCCCCTGTTATGATACATATCAACAAAAGCATTACATTGCATGAAAGTGACGTATTTTGGTTCTGTTAGTGAATAGGAAATATAATCTTTTTGAATGGCCTATTAATTAATAAATGACCAAAAATCAGACATTACAGCAAAAAAAAATTAAGATTGAAATCTTGTGCGATGATTTACTTCTGTTGGTAATTTAGTATACTAATTTATTTTTGTTATTATCAGATTCAGGAATGGTACACAAATAATTCGTTAGACCATGGCTTGAACACTGCTGATACATTTTGCCCCCACAGTACAGAAAATATGCGAATGCAGTAGAGAAGAAACACAAAAGATTTGCAAAGATATTACCTGGACTAGATAAATTTAGTTGTGTAGGAAGATTGGATGGGCTAGGGTTCTTTCCTTTGGAACAGAGGAGATCGAAGGCAGACCGAATTGAAGTTGTCAATACTACGAGGGCTCTAGATCGTGAAATGAAAGTGTTATTTCTCCAGGTTGAGGGCTCTATAACCAGGAGTCATAGGTTTAGGGTAAATGATTTAGGGGAAATTCTGAATAGATTTGATCAGAACTCCTTACATGCAGAGGGTCATGGAACCCTGGGGCATACTGTCGTAAATGGTGGGAGAGGCAGTAAACTTCAAAACGTTTAGAAAGCACTTGGGCTTGCACTAAATGCTGTCGCAATAAATGTTTTGGACCAAGAGCTGGAAAATGGAGTTGGGCTGAATAGCTCCTTATGTACTCTAAATTTCCATGTTTTCTATAAGAAAGTTGTCTTGCAATGACTGAGTTCAAATAAATGGTTTGGCTTTTGAAATTCCACTGCCAGAGAAGTGGATGTCATCATAAGCTTTTCTATTAAAGGACCATTTTCTAATTCCCAGAAAGATCTTGTGGGTGAATAGTTAAAATACTGTTCATGACGCACTACAGCTCCAATGTGTAAAATAACTGGCTTTTAACATTTTCAGGCAGCAGCAATCAGTTCATTCAATTGCTGTCTCATTTCTGCACTTTAAGGCACTGTCAATCAGGTCGCATTTCACTCAGCAGCAGTGTTCACTGATTGACAGCTTACATTGGCCTGAACAATATAACAGCTCTTCCACCTCTGCTCACATTTGTTTTGAGAGCAAAGCTTCTGCTGTTAATATAAACAAATAATATGACAATGCATTTTTATGAATTGTATCTAAATGCAAAAAAAGGAATAACTATGTATTTTGCTCAATAATTTGTTTTATTTTGAAAGGTTTGGGCTATGTAGAAGGTGTAACAGTGACGCTCTCAGGGTTTACCATTTTACAAGCTTAAACTGACAAGAATGTTTGCCACTGGCATTGTCACAGACACTTAAAACTGAGAAGTTTCAGGTTCAGACCTTTTGCTGATGAGTATCAGTCCATCACCTGATTGCTCAACAAGAAACAAGTTTGTTTTTCCTGCTCACACGTATAGAACATAGAACATAGAACATAGAACAGTACAGCACAGAACAGGCCCTTCAGCCCACAATGTTGTGCCGACCATTGATCCTCATGTATGCACCCTCAAATTTCTGTGACCATATGCATGTCCAGCAGTCTCTTAAATGACCCCAATGACCTTGCTTCCACAACTGCTGCTGGCAACGCATTCCATGCTCTCACAACTCTCTGTGTAAAGAACCCACCTCTGACATCCCCTCTAGCCGTGTAGTAAGTGTACATCAAAATAACTTTCTAGTAATAGCAACTTTCTGAGCAGAAAACTGTAGTAAGTCCATTGGCAAGGGTGAACTGCTAGTACTGTTCATTTAGCACTGTCTGTATCAGATCTGTCCCAATTCAATCAATGAAAAACTAATTTCATCCGAAATATCAACTAGAGTCTGACATCAGTTAACAAAGTGAAAAGGACAGCATCACTCCAACATTAACAGCTACTAAACAAGACTCCTCTGCTTTCCTTGTAGGGAAGGCTGCCTGTGTGATTCTGAATTTTCTGAAGGGTCTAGGCCCAAAACATCAGCCTCTGCTGCTGCTAGGCCTGCTGTATTCATTCAGTTCTATGCTTGTTACCTTAGATGATATTTATCCTTGAGTGCAAGGAATCGGAAGGGAGACTCACGAGACACCGATAATCATTATGAGGACACTGGGGAAGTATCAGTAGGAGGTTTACAAGATAATATGATGTTCACATTGTCAACCACAGGACTATTATTCTTACTTCCATCCCTTGCAAAATTATTTAGTCAATTCTGAAGAGTAAGTTTGTGAATCATTTGTAAAATATTGACTTGGTAAACTGTAGTCAACAAGGAATAAAATGAGTAAGATTCTGAGTGAGTAGCCTCTCAAATATTTTGAAGAAATAACAATCCAAATGCAAAGCCCAATGAAATGTTACCAATTTCCCAAATCATTTGTAAAATTACTTACAAAATTCACAGAATTTTTTAATCATGAAACTGGCTGTCATGAACATGAAATAGCAAGAAATGGACATTTGCTAAAGAATGTAAGACCTGCCTGTGTTCGCCTTACCAATCTGCAATACTGCACATTTATCCAAATCAAACCCATCTGCCTATTGGCCCAATTGATCAAGATCCCTTTTTCATCTTAAATAACCATATTTCACTATACAACCTATTTTGGTGGCATCTGCAAACTTAATACCCATGCTTTCTAAATTCTCATCCAAATCATTTACATCAATGACATACAATGGTGGAGCCAGTAATGAGCCCCGTGAAACACCACTAGTCACAGGGCTCCAGTACCACTCTCTGTCTCTTACAATCAAGCTAATTTTGTATCCAATCCAGTTGAACAAAATGGCCACAGAACGATAAGGGTTATGATCAACAGTGCCCAAAATCACCTCCACAAATATGAGCGGGAAACTGCGTGCCAAAAATCTTTGTACTCCAATGCAACCGACCAAGAATGGACAACCACACTGGAAAAAGCCATCAGCATGCAACATCAAAAGACCAGAACAAAGAAATGGAATAGCCCTACAAGAAAAACTGTCCAAAATCAGCCACAACAATGACATTGATGTAACAGCGCTATTTACATGCATGACTATTGACTGAGCCAAAGGGACAATTGCCACATTGCTGGGCAAATCGGGAAGGTAGCCACACCATGAAACCAACAGCACCAACAAGGACAGCACCACAAAACTGCTGGGTCTGTGCCTCACAACCCGCTTCATGTTCAATGATCATATATTCAAACAAATCAATGGAAAACCAATGGGATCCCCAATATTAGGACTGATTGCCAAAGCAGTAATGAAAAGGTTAGAACATACAACCCAAACTCTGGTTTCAGAATGTAGATGACACCTTCATGATTATCAAATGCACAAGACTAGAAGAAACCCACCAACACATAAACAACATCCTCACCAGAATAAAATTCACAGAAGAAGAGGAGAACAATAACTGAATACCCTTCACAGACATAATGATAGAACGTAAGAACAACAGGGAACTCCAGACTAGTGTATACAGAAAGATCACACGTATGGAACAGATATTTAATTACTGCAGCAACCACCCCAGCACCCATAAATGGAGCTGCATCAGGACATTACTCAAATGAGCCACAACACACTGAAGCAACCCGGAATTGCACAAAGCGGAACAGGAGCAGTTATACAGAATGTTTAAAAGGAGCAGATACCCGAAAAAGCACAATCTGCTGTTACCTCCAATGACAGACCACAACAAGAAGACACAGTATGGCCAGACACATGAGAGACCCTACCGTATATTACAGGCATAACAGGGATGACCACAAAACTACTCAGACCCCTAGGTATCAGGGTAGCCCACAAACCAACAAGCATCTTGCATCGGCTACTGATGAACGTAAAGGATTCCATTCCCACAACCAATAAAACTAATGCAACATACAAAATACCATGCAAGGACTGAGAAACATTACATAGGCCACACTGGAAGAAAATTGATAATAAGGATACATGAATACCAACCAGCCACCAAGAGACATAACCAATTCACATTGGTCTCAATACACATGGACAAAGAAGGACGCAAGTTTGACTGGGACAGCACATCCATAACAGCACAAACCAAACAGAGACATGCCAGGAAATTCCTGGAGGCCTGGCATTCTAACCAGAACTCCATCAACAAGCACTTTGAACTGGACCAGACATTCAAACCACTAAACAAAACAGAACCGGAAGTGATGCAACCCACCCCAACAAACTGAGGCATACAAATAACAAGTGGGACTGAACACCAACACTTCACCGGAGGTGTACTTATGTTACCTAGCAGCATGACAAAATACCTGCAATCAAACACACCGGCTCAGTGAGCAAGTCCCCAACCTTTGGATCCAATTGGCAAGCTTACCCTGAATCCCGTGTGATCTATTAACCAGTCTACCATGCTGAGCCTCGCCAAAGGCTTTACGAAAATCTACGTAGACAATGTCTACCACTCTGCCTTCATCTATCTTCTTGGGCACATCCTCAAAACCTCAATCAAGTTAGTGAGACATGATTTCCCACGCACAAGGCCATGCTATCACTACTTAGGCCTTGCCTCTCCGAATGCATGAAAATCCTATCACTCAGAATCCCTTTCAACAATTTCCTGATGTCATACTCATTGGTTTATAGTTCCCTGGCTTCTCCTTGCAGCCTTTCTTAAATAAAGACACAACATTAACCACCATCTAAGTCTTCCAGTAGCTCACCCATGGCTGAAGATGATACAAATCCCTCTGCTAGGGGTGCCACAATTTTTTCCCTAACTTTCCACAATGTCCTGGGATACAATTGATCAGATCCTGAAGATTTATCCACCTTTATGCTTTTTAACACCTCCAGCACCTCCTGTTCTGTAATCTGGACTCCTTTCAAGACATCACTATTCATTTCCCTGTGTTTCCTAACTTCCATATCTTTCTCCACAGTAAAAACTGACACAAAGTATTTGATTAGCATCTCTCCCATCTCCTGTGGCTCCACACATAGACAACCTCATTGATCTTTAAGGGGCCCTATTCACTCTGCAGTTGCTCTTTTGATCTTAAGGTACTTCTCAAATCTAAGTGGATTATCCTTAACCTTATTGCAAATGCTACCTTCTCATATTCCCTTTTTGCCCTCCTGATTTCCTTCTTAAGGATGCCCTTACACCCTTTTGTCAAACAGAGAGACCTAGAGTTTCAGGAACGTAATTCTTTGAAAGTTGCATCTCAGATAGACAAGGTGGTTAAGAAGGTGTTTGGCATCTTTGCCATCACTGCTCAGACCATCGAGTAAACGATTCAGGACGTCATGTTACAGTTATACAAGACGTTGGTGAGGCCTTTTTCGGACACTTCTGGTTACCCTCCTATAGGAAGAATATTATTAAATCGATCATGATGCAGAAGAGATTTACAGGGATGCTCCTAGGACTGGAGGGTTTGAGTTATAAAGATATCTGGATAGGCTGAGATTTTGTTTTCATTTGAGGGTAGGAGGTTGAGGAGTGACCTTATAGAGATTTATAAAATCATGGAGGGGCATTGTGAGGTGAATAACAAAGGTCTTTTTTGTGGAGAAATTCAAAACCAGAGGGTGCAATTTTAAGGTGAGAAAAGAAAAATTTAAATAGGACCTGGAGGGCAAATAACAACAAAGTAGAAGTTGATGAATTTCTAATTCCCAATGGTTATCTGTATTGTATGGGTAAAAGGCACCAGCCGTCATCATCAATGGTTTGACCAGCCATCATCATCATAAATGGAGGAGTACACTCAATGGGCTGAAATGGTCTGCTCTTGTTCCTGTGTTCTTATGGACAACAGATAAATGGTCCTGAGAGTAAGCTACATCTGAAATAATTATATTGCCCAAGAGAGCAAGTACACAGGACTGTTCAAAACAGTGTATGCTTAGGCTCGGGCAGAATTGTCCCTGTGTCAAAAAAAATATTGGCACAAGAGCAATTTGGCTTCATTTCTGGAAATTATACTACTGCCAGAACAGAGATGTGAAAACAAGCAGATTGTTCAGTAAGAGATTATGCCAAGTTTTCAAAACTGTCCAACGTGATGCTTAAATGCTTCAGTTTTGTCCAAATGTCTTGTGTGGGTTATTCAACAGCTTTAGGAGTCGTCAGAGGTATGGATGGATGAATTCAGAGTAATTTTAGTTTGAGAAGGGAATCAGGCAAGAAATGTATTCTGTCTATCACCCATACTGTTTAACGCTGTGAGAGGAAAGGGAATGAGGATGGTGCATTTAGTGTTTACCAGAAAGATTTGACTCTATCATGGGGGATTGTCACATATGAAATCTCAAGTAATCACATTTATAGCCACGAGAAAGAAAATAGCTAGAAGACTACGGTGGGCCCACTAAGTCTGTCTGCCAATCCATTATTGCTGATACCCCACTTTCCTGCCTGCTCCCTGTAACCTTTCATCCCTTTACAATTCCAGAACCTGTCTATCTCTGTCTTAAAAGACCTGGCCTCCACGGCCTTCTGCAACAATGAATTTCACCGGCTCGCCACCCTCTGACTGAAAAAAAATCCTCCTTAATGCAGTTTGAAAGGGTCATTTCGGGTCCTAGTCTTTCCTATCAGTAGAAAAATCTTCTCCACATGCTTTATCCAGACCTCTCATTATTCTGTAAGTTTCAATAAGATCCCCACTTTATCCTTCTAAATTCCATCATGTACAGAACATGAGTCCTCACCTACTCTTTAAATGACAAGTCCTTCATTCCCGGGATCATTCTTGTGAATCTCCTCTGGGAATCCTCCAAGGACAACACATTCTTCCTTACATATGAGGCCCAAAACTGATCGTGATATTTCAAATACAGACAAAGGAGACGGTGGGCTGAATTTTAACCAAAACATAGCTAAGTATCAATTTTGAGGAATTTCATGCAATTTCATTAACTCTTCATGAGTTAACTCACACAATTTTCCACTGAACACCTTATTACCTATGCCCCATTCCTTGGCGTTGTTCTCACACTGTCTTGTTCGTACCAAAGGCAGAAGTATTTGCCACGGCTAGGCCCACTGAAGCTTCCACCACTAGAGTGTCATTTAAAGTCCAGCTGTACACCAGATCAAATCATTGTCAGAATTGAAAAGCCCATTCGCTGTACATATAGTGGCAGAGAAATTAAAAATAAAAGCTTCTGAAGGAACTTTGATAGCACAGGTGGTAATTTATTGGAAATAGGAGATCAGTCATCTCAATGTGCTGCTACTTTATATTCTCACCAGTTTGATTGACTGCCATGGTAATGGCAGCTACAAGAATTGAACCATACAGGCTTCCTCTGGTTAGTGCCATACCATGTTAGAGCTCTGTCTAAAGGAGTGCTAATGTTTCCCCAGTTGCCAGCATATCATTCCATCTTACCAGGGCACCCATGACCGCAACAGTATCAAACTCCTGTTCTTAACCCCAAGCACCTGACAAATTGTGTCCAGGCCCTTGGGCTGAAAGCAGATGCTGCCCTTGACTGCGTGTTCCAGTATCCTCTAACTGACAACAATCCTCTTTGACTTAAACAGGGCCTACTCCCCTTAGACTTATAGAGGTGGCCATTTGTTTGGAGAGCATTCAGTCAGTTCACCACATAGGCTGTTGGCACATTGATTAGCACATTGCAGTAACTCAAGGAGTCTGCCCCTTTGACTGACATTACAATGCCAAATGACTTGTCTGTGTGCTAAAATGCAAGAAGAGATAGAAGTAAAGTGAGACTACAAGTTCCAAATGATGCAGTAAAGCATACAAAGACATGCAAGGCTGAGATGCTGTGAGCATCCAAGTGAGCATGAAGCTAGTGAGAGTTCAAAGAGAGTAAGCTAAGAGTTACATCCTGCTTCAATCCTTGGGAGTTGTGTGCCTGCCCCTGTGCATAAAGCAGCCTGGCAGCAACATGACAATGTAAGGTGGTGAGACAGTACAAAGTGCAGCACTGAAGTGCATAACAATATTGTAAATAAATCACAGATATGCCATGATGTGGTGAGGATGGTGCATGTTTGATGCCACCCTATATGGATGGCGAGATGGGCTGTTGCTGGTCGTTACCTGTAGACTCTGACCTGAGACGTTGTAAACAGGTGACCCAGATGGAGCCCTACAGCTAGCAGGCACCTGATCTGGCATTCATGTCTGGCATTGTTATCATCTAGAGATAATGGGAACTGCAGATGCTGGAGAATCCAAGATAACAAAGTGTGAAGCAGGCCAAGCAGCATCTCAGGAGCACAAAAGCTGATGTTTTAGGCCTAGACCCTTCATCAGAGAGGGGGAATGGGGAGAGGGTTCTGAAACAAAAAGGGAGAGAGGAGGAGGCGGACCGAAGATGGATAGAGGAGAAGATAGGTGGAGGGGGGAGTATAGGCGGGGAGGGGATAGGTCAGTCCAGGGAGGACAGACAGGTCAAGAAGGCGGGACGAGGTTAGTAGGTGGGAAATGGGGGTGCGGCTTGAGGTGGGAGGAGTGGATAGGTGAGAGGAAGAACGGGTTAGGGAGGCTGGGCTGGTTTTGTGACACAGTGGGGGGAGGGGACGAGCTGGGCTGGTTTTGGGATGCAGTGGGGGAAGGGGAGATTTTGAAGCTTGTGAAGTCTGAGGGAGGTGGTGTGGGGGCATGTGTAGCACTTTCTGCGGTTGCAGGGGAAGGTGCCGGGTGTGGTGGTGTTGGAGGGGAGTGTGGAGTGGACAAGGGAGTCGCGGAGAGAGTGGTCTCTCCGGAAAGCAGACAAGGGTGGGGATGGAAAAATGTCTTGGGTGGTGGGGTCGGATTGTAGATGGCGGAAGTGTCGGAGGATGATGCGTTGTATCCAGAGGTTGGTGGGGTGGTATGTGAGGACAAGGGGCGTTCTTTTAGGGCGGTTGTTGCGGGGGCGGGGTGTGGGGGATGTGTTGTGGGAAATGTGGGAGACACGGTCAAGGGCGTTCTGGACCACTGCGGGGGGCAAGTTGTATTGTTATCATCTAGTTTCTCTTTGTTGTGTGTGAGAATAGCAAACTGCAAAAAAAAACCAGAGAGTATGTACTAATGAGATGTAAATGCATGTAAATAGTCACTGTCTCATGTCTCACTGATCAAACCTTGGGTGGCAATGACGACAATATCCCAAGTGTTGGGCAGCTATGCACAGATGCTCGCTTGGTAATTTGCACAGGCATGGTTACAGCCCCTTTACATTACTGCCCCATTTTCAAATTCTGCACTGTGCACATGCATGGAACAGGTGCAACAAAGAAAACAGGGTTCTGCTGTAGAACAGACCTCAAGAATCTGGGGGTGGGGGAGGGTGGGGAATCATTTGGGGAGTGAGGTAGGCAGAATCAGACAGGGAAAGGAGAAAGACTGGATAGAGCTGAGGTGTTGGGGGGAAACAAAATAGAGGAAGCTGGGGGGGGGGGGGGGGAGGTAGACATTTGACAGGGTTGAGGGAAAGAGAAGTCACTCACCTCTGTCATTTGCCCTTTCCTGCAGCCTGATGCTACACTCGCCAACCTCTATCCAGTTCACAGCCACATCCATTAATGCACATACACATATTCACAGTGTACTGTGGTGTCAGCACTGTGGTATCTGCAACACAGCTGGTGGAAAATTGGGCTTTTTCTCCCCCCTGACATTGAGAACTTCACTTTTCTGATCTAGCCACATTTTCCCGACTGGCTTGCCCTTGTCCATTTTATTCAGTGGTGGCAAAATTCAGTCCAGTAAGCATTTTTGACTGACTATAAATAAGTTAAAGACCAATATTATGGTTCTAAATGGCAATGGAAAACATAGGGAGGCAGCACCAAGATCGACAAATTCACATCGCTTGGCTCGATGACAATCACCCAAGTTCCGTCAAAGAATGAAGTCCACGTTAGAAAAGCAGTGGCAAAAGGAATGACCAACTAATTAAGTAGCTACTGAAAATCAAAAAGCATCAGCATGAAGTTCGATAAACATCTGCTACAGTCACAATGTGGGGAGTCAGAGGAGGTCCTTAATGAATACTTTGCTTCAATATTCACCAGTAGTACACTCTATGGATGTGACAGTTAGATTCAAAGGAGGATGACAGGAAGATAACAGCTTCTGAAACAGGGATATGGAGGAAAATGCTGGACAGGAATAATAATTAGTTGGTGGAGCCAACTTCTGAATTTCAGGAATCAAAAGATTTTTGTTCCTTCTTGGGAAGCAGAGATCACCGGCAAGGCGAGCATTTGCTGCCCATCCAATAATTGCTCATGACACTGTTTGCCATTTTTTAAGAGGATAGTTAAGAGTCTTTACAGTGGATCTGAAGTAACATAGAAATCAACTCAACTAAACATGGCAAATGCCCTTTCTCAAAGCATGTTATAGCAAGCCAGGTGCATTTTTACAATAAGAAGTGACAGTTTCATGATCATCATTACTGAGACTATCTTTCAATTTATTAGGATAATGATAAATATGACATTTTGACATTTAAATTCCACCATCTCAGCTAAGTACCAAAGACCTTCATGAACAAAAGTACTTTTTTAAACAGGTCTAAAAAATGACCTAAATTGGCTGCTAAGATCACCTGAACATTTGACTGTGACAAGTCGAGAGAAGCCCCAGGGAATAAACAAAAATGGCTACATTGAGTTTACCATGTTAACTGAACTAGGAATGAAACCAGCCAACTGACTAAATTACAAGAAAATTTGCATTTCCTGTTTAATCCAAACTTGGAAGGGCAGCACGGTGGCTAAGTATTTAGCACTGCTGTCTCACAGGGTCAGGGACTTAGATTCAATTCGAACTTCATCTGAGTGTGCACGTTCATCCCATATCTGCATGGGTTTCTGACTGTGCTCCAGTTTCCTCCCACAGTCCAAAGATGTGCAGGTCAGGTGAATTGGCCATGCTAAATTATCCATAGTGTCCAGGGGTGTGTGGGTTAAGTGCATTACCCATAGTAAAAATGTGGGGTCATGGGGATAGGAAATTGGATCTGGTGGGATGTTCTTCAGAGGGTTGCTTGCATCATTTGATTTATCATCATGTGTACCTGAGGACAATGAAAAGCTTTGTTTGTGAGCAGATCATAGGGTGGGAAAAAAAATTGGACAGTGTAAGGCACACCGGTTACACCATGAGTGCTAAGCAAGATCAGATTTGAGGAACACATTTTGGAAAGGTACAGAAATATTGGATTGTTGTCATGGGTGACTCCAACTTCCCTAATATCAGCTGGAACCTCCTTAGTGCAAATAGTTTGGATGGAGCAGATTCTGTCAAGTGTCCAGGAAGGATTCCTGACTTAATATGTAGGTAGGCTGACTAGAGGAGAGACCATATTGGATTTGGTGCTTGGCAGCGAACAAGGCCAGGTGTCAGGTCTCTCGGTGGGACAGCATTTCGGTGATATTGATCACACCTCCCTGAGCTGGGACAGCATTTTTCGGTGATATTGATCACACCTCCCTGAGCTTTACTATATTCATGGTGAGGGATAGCAGCAGAAGGTATGGGAAAGTATTTAATTGGGGAAGGGGGAATTACAATTCTATTAGGCAAGCACTTGGGAGCACAAATTTGAATCAGATGTTTTCAGGGAAATGCATGACAGAAATGTGGAGGTTGTTTAGGGAGCAGTTGTTACAGGTGCTGGATAGGTTTGCTCCACTGAGGCAAAGAAAGGATGTTAAGGTGAAGGAACCTTGGATGCAAGACATGTGGAACACCTAGGGAAATTTGCCTGTCTGGATACAAAACTGGCTCTCCAATGGAAGACAGGGAATGCTAGTAAATTGAAAATATTCAGCCTGGAACTCGGGGACCAGTGGTGTGCCACAGGGATCTGTTCTGGGACCTCTGCTCTTTGTGGTCTTTATAAATGACTTGGATGAGAAGGTGGAAGGGTGGGTTCATAAGTTTGCCGATTACACGAAGGTTTGTGGAGTTGTGGACAGTGTGGAGGGCTGTTGTAGGTTGCATTGGGTCGTTGACAGGATGCAGAGCTGGGCAAAGAAGTGGCAGATGGAATTCAACCCACAAAAGTGTGAAGTGATTCATTTTGGGAAGGTCGAATTTGAATGCAGAATACAGAGTTAATGGCAGGATTCTCGGCAGCGTGGAGGAACAGAGGGATCTCGGGTCCACGTCCATAGATCCCTCAAAGTTGCGACCCAAGTTGATAGGGTTGTAAAGAAGGCATATGGTGTGGTGGCTTTCATTGGCAGGGGAACAGAGTTTAAGAACAGTGAGGTAATGCTGCAGCTTTATAGAACTCTGGTTAAACCACACTTGGAATATTGTGTTCACTTCTGGCCACCTCATCACAGGAAAAATTTGGAAGCTTTAGACAGGGCACAGAGGAGAGTTACCAGGATGCTGCCTGGATTGGAGGGCAGGTCTTGTGAGGAAAGGTCGAAAGAGCTCGGCCTTTTTTCATTTGAGCGAAGAAGGATGAGAGGTGACTTGATAGAGGTTTACAAGATGATGAGGCATAGATAGAGTGGATAGTCAGGGACATTTTCCCAGGGCGGAAATGACTATTATGAGGGGTCAAAATTTTATGGTGATTAGAGGATGGAATATGGGGGAAAGGTTCTTCACACAGAGAGTGGTGGATGTGTGGAATGCACTGCCGGCAGTGTTAGTGGAGTCAGGTATTTTAGAGACTTTTAAGTGGCTCTTGGAAAGGTACATGGAGGATAGTAAAATGTAGGGAATGCAGCGTAGATTGATCTTAGTAGGGGAATAGGTCGGCACAACGTTGTGTGTTGAAGGCTCTGTTCTGTGATCTGTGTTCTGTGATCAGCATTATTTAAAGTTATAAAGCCCATTCATCAGTCTATTAACAGCAGGGAAGAAGCTGTCCTTGAACCTACTGAAGTGTGTGTTCTTGCTTCTGTATCTTCTGCCTGACAGAAGAGCATTTTCCAGCTGGTTGAGTCTTTCATGATGTTGGCAGCCTTTCCATGGCAACGAGCCGCATAAATGGAGTCCATGCAATGGGAGGTTGGCTTCTGTGATGGTCTGGACTGTGCACACTACCCTCTGTAGTTTCTTACAGTCCTGGGCAGAGCAGTTATCATACCAGGCTATATTGCACCTGGGCAGTATGCTTTCAATGGGCGTATCTGTAGAAGTTGGTGAGGGTCAAGTCAAGTCAAGAACAAGTGAAGAATGCTCCAAAAGGAGGTGAATCTAGGGTACGTAAAATGAAAAATAAGGACTTTTCCAAGGACTTGGCAGATGAATTGAACAGAACATTTTGCAATTGTGTTCACTACAGAGCAAACAAGTAATGTCCAGAAATAGCTGCAAATCAGGAGGTGGAAGACAGTGAAGAACTCAAGAAAATTACAATCACCAGGGAAGGAGTACTGAACAAATTGTAGAAGTTGCAAGCTGACGAATCCACAGATCCTGGTTGATTTTATTCAGAGGTCTTCATAGAAATGGCTAGAGAGATAATTGATGCTTAGATTTTAATCTCAAAATTTCCGAGATTTGAAGAAGATTTCTTCAGATTGCAAAATAGTGACGGCAATTCCTTTATTCAAAAAAAGAAGAGCGGTGGTACATTAGAAAATACAGGAGAGTTAGTTAGATAATTAAAAGCTTTTTCCAATGATGCTATGGCAGGGTACCTACAAAAGTATAACATGGTCAGGCAGAGTCAACATGATTTTGCAGAAAGAAAATCTGGTTTAATTAAGTTGTTGGAATTCTTTGAGAAGGAACATGTGCTGTGGATAAAAGGGAAATCAGTGTTGTCCTGCCCTTAGACTCCTCGAAGGCATTTGATATGGTGCTACATAAAACATTGTTGTGGAAAACTAAAGACCATAGTGTTGAGTGCAACATGTTGGCATGAATTGACTAGCTAACAGGCAGGGAGCTGACATAAATGGGTTGATAAGGTGTATAAAGTCATGTACCACTGAGATCATTACTGGGGCCTCAACTTTTACAATTTATATAACAGACTTGGATGCAGGGACTCAAGCAATGGTTGCTAAATTTAATGATGACACAAAGGTGGGTAGGTAAGTAAGGTGTAAAGAGCACCTAAGGGCACTAAAGCAGGATACTGATTGCTTAAATGACAGGCAAAGAGCTAACAAATGAAGAATAATGTGGGAAAATGTAAATATCTACTTTGGCAAGAAGAATACAGAATGAAGCATGTAAGCCAAATTGTAAGAGATTGCAGAGAGGTGAGATGGAAACGAATCTGGGGGTCCCAATGCATGAGTATTGGTACAAAGGTGCAGCAAGCAATTAGGAAACCAAATAGTATATTACAACTTATTGTGAAAGTAATTGAATACAAAAAGTAGGAATCATTGAGTCACATGTGGACTACCGCGCACAGTACTGCCCACTTTATTTAAAGCAGGATATAAATGTAACACAAACAGTTCTGAGAATGAAGAAGAGTCACTGGGACTCAAAACACTGCTTTCACTTCACAGGTGTTGCCAGACCTGCCCAGTTTTTCCAACTATTTCTGTTTTTGATCCAGACTTTCAGCATCCACAGACCTTTGTTTTATATTACTAGATTAATACTGGAATTTTCAGGTTTTCTTAGCAGAAAAGTTTGTATAGACTCTATTTGTATTTACTGGAATTCAGAAGAATAAGAGGCTGCCTAATTAAAACATAGACAATTCGGAGGAGATCTTGATGGGTGGATGTGAAAACAATATTTCCACTTGCAGTAGAATCTAGAGTTAGATGTTACTGTTTTGCAATAAGAAGTCATTCAATTAGGACAGAGATAATGAGAATTTTTCTATTCCCTTCCTCATATGACAGTAGAAGCAGTGTTTTGAGTATTTGTATAATCTAGAGATAGATAGATTCTTGAGGCAAAACATTATCGGGGTTGGGAGAATGCAGAGCAGTCAGATCAGCCAAGGGATCAAGTGGTCTATTCCAGTTCCTAATCTGTATGAACACACGTTAATATAGTCTTCTAAAAACATCAAGTTTGAACTCTTGAGCTTGGGTCTTCATTCATATTTTACATTGCTGATGACAGCCTCAGGGTCCATTATTCACATGTTTTATTTCAGCCTGTATCCTATATTTGCATAACGGTGTATGCTTTGGAAAATTATATTGAATGGATAATACTTGATAAAAATTGAGAATAATGTACTGACAACATAAAGTGCAGGGTGACTATTCAGTTCTGAGATGTGAGAAGTGTCTTGTGAGGATGTGTCTCACAACTGACTGACATAAATATAAAACAAGGTTTCACTGGGACATTACATAAGCCTTTTTAAATGTTGTATAGCCCTATAATGCATTTAATTCAGATATTCTACAATGGAAATATCCATCACTTCAAAAACTCAGTATTTCCCTCTCTGCAACTTTCTGTTGATTTGCCTGGAGACTTGTAGTTCTATCCGAACCTGCCGATAGGTTCAATGTATTACATAACCCACTGCTGAGAGCTAACATTAACTCCAGCACATATTTCTCCTGCTTGATTATGAGCTTTTCAAAGCATTTAAAACTCCAACTACTCTGTAAAATATAACAAGTGTTCTGATTTCCATATTTTAAATACATGATGATTACAGATTTTAGTTCACATCTGACTTACTCTCCTTTGCCACTTTTAATTATTCTCCTCTCTTTACCATTCTTTTAATGGAGAATATGCAGGTAACTGGTTGTTAGCACTTGACAATGTTGTTTGATCCAGCCTCTTCAAATGCTGAAAACAGCCCCATCACATCCCTCACTTTCGTAAAATTGTTGTACCATCATAACAAAAACAGCCAGAATTTTGAAATGTAATCACCAACTTATAACCTACACACACACTGCATACTCACCAGGACCCTCACTTGTTTTGAAAGGACTTTAGGACCATGGAACAACTTTGTTATGATGTCACAGCCCTGCTCCTCACTGGGCATAAATAGCACAGTGTGGGAGGTGTCAATTAGATTTGAAGATAGAAGCACATGTAGATAATAGCCTTTCAAAAAAGGTCATCTCAATCTGCAATGCCTAACGGCTGTTAGTATTAATTTGGAATAAGCAGCTTTGTTAAGTCTGAGCCTGAACATAGTTCTTGATCTTGCTTTCTGCTCCACCAGTCTGTCTTCAGTCCAAACTCTTGGATATCGGCATAAAACCACGTGAAAAAACCGAACTCTCATTTTAAATATGATTGCCCAGTATTACAAATGTGACAAATTGTTACACTAGAAATTATGCGGACTGAAAGATTAGTAGGTAGGAGTTACCCGAACTTTCTGAACTCTAGTTTAAAATAATCTGAATTTTAAATATCAAATGGCCTAACTGTTGAGGACATTAAATTTCACTGTGGATGGACAGCAATATTAGGCAGAAATAAGTATTATGGTAAAATTGGAAAAATCCATGAGCTTTGATCTATTTATCAGTAATGCCCAATAATTTCATTGCCTTCATTAATTCTGCTGGATTGGTCCTATGAGCCTGTGTAATTTCTAACTGGGATTACAAAATACGGAGTCAAATCTTGTTGTAAAAATAGTAGTGAAACACTTATCCCTACTGATGTATACAAATAAGAGAATAAGCTTCCAGTGAATGTATGCATATAATTAAATGAATAAAAGAGGATGCCCAAATCCAAAATGCTCTTTAAACTCCAGAAGCTACACTATAACCATATTTTGCCAAGATACACAGCACATGAAACAGTGTGAAGTTGCTTTGTTTATCTAGTTTGAAGAAAACATTTTTGACTTTTTCATTCTGTCTTCTGTAATTTTCTCTCTCTCTTGATTTAATCCTCCTTGCTCTTTATTTCACTTGCCTACATGACGTAATATTGAATTGAATACTCTAATTGATGCTTCTTTGCTCAGATTCGGTGATGCTTCTTAACCAATCTGATTGTTTAAGAAGAAAATAGAGCTGTTTGCCCTGTTTATGCATCCTGAATATGTTGACGAGGGTGCTGTGCTTCATGAATTGCATAGTGATAGGAATTTTCAATTTAAAAGGTCACAGAATATCTGATCATAAATACAAGCGTCACAAAGTCTATTCAAGCCGATTCAATGAGTTACACTTATTTTGCCTGTCAAAATGTTGCACACTATTTTGACAGATCATTTAATTTCTCTAATGAGAATTCCATAGGAGACAATGGGAGCTAAATTCACCATACTTGGAATCGATTTGTGGTATTAATGTGCCCATTGCTTCTGGTGCCTATGAGATGTAAACCTCATGCTGTTTACACATCTGCATGCTTCTTGCAGCTATTGCTGAATGTGTTGTTAAGTGGCTGCAGACCTCAACATGCATAGTTTTATGCAAGGCTGGCGCCTCCTCAAGTCAGCTGTTTATTTTAAATGGGAGATTCACTCTAGCTGATGTAAAAGCTAGAATCGTTCTTGGAAGGGTGTCTGAACTCCCTTTAACAATTGGATTAAGAATCACATGAGAGACAGCGGGCATCAAAGTATACTGATACTGTCGTAAAGACCTAGATGAAGAAAGCAGATAGGAGGAGAAACCAGGATATTCCTTAGGCAAACTGTGCAAAAATGTTTGGGAGCAGATGGCCGTAATGGTCAATGCCATCAGTCAATCCTGTAGACCTGACTGCAGTGCTGCAAGAATTTTCATGACCTCAAATGAATGATCAAGGTCAGTAAGTTTGTCTTCAAATATCTTATCCTATCAACTGCGTTACATTCCCATCATTCAACTATTTGAAATCTCTATTAATCATGTTCCACATTTCAAATTGATAACTTTGACTACACCCTAATACACTTTTGCAAGCTTCACTCACAAGTAATCAACTACCAGCTGATCAATTATGACAGAACATCACCCAAATAGTATGTGCCACACTCACAGAGTTTTTTCTCTCACTCTTGCAGAACAATTGGTGCATAATTGCAGGTGATAGAGGTTAAATGTGGAACTGTTGCAGCAGTATGTGCTTAACAGAGGAGATGGTTCCTGCCCTTATTGGACTTGCTAATGCAGGGGTCTTGGTGAAGAGTGGCGTTGAAACTATTCATGATATTGGTATTCATTTTTTTAAATACATTTCACCATAAGCCCTTGTCCCATAATTCTTCTGAGTTACCAGAGTTACAAATGTTGGAAACGTATATCCGTTGCTCACTCAACTGCCACAACTCCCCTAACCTGTCTTAACCAGAACTTGTGTCTTGACCTTTCAGCTGCCTAAGAACTTGAACCAAGTCAATTAGTGGTAGAAGAGTGGGAAAGTTCTGATGAAGAAATACTGACACTCACTCACACTTGGGACCACCAGCTCAGATACTGACGCTGCATATAATTTGCCGGCTTTCTTAGGGGCATCAACACTTAATACACTACCAAGTGTGAGTGGCTTGCAATGAGGCTGGAAGTGGGGAGGGGCTGGGGTAACGTAGCTGCCAGTTCTCCAAAGTATGATATCTCAAATGAGTTTTGTTGTAAAGGATTCAGATGAACAGGGAAATGGGCCAATGCTTGGGGAAATGCTTGGTGCATTGGATGGCCTGACAGAAAGTAGGCAAGCAATGATATGGCGCATGGAAGAGCCCAATACCAACTTCAAAAATGGCTTTATGCAGAGCTTGGAACCCATCTTTTCCATTGTGGAAGCAACTAACCTCATTAGCATGTTTGTGGTTAAACTGGTGGACAAAGTTTCAGTTTCTATTTTAGCACAAGGAAAAGCTACCAAGTGTCTGAGGAATGCAAGTTCAGACAAAGGTCATAGAAACTTACACTGCTGTCATCGCGAAAGGAGTTTGCAAGGTCTTTTTAAAAATAAATGCACCACCAAATGCCTGAGGGTGGGATTGAACCCAGGTCCCTGGTGCTGGGAGGTAGCAGTGCTAACTGCTGAGCCACCGTGCCACCCCTGATGATTCTATGATGTCCAGTACATAAAAAGCAGGACAAACCCATCCAGGTCAATTACCACCCTACTCGTCTACTATCAATCATCAGAAGGTGTCAGCTATCAAGCACAACCTGCTCAGCAATAAACTGCACAGTAACACCCAGTTTGGATTCCATCAGAGCCACTCAGCTCCTGACCTCATTACAGCCTTGGTTCAAGCATGGACAAAACAGCTGAGTTGAGGTGAAAATGACCACCCTTGACATCAAGGGTGCATTTGATCAAGCATGGCATCAAGGACCCTTAGCAAAACTGGATACAATGGTTCTTGGGGGCAAACTCTCTGGTGGTTGGAGTCTAGCCTGGCACATGGGAAGATGGTTGTGTTTGTTAGAGGTCAACCATCTCAGTTTCAGATCACCGTTTCAAGAATCCCTCAGGGTAGTGTCCTTAGCCCAACCATCTTCAACTGTTTCATCTACAACATTCCCTCCATCATAAGTCAGAAATGGGGGTGTTTGCCAATGATTCCATAATGTTCAGCTCTACTTTCAACTCTTCAGATACTGAAGTAGTCCATGTCCAAATGCAAAAAGAGCTTGACAGTATCTAAGCTTGGGCTGACAAGTGGCACGTAATATTTGCACCATACAAATGCTAGACTATGACCATCACCAAGAAGAGACAATCTGACCACCATCCCTTGACCTTCATCTCTGAATCCCTCAATATCAACATATTGGTGTTACCATTGACTAGAAACTCAACTGGATTCAACATGTAAGTAAAGTGGCTACAAGAGCAGGTGAGAGACCAGGGATATTGAGGTGAGTAACTACCTGCTGACTCACCAGAGCTTGTCTACCATCTATAAAGGCACAAGTCAGGACAGTGATAGAATATTCTCCACTTTCCTGGATGAGTGCAACTCCAACAACACTTGAGACACCATCCAGGAGAAAGCAGCCAACTTGAACGGCACCACATCCACACACATTCAGTTACTCCACCACCGATGCTCAGTAATAGCAGTGTGTGCTACAAATATTCACCACAAATCCTTAGAAAGCAGTTCCTAATTCACAACCACTTCTATCTGGAGGGACAAGGGCAGGAGATACATGAGATCACTACCACCCACAAGTTTTCTGCCAAGGCATATATTTCCAAGTCAGGATGCTACATCACTGTCACTGGGTCAAAATCTTGAAAACCTTCCCTTATGGCATTGTGATTCTACCTACAGCATTTGGAATGCAGTGGTTCAAGAAGGCAGCTCACTACCAGCTTCTCAATGGCTAATGAAAGCTGACCTAGTCAAAAACACCCAGCTCCCACAAGTGAATTTTAAAAAATCTATAATGATCGACCTTCAAGAAACACTACTGTTTTCCTTTGTACTGGATATAATCCCAACCAATGAAGTGATTTTTCGAACTTGACTGTAGTTCTTTTTGGATTCCTTGATGCCACATTCAATCAAATGTTGTCTTGACATCAAGGGCAGTCACTTTCACCTCACTCCTGGAATTTAGCTCTTTTGACCAAGTCTGTAATAAGGTCATGACCTGAATGGTCCTGACAATATTCCAACTGAGCAGCAGTTTTTGAGGCTGCAGGATCCATTTTGGGCTGAATGTTACACCATTGTTGCAAGTCCCATCCCTCTTTGGGGGTTAACTGTCTTCATTATGGCTCCATTTTTCTATATCTCTTGGCTCCCTGGAAAATATGTATTCATTGTTTGTAAGCATTTATAAATTTGTAAGCATAAAACTGCACAGCATCCCTCACTAATCTTAAGGAAATCTCTTCCTGCTTATGGATTTATAGCAATCCAAAATGCATTATCACGGTTCAAATTATCTTTTCATCCAAGATTTTGAGCATTTTAATTATATTCCTTGAATCTGCTCTTCTCCAGTGTAACCTCTCTGCTTTATTCAAATGCACTCAATAGGTACCAGTTTTGCTATATTTTTCTACACAAATCTGTTACGTTTAAATTTGCTTGCTATAGCAAAGAAACTAGAATTAAACAACATTCCTGTTTAAACATCCAGTTTCTTGTACAGGCTCATTATCACCTCCTGGGATTTGTGGTCTATTCCACTGCCTATAAATCCCCAAGACCCTTTCTTTATTGCTTTCTTTATTGTGGCTGTAAATTGCACAGTGCATTCAGAGTGCTATGCATCAGATCTCTCTCCTCTGGCGTACACTGTTGCCTACAGCCATTTGATTTATATTTTCCAATGTTGACTTCCCTTCCTGGGTTCCTTTTTACTGTTAAAAATTTGTAAGTAAAATATAAACTAAAAATGGCTCTGTGCTTGGTAAAGCGTTTTCACATACATCATACTGCAAAGTATCTCTATACTCTGAATAGCAGTGAAATTAAATTTAAACTTATAATTTCAAAGTTTAGCTAGAAAAATTCAAACATTTTCTCTCTTTAATCAGGTTCAAACCTGATTAGAAAATACAAATAAAGCTTGATAGAGGTGCTCAACAGCATTTAGTATTCTGGTTGCAATAGACTAGTTGCAATTTCACTATAGGGAAATGCAAGCTTCACAATCAAAGAGGATTCCCACTTATCATCTTTGACAACTGGGAGACAAGTTCTGGGTAAAAATGAAGAGTGTTGTATGCAGCACAACAGCTAAGGATGCCAGTAGTAAAACTAAACTGGGCAACCATATCAATTGTTCTGTAATAAGGAATAACAATTCACTGCAACATTAGCATTGGCTCCCAGATGTTGGAAAGGGAGAGGACAGCAATTTAGCAATCAATACTGAAAATCTGTATTTAATACAAATGATTTGATGAGTTATTCTGATTACAATGAAAATGAACTGCTACAGCTACTCTTTGATCAAGCTCTGAACAACATATTTTTAAAAAAACAGCACAGTATGCTAAACAGAGCATGGAAAAGACATTTTTGGCTGTCAACTTAGCCTAATGAAAGCAAATGCAGAAGCACAAAATTTACTTTGGGTGGGTTGACTGGACTAAGAATGCCAACAGGGAGGTCTTTTATTATTCCACAAGGCAGCAACATCTGTCAAACATTACAGCATAATTCAATATTTAGCACAACAATAGAAATACAGATTCATAGCCAATTAATAAGGCCTCCGGTGCTTTAGTCTGTGTGAAGAAAACAGAATGTTCATTGAAACAAACAATATGGCACATATAACAGCTGCTGATTTGGGAAAACAGCTACAAGTACAACTTGGGATCCCAGCAGGGCAACAATTCATCTTGAACTAATGTGGTAATCAGTAGTTTTGATCTGTTTTATATAATCTTGGGAGCTGTAATTTTTAGTCCTAATAGATAAAGGAATTTGGGTTCATTCATCTTAGTTTGACCACAAAATAACTTTAAAACTGGACGAAAGGCAAGCAGATTTGAGAGACTGGTTGCTGAATAACACAGGTGGCAACCAAACATCTCCTTGAAAATGCTAGTGAAACAGGAAGGTGCTTTAAAGTTTGAAGTGAGAACAGAGAAAACAAGATCTGTTTTAAATATTATCCAAAGGGCAGATTAGTCAAATAATACATGGGACAAATTCCTATAAACTTAAACAGGGCAAAGGAGCTCAGTGGTTAGCATGTTTCCTCACAGTGCCAGGGACCCAGGTTCAACTCCAGCCTTTGGTGATTGTCTGCATGGAGTTTGCACATTCTCCCTGTGTCTGCATGGGTTTACACTGGGTATTCCAGTTTGCTCCCACAGGTCAAAGATGTGCAGCTTCGGGGGCTTGACCAGGTTAAAACCTTGCTCTATAGTGTGCAGGCTAGGTGGATTAGCCATGGAGAATGCAGGGTTATTAGGGTAGGGAGGAGCATCTCGGTGGGATGCTCTTTGGAGGGTCAGTAAGGACTTGATGAGCCATACATTTCTGTGATTCTAATAGTTTGTCGGTGTCCAACATCATACGTGGCATTTTCCTGATGGTCTTTTAGGTTAAGTGTTCTCTGTGATGTGGTAATGATGCCTACAGATCAGGAAGACCCAGTTTCAATCACTAGTCTGGCCAACTGCATCGACAACAGAATTTTATTTTCCTATACAGGGCAGCATGGTGGCTCAGTGGTTAGCACTGCTGCCTCACAGCGCCAGGGACCTGGGTTTAATTCCTCCCTCAGGCAACTGTCTGTGTTGAGTTTGCACATTCTCCCCATGTCTGCATGAGTTTCCTCTGTGTGCTCCAGTTTCCTCCCGCAGTCCAAAGGCATGCTAGTCAATTAATTAGTTGCCCAGGTGGACTGGCCAAGCTAAATTGCCCCATAGTGTCCAGGGTTGTGTACAGTAGGTGGATTAGCTAGTGTAAATTATGGGGATGGTATCTGGGGATGATGCTCTTTGGAGGGTCAGTGCAGACACAATGGCCTCTACCCACATTGCAGAGATTCTATGATTATACGATTTTAAGATGCTGGCAGTATACACCAAACAGTTGCAAAGTCTCTGGGCTAAGAGGTTGGAGGGGAAATTGCAGTTAAGTTCCCAACTAATTATTATCTAGCAGCACTGCTCAAAACTCTGCCTGGGAGGATATCATGTCCTCTGATGTGTCACAGATAAGCAGCTTCCTAATGGTTATCATGCAGGTTTCCAGGTGTACATGGTGATTTTGTACCATTGCCAGAGCTGAAACCCAGTAGAAGTTATTGGCTTCAAAACAAGTATGGAAGGAGGGGAGGGAAAAATTGCAAACAGGGGCAAAAAGGGAACATTTACTTAAGATTAAAGCAATGCAACATTTAATAATGTCATGGCATTATGCCAGAAGTGACATCCTTTCCAATCAAAGATCTATATTGGTCCTAAGGTTGTTGCCATGTTTGTGACTGCAAAAGCCATTTTAATTCTTAAGCTTAATGCTCCTGTGCATCAGCAGCAGCACAGTTGCTAAGGGAATATTTGTGCAGTGCGTGGGTGTGAAGAGAACACAGCTGTTAAGAGTTTAAGCAGTAAGCATGCTGTGTTGTGCCTTCATAAGGAGCGAAAATAGACCTGTAAAATTCATGCCTCATGGGTGTTAACTCATAGGCTCAATAATGTTGCCCATGGCATAAAATATAATATCTCAAACAGGGGCAGAAAATTGGATTGAAAAGTAATAGTAGGTTTTGTCTGCACAGAATTTAATAAGATATAAGGTCAACTGTCATCAGTTGCTCAGTATATACACACACACAAAACTATCACTGATCTATAATTATTTGTTCCTAATTTAATCCATTTTGCAAAAAGCATTCTTCCAACTTTTTTGCAATCTCAAATTGTCAATGTTACTCAGTGTTTATTACAGCATGCACAAAATGAATTTTATATAAATGTGGTTTATTTCCATGTGATCTTTATTTGTCTTTTATCTTACAATTTTCCTTCTTCACATTGTTTTTCTAACTGACTTGTCCAATGGGCAAACGGCTTCAATACATCCACAGCTTATGTCAGACTGAGTTACTGACGACAAGGTAACCAAATGACCTACACTTCACCTCCCTCCACATTCTCAGAAGCATCATCCCTCAATTCATCCTCTCTTCGTCCCTCCAGCCTGAAATCTATGACAAGATCTTCACTTGCGGGGTTGAAATGGAAGTTCAGACTGTGGGGGAAAACTGTTGTTCATTTTACATGGGCAACCAATTAATGACTCGAGGGCAGGCAGGCCATCCAAAAGAAGGATAGTAATGTGGACTCTTGAAACTGGGAACTCAATCATAGGTCTTAAAAGGAACAGCAAACTGTTATGTCAGCAAATAAGTAAGTCTTTGATTAAAGGTCTACAACTCTTTAAAGTTTAAATTAAAAGCAGGTTTTGGTACCATGTCAGCACTGTCGTGCACAACAGGGGTTGTTGTTCACTCTACACAAAGCCTGTGCCTGCTGTTGCATCAGTCCAGCAGATGCACTTTGTTCAGCCCATCGCTGCATGGTCTTGCTCAAGCAGTTAGACTAGGTCCCATCATTAGTGGGAAGCTCAAGGTTGCCTAGAAAATCCCAGCTGACTGCTTTTTAAATGGTTTTAAGTGACCAGCCTTAATGCTGCATGTGGCCAGGGGCCTGTGTCACACCCATAGACCACCTCTGTAAAATGGAATGGAGCCAGGGAACTAGCAGAGAAATTGGAAGTGTCATTTTCAGCACTTGTTTACATCTGATTGCAGCCCCAACAAAGCCTGAAAACCAAGTTTATCAAATCCATTTTCTAACACCCAGACATGCAACTTACCAGCACATCAATCAAAAAGAAAACTGAAGTAGCCTAGTGGCTGAGCAGTGACATCAATAACCACATTATTTAACAACTGTCATTAATTTTCCTGAATACATTCCAAACACTATTAGTTCCTTTTTCAAAAATATAAACATTTGTATTCTGCAGTTTTTACCTTAGTTTATACAACCATGTCTCTCAAATCCCTTTCATGAATAGAATTGTTTTGCTGATATTTTAATTTCTTTTCTAACAGTTTGGTTTCCTTCTTTATTCTGAATCTTGTTTCCTTGGAGTTTAATTCCATTTTATTTGTTTTGTAAACTTGTCATCAAAACAACACAGAGTGGGTGAGTGAGAAGTAGTATTCAGTCTGTCACCTCTCCAACACTATCAACTTGATGTGTGATGTACCATCAGTTTTGATCACACTGCACTGTGTCTGAGCAACCTTCGGTCTCCTCACCAATTATGAGATTGGTACCTTGTCAATTGGTACAAGTAACAGACTCAGCTGCCAGGTTAAGGCCTTCAAAGGTCTAACATTTATTTACAGGTAGGACCTGCAAAGATCTAATGTTTGTATTTAGGAGTAGGCTACTTAAGTGAGGGGTGCTAGTGAGTAATCATTACATTTCTTGATCCTATATTTATTTTTCCTTAAAAGATCAATCATTGCTGTCCTAATTGGATCAATACCTGTAATAAATTTAGCTAAGTTGCAAGTACCTTTGAGGCTTCAGTGGTATCAACTCTTCCCATGAGGGATTTATGTATCTTACCTTTATGACAATTCACTCACACTGTCCTCAGTCTATTTGCATGAGATTGTGGCCCAAGGTTCTAACACTGTATGCTGAACCTGGATGCACATCTATTACATATATATTTCTTCACTTTCCACAATCACATACTGAGTGGACAAAGTCAGAAGTCACACGACACCAGGTTATAGTCCATCAGGTTCATTTGAAATCACAAGCTTTCGGAATGTAGACTCTGTCAGGTGAAGTCAGATGGAGTGAACACTAAACAAGGCCAGGATTAGTTTTAATTGTGAAGTTACTTTACTCTTCAGTAATATGAAGGTATCAAGCAACATGAACATCTATATTTAGTTCAGTCAGTACAACCGGACTCCATGTAATAACATATAATGACATACACACTAGGCCATACTGTTCCATGGATTGTCTGGCTCCACCTAACCAGGATTTCACCTGTTTGAACCTGTCTTTCCCGAGGACTTTCTGCTTCAGGTACTGCTTCTTCTGTAAAGGTTATTGTTTGTTATACTTGATACATTTTCTGACTGTTTAAATTAAAAATACCAAAAAGCTTCCAGCAATGAAATAAAATGTTTATTAATTGTAGAGAAGAAAGATCTATCCGAGTGCATTAACAACTTAATTGTCCTACACTTCAGAACTCCTTTTATATGATACACCATGCCTTTAAAACAAAGTTATTCTCTGTCACTTTCTTTCTGTAGAAAAGTAGTCATAAATTACTGAAACATTGAAAATACAAGAGAATTACATCCTGTGCCAGCTCGATGTATTTTGTGTCCATTCATTTTCCAAACAGAGTTACATAACATTATTTTTAATACATGGCAGATATTTGTTGGTATAATTCCAAGAAATATTCCCAAAATGGTGCAAAAACTAATATTATCCATGTTGCTCAGCACCGTAAGAGAATAGGAAACACAGAGGGCATGAAGGGTTAGTAGTGTCAAAGGGTGCAGTGAATAAAATCCATTAAGTAGACATAATAGAGAGAGTTGTACATTATGAACCTTTGTGAGAGGTGTGTGCAATGGCAGAGTTAGGAGTGTTGGTTCTGGCACATACCCTTGTGGACAGCAAATTATCATTAACCACTACCTACACCGTTGTATATCCCACTTCACCTGCAACACAGCATTGACCAAGCTGTAAACTGTGTCCAGCATAGCTGTGTCTGGTCACCTGGCCTTCTGCAGGAAAAATGACAGCCATTCTCTTGAGCAGCACATCCACCAGAAACTCAGAATCCCTGCCTACTAAGCAGGGAGCAAACATTCTTCCCTCTGGACTATTCCTCAGTGACAATGGTCAAGCATCACAGGTTGAGGGCTGGTTCCTGGCATGCACCTGTGGACGTGGTGTGCATTTAGGCTTTAAATATGGCATCTCCGGTAGGCAAGATGGAATTTTATGTCACTGACACGCCCATCTGCTTCTGCAGCTGTGCAATTCCCCAAGAACAGGGTTGCATTATTGATGAGGTGAAGCATGGAAGATTGCATTAAGAAATTCACAGCAGCAACTATAGCAGGCAGGGTGCACCAGCTGAGGGAGTGGCCTTGCATCAGTCTCCCAATGGCAGAATAAACTTCCTGTGATCACTGGAGCACAAAATGGGGACTGATGGGGAATTCCTGACTGCCTGGGGTGAGATGTCAACTCGACTCATAAATGAGCTAACTGATGTCTATTTCCTTTCAGCTACTGCAATTCTTTAGTTGCTCAGGAATTAAATAAAACCCACATGATTTCTCCTCACCACATAAAATCCTTTCAGAGTGTGTTATTTGCTCCCAGGATATAGGATTGCTGGCTGGGCTAATATTTATTGCTCTGCTCTAACTGCCCTGGAGACAGCGGTAAAGAACCACCTGTTTGAATTGTTAACGGTCTTGGAGGAACTGTCAGAGTGGTGAGGAAGGGAATTCAAACCAGCAATGGTGGTAAAATTCCAGCTCAGAAATTCCAGTATATATCTTCGAGTTGATCTTGCAAGTGTTGGGCTTCCCATACATTTGCTGCCCTTGTCCCAGATGACAGAGCTCACAGGTTTGGAAAGTACTGTTGGTGAAGCCATGGTGAGCGAATGTAGCGTACCTTATAGACGGGGCTCACTGTTTTCACTGTCAGTAAAAGGGACTGAAAATTAGAAGGCGGTGGGTCAATCAAGCAGGTTTCTTTGCTCTGAATGATTGTGTATCCTTGAGAATTGTTGCAGCTGCACAGATTGATGTGTATGAACTGTGTTCCTTCCTCTCATCAATGAATAACAGACATTGCAGATACTGGAGGTGAGGTAGTCACAGCAGAATGTCTCACCTCTAACCTTCTCTTTCAGCCACAGTGATTAAATGGCTGATCCAGCTCTATTTCTGGTCAATAATTGTGGTGGCGTTCCCATCTGCTGCCATCATCCTTCTAAATGGTAGGGTTTGTAGATTTAGAAGGTACTATCAAAGGAGCCTTGCTGAGTTATAGACAAACAGGCATTAACAGTATGAAAAGAAGCCATTTCTCCCATCAAGCCTCCACTGATCAATAGAAATCACACTATATTAATCTCACTTTCTAGCTTTTGGCCCATATTATGAAGGCAATTAGCAATGCAGAGAGTGTCTAATTATTGTTTAAACATTGAGAGTTTCTGATTCAGCCACTTGTTCAGGAAATAAGTTGCACACTCTCAACACCCCTTCTCCTCAAAAATTCTTCTCAAATCTCTGCTTAGCTTGCAACCTCCTAATTTAAATCTATGCCCTTGTGACCTAACCTTCCCTCCCCACCCCCATCGCAAGACCCACACGCCACCTCCCACCCCCACACCAATCCAACCCCCAATACTGATTCCATGACTAATGGAAAATGTACTTCCCAATCTGCACCATGGCCCTCAATCTTATTCAACTCTATCAAGTTCCTTTCCACCTTTGCTGCCTGAAGGAAAACAACCCCAGCCTATCCAATCTTTCCTCATAGTTCAAACCCTTCAGCCCTCTTGAATGCAATCACATTCTTCCTAGAATGGGATGACCAGACATGTAGAGTATTCTAGTTGCAGCCTAAACAGCTTGTACTCTGAACCTCAGCCAACAGAGGCCAGCGTTCCATACATCTTCTACATTCCCTAATACCTTCAGGGATCTGTGGATATGTACACAAAGATCAGTATTTGCCATGGTCCTACCACTTGTCGTGTGATCCCTTGCCTTATAAATTCTCCCAACATCTCTCGTTTTTCTGTCTTAAATTCCATTGGCCTCTGCTTTACTACCCGACAACTCTGTTGATCTCCTCTTGCAGTTTATGGCTATCCTCCTCCTTATTTACCATCTTACCAATTTTCATGTCACATACAACCTTGTTGATCATACCCATGACATTTAAGACCACATCATTAATATGCACCTTAAACAGCAAGAACCCCAACACATTCTTGTAGAACCCCACTGGAAACTGACTTCCCTTCACAGGGCCATTTCTGTACCATTCCACTTTGCTTCTTGTCTCTCAACAATTTTGGATCTGAGATGCCACTTTGCCTTCGATTCAGAGGCTTTTACTTTCTTGACCATTCTGCTAGGAGTGATCTTATGATAAGCCTCTCTAATGTCCATATACAACATATTATATGAATTAGCCTCATCAATACTTCTGGTTACATCCACGCAAAAAAAAAAATCGAACTTATCAAACAAAACCTTCCATTAACAAATCCATGCTGACTATCCCTGATTATGTCCATCCAAAAGCAGGTTTTTTTCTGTCCTTACATTCTAATTTCCCCACATTTGAGGCTCCTGCAACCAACATCAAGTTACGACAATGCATCTTATTAATTGCACAGTCTGCCAATGGTCAGCCTAGGCTTCCTCACTGATCCTAAACAGTAGCTGCCACCAGGCCCACAAAGCAATGAGCAGCAACCAATCTCTGATTAGCCCATTGGGAGTTGCAGGGCATCAAATCCCTTGGAAGGTCTAATAGTAACCGTTTAAATCTTTGAAAGGCATTTTAATAATGTTGGTCCTTCCCTATGGAACTGACTGGCGTTCTCTATTAGTTCCCAATCAAGCTGACTAAATCCAGTCCAGAAATTGTACAGTTTTAGTCTGCACGCATAACATAGGAAGTAAACGTGTCTGAGACAACTCAAAGTACATTTCACTGATATCTGGGATGTGGGGATTATGCCCTGAGAAATGGTTGCACGGTCTAGGTCTATATGCAGTGAACTTTTGAAGACTAAGTGGTCATCATATTGTGGCTTACAAGATCCTGACAGGATTTGACAAGGCGAATACTAAAAGGACGTTTTCCTTCTTAGGGGCACTACAATTAGAGGACACAGTTTCAAATTACGGATCTTTAAAATATGAGAGGAGGAGATACGCTCAATTTTAGAGGATTGAGAATCTTGGGAACTCTCTTCCCCAGCAAGTTGGTGGAGGTGGATTCGGTGAATATTTTTAAGGCAGCGATAGGTAGTTTCTTGATTAACAAGGGGGAGTCAAAATTTATCAGGGCTGTGTAGAAATGGGGATTCGAAGTCACAATATGGTCATGCATGATCTTAAGTGATAGAGCAGGCCCCAAAGTGCCAAATCGCCTACTCCTGGTTCACCTGTATCTGTTAGGTCCAATCTGTTAAATCACTAATGCCAAAAACATTAAAGTCTGAAAAATCTGTAGCAGCACTACTGGCAAATGTATAGTGAATTTTTAGAATGCAATTTCAATAAAGATTGTGCCTCTATCAAGACTATAGATCCTAACAATAAAAGAAACAAGAAACTACATCCATATAACTCATCAAATCATAAAATGTGTATCTATATAAAATGTATACCTTGAAAAATAGCAGTTTGGGTGGTTTAACATTAGCCAGGTGTTCCCATATATCCTGGAATAAAAAATTTATTTTCCTGATTGGTCCCGCTGCATAAAGAAAATTATGGTCAATAACTAAATAAGGGTCACTAGGATCACCGGACTCATCACATTCACTCTGATTTTTCTTTCTTCACAGATGCTGCCTGACCTGCTGAACTTTTCCAGCAACTTCTGTTTTTATTCGAGAAAATTATGCTTTTTTGACTCCAAGTATAGGAGAAAATAGTTCATTTTCAGGTTCTTTCCCTTCTCATGCACTTGCGTACACTGCTAAGTAAGTAGGTCTGCTCAAATAAGCTCATAATCGATGCTACTTCTATCCACATCAGTAGGGGAGTGGAGAAAGTTCATCACCTCAGATCTGCAGCACAAGGCTGCTGTGTGATGTAAATCAAAGCAAAAAATCTGCACCAGCTGATTATTAGTGTATTACGAGAACAAAATGGCAAGGCTTTGCTGATCTAAAATGGGCATAAATCAGGGCAGTTTTTACCATAGTTCAGCCGCGTGGAAGGATTGCTTACAAAAGTGTATAAACACCATGTATTAATGAACAAAAATTGACTGTGACTGGAAACTATATTTGTTACCTGCACTTGAGTTGGTGAGGTGAAAGCATCCATTTCCATTTGTCTTTTCTGTTGATGAAAGTAGTTCTTTAGCCAGAGATGTAGCAATTGGTTGAACGAGCAAAGATGTAACGTTTGCTTGATCTTCCCTGAAGATTCCACCTTTTAAAAATCACAAAACTTCAATTAAAACACCATGGAGGGAATTTGGGTTGCTAGCCACTCTACCTTTCAGTGGAATTGATACAATCAAAGCCTTAAATATTCCTTTATTAAAGTCTAACAGCTACCTCTCACCTCAACGTGTTTTTAAACTGGCTGTGATTTAGTCCTGTGTCTCCTTTTAACAGACTGGTGTCTCATTATAACACAAATTGGGTTTGTCTAACATTAAGACCTCCACGTGATTTTTGGGAGAGTGGATTCAGGTCATGTAAATAACTAGAACCAATTTCCTAATGGTAGAAGTCCCGATAACCACAGGGCATGAATGTAAGATAATTGGCAAGCATGCAGAAACAAGCCAAAATACGCAATGAATTACGATGATCTCGGATGCATAAAGGAATTAGATAAGTAGTTTAATGGTAAGACTATGCAGTATTATGGGGAACAGCAGTAGAGCAACTAATTCATTGGTCTTTTAAAGATGAGGAAGATTGTCTTTAGCAAGAGGGAGATGAATCTTTGGAATTCTCTCCCTGAGAGGTTTGTAATTGTTCAGTCATCGGTAGTTCAAGACAAGGATTAGTAGATTTCTGTGTTAAAGCTTTGAAAGTACATGGGAATCATTTCGGCGAATGGCACTGAGGTCGAAGCTCAGTAATGATGTAGTTGAAAGTCAGAACAAACTCAACGGACCTATTGGTATGGTCTTGCTCTATTTAAATTCCTGTGTTTATGGTCTTTCTTTAATTACATAACAGCAGTGACAACACTTTCAAAAGAACTGATCACATGAAATGTTTTGAGATATTTTGATATAATAAAGTTTAACAAAATGTATAGTTTAATTAAATTTCATTTTACAGTGCTTTTCATATTTTAATGTTCGTCATATTTAGGGTTTTTGAATATTCCCAATGCAGATTTCTTCATTTTTCCTCTTTCCCCTTTTTGCTTTCCCTCTGTCTTTTATCATTTTAAAAAAACACACATGCTGTAAGCTTTGATTATCTTTAGCTTTTATATTCAATTATTTCTGCGCCCCCTCAAACAGAACATTGTGCTGCAGGAAGTGGCAGATCATTAATGATGGTGGTGGGTTGTACCCCCACTCAGCTGCCTCCATGGAATTAAATGCAGTGCAGGAAGATGGTCACTATTTCCATGCCACAGCCAAGTGTGGCCGTTTAGCAGCTAATTATGGATCACTTAAGGGGCTCAGCCCAGCACCGCTGTGTTTGACTCAGCTGCAAGTGGGCCTGTTGTCATGAGACATGTCCAACAGGTCAACCTGTGAAAGTGGTACCTCAATCAAAGCTGCTCCAAGCCTGATCAAGGGATTCGAACATGAGGAAGTGTTGTCCATTGAAAACACCCTTCACCTGCCATCTCAGGATCCATCCCCATCTATAAAAAAAGTCACAATTTATGTCTCGGTTCTGTAGGAACCCGAGTGTCCTTCCTGCATGGCACTAGATTGACCAGCAGCTCTTGTTGGGCAGGCCTTCCAAGCCAGGGTCTTAAAGCCCTGCCTGTGGCCTCACATTTGCTTGGCTGGCATTAGATGTGGTAAGCATTGTCATAAAGCCAGCTAACAAGACCTTTGCCCCATCATTAAATTTCCATCTGTAGTCTCAACAGGAAATTACAGTCTTCAGAGTGCCAACTGCAGAAAGGTTGAAATATATCTTCTTGGACCCTAGATATATACATGACGTACTAGTGTGAAAAGAATTATTGCAGTGCACCCTCTATGAGGGCTTCCCCTCTAGCCTTCCGCACATCCACTTTCACCTCATCACATAAGAAGAGACGCCTCATTGGTAAAGCAGTTGGATGCAACTACTGTTGCAACAGGGAAAATGTAAACAAAATATTTCATCCTTCACTTTCAATATCATTGTCTTTTTCGAGCAAAATTATTTAATGTTAAATTTAATGTGCATAATTTTGCATGGGTGGGAGAGAGGCAGCGAAGAGGAGCTGGTGTTAACTAGGTAAAGCAGTTCCTCATTTCAGGATCTTTGTCCAAATCTGCACTGAAACTGTTCTCATCTGTCGGCTATCCATAAATTTCTTACATAAATTGAGTCTTGTGTTGCGTTCCAGAACTTGGTTGGCTCAGGACATCATTACAAAATTGACATTAATTTGCAATATTGATCATGCATAGAATAACTGTTGCAATAAATTGAAAAATATCACACTGCTACAGTAGGTGGTGCTGTGGTCAGCTTAGCATTGAGCAGAATAGAGAGAAAAATCATTCTGCCTCTATTAATCTGAGCAAGAGATGCTCGATTATGGAATCAGGCAGGCAAAACTTTACTCAACAGCGGCACAAAAGCATTCTATTGAATTTGCCCATTTTATTGAAGACAACTGAAATAATATTCAGCCTGACATATAACAGAAAGCTGATCGACTACCTTCTGTTTTGAGAGTCTACTGAAGTCAAATGTTGCTTTGTATCATTTTGAAATGGAAAAGCACCCACATGCATCCATTTGTTCAGTGAAAAATTAACACTGGAAATTTAAAACAGACTTCACAAAGTTATGCCATCGCTCTGAAATTTTCGAAGAAAAATGTCAAAAAAAGCTTTCAACCAAAACATGTAATGAAGTGGAGAAGAAGCTGAGCTTTTGGAGTAAATGGAATATCTCTGATCAGATTTCAATCTCTTTCAGGGATCTGAGCATAAGAAAACTACACTAATCGTGCAAATCACAATGAAATTTGTGAAAAGAGGAACTGAAATGCTACCAAGTCAACTACCACTATCTTTTTGCAGTGTATCAAATAAAAAATAATGCTACGGAAATGTTTTTTGCGAATTAACTCCTCAACAGCATGGGCTCAATTCCCATACTGACAGAGGTCATCATAAAGGCTGCACTTTCTTAACCTCATCCAAGGCATGGTGAACCTCAGGCGAAAGTTACTATCAGTCACTCATCTCCAATGAGAGACAGCAAATTATTGACACAAACTATGGTGACTTTTTTTCCCACCAATAGTCATCAAAAACTGTTGCTAAGAATTCCACACGGCTCACAGTTCTATTTGCCTAATATAGCCTACAAACTCTGTCCCTGTGGTCCGAATCTGTTTATACACGTTTATAGCTGAAACAGAGGTAAGTATTCAAGATTAGCTACCACCAGGTTTATATGGAACCATTTCTAAAGATCAGCAATACAAATTCTCAAGGAGTTTCCAGCTGCTTATGCAGTTTGGACTCACATTAAACACTAGGCCATTGCATTCCAAATTGTTAAAGTAAATTAGAGTTCATTCCAACTCAGTGACATGTATACCTTTTTAGCTAGACTGGAAAACTGTCAACATGACCTCAGAAATTCAGGATACCACCTTCTCTACTTACTGCTGGCTGTCTTTCAGTTAAAGTAAGAATGGTGAGAAGGTTAAAAGTAGATATTTTTAATGTTAAGTTTAAGCATTTTGGCATTGCTAAATGTGATATGTTAATGAAAAACAAGGCAAAACTTTTCCTACTAGGGTCACCATTGACCAAACTGTGAACTGGAACAGCTGCATAAATACTACAAGAGCAGACAAGAGACTGGGAATTCTGCAGTGAATGACTCACCAATCCTATTTACCACCAAAACAGTGCAGGTCAGGAGTTTGATGAAATCCACTCCACTCACGTGGATAAGTGTAACTCGAAAAACACTCGTGAAATTATAA
Source organism: Stegostoma tigrinum (assembly GCF_030684315.1). Lineage (NCBI taxonomy): Eukaryota > Metazoa > Chordata > Chondrichthyes > Orectolobiformes > Stegostomatidae > Stegostoma > Stegostoma tigrinum. Next base: position 35,511,783 of record NC_081367.1, on the reverse strand, counting down.
CACTATCCAGGACAAGACAGTCCACTTGATTGGTATCCCATCTATTACTTTCAACTTTTACTCTCTGTCTTACTGATGACAGTGGTGGAGGTGTGTGCCATATAGAAGATGGCACAATGTAGCAACTCATTAAGGCTTCTTTGAAAAGACCTTCCAAAATTGCAACCTCTATCACCTACACAGCCAAGGGCAGCAGATGCAAGGGAACTGTACTACCTGTATGGTCTCCTCCAAGCCATTTATTATCTTGACTTAGATTACATACGTATCGAATATCTCATGAATCTGTTCTGAGACATTACGACACGTTTGGAGCAGGTAAGACTTGAACCCTAGACCCTTGGCTCAGAGGTAGTGCACTACAATAGTCCCTGACTTTGACTATATTGTGATTTCTTCACTGTGGCTGGATCAAAACCCAGCAACTACCTTCTGACCAGCAACGACAAAATACTTCCACCAGACAGAATGCAGCACATTACCATTTTCCCCAATGCCCTGAGAGAATTAATAATAGCGTTCTGGCATAGTTAACAAAATGTCAAATTTTCTGACAAAATTGTTTGCATTCTTAAAATTCTGTTCAGTGACAGTTTACTGCTGACCCAAAGTCCACAAATTCCTGTTAAAACACATGTGCATCTTACATATCAAATGATTGCAGAAACACATTTGGTTCCAAAAAAAAATGTTGACTAATTTCAGAGAAGATCCAATACAGAAATGACATCTTGACAATATAGCCAAATAGTAATGGCATGTCATTGTTGCACAGCACATATTTTTCTCCACTTCTCAAATCAGTGATGCTATAACATATTTTAAAATGAACAATCATAACAGGCTAACTATAATAATCATGTCTCTACTGTTTGTCATTACCACTCAGGAAACTTCTTCCAAATAAAACAGGCCTTCTATTACTTGTTGTGATTCTTATAACAACAAATGCCTACAATGTCTTGACTAAATGCATATTTATTATAATAAATAAAATTGTAATTAATTTATACAGAATACGCATGGCTTTTGTAGTATGTACATTTAATAAATTACATGTAGTAACTTTGAAGTAAAACCAATATGGGAAAAAGTAAAAACATAATTTTTTTTAAAAAATCTTTACTTTGAGAAATAACAAACCATGCTTCATAAATGCAGCACAATAACTGTACTAGCAGGCAGTACACCAAGCAAGTAATACTACATCTATAATCTTTGCAAATATTCAATCCAAAAATTGTGTTTTTTCTCAGATTATTTTAATGCTTCCCTTTCAACATTTCAGATGGGCCTCTGTAATCCAAGATGAAAGTACCACATAAAGATTTTAAAGTGACCTTGTGTATAACAATTCAATATGCCTCAATAGAGTTCCATCTTCAGAAGTCTTTGTCATGCAGTCTGCTTTGAACTGATTGTAATTGACACAATAGTCCGGATTTTGCAGACAATGGCAAAGTGAAGGGACACACTGCTGTCCTTAATGAAAGTTGCGTGTAAAAATCTAATGCTCGCCGTAGCACCTTACCAAATGTTTGTCTGAATTTGGCACCAAGCAAATGGATTTCTAGGTGGCCAGCATAAGAGATACTGTTAAGCAACCAATCATATAGGCCAGGTCTCACAGTCAGCAAGCAGAAAGTAATTATTCTCCACTTGTTATAAATTTTACCAAATAGGCTAAAGAGAGGAATGAGGACTCTTAGGGTGTGATGGTCACATCCCTAACTCTGAGCCAAGAGACTTGGATTCAAGTCTCACTTGGTCCAGAGGTGTGACACAACATGCCAAAACAAATTTATTCCAAAATATCCAAAGATGGAAAATGTCTATGTCAGAGAAAATAGAACATCGTTAAAAGCCAGTTACACCACAACAAGGCGATTTCACATTTTTTAAAAGGGTTTCAACAGCAAATTTACATTGTCAAAAGGTAGGTTTCTCAACAGTTCAGTGACAGCTGTTTGTGAAACTTCAGTAGCACACTCTATGGATGAGCAGGAAGCGACTGATAAGAACTTCTGGACTTTCACTTTTAATTGGACTTGTACTGAAGCCAGAAGTTATTGTCAGTTTTACTTTTCCAAAAATAGCAAATGTCAACAGATTCATCATCCTTCTCTTTTATTTATTCACTTGTGGGAAATGGGAGATGCTGGCTGGCCAGCATTTATTGCTCATTCCTGGTTGTACTTGAGAAGTTGATGATGAGCTGTCTGCTTGATCTGCTGCAGTCCTCATGATGGAAATTGACTCACAATGTCTTTAGGGAGGGAACTCCAGGATTTTCACCCAGCAACAATGAAGGAAAGGGAAGATATTTCCAAGTCAGGATGGTGGTGCTGTTTCTATACACCTGCTGTCCTTGTCCTTCTACGTGGAACTGGCATGGGTTTAAAAGGTGCTGGCCAAGGATCGTTGGTGAACTTTTGCAGTGCATCTTGTACACTACTGTGACTGAGCATCAATGGAGGAGGGAGTGGATACAATGCTAATCAAGTGAGCTGCTTTTTTCTGAATGGTGTCAAGCTTTCTCAGTGTTATTGGAGGTGCACCTATCTGGACAAGTGGGGAGTTGTCACTCCTGAATTGTGCCTGGTTAGATGGTGAAATGAGCTGGGAGTCAGAATGTGAGTTGCTATTGCAGTATTCCTAGCTTCTGAACTGCTCTTGTAGCCACTGTGTTAATGTGGTGAGTCGAGTTGATTTTCTGGTCAACCATAATCCCCAAGTTGTTTTTAGTGGGGGTTTCAGTGATGGCAATGTCAAGAGCTGGTGATTAGATTGTCTTTTATTACAGATGGTCATTGATCAACGTTTTTGTGGCACGAATGTTACTTGACACTTGTAATTTGGATATTGTCCAGATCTTGTTGCATTTGAACACAGATTGTTTCAGTATCCAAGGAGTCTCAGATGGTGCTGAACATGGTGCAATCATCAGTGAACATCTTCACTTCCGACCTCGTGATGGAGGGCAGGTTATTGATGAGCTTAGGATACCTCCCTGAGGAATTCCAACAGAGATGTCCTGGAACTGAGATGACTGACCTCCAGTAACCAGCCTGTGGAGAGTTTGCCCATTAATATGCATTGATTCCACTTTTGCTGGGGCTCCTTGATGCTAAACTCAGTTGAACGCGGACTAGCTATTAAGGGCTGTCACTCTCACCTAACCTCTGCATTTGTTCTTTTACCCATGCTTGAACAAAGCCTGTAATGAGGTCAGAAGCTGAATGGCTCTGGTGTAGCCCAAACTGGACATCACTGTGCAGGTTATTGCTGAGCAGATGCTGCTTTATAGCACTGTTGCTGACACTTTCCATCACGGTACTGATGATGAAGGGTAGGCTGATGGGGTGGTAATTGGCTGAGCTGGATTTGTCATGCTTTGTGTATACAGGATGGACCAGAGCAACTTTCCACATTGTTACCAGTGTTGCAACTGTACTGGAATACCATGGCATGAGATGTGGCAAGTTCTGGAGCATGCGTCATAGAATCATCCAGCACAGAAGTGGACCATTCAGTCGAACTCGTCCGTGCCAACTAAATTTCCCAAACTGAAGTTGTCCCATTTGCCTGCGCTTGGCTTATATCCCTCTCAATATCTCTTATTTATGTATATGTCTCAATGTCTTTTAAATGGTCTAGCTGTACCTGCATCTCTTCCTCTGGCAGTTTGTTCTAATTATGAAATACATTCTTGTAGGAAAAGCTCACCCCTCAGGTCCCTTTTAAATCTTCCTCCTCTCACCTTAAAATTATGCCCTCTAGTTTTGAACTCTCCAAGCCGAGAGAAAAGACCTTTGCTATTCACCTTATGTACACCCCTCATGATTTTATAAGCCACTCTTCAGTCATCCCTGAATCTTCTACACTCTGGTGAGCAAATATTGTCAGGGCCCAGAGCCTTTGCAGTATCCAGTGCCTCCAGCCATTTCTTGATATCACATGAAGTGAATCGAATTGGCTGAAGACTGGTATCTGTAATTATGTGGGCCACTGGAGGAGGCTGAGATGGATTACCCACTTGGCACTTCTTGCTGAAGCTCATTGCAAATTCTTAAACTTTATCTTTGGCACTGATGTACTGGACTCTTCTATCATTGAGGTTAGGGATATTTGTGAAGCCACCTCCTAGAGTGAGTTGTTTAATCATCCACCATTCACAATTGGATGTGAAACGTCTATAGAGTTTAGATCTGATCCATTGATTGTGGAATTATTTAGCTCTGTCTTTCATTCACAGTTTATGCTGTTTGGCACTCAGTTTTTTAAAATTCATTCACAGGATGAGGGTGTCACTGGCTAAGCACAATTTGTTGCCCATTCCTATTTGCCCAGAAGGCAGTTAGGAGTCAACCACATTGCTGTGGGACTGGAGTCACGTGTACACCAGACCAGGTAAGGATGGCAGTTTCCTTACCTAAAGGACATTAGTGAACCAGATGGGTTTTTCCTGACAATCCACAAAGGATTCATGGTCATCATTAAACTCTAAATTCCAGATTTTCTATGAATTCAAATTCTACCATCTGCCATAGTGGGAACCGAACCTGGGTCCCCAGAATGTTCTCTGGGTTTCTGGATTAACAGTCTGGTGATAATACCACTAGGCCATCACCTCCCCTTGTTTGGGAAGTTCACCAGTTTGACACCTCATTTTTAGGTATGCCTGGTGCTACTCCTGTCATGCCTTCCTGCACTTTCCATTGAATCAAGGTTGATCCCCTGGCTTGATGGTAATCGTTGAGAGGGGAATATGCCGGGCCATGAGTTTACAAATTACGTGGAGTACAATTCTGCTGCTGTTGATGGCCCACAATGCGTCAGGGATGCCCAGGCTTGAGTTGTGAGATCAGCTCAAAGCCCGTCCCATTTCGCATGGTGATAGAGCTACACAACATGATGGAAAGTATTCTCATTGGGAGGCACGAAATTGTCATCACAAGGGCCGAATTGTGGTCAGTGTTACCCTTCCTGTAAGAAACAGCTGCATCTGCAGCCAGCAGGTTGTTATGGATGATGTCTAGTGTGCTTTTCCCTCTGGTTGGTTCCCTCACCACCTGCTGCAGACCCAATTTAGCAGCTATAGCCTTTAGGTCCCAACCAGCTTGATCAGCATGCTGCTGCTGCTGCTGAGCCACTCTTGGTGGTGGACATTGAAATCCTCCATCCAGAGTTTATTTTGTGCCCTTGCCACAATCAGTGTTTCCTCCAAGTGTTGTTCAACATGGAGGAGCATTGATTCATTAGCTGAGAGAGGATGGTACACAGAAACATAGATCATGTAATCAGCAGGAGGTTTCCTTCTTCGTGTTTAGCCTGAAGCATGAGACTTCACAGTGTCCAGTGGACTCCCAAGGCAACTCCCTCCAAAATGTATCCCACTGTGCCACTGCCTCTGCTGGGTAAGTGCAACTGGTGGGACAGTACATGTCCAGAGATGGTGATGATGGCATCTTGGACATTGTCCGATGTGATTCGCTGAGTATGACTGTGTCAGGCTGTTGCTTGACTAGTCTGTGAGACAGCTCTCCCAATTTTGGCACTGGCCCCAGAAGTTAGCAATGAGAACTTTGCACGGATGAAAGGACTGCTTCTGCCCTGATCTTTTCCAGTGCCAAAGTCGATGGCAGATGGTCCGCCTGGTTTCAATTCTTCGTTGAGACTTCATAGAGATAGATACAACTGAGCGGCTTGCTAGGACATTTCAGACAGCAGTTGGGAGTCAACCACATTGCGGTGGGTCTGGAGTCACATGTAGGCTATATCAGATGAGGATGTCTGAAGGAACATTCGTGAACCAGATGGGTTTTTTTGGCAATTGACAATGGTTTCATGGTGATCAGTAGATTCTTACTTCCAGATTTTTTTTATTCAATTCAAATTCCACAATCTGCTCTGGCGGGATTCAAACCCGATTCCCCAGAATGTTAGCCAAGATTCTGGATTAATGGCCTAGTGATAATACCACCAGGTCATTGTTGCCCCCATTGCCACTGAAAATCTGGGCCACTGTCCTCCGAGGGTTGTCATGAAAATTAATTTACACACGCAAGCTAATGGGCAGCATTCACTCACTGAAGTAAGCAACATTTCTATTATAAAATGTTAACAGTGACCAAATTGAGTATTTTTTCCCCTCATTCTTCAGGTGAAAATAGGACTTATCCCTCTGGACATTACACCTTTTTCTGGTTATTGCACGAAGGAACATCAGCTATTTATAGATTTCCATTTGAAAAAAAAATCCACAAAGTTTCTTTGCAACTCGAATCAAAGTGTAATCTGTAGTTTAATATTGTACAACTACAGATAATGGGATCATTCTAATTGAAGAGGTAATCGGATTTTGTGGTTGAAATACATTGGAATACATAACAATGTACGTTTTCTTACTTTGTATTTACAATCAAATTGTCTGTTATTCGAAAAAGAACAGACTCCTTTTAGAAAGACTTGACTACTTGGGCAACACTGTTCTATCCCATACACTCAATATAAATAGTTTAGATTCTAGCTTGGAGATTTCAGATCTTTTTAATATTTATTACTTTCACCTTTATATTAAAAAAAAAGTCATGAAGACTAGCGAGTTTTGAGAAGATTTGTAGCTCAGGTTGAGGTTCTGGATGTGAGTTTGCTCGCTGAGCTGGAAGGTTAGTTTTGATCAAACTAGCAGAGTCTTCATGACTTTTTTTTATATAAAGTGTGTTAGAAGCTACAAATGTACAGCCTCTGATGATTCAAGTGTATTTACACAGGCACCGAGGCTACAGAGTTTTCTTGTACAACTAGTTACCTCAGATGACCCACTATGGTGGCAGCCCATTGGAGAGCTAATTTGAAATGCTAAAAGTCTTTGCATTTGGGAAGCAATTCATTAATCGTAGGAGAACTAATTAGTTACACCAAATTACAAAACATAGAAAATCTGCCTCAGATCTTTATAGAGATTATCCAAAAAGAATCATGAGATTATTATTACGCAGACAATAATATTTTAAAAGATATTTTTAATTGTTAATGTTGCTCTATGACTGGAATTGCATTTTCAATGGCTGCATTCCTATATAGTTAGCGAAGACATTTTGAATAAATTATGTGAATATTAGGAACAACTTTATCAATAAGCTCAAAAAACATTCTGCATCCCTGCATAATATTGGCCATTAAATTAAGAATTCCATTTGAGTTATGCATCCCAGACAGTACATGATGCAGATATATGTAAAAAAATCGGATCCTATGATTCCCACAAACAGATGAAGAAGGAACAAGAATGGGCCACTGGGGTCTTCCCGCATGCTCCATCATTCAACAAGATCATGGCTGACCTGAATTTAACCTCAACTCTACACTCCCCCGTGTCCCTGATAACCTTTCATCGCCAGGTATCAGCCAAGGATAGGTGGGCTGTGTAACAACAATGGTAGAAATGAATTTTCAAAGTTTCAACTGTTTAGGGGCAAATTGGAGGATTCAGTCTCTGGTCGTAGTGGCTGGAGATTGGGATGATGATACAAACTGGTTATTAAACAGTTAGCTTATAAGGAGGGTTTTAAGGGTGTTTAAAAATATAGCAGGATGGAAAGGTTTAGGAAAAGAATTTAAGAATGTGAGGACAAGATAGGAGAAGGCTTCAAAAGCAAGGCAAGATTAGGGGAGAAGAATGTATTGTAAACCAAATTTGAAAGGGCAAAAGGCGTGGATAGGCGAGTAAGACTTGAAGAGGTTATAAAAATTGGGAAGGGCCTGCAAGTCTCCGAAGAGATCTGAATATGTGTTTCACTATTCTGTAGTAGATAGACTGGTGGCCTGAAAGACAACGGAATGGTAAGAATCAAGGCAACAGATGAACAGAACAGGATTAGTACAGAGTTCTATATAAAGTGGAAATTTTGGGAGGTTTAGTTTATCGAGCTGGAATAAAACCAGAGTGCTGGAAAAATTCAGCAGATATACCAGCAAATGTAGAGAAAGGAATTAACATTGAATCAAATATAAAGCTTTTTCAGAGTTAAAAATAATTGATAAAAATGGTGCTTTTAATACTGTTGACACAGAGAGAGAGAGGAGGAGCAACTATGAGAATGCCCAGTCCAGAAAACAAAGGGAGTACTCATGGTGATAAAGGAGAACTGGAGATGTAAAGTAAGTGTAAATGATGGGTGTGCAAAGGGAAAAAATTGGGTCTGCTGTTTTGACAGCAAAGTCAGCAAGATCCAAGAAAGACACAGCTGGGAGAGGGTGAGGGGTGTAAGAAAACTGGCGGACAGAGGTTGTACTCTGAAGTTATGCAGCTCAGTAATGCTCCTAGATACTCGAAAGTGCCTAAGCCGAAAATGGGGCACTGTTCCTTTAACTTGTGTTAAACTTTTGTTTAAACCCCACAGCAGGCTCAGAATGGAAATGTTAGCATGACAGCAAGATGGGGTATTGAAATGGCAAGCAACTGAAAGGTCAGGGTCATTCATACAAAGCGGAGTTACTCCAAATAGCACTTATCCAGGCTCTATTTAGTCACGCCAATGTAAAGAAGACCACATTGTATGTAGTCGAAAGCAGTAGATGAGATTGATAGAATTACAAATAAAATGCTGTTTAACCTGGAAGGCGTGTTTCAGTCCTTGACAGTGAGGAGGGAGGTTGTGAATGGCAAGAAATGTGCCTTCTGCAATTACATAGCAAGGTACCATAGGGGAATGAGCAAGTGTTAGGCGTGATGGGCAAAGGTGTCACAGGGGATGGGTCCTGCAGAATGCTCCCAGTGGAGGGAGAGGGCTATGTGTTTGGTGATGGTATCTTGCTGAAGGTGGCAGAAGGTGGAGGATGATTCTCTGAATGCAGAAACTGGTGATATTGAAAATGAGGACCCAGGAAACCCTAATGTTACCTACAGGTCAGGGCAGAAGTGCAAGAGATGGGCGGATATGGTTGAGGGCCCTGTCAGCTTTGGCAGTGAAGGCTTTGGGAAGGGGCATCCTTGGTTGAAAGAGCACAGTGGAAAGTGACATGCGATAGAGAAGGAGAAAATGACAGAATTCAATGTAAGGAGGTGTAGTCAAGGCAACTATGGGAATTTGTGGGCTTGTAATTAATGTTGGTGGACAGCCTGTCCCCAAAAATGAAAATAGTGAAGTCAAGGAAGGGAAGGGAAGAATCCAAGATGCAGTAGATGAAAGCGAGAGAAGGGTGGAAAATTTTATATTGAACTGATTAACTTGTCCAATTCGATGACAGGAAGCAGAACTGATTACATCACCAATGTCGTGGAGAGGGAACTTTGGGTAGGTGCCCTTAGCTGAGATGGGCCAATAGATATTCCACATATCTCATCAAGGGATAGGCATAGTTGGGACCCAGCTGGATACCCAGGTCACATCGCAGACTGAGGAAAATGAGATGCATTTGGGGAGAAATGGTTCAAAGTGAGACCAAACTCAGTTTGGTGACTGGCCTGAGGCAAGCCAATTCTTGTTTTGCCTTTCAGCTTTCATATAAAGCATGAGATGCTTACAAATGCATGGTCTCTTCTTTCAGCTATAAATACGTTCTCATAGAATCCCTACAGTGCAGAAAGAGGTCATTCGGTCCATTGAGTATGAATTTATCGAGACCCAGTCTCCACTCTATCCCCAGAACCCCACATGTACCATGGCCAATTAACGTAGCCTACAAATCCTTGGATTGTGGGAGGAAAACTGAACCAAAGAAACCCAGGCAGACATGAGGAGAACATGCAAACTCCGCACAGTCACGCAAGGCTGGAATCGAATCCTGGTCCTTGGTGCTGTCGGGCAGCAGTGCTAACTAGTGAGCCACCATACTGTTCTGTGTCGGCAAAGTCTTCAAGTTGTAAATAATTACAGTATGTTTGATGAGGTAGTGAGGAAACACGCGGTTTGTTCAAAATTTGTGACTAAGCCACAGAAGGAACTAACAGAAGCTTTCCAAAATCTGCAGTTAGAATGATTACTCTTGTGCAGCATATATTTTCAATGGAACATGTCAGCAACTGGATCCAGTGTTATTACAAGTTAAAGACATCAAACAAGTTATTTGTGACCATATCAATGATTTTCAAGAAAACAGAACATGGTAGTACCCATTTACTTTTACTCTACAACGATTGTAATTTCATAAAATTCGTTTCAGCTGCTTAGCTTGCTCACATTTGGAAAATGCTTGCACAATAGTGACAGTTTCCCAGCTACTAAATATGAATCCTCTTTAAATGTGACCAACAATGGAATAAATATAGTTTATATTTCCTTAAATTTATAAGGTCAAGTAGTACTATGATGCAGGTCTTTAAGATGTTCAGCATCCAACGCGGGCAGCATGTAACATACAAGAGCTTGCCTCTACCGCAAGGAGTGCCTTTGTAGAATTTCACTCTCTCCTATCAGTAGCTAAGGCATTGGGCTGACTATTTCTGTCATGTCCACTTCTGATTCAGAGGGATCAACAATGTTTGACAGACAGGGTGAATCTACGGGATCCGACAGCATTTCTTACAGTTCCGAGGGGAAGGGCATGTTTTGCTCCTGCACCATTTGCAAATTCGCGGCTTTCATACGGTCTATGTGCTTATTAAGGGCCATTGCACTACCCTAACTGTATACGTCACTGGTTTTAACCAATGTGTCGTCCTTGCCTCTTACCCATGCAGCACCATTTCCATGATTTTTACACCAAACTTTGTTCTCTGCTTCAAATTGTCCCTCTCACTTGGTGAAGCCTTGAACTCTGCATTGGAGTTCCTGATGCTGTTTCACCCACCACCCTCCACTCGCAGGCTGGCAAGTTCAGACTTAACCTGATGCTAAGTCTGGCAACTCTGCTGATGCCATCTCTAAAGCTGCATGTGAGGTTGTCCAATAATCAAACAAGAACTGTGACAGCTTTGTATTTAGCAAAGCTGCAGGCCCTTTCCTCAATCTAGCCTTTGAAGTTTGGACTACACTTTCTGCCAGGCACAAGATGATGGGTAGCATGCAGCTGTCCTCTTACGTTGAATTACATTTGATTTTAGGAAATACCCAAATTCACTGTTGGTAAACAATGGCCCATTATCTTTGACCAACAATTCTGGGATTCTGTATGTTGAAAAACACAAGTACAGCTTTTCAGTCATCGTCCCACTGTTTGACAAATGGACCGTGTGCACGTTGAACCATAATGAATGGACATCCACAACGACGAAGTACATTGAACTCATGAAAAGATCTACATTGTCAGTGTACCCGGCCATTCCAATGAATGTGAAGGAGCTGCTGGCAGTAATTTTTGTCTTTGTTGGCACTCTGGGCACTGTCCCAACAGCACAGCTATGTCTGTGTCTAAGCCTGACCACCAGAACAACATCTTCATTTTGGTGGCCCCTGGATGACCCTGGTGCAGTTCAGCCAGTATTTGATGTCGACCTTTGCTTGGGCCAGTCACTCTTGTTCCCCGTAACCATATGCCATCCTCTACCTTGAACTGGTTTCTCTGGGTCCAGACAGGTTTCAATTCTAGTGGTGATGGCCTTTTGGTCTCCCCATTCAATACCAGTTAATTCACTTTGGAAAGGACTGGGATCTTTCAATCTCCAATGTTTGCTGTTATTAGCTGCAATTGGGAGCATATCTAGAAAAATTAATATATAGTTACAGATTCTTCTGCTGGGGGTACCACAGATGCTGTGTCAGCTAATGGGAGAAGCTCAACATATCTGCAGAAGCACTTAGTATTGGAACCCACTTCTGAATCCAGCCCAAAGCCATGGTCAGGACTGCCTTGTCCTCTTCAATTTTCTTCCATAAAGGTATTGTTGGAACTTCCTGACTCCAAATATGGGCTGCCAAATCCTTCTTTTTCTATCTGGGAGTATTTATGCTCTGCATTAGCAAAAGTGCTGGATGCATAAGCTATTAGGTGTTCCTTTCCAATGGCACCTACGAGTTAATAATGCCCAATGCCATGCAGGGCAGCAAAACATGCCAACACTTGATCTTTGCTGGGACCATACTGCGCCAACACCTTAGAGGATGGTAGCAGTTTCTTTACAACACTGACAGCTATGGCTTGTCAATGAGATCATTTCCAATGCTGACTCTTTTTTAGGAATTGCTGCAAACATGACAGGATGGATACCAGGTTATGAATGGACTTTCCATAAGAATTTACCAGTCCAAGAAATGGTGTAAGCTCCAGAGTAGCCATGGCAACCGGGGTACATTTGATCACCCTCTTCTTAGCTTCCAATTGGTGTAAACCAGTCTTGTTACTCTATAGCCCACTTGGGCACTTGGCGGGTCTGGAACACACCTTTCTTTGCTTCTTAGGCTTATGCCTGCCTGGGAAAACTGCCTTAGGACTATATCCAAGTTGTCTAAGTGTTCTTTATTAGTTTTCTCTGATGTCAGGACAACATCTGGATAAATAGTGATCCGAGAAAGACCTTACAAAATGTTCTCCATCATCCATTGAAAAACTGAACAGGCTGATGATACCCCAAATGGCAGTCAATTATTAGTATCTGGTGCATCCGGGAAAGTTAGGCTCCTAATGGCAGAAAAAGCTGCAGCTCTACAGGCTTTCAGGAGAATTACTTTTTTTTGTCTGCAAGATATCATTTTCCCAGAAAAATAATGCATTCTTTCCACATACTGGGCCCATTCTGCTGGCAATGTCAAACTAGTCAAACTTCCCAAACAAAGGCATAATATAAGAAATGTTCACCAATCAATGAACTTGTAATATCATTTTCTTTTCACTCCCTCTCAAACTGAAACGTGTGTTGATTCTACTTGGACTTCCAGCTGCGTGACTATAGGCTTCATATTTCAGCTCTGCTTTATACTGTCCTGCTCAGATTTGCTTCCTTGCATATCTGCTGTTTCTCAGACTCCCATGTATCAGTTCAGGGGCCAATGAACTAGAACAAGATAACCTAACTCATGGCAGATTGAATTTCATTTCTTCAACACTGGTCTCTCAGTATGTAACAAGATTACGGCTGGAGGATCACCACAAGAGTTCTCAACATCAAAGTCTGACCTCAACATTAACACCAGAAATACAAGATCAATTGCAGTTATATCTCGACATTGTGTATTAATCCATAAACTCGACACGTACAATGGCTGCAGCTTGATGATGCTGCTTTACCTGCTGAGGGACCCACTACAAATCAATGCTGCTACCTTGAACAATTTGCAAAAGTATGTATGCTCTGGAAGATCTACAATATGGAAATAATGTACCAGAAAAGAAGGAACAAAAAAAACCATTTGACTTAATTAGCCTGCTGCTTGAACAAAACAAGTAGAAGCTGTCCTTTCATAGTTTGTACACCAACAGTTTATTTTCTTTTGGGAAAACTGTTTTGAAATGTTTCCTGTTTTTGATTTCTTCTAAAGGTAATCATGAGAAATTTCATGCTAATTATTGACCTCCAATATTCAACTCTGCTGATAGCTTTTCAAATCAGGGCAAGAGCTGTCATGTTCTCTGGAGCATTTGTATATTTCTGTGGCATCTGAACATGCCAGCATTTTGAAAGCAGGTTGTGCCATTTGGCAATCTATTCCCAAATGGGAACTCACCAATTATGTGTGCAAATTTATAATAATTACTTTTGTTTATACTCATATCCTCAAAATGCTTTTCTTCTTTGATAGATACATTAATAATATCTTCAAATTGAATGACAATCACAAATGCAATTTATCACTGTTACAACTGCTTATCTGTACTACGTTGTTAAACACACTAAAATACAAACAAAAAATAAACACCCACCACATACAAACAAACTGGAACAAAGGACATTGTATACTGTACTAACTAAATGCGATTTCAATTGGAGAACTTAAATTAAATCATAAGCATTATTTGAAAAACAGAAGGCTGATACTTATTGGGAATTGGCTCTTTTCATTTTTTTAGTGAGTTTCATGGAGGATTTCACTCCACGAGACTTAGTAAATTTTCTCGAATCATCTTCCTAAACTTGCCTCATTACCCGTGCACTCACACCTATTACACCTTGCTCGTCATGGTCTTCCACTTGCCAGGTGGAAATACTCTCCACTGCCAGAATTTACTGTGATTGCCGGTGTCAGGGCCAACTGTAAACCCAGAGATAGTAAGAACTCCCAATGCTGGAGTCTGAGATAACAAGGTATGGAGCTGGATGAACACAGCAGGCCAGGCAGCATCAGAGGAGCATGAGAGCTGACGTTACGGGTCAGGACCCTTCTTCAGAAATGAGGGAGGGGAAGGGGGCTCTGACATAAATAGAGAGGGGGATGGTTGGGCTGGGGAGGTAGTTGGGATTGTGATAGGTGAGTACAGGTAGACAATGGCAAGGATTGGTCAGTGAAGTGGGAGGAACAGATAGGTAGGAGAGAAGACGGACAGGTCAAGGAGGTGGGGATGAGAGGGAGGGTTGGTCATGGGATGAGGCCGGGAGTGGGGAGATTTTGAAACTTGTGGGTGTAACCATTGGGTTGTAGGCTTCCAAGGCAGAATATGAGGTGCTGCTCTTCCAGTTTTCGGGTGACACTGGAGGAGGCCTGGGATCGACATGTTGTCCAGGGAGTGGGAGGGGGAGTTGAAGTGGTTCGTGACTGGGAGGTGTTGTCACTTGTCGCAAACCGAGCGTAGGTGCTGTACAAAGCGGTCTACAGTCAGGAGATCAAGCCAGGGGCTGGTAGGCAGCAGGTGCCCAGCACAGTTCATTTCATTTGCCTTGGACATGTTGGAAGGAAGTTAACTGGCACCTTGCTTTGCTGATGGGGAAACCAGACATCCTGCTGGGTGGGAGATATGTGAGGTTGCTGCTGACAATGAAGCGTGCCCCGAGTTGTTGGTGACTTACGGAGAGCCAGAGAAGCAAGCAGCAAGTTAAAATCACTATTCTGACTTTCATGTTGGGAATTGTCACCATCTAGTTTCTACCTAGAGGGTGGGGGAATGGGAAACAGTGTATCAATAAGGAATGGCATAATAATGAAGATGCTAGTGCATGAAAATAGTGCTCTCATTGTTCCCTGGTGAGAATCACTTCTTGCTGTTCAACACTTGGTCCTTTTGCTCATCGCTGCTCTCTTGCAATTCTCCCAACTTTCACCAAGGTCCACACTGATCAGTTCCTGGGAAGATTCTGCCCAAGATGCTTAAACCTTAAAGAGAAAACCCTTCTCAGATAATTTACATAATACAGGATTCTGAATGTTGCATGTCTTTCCATGAATTGAAACATATGGGTCTGAACATTCTCCTTTGCAGGGATGTGCGAAGGCGAGTGTGTTTCGAGGTGCCTAGTATTCTATGACCTATGGTGACTTTTGTCATGAGACTTCCACCTTTCACCTCATTATTTATGCAATGAATTGGGCATTTTTCTCCAGGAATCAGAAGGCATAAATGCTCACTCCTGAAGAAATTGCTCGACCTGCATGTCTCTGCGATAGGGTTAGGGTTAGGGTTGTAATTGTAACTAGACAGGGCCTGATCTTTCAAAACAACATGACATGTGGCATTTTAGCTCACATAGGCAGCTGCTTCATTCCTTCTGTGCTGCCTAATCATTCAGCTGGGACATCTCACCGCCTGACCTGTACAGCAACCAACTGTCATGCAGTCTTGCGTCTATTTCCAGCATCTTCAATCCCTCCTTTGTCTGGCCCACCTCCTGAAGCAGTGACTAACAGCAAGCTCACTGACCTACGGGTAATCCCTGCACTGCTTGCACTTGACTTAAAGGCTTGATCGTGGCCAACTCCCTGTAGTGTACTTAAATGTGTCCCTCCTGGCTACAACACCTCCAGACTAACTGTAGTCACTCCTCATACCACAAAGGACTGCTCCCCTTTGAATTTCACACCTTGCTATTGGTTGAACTACATTCAGTATGTTTACCACATCAGCAGCTGGCACATGCCCGCAGCTCTGAAAATTGTACCACAGTGTCATACTGTGACATGTCAATTTCGGTTAGATTGATAGATTGACTGTAGAGTGCTCCCCATCAGCACAAGATGCCTGCCTTTCTTTCTGGGCTAAAAAACAAGTTAAACTGCAGAGGCTGGCAGCCTATAATTCAGTGCGAAAGTCAGTATGCATTAAAAACGCAATGTGAGATCCTCCAAGTAAGGGTGAACATGAGTGAGAGTTAAGAAAGCAAGCTGAGAGCCATAAAATGTGAATGTCAATTTGATGAGCAGCTGTTTGAACTCATAAAGGCACCTGACAGAAGCTTGAAAGTCATGACTTCCATCAACTCTAAATGAAAGTATTGGTCGCCTGACATGCTGTCTTAGGTGGTCTGACAGCAGGCATGATGATGTGGTGAAGCAGGGGATTTACCGAAGCTGAGATCCGTAGATGGAGGGTCAAAGGGGATGGTGGCCAGGAAGTAGATGGCCAATGACTTGGGCAGGCATTTGGCAAGCTATGGCCTCCAGGTTCCCACTCTGTTTTCGCTGTCAGTAATTTAGACCATCTTATTTCCTGATAAAGGAGAGGTAATTTGGAAGTAGGATGTAAATAGAGTGTGTTAGGGCTTTAATGAGATGTACATGCACAGAAATAAACTCAAGCGTGAGATCTGAAATTGCAATTTAAGGCTCGGGAGGAGAAAAAACACTTTGGGGTAATATTTTCCCAACATTGAGAATCTGATTTTTTTCATTCTCACCCTATTTTGTCACTATACTCTTGACTCACCAAGGAGGGGAAAATTCCACCAATTGAATTTATCCCCATTACATCAATTAAGATAAGAATCATTCCTTTATTCTGCTCCTATTGCAAGAATTTGTTCCTTCATGTGAAATGTCAAAGAATCATGGCTAGTGGATTAAGCAGCCTCAACAATAACTCCAGCTGGAAAAAAACTATAATAAAAATGATATAAAATAAAAAGTCCCATCAACTACTGTACTCTGAGTATAAGTAGTCTCTTTAGTCACTAAAATATCAATCAGTTATTCTTTACTGGCATTCTCCTCTACGTAAGAGGGAATTCAATTTGTCAGTTACTTTACAAATCACAAAAACATGAACCATTTAGATGCAGAACAATCTGTTCAAAAATCTGGGATTCAATCACAATCCCATTGTCAAGTGAAGCAGGCCAGATCGAGTGTCATTTTATTTAGATTAAGCTGAAATATTTCAGTCTCAGAAAACCATCAGAAGTTTACTAAAATAACTATTTGAGCTTTGAATCACAGTCACATTGAACAAGTTAATGATGAACCTGACAATATGATCATGAGCATGTGTTACTTCGAACGAAACCGAGACAGAAAAATGAACACATATGCTGCTCTCCTCATTACAAGCGATAATCAAATAAACCTTTGAACAAGATATTACAATGGTACATTTTGGACTTTAATTTGATTTATTATTGTCACGTGTGCCTAGAAACAGTGAAAAGTTTTGTTTTGCATGCAGAACAGGCAGATTTTTTTTCTTTATTCATTTACGGGATGAGGGCATCACTGGCTAGCCAGCATTTATTGCCCATTCCTAATTGCCCAGAGGACAGTTAAGAGTCAATCACATTGTTGCGGGTCTGGAATCACACGGAGGCCAGGCTAGGTGAGGATGGCAGTTTCCTTCCCCAAAGGACATTTGTGAACCAGAGGAGTTTTCCCCCCAGCAATTGATACTCGATTCATGGTCATCATTAGACTCTTAATTCCAGATATTTATAGAATTCAAATTCCACCATCTGCCATGGCAGGATTTGAACCCAGGTCCTCAGGGCATTATTTGGGTCTCTGGATTAACAGACCAGTTATAATACCACTAGGCCATCAACTCCGCTGATCATACCATACAAAGTGCATAGGGTAATAGAACATAGTGAATAAGTCCAATGTTACAGCTATGGAGAAGGTGCACAGAGCGAGATCAATTGCAACTTAAAATTTGAGAGGTCCATTGAGAAGCCCAATAACACTGGGAAAGAAGCTGTTCTTCATTCTGTTGGT
The DNA here is from genome assembly GCF_030684315.1 of Stegostoma tigrinum. NCBI lineage: Eukaryota > Metazoa > Chordata > Chondrichthyes > Orectolobiformes > Stegostomatidae > Stegostoma > Stegostoma tigrinum. The sequence goes on along the minus strand of NC_081367.1, from coordinate 35,493,775 downwards.
GTGTGTGTGTTTAAGCTTTTGGACCATCTGCCTGACAGAAGACGTTGGAAGAGTTTATAACCAGGGTGGGAGGGGACTTTGGTTATGTTGGCTGCCTTCACGAGGCAGCTGGAAGCATAGATGAAGTCATTAGATGGAGGTTGGTTTATGCAATAGACTGGACTGTATTCAGAACTCTCTGCAGTTTCTTATGGTCCTGAGCAAAACAGTTGCCATCTGTGATGAACCCAGATAGAGTGCTTTCTATGGTGCATCTATAAAAATTAGTCACAGTTTTCAGAGACATTCCAAATTTACTTAGCCTCCTGAGGAAGCAGAGATGTTGTTGTGTCTTCTTGACCGTCACATCAACATAGGTGGACCAGGACAGATTGTTATGATCATCACTCCTAGTAGCTTGATAGTCTCGACCATCTCGATGTTGATATGGGCATGCCCTCCACTCAACTTCATAAAGTCAATGACCAACTCTTTTCTTCTGCTGATTTTGTTTAACTCTGCATGCAACTAACTGGGCAAGAAGGGAGGGTCTAGGCCCGAAACATCTGCTTTTGTACTCTTAAGATGCTGCTTGGCCTGCTGTGTTCATCCAGCTCCACACTTTGTTATCTCGAATTCTACATCATTGTTGGCTTCTGCGACTATGCAAATATTATTTACAGAATGTGATACACTCTGTAGAATGAAGTTTCCCAACAGTCAGGGATGTGAACAGGCTCTTTCTGGTTGAAATGCTCCATGAGTGGTTAAAGCTTTCCAAATGCTGTAAATCTGTTTGAACTCAAGTGTACTATAGTAAAGTGACATGATCGAGTGAGTCCTTCTTACAGCTTTCAGTGCCTCAATTTCTCCTTTATAAATAAGATCCTGACATCACCCTTTGAACAATGCTTCATGTGTTTCAGGAGGAAAAACAGTTGTTCTATTATGGTTTAATTTAAAAACTTTCCAATGTAGTTTGCTCAATTATGTTGATCAATTGTAATTGTATTGTAATAATAATAATAATAAATACAATTACAATTGTAACTGTAATTGCAGCACACAGTAAGTGAATATGCTTTCATGCAGTTTACAATCCATTTTCTACAGATATGGCTGGATTTGAGTGGAAATAATGACTAATCGATGGATCTGTACCTCAGTTATACCACCACTCACAAAATTATTGTGTAGTATTAGTTTATCTTATCCACTGGAACATTGATGTGGATATGACAGTGACTGTTTTGTTTTACATACTTGAAAATATCATTACAATCTCCAAAGAGACCCCTAATGTTTTAAAAAGGTACAGACTGCCAGTGACTGATGGAAACTTTTACATGACAAGGTGTTACGGACTAGGCTATCATGGAATCAAAGAATCCTTACAGTGTGGAAACAAGACTTTCAGCCCAGAAAGTCCACACCGGGCCTGAGAGCATTCCATTCAGATCCATCCCTCACAACCTACCTAATCTACACATCCCTGAACACTGTGGGCCATTTAGCATGACCAATCCACCTAACCAACACATCTTTGGACTGTGGGAAGAAACCAGAGCACCTGGAGGAAACCCACGCAGACACAGGGAGAATGTACATACTCCACACAGACAGTCACCTGAGGGTGGATTTGAACTCGGGTCACTAGTGCTATGAGGCAACAGTGCTGACCACTGAGCCACCGTGCCACCTAAATGCCCTCAAAATAGTTTAAGATACTCTAGATCCTCACTTTTTCTTATTTTCAAAAGAAGTGTAAGGTTGCGTTCCAGGCGCATTTTGACTGATCAAACCATGAAATTTGAAGCAAATCACACTTTATTCATATATCATTGTTAAAATACACCAAAAGAAATAGTAAAGAAAAGAATTGCCTAAGCTGTAACTCTCTGGAAATGCTTAACCAAACAATTGATGCAGTAACTAATACTACTTAACTGTTCCAATGTAACATCCTGCAAATACACACTTAGCAGAAGGCAAATTCAGAAAAGCAGATGGTCTCACAGAAAATTCTCCAGTGCAGGAGTTTGACCCCATTCATTCAGGCTGCTTCTACTGTTTAACATGTGAAAAAAAACAAGACCTTACAAACTGTTTAGTCTAGTGGCTCTGCACAGACTGCTTGTCTCTACCCTAAAACCTCTCTTCAAAATAAAAAGGACAAAATACACCTCCTAAAGCTATAGTATCATCATAAAGGTTTCACATTTATGATTTTTACTGTAACAAGTACAATAAAACCAACACAGACTAAACACTATTTAGTATGCAACAATATATAGACATACTGTTAAAGTTCTTCCATATTAATTAATTAATACAATCACAAAATAATTCTCAACTCAGTTTCACCATATTATGAATATGCAGTGCTATCGGCTCAAAACTAAATCTCTGTTATTCAGCAGGCTTTCTTCTCCCTGCCATGATAGATTGAATCTTCCAGTATCCCTTTGAAAGTCCCTTCACTCAGTCCCTTCAATCTCCTCAGTATTGTCAAACTGACTTTCCAGCAACATAACACTGCTTATTTAATGTTCATTATGGATATATATTTGTGAACATTCAAAATTAATAAATACTGCCACCATGATGTTGTCACTTAATTATCAAAGATAAATTGACTTGTTTGATTTGAATTTTGTTAATTTTGTAGATTGCCATGACTTAACTGGGAAAAGTGCACTAATAATCATGTCCTAGTGTTCCACAAGCCAACAAAATATGTGTAAAATCACAATAAGACCACCAAAATGATCACTTTGCCTGGCTGACTGCTACTCAGGACAAAAGTAAATCATACCAGGTTTCATCAGTAATATAAAAGGAAGAAAAACTCAGATCAGTGAGATAATAAAAGGATTTCTGATCTACCACTATAGAACTTAAGCTCTACCCCGTCAAACTCCAATGCACACACATTCTAAATGACAATTAAGGTGAACAGAAGACAAATGGTTTAACACATACTCTATGGGTGAAAAAGAAAATGTACATGGGAAACTGAATTGCAAAGACCAAGTATCCAAACTAAAAAGTCGAAAGTTATTCTCTGACAACTATCAGAGTGTCAGAATCTCTGACACTCTTTTTATCTGTCAGCCAGGGCTCCCTGATTGGGCCAGATTCACAGTCTCAATCAGGAAACTCATGTTCTATGTGGTCCAGCTGGCTGACCTTGTTCCAATCACTATGACAATACGCTCTGCGCAGGCTGCCAGTTGTTTATCGATTCCATAGTTGGTCAAGGTTGGCTTTTTCTTGTTTTAGGATTTTTTTTAAGCCTTGTTAGTTCTTTTCATCTTTTCCCTGCATGGAGAGAAACAGACAGTATGGAAATTTCTCCTGGATGGCCTGGCACTTCAGAGCTTTTTAGCATGCTGCAGCTCACCCAATCAGGTAGCTGTTGTCAGGCAGAATTTTCTTTCCTGGAAAGATTCTCAGACTACCTGAGTCTCAAATTCTTCCTCTTCAATGCTTCAATGCAAAACTCAATAAATATATAACATGTATACTCAAGTACAAAAACTTGCCTTTGTTTTAGTTGTATCAGTCCAACTTCCATTTTAGTTTACATTGCCTGATAAAGAAAGTAAATGTCTTTACAAGATCAAAATCTTCGCTGCAACATTTCTTGGAAGGTTCCTAGGGTTGTTTAACACTAGTATTCAGGAACTAATGTGTTGAAGGTCCTAATGACTTGTTGAAAATCTAATCTCTGGATGTTTTAAGCTGCTTTATAATTTGTTTTTAAATCAACCTTTCTGGAACAAGTGGAGGTTAAACCCAAACCTTCACGTCCAAAGATGAAGACAATATCACTGTTTCATAAGAACCCTTACCACATGATGTTGATTAAAAGTGTACAAAGATGTTGCTACTTTGACACATGCTTTCTGCTACATGACTGTGCAGAAGAATTAGATTTCAGAATTTAAAATTTAATCTTCAAATCACTAATCTTCAATTGCTTTATACTACTTGTGCATTTTTATAGGGGTTGGAACTTTAACTAGCAACATCACGGTATGTATCCCATAAGAAGTGAGCTGGCTATCAATTTGGAGCTGAGAACACTCAAATAGCCAGGAAGACGACTTGAAACACAAGCTTTCTCAGGGTTGGAGCAACCTCTTTTCCTTATGTCACAAACCACCAGCTGAAGCTAAATGCCCAATTTGCATTTTCAGCTGGTTAAATTTAAGCAGAAGCAATTCAGAATAGCATTTGAAAATATCTGGGAACACTCAATTTACCTAATTGCCTCCATGCAAGACATTGGGAGATTAGTGAATGGAGAAAAAAATTATATGCAATGAGCAAACACTATGTACAGACAAGAAATCAGAAAATCTCAGCTGCTTCTAGAGCCGAAATTTCAGTTACATGAGGCAAAATGCAATCAGACTATTAAAAGTAATTATACTCTCATAGTATTATGATTTCAGTATTTGACGTGCAATGAAATTCTGAGATTGAGCACTCAGAGAATGTAATCAGAGATAATGGGAACTGCAGATGCTGGAGAATCCAAGATAACGAAGTGTGAGGCTGGATGAACACAGCAGGCCAAGCAGCATCTCAGGAGCACAAAAGCTGACGTTTCGGGCCTAGACAGGGTCTAGGCCCGAAACGTCAGCTTTTGTGCTCCTGAGATGCTGCTTGGCCTGCTGTGTTCATCTAGCCCCACACTTTGTTAACTCAGAGAATTTAATTGTGTCGGGAAGGATCATGTCTAATATTCTATGTTAACAGAGCCACTAGTGATGTTACATTACAAAATATAGCTCTCAGCTTTTGAGAGCTTGCCTTGCTGTTAATAGCCATTGTTTTAATCATTAGCTCAGAACCTAAACCAGTTTTCGGAAGTAAAACTAACATTCATTTCAACTGTATGTCATGCAAATAATTCATTCCTGAATGTAAGTTCACAACTTAAATACTTTTAACTTCCTTTCCATGTTGAGCATTGTGTACAAAGCAATGTATTTCTGCCCACTTGTCTCTATATGCAAGGTTTATATTTGCCCATTTTAGATTGTAGCTCTCCTCATCCTTAAGTTTTCACTACAGGCCAAATGTAATGAATTTATAACGGCTTGGGTCCCAGGAGCTACTTCTCATGCAGTTATTTGATGATTTCACCAGACAGTTTGTCAGCTTTCATACCTCATGCCTTTGTATTTTTTAAAAAAAACTTTTGTTTGATCTTCAAATGCCTTCTATCTTTGGCAAAATCAGCTCAGTTGTTTTGTGCTGTTCATATATATTTGTCATGCGACAAGTCAGCAGGTTCTACCTGTGCCAGAATTCAATAACTTATATTTACATAGTGCCTCTAATGTGGGTAAATATTCCATTAGGTTAAAAATCATTCCTTGTGCCTGTACGACTAGAGCAAGAGTCATACTAAAGAGGACAGTTCCTCCCTCTCATAGTCAAAGGCCGTTCTCTCGTGTTTTATCCATATTCCAATGCAGACTTTAGCCGAGAAACCAAAGGCAACAACTGCCATGTTCAAACCGACAACAACATTGGCCCTCAGGTCACCAGGAGGTAACCCGTGTACTATCGATATTAATTTTGCTGCAAGCTTCAATGCTGACGCCATCTTAAAAGCACAGCAATAGCGAACATTTTTAAAAAGGATGAACACATGGAATGGAGCTCTAGATTAAGTGGTGAGAGCTATTGCTGGAATTAGAATATTTTTTACTAGACTATTTGTGATTTTTGTGTGGGGAAAGTCACGTTTCACAAATTTGATGACTGTGACAAAGTTGATTAATGAGGGCAGGATGGTAGACATTGTCTATATGGGCTTTAACAAGTTCCTTCAGAGCAAGTTGACACAAAAGGTGAAGTCACATGGCATACACAGTAACCTGGTAAGATGGATACAGAATTAGCTTAGTCATAGAAGACTGAGAGTAGCAGTGGAAGGGTATTTTTCTGGCTGGAGATCTGTGACTAGTGGTGCTTTACAGTGATTAGTGCTGGGACTCCTGTTGTTTATTTTATTTTTAGATATATTTGGAGGAGCATGTAGCTGGCCTGATTAGTAAATGTGTGGATGACACAAAAATTGGGGGTACTGAGGATACAACATACAGAGGGATCTGGGCATACAGGTCCACAGTTCCCTGAAAGTAGCAACAAAAGTGGATAAGGTGTTCAAGAAGGCATATGGCATGCTTGCCTTCATTGGTTGGGGTATAGAGCAAAAAAGCTAGCAAGTCGTGTTGCAACTGTACAGAACTTTAGCTAGGCTACATTTAGATATTGTGCACAGCTCTGATTGCCACACTACCAGAAGGATATGGAGGCTTTGACAGAGTACAGAAATGGTTTATTAGGATGTTGTCTAGTTTTGACTTTTTTAGCTATGAGAAGAGATTAGACAAATTGGACTGTTTTCAATCAATGCTGAAGAATGATAGGTGACCTGATAGAAGTTTACAAAATTATGGGAAGCATTGATAGAATGAATAGTTGGAGTCTTTTTCCCAGAAATGGCAATCACCAGGGGCACAAGTTTCAGGTTAAAGGGAGTAAGTTGAAAGGAGGTGTGACAGACAAGTTGTTTTTTTACACTAAGTACATGGCAGAGGAGGTGGTGGAGGCAGATACAATTGCAACGCTTATGAGACCTCTTGACTGATAAACTAATAGGCAGGGAATAGAGGGATACAGATCGCATCAAGGCAAAACATTTTTAGTTTAGAAAGGCATTATTTGTTGGATAACACAATGTGAAGCTGGATGAAGTCAGCAGAACAAGCAGCATTAGAGGAGCAGGAAAGCTTGATGTTTTGCGTCAGGACCCTTCTTCAGAAATGGGGGAAGGGAAGGGGATTCTGAAATAAATAGGGCAACAGGGGGAGGCAGGTAGAAGATGGATAAAGGAGAAGACAAGATAGGAGGCAGACAGATCAAAGAGGTCGGGTTAGAGCCAGTGAAGGTGAATGTAGGTGAGGAGTTAGGGAGGGGATAGGTCAGTCCAGGGAGGACAGACAGGTCGGGGGGGCGGGATGAGGTTAGTGAGTAGGGGGTGGGGTTGGGACTTGAGGTGGGAGGAATGGTTAGGGAGGCGGGGACTAGTTGGGCTGGTTTTGGCATATGGTCAGGGGAGGGGAGATTTTGAAGCTTGTTATTTGTTGGTGCAGTTTTGGTGGGTCAAGGGACCTGTTTCTGCGCTGTACTGCTCTTTGTTCTCTGTGCTATTTACAGTTGAATACTGTGATGAGAGTATAACAAGTTCTTAATTAATTAGGTGAATTAGTAGAAGCAGAAAGGACATTTTACCCATATTTATCTTGATTGTAGCTGAGTCTGGAGTATTTTGAAAAAAAAGCTAATATCTAAACCGTTCCTCTGCAAAAGAAAAGGGCTTAATTTAGCCTGGTATCATTTGTATGTTGCCTTGCATTGCATGGCAATCCCTTGCACGTGGTTGCTCTTTTACTCTTTCCCTGGGCTGAGCTGATTAGAGAACAATTCCTTCGTGTCTGAAAACAGAAACTCAGAAGTTGGTCCAGAGGTCTTGGAAAACATTTTCTCCATTAGATTCAGAGATGCAGGCATCGTTTTGCACTGCTCTCTTTGATTCTATGCAGCTGATTCTGTAAGGGAAAGATAAAAATACCAGTGACTGTATGGCAATGTGTTTGGTAGATGTTCCTGCCATTGCTGAACAGCTAAAGGTATAAGTAGGTGACAAACGGTGGGCATGAGAATGGAAGCATTGGTGATATTTGTGAGAATGAAGTGGAGTATTGAGATTGACCAGGGAGTGCTGCTGGGTGAGTGAACGCAGTGTGAAGCACTGATCAGAATGAGACATTGATGGTGTGGTTGGCAGATAACATGTGAAGATCTAATGTTGACCTTGAGCACCCATGCGAGGTCACTACATTGCTTGTGGCACTGTTGACAGGTGCTTGGGTCAAAGTTTGAGGTATTAACCACCCTGGCTACAGACTTCTACTCCTTTCTAAGGCTGGTGAAACCCACTCAACTCAGTCTGACAATCATATAGATCACTTTGATCCGACATGGCCCGGGCAGATCACAAACCCCCAATGGCAAACATCAGGCAAACTAACTACCAGACCATTCTATTAACTTGAGATTTTTCAGTCTTCTGACATTGTTTTTGACCACACATACTGTCTTCAATATTATGTCTTCATTCAAAGTAAACACGAGTATTACACCATCTACTCTACAAGCAGAATTATTACAAGTGGGCTTGGGTGCATGTGCAAATGTGAATAAAACAAAAGTTAAATAAAACTTAAACATATGGCAGCATGGTAGCTCAGCGGTTAGCCTGCCGACTAACAGCATCAGGGACCCGGGTTCAATTCCAGCCTTGGGTTACTTCTATGTGGAGTTTGCTTGAGCTTTCCTCCCTAAGTCCAAAGCTGTACAAGTTAGGTGGATTGGCCATGCTAAATTGCCTTTAGTGTCCAGGGATGTGCAGGCTAGGTGTGTTAGCTATGCTAACCGTGTGGTGGTGAAGATCAGGTACATATAGGTGAGTGACTAGTTGGGTGCTGTTCAAAGGGTCAGTGCAGACTGGATGGACAAATGGTCTCTTTCTGCACTGTTGGGATTCTATGAAAAGCACTATTAAGTCGGAATCCCAACATCATGCTGGCGTTTTACCAGTTGCCACTATGTAGCTTTGAAGGAAACTTTGGAGCAGCCTCCAGGAGAGCTGTTTGAATGTTCAAATGAGTCATTAATTTGTGTTTCAACCAAGGATCCTAGTTTGTTTTTACAGCCAGTGGACCAATTTCCTGAGCTATCAGCAATTCACAGAAGTGAACACACAGCTGGAGATCTACCTTTAATGAAAATACAAGGCTGAGAAGTGAAACTGAAGAGCTCCAGCCATAGTGAGCTGAGAGTTAGCAGGAACTGCAGATGCTGGAGTCAGAGTCAATACAGTGTGGAACTGGAGGAACACAGCAGGTCAGGCAGCATCAGAGGAGCAAGACAGTCAATGTTTTGGGCCTAGATCCTTCAGCAGGACTGCTGAGAGCAGCTGAAAGGCTGCTGCTGACAGCACTCCTTCACCGTCCTTTCACTACTTAACACGTTGTTGCAAATTTCTTAGAAACGACTACACCAATTCCACATCACTCATTTTCAAACACAATTTCCTGCATTCAGCTTTTGCGAGATGAAGAGAGACATCAAAAGAACAGAAGCTTCAGCAGAGCAGAAGCACTGTCAACACCCATACACTTCTTCTCATGCACATGGCATCCGCAGGGCAGAAGAAATGGATTTAGATGGGTTAAAGGCAGCTGTGTTGACTTGTGTGAGCACCAGTACCTCAGGAAGCTCAGAATTTCATGACGGGTCATGGCTGACCATAATATCCTTCTTGAACAAAGTCTCCTTCCCAATGGTAATGTGATCATTGCCTGTCAAGATGTCTGTCATCAGAGGTCTTAAATTTATGAAATGGGAAATTCTGCACTGTGGTAAACATTGAACATATAAAATGATAGCCAAGTGGAATGGTGAAAGCTGAAGGAAAGCAAGAAATTGCCATTGATTAATTAATTAATCTGAACAATAGGGTATTTGCCTGTAAATTGTTTTCAACAGTGTGCAGTAATGTTATCCATGGATCAATTCTGGCACTTAAAAAGCTACCTACTCCCATGCTTGCTATAAACCTGAGTATTCATAGATGTTCTCCATTACTTCATCATGAAATTAGGAAGCTGCAAAGTGAATTGTTAATGAGAGAGGCACCATCAATACTTCACAAGCATAACATCCAGTTCAATATATTGTGGCTTTAAATTGAGATATAAATGGTATATGATCGAAATACATAGTCAACTATACAATTTGCATTTAGGAAAATGTTGCTATGGGTATTTGGCCGGAAATACTCATAGATGTTAATGACTGAAATTTAGAATTTCATTTAATAGGCAAAGACAAAGAAAATAGAAAAACAATATTCGAAATCACCAAGTTTCTAAATATCAGTGTAATATCAGAGTACAGTTATATATGCGCTACAAAGACATTACAGATTGCGTATTACTGGCCCCACTCAAAACAAATTTTGATCAGAAAAAAGGCACGTACCATTAGACAGACAAAAACCCAATGTCATTGCTAATTAATTCGAAGTGGCAGTACTGCCTCCAAAGTAGAACTAGGATTGTTGACTGTATGTTGGGAAATTGCTGAAAATCCTTAATCCAGAGCAAGCTTACAAACTAAAATGTATGCATGCCAAATGGAACAGACTCGGAACAGATCTAGCTACTCAAAACTGGGCATCCCTGAGGCACTGTGGGCCAGTAGAATTGTATTCAACCAAAATTTGTAATCTCATGGCCTGGCTGATGTGCAACTCTACTGTTAACTTAAGGCAGGTAATATCAACCCTCAACTAACAAAGAGTGCAGGAGGACACGGACAGCAGCACCTGAAATACTTAAAAATGAAATGTCAACCTGGTGAAGCTGCAATACATGACTCCTTGCATGCCAAACAGTGGTAACAGCATGCAAAAGACACCACTAAGCGATCCCATGATTGATGGGTCAAATCTACATTCTGCAGTCTTGCCGCTCCCTCTTGCATGTGGAGAGGGAGAATGAAACAACCAGAAGGTGCAGGCGGGTTGTAAATACTTATTCCAGCTAATTCATTCCAACTTCTTGATCAATTAACGTGAAAGGTGAAAAATTGAAGCTGGTAGATATTATGTATTTGGAGTTCCAGAAGACACCTTATAAAGGTACCTCACCAAAGATTGCTGTACAAGTTATGAGCACATTGTATAGTGGGTAATATATGAGGATTGGAATAAAAGATTGTTTTGATAAGAAGGAGAAGGAGGTGGGATAAATGGATCATTTTTGGATTGGCATGTTAAAACCACAGGAGGGCCATGGGGATCAGTATTGGGGCCTCAATTATTTACAATCTGCATGAATGATCTCTGTCAATATCTATGTCTAGGAGTAAGGGTAAGAAAAAATGGAAAGATCCGTATTCTGTTTAGTCACAATACATGAAGGCTAAATTGAATATGTTCTAATGAAAGGTGCCTGAGGAATAAGTCAGATGAGCTGAGGGCACAGATAGACACGGGGAGTTTGATATTGTTGCTATGACTGAGACTTGGCTGAAAGATGGACAGGACTAGCAGCTCAACATTCCTAGTTATAGGATGTTCAGACAAGCTAGATAGGGGCAAGAGAAGAAAAGTGGGAGAGATAGCTTTTACATTTTAATAAAGGAATCATTTATGGCATATTATAACTTAGAAGGATCATCAAATTTAGCCATGCATTTAGAAGTGAAAAAAAAACAAAAGGCAAAAACAACATATGCTGCTGGGGTGTGTACTATAGGTCCCCAAACAGTCAGTAAGATTTAGAGGATTGAATATAGAGTCAAATTTCAGAGATGTATCAACAAAAGAGGGGGCAGTGCTGGACCTAATATTCAGAAATGAGACCAAGCAAGTGAAAAGCTATCAATGGCAGAGCACTTTGGAGATAATTACTATAATTCAAGTAGATTTAGGGTAGCTATGGAAATAGATAAGGATGTGCCAAAAATACGTGTTCCAAATTAAAGAGGGACTAAGGTACAAGTTAGCCCAAATGGACCTGGTACAGCTAGTTGCGGATAAAAATCTATCAGAGCAGTGGAAAATATTCAAGGAGGAAATAGCAAAAATATATGGAAATACATTCCCATAAAAATAAAAGGTAGGACCAAGATTGTAAAACCTTGGGCATAAAAGGTCGTGATTAAGAAAATAAAAATCTTGTGGCAAATATGGAGGGCTCAACACAATAGCTTCCCTAGACAAATATAAAAAGTTCAGAGGGGGAGAGCTTAAAAAGGAAATTCTGAAAGCTAAGAAAGTGCTTTAATAGGAAGAATAAAGGAAAACTCAAAGGTTTTTTTTTAAGGAATATAAAGAGAAAGAGTAGGGTTCATTAAGAACCTCAGAGGTAGCATGTGTGTAGACCTGGAAAACGTGGGCACAGTCCTCAATTAATAATTTGTTTTGACCTGCACAATAGAAATAGGCATTGCAGATATAGGAATCAGGGTGGACGACGATGAAATATCAGCAAAAGTTAACATAAAGATAGAAGAGGTATTATTGTGTTTAGCAACTATATTTGTGGATAATTCCAGAGGCCTGGGTAAGATGTATCCTAAGCTGTTGATGAAGGAGGGGAATGAGATATCAAGAGCTCTGGCAGTCATTTTCAAATGCTCCCTGGAAGAAAGCAGAGAGTTATGGCTCAGGAATGTTTCAGTGACTGGAAAATTTGTTTCCAATGGGTTCCACACAGTGCTGTGCTGGAGCTCATGCAAATTGGGGCATTCATCAATGACTTGGACTTAAATACAGAAGTTTGTTGTTGACACAAAAATTGGTAGGGTGTAAACAGTACAGAGGATAGTTGTGAGCTGCAGAATATCAATGGACTGATCAGGTGGGCAGAACATTGATAAGTGGAATTTGATCTGGAGAAGTGTGGGGACATCCTCAAAAGTGGCAGAAAAGATAGACAAGGTGGTTCAGAAGGCATATGGGATTCTTTCCTTCATTAGTCAAGATGTTGGATATGAGAGCAAGGAATTTACAATGAAGCTGTACACAATCCTAGTTAGGCCACAGCTAGAGGACTGAATGCTGGAGGACTCGCGGTTCTGGTCAGACTATAGTAAGATGTTTCAGAAGAGATTCATCAGGAATTTGCCTGGGCTGCAACTCTCTGCAATGAAGAGAGACCTGATAGGCTGGGGCTGTTTTCCTTAAAGCATAGGAGGCTGACGGGAAATCTGACTGAGTTATACGAAGTTCTGACAGGTTCTAGACAGGGTAGATAAGGAGAAAGTTTTCCCTTTAGTAGAGGAATGCATAATCAGGCAGCACACTTTTAAGGTAAAGAGAAAGAGGTTTAGAAGGGATTTGATGCAAAAATAAATCAACCAGAGGGTTGTGAGTATCTAGAATTGACTCACCTGAAAGGGCAGCAGAGGCAGGCACATTCAAGACATTTAAGAACTATTTAAATGATCATGTGAAATACCATAGCTTACATGACTACAGGCCAGTGCTAGAAAATGAGATCAGAGTAGACGGATGTTTCCTAAATGTTATGGGCAACATTGGCCCCAGAGCCTCTCTCTATGCTGTAAAAGTTCCACAACTTAAGATTTATGATTACAGCCAACAGGGACAATACACAGTCTTGGGATGAAGGGCTTTCCTTTTAAAGGAAGGCTGATCCCCATTGGAGTTGATAACAATGAGAGGGCATGTTACCGAAAAATAGAAGATTCGGAGAGGATTGCATTGGGTGAACGCCGGGAGGATGGTTTTCGCTGTGGAGCAGGTTAGAACTAGGGACAGAATTCAGGAAAAAGCGGCCGCCCTGCTAGGATAGAGTTAATTTGATTTTTTTTCTCTCAGTGGACTGTTACTCTGTGAAAAGTTTCTTCCACGGAAAGCAGTGGACACTAGGTATCTGAGTTTATTCAAGGTTGAACTAGACAGGTAATTGAAAGACAACATTGTTAAAGGCTATTGGAGGGTTGACAGAAAAGTGAAGTTGAGATGACGATCATTATTTTGTTGAATAGCAGAGCAGAATCAAATGGTACATTCAGGGCTGTTAAGCCTATATTCCTATGAACTAGGGTATTTACTGTAACAAAAAGATACATTAGTAATGAGTACGCATCTATAATATCCATATTCATCATCAAATGAAGACAACTCTACTCTGCAAAATCATTTATCAATAAAGTGCCTTTGTAGAGCATTTTCCAATCAGATACAATTTGTTTTCATTACGCAGTCAGATATGCCTTCCTCGCCCCCCCAACCCCCAACCACCCCGTTCTGTATTTACTTCAGTACACAACCATCTACAATGGTGCAGGTTCTTTTCAGCATTTTGACTGTCTTCCTGATAGGACATGCTCTAGAGAAAGTGAAGCAAACAACATATCATGTGGATACAGGTAAATATGGCTTCACTAAACATTAAATGAACTGTATTCAGCTTCAGGTCATCAAATCTATTATTGTCCATTTAATGCTGACAAATGAGTGTTCTTGGTGCTTTTTAATTGAGCTCTGCAGTGAATATTTTTACATTATAATTAGTTACACTTCAGCCAGCTTTTTATTGAATCCATAACAGTATATTCAGAGTCGTTTTATTGCTGCTGCCATGGTAACTAGGGTAAAGTGTTTCCAAAGAAAGTCTATTAATATGGTTGCAATATGAAGAATTTCTGTTCGTTAATAATACAAATAATTTGTGCACAAAGTGGTTTCCTTGACATACAAGTATAATTACTATGTGCAGTGAGGCATGAAACTACAATATAACTATTCATTTTAATGAAGAACATTTTGAACATTTCCTTCGAGCGTTCATTGGGAAGGACGAAGATCTATTAAAGGAAAACAAATGATAATGGATGAAATGGAAATAAGAATTGCAGATTTTAAGCACAATGCAATTTTTTAAAATAAATCCCTCAATTACAGAAGCAGATTTACTTTTCAGTAATCTGTTTGACTGTCGATAAATATTTGGTACAGAATCTATATGCTCGTTTGTCCTTCTGAAACATGAGTCATACTTAGAGAAGAGGTTGTAGCATTTTTAGCAATGCTTAAAAAATCAAGAGGCATGTCAAATGACAAATCTGATGTAATACAAACATCAGCATTTAATATGCTTACACTGATGGCAAGTAACAATATTTCTGCCCAACTAACCCTATAAGGTTATCCATTATTCAAGCACTGAACATCTTAATGAAAGTGCAAAGGTTATAATTTCACATATTGCCTTATCAGAAATATTTCTCCCCAAATCTGTAATTAACAAATATATCAAAAAGATTAAAGCAAAATAATAATTCGTTTTTAATCTGATTGTTATTCAATGCAGTGGAAGTATGGTTAAATAACACAAAAGTTTCTGGAACACAGCTTCAGTTATGTCCAAAATTCTCTCATTCCCAATTTCAGCAAATAAAAGACCATTTAAGCAGTTTTTATGTCATCTATGTTTTGTGTGATCAGAAATGTGGATTCACACTTCCCATATATCTGAATATCTTGGGTTGTTGCTGGACTCTCTGCAGAAAGACTGCAAAATTTTTCAGTTTTAATGATCATGGACGCTTTCTGAAACAGGCCTAGTTAAAGGAAAATAATTTGTCCATGTCTTTTATGTCCTATTTATAGTAATAAAATGATTGAAGAGTTTAAGTGGACTATATAATCCAGGTAACTGAATCCTTGGGAGAGGTTGAGGTAACATAAATGTATCTTTCATATTTCATGTAATCTGAAGTCTGTATTGTCTATCATTTGATGGATTTTAATTCAGTATTAGCACACATGGAATGAAGAGATAAGATTTCTGTTTAGTGCGGTAATATTGGAATTATGACACATGGCTCCTGGGCAATGCAATTGCAACACTTTTGTGGATTCAAGAATCACACAATCACATACAATCATTCCGCATGATTCAACTGAGTTCTTATTTTGGATAACATGAACTCGTTAAGACAAAAACCTGACTGTGCAATTGTTACTACTGATGCATGCAATTAAAATAAGAAAAAAAGGAATAGAAAAGCACAGCACCACAGGCAAATTGACAGTTTGTTTTTTTTTAGCAATTCGTGTGACTGGTCTTCAAAAGGAATTTATTGAATTGGAAGTACTTTGGGTTATCCCAAGATGTGGTGTGATCACTTTATAAATGCGCTATTTATATATTCTATATAACCTATTTCCCTTTTGTAGAAAATATATGGTGTAGAATTGATTGATAAATTTCATAACTTCTAAATGAATGGACTAGGGTGGATTGTGGTGATTGCTCTCAGTAAAAGAGAGAACTAGAGCCCTCATACACCTATCAAGCATACATTGTCATTTTGTTTTCTGAAGATCATGAAGTTATTTGCTGGTGAACTCTGCAAATTTAGGGTTAATGTTTAATACTAGAATCATGATTTCTAGTATCCAAAAATATATAACTTTTGGAAAAGGAAAAAGAAAATCTGGCCAACTCTGTCCATCATTGGCCAATCTAAATCAAGTCAGAACTTGGTATAATGAATGATTTCTCTTTGCTTGAGACAAAACTGCATTACACATTCAGGGTACAACATAAGAAATATAAGCGGGCTAAGCCAAAAAGACCCATTAACCTCAAAGTAGATGACATGGTGGCCTGGTGGCAATCTCACTTGGCTAAAGATCTAAGGCCAATGCCCTGGGCCCATAGATTCAAGTCCTGTTATGACAGCTAGTGGAATTTAAATTAAAGCTGGTCTTAGTAATGGCGAGTGAAAAACATAATCAATTTTGTTAAAACCCACCTAGTTCACAAACTTCCTTCAAGGAAGGAATTCTGCCATCCTTACCTGGTCTGAAGCACATGTGACTCCAGCAATGTGGCTGACTCTTAATTGTCCTCTGAAATGGTCTAGCAAGCCACTTAGTTCAAGGCAATCATGTGTATGATTGAGGTCATTTTACACAAAAATAGTTATAGGCTTTTTATATGTAATGATCAAGCAAGTATGAAAGTTATATTCTATTTAATTGTGATCAGTCAGGCAGCAATATTGTCACATGTGAGTTTTGTGTGGAGCTGCATTTCATTATTGATTTATGACGGGACAAACTGTGGAGTATGCCCAACAAAGCAAATGCTATGAAAATAATTGAGGGGCTGATTGGATTTTGTATTCTATTCAAAAGCCTATTGTGTGATATATAACAACCTTAGGTTTCAAGACACAGCTGTGACCTAATTTGTCTCAACTTTTATCCTTAAAGTACTTTAAAAAAATCACTTTGTTTTGAAGTATGCAACAGGCCTGAGCACTGCATTGGAACTAAGTTCCATAATTGGTTCTGAATGCAATTTTTGTTCCTGTGTCTGCAGCAATACCTTGCTAACTGCTTTTTGCTATTAATTAATTATATAATGGTTTCATATTTAAAACAACCTCAGCAAGGAGATTCAACACTGATAAGATTTGATTCATGGTAATCTGGCAGAAGGAGAATTCCTATTAAACAAGTGACCCTGGGCTCTCTGGAGAAAAAAGAAAGATAATATTTCCTGATCAAAGTGACTGACATCTCAGGGAACCAGTCAGGAGTTAAGAGGAAATGATAACAGCAACATTGTTATGAGCCAGATGCTCACAGCCCTAGCCAATTTAAAACTCATAAAATGTTGTCTACACATTGACAAACCAAGGAGCACTCAAGGATACTATTGACCACATACCGCGCAAGATTTACCCAAAATTACATCAGTTTTGAGTATCCTCACCTACAGTCCTTTGGGGTTAAGAATATCAAAGATTCTGAACCGTCTAAGCAAAGAATATGTTTGTCATAGCCAAAAATGGCCAGCCTTACCTTAAGTTAAAAACTCACCAGCAAATGGAAACGGTCATTCAGCACCTATCAAGCTAGGTCCAGATAAGGAATTATTCTTTTACTCTGTGTATAGTTCCTTCCACATGCCCAGCAAATATATCACCCTCAGTGACTGTCACTGGGTCAAATCCTGAAACCCTCTCCTTAACAACTTTGTGGGCGTCCCAGAAGTTCAAGAAAGCTGCTCACTGACACTTTGTCAAGGGCAATTAGCGATGGTCAAAAAGTGCTGGACCAGCCAAACACACCCACATACCTTCAAAGAATAAGAAAAACTTTGAATTTGGAACATTAGAACACACATGGAAGTGTGGGTCTCTAGGATTTCAAGTAAAGTACCTATTTAACAGTATTTTTATATAATTATGTTTTTTTTTAAAAAAAATACTATTCACTTAGCAGAGTGTAGGTCCTACAATTGAACAAAGTCCTCAAAGAAATATACATATTTTAAGAAGATCACCTCTCATTTTTCTAAATTCCATGGCTAGTATGCGCTCAATCTACACAGTCTTTCTTCAAAGGGCAAGTTTCTTATCATAGGGACCAATCTACTGAAAATGTGTTGTAACCTAATGCCCAAAGCTGGTGTACCCCTCCTTTGACTAAGGAGGTCAAAGGGGTTCTTTTCTGTTGTTATATGCAGAGCTTAAATGTAACAAATTTGCTTGGCCGTGTATTAACTTTCTGTGATTTATATTTGAGTATACTCAGATATGTCTGAATACGAACACTGACAGTTTAGAACTACAATTACATTTGCTGTCACCTGTAGTCAAGTACAGGAATTCGGGAGTAGAGTGAAAGGGTTACAAAGTTGTCATTCCCTGCACCATCCATAAATATACCTCAGTACAAAGTCTTAGGTGCGAAGTATAAAAATTGTTAGAAGTTAAACATTACAGTTCTTCTTAGTATAAAGTCAGAAAAATGAAGAATTATATTCCTTCTTTAGCCATGGGCCTGCAGATGCTTCACACTGGGCTTCCCTACAAGGTCTTGATCTTCTCCATGCTTTGCTCACTCTTGTTCACCACGCACCAGGCTCAATCTCTCCTCTGCAATGCTTTCTCACCACCGACTGCTACAGATCAGTCCAGCTTGCCAGATATCTTTCGCTGACTGCCAGCTGGGCTTTCCAGCCGCCTCACTGCAGATTGGCAGAATCTCAATCTGGACCTCAAAGAAGCTGTGGCAGCATCACACCAGCTGTCCCACGCTAAAGGCCAGCTCTAAGCCCACAAGGCCCTCACCAATTAAAAGATAATCCATGGGCTCAAAAAAGGCTGAGTAAAGTCTCTCACCATATCTCACTAAAGCCACTTCATTAACTACCTATCCCATCCCATGGCACCCCTCTTGACTTATTTGAACCATACATTACTAACTGACATATGCAATACAATTTGCCACTGCTAGGATATGCCACAATAGACCTGTATCCTTAGCACCAGTGCCATCTTTCAAAGATGGTTGTGCACTTTAGACAAGCACAGCCAGTCTTGATCTATACTGCGTGATCCTGTTATTTGCACCATGCACTGGTGACAAGGGAAAACTGGCACCTCGTTTTGTGGGCAGGATCCTGCTGGATTGGGTGGTGGAGAGGTGGGAGCCAGCAAAGGATCCATGACACCAGACCACTCTAGCCTGGTCTGAGGATGCCAACTGTGACTTCCATGCTGAGAATCCTTTGGTGTCGAAGCTGCTCTCAGTGGACGGTAAGACAGGAAGCTGCATATGAGGGAGGTGAGGTCTGCAGTTATTAAGGTCATTCACAAGTAATAAACTCATGTAAAAGGTACTTTGTCACTGCCCAACCAGATTCTCACCTTGACACCCAGAATTCACTTCAAAAACACTATGAGTTCTTCCTGGCGTTGAGATATTTTGCTGGATATCCTGAATGATCGTGTCACATTTCTCACACAGCTCACATCAATCAGACCCCCATAACATTCTTTTCTTACTAAAATGCATCATTTCACACTATCCATATTACACTCTATCTATCAACACTTTGCACAATAACTTAATTTATTTTTCTAAATACCAAATGAAATATCAGAGAGTCTGGACAAAGTAATTAACCTTTCTCAATAATTAATTTGAGTGACCTACAGCAACTGGTCATACTTCCTTTTGTCTGGAGAATCATTTGGCTCCTGATTGGATATTCCATTCTAATACGGACTCCTGCTTTATCACTCAGCATGCAAGGAGTTGTAACATCAACACCGTTGCACAAGTACGATGATAACATATTTGATGTATATGCATTCCTTTCTCAGATCGTTTGCCTTTTCTTTCTGACCTTGTACAGGAAGGAAAAACATTTAAAACGTCCAATCACCAAATATATATTCAGTTTTTGATCATATTAACTGTTTAAGCTGGGGAAAGCCCGTTGGGAAGAGTACAAAAAATGACCAACTTTTTAAAATGACCCATGATGAATTTTTGTTTAACTTGTACCTTCATTAAAAATATATATTTCAGTTTGACGAATATCATAATATCATAAATGGTTTCTTCTATAACTAAAATATGATGAGATTTCAAGGCACCGTGGCTGTAAAAATTATCATGAAGTCACACAGAATATGTCACTAAACAAAGCATATGCAAGAGGCACTTTTGAAGTATAGAGCTGCTGGATTTTGACAAACGTGGCAACCAACTTATCTGCAAATGTATCCCACAAACATCAGTGAAGTAAATAATCATTGTAACAATTGTGCAATACACACAAACAATTTGGTGAAGTGGAAAATGAACCATAATTTTCAAAATAGGGAAGATAAAATGCTATTGCTCAGACAATGCTAACACCCTCCATTGGAATGAAATACGTAATGCTTGCTGATGTGTATGATCCATTTCTAAATAGAATTCCATGCTAGATACCAATGATGGAAAATGATAACGCTGTTCAGAGCATTAAACCATGATACACTGGTTTCAATTTACAAACTAACAATCACTATTTAAATCCAGTACTGTAGCAGAAATTAAAACTCGATGAACTCAAATATTTTCTATGGGTTCAACCTGGAAGCAGAAGGTAAAATTCCTAAAATAACACATACTAGCCTGACTTCTATTGCATACTTCAAAATGGAGCTCCAGCATAACAAGTACAACCATTTCCAATTCTCTTTTGTTTCGGTGGGAAGGGCTTCACCTACACATTGAAATGCAGCTTATCATATTTAGATTATGAATGAGATCTTCATTTTCACATTGCAAATAAAATTCACTAACCTTAATATATGCAATGTAACATGAAGTTCTCATTCATAATCCTGACGCTGTATTGTGTTAACTCATTCAAATTTCCTCAGGTCTTTTGCTCCAGGGAGAAGGACCATTGGCCTTAGAAGGACCAGTTAACTGTATTCCAAAGTACCGCTGAACATCTGAAATAGGGGGAAGACAGTGCTTTTCTGATTGGTAATTGAATTAAACGTCACATGTGCCTGTTTTAGGATTAAAATGTGTCCCACCCAGAAAGCTGAGAAACCAAGCAGTTCCCTTGATAGAGGGATCAACGACGAGAAGCGCAGGTTTCAGGTAAAAGGCAGAAGGTTTACAGGAGATGCGAGGAAAATCATTTTCATCTGGAGGGTCGTGGGAGTCTGGAACACTGTCTGCAAATGGGGTAGAGGCAGAAGCCTTCATAACATTTCGGTAGTATTTAGATGTGCACTTGTGATGCCAAAGCAACAAGGTTATGGGCCAAGCGCTGGAAAATGGGATTGCAATAGTTAGGTATAATAGGAACTGCAGATGCTGGAGAATCTGAGATAACAAGGTGTACAGCTGGATGAACACAGCAGGCCAAGCAGCATCTTAGGAGCATGAAAGCTGACATTTTGGGCCTAGATCCTTCATCAGAAAAAAAAAATCTGAAAAAAACGTTTTGAGAAGAAAAGCCATGATAACAGCCACAACAGCAGCCAACTTGTTTTTCAACTGAGCTCTAATGTAAAACTGTACAAGTACCACTCGCTGATTTGAATGCTGACAGTTCGAAAGAGTCCAATAAAATACAAAAATTCCTAAGATGATGGAAACCGCCTCCACAGCAGTGAAAGAACAATATCAGAACAAATCTAGTGAGCAAAAGCCTTATACCTAGGGAAGGAAGCATGTGTATGGTCTCAGTATTTACAGTTGTTCTCTCCTGTTTATTGTTCAGTTCCCCAACTCCTGCTATCCTTTCATCTTGCTTGCTTTGGAAAGTTTCAGAAGCCTTTGTGAAACCATTATGAATAATCTGAATTCAGGGTTCAAGAGGCAAATAATTATCCATTTACATATGTAAATAGACAGGACACTTGTCCCATGGGAGTTTCCCCAAGAACTGCTATTTAGTCAAATATAGATCTTGGTGGGCTCCCTCTGATGAAGGGTCTAGGCCCGAAACATCAGCTTTTGTGCACCTGAGATGCTGCTTGGCCTCCTGGGTTCATCCAGCTCCACACTTTATTATCTTGGTGGGCTCTTGTCAACTTCCCAGCAAACCAGCAATTCATGCTATTTTCAACTACTGCTCACTCCCAAACGCACCCACCCCCATATTCAAGTTAAAATCACCCTTCATGAACTCATTTTCTCCCTCCGTAGATGCTAGCCTGTCCTACAAACTATTTACAGCATTTTCTATTTATATTTTAGACTTACAATGTGATTTCATCAACTGTTGATAGGTTACTGAGAGAAAATAAATGGACTGCCGCTTGAAAAGAAGATTGATGGTAACTGTAATTAGGACAGAATTAGCAGATTCAATTGAGGTGTTAATTCAATGAAGAAACTCAAAGTAACCATTTTTGTACTTCTGTCATATTGGATCTTGTTGTAGAGTAATTCCAGATGGTTAGCCTTGTTAGAAGAGTCTAAGAATAAGGGGTAAGCCATTCAGGACTGAGCTAAGGAAGAATTTCTCCACTCAGAGAGTTGTGAACCTGTGGAATTCACTCCCATGGGAAGCTGTTGGGGCTAGTTCATTAGATATATCCAAGAGGGAGTTGGACAAGGCCCTTGCAGCTAAAGTGATCAAGAGGTATGGAGAGAAAGTGGGAATGAGTTACTGGGATTGCATGATCAGCCATGATCATATTGACTTGTAGTGCAGACTGAAGGGCCAAATGGCCTACATCTGGAGCTATTTTCGATGTTTCTATATCATTTCTTGCAGTGTACTTACAATTATCACTAGTATGAAAAATCCTCTTTGAATAACAATTCCATGGAATTCTTCCTTTGGATTAATAAAAAAATTATCTTCATCCTGCTTGAACAATTTGTGGATGGGAGGAGCCATGGTGTAGACCAGAGGGCTACATAAAGTGACAGTGGAGAATACAATTTTGAACAGTAAAACCTGGGTCAGCAAACCCAGACTCACAACTGACAGCTTGGATCTTTATGGTATTTAGGCTGCTTTCAGCCGAATCTCAGGAATTATAGATCAAATGATGGCTTTGCCTAACCTGAAAGTAAACATCACAATTCCCTTTCAGGCTAGACATCCATCTCAACTCAAACAAGTTGTGTAATGACGTATCTGAGAGAGTATGCATCAATAAGAAGTAGTATGGTACCTCAGATTGAACCTTCCAAAATGTCCCAGGTGTATTCAGTGGTCGGCACACAGAAATTTCTCTGTGAAATCATTACGGTTGTAAATGTCACTTTCTTCGGCTACTGTTACAGATATTAATTCACGTTCTATTAATAACATACATCATGTGTTTGGTACAATCTAAATAAATCTCAATTCCTTTAAAATTTTCACTGGAGTTGCTTATTATCTCCATTTTGATGAACAAATGAACAAAAAGGAATCAGAGTAATTCTTAACAATAAAAAGGAAAAGACCCATTGAATCATACAATCCCTACAGGGTGGAAACAGGCGCTTTGGCCCAACAAATCCAGGCATTCCATTCAGACCCATCCACCTATAACCTACCAAAGCTACATATCCCTGGACACTATGGGCAATTTAGCATAGCCAATCTACCTAACCTGCACATCTTTGGATTAGAACATAGAACATAGAACATAGAACAGTACAGCACAGAACAGGCCCTTCAGCCCACAATGTTGTGCCGACCATTGATCTTCATGTATGCACCCTCAAATTTCTGTGACCATATACATGTCCAGCAGTCTCTTAAATGACCCCAATGACCTTGCTTCCACAACTGCTGCTGGCAACGCATTCCATGCTCTCACAACTCTCTGCGTAAAGAACCTGCCTCTGAAATCCCCTCTATACTTTCCACCAACCAGCTTAAAACTATGACCCCTCGTGCTAGCCATTTCTGCCCTGGGAAATAGTCTCTGGCTATCAACTCTATCTATGCCTCTCATTATCTTGTATACCTCAATTAGGTCCCCTCTCCTCCTCCTTTTCTCCAATGAAAAGAGACCGAGCTCAGTCAACCTCTCTTCATAAGATAAGCCCTCCAGTCCAGGCAGCATCCTGGTAAACCTCCTCTGAACCCTCTCCAAAGCATCCACATCTTTCCTATAATAGGGCGCCCAGAACTGGACGCAGTATTCCAAGTGTGAGGTCATCCATTTTGTAGGAAAAACAGCAAAATTGACTGTTTTAAATGGTAAAAAATTGCAGCACGCTGCTGTGCAGAGGGACTTTTGTGCAGGTGTCCTTGTGCATGTATCGCTAAAAGTAGGTTTGCAGATGCAGCAGGTAATTAAAAAGGCAAGTAAAATTTTGTCTGCTATTGCTAGAGGGATAGAGGTTAAAAACAGGGAGGCTATGCTGCAGCTGTGTAGGGTCATGGTGAGGCCACACCTGCAGTACTGTGTGCAGCTTTGGTCTCCTTACTTGAGAAGAGATATACTAGCACTGGAGGGGATACAGAGGAGACTCACTCGGTTGATTCCAAAGTTAAGAGTGTTGGATTATGAGGAGAGACTCAGCAGACTGGGATTATACCCATTGGAATTCAGAAGAACGAGGGGAGATCTTATAGAAACATACAAGATTATCAAGGGATTAGATAAGGTGGAGGCAAGGAGGTTGTTTCCACTAACAGATGAAACTAGGACTAGAGGGCATCACCTCAAAATAAAGGGAAGCAGATGTAGGACTGAGGTCAGGGGAACTTCTTCACCCAAAGGGTTGAGAATCTGTGGAATTCCCTGCCCAGTGAAGTGGTTGAAGCTACCTCACTGAATGTTTTTAAGGCAACGGTAGATAAATTAAAGGAATTAAGGGTTATGGTGAGTAGGTGGGTATGTGGACCTGAGTCTGAGAAAGCTCAGCCATGATGTTATTAAATGGCGGGGCAGGCTCGAGGGGGCAAGATGGCCTACTCCTGCTCCTAGTTCTTATGTCCTTATGTTATTAGCATGAACCTTAGAAATGAGATGTCACTATTGTGGGAGGAAACCAGAGTACCCGGAGGAAATCCATGCAGACACAGGGAGAATGTGCAAGAAAGTGGCCTTTTTAAGGAAAACAAAATCTAGGGAACTTCCTGCCTGATGCATCATTAAACAAAGTCCCCCTCACTGAAGATACATGCAATGCATTCATAAAGAAATACAAGATCTCGTACCTTCCACTTTTGCTAGGAGGATAATAAAAAAGGCTGAAGCTTGCAAACAAAATAAATCATGAAACCTGACTCCATATTTTTGTTAATAAGGTGTGGAGCTGGATGAACACAGCAGGCCAAGCAGCATCTTAGGAGCAGGAAAGCTGACGTTTCGGGCCGAGAACCTTCTGATGAAGGGTCTCGGCCTGAAACGTCAGCTTTCCTGCTCCTAAGATGCTGCTTGGCCTGCTGTTTTCATCCAGCTCCACACCTTGTTATCTAGGGTTGTCCAGCATCTGTAGTTCCTTTTATCTCCATATCTTTGCTTTGGTTGGCATGCACATTATTTTGATTTTTTTTTAAGAAGTATCTTCTACCATTTTAAACACTCAGACATAATCCTTCTGAAAGACAGCAGAAATGCCTAATGTCATGTTGAATGTTCCATGTATTCTTTACTTCCTTGCTCATTGTGAATGGTTGAATGTAACAATTAATATTACTTCTGTCAATTGGCTCTTAGTGCTCTCACAGAGTAATAAAATTTTGAAAACATTATTTGTGATGATCAAAAATCCTTGTTTTTTAAGTACGCCCAGGAAAATAGTGCTGTAACTCTTCAATTACAGTGCGTAAGAAAACCGGGTATCAGGGTAAACAACACGAAGACCATACATAGAGGTTCACCAGGATGGTCTTGGACACCAAGGGCTTGTCAAATGAACAGCACTTGAGGACTCTGGGTCTCAGTGGCGTTTAAACGGATTAGAGGCTGGGGAGGTCTCACTGCAACTTACAGAATACTGAGAGGCCTGGATAGAGTGGACACACTATTTTTACCAGTAGGAGAGACTAGATCTTAAGGGCCCAACCTCAGGGTGAAGGCATGAGCCTCTAGAACTGAGACGTGGAGGACTTTCTTCATCCAGAGTGTGGTGAATCTGTCAAATTCATTGCTACAGAAGGCTGTGGAGACCAAGTCATTGAGCGTCCTTAAGACAGAGATTGATAGGTTCTTGATTAGTAAGGAGATCAAATGTTCTAGGGAGAAGGCCGGAAAAAAAGGTTTCAGAAACATACCAGCCATGATTGAATTGCAGAGAAGGCTCAATTAGCCAAATAGCTCCTATCTCTAATGGTCTTATGAAATTTTTCACTTCCTTAAGCAGTGTGGGTAGTCATGAAAAAGTTAAGGGAAATACAGTGTAGGTTGCAAAATCAGATTAATGACGTGGTGAAGAATATTTCAAATATTTAAAGGTTTAATGCTGAGTCCAGATTCTTGCTAATGAGTCACAATCATCTTATTTCTATGCATTGGCATCTCATCATTAGCTAATCCCCCCTTCATTTCTATGCAGCTTCAATTCTCCTCTCTTTTCCGAGAAACTAGATAGCATCGATTCTTGACAGGAAAACTAAAACAGTAAACTGGCAGCAATAATTCACAGCTTCTTTCTCCCAGCTTTCATGTAACATGATCTTCACCATGTTTGGCAGCATCTGTGAAGGAAAAGAGAGTTAACAATTTGGGCCTGGTGGCCCTTCCTCAGAACTGGTCCTTTGTCAAGCAATTGGCATCACCAAACCACCAGTTTGACCACATCATACCATGGTGGCTTTTGGCACAGCTCCCATGGTATTTCAGCCCTTCAGGATTTCACTTTGGAGCTCAGGGGCAGCAATAACTTAATTGCTTCTGCAAAGTCATTCTATTGCTGGGAAACATATGCATTTCATGCATCTACAAAAGATGTATCTTATGACTCTAAGCTAAATTTCTTAGCCCTCACTCACTTTGTGTTGACTTAGAGGCTGCCAGCTTCACTGCTTGCATGACTCTTTCATGTGGAAAAAGAGGCAGGCAGATTTTAATGGTCAAGTAACCTAAACAATCATGTTGCTGTATGTGCTGTGTCAATGTCATATCTGTAGCATGTGCTAGCAGCTTACACACCAAACACATTACAAGGGCACCAATCCCCAGAAGGGTGAAGGGGCACTAAAATCAATCAGAGGGTGCTACCTTATTCAGTCAAAGAGATGATCAATTCTAAGACCTGGGGGTTGGCCAAGGTCAGTTAGGCACTTGGTCCTACCACCGTGGTAGATATTTAGAAGTTTCTTCCACAAACAGCAGCGGATGGTCGGTCAGTTGTTAATTTTACATTCAGATCGATCAATTTTTCTTAAGCAAAGATATTAAGGAATATGGGCCGAAGGCAGATATACAAAATCACGCCACAGGTCAGCCAGGATCTAACTGAATGGCAGAACAGGCTCGAGGAGCTGAATGACCCACTCCTGTTCCTATGTTCCAGAGTCCAGACATCAGTGTCCTTGCAGCTCAGAGCTTATGTCATGGTCAGTCCTGCAGGTCAAGTGTGGTTGTACCTGTCTGGGATCTGGGCTGTTCTCAGTCAAAACTCCAGCCAAGTCAGCCTGGGAAATGGGCCATGTCGGGTCCTGAGAGCTGGGTGATAACAGTCAGGTGGTTTACCAAGGGCAGTCTGTGGTGTCCTGAAGAAATTGGGAAGATCAAGTTTAGGGTCGGGGTTCATTGGGTTGGGTTCTTGAAGGAGTTTGTGTAGAATGCTGAACTGCTCTGAAGTGTTTGAGTATTTCGTAGGACAGTAACTAACCCAAGAGAGGCAATGGTGTGGGCAGCTTCTGTCAGCAGATCACTGAGCTATGAGTGAGATATGAATTCCCCATTGTAACATGTAAATTCCCCAGCCTTGCATAGTGGGCTCCTTGCTAAGATGAAAGATAGAATGAATAATTACCTTAATGATGGGATAACTAATTCCATGTTAACTCAGGATGGTGTGAATGATCTTTGCAGGCCAAGGCCTACCGCCGTCCATGCTAAAACTTGACATCACTGAGGCTAAAAGCAAAATGCAATGCACTATCTCCACAGTTCAAGGATCCTCAATGTCTAAATAAAAACGGAAAGAACTGAGGATGCTGTAAATCAGAAACAAAAAACAAGATATTGCTGGAAAAGCTCAGCAGGTCATGCAGCATCTGTAGAGAGAGTTCAGAATTGAGTGATACTTCGTCAGAACAGTCATTTAACTCTGATCTTTCTCCAGTAATGCTACATGACCTGCTGAGCTTTACCAGCAATTTCTGTTTTTGGTCCTCAATGTCTAACACATCTGGATATTGCATCGTATCAGGGGCCCTGTGTGAGAACCTCTCTGGCTGTGTCGAGGGCATCTTGAAATACATTGTACAAGGAACCTCCAGCTTCTGTTGCAACACAGACTTCTTATGGGAACTCAACACCCACAGACCAGAACACTTCAGCAGTCAACTGCATTCAGCCTCTTATCTTTGGGTAAGCGTCCTCTAAGACAGCCTTCAAGATACATAACAACACAGAATCGCTGAGCAGAAACTGCCAGCCAAGCCCTGTACCCATGAAGACAGCCTCAATGTGAACTTGGGTTCACGTTGCACTACACATTCTGTAACTGGAAAACCTTTCTGATTGTTCTGCTTTGACACCATCAGCTTGATAACTTGTTATGATCACTCTACCATAATTAGCTTGTTTTGTATGACTTGTTACTTTGGTTAGACCCTCAATATGCGACTTTTAAATCTAGCATGTTATTCCAGCCAAATTAGAGTCAGAGTATTACAGCATGGAAACAGGCCATTTGGCCCCAAATGGTCTATGCTGACCACGATGTCCACTCAGTTAGTTCCATTTTCCCATTTGGTTTGTCTCCAGTATCATTTTATTTTTACTCTTTTGTAATTATCTCTCTGCCTCAATTAATCAGATCATAGATCGTCCCTTCACTTGTTATTCAGCTGTTGACACTTTACTCACACCATCTGACACTTTTGATCACGTGCAGTGACTTATCGTTCAACCTGTCAACATTCCACTCACACCATTTGTACTATCTTTTGATCTCTCTGCCTTCTCTCTAACTTCTGTGTCTGTGTGCTTCCCTTCACCTTACTTCACCTGATGGAGCAGCGCTCCAAAAGTTGGTGATTTCAAACAAACCTGTTGATTATAACTTGGTGTTATATGACTTCTGACCTTGCCCATCTCATTACAATGCTGGCACCGCCACATTAGTGGCACAAACATTGCAAAATTACAGTAGCAGTAAGCACTTCTACCTCTCCTGCTGCAAGATTCTTTGACACAGGCACCAAAGAGGCTAGTTACATAACTAATGAGATGAATAGCAGGACAGCACCTGAGGAAAGTTGACAAGGGCCACTGCGGATTGGCTGCACCAGACCTTATTGAAACAAAACTCTTGTCAAAATGTAAGAATATTCAACCTTATGTTTCAATTCTTGTCCCTGATGGACAAATGACATGCAATATCTCTAAATATAAAATGACATTCAGACCTACCAAATCAGACATGAATACACACATATGTAAGTATTTAAAAATCAATTTAATTTTTTGTGCATGACAGATTTCAAGTTTACCAGGATCACAGCAATATGGCCCTCACACTTCACTCCTGTTATGAAAAAATATGAGTATAAGGATATACTAATTGCCTTTCCAAGGAAAGCTCACAATGAAGGTTATTTTTTCTCCACAAAGGATTTTTTTGTATTTCTCTAAGTACTGACAATCTCTTCTTGTCATTACAATTTTTTTTTCTCTTTCAGTGCGATATCTCTAATGCAACTCACTCATGCTTCCTCTACTTTCACAGCTTCACCACACTATTCAGTGCAGAAGGAATCCCTTTGCTGCCTGCATTGGTAAAACGTAACTATGGTATATTTTACCAACTATATTGTCTCCTTCTAAATATTTCAGTTGTTCTGTGCACCAGTCCATGGACCACTTTCAGATATCCAAACTCAGCACCTCTCAGAAAGGCATCTGCACAGTGTCAACTGTGATTACAATGGGCTGCATTCCCAGACAGCACCATCTGTTCAGGCATTCCAGGCTTTGATCAGATATTTTAAATGATTATTGCCTAAACTACATTATGATGCTCATTAAAAGGTTAACATTTCACAGATTTATAACCCGTAGGCAACAAAATGATGCCACATGAACAGGCCTCAAAAAGTGATGAATTTAAAGAGCTACAGAGATAGCGCTGCAGTGTGGAACTAGCTAGACAGCTCTTTCGGGAGCTGGTGCAGGCACAATAGGTTCAATGGCTCCTTCTATCCTGTCAAATTCTATCATTCCGTAGGAAGATATTTCAGGCTTGCTGCTGACTTGATTCACAATTTAACTCTTAGTTTCTCACACTAATCCCAAAGTGTTATCCAACCCTGACTGGAAGAGATAAACTTTCCAAAAAATCCTTAGTCCACTTACATTCATAAAACTAGAGTGGTAAATCATGTTGATTATAAAGTGAGCCTGAAGGTTGCCTGGCAATTCTTTAGATGAGCTCTGGCTCTGCAGAGCCTATGATTACTGCTCTGCTGAAAGAATGATAGTAATTTTGGTTTTCACCTTGAACAACAACACCACATTTGTGGTTCCATAAATTTCAAGTACTCATGCAAAGCAAATTCACTTTTGTTAAATTGTTAGCTACAGCCACAGGTAAAAGTTCTTTACCACAAAAACCTAGCTTGCACAGGCACAGTCATTCTAATGTGGATCCAGTTACAGCAACAAGTGCTGAAAATATATGCATGGGACCATAGCTCGAATCACACACATGCTTCAACAACTTCTAACGGGCCTTCACAGCAGCGTTATGAAACAAAAATTTGACGTTGAGGCATGTAAGGAGATATCAGAACAAATGATTTACAGCGTGTCAAAGAAGTAACTTTTAAAAAGCTTGTTAAAAATAAAGTCAGAGAGAGATAGAGTAGGTTGGCAATGGATTTCCAGCCTTCAAGGTCTTGTCAGCTCAAGGCATGGCCACAAAGGCAGAGTGATTAAAATTCATGATGCTTCAGGAAGTGGGTTCAGTAATTTAAATGTAGTCCTGGAATTCCGTACTTGTTACTTGATATTGCTGTGATTTTTAAATTTGCTCTCAAAACACATCTCCAATTGTACAATGCAAGTGAACTACGCAAACTGTTTTTAAAGCCTTTTCTCGTAAAATCTTGAATATTCAAAGTGAGAGAAGGGAAGTGCTGAAATTTGAAACAAAAAGTACCATGATGATAGTTTCATATTTGATCATTTTTTTGGGACTGAGTTTGAAGGATTGTAGCAATACCATATGTTTAAAACGAGGTTAGTGAAAAGACACACTGGAACACTTTTTTAAATATGGGATTTCTTAAAAACTATGTGGTTCCAATAAATGCTGAACTTGATTGCTTGAACTCATTTCAGTGAAAACATCTGATTGTTTTTAAAACTGGGTTTTATGGTATTTTTTTTGATTCGTGTTTAGCAGGTTCAGTGATAGTCTGGGATTCTCAGCAGCATGGTTGGGCGTGCCCAGCTGGTATCTCCTGTTTCTGAATTACTTTTGCAGCAAATTCAATCAAAAATCTAATTGTTGTCTTGATGATAACTGGAGTACTATATGTTTTAAGTCCACAGAGAAAAATGCCAATGTTTGGTGACCCCCCCATCTACTCATGTTCTTTTGTATTTTGCTAAGACAAACCAGGGCAAGACTTACACCATTAATGGTAGGGCCCTGGGCCCTGGGGAGTGTTTCTGAACAAAGAGACCAAGGGGTACAAGTGTATAGATCCTTGAAAGTGGAATCACAAGTATACAGGGAGGTGAAGGACATGTCTGGCATGCCGACCTTTGCTTTTGGCATCATATTGTGACTGTTCAGGACATTGGATAGGTCACTTATGGAACACTGCATGCAATTCTGGTGATCCTTCTGTAGTTAGGCTGTTGATAAACTTGAGAGGGCGCAGACTAGATTTACAAGGATGCTGCAAGGAATGGAGAGCTTGAATTATAGGGAGAACCTGAATAGGCTGGGACTTTTTTCCGTGAAGCTTCAGAGGTTAATGTGCGACCTTATAGAGGGTTATAAAATCATAAGGGACATGGATAGAGTGAAGGGCCAAGATCTTTTCCCCAGATTGGGGTAGTTCAAAGCTTTAAGGTGAGAGGGGTAAGATTTAAAAGGGACCTGAAAGGCAACTTTTTCACACAGTGGTGCATGTATGGAATGAGCTGCCAGTGGAAGTGGTGGAGACGTGTACAATGATGTCATTTATAGGGCATCTGGATGGGCACACAAATAGGAAGGGCTTAGAGGGATGTGAATCAAATGCTGACAGATTGGACAGTTTAGGTCAATGCAGACAATTGGAGAGAAGGGTCTGTTTCCATGCTGTATAACTCTACGAAAGCTTAGCAGAATTGAATGATCTCTCTAGTTATTTACGTGACCCCTTGATGCTCGTAAACACATCAAAAGAATGTAAAACAAATGCTCATTTCAACCAAGATGATAGAATTAAACTTCAATAGACCAAGCTTAGAAGATTCTTTTCTTTAAAAACAATCCAGATATGACATTTCTCATTAGTAGGGTTCCTTTTTACATGCAAATATAACTAAAAATTATAAAACAAACCTAAAACACAAAGCACTAAACTGTGATCAGAACACTCGAACTGCCATTTCCAAAACCATATTATTTCGATGTTTCTCTTAGTCTTACTTTTTAAAGTGCTGTTTTTGACAGCAGCTCCTTGTGAGAAATGCTTAGAGGGGTGGTTTTTATGATTTTGTTTGAGCTAGCACAAAACATAACAGTGGGTTGAAGGCAACCAGCAACTGAAGGCAAAGTAAAAAATCCACAATGGAAGCTCCTGTTCCCAGAGTTGTAGCTCTGTAATAAACTTACACTGTCAATGATATTAAGTTACAAATACTAAGTTACAAATTCAGTTGCAATTAAGTCTTTAATTCAGGCAAGTTGAGTCAAAATGGTAATAGTTACAGGTGTCCATGTATCACTGAACGAATTGATGGATTCAAAATTGATGCACAGGTGAAGGGGGAGAAAATCAATAGTAACAATGGTACTCTCAGGAAAGCAGTTTTAAAATACACTAATATTTGATTTTAAAAATTGCAGATATTGTACATTAGACATAAGAAGTGTAGGTTTAAAACACAGAACTTGCACTAATGTAACTGTTCAGAAGAAGCAAGAAGCCCACAATCTTTATTTTCAGAGTTTATATCAAATGAATAGTTTACAGAGAGCTTAAGTTAGGTGCTACATGTTTGTCTCCATTAGTTTACAGTTGTATAATTTTTAATATGTACAGGTTTTTTGATTATTAAGTTGAAGAATGGTATTATTTTATGTGTCTTTTAAGACATAACTGAATCATTCCTGACTCCAAACTTATTTCAAGTTTGGATTAGTCTAGGCCCCACTGAAAATGTGCTTGTGTCTTCTTGTTCTTGTAAAAACTTGATTAATCATGGACCAATTTTCAACTCATATCTAATGGCTCATTTCTAAAATCCTCATCCTTTTCTTTAAGCCTCTCAATGGGATCAGTATAGCATATACTGTAAGTACATCCATTCATTCATCCACCCCCACAATATTTTTATTGTCCTGACTTCCAGGTTCTTGCGCATTATGCATCGTCTCCAGCCCTCTTTTGGCAACAGAGCTTTCAGGAATCTGAGTCAGTTTACTACTATGCTTTACCAAGGATGCTAAGAGTCTTCTTGCCTTAGCATGCTTTGGGAAGGGGACAATCTTAGCAAATTCGCCATCTCATCATGTGGCAGGATGACTAAAGTAAGCAAAATTGAAAGCATTGAGACAAATCAAAGGATTAGCTAAGGAATGGCAATTGAAACATAATGTGGATGACAATAAAGGCAAGTGCATTAGCACGAAGAATCTGATACCTAAATAAACAGAAGTAATATGAGAACATGTGCAGAGGTGATGATGTAAACAGTAACCAGCTATTGAAAGGAATTAGAGAGAAACACATGTCCCTAGGCTCCTCAGACTATGAGGTTTACAAGATCAGGTTAACTGAAAGGTGTGGTTGATCTGATAAGACAAATTGTAGATGGTCTGAAGTGGCAATAAACTTAATAGGCAAGTGATGATTTCTCATTTTATAACTTTATCTTGTTACTTGCAGGAAAATATTCTAATACCAAACACAAAAACAAAGTTTTCAAAAATCTTCTCAGATTTTTCCCCCACCCTTTTTCTTTCATGGGATGTGAATGGTTCTGGCTAGGCAGCATTTATTGCCCATCCCTAAATGCCCAGATGGCAATTAAGAGTCAACCACATTGCTCTGGTGCTACAGTCACATGTAGGCCAGACCAGGTTAGGATGGCAAATTTTCTTCAAGGACATGAGTGAACCAAACAGGTTTTTCTGATGATTGACAATGGATTCACGGTCATTATTAGACTCTTTATTCTAGACTTTTATTAAATTCAAATTCTGCCATCTGCCATGGTGGGATTTCCAACCAGATCCCAAGAACACTCGCTTAATTTCTAGATTGATAGTCTAGTGCTAATACCACTGGGTCACTAGCTTCATCTTCTGTGAACAGCAGTTCTCCCAAAATCCTAAAGCCCATATCTCATTCCACACGAAGTCATACTCATCTCCTGTCCTTGGTGAATTAGAGTCTATCTGGTCCAACACCCCAACTTTTAGAAGTTTTAATCCTTTGTTTCAATCACCGCATAGTTTCATTTCTTTTCACCATTGCAATGTTTCCATTCTTCTGATTTCATTCTCCTCTGTATTACTTCTACTTTCACTCATCTTCAGCCATGTAGGCCACCACCTCCATCAGTAGAAAAATGATAAATGGAATTTAAAATACAAATTGAGTGAGGAGATGCACATATGCAGAATAAGAAAAAGGTAATATGTCCTTAATGGCAGAATTTTAAAGAGTGTTGGGACAAGAGGAAACTGGGGCATTGATCATTGGCTGTGATGTGGCAGGAAAATGAGTGAATAATTAGTAAAGCATATGGTATTTTGAGCTACATAAGTAGAGATATTGAGGACAAAAAGCAAGATGCCTTGTAAACCTCAGGTTAAGCCACAACTAGAAAATAGTGTCCAGTTCTGAGCATCAGACTTCAGGCAGGATTTGAAGGTTCCTGAAAGGGTGCTGATGAGACTCATCAAAACAGTTGCAGTGATGAGCGGATTTAGTTTCCTAGTTAGGATGGAGAAGTTGTGAATTTTCTCCATTAAATAAAGGCAAGTGATGGGAAAATTGACAAATTTAAAGGAAGAAAAAAGTGTTTCTGATAGCTAATAATAGAAGAAATGGAGAACAAACTTTTAGGCAAGAGCTAAAAGGAAGATGTGCTAAGGCACATTTTTATGCAGTGGATGCTAATGATCTGGAACTCTGCCTACAAGTGTAGTGCACAATACAGGATCAATGATTTCAAAATGCAAATGGATGGGCCTTGGAAGAAAAAGGAAACTTGTGGAGTTACAGGTTAGAGAGGTAGGCAATGGGGCTGATTTGCTCTTTAGAGAACTGACACGGACTTTTGATGGGCTGAATAGACTCCTGCCGTGCACCAATGACTCTATGATCTCCTCTTACACCTTCCTTAAACATCAGCCACTGGATGAAACTGAAGGTCACATCCTTTAATAAAGGTTTATTCAACTCACTACTCAATTTGTTAATTTCCAACTCTGCAACACCTTGGATTTTTGTTAAATGAATGAAAGCATGTTTTAGTGACCAAAATCTTGGGTCTGCTATAGGTTCCACAACAAAACTCTAGAAAGCTTCCAGGACAGGTTCCTGAGGTCCTTCATAAGAATTCAATGGCACAACAAAATCACTGTCAATAAAGTCCTTTACTGTGCGGGGCTCAAAAGCACGAAGATTACCCTCCAATAGGACAGGCCACATCTCCCACATGGATGGCTAGGACCTCCAAACAAAATTGTTTACAGGGAATTACAGCAAACAGCATCAGAATCATTCATTACAAATAAAACAATAGTACTCTTTAAAATTAAAAGAGGTCTTATAAACTGCTACCTTGCAGCCCAGCATTCCTGGGGAAAACACTGACAAAAGCCTTGAGACAAGCACTGAAGTTTAGTTCAGCAAGTTTTGAAGACCATGTGCACCAAACTCACAACATCGATATGCTAGACAAAAGCAAGTGGGGACAGGGCTATAGAAGGACCATCCAAATCACCAACACTAGTATAAACTGTCAGTTCTGTGGCTGACACGCCCATCCTGCATTGGATTTTTCTTTTACGAGAGAATCCAGAGTAGACAATGAAATTGCTTATAGCTTGGATCTATTTGAGTTGACCATGATGCTCTGAGGTGAAGGTTATGGCTGTCTGCTGGCATGTACAGTGGTGAGGGGCGCAAAGGGAAGATGATGACCCTAACAGTATTATCACCAGACTGTAATCCAGAGTCCCAGGTATATGCCAGAGACCCAGAGGACCTGAGTTTGGATCCTGCTGTTACAGATGGTAGAATTGAATTCAATAAAAATCTGGAATTAAGCGTCCAATGCTGACCATTGCTGATTGTCAGAAAAACCCATCCAGTTCACTGATGTCCTTTAGGAAAGGGAACTGCCAATCTTGCCTAGTCTGACCCTATATGTGACTCAGACCCACAGGGTGTGGCTGACACTTAAACGCTCTCTGGGCAGTTAGGAATAGGGAATAAATACTGGCCTAGCCAGTGACACCCATGTCCTGTGAATGAATAAAAAAAATAAAGTGCACGATCAGTACACCGTCTTTCCAACCATTCCAAATTGTCCCAGAGATAGTAGGAACTGCAGATGCTGGAGAATCTGAGATAACAAGGTGTAGAGCTGGATGAACACAGCAGGCCAAGCAGCATCATTGGAGCTGACATTTCCGGCCTAGACCCTTCTTCAGAAATGGGGGAGGGTAAGGGGGTTCTGAAATAAATAGGGAGAGAGGGGGATCCACTGAGGTTTGTCTGGAGGGAGGATTCCTATTATCTCTGAAACAATTTTAACCCCACTGTGGAGCCTCTTCTAAGGATGACTACCCTGAACAAGTTACCCTCCTCCCTCCGGAGAAACCTCAGTGGATGCCCCTCTCTCCCTATTTATTCCAGAATCCCCTTCCCTCCACACTCCCCTCCCCGCCAATTCTGAAGAAAAGTCTAGGCCCGAAACGTCAGCTCTCCTGCTCCTATGATGCTGCTTGGCCTGCTGTATTCATCCAGTTTTACACCAAATTGTCCCATTTCTTACTGCGGGTGGGTTGTAAGGAGTCAGACAGTCCACCACAGATCTGTTGAGGCCCTGATGTTGCCAATTAATGGCCATTTAAAACAACAATAATTGTACTATTACTAATAATACAACCAGGTGGAGAAGGCCAAAGAAGCATGGCCAGCCCACAAACCTTACAGTCCAGGCTCAAATTTGGGGCAGAAATGGAAGGCTGTGACTGGGAGGTGCCCAAGCTTGTAAACCTGATACCTGACCCCATTCTATGTTCTCTCTAGATTCACTGATCCCTCATCAACAAGACCACTAGACTGCCTTCAACATCAGTGTTCCTTCGTCTTCACACCATGGCGTGTAGCCTCAACACACTGGTACCAGTACTGTTTCTGGTACTGTATGAGCCATCAACAGATCAGATTGATAGCCAGCCCTCTATCTCTGAGGGGTGGAATTTCCACTCACCACATTAAGGCTGTGTCAACATTTATCATGGTGGGGCAACCAGATTCACATTCAGCAAGTTTTAGACAGACTTTTCAATCAGTAAGGGATGAGAAATATGGAATTCTCACAAATTTACTAATGTTTTAATGGCAAAAATATTTAAAATGTATCACATGTTGTTGTGAGCCCTTTGGCTTTATAGCTGGCTATTTTTCATACATATTCTGCCACATAATAACACGCATACATGAAAAGTTCAAAAATACTTTCAGTAATCCTGAAGGCAAGTTACTTGTAACTTCCGATTAATCTCAACTGAAATGACATTTTGGTATATTTGAAAGGAATGGCTGATAATAGTGATTAATTTCATTTCCATTTTTATTTTCAAATATTTACAATCTTCAACTAAGTTTATCTAAATATTTTCAAACCTTCAAGAATTCTGGTACAAGACAAATATTGTAGGAATCTTCCTTTCCAACCCGAAACAGTTATACTGTACGACATTCCAGGAGGCACATGGATTTAAAACATCAGCTCTATTTCTCTTACTCTAATGTTTCCAGACCTTGAGTTTCTCTAGCACTAGAGATTTATATACCA
The DNA here is from genome assembly GCF_030684315.1 of Stegostoma tigrinum. Classification (NCBI taxonomy): domain Eukaryota; kingdom Metazoa; phylum Chordata; class Chondrichthyes; order Orectolobiformes; family Stegostomatidae; genus Stegostoma; species Stegostoma tigrinum. The sequence continues at coordinate 35,455,450 of NC_081367.1, read as the reverse complement.
TAAGATGTGCATTACATTTACGCTAATTTTAATTACATTTGGCTTCTTTACCCATCAACATCTCAATACTTTTATATTTTACAAATTATGCTTATTAATCAATTAATGCATAGAGGTGTACTTACATCAATCAGTATTACTGCAAGCAATGTTTGAGATCACTTGTCTATTCATACGGGTGTAACAGGATTGATTTAGAAGAGGACAGACATTCAATGTGGAAATCCAGTTGAGGAAGGAACAGTAATCGTACCAAAAAGATAGAAAGACAGAGAGGGAGAAAAAGAAGGATTAGTTTAGAATAGAAATCATAGTGAAAATACCGTGAGCATAAGATGTAGGAAACAAATAATTCAAGTTTCATGGGTTAGTTTTAGTATATAGCAGTTTTGAAGGTTTGTTTCTGAATAAACCCTTAACTTCAACAACAGTGAAAATACATGAAATAAAAAACTGAAAGCCTGTATCTGAGGCCAACACCACCACCAAGAGGAGCACAGCACATGATTCTGCAGAATGAGAGTGTTGCAGAGCTATGTCACTACTAAAATACATAGCTAATATCTGTGGGAGTGAGGTCTGATTAAAAACAAATCTTTAATCTCCTAGAATTGGGAGTAAAGTTTGAAAGGAAGGGGAAATTCTGTCCTGAAACAGCTCCACTTTGTGAAGGCTTTGGCTCATCAATATGCCAATGAGTATAAAAGGGACAAGTGGGTAGTGGAGTGAACTCACAATGGAGTAGTGAGACAGTGAGCCAAAAACTGGAGTGCAGCAGTCAGGAGAATTCAAGACGGTCCAATGTGCCGAGTGCTGGAGCAGGGCACTGTGGTGAACTCACAGCACGGTTGTGTCGGGCGCTATATGAATAAAACCGTGCCCAGTAATCAATACACCCATTTATTGCCATAGAAAGTGCTGACCTTCTGTTTGTTAGTATGATTAAACTTCTGAACCAATAAGGTAGCAGAAAATAGCCCAAACTCAACTATGGTACTGGTTGCCTCACTGTCCTTCTCTGGCCTTTCATTACCTCTCTGGTGCTCGGCTCACCGACCCCAGGATCCTGCACTGACACTTGGCTAACTAGCCCACCATACTATTGTGTACAATTCTGGTGCTCTTACTTGAGGAAGGATGTAATTGCCATTCAGGTGAGGTTCGCCAAATTGATTCCAGAGATGAGGGGTTTGTCTTATGAAGAGAGATTGAGCAGTTCGGGCCAGTAGTCTCTGCAGTTTAGAAGAATAGGGCAGCAAATTGAAGGATGTAGAGATGCTAAAGGGTATTGACAAAGTGGATACAGAGAGGATGTTTCCTCATGTGGGGAAAACTAGAATGAAAAGTCATAGTTTTAGGATAAGGGATAGCAGATTTAAAACAGAGAGGAGGACAAATTACTTCTCTCAAAGGGTCATTAATCCGTAAAATTCATGACTTCAGAGTGTGGTGTCTGTGAGAACAAGAAGTAACTTTAAGTTGGAGACAGACAGAAATCCTAATTAGTAACAGGATAAAGGGTTATGGAGAGTGAGCAGGAAAATTAAGTTTAGGCCAAGATTGGATTAGTTATTATCATATCAAATGGCGGAACAGGTTCGAGGAGCTGAATGGTCTACTTCTGCTCCCAGCTCTTATGTCCATGTGTATGCTGGCCTTACCCAGTACACGCCCACATGCCCCCATCACTCTAACACTTGGCTAACTGCCCCAATGCCTCACCCATGTAGCAGCCTCCTGTCTGCTAATACACAAATAGATTGCCAATTTGGCCAAACAGCAAGGGATGCAGGATACCATTAGCCAAGTGAAACTCTGAAATCACAAAATCCACACACCACACTCAGTGCATACACAGCAGTCAGGTGCTAAAGATATTCGCATAACATAAAAGGCAACACTTATTCTGCACAGACACCCCCAACAATTTATCCATTAAACAAAAGACAGCCCAGACAGAAGGGCACTGGGTCCTGCAACACAAAGAAACTAACTGCAGCATGCCATCTAAATGATAGATTCACATTTCAAACTATTAAGTGTATCTCCGATAGGCCAGAATAGACAACAGACAATAGGCAGTAGGTGCTGGAGTAGGCCATTTGGCCCTTCGAGCCAGCACCACCATTCATTATGATCATGGCTGATCATCCATAATCAGTATCCTGTTCCTGCCTTATCCCCTCAACCCTTGATTCCACTGTCTTTAAGGGCTCTATCCATCTCTTTCTTGAAAGTATCCAGAGAGTTGGCCTCCACTGCCTTCTGAGGCAGAGCATTCCATATATCCACCACTCTCTGGGTGAAGAAGTTTTTCTTCAACTCTGTTCTAAGTGGCCTACCCCTTATTTTTAAACTGAGTCCTCTGGTTCTGGACTCATCCATCAGCGGAAACATGCTTCCTGCCTCCAGAGTGTCCAATCCCTTAATAATCTTATACGCCTCAATCAGATCCCCTCTCATCCTTCTAAACTCAAGCGTATACAAGAACTAGAGAAAGTTCCAGAAAACCATCTAAAAGATTTAAAAACAGAGTTCACCTGCATAAATTTACAAGATATGTGGGAAGTATTGTAACCTTAAGGGGCCAAACAGTATTTGACCTAGTATGTTTAGCATTAAAGATTATTGTCATTTTGCTCCTCATAAAATGGGATTGTTTTGCTTTGGTACCAACTTGTGTTTGTATCGGCTTAACCGCTCCGGTACTGTGGGACACCTGGGCAAATTCATTCATAACATTCTGGTGGGAGTTGTCTATAACTTGTTAAAACTGTAACAGACAACAACCAACTCCAAGCTCACTGACCCTCTGCCTCATGCTCCTCTACACACCTACAACCCCACTTTCACATCTGTACATTCACAAGCCAAAAACTTCGCAAAGTTTCAGACTGAATCTCCCTTCTTTCTGCCTTTACTCTGTACTCCAGTGGGTTCCTTATAGATTTTTAACTCAGTAAATGTTGAGCACGTGGAGGTCCAGATACCAACAGATACTGTCTGTTCAGACACTGACTGCTTTGCTTCTTTGTAGAAATGAACTGCTCCAGTGCTCTCATTCTGTTCATGCTCGTCGGATGCACATTGGTCTAAAGTAAAGCGAAACCAAAATCCAGTTGATTTTAAGAATTAATTTTAAATTTTAAGAAATTATTTGTGTTAAATACTACTTTTGAACTATGACTTGGATGTGCAATAAAGAAGGTCTTATATTGTCTTGAACATTTTTGGTTCAAGTGTACTTGACGTGAATTAGTATAAATTTTCGATTTCAGACTTTTAGACTTGTTGTGACAGCATTCAGTTAAAATTCCAAAACTTGCAATGTCATTTCCAAGCAGGATATTTCAGCTATACCTCCAAACAAATTGAAACACACCAACGCACCACACAGCTATATTTCTGGTGTACAGCCACGTTTGGATTTTTTGGAAATGTCTTCAGTAGGAAAATTTTAGGCCAGCAAGTCTCTAATATTCTGGGCATGATTTTCCGGCTGCTTATCTACTAGTCCTTGACTGATTGACAGTGTATGAGACCCAATTTAGGCCCTGATGTAGCCAGATAATTGTCACTTAAGGGCCACTTGTTGCCCCACCTACAAATTTTCAGCTGTTAGGAACAGCTCAGTGAGGGAGAGGAGAGACCCAATTGGTTAGTCTGTTTATGCCTGAGGTGGGAAAGGGTTTTTGCTTCCTTCAGAGGCCACTTTTCCAATTGGTTGGAGGGGGTCCAAGATCTACCTGGTTTCCACAAATATCACACCTCTCCAGGCAATTGTTACCCTTCTGTCTCTCACAAAACCTTCCCTGGGATCTCCTGCCCCAACCCGGCCAACAACAGTCTCTGATTTACTTTTATTCTACTCTTGATTCTGCATTTTGGGATTGGGCATGGGCAGTGTCTGGACACTGGTAGGGGTGAGCAGTGTCTGGAGCAGAAGGGCAGAGTCTGGAGGATGTGGCCAGTGTCTGCAGAGGAGCAATGTCTGTAAGGTGTTGGCAGGCTCTGGAGGGCGTAGGCAATATCTGTAGAAGGGGAGCAGTGTCTGAAGGGAGCGGGTAGAGTCTGGAAGCTGTGAGCAGTATCTGGAGAGAGTGGGTAGCCTATGGAAGAACTGGGCAGTGTCTGGAGAGGGGCCAAGTGTCTGGACTGAGTGAGCAATGTCTGGAGAGGATGGGGCAGTGTCTGCAGGGAGTGGGCAATGTCTGTAGAGAGGAAGCAGTGTCGCATATTTTCTGGAGTAAATAGGAAGTGTGCAATCTCATGGGATGGAATTGGTTGATGTTGCAGTGGAGTTTCAAGGATGGGTGAACAGGGATGAGTGATGAGATTTGCAGTTGGAATGAGGGTGGGGAAGACGAGAAATAAAAGGAGATGACGGGCATTTTTTAAACAGAGATTGAAGGGCCGTGATTTAATTTGCGACATCAAAGTGAGAGAGTTGTGAACCTGGAATTGCACCTTGTCACTTTGACTCACCATTCACCTCAAAAACTGGATGCATACTGCAGCCTGAACAGGAAGCTACGAAAGGCCCATGATATAACGATAAAGGCTTTAAAAGGTTTAGACTCCACTCCTAACCAAAGACCCTGTCCATTTCAACTGGTACCAAAAACATGGTCAAAAACAATTTCTGAAACTAGAAGTCGAAGAGGAAGGACTCACGGAGTTGGCAGAGACAATTGAAGGCATGACTGCCAGTAGTGTATTGAAGGACATTGGAATAGAGGAAACAGGCCAGAATTGGAGAAATGAAGAAAACTCAGTGGAGGTTACGGTTAAGTCCATAAAGAGATTTGAAAACATGGATGAGAATTCTAAATTTCAGATGGCTCTTGAACGAAGAGTGAGTGTAATTTGCAACTGCAACTGAGATGTGTACTTAGGTAGCACAAGTTACGTTATGTAGCTGAAGGGTGTTGTGTGAACTTAAATTTATGAAGTGTGCAAAGTTGGAGACCTGCCAGAAGAATTCTAGATTCATTGAGTTCAAAGATAACTAAACCATGAATGATGAGGCAGATTTGCATAGAACAAATATGACAGATGGGAGACCTTTGGAAATCACTGGTGATTGAGAAAATATGTAATTGAAACTTATCTCATAGTCAAACAGATGCAAGAAGGTGGTTGATATTAAGAAAGTGGAACATAAGGTTGATCATTAGGGAATGCAGTTTGTGATAAGGCTTATGAGACAATGATCTTCCCAACAGCTCATTGGATGAAGTTTCATCAATCAGCTGCTTTCTCTCAATTTAAATATTTGTGTTTTGAAAAATTTTTTTTTGATAAGGTCAATCACAGGAGGACAATTTACAGAATCCAGCAGTAATTTACAAGGTCATTGCTCTAAATTAGGTGTAATATACAAACTGCCTTTTTTTGAAAAATAGTTATTAGTTTCAGACTGTTGCACATACAAAATGCCCAAATTGCTTTCTTATCCCACTCACTGTTATAAAAAAACACCTTTAGAAAGTAAGCTAGGAAACAATAATATGAAGTACATTCAAAGTGGCAGCATATACAGGTTTATTGCGCAATCAGTTGCCATTATGCAAAGGGACATTCAAATTCCTTAAACAACCTATACTAATGCTCAGATTATCACCACATAATATTCTGAGATCAGTGACAATAAAGCATTAAAATCACAAGGGAAAATGAATGAGGATATTTAACTTAAAATTACACAAAGGAGAGAGATAATACGAGCCTATCTTCATTTCAAGTGAACTGGAATGATGAAACATTGATTGGTTTAAGTACTTGAAGCTCATGAAGACATGTTCAAAGCAAAAACAGCAGATAGCATATGCTTCTGTGGAGCAGTGTCACATTTCTCTTTCACGACCGCTGATAGCTAACCGATTGATTGAAATTTGCATTGGGATTTACTTGCAAAAATGACCTTCTATTAGATAATGCCCACTTTAATCTACCTTTGTTGTCAACTGCAATTCCCTGTGGAATTTCTCATAAAGCAATCCTTAGTCAGAAGGCAAGGGATGACAGATTCAGTGGATAAACCTGCATTTCACAGGGAAAGTCTATGCATATAAATGAACAATGCTCTTTAATCAAGTGCTTGGGAGAAAAATTCCAAACAAGATCTTTATCATCTTCATCAGTGCTAGAGATAATAAACAACTAAGAACAGTGTATGTTGTAGATCTTACCTGCCTTCACAGTCACAAACTAAACCTCGGACTAAAAAGTGTCGACATAATTTTTGAGCAGTGGCAAATTGTGACGAGTGGCCTTTGGCATTTTATTCTCTTATTACGGTGTTGAATTACCTGAACATAGCACTGGTCGAAGTGGGATTTATACTGGTCACTGCCTGTGTATCCAGCAGGGGATCAAGCAACATGCCTTTGTTTTATGCAGCATAACCATCCTGGTCATCTTTAAGGCAGGCTTCCCATACATGGACCAAAATCATCGAACTTCCTTCCTAATGTCGTTGTGTACATCCCTCTAACAAATGATTGCATTAGTTCAAGGTGGCAGCTCACCACCACCTTCTTGCGGGGAATTAGGGATGAGCAGTAACATTGACACAACTAGTGATGCTTCCTATCCCCGAATGTCTAAAAACAAGAAAATGAGTTGCCACTGGTTATATTTATTCACACTGGTGGTGTGCAGGGGAATGCAACAGAACAAGCAGGAAATTTAGAGGTTTGTAAGTAAATCAAGGTGGCGCTGGAGGCCTTGCAGATGAGGAACAGATTCCAGGTTTTCACAAGAGTCATTTGAACAGAAGACTTCAAACATCACCCTCGAAAAGGATTGGGAGCAAATGGCCAAGAAAGTTAAATCCCAGAATCTGTTATCGAGGATCTGGCAGGAATGCCACAAAAAGTATATTTGATCTTACATAACAAAGTGTGGAGCTGGATGAACACCGCAGGCCAAGCAGCAACTCAGGAGCACAAAAGCTGACGTTTCGGGCCTAGACCCTTCATCAGAAAAGGGGAAGGGGGACAGGGATCTGAAGTAAATAGGGAGAGGGGGAGGCGCATCAAAGATGAATAGAGGAGAAGATAGATGGAGAGGAGACAGAAAAGTCAGAGGCGGGGATGGAGCCAATAGAGGTGAGTGTAGGTGGGGAGGTAGGGAAGGCATAGTCAGTCTGGGGAGGACGGACAGGTCAAGGACGCAGAATGAGGTTAGTGGGTAGGAAATGGGTGCGTGGCTTGAGGTGGGAGGAGGGGATAGGTGAGAGGAAGAACAGATTAGGGAGGCAGAGACAGGCTGGGCTGGTTTTGGGATGCAGTGGGGGGAGGGGAGATTTTGAAGCTTGTGAAATCCACATTGATACCATTGGGCTGCAGGGTTCCCAAGCGGAATATGAGTTACTGTTCCTGTAACCTTCGGGTGGCATCGTTGTGGCACTGCAGGAGGCGCAGGATGGACAAGTCGTCTAAGGAATGGGAGGGGGAGTTAAAATGGTTTGCAACTGGGAGGTGCAGTTGTTTATTGCGAACCGAGTGTAGGTGTTCTGCAAAGCGGTCCCCAAGCCTCCGCTTGGTTTCCCCAATGTAGAGGAGGCCACAATGGGTACAGCGGATGCAGTATACCACTTTGGCAGATGCACATCTGCTGTACCCATTGTGGCCAATTTCTCCTGCTCCTACTGCATCCCAAAACCAGCCCAACTAATCCCCACCTCCCTAACCTGTTCTTCCCCTCACCTATCCCCTCCTCCGACCTCAAGCTGCACCCCCATTTCCTTCCTACTAACCTCATCCCACCCCCTTGACTTGTCCGTCCTCCCTAGACTGACCTATCCCCCCACCCCTACCTCCCCACCTACACTCACCTCTACAGGCTCTATCCCCGCCTCTTTAACTTGTCTGTCTCCTCTGCACCTATCTTCTCCTCTATCCATTTTTGATCCGCCTCTCCTTCTCTCCCTATTTATTTCAGATTTATATTTATATCCCCCTCCTCCTTTTCTCCTAGGCCCAAAACATCTGCTTTTGTGCTCCTAAGATGCTGCTTGGCCTGCTGTGTTCGTCCAGCTCTACACTTTGTAATCTCGGATTCTCCAGCATCTGCAGTTCCCATTATCTTTGATCTTACATGGTTGGTCAAGGTCAGTGAATGTATTTTCACATGACACCTCCTAATGCACTGCTCCACCAGCCTCTGATACTGCTCAGTATTTTACACCTCCATTGCTGACATATAAACTCTTGCTGGCAGTTAGAAATTCAGGTCACCTTATCATTATAAACATACCTTTGACACTAGCCTCAGATTTAGTTTCTGCTGTTTCCACATTGCTCTGTCTATTCAGATGTCATGGGCACATCATCCAGACACAGTAAAACATAATCACAGACTCTCTATCTCCTCTCTTACAGGATAGAATCGCCACAATAGTAGCCATTAGAGCAGAACTGGTGGACAAGGATAACCCTCCTGAATCCTACGTTGGAGATTGTTAAAGGAGGCTCTGGTAGAGATACCTGAGATGAAATGGAACTGGGTGTTATCGTAAATGATCAGGACACCAAAGAACCAGGAGCATCATTAACTTTTAACTCCATGACATTTTTTTTTCAAAAGAAGTCTGTCACAGACTGCTGATCTCGGTTCAGTTGCTGTATGACAAAGACCTGTGTGGGATCAATAAAATGTCACACCGATATAGTATGTGGGAAACTTCACAGAGAGAAAGAGAAATGTAACAGGGAGGAATAATGAGGGGGCTGACTATCTTCTCCCGCTTAGCGAAAGCCTCTGCCTGCAGGATTATGTTAAGTGGCTGTCCGGGAATATGCAAAAGAAGAGGTTGAAAACAAACTGCAACACTATCTGATGAAGGGTCTAGGCCCGAAACGTCAGCTTTTGTGCTCCTGAGATGCTGCTTGGCCTGCTGTGTTCATCCAGCCTCACATTTTATTATCTTGAAACACTAATTGATGTGTGTGGTGGCATATGGTCCAGTGAAATGTCTGTATCACAGCTCAGAGAGCAGCCATTTAAACTAACCTGCACCATGGGTTAAAGAAAAGGGAAAGGACTCATTTACTCAGGGTGCTGCCAGTCTATTACTGAAATGAACAGGGATAGAAGAGTTTCAACTAACCTACAAAGCCAAGAATCTTAAAATGGACTGTTCAAGTACAATTGTCAATATTACTGGTGTCATCCACAGCAAAAGTCACAGCGTTCAGTTATCACTTTTAACAAGTAATTCAGACACTGATCCATCTAGCTTTTTAAATCTTTTTAGATTCATCTCTTATTCCCAATCTATCTGTACATGTGTTGCATTGCTAATTTTTCTTGCACTGAGTAACGAACAAACTCATTCTTATTGTTAATTCAAGAAAGCATGGTTATGTTGGCTGTTTACAAAACTGAAATTCATTTTGGTCTCGTAGGAAGGTACCCACAAGGTCTATGATGCCAGCGGACATCTATTCCCAGAGAAGTCTGATCCCAGACAAGAGCCTGGCTTGATAGATCATAGTTTCATTTGTTTTGGTTCAACAAAGTGCTGCAGATTTTGCTTCAGTCAGGCCTGAAATGGAGGGATGCCCGGCAAGCTTGTGGGAATCTGGGAGTGGGGAGGGGGCCATTAGAGAGAGAACACAGCGGGTGAGAGAGCATCGGGAAGGCAGGGTCGGGAGAGAAGCTGCTTAGTATCTATATCTGTACAGGTAAGTTGGGCAGAGGCCTATGTTTGTTATCTTGGGGAGCAATACACAGCGTTTTTATGCTGAGTGTGCACAACATCAAGGAGGCAGACAAACTAAAGTAGCTTATGTATTGAATGTTGCTATGAGCATATCCTTTTATCTAAGCAACTCTTTAGGACCTCAATCCTGTGTTTCTTTCTCCCTTGAAGCTTCCACCCTGTGGCCTCCAATCTTTCCCCAGTTGCCTGATCTTGTCACCATCCCAACCCACAACCCTTGCCTCAAAGTGTCCTTTATTCTTTTCTCTCAGAGCTTATCACCCTGAGAAGTTGTGACACAAGGGTTAGTAAAAGAGCCTTTCATTCTCCTAATCTGTAAGATATTAGTAAATTAAATACACCAGACCTTATGTTTTTGATGTTAACAGAAATGATAAACATTCGATACTAATCAGTAGGGAAAGAACTTGGATTTTTTTTGGCGATTCAAGTGAGATGTCATCATAAATCAATTTGAGATAAACAGTGGGTCAAAATGAATCAAAATTATATTTGAAATAAAATAGTTTGTATATAATTTCTTTACCATCAGACTTAGTTGAGTTAGTGGAAAAAAAATGAACAATTTCAAGCTCTAAAGTATGATTGCACTGAGTACTAAAGAGGTTTCACACAATCAACTCTTTTGACCAAATATAGCCACTTCCTAATTACTGTGTTTCCTGTTACTCCGTAATTTGGTATTATTCTATTATCCTGCACACCTGGCTCTTCAGCTTTATTTCTGAACTAAACAAGATGTGTTTTAAAACCAGAATACTATCTTTAGTACATAAGCTACAAACACATCAATAAAACAGCTACATTTAATAAAATATTAACAAGTAAACTGTATATATTAGCCTGTCTAGGGGATTAGTAACTTCTTACATAGCCAGTGCAGTGTAAGTGCAAATATGCCCCAAAGCAATTCTTTTCTGCGCACTTGGTGACAAATTAATTTTTGCCAAAAAGTGCTCTTGTTACATTTCAAGTTTTCTTTTTTTTTAAAAAACAGTAGTCATCATTTTTGTGAGGCATTTTTTGATTTACTATCTAGATATGACACCACTGTCAAGTTGTCCTTCCGAAAATCATGAGGAGCATTCTTCTTCAATCACTGAAAGGGGGATGTGATGACCTCCTGGTATTATCACTGGACTGTTAATCCAGAGACCCAGATAATGTTCCAGGGACCTGGCTTTGAATTATGTCAAAGCAGATGGTGAAATTTGAAATCAATTCAATTTTTAAGAAAAATAACTTGAATTAAGAGCCTAATGATGACCGTGAATCAACTGTAATTTTGGGGGAAAAGTCCTTGTGGTTCACTAAAATCCTTCAGGGAAGGAAACTGCTATCCTTAGCCGGTCTTGCCAATATGTGATTCCAGACCCAGAGCAATGCGGTTGACTCTTTGCTGCCCTCTGGCCAATTAGGGACGGGTATTAAATTCTGCCAAGCCAGCAACACCGTCATCCCATGAATGAATAAAAAAAAGTCCAAGTAGTACTTCCACAGTACCTTTCCTCAGGGAAACTTAGAGCTTTGATGTAATTGTGATGAAGGATGATGTGTAACTGGGGCTAATACTGCTCCCATGCACCTACTTGGCTTGTCCCTCTAGAAATGGAGATTGCTGCTTTCGTCTGAGGTGGCAACCACTCTCTGATGATGATGATTGGCCACCTAAGAAATTCTGTGTCACTGGTCATGGGTTCTCTGGGTCCTTCTGTGGCTGATGAGCCCGATCCCAGAGCTACATCTCTGACTGAATCTTTGGTAGGTGGTTCCAGAAGATGGGATCGGCCTTGATATCATCAGCATTCCTTTCTTGGGTTCTTTTCATTACGTCCTCTTGCCGATGAGCATCTGAAATTATGAGAGATCATGGGAACTGCAGATGCTGGAGAATCCAAGATAATAAAGTGTGAAGCTGGATGAACACAGCAGGCCAAGCAGCATCTCAGGAGCACAAAAGCTGATGTTTTGGGCCTAGACCCTTCATCAGAGAGGGGGAATGGGGTGAGGGTTCTGGAATAAATAGGGAGAGAGGGGGAGGTGGACCGAAGATGGAGAGAAAAGAAGGTAGGTGGAGAGGAGAGTATAGGTGGGGAGGTAGGGAGGGCATAGGTCAGCCCAGGGAAGACAGACAGGTCAAGGAGGTGGGATGAGGTTAGTAGGTAGGAAATAGAGGTGCGGCTTGAGGTGGGAGGAAGGGATGGGTGAGAGGAAGAACAGGTTAGGGAGGCGGAGACAGGCTGGGCTGATTTTGGGATGCAGTGGGGGGAGGGGATGAGCTGGGCTGGTTTTGGGATGCGGTGGGGGAAGGGAAGATTTTGAAGCTGGTGAAGTCCACATTGATACCATTGGGCTGCAGGGTTCCCAAGCGGAATATGAGTTGCTGTTCCTGCAACCTTCGGGTGGCATCATTGTGGCACTGCAGGAGGCCCATGATGGACATGTCATTGGGGAAACCAAGCGGAGGCTTGGGGACTGCTTTGCAGAACACCTCCACTCGGTTCGCAATAAACAACTGCACCTCCCAGTCATGAACTATTTCAACTCCCCTTCCCATTCTTTAGATGACATGTCCATCCCTTCCTTCCACCCCAAGCCGCACCTCCATTTCTTACCTACTAACCTCATCCCAACTCCTTGACCCGTCCGTCTTCCCTGGACTGACCTATCCCTCCCTCTCTCCCCACCTATACTCTTCTCTCCACCTATCTTCTTTTCTCTCCATCTTCGGTCCGCCTCCCCCTCTCTCCCTATTTATTCCAGAACCCTCTCCCCATCCCCCTCTCTTTGAAGGGTCTAGGCCCGAAATATCAGCTTTTGTGCTCCTGAAATGCTGCTTGGCCGGCTGTCTTCATCCAGCTTCACACTTTATTATCTGAAATTATGAAGTGCCTTTCCGGCAAGTCACTTTCTTCTGAAAAAGGTTCTCCCATGTGATGAGATCTATGTTGTATTTCTTGAAATAAGCCTTCAAGGAATGTTTGAAACACTTCCTTTGTCCTATTCTCATTCGAGCTCCTTTCTTACTCTGGATGGAGATTTGCTTTGGAAGTCAGAACTCCAGTGTCCTAAGTACATAGCTAGATTAGTGGAGTTCGAGATGATCCTGGTCACAATGCTGGTGCTATTAGATACTTCAAGAATGCTGATGTTAGTTCACCTATCCTCCCAGCTGATGTGGAGAATCTCTCTCACCAACACTGACGGCAGTTTCAAGGGTTTTGAGGTGGGGTCTACACAAATTTTCGAGCCGTATAGATGAGCCTGAAGGTGAACTGTCTTATACACAAGAATCTTGGTATCAGCACGGTCATCAAAGAATCCCACACTTAGGTATCCAAAGGGAGTGCTCGCAGATTGAATGTGATGGTGAATCTCTGTATTGATGTCAGCCTTGGATGATAGGTAGCTTCCCGGGTAGGAAATAGAGGGTGAAGCAACTCATCAAAGGCCAGTATCCTATCAGCATTTGTTTATAAAAGCATAGCTTTTGACAACGGCACCACTTCTCACACAATAAGGTATTCAGGGTTTCAGTATCCTTCACATTTATCCTTTCATGTCAGTCGGATCAAATTAATGGCCGCAGTCAGGGAACTCGCCTTCTTTGAGGTCCAGCTGGCTGACTTTATTACAATCACTGCATTGCTCCCACTCTGAGGACACAGGATGGTCTGATTCCATTGACGGGCCTCCTGGGAAATTTTAACACTGGGTCAGGTTCCTCCAACACGGAATCCAACATAGGAAATGTGTAACAAATGGGACCTCGCCTCTTGCACCTGCAGTGCCTCTGTAGACTTTCACTTCCTTCTTCCACAGGCAGAAGTCTCAAGGCAGTTACTTCTGTCATGCCCATCTCTGATACAGAGGACTTGATATTGTTTGAGGGCAGGGTGAATCAACAGATCTCTGATGCATAGGCATTTCTCAAGGCTCTGGGGAACAGGGAAGGTTTTGCTCCTGCACAGTCTGTGAATTTGCAGCCTTCATATGGTCCAAGCGCTTATTCAGGACAGTCAGACCTACCTGAACTTAATTGGTCACTGGGTCCTGATCTTGTGTTGATCATGCCTCTTACCCATGCAGGGTCATTTGTGTTATTCTTACACCAAACCTTCATCTCCCATATCAAACTGTCTCTCTTGCTTGGCGGAGTCAAGAGTCAGGCATTCGAGTTCCTGATGCTACTTCACCTTTGCAATGCCCGCCCCGGTCCCAGAAGATCAGTCCTAGCCATTAGTAACTCTGCCAATGCTAGTTGCATGTGGGGTGGTCCTACAATCAAGGACAACTTAGTAACTAGTAAGGCAATAAGTTTTTCTTCAGTCCAGGCCACAAAGTTTGGACTGCTCTTTCTGCCAGACCATGAGATGATGAATGTTAGAAAACTGTCTTAAAATGTCAAATCACGTTCGACTTTAGCAACTTAACTGAAGTCCCTGCTGGTAAACAATGGTCTGTTTTTGTGATCAATACCTCTGGGCGTCCATGTGTTGTAAACGATGTGCACAATTTTTCTACCATCACTCCAGCGTTTGATGAATGGACTCTGTGCATGTCCAACTACTTTGAACGGGCATCTACTATGACCTAAAAACACTGAATGCATAAAAGGACCTCCCGTGGTCAACATGCAACTGAATCCAATATTTACCCTGGCATTCCCAAGGATTGTGGGGAGCTGCTGGCAGTAATTTTTGTCCTTCTTGGTACTTTGGGCACTGTCCCACCAACACAGCTATGTCTGCATCCAATCCTGGTCACCAAACATAACCTCTTATCAACATCTTCATTTTGAAAAACCCCTGGTTCATCCTGGTGGAGTTCAGCCAGTATCCAGTGGTGACATTTGCTCAGGGCAATCACTCTCGCTCCCCATAACAACAAACTTCCCTCGACCACAAGCAGGTATCTTCAGGTCCAAAAAGCTTTTAATTGCAGTTATGACAGCCTTTTGGTTTCCCTGTCACCGCCAGTTGTTTCAGGTTGTAATGAACTGGATCTTTCTGTGTCCAAAATCTGACATTTTTAGCTATGACTGGTAGCATGCCCAGTGAATGTAATGACTGACTGTGCCATTGGAGAGACCACAGTTGGCATGGAATGCATCCACATTTGCTGCTCGGCCTCCTGGACAGGGTTTGAACCTGTAATTACAAGCAAGGTATTAGTGGCCACTGCTGAATGCAGCCTGAAGCTATGGGTGCTTGACTTCTTGAAGCAGGCCAAATAGGGGTTTCTGGCCATTGATTATCACAAATTTTCATTCACAGATGTGTTGGTGGAACTTTCTGAATCCAAGTATGACCGCCAATCATTGTTTTTTCTATTTGGGCATATTTACCCACTGCATTAGCCAAAGTTCTGGCTGCATAAGCTCTTGGAATTTCCTCTCCAGTGGGTCACCTTTGAGCCAGTACCACCTCAATGTCATGCAGAGAAACATGCCACATTTTAGAATGTAGAACATCGAACAGTACAGCACATTACAGGCCCTTCAGCCCACAATATTACCCTACCTTAATAAATCTACCCTGCATACCCTACATTTTACTATTCTCCATATGTATATCCAAGAGTCATTTAAGTGTCTCTAACGTATCTGACTCCACTACCACTGCCAGCAGCGCATTCCACACGCCCACCACTCTCTGTGTAAAGAAGCTACCACTGGCATTTCCTCTATACCTTCCTCCAATCACCTTAAAATTATGCCCCCTCATAATAGTCATTTCTGCCCTGGGAAAAAGTCTCTGACTATCCACTCTATCTATGCTTCTCATCATCTTGTAAACCTCTATCAAGTCACCTCTCATCCTTCTTCGCTCCAATGAAAAAAACCCTGCTCCCTCAACTTTTCCTCACAAGACCTGCCCTTCAGTCCAGGCAGCATCCCGGTAAATCTCCTCTGCACCATCTCTAAAGTTTCCATATTCTTCCTATAATGAGGCGACCAGAACTGAACACAACATTCCAAGTGTGGTCTAACCAGAGTTTTATAAAGCTGCAGCATAACCTTACAGCTCTTAAACTCAATTCCCCTGCTATCAATACTGGGTCTTTCAGGGGTTCAAGGTGTGCGACCACCTTAGAGGAAAACAGTTGTTTCTTCACTATATATCGAAAGCCTGGGCTTGTCTATAAGACCATTTCAGGGCTGACCCTTTTGAAGGGTTGGTGTAATGGTGCTAAACAAGACAGACGGCAGGCTGTATATGAACTTTCTGTAACAGTTTACCAGGCCGAGTAATTACCTTGGCTCCTGGATAAACGTAGGAGCCAGAGTACCTCTGAATCACCCTCACATTCTCTCTGAATTTCCGTAACCTGGTTTTGTCAACTCTGGTTCCTGAGTAGACCACTTGGGGGTTGCCTGGAATAGACATTTTTTGTCAGTAAAAACAGGAAAGCAGATTAGTACCTGAAAGAGGATAGATGAGGAAAGGAGGAGATGTACCAAAACTTGCATACTAATTGCTGGAAGTAAGCATGTGCAGCAATGGCACATTGGCCTTCATACTGAGAGAATTTAAGTGCTGGAGCCAGAATAAGTAGCTGCAATCATACAGGGCATTGGTGCTACCTCATCTGGAGTACTTTGTGTAGTTTTGTGTCCTTTCGTGTCTGAGGACAAATGCTCTGGCTATGGACAGCGTGCAATCAGGTTTTATCAAAATGATTTCTGGAATGGCAGGACTGAAGTACGAAGACAGACTGGATCAGATAAGACCATATGCGTTGCAGTTTAGGAGAATGGAGAGGGGGTTGCCGGATTCCATGAAAAAAAAGACAAAATTCTAATAAGAATAGATAATGTAAATACAGAACGGATATTCACAATGATCCGGGAGTCCACAACCAGGGGTCACAGTCTAATAATATGGGTTAGGCATTATGGGCTGATATGAGGAGAGTTTTCCTCCACCCAGAGAGTGCTGAGCTTGTGGAATCCTCAGCTGGTTAACGATGCCAAGTGGCACTAACAGTGAAGGTTTAATTCCTGCAACTGCGTGAGGTTTCCATGAAGGTGCCATCGATGACTTCTTAACTCACATCCTATACCACTCCATTATAACCTCTCAGCTTTTGAAAAAAATCTAAAAACCTAATTTGCTACACTATTTACTTCGTTTGCTTGTAAACTCTTCCAATGTAAACAAATTCCCATTAGCCTCTTAAAATTCTCATTGTCAGACCACTTCAAAAACAATCACCATGCCAAAGTTAATTATTAAACCCTTTCAGACAAACAGCAGACCTTAATGCCACTAGTTTAACACTTAAAAATGCAAAATAAATGATACTGAAATGTATATAAAACTCAAATATTACATCATAATCCCTAATATTAAGGGATGAATTGCACAGCAAACTCTGGTATTATCACATAGTTTCTGCCTGATTTCCTTGCTCTTCTTAAAAACTTTGTTCTATCTGTACCACCCTGAGAGACTTGGCATTCACTCCAAAGAGTGCAAGATGTTGTCAAAGTTATTCACAATATAACCACTAAATACAACTGAACGCAATATTTCATGTCAAACTGGTATAAGCAAAATTTTGAAAACACTACTGAACTACTGAACAGTGTTTTAAACGTGACCGATCTCTCCGCACGCTGAATGTATTTTCTTTTACACGTGTGCAGTCACATTCCTTTCAAATTAAATTATTGTTGGAGATTTAGAAGAAAAAATAAAACACACAGATTCGATATTTTCTACTTATTTACTTTTATCTCTCTCGGTTACATTTTCAATTCCACTTGTTGCATGCCATTTTTACCTTCAATTAATCAAATCTTACACATGCGAGTTAATACTGTCTGTGTGCTTCAGCAAGGATTGTCCAATCTCATTGTATAAAAGGACATGTTGTTGCTTGCTCCGCTCAGACACATTCTGCATCTCCTATAGCGGGGGACATGCTGCTTTTGGATTCCTTACAGTTTTCTCCACAAAAGGTCTATGCAACTATAAGCACAAGGAACAACAACACTGCTTGCCCACTGCCTACTACAAAATTGACAGCAACAATGATTTATACTTATACACAGATGAGGTCCTGAAAATCAATGTAGCTAATATGGATTTTGGAAGCCCAGCAAAGCTTGCATTTACGTAGCATCTTCCACATAGAGGGAAAAAAAACACTAACATTCTTGCCAGGCTCAAGAATGGATGGCAGGCCAAAAGTTGTTAAGCAGTGCGATCAAAGACCTGGTCAAAACATTTACTCAGCATTTTGGAGTTTGGACTGATGCAAAGTGATAAAAATGCTTCGGTAAAGAATACTGCAAAGTGATGCCTGTGAGCTGAATGCTTCACAAACGTTGAGGAAGGAATGCTTTCAAGTTGGTGATCAGGATTAGTTAAATTAAATTGCAGGAAGGCATGCCTGGAGCAGCACCAAGCATACCTAAAAATGAAATGTAAACTTGATGAAGCTACAGCCCAAGACTGTAAGCATGCCAAACACTCAAAGTAGCGAACAATTTAAAGACAAAAAAAATAAGCACTGATTTGAAATGGCGACAGGCATCACCTGACGATAATGGCTCTGAAATTAATATTTTATCCAAAGTCACCAAAACCAGCAAATTACATGGCTGGTGTTAACTGCTTGTTTTTGCAAAAACCCTGCTGTAGCAGTTTTAGATAGTGATTGTATTAGAGGGCTTCTTTTAGTTTTATCTTGTTGGAGGGAGGCCTGCTGTAAACAGGTTAAGATGGAGGGACGCTGAAAACAAATAAGCTCCCTAGCTGATCGTTCTCATTTCTGAAAAAAGAAGCACATCAACGTCTACTTGTTCTTCTGAAGGAGTGATTAAAAGAACAACTCAAGATTTCTACACTTTATCATTTATCCCTCAAGAATAACCCATTAGGAAAAACATTTTATTTAGCTGAAAGCCAATTTCTGTAGAGAAAGCTTTATTCTTTCCTCTTCTTCCAAAGAGAAAGAGCGAAAGAGAGAGATAATATGTTTGTGTGTGTGAGGGTTTAACAGATCATTTACTTTAAAAACTAATATCGATTTGGTATTTAATTGGCTGTGTTGGTAACTGGACAAAGTATTTTTTTATTTTATGTTGCAAACTGTGGAGCAGTGACACTAGAGCAAAAGTGCACTCGTCCAGCTTCAGTTTTAACACTTAGGATTAGCTTTGATCAGAAACTGATTGGGGCCAGCCATATGAATATTGAGATGATAACAGTAAGTCAGGGGCAAGGCATTCTAACGTAAGTGACTCACCTCCTGATTCCCCAAAGCCTGTTCACCATCTGCAAAGCACAAGTCAAGGGTGTAATGGAATACTCCCACTTGCCCTGATGAGCACAGCTCCAAAAACATTTAAGACACTTGACAGCATCCAGGACAATGCAGACCTCTTGAATGAGAGACCATCTAACACTTTCCAAATTAATTTCCTCCACCACCCATGCACAGTGGCAACAGTTCTGTACCGTCTACAAGATTTAGTGCAGTGATACTTCAAGGCTTCTTCTAGAGACACAACCTCTGCAAACTAGATGAACAAGAGTAATAAATGCATCAGAATGCCACTATCTGCAATTTCTCCTCTAAGCCACATGCTCTCCTGATTTACAACTATGCCATCATTCCTTTACGGTCACTGAAATTCCTTTCCTAACAGCATGTAGCCGTGCCTACCGCAGCAACTGCAACAGTTCAAAGCAGTGGCTCATCATTACTAATCCTTTTCAAGGGCAATGAGGCATGGCCAATAAATCATGTTACCTACAGCCTACCTACACTCACCTATTACCATCCCACCTACTTTCTCCAGCCCACCCCTCCTCTCTATTTATTTCTGAGCTCCCCTTCTTTCTCCCCCGCTTCTGAAGAAGGGTCCTGGCCCGAAATGCCAACTTTCCTGCTCCTCTGATGCTGCCTGGCCTGGTGTGCTCCCCCAGCTCCACACTGTGTTATCTCTGACTCCAGCATCAGCAGTTCTTACTATCTCTGAGATCTTTCAAAATGGCTTTTTAAAGCGAGCTGTAGAGAGGCGAAGAGGTTTAGAGAACACATTTCACAGCATTGGGTCCACACAGCTGAGGGCACAGCTGCCAATGGTGGACAGTTAAGACCAGGGATGCACAGGAAATCAGAATTGGAGGAGTTCAGTATATTTGAAGATTAAAGCCGAAGAAATTACCAAGGTAGGAAGAAACAAAGCCATATGACAGTTTCAAAACAAGTTTATCGCACAGTTATTCACAAAGTTTCTCCCTTCAATGTTCCTCGAGGTTAAACTTCTTTTTACAAATAAAACATTGCAGCACATTTTAATTGCCCTTTGCTTTTTAATGTTAAATGCTATTTGCAACTTGCCTACCTAGAGGGAAAGCCTTTGTATGTCATTCAATAGATTTTTCAACAGAATGATTGGCACACGCTGGCCAATTCATTCAATTCCACATTAACAGCAAAGGTAATGCTCCTCACGTTTATTTTATCAAGGTCACTATAACAAGAGAGATCACTGGAATAATCCTTTGTGATTTCACTGCATTAACTGAACAATTACTATTAATAACTACTGGTAGTTTTGATTGTCAAGTCAATTTTCTACCTGACAGGGAATTCAGCCCTTGATCTATTAGTTCAGCCGTGAGGCTTTTGACAAATGCAGTCTAGGTATAAAACTACAGATCATCTGCTGCATTTCGTTCAGATTTAACCATGTAGATCAGAAGGTCCAACTGAAATCTTATAATAGGTATCTATATTCGAAGGATTTGAGCAGGTGGAAATCACCTACATGCAAATGACCTTTACACTCTAACCCCTTCATGAAGTGTGCGTGCAGGGCATGAATAAAGGAGTGATTTTGGTTAAATAGTGTGACAATACACAGTTAAAGAGCAAACACCTGGAAAAGCTGTCAATGAGCTGCTGGCACCAGTGAAATAGTGATCTATCAAAATGCAGTGACTTCAGCAAAGGGGGAAGAAACATGCAGAAAATAATAACAGCACAGATTTCTCATGCAGATGCCAATAAATGTAATGAAAACATCCCAGCTATGAAATAATAATAGCATCTTACCAGAAGTTACATAAACACCAAAACAAAGACTTATAACATTGCATCAGAGATAATGGGAACTGCGGATGCTGGAGAATCCAAGATAACAAAGTGTGGAGCTGGATGAACACAGCAGGCCAAGCAGCATCTTAGGAGCACAAAAGCTGACGTTTCGGGCCTAGACCCTTCATCAGAGAGGGGGATGGGGAGAGGGTTCTGGAAGAAATAGGGAGAGAAGGGGAGGCGGACCAAAGATGGAGAGAAAAGAAGATAGGTGGAGAGGAGAGTATAGGTGGGGAGGTAGGGAGGGGATAGGTCAGTCCAGGGAAGACGGACAGGTCAAGGAGGTGGGATGAGGTTAGTAGATAGGAAATGGAGGTGCGGCTTGAGATGGGAGGAAGGGATGGGTGAATGGAAGAACAGGTTAGGGAGGCAGAGACAGGCTGGGCTGGTTGTGTGATGCAGTGGGGGGAGGGGATGAGCTGGGCTGGTTGTGTGATGCAGTGGGGGGAGGGGATGAACTGGGCTGGTTGTGGGATGCGTTGGGGGAAGGGGAGATTTTGAAGCTGGTGAAGTCCACATTGATACCATTGGGCTCCAGGGTTTCCAAGCGGAACATGAGTTGCTGTTCCTGCAACCTTCGGGTGGCATCCTTGTGGCACTGCAGGAGGCCCATGATGGACATGTCATCTGAAGAATGGAGGGGGAATTAAAATGGTTCGCGATTGGGAGGTGCAGTTGTTTATGGCGAACCGAGCGGAGGTGTTCTGCAAAGCGGTCTGATCCTGCAACTTTCGGGTGGCATCCTTGTGGCAGAACACCTCCGCTCGGTTTGCAATAAACAACTGCACCTCCCAGTCGCAAACCATTTTAACGCCCCCTCCCATTCTTCAGATGACATGTCCATCATGGGCCTCCTGCAGTGCCACAGGGATGCCACCCGAAGGTTGCAGGAACAGCAACTCATATTCTGCTTGGGAACTCTGCAGCCCAATGGTATCAATGTGGACTTCACCAGCTTCAAAATCTCTCCTTCCCCCACCGCATCCCACAACAAGCCCAGTTCGTCCCCTCCCCCCACTGCATCACACAACCAGCCCAGCTCATCCCTTCCCCCCACTGCATCCCAAAACCAGCCCAGCCTGTCTCTGCCTCCCTAACCTGTTCTTCCTCTCACCCATCCCTTCCTCCCATCTCAAGCCGCACCTCCATTTCCTACCTACTAACCTCATCCCACCTCCTTGACCTGTCCGTCTTCCCTGGACTGACCTATCCCCTCCCTACCTCCCCACCTATACTCTCCTCTCCACCTATCTTCTTTTCTCTCCATCTTCGGTCCGCCTCCCCCTCTCTCCCTATTTATTCCAGAACCCTTTCCCCATCCCCCTCTCTGATGAAGGGTCTCGGCCCGAAACGTCAGCTTTTGTGCTCCTGAGATGCTGCTGGGCCTGCTGTGTTCATCCAGCTCCACACTTTGTTAACTTATAACATTGCCATGTTCTTCTCAAGCCTGATCACAAAAATCAAATAACACCAGCGATGCTCACTTTTTCTAGAAAAGCGACATCTAAATTTGACAAGACAATTTATCTTGCAAAACAGAAGTGAGTACTTGAAAAAGACACTGAACCAGATTTAAAATTAATAAGATGCGAGCCAGTAGACTGGTAATACAACAATAGCTGGAAACAGTTATCACTTTTTATCTTCGCTGCCAGGAAACAGCCATGTTCCATTTAGGGGAGTTCACACAGACAGCACAGAAACCAAGAACCAGTTGTTCCTGAAAAGCAGTAGGGACTTCTGTTTAGGGGCAGGGTGAGTTTTCCCACATAATTACATTATGTAAAGCTCATTATATATGCAAGTGCAGCTAAAATGCCAAATTTTATCAGCAGGCAGGACGTTCTGCCTCTCCCTTTGGGGTCAATATGTAAGGCTTCACTCTGTGACACAGAACCACTGGAGGACCCTATATCTTGACCACAATCCAACCCTGGTAACACATTGGGGAGCTGGAGGAACATAGCAAGCCAGGCAGCATCAGAGAAGTACAAAAGTTGACGTTTTGAGTCAGGATAGAACGTTCTGCTCCTCTGATGGTTCCTGGCCTGATGTGTTCCTCCGGCTCCATACTGCGTTAACGATGATACCACATCTCATCCATCTGCCATGGCTCACCCTTTTGTGTAAAACAGACCAGCAGCACTTAACAGCCCACGTACCACCAGTTCACTGACATTTCATTTCAAATACAAGAACCTACACATCACATACCACATCACCATAGTTTCAAATGAGAGAAGGGCACCATAGAAGGTCACTTGAACATCAACACATCAGACAATTATACTGCACACAATTTATGTTAGCATTACTGAATTCCATCAATTCCAGATCTATTACCCCTAGCAGCTAGGGTATTGCGGAATGAATCATCATTCGCCCACACAGCTCACATCTGAGACACAGCAGAATGATGCCATTCCATCTCATTCTTCCCCAGCACAGACATTTGCACCTCATCTAGCCAAAGTAAGGTTGGGGTCACATTCTGGTGAGCACAGCACGAACAATGGCTTGCAGCAACAGGAGCAAGAAAGGGTTGAGGTCTCCAACTCAAACAGGGCTGCTGGAGAACAGGCCCCTGCACAGTCAGTTACAGATGATCACCCTCTGGAGGTGGCAATCTATGAGCTGATGGAGATGCTAGGTCAAGCAGCAGAAAGTGTGGCAGAGCTGTCAGAGATCATGCAAAGACTCATTTGAAGTGCAGAGGAATCTGCCTTCATTCTGTCTGAGATCATTATTCAAGCATGCAAATACATGTCTGTCTTGATGGAACTCATGCTGGTTGTCAGAGGTCTGCTCGGTCCAGCAGAATAATCAAAATCTTTTGGGTATGTGTCTGGATCATTACCATCATTTGGTCCATGAAAACTTTCAATCTGTAGATCAGTGAGAGGCTCTGATGGATCTCATTCTCATTCCAGATGCTCCATTCCCTTAAACAAGGAGGGTGGTGCCTTTGCACACCACCAGGGAGGTGCGGTAGACAGAAGTCTATCCTCACAGGACACTTCAAAGGACCCTGTCACTCCAGGGGCCTAGGCATCTCAGGCTGAGCAGACTGCACTTACACCTTTGCAGGAGCTAAATCAGTCACAAGGCATTTGAAGACACTCAACAAACTCATTTAACATAGCAAAGCAGACAGCAGCCTTCCAAAAGCTCATATGTAGCTCCTGATGTGGCAGCGGATGTGCTGGTGGGGAGGGAAAAATGAAAGAATATTGGAGTCACTTTGCATACACAGGAATCAGCCTTTTTTTAATCACTTAATTCTAAATAAATTAATGAGTTTTTAAATTTTCCTGTGCTCTTGTTCAATCTGTAACAATACCTAACAGGTTGTATTTTCTTTTCAGAATAACATGAGGGACAATGAGAACCTTAAATGCTCACATGTGCTTTTGGTGCAGCATTCTATTTTGCGCTGAGGCTGTCTTTCAAATATGTCATCGAGGTGGGTAAGGAACCCTCTGGGAACTGTGAAAGTAAATTCAATAGTTATCTTTCATGAGCTATGCATTATGGTAAAGCGCCTCTAAATCACTGCAATAATGGAATGGTTCTTGGAACCCCGGTGTGGCTTCCTCTACACTGGGGAAACCAAACGGAGGCTTGGGGACCGCTTTGCAGAACACCTCCGCTCGGTTCGCAATAAACAACTGCACCTCCCAGTCGCAAACCATTTCCACTCCCCCTCCCATTCTTTAGATGACATGTCCATCATGGGCCTCCTGCAGTGCCACAATGATGCCACCCAAAGGTTGCAGGAACAGCAACTCATATTCCGCTTGGGAACCCTGCAGCCCAATGGTATCAATGTGGACTTCACCAGCTTCAAAATCTCCCCTTCCCCCACCGCATCCCAAAACCAGCCCAGCTCTTCCCCTCCACCCACTGCATCCCAAAACCAGTCCAACCTGTCTCTGCCTCCCTAACCTGTTCTTCCTCTCACCCATCCCTTCCTCCCACCCCAAGGCGCACCTCCATCTCCTACCTACTAACCTCATCCCACCTCCTTGACCTGTCCGTCTTCCCTGGACTGACCTATCCCCTCCATACCTCCCCACCTATACTCTCCTCTCCACCTATCTTCTTTTCTCTCCATCTTCGGTCCGACTCCCCCTCTCTCCCTATTTATTCCAGAACCCCCACCCCATCCCCCTCTCTGATAAAGGGTCTAGGCCCGAAACGTCAGCTTTTGTGCCCCTGAGATGCTGCTGGGTCTGCTGTGTTCATCCAGCCTCACATTTCATTACCAAGGTTCTTGGAAACCTTACTTTGTGTTATATAATCACCACCACAGCACGCAACCACCACACCCCACCACCACCACACCTCCCCCACCGCCCGTTTAAGCCTATACAACTACAGACCAAAGCTCTATCTAACAAATTGAGCACGAGTTTATTGGTGTAAAGGAAACAAGAAGAGATGTGCAATGTATCTGCAGCGCAGCAAGTGCAGACTCACTTCCAGGCAAAAAGAACTCCTTTTAGTGCAGGATGAACATACATGACAATTGTTTCTACCATTTCTGAGTATAGGCTAAAAACTCTCAAACTGATACTGAGCTACATTGCAATGCTGCCACGCATCCACCATTGAACAGTCTTCTGAGAATGTGTGCCCATTGCCTGGTCCACTCAGAAAGAGCACTCCAGACAGGATTTCCAGCATAATGGTTGTTCTCTAATTCCTGCACAAATTAGCTCAACAATAGCTGGCAATGTAGGCTGAGAGATAGACAAAATACCTAGTTTGGCATCAATCTGAGGGTACATTAGTCACAGAATCACAGAACGATTATGGTGCAGAGAAAAGGCCATTCAGCCCATTGTGCTTGCACCTGTTCTAATACCTAGTGCCAATTTCCTGTTTTTTCCCCACATCCCTGCACACAATTTCTATTCAAATTATCATCCAATGCCCTCTTGAATGCCTCAACTGAATCTTCCTCCGTCAGATTCCCAGATTCCACATCCTAACTACGCGCCACGCTTAAAGGTTTGTTTCACCTCATCCTTGCTTCACTTACACATCCTTTAATTCTGTGCCCTCTCATTTGTTTTAATTTTATGCAGATGAACTGCTTCTCCCTACCGACTCTATTCAGCCTGCCATGGTTTTGAAAACATTTATCAAATCTCTCCATAACCTTCTCCCCAATGAGAAGAGTTCTAATTTCTTTGATCTATCCTCATAACTTATATTTCCTATTCCCAAAACCATTCTTGTAAATCACTTTTGTATTCTCTCTAATGCACTCACATAAGGTGGCACTCATAGCTGTCACAATAAACCAGCTGAGGTCTAATAAGTGTCTTGTACAAATTCAACATCACCTCCCTAGTCTTGTATGCTATACCCTATCATGGAAACATTGTATGCTTTATTAATTGGTCTCTTGATCTCACCTGTTACCTTCAATGATCTGAGCACATATACACCTAGGTCGTTCTGCTCCTGCATTCCCTTCAGAATTGTACTCCTTATTTCGTATTGTGCTTTAATGTTCTTCCAACTAAAGTGAATCACCTCATATTTCTGTGCATCAACCTCATTTGCCAGCTGCACACCATTCCACAGTACTTGCAACGCCTGCTAGCGTAGTTCAGATCTGTGAACAGCTCTGTAGAATGAGATGTATTCTTTCCAGCTGGGATCTTTGCATGATAAATGTATAGTCTAAACTTTCCTCAGGTTCATTGGTGGCCCTGCCACCACCCAGATATGGAGAAGCCCATCTCCACAATCCCCAATTCATCCTCCCCTTCCTTGAGGCAAACATGTTTTAGATCTCTGTCATTTTTATACCAACACTGCCTTCCATGAATGTTTGCTAATATCTTGATGTCACCAATACTGCCCCCTTGTAAGCTCAAACCATTATATATTGGGAAGTTCAGCCTGCAAAACAATTTGCTCCCATCTCAATAAGTTTAAAATACACTGGGCTGTGTGTGGTAGTTTCTGGTTGATTTTACATTAACCACCGTCAACTTTAGCATTGTTGGTGTCATTCTTGTGAAATACCATTGACTGACATAACAAAGTCGACAGGCAATGTTCAGCTTTGAGACCTTAGTAGCATTGAATTTACAGTTACGGTTTTCCTTCAATGGAAAAGCCCCAAGGAACTGATCACACAATAGGTTATTTGAGTTTTACTTTCACTTTCCTGTTTTAGGTGAATAGAATATATTCACCCTGTATAAGCACGTGGGGTTTGAACATCTATTTAGCAATAACCTGAGTCTTTACATTACTAGTCCAGTGACATTACCACTGTACCACTGTCTCCCTCCTCTGGCTTAGTGCTAAACAATAACACTGAAGGCAGCCAAATATTGCACCTTCAGTGACAGTGGGGACTGCAGATGCTGGAGAATCTGAGATAACAAGATGTAGAGCTGGATGAACACAGCAGGCCAAGCAGCATCAGAGGATCAGGAAGGCTGGCATTTCCAGCCTGAAACTTGAGCCTTCCTGCTCCTCTGATGCTGCTTGACCTGCTGTGTTCATCCAGCTCTACACCTTGTTGTCTTAGACCGCCAGTGTTGCTTTTCGAAAGTAATAAATTAAACCAACAGCACAACTTACATTTATACACTGCTTTTATAGTCATAGACTGCCCCACACGAGTACAAAGCAATGGGACATTTTACCATACAGGGAGGTATTTGGAGAGATGAACAAACAATTAGCTGTAAGTAAATAGATTTTGATGAAAATGAATGAGACAAAACACAGACTGACATTATATTAATGCCTCCCACCATCCCACAATTGAATTTTCTGCTTACAGCTGGTAAAAGTTCATGGTCAAACTGAAAGATAGCAAGAACTGCAGATGCTGGAGTCTGAGATAACACAGTGTGGAGCTGAAGGAACACAGCAGGCCAGACAGCATCAGAGGAGCAGGAAAGCTGGCGTTTCAAGTTGGGACCCTTCTTCTAAAATGGGGAGGGGAAGGGGGCTCTGAGATAAATAGAGAGGGACAGGGGCAGTGATAGCAGGTAGATAGTGGACTGGATAGGGTGGGAGAGAAGGAGGACAGGTCAAGAAGGCGGGGATGAAGCTAGTAAAGGTGAGTGTAGGTATGTAGTGGTGGGGATTGGTCCCACCTCTCTGGCCAATAAGGGTAATACATAAATAAGGGCTAGCCACAAAGATCAGCTGGGTCTTCATATTGCAGAAACCCCAGGGACACTATTTTGAGCACACGCACAGCCACTCAGCTCTCACCTTTAAATAAATGATGCAGAGGTGCCTTCATCAGGGGCTACGCTCTAAAAGCTTGTGTTTTCAAATAAACCTGTTGGACTATAACTTGGCATTGTGAAATTTTTGACCTTTAAATCAAGACAAACCTCTATGCTGCTTTGATTTGTGGTTAGAATTGGACCAACTTCTGCAGAGGTTGATGAGAAAATATAACTGAAAAATATCTGAATTTCAAAAGCGGTTTATAGTAATGAGACAGCTTGAGATGTCCCAAGTGTTTTGCAAATCTAAGTTCTTCTTTTGTCTCAAATAAACCAAGCAGGTGCCTTTTGAATTCTGAACATTTTAACAAATATAATTCAGTAAATAAAACACCTTGATAGATGACCAGTGACAATTTATTCAATTTGCTTCTTGTTAGAGATTTAGATATCCATGTATAAAGAAAATATATTTTCAAATAAGAGTATTATCGGAACCGTTGCAGAAGAAAACAACACAGTGGTTCTAGGCCCATTTGGCTAGCCCTATTACCATCCTTTACCAAAATAACTCATAAATCATTCCTCGTCCTCGCCTAAGCCTTCATATCCTCCTAAAGTTCAGCGTCCAAAATTGAGTAGAGTATTTCAAATGAGGATGAAACCAGATTTGATCAAAATTCTGTGTTGTGTTAAATGTTATATTGGAAAATAATGTTCTGTAGCTTTCCAGAATGTAATAAATCAGAATGACATTACTTTTTGAAGAAGGCCGAAACACATTGGCCCTCTCAAACTATTCTATCACCACAATGAACAGGCCATTCACTGAAAATAAATGCAACAAAGGATTTGTCAAGCTCGAATTATGCAGAGAAATATCAGGTTTTTCACCCTATCTTGGTACTACCATAAATATGGAGTATAAATTTGGAATCCAAACATTACAAAGCTATGTCAATACTTGTTTTTAGAAAAATGCAGATTTCGCTGCGCATTATCCACACAAAATTTACGTCTGAAAAATGTCCAACTGGCAAGCTGCACTGCCTTTATGGTACTGCTCAGAACAAGCCAGGTAACTGCAACATGTAGTAGCTTATAGCTTCCAGTCAGAGGCTAGTTGTTGCTACTCGTGCAGTCAGATTTCAGGTCAATAAAGATCTTCTTGCTTTCTTTAAAAATAATTCTTATTATCTAATAAAATGTGTGACACTGTGATAGTGATACTTCTAGATTAAGGATGAAAGAATATTTTCATGATGTCATAGTTATCAGTGTTAGGAATTTAGCGCCCTTTAAGGATCAACCAGAAAAGCGGATTTAGATCGGGTGAAGTTCATTGTACTATCACTTGTGGTTCAGTGGTAATGTCCTCACATCTCAGCCTGGAGGACAGGATACAGAGATGTATAATATTATCTTAGGACAGGTTGATTAGAAAATTTCTACAGCCTTGTTGCATTTCGCTCGGCTTTTGAACTCACCAGCCATTTGGCATCATTTATATTTGCAGCTCTTGTGGTGCAGTGACAGTGCCCTATCTCTAAGCCAGAAGGTCTGGTTTCAAGTTCCATCTCACTTTGTAATGACCATGAAGATGTGTCACATCACAGCCAAAACAAGTTTTATTTTCTGAAAAACAGGAAGTTGGAGGGATGGTTATTTTTGGACAGGGAAAGAGTTCAGAAGGGATGGATGGAAATAGTTGTACAGGTTAAACTACAGATTTATAATAAAATCCTTGAAAATCTCTGAATGTTTTTTTCTGCCTAATTCAACAGAACATAGAACATTACAGCACAGGACAGGCACTTTGGCCCACGATGTTGTGCTGATCTATTATCCAACTCTAAGATCAAACTACCCTGCATACCCACCTTTTGCTATCATCCATGTGCCTATCCAGGAGTTGCTTAAGTATCCCTAATGTATCTGACACCACTGACAGATCATTCCACGCAAGCACTATTCTTTGTAAAAAAAAAACATACCTGTGACATCTACCCTATACATTCCTCCAATCACCAGAAAATAATGTCCCTCGTAATAATAATTTCCATCTGGGAATAAGTCTCTGACAATCCACTCTATCTATGCCTCATCATCTTGGACACCTCTATCAAGTCACCTCACATCCTTCTTCGCTTCAATGAGAAAAGTCCTTGCTCCCCCACGCTTTCCTCATAAGATCTGCCCTCCAGTCCAGGCAGCATCCTGGCAAATCTCCTCTGAACCCTCTCAAAAGCTTCCACATCTTTCCTATAATGAGGTGACCAGAACAGAACACAATATTCCAAGTGTGGTCTAACCAGAGTTTTATAGATCTGCAGCATAACCTCACGGCTCTTAAACTCAATTCCCTTGCCAATGAAAGCCAACACACCATTGCCTTCTTGACAAACCTGTCAACTTGGACAGCAATCTTGTGGGATCCATGGATATGGACCCCAAGATTCCTCTGTTCCTCCACAGTGCGAAGAATCCTGCCATTAACCCTGTATTCTGCATTCAAATTTGACCTTCCAAAATGAATCACTTCACACTTTTCTGGGTTGAATTCTATATGCCACTTCTTTACCCAGCTCTGCATCCTGTCAATGTCCCATTGCAACCCACAACAGCCCTCCACGCTGTCCATAACTCCACCAACCTTCGTGTCATCTCAAACTTACTAACCCACCCTTCCACTTCCTCATCCAAGTCATTTATAAAGATCACAAAGAGCAGAGGTCCCAGAACAGATTTCTGCAGAACACCACTGGTCCTCGAACTCCAGGCTGAATACTTTCCCTCTACTACCACCCTCTGTCTTCTATTGAGCAGCTAATCCTGTATCCAGGCAGGCAGATTTCCCTGAATCCCACGCCTCCTTACTTTCTGAATGAGCCTACCATGGGGAACCTTACCAAATGCCCTGCTAAAATCCATATACACCACATCCACTGCTCTGCCTTCATCAATGTGTTTTCTCACATCCTCAAAGAATTCAATAAGGCTTGTGAGGCATGACCTTCCCCTCTCAAAGCCACGTTGACTATTTCTAATCAAACTGTGATTTTCCAAATAATCATAAATACTGTCTGTCAGACTTCTTTTCAATAATTTGCCCACCTCAGAAGTAAGACTGACTGGTCTGTAATTCTCAGGATTATCCCTATTCACTTTCTTGAAAAAGGGAATAACACTTGTCACCCTCCAATCTTCTGGTCCTACTCCAGTGGACATTGAGGACACAAAGATTATCGCCATAGGTGCAGCAATCTCTTCCCTTGCTTCCCATTAAAACCTTGGGTATATCTCGCCTGGATCAGGGGACCTATCTATCCTCATGTCTTTCAAAATATCTGGCACATTCTACTTCCTAACATCAACCTGTTCGAGCATATCAGCCTGTTTCACGCTATCGTCACATTCATTAAGGTCCCTCTCACTAGTGAATACTGAAGCAAAGTTTTCATTAACCTCCTCCAACTTCACGCACAAGATCCCTCTACTATCCCTGATCAACCCTACCATCACTCTGGCCATCCTCTTGTTCCTCATGAAAGTATAGAAAACCCTTATGGTTTTCCTCAATCCTACCCCTCAAGTCTATGTCATGCCCCCTTCTAGCTTTCCTAAGTCCATTCTTCAGTTCTTTCCTGGCTACCCTGTAACCCTCTAGAGCCCTGTCTGATCCTTGCTCCTCAACCTTACGTAAGCTTCCTTCTTCCTCTTGACTAGATGTTCCACATGTCTTGTCGTCGAAGGTTCCTTCACCTTACCAAACTTTCCTTCCCTCAGTGTGGCAAACGTATCCAGCATCTGTAGCAACTGCTCCCTAAACAACTTCTACAGTTCTGTTGCGCATTTCCCTGAGAACATCTGTTCCCAATTTAAGCTCCGTAGTTCTTGCTTAATAGCATTGTAATTCCCCCTCCTGCAATTAAATACATTCCCATAACGTCTGCTACTATCCCTCTCCATGACTGTAATAAAGGTCAGGGATTTGGGATCACTATCAATGAAATGCTCTCCCACTGAGAGATCTGAATTCTGGCCTGGTTCGTTGCCAAGCACCAAAGACAATGTGGCCTCCCCTCTAGATGGCCTATCTACATATTGAGTCAGAAATCCTTCCTGGACACACCTGCTCCATCCAAACTATTTGCACTAAGGAGGTTCCAGTCGATATTAGGGAAGTTGAAGTCACCCACGACAACAACCCGATTACTTCTGCAACTTCCAAAATCTGCCTGCCAATATGTTCCTCAGTGTCTCGGTTGCTATTTGGAGGGTCTATAGAAAACTCCCAATAAAGTGACTGCTCCTTTTCTGTTTCTGACCTCCACCCATACTGACTCTGTAGTCAAACCCTCCTTGATGACTGCCCTTTCTGCAGCTGTGATACCATTCCTGAATAGCAATACCACCCCCACCTCTTTCTATAGATATAGACCTTTTTAAACATTTACACATTATAGTATTTCAAGTGCAGTTATCTGAAAGCCAGCATTTAATAGGAGGAATTTTCTTTTGCAAATATGGCCTTACCAAACTTAAGTGAATCTTCGAATGGCAAACATTGTACAGTTCCAAAAATATTAAGGCAGGAGTATTACTTCCCCATTTTCAGAGTGAGCTCCAAGCTAGAAGCAAACTGCAAAGTTCAAATAATCAAAATCAAAGTTGTATTATGCATGTGTGGATTCTCTTCATTCCCAACCACACAGTGGCATGGAAAAGGCTTGTTGACTTTCATGATACATATTTTATCCATACAGTAATGTTAACACAAGTATTGCTGTGAACAAAATGAAACTTATGGAATAATATTTCTAAGCACTGCAGACAGGAGAATTTTCGCAGGCAACCTCCAAGCCCAGCATGGTGGTCTCTTGGAGGCCTGTGGCTGTCTATTTTTGGCCCCAGAGTGGCCTCAGTGTGGACTTCTGGCCTGCAGGTGATTCGAGGCCCAGCATGATCTGAAGACAAGGTTCCAGCATAGACTGAGTTGAAAAGACTATGATTCTGAACTTTTTATTTCTCTGTTTACAAATTTAATCCTATGATTGTAATGAAGGCGTTTTTATCTCTTTATTTTTCTAACTTTTTTCTCCTAAGAACTTGTACTGAAGACTCTGTATCTGCGTTGTACCTGAGATGTCACTGTACATGGTGACTCAAAAATTTCACTGTATTGATGCGAGTACGCGACAGTAAAGCTAATTCAAATTCAAATTCAAATACTTTGAGTCTTAGATGAAGGTTGAATATCACCACTCAAACCTAGTAAAGCTTGATAAATGCTCTATACCCACGTTTGTTGTGAAGATCTTTTTTGGTATTACTAATTATGCTGCACTATGGATTACAGGAGGCCCTTGCACAGGACTGTTAAATGTATGGGTATTTATGTGCTATACGTTAGGCAGTTTCAGGTCTGGCGTTGACCAGCTATTAGGTTAATATTGATTAGAATGTTCAATCATTTTTTTAAAATCAGTTAAATCAACCACAGGTTGAAAGAAACAGTTTGGAATAACAATTCCCAAAATGATATAATACAAGTATGCAACATTCAAATAAGAATTCAAATTTGAAAGCATAAGGCAATGTCACTTCATAATATAAAACAAAATTTCTGAATAACCCAAGAGACATCTATCTTTTCCTCATTCTTTTCAGTAGTGTTACATTAACATGCAAGGCCAGTTTGAATTTCTCACATCCTGTGATAAATTAAACCAAGTTAACAGGAAAAGATAGAATTTTCAAAGCCTGAATTAAATTGATTTTAAAAATGTTACCTCAAGGTTACTGCCTAAGGCCTGGATAAGGAAGAGGATATAAACTAGTTTTGCTGGAAGGAAGAAAGCGCATTTGAAAAGCCCTAGTTAATGTCTCATTTTGATGACAAGCCAATTTCATAATCATTAGCCCTAGTGTTAAAGAATTACATGAGCATAATTCTGTGTAAAAGTCTAAATTATCTATCAAGTTAATATAATCTTCAATCAGCTCCCTGCTGATATAATTTAAAACAAAATGTATCAAATTTTCACCCATGAGATATCTCAACCTCAAAGTTTAAACCACACAAAAAAACACAAGATTGGCTAAGCTGCTCTATTAACTAAATAAATACTTTAGCTGTCCTAATTTATTAACTGTACTAATAGTCTCAGTAATTTTAAGAAGAACCTAAGACTCTTTGCAGAAATATTATTTCATATTTCTTTGTAAACAACCAATTTGCTTGAAAGGACAAATGTAATGTATGGAATACATGCTGATTACGGACAAAATTAATCAAATTACTCAATTTGTCCAAAATGCTTTGAACAAGCATTTTGATTCCTGAGACAGTCAATTATATGTACGAAAAATGCAGAAGGAAGGAGGGAGCTCATTCATTTTGAAAACAAAAACACTTTTGGGGCGGTGATGGTCTGATTCAGTTAACATCAGCACTGTCGAATCGGAAAGGGAAGGAGAGAAAAGGAAAGACAACGCCATTGCTAAAAACACAAGAGACAGAAGGAGTAACACAAACAGCTACAGTCTCTTCAGTAACTTAGAGAGCCCCCCAAGTCAGTAGAAGCGCAGTTCTCTCAACATATATGCACTAAACTTACATGGCAGTTTGTTGCTGACTTCTGTAGCCAAGTGCAATAAGACCAGAGATAATGGGAATTGCAGATGCTGGAGAATTCCAAGACAATAAAATGTGAGGCTCTCTGATGAAGGGTCTAGGCCCGAGGTGTCAGCTTTTGTGCTCCTGGGGTGCTGCTTGGCCTGCTGTGTTCATCCAGCCTCACATTTTATTGTCTTGCAACAAGACCTCCTTCTCAATGAACCAGGGGACACATATTGGTGAAAGACATTACAGTAGATAAGGGCAAAGAGTCACCTAGGGCTTTGCCTCAGTTCAAAACTGTGCATGCTCTTCTCTGACTGTGAGACATGGATGCAAGAGTGAATACATTGAGGATGAGTCTTGGCTCCTCGGTGCGAATGTTGAGTACTTGGAGAAAGAATTTTGGGAAGTGTTTCTGGTCTGAGGAGTGCAGTGTGGGAGAGAGCTAGGGAGTTCAGAGTGTGGTCTAAGTGCCTAGCAGTCTTATGTAAAAAATTACAACCAAATTTCTGTTTTTCTGGATTCTCTTGGTGCACTGTCTCCACATTGGAAAGATCACATTCCTGCTCCTGACTTCATCAGCCACTTCCACCCATGCCTTGGTTGAAAAAGCAATCTTATCATTCCTGTCGTTGGGAAAGGTCTTCCAGTGCAGTCCCACAGTAGGTCCTTATGGGAGGAATGAGAGGCAAAGTGCTACAAGCTCAGAGGATAACATTGAGCATATATTATGTCTTTATTGAACTGCTGTATGATGGATGCTGCCAGTGAGTTAGGAAGATAGTGCGACCCTGCAAATCAGAAGGCACGTTTGTACAGTACTGCATTTCATTCCCAAACATGACTCATACAAAAAGAATTACATGCATTATCATTTACACTGTTATTCAAGGCAAACACTATGCACAAAACTGTTCTCATGCATGAACAGTTTATTATCCTTGTCAGTCACTGCATATGTGTTACACAGTCTTCAAATTATTTAGGCATGTGTGCGTGCTGTTATTAGCTGGTCATCACTTGTTGTTGCCATAGTTATTGCTGTAGTTCCATTTCCATTATTGGGGAGCTGTGGAGCTCTGGGATTGAAGGTTGCTCTGTTGTTTGTGCAGATGGCAAGTTCACATCTTTCTGATCAGCCAACTGCAGTGAAGGAACATCTTCTCCATTTGCGCGTTCATATCTATATTTCTAAGCATTCAATTCCACGATATACATGTGATCAATATGAGAACTGCTCTCTCCAAGTTCTAAGTGGCCTCTTGGTCTGATTCTTGTTGACAACATCGAACTTTTATACTGAAACTACTTTCAAATGCACAATTCTGGCTATTGTCTATCTGTCATTTCACCTTGAATTTGTCACTGACATACATTACTTCTCTGGCTTCAAGATAACAAAGTGTGGAGCTGGATGAACACAGCAGGCCAAGCAGCATCTTAGGAGCTCAAAAGCTGACGTTTCAGGTCGAGACCCATCATCAGAAAATGGAGTTGAGGAGAGGATTCTGAAATAACTAGGGAGAGAGGGATAGGCAGACCAAAGATGGATAGAGGAGAAGATAGGTGGAGAGGAGAGTATGGGTGGGGTGGTAGGGAGGGGATAGGTCAGTCTGAGGAGGACGGACAGGTCAAGGGGGCGGGATGAGATTAGTGGGTGGGAAATGGAGGTGCAGCTTGAGGTGGGAGGAGGGGATGGGTGAGAGGAAGAACAGGTTAGGGAGGTGGGGATGAACTGGGCTGGTTTTGGGATGCAGTGGGGGAAGGGAAGATTTTGAAGCTTGTGAAATCCACATTGATACCATTGGGCTGCAGGGTTCCCAAGCGGAATATGAGTTGCTGTTCCTGCAACCTACGGGTGGCATCATTATGGCACTGCACGAGGCCCAAGATGGACGTGTCGTCTAAGGAATGGGAGGGGGAGTTAAAATAGTTCACCCCATCAACCTCCAGATACAACGCATCCTCCGACACTTCCGCCATCTACAATCTGACCCCACCACTAAAGACATTTTTCCATCCCCACCCTTGTCTGCCTTCTGGAGAGACCACTCTCTCTGTGACTCTCTTGTCTGCTCCACACTCCCCTCCAACCCCACAAAACCAGCACTTTCCCCTGCAACCGCAGGAAGTGCTACTTCTGCCCCCACACTTCCTCCCTCACCCCCATCCCAGGCTCCAAGATGACTTTCCACATCCAGATGTTCACCTGCACATCCACCAATGTGGTACACTGCATCCGCTGTACCCATTGTGGCTTCCTCTACATTGGGGAAACCAAGCGGAGTCTTGGGTGCCGCTTTGCAGAACACCTACACTCAGTTCACAATAAACAACTGCACCTCCCAGTCGTGAAACATTTTAACACCCCCTCCCATTCCTTAGACGACATGTCCATCCTGGTCCACCTACCCCTGTCTCCCTATTTATTTCAGAATCCTCTCTCCATCCCACTTTTCTGACGAAGGATCTCGGCCCGAAACATCAGCTTTTGTGCTCCTAAGATGCTGCTTGGCCTGCTGTGTACATCCAGCTCCACGTTTTGTTAGCTTGGAATCTCCAGCATCTGCAATTCCCATTATTTCTGATATACTCTGGCTTCAGTAGCTTCTTTGCTGTTACCCAAGTAACTTGGTTATGATGATATTACTCTCTTCTCCTAAACTATATTGGTTCATATGATAATAAAATGTGAGGCTGGATGAACACAGCAGGCCAAGCAGCATCTCAGGAGCACAAAAGCTGACGTTTCGGGCCTAGACCCTTCATCAGAGAGGGGGATGGGGGGAGGGAACTGGAATAAATAGGGAGAGAGGGGGAGGCGGACCGAAGATGGAGAGTAAAGAAGATAGGTGGAGAGGGTGTAGGTGGGGAGGTAGGGAGGGGATAGGTCAGTCCAGGGAAGACGGACAGGTCAAGGAGGTGGGATGAGGTTAGTAGGTAGCTGGGGGTGCGGCTTGGGGTGGGAGGAAGGGATGGGTGAGAGGAAGAACCGGTTAGGGAGGCAGAGACAGGTTGGACTGGTTTTGGGATGCAGTGGGTAGAGGGGAAGAGCTGGGCTGGTTGTGTGGTGCAGTGGGGGGAGGGGATGAACTGGGCTGGTTGAGGGATGCAGTGGGGGAAGGGGAGATTTTGAAACTGGTGAAGTCCACATTGATACCATATGGCTGCAGGGTTCCCAGGCGGAATATGAGTTGCTGTTCCTGCAACCTTCGGGTGGCATCATTGTGGCAGTGCAGGAGGCCCATGATGGACATGTCATCAAGAGAATGGGAGGGGGAGTGGAAATGGTTGGCGAATGGGAGGTGCAGTTGTTTGTTGCGAACTGAGCGGAGGTGTTCTGCAAAGCGGTCCCCAAGCCTCCGCTTGGTTTCCCCAATGTAGAGAAAGCCGCACCGGGTACAGTGGATGCAGTATACCACATTGGCAGATGTGCAGGTGAACCTCTGCTTAATGTGGAATGTCATCTTGGGGCCTGGGATGGGGGTGAGGGAGGAGGTGTGGGGACAAGTGTAGCATTTCCTGCGGTTGCAGGGGAAGGTGCCGGGTGTGGTGGGGTTGGAGGGCAGTGTGGAGCGAACAAGGGAGTCACGGAGAGAGTGGTCTCTCCGGAAAGCAGACAGGGGTGGGGATGGAAAAATGTCTTGGGTGGTGGGGTCGGATTGTAAATGGCGGAAGTGTCGGAGGATAATGCGTTGTATCCGGAGGTTGGTAGGGTGGTGTGTGAGAACGAGGGGGATCCTCTTGGGGCGGTTGTGGCGGGGGCGGGGTGTGAGGGATGTGTCGCGGGAAATGCGGGAGACACGGTCAAGGGCGTTCTCAATCACCGTGGGGGGGAAGTTGCGGTCCTTAAAGAACTTGGACATCTGGGATGTGCGGGAGTGGAATGTCTTATCGTGGGAGCAGATGCGGCGGAGGCGGAGGAATTGGGAATAGGGGATGGAATTTTTGCAGGAGGGTGGGTGGGAGGAGGTGTATTCTAGGTAGCTGTGGGAGTCGGTGGGCTTGTAATGGACATCAGTTACAAGCTGATTGCCTGAGATGGAGACTGAGAGGTCCAGGAAGGTGAGGGATGTGCTGGAGATGGCCCAGGTGAACTGAAGGTTGGGGTGGAAGGTGTTGGTGAAGTGGATGAACTGTTCGAGCTCCTCTGGGGAGCAAGAGGCGGCGCCGATACAGTCATCAATGTACCGGAGGAAGAGGTGGGGTTTGGGGCCTGTGTAGGTGCGGAAGATGGACTGTTCCACGTAACCTACAAAGAGGCAGGCATAGCTGGGGCCCATGCGGGTGCCCATGGCCACCCCCTTAGTCTGTAGGAAGTGGGAGGAGTCAAAAGAGAAGTTGTTGAGTGTGAGGACGAGTTCCGCTAGGCGGATGAGAGTGTCGGTGGAGGGGGCCTGGTCGGGCCTGCGGGACAGGAAGAAGCGGAGGGCCTTGAGGCCATCTCCATGCGGAATGCAGGTGTACAGGGACTGGACGTCCATGGTGAATATGAGGTGTTGGGGGCCAGGGAATTGGAAGTCCTGGAGGAGGTGGAGGGCGTGGGTGGTGTCACGGACATAGGTGGGGAGTTCCTGGACCAAAGGGGAGAAAATGGAGTCCAGATAGGTGGAGATGAGTTCGGTGGGGCAGGAGCAGGCTGAGACGATGGGTCGACCAGGGCAGGCAGGTTTGTGGATTTTGGGAAGGAGATAGAAACGGGCCGTGCGGGGTTGGGGAACAATGAGGTTGGAGGCTGTGGGTGGGAGGTCCCCTGAGGTGATGAGGTCATGAATGGTGTTGGAGATGATGGTTTGGTGCTCGGGTGTGGGGTCATGATCGAGGAGGCGGTAGGAGGTGGTGTCGGAGAGTTGGCGTCTGGCCTCGGCGATGTAGAGGTCAGTACGCCATACTACCACTGCGCCACCCTTGTCTGCGGGTTTGATGGTGAGGTTGGGGTTGGAGCGGAGGGAGCGGAGGGCTGCCCGTTCTGCGGGGGAGAGGTTGGAGTGGGTGAGAGGGGTGGAGAGGTTGAGGCGGTTAATGTCTCGACGGCAGTTGGAGATGAAGAGGTCGAGGGAGGGTAGGAGGCCTGGGGGTGGTGTCCAGGAGGAGGACTTGTGTTGGAAGCGGGTGAAGGGGTCAGTGGAAGGAGGGTTGGGTTCCCGGTTGAAGAAGTAGGCATGCAGGCGAAGACGGCGGAAAAACTGCTCTATGTCCGACCGTGACTGGTATTCGTTGATGTGTGGTTGTAGGGGGACAAAGGTGAGCCCCTTGCTCAGGACTGACCGTTCGTCCTCAGTCAGTGGGAGGTCTGGGGGGATGGTGAAGATTCGGCAGGGCTCAGGGTGGCTGTCTCCTCTGGGGTTACAGGCTGTGGAGGTTGTGGGCGGAGCGATGATGTCGTCGGCCGTGGGCGGGGTTCCGTCGGCGTCGACCGTGGGCGGGGTTCCGTCGGCGTCGACCGTGGGCGGGGTTCCGTCGGCGTCGACCGTGGGCGGGGTTCCGTCGGCGGTGGGAGGATCGGGGTGGGCGGCAGCAGCTGAGGTGAGGGTGGTGTGTGGGCTGTAGTACCTGGACGTGGAGGTGGTGACTGCAGCAGCGGTTCCGGAAGTTCTGTGGCCGGCGGAGGCCGATGTGACGTCATCGGTGGGGTCTCCGGCCGTGTCCTCATGGTCAATGGCGGCGGGTGCATGGTGGGGGAGGGGCAGGGACAGAGTCGGGATTTGGGAGGCGCAGGAATCCTCTTGTGGGTGGCAGGGGCCAGTGAGTAGGTTGTACTTACGATTTTTGGTGTCCAGTAAAGCTGAGTGGAACTGGGTGTTCAGTCTGTGGATCCTGCGGAGGATAAAAAACAGCAGGGGTCCTTTGCAGGTCTGGGAGAGGGAGGCTCTGAGCTGGGGCAGGCTGGATTGCAGTGCCTGGAGGTGCCGGCGCATGGCTGCAAGTGTCTGTTTCAGGACTCGCAGGGAGAACCGCTTCTGAAGGGTCTGAATATTCTGGGTGTAGAGGTGGTCACGGTTGGGGCCAAATTGGGAAGGCTGAAATGTGGACTGTAGTCCCTTGGGGATGATCTGGTTCCGTAGGCAGGTGCTGAGAAAGGTGATGTGGCTGTGGTACCTGGTTTGCTTCAGGACATGGTCGAGCAGTTTCAAGGCCGAAGAGATTACAAGAGAGTTGCAATGGGAGAGAGATTCCCTGAGGT
The DNA here is from genome assembly GCF_030684315.1 of Stegostoma tigrinum. Lineage (NCBI taxonomy): Eukaryota > Metazoa > Chordata > Chondrichthyes > Orectolobiformes > Stegostomatidae > Stegostoma > Stegostoma tigrinum. The sequence continues at coordinate 35,414,582 of NC_081367.1, read as the reverse complement.
TGGTCCGGAGGGAGGAGGGTAACTTCTTCAGGTTAGGCATCCCTGGAAGAGGCTTCGCAGTGAGGTTAAAATAGTATCAGAGATAATGGGAACTGCAGATGCTGGAGATTCCAAGATAATAAAATGTGAGGCTGGATGAACACAGCAGGCCAAGCAGCATCTCAGGAGCACAAAAGCTGACGTTTCGGGCCTAGACCCTTCATCAGAGAGGGGGATGGGGGGAGGGAACTGGAATAAATAGGGAGAGAGGGGGAGGCGGACCGAAGATGGAGAGTAAAGAAGATAGGTGGAGAGGGTGTAGGTGGGGAGGTAGGGAGGGGATAGGTCAGTCCAGGGAAGACGGACAGGTCAAGGAGGTGGGATGAGGTTAGTAGGTAGCTGGGGGTGCGGCTTGGGGTGGGAGGAAGGGATGGGTGAGAGGAAGAACCGGTTAGGGAGGCAGAGACAGGTTGGACTGGTTTTGGGATGCAGTGGGTAGAGGGGAAGAGCTGGGCTGGTTGTGTGGTGCAGTGGGGGGAGGGGATGAACTGGGCTGGTTGAGGGATGCAGTGGGGGAAGGGGAGATTTTGAAACTGGTGAAGTCCACATTGATACCATATGGCTGCAGGGTTCCCAGGCGGAATATGAGTTGCTGTTCCTGCAACCTTCGGGTGGCATCATTGTGGCAGTGCAGGAGGCCCATGATGGACATGTCATCAAGAGAATGGGAGGGGGAGTGGAAATGGTTTGCGACTGGGAGGTGCAGTTGTTTGTTGCGAACTGAGCGGAGGTGTTCTGCAAAGCGGTCCCCAAGCCTCCGCTTGGTTTCCCCAATGTAGAGAAAGCCGCACCGGGTACAGTGGATGCAGTATACCACATTGGCAGATGTGCAGGTGAACCTCTGCTTAATGTGGAATGTCATCTTGGGGCCTGGGATGGGGGTGAGGGAGGAGGTGTGGGGACAAGTGTAGCATTTCCTGCGGTTGCAGGGGAAGGTGCCGGGTGTGGTGGGGTTGGAGGGCAGTGTGGAGCGAACAAGGGAGTCACGGAGAGAGTGGTCTCTCCGGAAAGCAGACAGGGGTGGGGATGGAAAAATGTCTTGGGTGGTGGGGTCGGATTGTAAATGGCGGAAGTGTCGGAGGATAATGCGTTGTATCCGGAGGTTGGTAGGGTGGTGTGTGAGAACGAGGGGGATCCTCTTGGGGCGGTTGTGGCGGGGGCGGGGTGTGAGGGATGTGTCGCGGGAAATGCGGGAGACACGGTCAAGGGCGTTCTCAATCACCGTGGGGGGGAAGTTGCGGTCCTTAAAGAACTTGGACATCTGGGATGTGCGGGAGTGGAATGTCTTATCGTGGGAGCAGATGCGGCGGAGGCGGAGGAATTGGGAATAGGGGATGGAATTTTTGCAGGAGGGTGGGTGGGAGGAGGTGTATTCTAGGTAGCTGTGGGAGTCGGTGGGCTTGTAATGGACATCAGTTACAAGCTGATTGCCTGAGATGGAGACTGAGAGGTCCAGGAAGGTGAGGGATGTGCTGGAGATGGCCCAGGTGAACTGAAGGTTGGGGTGGAAGGTGTTGGTGAAGTGGATGAACTGTTCGAGCTCCTCTGGGGAGCAAGAGGCGGCGCCGATACAGTCATCAATGTACCGGAGGAAGAGGTGGGGTTTGGGGCCTGTGTAGGTGCGGAAGATGGACTGTTCCACGTAACCTACAAAGAGGCAGGCATAGCTGGGGCCCATGCGGGTGCCCATGGCCACCCCCTTAGTCTGTAGGAAGTGGGAGGAGTCAAAAGAGAAGTTGTTGAGTGTGAGGACGAGTTCCGCTAGGCGGATGAGAGTGTCGGTGGAGGGGGCCTGGTCGGGCCTGCGGGACAGGAAGAAGCGGAGGGCCTTGAGGCCATCTCCATGCGGAATGCAGGTGTACAGGGACTGGACGTCCATGGTGAATATGAGGTGTTGGGGGCCAGGGAATTGGAAGTCCTGGAGGAGGTGGAGGGCGTGGGTGGTGTCACGGACATAGGTGGGGAGTTCCTGGACCAAAGGGGAGAAAATGGAGTCCAGATAGGTGGAGATGAGTTCGGTGGGGCAGGAGCAGGCTGAGACGATGGGTCGACCAGGGCAGGCAGGTTTGTGGATTTTGGGAAGGAGATAGAAACGGGCCGTGCGGGGTTGGGGAACAATGAGGTTGGAGGCTGTGGGTGGGAGGTCCCCTGAGGTGATGAGGTCATGAATGGTGTTGGAGATGATGGTTTGGTGCTCGGGTGTGGGGTCATGATCGAGGAGGCGGTAGGAGGTGGTGTCGGAGAGTTGGCGTCTGGCCTCGGCGATGTAGAGGTCAGTACGCCATACTACCACTGCGCCACCCTTGTCTGCGGGTTTGATGGTAAGGTTGGGGTTGGAGCGGAGGGAGCGGAGGGCTGCCCGTTCTGCGGGGGAGAGATTGGAGTGGGTGAGAGGGGTGGAGAGGTTGAGGCGGTTAATGTCTCGACGGCAGTTGGAGATGAAGAGGTCGAGGGAGGGTAGGAGGCCTGGGGGTGGTGTCCAGGAGGAGGACTTGTGTTGGAAGCGGGTGAAGGGGTCAGTGGAAGGAGGGTTGGGTTCCCGGTTGAAGAAGTAGGCATGCAGGCGAAGACGGCGGAAAAACTGCTCTATGTCCGACCGTGACTGGTATTCGTTGATGTGTGGTTGTAGGGGGACAAAGGTGAGCCCCTTGCTCAGGACTGACCGTTCGTCCTCAGTCAGTGGGAGGTCTGGGGGGATGGTGAAGATTCGGCAGGGCTCAGGGTGGCTGTCTCCTCTGGGGTTACAGGCTGTGGAGGTTGTGGGCGGAGCGATGATGTCGTCGGCCGTGGGCGGGGTTCCGTTGGCGTCGACCGTGGGCGGGGTTCCGTCGGCGTCGACCGTGGGCGGGGTTCCGTCGGCGTCGACCGTGGGCGGGGTTCCGTCGGCGTCGACCGTGGGCGGGGTTCCGTCGGCGTCGACCGTGGGCGGGGTTCCGTCGGCGTCGACCGTGGGCGGGGTTCCGTCGGCGGTGGGAGGATCGGGGTGGGCGGCAGCAGCTGAGGTGAGGGTGGTGTGTGGGCTGTAGTACCTGGACGTGGAGGTGGTGACTGCAGCAGCGGTTCCGGAAGTTCTGTGGCCGGCGGAGGCCGATGTGACGTCATCGGTGGGGTCTCCGGCCGTGTCCTCATGGTCAATGGCGGCGGGTGCATGGTGGGGGAGGGGCAGGGACAGAGTCGGGATTTGGGAGGCGCAGGAATCCTCTTGTGGGTGGCAGGGGCCAGTGAGTTGGTTGTACTTACGATTTTTGGTGTCCAGTAAAGCTGAGTGGAACTGGGTGTTCAGTCTGTGGATCCTGCGGAGGATAAAAAACAGCAGGGGTCCTTTGCAGGTCTGGGAGAGGGAGGCTCTGAGCTGGGGCAGGCTGGATTGCAGTGCCTGGAGGTGCCGGCGCATGGCTGCAAGTGTCTGTTTCAGGACTCGCAGGGAGAACCGCTTCTGAAGGGTCTGAATATTCTGGGTGTAGAGGTGGTCACGGTTGGGGCCAAATTGGGAAGGCTGAAATGTGGACTGTAGTCCCTTGGGGATGATCTGGTTCCGTAGGCAGGTGCTGAGAAAGGTGATGTGGCTGTGGTACCTGGTTTGCTTCAGGACATGGTCGAGCAGTTTCAAGGCCGAAGAGATTACAAGAGAGTTGCAATGGGAGAGAGATTCCCTGAGGTTGGTCCGGAGGGAGGAGGGTAACTTCTTCAGGTTAGGCATCCCTGGAAGAGGCTTCGCAGTGAGGTTAAAATAGTATCAGAGATAATGGGAACTGCAGATGCTGGAGATTCCAAGATAATAAAATGTGAGGCTGGATGAACACAGCAGGCCAAGCAGCATCTCAGGAGCACAAAAGCTGACGTTTCGGGCCTAGACCCTTCATCAGAGAGGGGGATGGGGGGAGGGAACTGGAATAAATAGGGAGAGAGGGGGAGGCGGACCGAAGATGGAGAGTAAAGAAGATAGGTGGAGAGGGTGTAGGTGGGGAGGTAGGGAGGGGATAGGTCAGTCCAGGGAAGACGGACAGGTCAAGGAGGTGGGATGAGGTTAGTAGGTAGCTGGGGGTGCGGCTTGGGGTGGGAGGAAGGGATGGGTGAGAGGAAGAACCGGTTAGGGAGGCAGAGACAGGTTGGACTGGTTTTGGGATGCAGTGGGTAGAGGGGAAGAGCTGGGCTGGTTGTGTGGTGCAGTGGGGGGAGGGGATGAACTGGGCTGGTTGAGGGATGCAGTGGGGGAAGGGGAGATTTTGAAACTGGTGAAGTCCACATTGATACCATATGGCTGCAGGGTTCCCAGGCGGAATATGAGTTGCTGTTCCTGCAACCTTCGGGTGGCATCATTGTGGCAGTGCAGGAGGCCCATGATGGACATGTCATCAAGAGAATGGGAGGGGGAGTGGAAATGGTTTGCGACTGGGAGGTGCAGTTGTTTGTTGCGAACTGAGCGGAGGTGTTCTGCAAAGCGGTCCCCAAGCCTCCGCTTGGTTTCCCCAATGTAGAGAAAGCCGCACCGGGTACAGTGGATGCAGTATACCACATTGGCAGATGTGCAGGTGAACCTCTGCTTAATGTGGAATGTCATCTTGGGGCCTGGGATGGGGGTGAGGGAGGAGGTGTGGGGACAAGTGTAGCATTTCCTGCGGTTGCAGGGGAAGGTGCCGGGTGTGGTGGGGTTGGAGGGCAGTGTGGAGCGAACAAGGGAGTCACGGAGAGAGTGGTCTCTCCGGAAAGCAGACAGGGGTGGGGATGGAAAAATGTCTTGGGTGGTGGGGTCGGATTGTAAATGGCGGAAGTTCATATGATCCTTGATTTTATTGCTCCTTGTTGATCAATGGAGAACTTCTCTTGCTTTCCTCAGATGTGACTCAGTTCCTTGGAAACATGCATTTCTTTTGTACAATATGCCATCTTGAGCTGTTAATTCATCTTTGTATGCCCATTGTTCTCATAACCAAAACACGTCCTTCATGTTTTCAGACCATCCTTTCATTGTTACTTCTGCCAATACTTCTAAACGCTCCTCGTTGGGTAATTTGCTTGACTTGAACAAAGCACTTGTCTGGTACATTCAATGTCTTTGCCAGCTTGATGACTTTCAGCTCATGTTGAGCTCCTGCTTCACATTGGACCTGGAAGATTTCACACTCCTTAGCATCCTCCACCTTCTTCACAGGGAATGTTGCTTTGGACAGCATTTCAGCAATGTCTGTTTCCCAGGGTTAACTGTCACATCAAAATGGTAGCTTGGAAAGTAGAGTAACCATTTTTGTAGATGCTTTGGAGCAGGTACAAGCGGCTTAAAGCAAATGCCTTGAAGTAGCTTGTGGTAAGATTTGATTGTCACTTTGTCTCTTTCAAGCAGGTAGAGTTGGAAATGTTCACAGGCAAAGAAAATAGTCAAGCTCTCTTTCTAAATCAGATGTAATGTTATTCCATTTATGTTAAGAGTGAATGCAAATGCGATCAATTTTCCTCATTATATTGGGGGTGCCCCAAATAATGTATCATCACAGCGCACGGTGATTTCATCACTTACATTACAGTCTTTCAGTACTGACATTGCTAACACTAGTTGCTTGTTTTTAGTGAAAGCTGCTTCTTCTTCTGGACCCCAAAACTGCTGCATGTCTCTGGCAGTGAATTGGCATAATGGTTCATTCTCCAACAACAAATTGGGCAGGAATTTTGCTAAATTAATTCATCTACCATCTGTGCATTGCTTTTGCATCCACAGTTACTATATCACTGCTACAACTCTGAACGTTTTGGGATCTAGATGAAGAAATTTTGCTGTCAGTACTGAATTATGTACTGACTTCAAACATCTCGATTTGCAAATTTTTCTTATTCAGCTTCAGGTTCATCTGGTGAACACTATCAAGTGGTCACACTACAATTTGATTGTGGTCAGCAATAGTGTTTTTCCATTGTGTCTCCCTATCCATAAAACTATGAGATCAGTCACTGTCACTTTAATTGTGTTATATTCCTCTGGCAATATCGAAGTGCCAAACACCATGCTCAATCATCTGTACATTCTAAATGGCATTCACAATGTAGTTAAAAAGCTGCTATTTCCATCCAACTTTACTCACCTGAAGAGATAGTAAGAACTGCAGATGCTGGAGTCACAGATAACATGGTGTGGAGCTGGAGGAACACAGCAGGCCAGGCAGCATCACAGGAGTGGGAAAGTTGACGTTTCAGGTCGGGGCTAACCATTTTTGGATCTCCAGCAGTGAAGATTTTTGTCTTTGCAACTTGTGGTAAATTCCTTTGATGGCTGGCATGGAGGGGTGAGATTGTTTTAGATCAACTGGCTCAAAGCATGCTCTCAGCTTTTTAGGTTGTTTCTCTGCTCCTATGCTGTCAATCCATTCTGTACCAGTAATTATCTTCTTGATTATTCCCTTCTTTTTCAGCTCTTCTGTTTATTCTTCAAGCTGGATGTAAGAGCAGCAGGAACATTCTTTAACAGGTGCTTAAAATGATCTTGCACATTGAGATGGCAATCTACAAAAAACCCAGCAAGTGCTGGAGAAACTCAGCAGGTCTAGTAGCACCTGAGGAGAGAAAGCAGAACTATCATTTCGAGTGTAGTTTCTGAAAAAGGATCAGTGGGCTCAAAATGTTAAATCTGTTTTGTCTCCACATAAGTTCTTCTAGCAATTTCTGTTTTGTTTGAAACAATATGATGCAGGACAAAGAAGAAACAAAAATTATTTGTTAGGATATGAAGGAAATGGGGCAGGAAGAATTTCTGGGGTTGAAATTTGTTGGGGGAGGGGTGAAGGGATTTAAAAGCAAGGGTGTGGTTCTCTGCAGTCTCTTCCATTCTCTAGGTTCAGGTCCACAGGAAGGCATTGATGGCTTTAATCCAGGACCTGCCCCACCCTGTAACTTCAGTTGACAAGCTGTGTGCATAGTGATAAGCCCACTTGCATCTGGGTTTATTGTAGCAGCAATGGCTGAGCCCTTAAGAGGTCATTAATTAGATACCCAAGGGCCAAAAATGGTAAACTATGGATACTCCCACCCCGTACTTAATTCCACTGGAGGTAAGAGGACAATGTACTCAAAACAATTTTCACACTATCCCCAATTAAAGGTATTTGCTGTATCCTAACTCACGACTCCAGGAACACAAGATTCTGGCCTTTTGATCAGCTTTCAGAATTTGTTGTTCTTGTCTAGTAGTAAATTAAATCCACGCCACATTAAAAGTAAACTGTTGTTTTTCATTTTTCATGAATATTTAAATTATAATACAAGAAGCAAGTTATTACAAGTCTTAATACCGTAATTTTAAGAACATTACCTGTATTACGTTGAATCCTTTCCTGAATACAAGGTCAATAAGAAGGGAAAAACAATCCACATTAAAACCTTACAAATCTGACCCGACAATTTTATAAGGAGCTGTTTTACGCAAACATTAAAAACATTTTTAAAAAATCAAAATGCTAAGCAATATCATTGCTTTGTCAAAATAGTTATACTACAATGTTTCAGATGAAGAAACATAACCACAAATAAGGAAAAATTTCAGCTGCAAGTGACGTGATCACAGCATGCTCTTCAGCATGAACAAGTAATCAATCAAGCACCAATGGAGTAGGTGCAGCTGTATTCCATCAACTTCATATGGTACCAAGTATCCTTTCACTGTGCTGTAACTTCTGAGGTCTATTTACATACTTGCAAGGATAAAATATGTATACACATGATTGCAAGTGCATGCAAGGCTAACTGCAGTTTGATTCTGCCTTAGAAACTTTAGCAAGTTCCATCCAATGTTATCCTGCAGTCAAAAGGTTGCAGGTTCTATTTGGGCATTTGACTCCATTTCAGCAATTCACCCCACATTTACCAATCTGATACAAAGGTTGTGAAATTTCAATTTCAAATTAGATCCAGCACATATTATGTTTCTGCATTAGTTCAAGAAACATCCTTCCAGGAGTTTGCCCATCCACAAAACTGCCTACACCCCAGATCATAATCATCATCATTTAAAAGTAAAATTTTGATATTTTAGGTTCAAGGTCCATGTTAAATAATTTTGAGTACTTTTAAAGATAACTGAGCAAATGTGCAATAATGTAAGAACAAAAGGAGTAGGGAATAGATCATTCAGCCCTTCCTGCAGACTTCATTCAGCAGTTGGGTTGCCTTCAAAAATTGGAACACAAGACAGGCCTCACTTTCAAGTATACAGAAAAGGGCAAATAAAAAATGCCTGCAACATGAAAAAGAAAGCATACTCTATTGTAAACTAATACGCTGGGGTTAAAAGTAGAAAATAGCAAAATAATTACAGATAGATTGCAACAATGATGTCGTGATTAGTCATTTTCAAATAAAATGCCTAAAGTTCTTAGGAGTGACTTTAGCTGTTATGAAAACAATACTCCATCATGAACACACTTTCCACAAACCAAAACCGTCTCCTTTCATTGCCGCTAAATTAATTCAGATGGAAATAATCAAAGGTAATATTCTATGCAAAAACCCATACTTCACATATTCACTCAGATGATTGACAACACAGCTCATTATGGTTTTGTTTACAAAGATAACTTTGCTGAAGGGACTCTAAAGGAATGGTGATATACAACCAAGTCAGAACAGTGAATGGCTTGGAGGAAACTTTCAAACGGTAGTTTTCCCATGTACTTGCTGTCCTTGTTTTTTTAAGTTGGTAGAAGCCATGTATTTGCAAGTTCCCATCCTTTCCTTTCTCCATACCTTTAAATTATTCATTTTCAAGTACTTATTTCTCCTTTAAAAACTTCACTGGGCTCCGGATCTGCTACTGGATCTGGAGATATGCTATTCCCTATCAACCTTCCACATGAAAAATTACCTTAATCTTTCTCTTTCAATTATGACCAAAATTATTTTACTCACTAGTTACCAACTCATCATCTAGTGAAAGTGAATTCTTCCCAGTGACCTGGGCAAAACCCTAAATAATTTAAAATTTCTACTGGATGTCCTTTACTCTGTCTTTTCATCTCCAGCAAAAAGAATTCCAAGTTCTCTCTTTGCTCCTAATAAATAAAGTATCCCTCATGTCATCCCTGTAAATCTATTTCTTTCCCTCTCCATGGTGACATATTTTCTAAAATAGGGCATCCAAAACCGTACAATGGTTGGGCCACTGTATACAATTTTTAAAATAGATTTAATATCATCTGTCAAGCTGAATCAATCTTTGATCAATTTTGCCATTCTGATTGATGTAAGCTAAGTTACTAAATCTACTTTCTCGGTGGCACGGTGGCTCAGTGGTTAGCACTGCAGCCTCACAGCGCCAGGGACCCGGGTTCAATTCCAGCCTCAGGCAATTGTCTCTGTGGATTAGATTAGATTCTCTACAGTGTGGAAACAGGCCCTTTGGGCCAACAAGTCCACACTGCCCCTTGGAGCATCCCACCCAGACCCATCCCCCTATAACCCACAGACCCCTGAACACTACAGGCAATTTAGCATGGCCGATCCACCTAGCCAGTACATCTTTGGACTGCGGGAGGAAGCCCATGCAGGCACGGGGAGAATGTATAAACTCCGCACAGACAGTTACCCCAGGCTGGAATCGAACCCGGGTCCCAGGCGCTGTGAGGCTGCAGTGTTAACCACTGAGCCACTGTGCCTCCCCTAAAATTTGCACATTCTCCCCATGTCCGTGTGGGTTTCCTCCCACAGTCCAAAGATGTGCAGGCTCGGTGGATCGGCCATTCTAAATTGTCCGTAGTGTTCAGGGTTATGTGGGATGGGTCAGGGTGGGATGCTTCAAGGGGTGGTGTGGACTTGTGGGGTCGAAGGGCCTGTTTCCACACTGTAGAGAATCTAATCTAATCTCTATCAGTATGATTACCTTTATCCCCCCTTCTGTGTAATTGCCCATGTCTCCAAGATGGTGAATCTGTTGTTGAAGCCTGTTACTTAAAAACATGACTATTGCAATACTTTATTTACTGACCACCCAATGTTAATATCCATGAACAAGGCTCTGCAACTTATCACGAGGTGTGATGATTTGTTACTTCAAAACTGTGATTAATTAGGAGGAGTCAATTTATCATCACTGTGTTGTTCCAGATACCAGGTGTTTGTAACATTTAATATTGCTTTAAAAGTAAACTAGCATGCGCAGTGATTTTCAATTGGATTTTAAAGAGGGCTATTTAATACTGTTCACTGGATTGAGTTTGTCTTGTTCCGTAGGCATCAATAGGAAGATGTTCATCAAAAATTTACTTTTATACCCTTATTTATTTTTGCAAAATACAAATACAAAAGTACTATCTTTAAATAACATATTTTAAGTATAATCTAAGAATACTTTATTATATTGTATTATGGCATGTTGCAATTTATTCCATTGAAAACAGGCTCACTGAAATTAAAGGATATGTATACAATCACAGAAATGGAAGCCTAAACACTCATTATTCAATTACAATAATTGCCAGATATTTCTTTGATATTTCTCCTAGAACTTAGCAGAACTGATGTAAATACAGTTTTCTACTAAAAAGGTGATGGCAAACCCAAGGGTAACTCTGAGGATATTCCTGGAACATGTTCTGTAATTACAACTTCAGTACACCCTGAACTGCTTCTGTGTGTCCAAAACATTTATTATCGGGGCCTCTGAGAATAATATATATGGAAATTTAATTAGTTGAGTCAGACACCAATGTCTACTTAAAATCAAATGCTATCAAGTACCTTGAAATAAATCAAGTAGGATGGCATATTTTAAAAAGCTTATTTCTCAAAAACAAACAAAATAAAAATCAGCAAGGCTCTTAATTTATGTATTTCAATTTCATTCCAATGGAGTCCTTGGAGCTCCACAAATTATCAAAATGAAAGTAGAAATATTGGATGTGTTAGGATACTTTATAGACTACATGATTTAAGGTCACTTCTCATCAGATCTGGAAGTCCTTTTTATTTTCACTAGATTTATATTCCACATTGTATGTATGTAGAAAGTCAATGATTCAAAAGAATAAAATATGCAATACAATTATTCAGGAGCACACAGTGCTGTTATTCCACAACTAGAAATATGATTCAAAAGCAATCGAGACTAGTTAAGTAACCATTCTAAGTTAAACAGGTTAGAGGATCAATTCCATTTACATGTCTATAGCACAAAATTACATAATTTAGCAGTAAATGGCACTTAACAGTATTACTCAGAAAATCAGTAAAGGAAATAGGAATGTCACAAAGATTCAACATGCTTTCTACACTAAAGCTGACGTTAGTACTGTCATATTCCAAAGAATGGAGAGTGTTTTGTTATATCTGCAGAGTTGCTGATTGTTGCTTACATAGGATACACAGCAAAAATGTTCTCCAACCACAGTGGCTCAGTGGTTAGCACTGCTTCCTCACAATACCAGCAACCCAGGTTCAATTACAGCCTCAGGAGACTCTGTTGGGAGTATGCACATTCTCCTCATGTCTGTGTGGGTTTCCTCCTGTGGTCAAAGACATGCTATGCTTAAATTACCCATAGTGTCCAAGGATATGCAGGCAAGTTGTGTTACCTATAGGAAATGCAGGGTGATAGGCTGATGGGTCTGGGTACAATGGTCTTCTGAGGAGCATTGTGGACTCGATGGGTTGCATGGCCTACTGCCACACTGTTGGGATTCTATTCTATGAACAAAATGTATAAATCACTTGCAATTACTTTCTACGAATAATTATTCCAAGGTAAATTATTTATTGCTACCAAAGATTTGTCATCATTCAGTTATGAACATTTTCATGGAATATTTTAATGCAAAATTGCAAAACTTAAGCATCCACTGAACAATTTCTTCACTTGTTAATAATGAATATTCGATGTGGTATTTGTGGGGAAAAGGATGCTGCTACCATTCTATTTTCTTTTATTTGGTATAAGGGTTTGTTAGGTTAACAATAAAAGAGAAGATATCACTTGTGAGTCTTAACAAGAAGAGGGTTATTGACAATCAAATACAAGTTACATTAATAAAATAAACATTGTTGCTGAGAAAACAATGAGACCCGTGGATTAAGATATTTATTTCTCAAGATCTGAAGATGTTCCTCCTCTTCACCACCCAAATATGTTTGATATCATCATATTGGGTGGAACTAATGCAACCTCTAAGATTAACTATTTCAGAACTATTGCTGAAAATTCTTTGGCTTACCAATACTAGGGTATCCTGGTGTAGATGGATCTCCTCCAGGATTCAAAGAAATCCAAAATGTCTCATCCCCAAGCTTCTCCTCTGGGGGCGAATCACAAGGGTCAATGTAGACCAAAGCTCCTCCAAAACCAGCCTCCAACAATAAAGATAACTGAACAAGAAGCACAATTTGATTAAAGAGTAATAGATCAAAATACTTCAGGTAGTTTCATTGAGTCAAACAGCTAATTCAATATGTTTTCTGGTCTTTCCAGCTAGAAACTTAACTTGCAATCCAGATAATAATCGTATGTACTATTAATCTATGTCATTCCACTCATTCCAAGGGAATTTCTAATTAACAACTATTCAACAATAATTAAAATTATGAAAACACACTAACAAGACAAAAGAAAATCCCAATATTCACTGCCTACTTATTTCTTGATTTCATTTGGGAAGAAAACATATTTAATAGTTTATGAGGTGTATTTAGGAAACCTAATGATGAAACAGTCATGAAATATACCTGAAATTATTTGCTAAGTCTAGTCCATTTCCATTAACATATGCTTCACTTGCTAACTGAAAAAAAGTTGCATTTGCAAGAATGCAGTGAATGTTGAGCCTATGACTTGGCCCTTAGTTGTGACAGCTGCACATGCTGTCCTTATTATTACTGACATATGGAGCACTTAAAACATTTGTTAACTTTTATGTATCTGTTTTATTCATGGTAGTGATACTAACATGCCAGCAAGTTACCCTTGTTACAATGCCAGGTCTGAACATTGTATCACTTCACAAACAATATTTGCAAATGAGATTGTTGGATTAGAATGGTTAACAAGATTCACAAGTTTTATTACAAATAAATGTTCATACTAACAGGGCCAAGGTTTTATTCTGAGCCAAACTCTATTAAATTAACACATTTTTGAAAAATATAATTATAGTCCAGAAAATGTACTTAAATTGTCTTTTCTGATATAAATTAAAAACACATCTTCATTTTCAGTTTTCTCTCTGCTTTTTACAGTCACGACACTGGTTAAAATTACAAGTAATGATGAAGAAGTCAATACTGACTGCAAAATGGTTACATTCAGAATATATATTTTCTTGGACTTTCCTTATAATAAACTTTGGGCAATATGAAATGAAAGCGAAAAATAGATTGAGTTACCTAAAAGATTTATTTTACATGAAATCCACTTATACGCTAGGATTAAAGGAAGTAAATGCTGATATTACTGAAATCCAATCATTACATGGGATTTTTACCATTTTAATCCTAGGATCAAAAAAATCTTCCAGGAACAAGATTTGGCAGAGAAGACAACTAGCATGGTAATTCTCATGCTAATATGTCAAAGGGTGAGGATATGTTTGGATACGATGTGAACAGAAAGCCATCTCAATCAATTAAGCCAATTTTTAAAAAAATACCAACTTCATAGTCAATATAGAGGAAACAGAAGGTAAAACACAAAGATTTATAACAAAATAATTCCAATAAAACTGAACATTAGTGAGGGAATAGGACAAGCCTCTTGAGGTTTAATTAGAAAGGCAAGATTCTATAGATGCTGTGTGAAATAAAAGCAGAAAATAGTGGAAATGTTCACTAGGTCTGAAAATCAAATAATTTAACATTTAAGACCAACAAAGTTTCATCTGAATTAATGAAAGATGAGGTGCCTAATTTTCATTCCTAGATCAAGAAACCAAGGCCAGGACTGCTCTTGGTTTCCAAATCTGCCTTAGGAAGGGCTGAGGAGCGGAGAAGTCAATCAGTTTTCATGGAAATCGAATTGGCTGAGGGTGGTTAAGTAGCTAATTAGAAACCATAGGCATGGAAAAGGAGATGTGACTGAGCAAATCCTCATTATTGTATCACCAAGCCCCTCCACAATGAGGATGACTGGCTTGTGCATTTCAGCAGCAAACAGACAGAGGTGAACTGGCTGCCTACATCTCGTTCAAAGCTACAAAGGGAGCACTGCATAGAAATGGCAAACAGTGGAGGTTGTAGGGTTTGGCAAAACACTCAAGGGTTACAGTCACTGCCTCACCTGTAATCTGGTACCATGGCCTCCCCTGACATTCTTGAGGAAATAGGGCAGTTCTCCTCTAAACCATCCCATCCACCAGGCCTCTTGAATGCATTTACATCTCTTCTGCAATTTGGCACCCACAACTGTACACAATACTTCAGCTGAGGTCTAACAAGTGACTTGTACAAGTTCACCATCAACTCCCTACTCTTTTCTTGTATGCCCCTATTAATAAAGCCAAAGACACTGTCTGCTTTATGTAATGCTCTCTCCACTGTCCGATCACTTTTAATGATCTGTGCACATATATACCCAGGTCCCTCTGCTCCTGCACCCCATTTAGAATTGTAACCCCTATTTTATATTGTCCTTCAATGTTCCTCCATGTGCAAGTTCACAAAGAAGATGGTTGCTGAAGCAACTTGAAAATACTCAGGTAAATTCTGTGTAAGTCTTAAATGTAATTCTGATTTTATATTCAGTTAACTCAAAATGCAGAAGTGTAAAGTGCAGTGTATGAAAATCTGTTGCAGTGGCTCTACGTCAGGCAATTGCTTTATAGCAGACAGTGACTGAATTACTGAAGCACAAGCATCAGAAGTGAGCTAGCAGAAGGTTTTCAGTAATCTGACTTCTTCCCAGTACACAATAATGGAATCTGATTGACTGCATAGACAGTCTGGCGGTCATCAATCACTGGAACATAATTAGATGAAGGAGCTCTACAACAATACAGCATTGTACAGCACAAATCTGCATTTAGCAGGTCGATATTTACACAAATAGGAGATTTTTTTCTGTTTTAAAGAAAGTAAATACTAAATGAACCTTTATTTCCAACCTGAATTCCCAATTGGAATAGCTCCCTGAACATACAATATTAAATTATGACCGAGCTGTCGCTGCGTTAACGACATTTATGGTATGAGTAAAGAAAGAAAGGCAGCAGAAAGATACATTAGAGATGGGATTTTCTCCTCTTGAGAAATAACAGGCAAAGTGTGGGAAAGAAAAACAATTGGGCAGGTTGGCATCAGGGAACTAACTTCCTGGCATGTCAATTAGAGCCATTAAGTGGACAAATAACAGCCAGGTAAGTGCCCTTTTACATTGTGATCAGAGATAATGGGAACTGCACATGCTTGAGAATCTGAGATAACAAAAGTGTGAGCTGGATGAACACAGCAGGCCAAGCAGCATCTTAGGAGCACAAAAGCTGATGTTTCGGGCTTAGACCCTTCATCAGAGAGGGGGATGGGGAGAGGGTTCTGAAATAAATAGGGAGGCAGACCGAAGATGGATAGAGGAGAAGATAGGTGGAGAGGAGAGTATGGGTGGGGAGGTAGGGAGGGGATAGGTCAGTCCGGGGAGGACAGAGAGGTCAAGGGGGCGGGATGAGGTTAGAATGTAGGAAATGGAGGTGCGGCTTGAGGTGGGAGGAGGGGATAGGTGGGAGGAAGAACAGGTTAGGGAGGCGAGGACGAGCTGGGCTGGTTTTGGGATGCAGTGGGGGGAGGGAACGAGCTGGGCTGGTTTTGGGATGCAGTGGGGGATGGGAGATTTTGACAAAATTCCATCCCCTACTCCCAATTCCTTCGCCTCCGTCACATCTGCTCCCAGGATGAGGCATTCCACTCCCGCACATCCCAGATGCCCGCGTTCTTCAAGGCCCGCAACTCCCCCCCCAACCCCCCGCAGTGGTCGAGAACGCCCTCGACTCTGTCTCCCGCATTTCCCGCAACTCATCACTCACACCCCGTCCCCACAATAACTGCCAAAGAAGAATCCCCCTAGTCCTCACATACCATCCCACAAACCTCTGGATAAAACGCATCATCCTCTGACACTTCCGCCATATACAATCTTACCCCACCACTAAAGATATTTTTCCATCCCCACCCTTGTCTGCCTTCCAGAGAGGCCACTCTCTCCGTGGCTCCCTTGACCACTCCACACTCCCCTGCAACCCCACCACACCCGGCGCCTTCCACTGTAACCGCAGGAAATGCTACACTTGCCCCCACACCTCCTCCCTCACCCCTATCCCAGGCCCCAAGATGACATTCCACATCAAGCAGATGTTCACCTGCACATCTGCCAATGTAGTATACTGCATCCACTGTACTTGTTGTGGCTTCCTCTATATTGGGGAAACCAAGCGGAGGCTTGGGGACTGCTTTGCAGAACACCTCCACTCAGTTCACAATAAACAACTGCACCTCCTAGTCGCGAACCATTTTAACTCCTCTCCCATTCCTTAGATGACATGTCCATCCATGTGATGATGCCACCCAAAGGTTGCAGGAACGGCAATTCATATTCCACTTGGGAACCCTGCATCCCAATGGTATCAATGTGGACTTCACAAGCTTCAAAATCTCCCCTCCCCCCACTGCATCCCAAAACCAGCCCAGCTCGTCCCTGCCTGCCTAACCTGTTCTTCCTCTCACCTATCCCCTCCTCCCACCTCAAGCCGCACCTCCGTTCCCTACCTACTAACCTCATCCCGCCCCCTTGACCTGTCCGTCCGCCCCGGACTGACCTATCCCCTCCCTACCTCCCCACCTATACTCTCCTCTCCACCTATCTTCTCCTCTGTCCATCTTCGGTCTGCCTCCCCCTCTCTCTCTATTTATTTCAGAACCCTCTCCCCATCCCCCTCTCTGATGAAGGGTCTAAGCCCGAAACATCAGCTTTTGTGCTCCTAAGATGCTGCTTGGCCTGCTGTGTTCATCCAGCTCCACACTTTGCCCTTTTACATTACTGGCCAGATAAACTGTTCTCCTGTTAAGTGTGAAAACTGACAGCTCTCCCAACAAGAAAACAGAGTAAGCTACCTGCTGGGTTTCCAGGATGACATATGGGAGAAAGCTGCTAACTGAATCACCCAGCCCATGCCTTCAGGCTTCCTTGCCTTTCATCTCCCCAAGACTCTCCACCCTCGGGTTCTGTCTCCCCATATCACCACCTCCCTCGCCCGCTGTTCTAAAACTTGCATGTTGCTGCATATCCAGCTGCCTCCGTCCTCAAAGCTGCTCATAGTTAAGCATTTGACAAAGTCCCTTGTGGTAGGCTGGTCCAGAAGATTAGGTTACATGGGATCCACAGTGAACTAGTAAATTGGATATAAATTGGCTTAGTCATTGAAGGCAGATGGTAGCTGTTCAGAGTGTTTTATGACTGGAGCTGTGTGACCTGTGGTGTTCCACAAGCAGCAATCCTGGGATCTCTCTTGTTTGTAATTTATGTAAATAATTTGGATGAAAGTGTAGGTGGTCTGATTAGTAAGTTTGCAGCCAATATGAAAATTGGTGGAGTTGTGGATAATGACAAAGGTTGTCAAAGGATACAGCGGAATATAGGTCAGTTGGGAAAGTTAGGTGGCGAATTGGCAGATCGAATTTAATCCAGACAAGTGTGGGAGGAAAATATACAGTAAATGACAGGAGCCTTAGGAGCATTGATATACAGAGGGTACTTGGGATGGAAGTCTATTGTTCTCTGAAAGTGGCAGCACAAGTGGTCAAGGTGGTAAAGAAGGTAAACGACATGTACGGCTTCATAGGTCAGGGCATTAGGTATATAAATTGGGAACTCATAACTGCATAAAACTTTAGTTAGGCCACATTTGGAATATCATGAGCAGTTCTGGTTGCCACATTATAGAATTGATATGGAGATTTTGGTGTGGGTGCAAAATAGATTTATCAGGATGTTGCCTGAATCAGAGCATATTAGCTATAATAAAAAGTTGAATGAACTAGGATTTATTTCACCAAAGTGTTGGAGGCTGAGGGGTGGCCTGACACAGGAATTAAGGCATTATGAGAGGCAACAGATTGGGTGTGTCATTGGAATCCTTTCCCCAAGTTGGAAATGTCAAATATCAAGGGTCACAGGTTTAAGAGAGAGGGTGGAACTTCAAGGAGATGTGTGAGTCAAGTGCTTTCAAACAGAGGGCAGTAGATGCCTGGAATGCACCAGCAGGAAAGATGGTACAAGCAGATATGGTAGCAATGTTTAAGAGGCAGTTACACAGAAACATGAACAGGTAGAGAATAGAGAGATAGACATAATACACAGGCAGCTGAGATTAGTATAAAATGGCATCATAGTTAGGATAGACATGACGGGCCAAAGGTTCCTGTGCTACGCTGCTCTATGTTCGGTGGCTGTGGGTCTCTGCATGGCTTGGAGATGAAGGCAGGGTGATAATATCACCGTCCCAGGAAGCAATGCACTGTAAAGCCCACTCCCAGTGAGCTTTCTCGTTGCTGGTCATGGGGAAAGAAGGGTGATTCATTCGTATTACATCCTCCCCTACACTGTAACCAGAAAATAAAGGAAAATCCCAGCCGTTGGACATTAGACATTTTAACATCAGAGGCCTACTAAAATAATTTTTCATCCAGCTGACCATTAACATGATTACAATTATGTAATGGGATGAGAACCCAAATAGCAGGGCTCCCTCAAGCTACCAAGACAGGGTTATCCTTTGGCTTTTCAGTCTGTCTGTGGGGCTGCTGTGGCCCTGACAAAATCCTGCCACTTACTTTTTAATTGTCAGTGATGCTCTGGAAAATTAACAGGAGAAAGAGACACTTGAAAAAGATATTGTTTCATCACAGCAAGAACATTATACTATGTAATAACTGTAAATCTATGTGCCTGCTAAAACATCTAATTGCGCCTCCTTATTAATTTTAATGAGTTCTAGAACCTCTGAAATCCCTGGCCACAACATCTTTATCCTCTGCGAATATAAATAAAAAGTATTCATTTACGATCTCACTCTCGGCCATTGGCTCCATGCAGGGGATGCGATGGCTTACTGGTATTATCGTTGGCCTGTTAATCCAGAGACCCAGATAATGTTCTGGGGACCCACGTTCGAATCCCGCCATGGCAGATGGTGGAGTTTGAATTTAATAAATATCTGGAATTAAGAGTCTAATGAAGATTGAGAATTCACTGTCAATTGCTGGGGAAAAGCCCATCTGGTTTCCTGTGGGATGGGCAGTAAATGCTGCCTAGCCAGCAATGTCCTCATCCCATGAATTAATATGTGGACACTTTTTTTTTCCTTTTTCTTTATCAAATTTTCAATATCCCTTGATATTCAAGGTTCCCTGGACTTGCTGCCCTTGTCCTTCACTCTTCGAAGAACACACTGGCCGTGAACTTTCACTATGCTACTTTTAAATGACTCCCACTTTTCAAATGCAGATGCTCCCCGTCTATGTTTGCCAGATCCTGTCTAATGATGTTGAAATCAGCCTTCCCATTTTAGACACTTGACTTCTGCAGTATCCTTATCCATTTCCATGCTAACTTTGAAACTTACAGAGTTATGATCACTATCCCAAAACTGTTCACCTTGACTGGCTTCAATATCTCGGAATAGGTCCAGCTCTTCCCCATCTCTAGGAAAGACTATTGACTTATTGATACTAAAAGATTTCCTGGAACCACTTTAAAAATTCAACCCCATTTAATCCTTTCACACTGAAGTGACCCAACCAATTAATGCCATTAATGGTGGCAAAGTTGAATTCCCCTATAACTCTAACGATGTTTCTCTCACACCTTTCTGTAATTTATCTATGTATTTGCTCCCCTACCTCCCTTTGACTGTCAGGAGGCCTGTAGTATAATGCCAGCAAGGTTATCACTTTTTTTTATTTATATGGTCGATCAGATGGCATTGTTTGAAGACCCTTCTTAGATATCCTCCCTTATGACTGCAGCAATGGTTTCCTTTATCAGTAATGCAAAAACACCACCTCTTTAGTTACCACTCCACTGTCCCATACCTTGGAATGTTGAACTACCAGTCCAGTTCTTCCTTCAAACATGTCTCAGTAATTGCAATAATATCAGAGTTTCACATGCTGATTACTGTTCTGAGCTAATCTGCTTTGCCAGTCAAGCTCTTTGCATTAAAATAGACACAATTTAGCTTTCTAGACTTTCCATATTCCTTAAGCTGCCCATGTTTTCTCTACCTACTGACTTGACTGACCAGTCCTTCTATATCTGATCGGACCTTTCTGCTGATTGTACATCTACTCTGTCCCTGTCAAATCAGTTTAAATCCTCCCCAACAGCAGCGGCAAACCATCCAGCAATGATATTTGACCCATTTCAGTCCTGGCTAAATATGGGTCTCTACTTGAGGGTGGCACATCTCTCCATGATATCCTGAAGTCTTAGTCTTAAGATTTAAAATGGAAAATATAAATAAATCATGCTCATTGACAATTGTCAAAGAATAGTGAAGAGTAACATAATTCAGTCTTAAAAGTGCTTGTGAAGATATCAGATTATGCAATAAAAATGGAAATTGTTGACTTTTTTATTCGTTCATGGGATGAGGGCATTGCTGGCTAAGCCAGTATTCACGACGCATCCCTAATTGCCCTGAGGATAGTCAACAGTCAACTACATTGCCTTGGATCTGGAGTCACAGTAGGTCAGACCAGGTAAGGATGGCAGTTTCTTTCCCTAAAGGACAGCAATGAACCAGATGGTTATTTTTTCTGACAATCGACAATAGGTTAATAGTCATCATCATCAGAGTCTTAATTCCAGACTTTTATTGAATTCAGATTTCACCATCTGCCATGGCGGAATTTGAATCTGGGTCCCCAGAAAATTAGATGGGTCTCTGGACTAATACTTCAGCAATAATACGATGAGACTATCGCCCTCCTTCAGCAATAGTAAAACAGTGGCCTTGATGATGTCACTTCATTCGGCATAAAAACCCACACCGTTATCTCTAATGCATAGTGTGTTGTGCTAGAAATACTTTAACATATTTGCAGTTATCAAATACTTCCTGGAGGATTAATATTCAGTCCTTTCACACTTTATATGACACAGTTCAGTCTTTCCATTGACTTATTGTAAGAAATTCCAAGGTAGATTTGCTATGTTTTATAGTTTTACCAAGAGCACAAAAACAAAAGTCCAGATAAATATACGTTCATTGATGTTCTCTTGCCTGTGCATACTTAAATTTACAAGATAAGCAAAGAAGTTACAATACATCAGGGGAGCTTAAAAATAGGTAATATTTCCTCATTCCATAATTTACATACTCTTATTCTTGATATTTGAGCTCTAACTAAATAGAAAATTAATCACAGTTATAGAACAAAGTAGTGTGCATTTGGAATTAAAAGTCTCTTTTCCTGCAGTACCCTTATTGGTCCTACTATCGGCACTTGCGACACTGCATCAGTAACATCCATTTCCACTGGACTTGAAGTCATTGCACAGGGATGATACTTCATTTTTACTCATCTGATTGTTTCCATTTCTTATACTGGCCATAACTTATGGCACATGATTGTCAGATTTAGTGCTAATTTATGCTAATTATAGAGTGTTTTCATGCCCAGGCAAGCATTTGGAGTCATGGTACCTAATTTAAATCTAACTCAATCATATCGAGGTGAAGAAGGCAGGTGACAGAGCTGTCTCAAGTACTCAATTGGTTTTTTTATGTGCTGCCATTGAACTTACGAAATGCCAGTTACTGGTTGATGATTGGGGTCAAAGCAAGACTGAAACACTGCAGCCAGCTCATTCATTACATCTGGAAACAATAATGTCCTATTGTAAATTAACAGCCAATTTATGAGCACTTGGTAATCTTCAGAACTAGTAATTCAAGGTCATTCTGACTTCTTCAATCCTCACCACAAATGTCATCCAAAAACTACTAAGTCAATTCCTTTCTCTGACAACTATCTGAGACTGAGCAAAAAAAAATTCACAACTTTGGTGCCAAATCTAATGTGAGGTGATCTCCAATCCACATATCAACTCCTCAACTAAGATCATCCATTTCCAACCTGTGAAATCCTCTGACTCTGCCCTAACTCAAGTTTATTTGCTACCACACCCTCATCCATGCATTTGATACCTCTATTGCAACATTCTTTTTCAGCTTTGCACTCTCCATAAATTTGAGATCATTCAAATTCCGCCTCCTGCGTGCAAATGTCCATTAAATCTCCTTCACCTATCTTCCCCATCCTCATTGACTTCCATGGTTCTTGAATAAGCAATGGTTCAATCTTTTCATGCTTCATAATCAATCCATAACCTGACCTTTCCTCATCACTATATTATCCACTAGTCCCAAACCTTTCCAAATATCTATTCTCCCATTCTGGCCTCCTGCATATCCTCTATTTTGTTTGGCACTCCATTGGCAGCCATGCTTTCAGATGCCAAAGCTTTAAAATTTACAATTTTCTTTACAAACCTCTCTGTCCCACCGATTTATTTTTCTTCCTTTAAAATGTTCCTTAAAACTTCTTTGCTCATACTTTGATCACCCACGCTCTTTTGTCCTTATGTAGCTCAGTGTCAAAATTTGTTTGATGATGCTCTTGCAAATTGCCTTACAACTCTGACTGGTATGATTTCAGCTAATGGGAACACTGGAGAGGTCAGAATCCAGACCCAGTTTGATTGGCCATAAATTTTGATTTTGCCATTTGCTTTCCAAGTTGGTCAGTCATTTAATGTATTCATAGGGTGGCAGGGTGGCTCAGTGGTTAGCACGGCTGTCTCACAGCACCAAGGACTTGGGTTGGATTCCACTCTCAGGTGACTGTGTGGAGTCTACACATTCTCTCTTTGTCTGCATGGAATTCCTTTGGGTGCTCCAGTTTCCTTCCACAGTCTAAAGAAATGCAGGTTAGGTGGATTGGCCATGTTCAATTGTGCATAGTGTACAGGGATGTGTAAATTAGATGGATGAGCCATGGGAAATGCAGGGTTACAGGGATAAATTGAGGTGGGTGAGATGCTCTTCAGAGAGTCAGTGTGGACTTGTTGGGCCAAATGGCCTGTCTCCACACTACAGGGAATCTATTAAAATAGACTTCCAATGCACCTTTAGCAAATGAACACCAAAGTCTATTACACACAAAAGCAAAAGAAACCACTGAATTCTTTCAAATGGTCTTATTACAAAAATCAGAAACAGAGATTCAACTCTTTTATCTTCAACAACAACCTTACAAAACTGTGCCAATTTATCATGGCACAGTAGAGCACATTACAACCTCTTCTGGCACTAGAAACACACTTTAAGCACTCCAAATATCACCTGAGGAAAATATAAGAAGTGGACCATTCATCTCGTCAAGGTTGCTTCCCTGTTCAGTTCAATTAGATCGTCACCATCATCTGTGTCAACGCATCTTTCCTGCATTGTTTTCAGAGCCTTTTATGTTATTTGTCTTTACAAATTTGATTTCTGATTTGAATATGCCCAAAGATTAAGCTGCCACAGCCCTTTGGGGATTGACCATCCTATATGTGAAGAAATTCCTTCTTATCTCATTCTTAATGGCAGAGTTCTCAATCTGAGATTATCAATCCTTTCTCACACGAACCGACATTGGCTTTGAGGCAATGAGAAAGCCTTGGCCCAAGGAATCTTTCATCTCCATTAGTTCTCTGCTGAAGTCATTGGTTTGGCGAAGGTCAATAGTGTCATGAACTCTTTACCAATACTCTGATGTAGGATGTAGGATCATCAGATGGACATCACAGTTAATTTGAGAATTATCTGAGTGGTTCTAAAGTTGTTATCCTTGTTCTTGTAAAATGACATATCAGATAATCTACTTTATAGATTTATCTGAATCAGTACTTTTGACAATATGTCTTCCCAGTCCAGAATTTATCAAGGAATCTGTCAAGAACACGTAATGTTAAACTTATTGAATTTAACTTCTGGAGTCCTTATAACGGCACACACGCAGTGTCTACTGTATACTTCCAGCAATACTGCATAGTTGGGGTAATCAGGCCGTCCAAATGATAGCACATATTTTCACTCATATATTCCCTTACATGGATAAATCTATGAAAGTAAAGACTGCATCAATGGATAGCTCTTATGCAATGAAAACTAAGTTAGTGATGATTTTAAGATGTATTGGGAGATATTTTTTATAAATTGAAATTAGCATTATTTAACGAAAATACTTTATCAACTTTTGTCTTTCACGTTCATATTTTCAATGGTCATTAATCCAACTACTTTCCACACTGCATGATAAATAAAAGCAATTAACACATTTTAATCTTTTTCTGAATCAAAAGTAAATTCTGGAATAGTTTTAGTTGATCTTACCTTGTATAACAAAGGTGCCTTTCCAAGTTTAATTAGTGCAATTTTTTTGGTAACGTTGGTGCTTGATTGAAGTTGGAGCAGATCATCAATTGTTCCATATTGTACATCAATGATCTCTGTCTGAAAATGAGTGTTTTCAATATTCATTAAACAGTTTCTGTATTGCATTTGACAGTTTAATGGTTTAATTGTAATATTGGCATAAAATACTGTCAAAAATGGTTATATGTATTAGTTTAATATCAATCTTCATAAGCAATGAAAAATTCCCAAGTGTTTCCACTGTCCGCTAGAAAAAAATCCATGTAATCCAATTATTTTAAATTTCAAGAAGTTAAACATCCTATTGTGTAGAAAGAGGTAACACAAAGCTGCATTTATAACATTGTCATTATCCAGCAGTGCTAATACAGCGAAATCCTGTTTAATTGAAACTTTCATTTTAATTCAAACATTTCAAAAGACCTATTTTTGCTGTGTACTGCAATTCTAATTGTCAGAAGTTCATTATCTTGCCATTTCATTTATTACAATTCCTATTTATATGTAAGTGCAATGCTCAGAAACCTCTCCTACACCAGACTTATCACTCTCGAACTTGAAGGACTAGATGAAATGAGAACCAGGTTAAAAAATGAACACAAGAAAGGGATGGTCATCATAGGTGAAACCTTGCTTGAGTAGCTTAATCTTAAAAGAGCTAAGAAAATCCTGCTTTTCAACTGGCTGCTGCAAGTCGCAGTAATGAACCAAGATAAGAAATTGAGTCACATGCTCATTTACAAAAATGAGGACAGAAAATGCTGGAGAAACCCAACAGGTCTGGCAGCACCTGTGCAGCAAGAATTCAAGTTGATGTTCTGTGTCCAATATAATTCTTCTTCATCCAAAGAACCAAATTTTTGCTTGACAATGCTCATGTTAAATGCCTTCAAACTTTTGACTGTGGTATGATCTCAGCTGTCAATATACTAGAGAAGTTAACTGTTAATTCAAAATGTAACTGTTCGTTTCTCCTCAGATATTGAGAGACCTGCCGAGCTTCTTGAACTCCTTGCTTTATTTCAGAACTCCAGCATCTGCAGTACTTTATTTTTATTTGATTGTTTACAAAAACCTATGAGATTAAAAACCAGATAGCAATAAACCTGTTTTTAATGCGTGGACTGATTAAAGTACTAAGCTTGTTAGCATCTGATTGCACTTACATTGGTATAAGAAAATAATTTCCTATGTCCTACCTCATCAAACATATACAAACACAGAAACAAGATGAGTGCTGGAAAATTTTAAAAAAGCACCTTACATAGTTGATGTGAGATCAGCAAAGTGGCTTGGATTAATCAAAATCTTCCATGATTTAAGAAAGACATCTTCCAGATTTAAGAAAGGATATTCTGGCATTGGAGGCAATTAATAAGAGATTCACTATTTTGATTCCGAGGATGAAGGGGTTGATTTTATCAAGAAGGGCTAAACAGGCTAGTCATTATAGTTTAGAAGAATGAGGGGATGATCTTATTGAAAGTTGAACTTGGGAACACTAGATACAGAATCAAGGGGTATTGATTTTACATTTAGAAGCAAAGGAATTTCTTTTCTCTGAGGGTACTGAATGTCTGGAATTCTCTACACCAGAGAGTTGTGGAGGCTAGATCATTGATAGTATTTGCAAAGTAGATGGATGGATTTTTGAAATATTGGGGAGTTGAGGGCGATGAGGACCTGGCACAAAAGTGAAATTGAGGCCTGGGGCACATCAGCCTTTATCACATAGAACAGTGAGATAAGCCTCAGGAGACAAAAGTTCTATGCTTCTACTTCTTTTGTTCTTATTATGGGGAAAATCAATGCATTCAAACAAATTTGGTAAAGGAGAAACTTTCAATAACAAAATGCATGAAACAAACAGCATGATAGTGGCAAGACATTTTGCATATTTTGCAACAGAAACGAATAGCACTTAAATGTTACAATTTGAAATTTAATTGTGGCAAGTAACAGGTTTGGTTCAGAAGCAGCGTACCCACAATGTTAACTGAGTAGATTGTGAGTTTATTTCTCTCTGCCTGATTTACAAACAAGATCTAGACTGCCGCTTCCATGGATTATTGAGACAGAAACAAAGACATTTTTGGTCCCTTAAACAGAACTTCTTAGCAAAAAAACCTTTTTGACATAACATACCTCCTTGACAGATGGGTCATAAGCCTAGATGTGCTAGCCCAGAGGCAGAAATTCTAATAGTGCCCCATTAGAAAATATCTGAAACTAAGTAGTTAATGAAACTGTACAGAGATGTTATTACACATCTCTGGAGCAGGTGGGACTTGAACCTATATTTCATGCATTAAATAAAAGGGTACTACCACTCCACCACAACAGCCCCTCACTACTCAGTGTTCAATATTTTCTAATGAATCTATTTAGAAGTGTAATATCACACCTCTGGAACAGGGGGGACTTGAACCCATGCCTCCTGAATCAGAGGTAGGGACACCATCATTGTTCCACAGGAACCCTATTACTCAGTCTTTGTTTGTTTCAACAACTTTTTCCACACACTAGTTACATCTGCTCCCCCTGTAAATCAACTGAGTTAGTCAGTTAATTAACCCCATTCACCTTTTTAATTGCTTGCTATATGAATACATTATGAAATAAGTCCTGCAGTCTTGGAGGTGGCTCATAACACACTGAACTGCGATATTTTCTCATCTCTCACTGGACACAAAAGATCCCATATTACAATGAGCTAGCAAGTAAGAAAAATTGAGTTTGTTGAATCTTGTTGAATGGTACGGCAGGCTTGAGGGGCCAAATGGCCTATTTCTGCTCTTATTTCTCATGTATCCCAGGAAGCAGGATGTGTCAAGACCCCACAAGAATGAATGGATCGGTAATTTATCTCATCATTGCTTTTGAAACACATGGTTATGATATTTCTATCTACTATATTGCTGAGTACTCCATAATGACTTAATTGGCCACGAAGCAAATTGGGAGGTTAGAATATACAAAGTCATTATATAAAGGTAAGACATTTCTTTTAATTTGCTTTAATTTTAAAAGAACACTACCAATACTCTGTGTCATCTAATTAAGTTGTTTTCCTCCACACACTGTACAGTGGGAGGCATTTTCACAGTAAGAATCCAAGCATGAGGCTGGTAATTAAGTATGCATTTGGCAAGCGGTACCAACCACCAAGGAACCACTAGAGTGATTAAGGACACATTATTTAGCTCATCTATTTCTTTAATGGTGGGGAAAAAAAATTCCATCTGTTTTTGACACAAATCTCTCTCTTCGTTACTCGATATCACCACTATTATATGCATTACAGTGTAAAGTGATGACTGTCTCGCTAACCTCCCTTTCCAAGAGACATAGTAATCCAGATGAGATGCTAATAGTTGCTTGTAATTTTTTTTATTGCAGCTCTACTGATGAACAGCACATCTCTGATCAGCTGACTCTAATACATGTTTCCATAATGGTATGGCTAGTAATATCTCCTATTAATATATACCAAATTATTTCATCAAGGATAATTAAGTTCAAGGTGAAATAATTATCCAGGATCAGCAAAAGGAACTCAGGGAGCAGTTCTTGTGGTTCAGTCGTAGTGTCACTACCTCTAAGACACGGTGCCTGGGTTCAAGTCCTACCGGCTCTAGAGATGTGTCATAACATCGCTGAATAGTTCGGTCAGAAAATACCTAAGGGACTCACAGACACTCTTAAAGATTGGTCTCCCTAGCATGTTGCTGGAAAAATTCCTGACCATGTCATTTGGCAGTCAGCAGGAAGTGGTTCCCTAGCCAGTAAGATAGGAAAGGAAGAGCTGATGATGGGAATCAGACAAAATGATCTCTGGTTTGAGGGTAAATTTTGAAGAGTATGATTTTTATACGATCCCAGTATAATGGGGAGGTTGGGGAAAGAGACTCAAAACAGGGGTAGTCTAATTTTGGGCCATGAGGACCAATGATGTTCCTTTGTCCCACAATAAAACTAGAAGTAATATTTCATGACAACTGCTTCTTGCACAATCGGAGCTCATGGTCCACTTTCCAAAATTGTTGGCTCGGCAGGAAAGTTGTAACTGCACCTCCACTCCTTGTTAAAATATCAGATTAATGGTGTAGTTGGAGCTTAGGGACATCATTGAAAAGCAGATCCCTCTGACATTATGAAGACAGTGAATTAGTCATTTATTTGCAGCTGCCTGTGCCAATCTTTCATCAGACAGAAAGGTGGTCGGCAGCATGGAGAGGCTGGATAGGTTAAAAGTTTTACTGCACAGAAGGCAGCCATTCAACACTTGGTGAGCATTCTGGTTTACTGCTAGTCTCCTGCTGTTTCCCTGTTTCCCTGGACACTGTTCAGCCAAATAGCCATGTAATGCCAACTTGAATGCCTCAAATGAACCTCCCTCCACTGCATTTCTCATCAGTGCATCAGATTCAATCCACTCATATTGCAAAGACATTTTCTTGCACACCAAATTTGCTTCTTCTACTAATCACTTTGAATCTGTGCCCATTTGCTCTTGATTTGCTTATGGGTGGAGTACCATGCACCAAGGCTCCCCCAATTTTTTCTGGCTGCTGTGCAGATCTGTGAAATCAATGCGTGACAATGCACATTGACCCACTAAGCAAAGTGCACAAAGCTTCCCACCAGCTTCACATCCACGTTGTTAATGTTGCTCTGCATCTGGCTGGGAAAAGTCAACTTGTCAGCACTCACTTCAACTAAACACATGCACCGTAACTGGAATGCTGCACTGAACATCCCATCCTCTCGCATTCAGTCCTCACAAGCAGAATTTCCCCACACCTCCCCCAACAAAAAACACAAACTGGCTGAAACCATCCGTGCTGGAGAAACAGGTTGGTGGACATGGTCAAAGAGGTGAGCCTGATCAGGGTGAGAAGGGGCTCTGAAATTTTATTGGCATGGTTTTAATGAAGAGGATCACATCAGAAAAATGGGCAGTTGCAGACAGGCTTTGCTTTCACTGTTTTTTTTTGACAAACACTAATTGTGATTACAAATACAGCCAGGCAGCAGGGCTTCAAACATGGAAACACTAAGGAAATAATCACAAATATTTTCCTCTGCTGATGGCTAGTAACAACATGTTTGTTGATGTACATTGTAGCAGAATGCCAGCTATTGGTTTGGCAGAGGGATCATGGTACATGAACAAATTATCCATTTCAGAAATGTCCTGAAGTCAAACAATGTAATCCTACTGGGTAATCAAAATAAAGTATCGACAAGAGACACAAATGCTGCTCTAATTGAGTGTGTATCAATTTCAGGGTAGTAAATTCTCCCAATTGGGCAAGAAGTTTGTATGTACTCCAACCACGAGACAGGAACACAAGCAAAATACAAATGTTGTCAAGGTGATTCAGTGGGAGCAGTAATTAAATTGAATGGAAAAGTGAGAGCTCTTGACCTTTGGAATGAAATGATCTGGAAGGGTGAGTATGCTGTAAATGCGCTTCCTCTTATTAACCTATTACAAAGGTTTACTTTAAATTCATAATTGCAGGTCACATTAAGAAAAATTATGATTGTTTTAAACTGTACACCTCATCAATATATCCTAAGTTATCAAATTTGAGTACAATTCCTGCAACACCATCTCAAAAAAATCTTTTACCATTTCTATTCTTTTGGTTGATCAGGATGACAACACATGATGAAATACTTTTGCAATTAGGTTTCCAAAATCTCAAGTATTCTGCAGATTGCAAAGGACAAGTACTGGAACAAAACAAGACTGAACTATTCAATTTTCTTTAACAAATCCATCATAAATACTAACACTTCAATATTACAAGTTCACTGAAAAAAAAACAAAACATTTTTCCATTTTCCAGAAGACCTTCTCATCATTTCTGTATTCTTTGACAGTACCACTACGCTAAACAGGGTAGATACAGAACAGATCTTCCAGCTAAAACCAAGCATTCAGGAGGCACTGAAGGCCATCAACTCAACTAGAATTGTACTCAACCAGACTGCCCAAAATTTCCCTCATGTTATGATCAAACAATTAAACCAGATCAACTTTTGATTAATGAGTACAGCAAAGCCAGACCAGCATCAGGTAACAATAAAAGCTGCCAGGCTGGTGGCATTTACAGCACAGGGATAAGTGTATGCTAAACAGTAGAAGCAAAATGCAGTAGACATTACTAAACAATGCCACAATTACAGGATCTGAGCGAAGCTCTGCAGTCCCGTCACAACCAGTTGTGGGTGGTGGTAAACAGTTAAACTAATAATGTGAATAGCAGACTTGCATGTATAGGTCTGAAACAGTTAATACTTGACTAAACAGCTCGCACTACTCACTGTGAGGCTATCATGGGAACTTGCTCACAATGAAAATGGAGCTTGTAGGATCCAGACCTAAGGTTATTGTGGTCTTAAAATTCACTGTAGGAAAACAAATCATGTTTGTGTAACAAATAAATAGTTACTATAACACAATAAACTTCATAGTGTTGCTCAACGAGAATCTTCTAGTTAGGCCAGAAAGGTGGATATTATAATCCACACGACATCACTTTGGGCTTGAAGGAACCGACACCCACGGATCAACGGTGGTTTTTAACCACGAGATAGTGAGCTACAGTGACCAGCACTACTTCTAAATGGTGCAAACTAAGGCAATTTAAAATTCAGGTCTTCAACAAAGGCAGGGAAAAATATTCTGATGACCCAGCAGACTTCAAGAGAAACAAATGGTCCTGATTGGTGACAACAACAGATACTAGAAATCTTCCGGTAACATTCAACACAAAAAATAACTTCAGAGAATGAGACAGAAAACATTTCAGTCCTAACAGATGATGTACAGGAAATGAGGAAATCTGGTTTAAAGTCACAGATATAGACAACACTGCAAGGCAGTATCCTGTGGAAGCTGTCCCAACTTTAGCTGAGCCAGTGAGCTGACCAGGCATTGAGAACTGCATGGGTCAAGACGAAACAGCACTTGCACAACTGGGAAAGCTCTAAATGGTTCAGTAATTGTTACTGAAAGGAGCTGTCATTTTTTGAAAAGTTGCAGTTCCAACCAAGCATCATGGTTTACCACATTGACATCAAGAGTTATAGCTGGGAAAATGAAATTAATGGGGCTACAAAATAAAGTTCTTATATTCTGGATGTGGTTAGGTACAGAAAACACTGAAGAAAACCCTTAAAGCAGATAAGTGCAGGGCAATTTAAAGAAATATACAATTCTAGTCGAACACAGATTTTCTCCATGGGACAAGGAGAATGCACAGAAGACAGGGAGGCTTCAAATGCACTGGAAGCCTCCATTGCAGCTGCAAAACATGGGAAAACTGCCACTGCTACAGAACAAAAATCTTTAAAGAAGATTTTTTCTATTAGTTAATTAGATGTGAACATTACTGCTTAGGCCAGCATTTATTATTGGTACCTTGATGCCCTCGAGAAGATGACGGTGAGCCATTCTTGAACCCCTGCAGTCCATTCGGTGTAGATAGACACATAGTCAGAAAAGAAGGAAGTTCCAGGATCTTGACACTGTGACACTGAAAGTGATATATTTCCCTGTCAGGATGGTGAGCGGCACGGAGGGGAACTTGTAGTTGATAGTGTTCCCAATTATCGACTGCTCTACTCCTTCCAGATGATAGTGGTCATATGTTTGTAAGGTGTTATCTCTGGAGCCCTGGTGAATACCAATAGTTCATCCCTTAGATGGTATGCACTGCTGCTAATGAGTGTCCGTGGTGGAAGGAGTGAATGTTTGTTGATGTGATGCCAAGCAAGCGGGCTGTTTGTCAGGGATTGTGTCCATGTTCTTGAATGTTGTTGGAACTGAACTCATTCAAGCATGTGTGGAGTACACCATTACAGTCCTGACTTGTCCCTTGTAGATGGTGGACAGACTTTGGGGAGTCAGGAGGGGAGTTAATTGCTGCAAGATTCCTAGTCTCTGACATGCTCACAGTGCTTATATAGCTGGTCCAGTTGAGTTTCCAGTAAACGAAAAACCCAAGATACCCTGTAGAAATCCTCCAAGGGTCATCAGACTGCATCTTCTAAACTCATAATCATTACTATCTGGAAAGATCTGAGCAGCAGATACGTAAGAATACATCTGGAAGTTCCACTCCAAAACATTTTATCATTCTGTGTTGAAAATATACCATGAATTCAGTGTTGCTGGTCAAAAATTCTGGAACAGTCTCTCTGACAGAATTGTAGATTATGCCTACACTAAATATACTACAGCAGTTCAAGGAGGCAACTAGCCACTACCTTTAGAAAGGCAACCAGCAACAGGCAATACATGCCGGCCCAGGCAACAAAGCCCGTATCCATGAATGAATAAACAGAAAACAAATACAACTAGACAGGAGATACATATGCTGTTTTTAAGGTACAATTAATATTGTGGATTTTGGTTGATAAACTTTGGGAATAAGGGTTAAATTTGACCAGCCTTATCTTTTTGATTAAATACAAAGTTGCTGGAAAAGCTCAGCAGGTCTGACAGCACCTGTGAAGGAAAAAACATAGTTAACATTTCGGGTCCGGTGGCCCTTCCTCAGAACTGGAAGGATCACCGGGCCTGAAACGTTGATTCTGTTCTGTCCTTCATAGATGCTGCCAGACCTGCTGTGCTTTTCCAGTAACTTTGTTTTTGTTCCCAATTTACAGCATCTGCAGTTCTTTTGGGTCTTATCTTTTTGATGTTTTGAGTATAGTTAACTAATCGCCTCAGGAGATAAATGACTACATAGTCTTATGTATCACTTGTGCCGGCACTAGAACCTATGGACTAAATGGCCTTTGTGACTGTCAACAAGTAACTGGGTCACTAATGTCCTTTCAGGAAAGAAACTCACTGTCTGTCCTTCATTTGGCTAATTATATGATGCCAGTTGCTAGAGCAAGGGTGACTCATTGTCCCTGGATGTCCTGAAGGCATTGACAATAAAAACTGCCTTGCAGTTTGCCTATATCAAGGATAAGAGAAATAAATGCTCAACTTATAAATAGTTCCTACAAATTCCTGTGGTGATTTCATGAAACAAGGTTATTTGAAATACTAAAGGCGTAAATTCACATCCAAATCTGCAAATCAGAGGTTACCACAAACCAGACATAGTATGTAGAGGTAACAATTTGTGGAAAATAGTCATTTGTGATATTTGGTATCAAATAATCTAAACAAATGAAAAACATGAGAAGTACCAAAGGCAACAAAAGACATAATGAGACATTAATATTCACATGCATAATTTTCAATTTTCTTACAGGAACGTCAATAATTATCACAATATGTGATATATCAGTGTTCCATTGTTTTCACTTTGCAGAGACTTCTGATTTAAATCAATCTTTTAATTGTCATGCAATTAAAATTGCAAAGAAAATTGTGTTATTAAATTCCAAACACCCTGACGTGCTGATGGTACAGTACAACTTTAACGCAGAAAACATAAGTATCAACATTCCTATTGTCAAAGCTGTTATGCAAACTGTTGCTGTGGGGCCAAAGATCGGTCTCTAAACTGTACAGTGTGACCAAGAAAAATTTATAAGACAACTAGCTCTTTGTAGTGACTTTACTCAACCACTTGAATGCTCCAGATTCTGCAGTGCTCGAAATTATATTCAATTGATTTATTTTAAGTTTTGTAATGATTATGACTTAAAAATAACGCTCTCAATTTGACCAATATCGACTCAATTATCAAAGGGGAATAACTTAATTTCATTTTTTTTCAGAATTCTATTTATATACAATCCAGTACCTCTAACTTGCCTTGAAAACTCCTTACTTATCAAGTTTAGAACATTGAAAAAAAAATTTATATCCGTTGAATCCTGTCAGCAGTTAAATGAAAAATCCAGATTGGCAGAAATAATAAGTCTGAGTTTTTAATTATTTTTATATTTTGGAAGTAAATATGTTATTAGATAATATGTAGATCTCAAATTATAGTATGTTGCTGACCTCTCTCTGTGGAGTTATAAACAGCATGTGTGTTTCACTTTTGAAAATCTCATGGCTATTGACTGTACAGAAAAGGGTGCTGACCTACATATCACCATGCAACGACAAATGTCACCTAACTTTGCATAACAAATTACAACTAAATTCCCATCTATATCATTTATCTTGATGGCACTAAGTAGGTTTCTTTGAGATGGATTTTATAGGACTTAAATTGTTACCAGGAAACACAAATTGGATCTCTCACAAAGCCCAACTTATGATAGATGTACATGACCAGACTGCAAAGGAAGATCACACAGCTCTGCTATGCAGAACAAATAACCTTGTCAAAATATCTGCAGCAATTTTGATTTTACCAGGCAAATGAAATACCATAAAATGACAACGAGAATTGGTTTTGAATACTTTCATTACCTCCAGAGATCCTTTGGCAGAATAAGCTGCATAGAAATAAAGAAGGTCATGCTTTTCTTTCGTGCCATGTGGGGCTGAGGGTAGAGTACCGCATCGTTGTCCATTGGGACGAAAGCACTGGCTGCTATTTGTCAGAATGATTTTGTTTTGGTCCGCATCAGGCAAGCTGAGAAGAACTGTATAATTGACTAAGCAGATTTCTGTTAAACCAGACGCAGTCCACTGCTCCATAATATGTGCGGCAGAACTCCCCTGGTCTGACTCAGCAGCAAACTGTGTAAGATTCCTAAACAAGAGAAACAGAATAATTACTTTCAATACTGGCCACATTTCTCACAATTACATGGAAAAATATGTTTACTGATAGAAAAATTCGTGCAAAAAATGTATCATATAAAAGTTGCTTTGTATTTACTGGCAAAGCTTTCTATTTTATATTGTGAATGCCAAAAGTGTTCATTTTAAATTTCATTTGTTGAGTTTCTGTGACGTTAAATGGGGGAGGAGAAATCAACATTACAATTTCAAACATGCAGCATTTGAGTGGATGGAAATATTGGATAGGGTGTGGTGAAGGAAGGACAATGTTGAAGACAAGTATAGATACAAAAAGAGAAATGAGTAACATTGAGGAATAGGATAAAGGAGAAGTGGTGGATGGGGGATAAGAAAGGACTATGATACATCAGAGAAATTTGGAGACTAGCAGTTAGAGAAGACAGATAGAGTTAGAAACAGAAGTGGGGGGAAGACGGAGAAAAGAACCAGCATGGATAAAGGAGGGAAACACTGGAATAAGCATTGGTTGGAAAACAGCCATGGAGCAAGAGATGTTTCAGTGTGAGAGGTACAAGATAATAAATTACTCATGGGTGGGGGGTGCATTCAGCAAGCAAAAAACATGGTTGTGAGTTCATAAAATGTAAAAGCTGTCATCATAATCACGGTTCAACAGAGAATAAGAAAAGGCAAAAGGATAAGATCAAAGTCTCGTAAGTAAGCATTTTGCATTATACTCTCTCAAAATGAACAGGGATTAGACCAAGATAATAAAGTGTGAAGCTGGATGAACACAGCAGGCCAAGCAGCATCTCAGGAGCACAAAAGCTGACGTTTCGGGCCTAGACCCTTCATCAGAGAGGGGTCTAGGCCCAAAACGTCAGCTTTTGTGCTCCTGAGATGCTGCTTGGCCTGCTGTGTTCATCCAGCTTCACACTTTATTAACTTGGATTCTCCAGCATCTGCAGTTCCCATTATCAGGGATTAGACCAATCTTTGGCATTACAAATTCAATTAATGGCTTGCGTTACCACCAATGAAAAGATTAAAAAAAAGGGTGGGCAGTTAGGATGTAGTTGGATCGATACAGTGTAGAGCTGGAGGAACAGAGCAGTCAGACAGCATCAGAGGAGCAGAAAGCCGATGCTTCGGGTTGAGATCCTTCTTCAGGAGTTCTGATGAAGGTTCCTGGCCCGAGGCATCAACTTTCCTGTTCCCCTGATGTTGCTTGACCTGCTCTGTCCCTCCAGCTCCACACTGTATTGACACTGACTCCAGCATCTACAGTTCTTGCTATCTCTGAGGATATAGTTAGGTATTGAAATGGCACAAAAAATGAGGTAATGGCTCAGGAAAACATATATGTTTATTCTGGTTTAACTTCATTATCAAAACTCCATAAATATTGGATAATATTGTATAAAATTCACGCCCAACTTGTGAATGATTTTTTATTGTCTGCTTTATGGCTGTTGCAAACAGATGGCTAGAAAACCACTTGACGATCAGGGTGCTGAGTGGTTTCAGACATGTCACAATTCACATCAAATATTGGACAACATTTACATTGCGAGAGCAATCACCTACATGAAAAAAGATAATATAAACATGTCAATATTTATCGAATGAATTTCTCCATACAGACAAGGGTTTTCAATACAATTTGTAATTCAATATGGTTTCCCATCCATGGATTTTTATAACATATTTTCCATTTAATAAGTAAAGGTCAGGTTTCTGAAATAACCAACTTGCTGATCAATAGTATTTACCTTCAAATCTGGATGCACTTATAGCAAAAAGCTACACTCCAGGGCACAGATTGTTGTGGCACAGTGATACTGCCCCGGCCTCAAGAGCCAGAATACCAAGGATTAAGTCCTACTTGCTCTAGGGGTGTATCACAATATCTCTGAACCGGTTACTTTCAAAAAGGCACTGCAGGACTGTTCTTTCATAAAGATGATCTATTGGACCTACTAGGTAAGATTTTAGCCCACTCAAATCAGAGCCATTTGTCAGCAATTAAAATCAGGGTCATTGTGGTAATTGACAAACATCAAGAAAATTCAGAAGGCAACTCATATTGCCTTCTGAAAACCATCATTTTCTGTCAAATACCGCAAAGTACTAAGCATAGCCATCACACTACAGATAGCCAAGCATTAAGTACGCGCCAGGAGTCAGCCAGGTCAGTTGGCTGAATGGCTCATTTGCAATACAATGATGCCAATAGCATGGGTTCAATTCCTGCACCAGCTGAGGTTACCATGAAAGACTCTCCTTCTCAACCTCTTCCGTTTGCATGAGGTATCACGACCCTCAAGTTAAGCCATCACCAGTCATCTCTAATGAGACAGCAACACTATGGTGTGCTGGACAGTAGTGACTTCATCTTTACATCTGCCAAATGGAACAATTCTAAAAATCACTAATAGAAGAATTGTGAGCTTTGCTGAATATTTTTCCAGGTTTCTTTTATGTTACTTTTAATTTCAATTCCTGTTGTAGTCTGGAAATGTACCCAAAAAAATTAAGTGGTATTGCAATAGCTCTAAATGTTAACACTGATTTGTTATTGGTTTGCTGAAGGGTGACTTAAAGAACTGCATAACCAGATTTTAACCGTACAAACCCAGACTGAAAAGTAAGCTTTTCTTTCTATTATACCTGTCAAACGAATCTCCTATTACCATCTTGTGAAATACTGACTGTAATATCTGTTAAAATGCTTCTCTGCCAGAAGTCTAGTGCAGACCAAACTTTGGCTGTGCTTCCCATGTTGTACATTCAATTAACAGAGCATTGTGAGCAGTTTTGCATAAAAGGATTAACAATCTTAAACATCTCTTCTTGTTTACTCTCAATTCTTTCCACTATTGCCATTTTCAGGTTGTTACCACCTGGGAGTAGCATGATGGCTGCCGTGACTGCAACAGCAGGATCACAATTCAGGGTCAGACATCAAGAGACGTGGATCCCAGGAAGGTGAAACAGTCATTACGGTAAGGCTATGATAATAAAATGTGAGGCTGGATGAACACAGCAGGCCAAGCAGCATCTCAGGAGCACAAAAGCTGACGTTTCGGGCCTAGACCCTTCATCAGAGAGGGGGATGGGGGGAGGGAACTGGAATAAATAGGGAGAGAGGGGGAGGCGGACCGAAGATGGAGAGCAAAGACGATAGGTGGAGAGGGTGTAGGTGGGGAGGTAGGGAGGGGATAGGTCAGTCCAGGGAAGACGGACAGGTCAAGGAGGTGGGATGAGGTTAGTAGGTAGCTGGGGGTGCGGCTGGGGGTGGGAGGAAGGGATGGGTGAGAGGAAGAACCGGTTAGGGAGGCAGAGACAGGTTGGACTGGTTTTGGGATGCAGTGGGTGGGGGGGAAGAGCTGGGCTGGTTGTGTGGTGCAGTGGGGGGAGGGGATGAACTGGGCTGGTTTAGGGATGCAGTGGGGGAAGGGGAGATTTTGAAACTGGTGAAGTCCACATTGATACCATATGGCTGCAGGGTTCCCAGGCGGAATATGAGTTGCTGTTCCTGCAACCTTCGGGTGGCATCATTGTGGCAGTGCAGGAGGCCCATGATGGACATGTCATCAAGAGAATGGGAGGGGGAGTGGAAATGGTTTGCGACTGGGAGGTGCAGTTGTTTGTTGCGAACTGAGCGGAGGTGTTCTGCAAAGCGGTCCCCAAGCCTCCGCTCGGAGGCTTGGGGACCGCTTTGCAGAACACCTCCGCTCAGTTCGCAACAAACAACTGCACCTCCCAGTCGCAAACCATTTCCACTCCCCCTCCCATTCTCTTGATGACATGTCCATCATGGGCCTCCTGCACTGCCACAATGATGCCACCCGAAGGTTGCAGGAACAGCAACTCATATTCCGCCTGGGAACCCTGCAGCCATATGGTATCAATGTGGACTTCACCAGTTTCAAAATCTCCCCTTCCCCCACTGCATCCCTAAACCAGCCCAGTTCATCCCCTCCCCCCACTGCACCACACAACCAGCCCAGCTCTTCCCCCCCACCCACTGCATCCCAAAACCAGTCCAACCTGTCTCTGCCTCCCTAACCGGTTCTTCCTCTCACCCATCCCTTCCTCCCACCCCCAGCCGCACCCCCAGCTACCTACTAACCTCATCCCACCTCCTTGACCTGTCCGTCTTCCCTGGACTGACCTATCCCCTCCCTACCTCCCCACCTACACCCTCTCCACCTATCTTCTTTGCTCTCCATCTTCGGTCCGCCTCCCCCTCTCTCCCTATTTATTCCAGTTCCCTCCCGCCATCCCCCTCTCTGATGAAGGGTCTAGGCCCGAAACGTCAGCTTTTGTGCTCCTGAGATGCTGCTTGGCCTGCTGTGTTCATCCAGCCTCACATTTTATTATCTTGGAATCTCCAGCATCTGCAGTTCCCATTATCTCTGATTACGGTAAGGCTTCAGTGTTTCCAAAGATGTAAGTCACTGAGACAAAGAGAGCTAAGTTTATAAATAAATAACCGGTGGTAAAGGACTTAAACATTACTAAAATCTTTTCATCTTGTACACATCAAGATGCGAAAAGCACGAGACTTGAAAACTAAAACAAATACTGTCTTATACAGGACGATAACAGGGTGTTGACTGGTTAGGCTATAATCAACAGGAAGATACAGTACGAACAGTTAACTGTCAATTTTGATTTTCATACAAGGCACATGATTGGTCAGGGTATTACCATGGGATGCAACAGAGTTTGGCTGTCTTGATGATCCCTTGCTTTTTGAAAAATGTGTAATGTATCTGCACCATTAGATGTAATTTTGCTTTTCGAGGTGATTTATTAATTAATCTAACTGTGTATAACATTACACCAGGGTTTATATTGTTGGACTAGCCTTGTGGTGTAACATATACTGTTTCTGGGTCTAATTCTGGGGTCTTTCCTGCAGCTTACTACAGGTTCCATGCTCTGGTCACCACTTGTCACTATTTAGAAAGGTGTAGTCCACATTCTCATGAATGAACTTTAACAAAGTAAAGTCCAAGAGTGTACAGGTATGATGGATTGGCCATGATAAATTGCTCATAGTGTCTAGGGATGTGCAGATTAAGGGGGTTAGCCATGAAAAGTATGGGATTACAGAAACAGGGTAGGGGGTGGGTCTGGGTGGAATGCTCTTCGGAGGGTCAGTATGGTCTCAATGGGCCGAAAAGCCTGCTTCTACACTGTAGGGGTTCTATGATTATTAACATAACCATTTACAAGACATGTTGAAGATGTCATATTTCTGCAACCTTACAGCACTCGATTCCAACTGGTCTGGCATCACTATGACAAAACTCTATTTGGACTTTCTCAGTAGCCAGTCTCTAGGTAAGGATGTTTCAACCCTGACTCTACAAAGTCATGCACAATGACTTCGTGCATCAACGTTATGAACCATGATGTCTTTTTTTTAAATGTTTACCATCACCAGGACGAATGTTCCCAAAGTGAAGAAAAACAAAAAAACCCAGTTTCAGAGAAACAAGCTGAATTGTGAAACATGATAGAAAATATTAAAAACACCATAAAAGTATTCAGAAAATCACAAATCCAATGTAATAAAAATGAACTTAACTTTGTTGTCTTGAAGTAATGGCCTTGATCATAGGCTTTTTCTTGACGCTTTGATAACGCATTTTTTTGAGTTCCAGGTTTTGTTTTGGATTTGTGTCAGCTTCTTACAAGGTGTTTGGGCTTTTCTCAATTTAGAAGACTGGTGTTAATGGGCTGATAGGCTTGATGCTTCTGAATTAATCATGCAAAGGAATGCAGTGTTGACAACATTGGGAAAGGTGTATAACGTCCACCCTGTGATGCAGTAATCCAGTGAACTGCGCAGCAGTCTTTGTTTGAACTAAGCAGTGCATAATTTCTAGACATCAGGACAGTTGTCTGCTTTTTAAAAAAACCTATGCAGGCAAAACGAAATGTCCAACTCAGAAAGTAACTGTAACTCTTAAACACAGGAAATCTGATTGAAAAAAAAGATTCAAAGTCTTGAAGCAATAAATTTGTTTTGTGAGAAGAAATGGTCAATTTTCAAGTTTAATCAGCTTTTATCATCCTGCATGAGAACCCAAAGGGACAAATCATTTACAAGACCTGCTAACACAATTACTGACAATAAAGCTAAGAAATTTAATTTTCAGATACCGATTTATCCACAAATGGACATAGTACTATGAGGCAACAAAACATCTAGAGAACAGTTTCTGTCAACAATTTTTGTGTACTGTGCAACACCACTAAAATGACATTATACTACATAGAACATTCAAACTGATGTATTCATTTCCTTGATTGGAAATTCTATGCCTACACAACAGAAGGAACACCACTGTTTGTGGTCACTGGAAAATTATTTTGGCTCTTGAGTAATTGAAGACTTTCAAATCACAGTCTGGGACAGAAGGGTGGCTAGATTAGCATTCACAGAGCAAAGGTAATCTGTCACTGAAGGCCACTGAAGGAGAAAAAAAGGGAAAGTCAATGAAAAGCTAAATGTTTCAGAAAATCAAATACGTGTCTCAGATAATTGATTAATGAAATGTAACAGCTATTGTAACAAGAATCAGTGAAAACAATTTGTAGACTGCTCTGAGAATTGAACAACTTAGAGGAGAATAGTAATTTATTGTCACATGAATTTTTTCATGAAAACTACAATGAAAAGTGTTACTGGTCACCCCACCACAGCACCTACACCAATGACTGAAGTCGTACTTAATAATAAAAGAAGAGTAAAATTAAGACACAGTTCATCACAGCTCAGTTAACAGCAGCTGGGCTTGGACAAAGCCAATTAAGGAACATGTATTTTCCAAGAGTTCCATTGTCGATGTGAGTTTCTTGCTAAGCAGTGGTGAGAGTTAGTGAGATTATTGCTTGTTGTCAGCCTAATTAACTACAGATTTTGTCTCAATAATATGCAGTTTCCTGTCCTTCTATCTATCACAAACAAAACACATGCCAAGAAATCTCAAAGTTTGAGCTGGTACCTGATGACTCCACTTCACCCTTATTGTGACGGGCTTCCATCTTGGACACCCAGTACCACCATCTCAGCATGCTCCATGGCAACAACTGCACACACCCCAGATGCATGGGCCTTGCCAACAGCTATTTGTCAGACCCTCTTCCTCATCATGGCACATTTCTGACTGACGTAACACTTCTGCACCTTAATGCTACACTGCAACTGGAAACAGATGAATGACAAGTATTGTTTTGAAATTTGGGATATCTCCTCACAGATCTCCAATGCACAAATTCTGAAGCTTGAAATTACAAATTAAGTGGCAAATCTGGCAGTTTGTATAAGTTTGAACAGAAGTGGTTCTGACTCCCTTTTACATCTGATATACCCTGATTTGTGTTGCAATGGTCTAAAGTTAGTAATGAGTGATGACTTTTCTGTGAAACACCAACGAAAAGCAATATTGACTTAGCACTTTCTCAGTCAGCAACTTAAATTCCCAACAGTAGAAAATATTTACCATCTAACTTGTAAAACAATCAAAAATTTCCCTCCAAGGTTATGATTTAATTCATCCAGAATCGACCTAAAGTGATATTTAGCTCCTAAGTGCTTTTTTCCATTGATTGCCTTTTTCAGCCAAGTAATTCCTCCTTCCCAAACTAACTGGTTTCACAGTGAGGACTGGAAATTCTTGTTTTTAACTAAAACTAGATGAATCGTCCAATCTCATTTAAATATTCACAAATTAGATCTCTTCAATCATGCTCCCACTAGCATTCCTGCATAGCAAAGCACAGAAAACTGCTACTCCTGTCGTCTGACACGTTTTCCCTTTCTGATTCTTGCTGACTAAAACTGTGAGGTTCAGTGATACATTGACAAAAAAATACCCCAGGAGCCAACCTACAATGACTTCCCATTCATTCTCCTTCTTTCAAGGC
The DNA here is from genome assembly GCF_030684315.1 of Stegostoma tigrinum. NCBI lineage: Eukaryota > Metazoa > Chordata > Chondrichthyes > Orectolobiformes > Stegostomatidae > Stegostoma > Stegostoma tigrinum. The sequence goes on along the minus strand of NC_081367.1, from coordinate 35,371,481 downwards.
CCATCTCCTCTAAACATGAACCACATGGGCCTTCTATCCAGCTTTAAATGCAAATGGACAATTCTTTAGACTTCAAACTCCATTCTGTCTTGAAAATAAACAGACAACTTAAAGTGCAACTGTTTACAGACCCTGTGTTTCATGAAACTGTAACAGTCAGTTGAACAATTACTTGAAATTCTCTACAACAAAGGGACTTGAAATTTGGCATATTGTCTACATTTGCTCCTGTTTTGAATCCTGAGGAGAAAGGAATAAAAATAAGAACTAAAAAAATCCAGCATTACAGATCTCTGTGCCATCTTTCATACAAAGTGTAAAATCTTAGCCATACATTAGAAAAAAAATTTCAGAATAACACTTCTTCCAAAGCAGTCCACACTAACTTCTAGCCTCCAGACCACATCAGGCCTAGCCATCAGCCATACCAGAATCTAGCCTCCAGACCACATTGGGCCTAGCCATCAGCCATACCAGAATCTAGCCTCCAGACCACATTGGGCCTATACTTTGGCCGTACCAGAATCTAGCCTCCAGACTAGATTGGGCCTAACCTTTGGCCGTACCAAAATCTAGCCTCCAGTCCACACCAGCATCTAGCCTCCAAACCATATCGGGCCTAGCCTTTGGTCTGCACCAGCATCTAGCCTCCAGACCACATCGGACTTAGCCTTTGGTCCACACCAACTTCCAGCCTCCAGACAGCACTGGGCTTCACTTCAAGGTGCTTGAGCTGGGAGTCCACTCTGGATTAACCTTGAAGCTCCGTGCTGACTTCACTTGAGGCTCAAGGATGGCAGGTAAGAAGAAAGGATGAGAGAAAAAAAAAACAAGAAGCTAAAACAGGAAAGGAACAGACAGAGTGGACAAGCTCTGGCTGAGGAGTCTCACCTGACCGCTATCTTAGAAATTGACACCAGGCCACAAGAGACATTATTGCACCACAAAACTAAAATCTTGGTGAAAGCAGTAGGTTTTAAAGAGAATCTCCAAAATAGGGAAAAAAGATAAATGGAGAGGATTTTAGGAGGGAATTTCTGAGCTTTAGGTCTACACAGGATATAATTTCAGTGGTTTTTTTAATGCAGTACTTCTTTTAATTGTCAAATATAACTATTCAAAAAGAATGTCAACATTGTCAGCCACAAATACTATATATTTGTATTAATTTCCACAGATTCAATTCTTCTTCAAGTGTGAGATTTAATTTGACCCGTTTGAGGGAATATACAATCAAATTTCAATAATCAAATAAATTGGGGGGAGCGACAGTAAGTATACGTTGAAGCAAATGTTGGGCGGTTTAAAAAATGAAAATAAGTTTGTTTGCAAAGAACATATCACATTTTTTAAAATGTGTTTTTTTAAGCAAATGGCAAACAGCAATTAACAGCAATGAAATGACGCTGACTGGCAGCAAATCCTTCATCTCGAAAGGGAAATGGACACTAACAAATAGTGCATTTTCAGTGGTTCATAGTGTTTGCTAACAGACTCTTGAATGAGTATTGAATGACAAGTTCTATTATGACAGATAATTCATCACTGCAGTATCTTTGCCCTGCACTTGCCTTTAATTCATTATCCCTGCTGAAGGCCTCAAGTATAGAGAGGGATGTAAGATACTCTTCAAAAAGTCTCCACAGTAGCTAAAACAGAACTCAGATTACTCACCTACTTTCAATATGGAAGGTATTTAAGGAGAATCTCAAAATGAAATTAAAAGTAGAGAAATGAAAAAGATTTTAGGAGGGATTTCGTGAGCTTTGAGCCTTGAAAGCTAAATGGTATGGCCTCCAAAGGTGTGACAATTAAAATTGATGATGTTCAGAAGGCCAGAATTGGAAGACGATAGATACTTTGAAAGTGATAGAGTATGGAGGAGAATACAGTGATAGGAGTGGTCAGATCATAGAGGGATTTGAAAACAACAATTGGAATTTTGAAACTGAAGCATTGCGTAAAGAGGAGCCAAGAGGTCAGACAGCACAGAAAGATTATTGGTTGTTGGTGACTGGCACTCAGTGCAAGTTAGGAGATGGACACTGAAGTTTGGATGTTTTAGAAAAGGTAGAATGGAGGAGGCCAGCCAAGAGTCTGTTATAATAGTCATGCACTGTGTGCAATTCTGGTCTCCCTCCCATAGGAAGGATGTTATGAAACTTGAAAGGGTTCAGAAAAGATTTACAAGGTTGTTATCAGGGTTGGAGGGTTTGAGCTAATAGGAAGAGGCCGAATCGGCTGGGGCTATTTTCCCTGGGGGGTCAGAGGCTCAGAGGTGACATTACAGAGATTTATAAAATCGTGAGAGGCATGAATAAGGTGAACAGACAAGGTCTTTTCCCCGGGTTGGGAGACTCCTAAACTGGAGGGCATAGGTTTATGGCGAAAGGGGGAAGATTTAAAAGGGACCTAAGGGGCAACGTTTTCATGCAGAGGGCGGTGTGTGTATGGAATGAGCTGCCAAAGGATGGCACAATTACAACATTTAAAAGGTATCTGTAAAGATACATGAATAAGAAGGGTTTAGAGGGATATGGGCCAAAGGCTGGAAAATGGGACAGATTTATCTCAGATTTCATGGATGAGTTAGATTGAAGGGTCTGTTTTCATGCTGTTCATCTCTATGACTCTATGAGACTGCACCTAGAAGATCAGTGTGTGGGAAGATCAGGACGTTCTCTGGCCCTCTTAAGAAATCAGCAATCTGAAAATGGAAGATAATCGGCTCTAAAAAAAAAGCTAATTGGGTCTTTGGTAATCTGTTGTTAGCCTAAGGCCAGAATTGTAGCACCTCATTGCTGAGTACGCAATTTGGCAAGAATCGTAGATGCAGGCATTGTTGCCTGGACTCCCACTTGTCACTTCAGATTAGAGAATCATATTCTGACCCTAGGTATGCTGGACATTCCCTGTACTTTCACAAAGACAGGGAAGGTAGCCTTGTTGACTTTTGGACCAGTTTCACTTCATTCTTCTTATTCCCAGGGTTCACCATGCAACAAATGAATTTACAATTCACCACAACCAAGGCATCAAAACTTTGTATTAAAGTTTATTGTAACAGTACAAGCCACTTGTGAGCAGAATTTGTTCATGTAGCTGGGTAATGAGTGACAGAACTACGCCACGACTTGAACATATACACGTCCATTCTTCAAACTGAATTGAGCTCTTGAGAGAAACAGCAAACACTGAAATCAGAACACACATCAAACCACAAGTAAACCTCTAGATGATGTTACTGCACTATTGAATTCTCACACCATCAGACGCAAATCAACAGATCAATAACTAAACTCTGTTATTGCTGAAGGCAAAAAAAAACTATCATCTGCGAAGTAACAATTCCCTGTCTCCAAAGATCTGCAGAAAGTAGTCAGGTTCCAAATAAGATCAAGAAACAAAATCTTCATAACTTTAATTAAAAGAAAATACTTGATGAAGCAGTCTGCAAACACATTTCCCAGAAAACATGTTTAAAAATGCATAAAATAGCTTTAATGAACATGCTAAGTGAGTCTAAATGCAATACCTTTATTTCAACGGCTGCATATAAAAGATAACAATTTAGTCACACTTAGTAGTGACTGGCAAAATGCCATATGTTTGAGCGGTATCTGGTCAGTTACTATTTTATTTTAAATTATAATGAGTTTGCTATTTAGTGCTGTTTTTCACTGTCAGAAACATAAAGCATGCACTCAATCATCCCTAAAATACGCAAGTCATCACTGCCGTATCTTTCTGACAGGCTGCAAGAAGGAGACTGATGCAACAAAGATAGCTGTATAACAGACTGAGCAGAAAGCAATGTGTAATCTTACTACAACAGACTTTGTGACATAATGAAAGGAGCGGAAACAATCACAATGAAAAGTCAGATTGTTCCTGGAACAAATCTCAAGATGTAAAGAAATGCTCACTGTCACTTAATGCAGGTCTCTGGTTAAAGGGCAAGTTTGCAGCTGGACTGATCGAGACAGTAATAACAACAATAGAATAATAAAGTGTGAAGCTGGATGAACACAGCAGGCCAAGCAGCATCTCAGGAGCACTAGGCCTGAAACATCAGCTTTTGTGCTCCTGAGATGCTGCTTGGCCTGCTGTGTTCATCCAGCCTCACACTTTATTATCTTGGGTTCTCCAGCATCTGCAGTTCCCATTATCTCCAATAATAACAATAAGCTGAGTTTTAGGATTTTTTTGGCTCAGTGTCAATTTCGTTGAATTTCACTGAGGGTTTCTATCCATGGATTATCAGTGGGATCTCTCACTGTATCTTACCAAATTTATTAGCTAGCTTACCCACCCAAATGAAATTCTCTGCCCAATTGTAGCCCTATCCTACCAGTTACCATTCCCAGAACAACTCATCACTCATGCATATCCATCAAAAGACCGGCATCCCTGGTGGTACCCATGCCATCTTTAAAAGGCCACTATGCATTCAGGCACGTATTGGTAATTCTTTGTTGCTCATCAGTTGTAGTGTAATGGCACAGCAGCCACAAAGCCAAGCTGCTCACTCGCCATAGATTGCTTGGCTGACATTCACTTGCACATTTAACCCCAATCTCTCACCTTGGAAACTGTTAAACTACCAGGTCACACACTTAGCCTGTCCTTAGCTACATACATATAAACACCCTCTCTAAGTCACTACTATGCTTTTCCCAGTGCCAACTGTAGCTTCACTGCTTGCCATTGTCCAACAGGAAAACATCACATATAGACTAACAATTGGACAATTCTAAAGATGATCTTTTATTTACAACCAGCAAAAGTGAATACAAATGAAACTAATAGAGGCTGCAGGTCACTCACTCCCACAATGCATCTCAAATGCTGGCATCTTCACTAATAACTATTTTACATTCCATGATTGCCTATTGTTCATTGCATGTGACATAGCCCTGCTCTGCCATGCTCAAGAAGTTCCTTCTCTGCATTGTCTTTGGCTAGTTCCTCTGAAACCTGCTCCAATTGTCCCAGCTCTTCAGCATCTATCACACTGCCTCATTGCCTGCTCCAGTTGTACACAACACAGTACACCAGGATGTGACAGCACACTGTGTCTAGACTATAGTAGAGGGATCCCCTGAGACTGATCCAAGCAACGGAACAAATTCTTCAGCTGCCATATCATCTCCTATACCATGGCCCTAATTCAAGTATGAGCAGCATTGTTTCTGTGCTCTGCATTAGTCGGAGGATTGTGCAATGGTGTCCCTGAGACATGGTCACAATGGGTAGCCCTGAGCTTCCAGTTACCAGCTTTGCACAACACTCGGAATCTCCCACGTATCTGGTACACGGGAATGCTCCAGGATGTGGGAGTCATGGCAGCCACCAGGCCACCTCCAGGAAGTGATAATGATCACAGATCATCTGAACATTAACTGAATGGAGTCCCTCCCAGTTGATGAATTCTCCAGTGTCGTAATACAGCTTCTTAGAGCCATGTATCAAAGGTACGGTACACCTGAAGGAAGCCAGCAATGTTCCCAAATTCTATTGCCTAGGAGGTAGCACTGGCCTCATCATCGAAGAACAAGATAAGGAGTCAGTCACATAGAGGTTCACCTAGCTCAGACCTCCCACTCCTGCAGCCCTCAGGTCCCACTCTAGGATCTGGCACAATTCTGTTAGTGTGTCCTGGGCCATATGGAGCCTGTGTCAACACTATATCTTGTTATCCCAGAAAACAGAGTGTGGTGAAAACTTTGGTCATTCTGCAGCCTTGATACATCCTGAATGACACTGCTGCTGTGGCCTCTGCCTGAACTGTGTGTTCCTTGTCCTCTGTCATGAACTGCTACAGCTTCTGGGCTTGTTGTCAGGCCCAGTCTTCCTGCATCCACCTTCACTTTTGAGAAAGGCAGCCACAGTGACCAACATCCACCAGTGAGTGGGTGAATGATTCCTGCCAGAAATGGCCCTTGTTGGGGAAATAAGGGGAAAAAAACTGGTTCGTAGCTCTGAGAGCAGTCAGTGGCAGCATAGCCTGCAGTGAGGGCTGCATACAATCCTCCAGTGAATGAGACATGCTGCACCCGAATAATTAGATCTATGGTTCTTTCATTCGTTCAGTTCAGTCTCAGTATGTGCACCGACTTGGCAAAGGTGCCATGCCAGCAGAGTGAGCAAAACATTACACTGAAAGACAGTGCCTGCTGTAATTAGATAAGCAAGACATCTGGATATAAATGGTCCCATTGCCTGAGTTCATGAAGGGTAGATCATGTTGAATGAATTTCGTGGAATTCTTTGAGGACATTACTTGCATAGTGGACAATGGGAACCTGTGCATGTGATGCATCTGGATTTCCAGAAGGCATTTGACAAGGTGCCACATCAAAGGCTGCTAAATAAGATAAAGTTCCATGGTACGACAGGTAATGTATAGGCATGGACAGAGGGTTGGTTGACCAGTAGAAAGAAATGAGTAGGGGTAAATGGGTGTTTTTCTAGTGGTCAGTGGCTAGTGGCAAGCCTCAGGGATCAGTGTTGAGACCGCAATTGTTTACAATTTATGTAGATGATTTGGAGTTGGGGACTAAGTGTGGTGTGTCAAAATTTGTAGATAACACTAAGGTGAGTGGTACAGCAAAGTGTGCAGAAGACGCTGAAAGTCTGTCGAGGGATATAGATAGTAGAAGTGAGTGTGCAAAGGTCTGGCAGATGGAGTACAATTTGATAAGTGTGAGGTCATCCATTTTGGTAGGAATAACAGCAAAATGGACTATGTTTTAAATGGTAAAGAATTGCAGCATGCTGCTGTGCAGAGGGACTTGGGTGTCCTTGTGCATGAATCGCTGAAGGTGGGATTGCAGGTACAGCAGGTAATTAAAAAGGGAAATGGAATTTTGTCTGCCATTGCTAGAGGGATGGAGTTTAAAAACAGGGAGGCTATTCCGCAGCTGTATAGGGTCCTGATGAGGCCACATCTGGAGTACTGTGCGCAGTTTTGGTCTACGTGAGGAAAGATATTACTAGCACTGGAGGGAGTGCAGAGGGGAGTCACTCGGTTGATTCCAGAGTTGAGAGGGTTGGATTATGAGGAAAGGCTATATAGGCTGGGATTATACTCATTGGAATTCAGATGAATGAGGGGCGATCTTATAAAAACATATCAGATTATGAAGGGAATAGATAAGGTGGAGGCAGGGAGGTTGTTTCCGCTAGCAGGTGAAACTAGGACTAGAGGGCATCGCCTTAAAATAAAGGGAAGCAGATGTAGGACTGAGGTCAGGAGGAACTTCGTCACCCGAAGGGTTGTGAATCTGTGGAATTCCCTGCCCAGTGAAGCAGTTGAAGCTCCCTCGCTGAATGTTTTTAAGACAAGGCTAGATAAATTTTTGAACAGTAAAGGAATTAAGGGTTACGGTGAGTGAGCAGGTAAGTGGAGCTGAATCTCAAAAAGATCAGCCATGGTCTTATTAAATTGCAGGGCAGGCTTGAGGGGCCAGATGGCCTACTCCTGCTCCTAGTTCTTATGTTCTTATGTAATCTGCACCCCTTCCAATCCCAAGCAAACATCATTCATTCAATATTTCCTTGTATTTGGTTGAGTCCACTGTAATACTTTCAATGACAGTGACAAACAACTATCTCCCCCTCCAACAGCACCCCTTGTAGTTTTCAAAAGGGATGGGATGCTTTTGGCCACCATTTACCCCTTTTTCATTAATTTCTATTAACCTCTGAATCATTGAGATGCCAATGTTCAATTTGCAAGTATCATGGCATGGTGCAAATTGCCTTTGATGACTTTTGAACCCTAAGCACTTTCACTTTGCATGCATGGAAAATAGACGATGAATTGGTTGCAATGAAAATGTAGCTGGAGTTCCAAATGCCTGCTTCATGTAATTGTTCCTTCAATCTCCTTGCATTCAGCAAATGTAAATCCCACTCTTTTGTTCCTCAAACTAACACTGACTCTGCCCACCCTTGACATTGGCCCAGCCATTTCTCAGTTTCAGTTAGCATCCAGTGAATGCCAGGTGATGGTGGGCAATGCAGCTCAAGGTAGTTACTGTCAGCACTGGGCTCCACTTGGTCACCAGGTAACCCGCTTGAGCCATTTACCTTGCACTATCCTGACAGCTCACTTGCACTCATGCCCTGCGATGCTGTTGTTTGGTCAGCAACATGCAGGCTCTTTGCAGTCAGTTCTGAGCTAAAGTCAACAGGTACCTGCACTGACTTCTATGTCAAGAATTCCCAGAGTTTAATTGCAAGTACTGGCTGGTAGGATAAGAAGTGCGTATTAATGAGGTAAGAAGTGTAGTTAATTAGGTTATTTACAAGCAGCACTCCTCCTTGATGGGCAACTCACTGCTGTCCAGTGAGAATCTCACTTCAATGCCCAACATATTTAAAAGATGCAACATGTTGTTCCCAATGTTGAGGTGGATCTTGCTAGATTTTTCACATGATTCTATCACATTCCTTTTAGGTGACTTGTTGTTCAGGAATCTTGATGATTCCATCTATTGTCTTCCAGAAAGCCAATGTTGGTGAAATGGAGGTAATAATACCAATGCCTTATGATCAAATTTACCTTCAATGCTATCACCCAAGGCACACTGATAAATAGTTCACTCCCTGACACCCAGTCCCCATCACATGCTTTAAATTGTAGATCCGTTGCACAGTGCATTTCCAAATATTGTTTGACAGCGTGGGGAAAAAAAAACAAAAAATGTATCACTGCACTGACTGCATGCAAACCCAAATGCATAATGATAACCTTCTAATTTTGGTAAAAGTTTAAACTTTGCACCTACAATAAACCCACCATCCAAGAAACATCTGAGTGTAATTATAAGCATTCTTTTGTTGCTGTTCTAAATTGGGACGGTCAATAAAAGAAGTGACTATTTTAGCTCTATTCAAAAATAAAAACGTTTAATTCTTTAAGTCTTCCCATTATTTCTTCTTTTAAAAGGATGGCATTATTTTTAATGCTCTGAGCAACCATGTAATCAGGATGGTTTTTGTTTGGAAATTTGTTTATATTTTTATGCTGTTATAACTCATGGATAGGAATGTGTCTCTATCCTAAGATTGTAAGCATGTTTTTTTCTGTCTTCTAATGTCTTCCATTTTTGAAACAAGCAGGCAACCACAACTTGTGTACGCAACAAGAAGGTCTAACTTCACTGACACTGATCAAGAGGTGATGAGATACCTAAATATTACTGAATGTTATAAACTCCAGCCTTTGTTGATATATGAGCTCTATATCTTATCCCGTGTAAACAATTGTCAGGATTTAGTGCCTTGCTAGCATATTTTGAATGACCACTCAGATGCCAGTGGGCTGTTGCTGCCCACAGAACCATGTCTCAGCACAAGGGGAAGGTCATAAAAAACAACTCTGTTCCATATTAGTTTATACAATGAAACTTAAAATGTAACTTAAAGTTATGTCCAGACTTATTTTTAGAAGTATGTCATTTCCATGTTGTTTTACTAAGGCGGATTAGGTTAATTGTTTTCTCTCAAGGCTGTGAATGTATAAGATGATCCAATACAAAGTGGACTGCACTAGTTTGACGATGGTGAAATCAAAAACAATTTCTGCAGTTAACACCCGTACTATTCAAAGCAGAAATTCAGAATTTGCTGTCATTGATTCTACGCTTTCTCAGTACTGAAGTTCACTACTGAAGTTGCCAAAGTTATAAACCACTGAACTAACAAAATGAACATTTAAACTTTTAGACTTTCTGCAAAAATCTTTGAAAGAAACCCATCTCAAAGAACAAAGGGGCAACACAATTTTAAACTTTATATTAAATTTATGATTGCTGCTAGTTTCAGTGTAACCAAGAAACTAATTTTATATTTGTTGAATGCCAATTGCACCTTACTTCTATGGAGCTGTTAAGATAAATGGTGAACATATTTGGATATTGTTACATTGCTCCAACTGGCTAAAAGTACACATTTCAACCCGAATTGGCAGCCTTGCAATGTTGTCTGTTATTCACTCACCTCAACTCTTCAGCTTCCAGGAAACTCAAAACATGACAACTGAGCTCTACTCTGATAACCACAGTTGCTGACAGACTGATAAAGTGACTCCTTTCTAAGAAAAGCACGGTTGATTCTCCATTGCTCAATTAGCAATGAATGACAAACAGCAATTCAGCAGCTGACAACTTCGCACACTATCACTGAAACTTTCTTACGACTCAGTTTGTTTAGATCAAAAAATGAAGAGCGACAGCATGTCAGATGGTGGACAATTTGCCACATGTAACAAGTGATGACTGTATTGGCCAACAATGCCTTAAAGGATGGATTCTATTTATGTTCCAATTATTAATATGATCACAGCAAACCTTTCATGAACTGGCACCTATGGGACAAGGAGTGTGCCAGTTAATCAAATATTCTGGTTGATCAAAAGGTCCCACAATGTAATCAATGTAAAAACAAACTAAGTAACAGAAATGTCGTGCAGGGGTTTACACATCACTGTTATACTTTACTTATAGCATGAATAACTTAAACAATAATTCAACTTTGTCAGAACCAGAACTGACTGGCAGAGACTTCTTACTTGCACCCTCAACTGACTCCTTGGGCATCGCAGGGATCTCAATAATAGAATAAACATCTGCAATTTGAGGCGTATATCTTTGCCCGTTTATTGAGAGTGCCAGTTCAAACAAAGTTTATGATATTAATAACTACTGTGATTAAAAGCTCTAAATATTCCTCAAAATCCATGAAGCACCTGAATATTAAAGGCAAACATTCAAAAGGTTATTAATAAAGTAATCATACACTTAAAATAGTATTTTAACAGAACAGACATAACTAAATCCAACAACCTGACTCCACAACCAGACCTGGCTGACCAGCAATTACAATGACGACTGTCATTCCTCAGAAGACCCAGGCCATGGTATATTTGTTTCACAGTTGTTTCAGTAAATCAGTGCACTGCATTTATGTTTTACTAAAGAAAAAATTCAGTGTAGTGCACATATTCTGTCTTCAAGATTAACTTAGCTTTGTACATAGATACACCCAACTCGTAGCCTTAACATTTTGAATCTCAGCTTCAGAGTTCACTGGTTCCAAATATCAAACAGCAGTAAAGCACGGCTGGGAGGCAGCAGGTGTGGTAGCTGGTGGGTGTAGGTGAAAATCATTTTGTTTCACTTTTGGCAAATATTCTGAGACTTTTTTTGCAAGAAACACCTTTAAATATTCAGAGTTTTGTTGTAAAAGATTACTGGGCATAGGAACCTCTTCACTCAGGCAATTTTTAAAATTGTTGGTGCAAAAGAATAAACTAAATTACTTTCACGTGTCAAGAAATACAGTCTAGTTTTGCAGAATAAAACCACTTTCACAGCCCACTAGAGAAAATTTGGGCAGTGCATGAAAGTCATAATGTGTCATATAGTAAGTGAGTAACTAATATCTCTTGTGCAATGTACAAGTGAAACCTCCACATTGTTTTGTACACAGGCAGGAAAAAAAGAAAATCAATAATGACTGTTCTCAGAACTCTGTCAATGTCACTTCTGAATTGGGGATTAGGCTGCATCCTTGGGGACAGCTGTGTCTTCCTCCCACAATAATGAGATGTCTGATGTGGCCTGTGCTCCTTCCAAGTGCAGCATGCTGGTCATTTGCAATTCACAGGAATGGGGTTTGAAGAAACAGCTTCATCCTCTCCGATGCTCTGCATCAGACAAGATATAGTTGACAAAATGCAGCTCTGGGTTTCAGAAAGTTTATATGCTGAAATGTACAAAAAAAAGGCCAATAATATTACCCAAACATTGCAGTTGAATACAAATGTCAATACTTCATTATGATTATGGTATAGCTGAGTAGAAGTAAAACAGCTCAGTGAACTTTGGTGATTGAAATTAAATCTAAGATTCATGGAATGAGTAGGCAGACAGGCATAATAGCTCACAATCGGCATTTGTGTGAAAATCAAGGGGTCATAAATTTGTAATGCTATTTTTAATCTTCCTCGCATCATCTCCACAATATTTCCAACTAGTGTGCTGTTCAGCCCTCTTACATATTTCTAAAGCATTTTTCTAATTTCCTTTCTTAGTTTTCCATTGTCTTTAAATATGGTCTCTTATGTTTTCATGCTTGTATCAAATCAGAATCCATTCCCACTCTGGTATTACACAATTCAAGTGACTTAATCATTTTAAAGCCACTTCAATGCAGATGTGAAGCTCAATATTTGTTTATTATCTCCAGTAGAGGAATTTAAATTGACTGCTTAGGATTCAAGATTGCTAGGGATTAATGTATGTTTACTACCTTTTAAGGAAGTGTTTGTACAGTGCATAGTATGCTCTTTGTTGTTTGCTTCCAATTTTGAAACTAACCAGAAACAAAACTATAATTTTAATTCACGGCTGGACTTGCAATGTTTTAAAGCGTGTTAGTTTCCGAAAAGATGTTTCAGGATCATTAATTACATTTCTCCAACAAAAGATAGAGATTATTCAATATGAGGCCTGAGGAGCAGAGGCACTTTCACACATTTTGATTCATTTGGAACATTGCAGCAAATCCTATTAGAAGCAAATACTTTTGCGTATTTTTTAAATCATTCACGGGATGAGGGCATTGCTGGCTAGGCAGCATTTATTGCTCATCCCTAATTGCCCAGAGGTCAGTTGAGAGTCAACTACATTGCTGTGGGTCTGGCAATGGCAATAAATAACTGGCTATGATTGCTGACACCACAACAACAGAGGGCACACACCCTAGAAATGGTATAGTATCCGTGACTTCAATAATAGTGACCTCCCAAGTAACATCCTGCATCAAAGAAGGCGCAGTTAACCTAAAAGACAGAAAAGAATATATAGCACTGTTCTCGCTCCCTCACACTGCTCCTTCCAGAGCTTGTTGTTCATCTCCTGTGGTGTCTGCCTCCACCACTGCTCCTTACTGTTAGGTGGCTCTCTCATGCCCCATTTCCTTCCCTTCTCCTGCTGTCTTTCATCTTCCATTCTCTCCTGCTCCCTCAGCTGTTTTCCTCCAAACCCCTTCCTTCTGCTGCTTCCACCCTCTCATCACCCTTGTCCTCCCTCCACTGCCATTCTCTTCACCATTTCCTCCCACTTATTGCACAAGCTGCAGAGATCAGAAAGCCGCATGCATCAGAAGGAAATGTCTGAACGAGTGGCAAATGTAAGGTTTGGAAGTGAGTGGCTGAGGGAGTGGACAATGAGTGTGTAGGAAGGAGTAACAAGCTGGAAGGAGAAGTGTTGGAAAGGAAATGGTTGGGATTGGATTCACAACGGAGATGTCAGAGGTGAAGACAAAGGACAGCAGCTTCTTAGCTCCTGAACAACGTGGACAATAGTGACGCAGTTGGTAAAATGTGGCAAGATCAGAAAAATTAGATTCTCAATGTCAAGAACAGAGTATCGGATTTTCCACTCAAAGGCTTGAATGGTGAGATAAGAATCGACTAGCAAGCAGCAAGAGGCAAATTTACACACATTGACAGCTTGTTATTAAAAATCTCGCCTTATTTATATGGAGTTTTCTATTTTACCAGGCAGTGGACAGAAATTAGACAGCAACATGAAGGTCTAGGTAGCTAACTGGCAGTTCCATTTTGTCCAGTATCCCCCAACATTTCTGGGTATGCTCCATGGGTAATGATTTCCTGCAGCCATTATCCACAGAAACTGGCATCACACATGCACCAGTCTCACCACATCATCATGGCACATCTCTGACTCACTTATAACACTGTTCACCACTTCAACATTGCTCTGATACTCTACATCGCAAAGCCGCTCCAAGGTCACTTTATGGGCAAGGATAGGCACCCATCTCATGCATCAGAGCAGGGTGCATCTTAGGGTCCTCAGCTTCTGTTCTTAGTGCTCACTCACACTGTGCAGACTTGAATGCTCACAGCATCTGTGTCTTGTCACTTCATTGAGACCAATGTAGGCATAAGGTCAGGCAATATGTCATGGCTGCCAGCAGTGATGAGTGAAAAGGTTACTAAAAGGTATTGCTAATGGCATTATGCTACAACAAGGTCACATTTATAGCATGGGCTGCGAACACGCTATATGAGTTTTATTCAAATGGTCACTACTCCAAATCTAAGTGGACCAGTCCTCAGTCAAGGGGATTGATGTCAGTCAAGAGGTACTGGCACAGCAAGTCAAGGTCAGGATCTGATATCAATCCAATGGTTTGGTCACAGTCAGTCGGCTACTTGGGCTTGTCAGGGTCAAGGTTTCATATCATTAAAGTCTGAAGAGTGCGTCACAGTCAGTCCTGCAGGTCCAGTGCAACCCATTTTTCGATTTGCAGCAAGCCAATAAGGAGATACACGGAAATCAGACAGTGATCTGGTCACTTCTCAGCTCAAGCAGCAATTTCAAGTCACTCTGTGGGAAATGCCATACTCAGTCAGGGAGGGGTTCTCACTGAAAATCAAGGCAGGTTAGCAGGGGCCACTGCACTGGTGGTCAATTTGGGGAAGCCAGTCATGGAGACTGGAGGCAAGCTGCGGAGATGCTGGGGTGTCACCTCAACACACAAGGATAGGAAATAATCAAGGACCAGGAGTTGCCACAGCAGCAGTGGTCGTCAACATCCAACAACACCCTGGAATCAATGTAAGGGGGGGGCAGCTGTCCATCATAATGAATGGTATGACTGAATTGTAGGTCCAGATAGCATGGGACTAGCTTGGGAAATGCAGACATGAATGAAATACTTGCATAGGATCATGTGGAAATTCAGAGCTGGTGGGTCCATTGGGAGTGGAGGGAGAAAAGGACTAAAAAGTCTGGGGGGAATGGGTCACTTTATCAGGCTGAGTCAGCCACTTACTCTGCAAAGAGTGACTTGGGTTGCCTTCAGGGTTTGGGTGAGTTGCAAATATGCAATGGAAATAAAAAGTGGCTATCAAGTCCATATGAAGTTTTTTTTTCCCTATTAGAAGATGAAGGCTGTACTTGTGAATGATGTGAGGCCCCTTCAGGAGGCAACTGTATTAATCAAGCACTTCGATAAATTGCAAGAAAAAGCTGTGTTTTGCACAGACAGCTAATCCCAAAAGTAACAAAGAATAAAGGAGTTATTTTTGATGACAGGGCAAGCTACAGACTTGAGATCTACAAAACAGTAATCAATGTTGGGGATGAAAGAATCTAAAGGATACCAGCAATGCCACACTACACACTTCAAAGGGAGAAAATTGTGTAAGAATCTAACATCATAACAACTTAAAAGAAGAACAACTCTGCACAAGAGCTAAACCTTGGATTTTGCCAAAGACAGATCACTGTCAGTTGAAAGATAATAAAATGTGAGGCTGGATGAACACAGCAGGCCAAGCAGCATCTCAGGAGCTTTTGTGCTCCTGAGATGCTGCTTGGCCTGCTGTGTTCATCCAGCCTCACATTTTATTATCTTGGAATCTCTAGCATCTGCAGTTCCCATTATCACTGTCAGTTGAAATCCTGGTTAGATTTCACAATTCATCGGATAACAGCTAAATTGGGTCGCAGGCTTACACTTGTTTTACTTGAAGGCCTTAAGTTTAATTAATGGTTTCAGTACTTGATTGTCTGTGAGATTTCTTAATATATAGCTGATTTAAAAGTAACTAGTGGTGATTTACCCATAAAATTCCCCAAACTACTCCACTGAAACTATGACCAATGGATACAGCGGCAGCAATGAGGATCAAACTATGGCACCAAAGTTGGAGAGAAATGGAGGAGGAAACAAATGCCCCAACAAGCCCCGGGCCAGCAGTAACCTCCAGCCTGCATGTGAAGAAGTTGCACAGTAGGCCCAGATCATCCTCAACTGTCTTCTCCATGAATGTGGCGCATTGCTGCCCAGTGACCATCAAGGCAATGTCAGCAACCAGCTACTCCAAAGAGCCACTGGAAGTCTGCGAGGGATCTCTCAACCCTCAACCCACAACATGTACAAAGGTTGTCATTAATGCCAATTGTGATCGATCACATTGCTTCATTTTCTTTAACTGTGACGAGATTAGTGCTGCAACCTGGGCAGAATGCACAAGTCAACTGTGATCATTAATGCCACATGTTAGAAGTCTGTAGCAAACATCCTGGAAGCTACCATGATATCTATATGCTTAATAGCTCTCCGGCCCCTGTTCCATTTCAAAAGCCAAATGGATGGTTGCTGGGAGATTGAGGCTACCACTACAGTCATAGCTCCATAACGAAACCTCCAGATAAATGCTGTATTTAAATACAATGCCAACCATTCTTCTACTTAGGCCCATTGTGGAACAGACAATGGGCCTACTGAAGATGAGGTTGCGATGCTTAGACCTGTCTGGAAGATGCCTTGCAGTGTAGTCCAAGACACAGTGTGCCACATTATCCTTGCATGGTGTGCTGCACAAAACTGGAGCAAGGAAAGAAGAGATGTCATGGATGAGGAAGAGCTACAAGAGTGGCAGCAAAGAGGAAGATGATGACATTGAACAGAAGGAACTTCTGCGTGAAAGAGCACTGCAGTGTCAAACAGGGCTTAATTAACACCTAGCTGCAATAAATGAGTTGGGGCAGGTCATCATTCATTAACAAAATTTGTTGTTATTCGAAAAACAAGCTCAAGTTCTGAGGAAGGGTCACTTGACCCAAAATGTTGACTCTGATTTCTCTTCACTGATGCTGCCAGGCTTGCTGAGCTTTTCCAGCAACTTTTGTTTTGTTTCTAATTTACAGCATCCATAGTTCTTTCGGTTTTTATTTAATCTTTGCGGTTTGTTTGCCTATCATGTTGGTCAATAAAAGTCAATGTTTTCAACTTTCTGAAGCCTATTCCAACATGTTACATTCCCAAAATAAAGCAATTTTACGCTAAGCTGGACATTAGAGAAACAGTGGCACTTACTCAGTTGAGTGTTCAACATGGGATAGTGTTTAGATGGGTAGCCTCTGTATTTACATTCTTGTAGCTACAGTTATTGTGACAGTCAATCAGATAGATGGTCATTTAAACAGGCAATACAATTACATATGTGAATTGCTGTTTCCAATAAAATTCAATACATGCCACCAACATGCCCTCAGAAGCTTTACTTTTTCATTTCTCCCCCATTCCCCGTGCTGCAAATGGTTATTCCTGGCTGTCAGTATTTGAACTGGTGTACAGTTAAGCTTTAAATATGTTCCCAGCAGTAGCAAGTACTTCCTCAGTTGGCGAGCACACAATGACATAAGCGTCACACATGTTACAAGAGAGCTGTGTCAGGTAACTCGTCAGGGCTCATGGGGAGAAATCTTTCATGAAAAAATGTGAAATTAACACCTAGCCGATTTTCATAAAATTCAGCCTAAGTTTCCCGCTTGGCAGCAGGAATTACAAAGGAAATCATTTGGGTCACTCTGAAGTCAATGAAAGATACTATATAAATATAAGCTTTTCTTTCTTTTAGTTTTGCCCAATTTACTATATATCTAGAGAATACACGCCAGGACCATTGGATATAATAAGTAATTGGTCAAAAGTAAAATCATACATGTAGAGCTAAGTTGTGAGTGCACTGAGATCTCCAGTTCATTGAAAAGCAAATGGACCTGGGCCTGGCATGTATCCATTTTCACTCTATCTATATTTATAAAAATGATTAGAAATAATATATTGATCAGGAAATAGAAATGACTCGGAAGCAGAATTTCTGAAGATTACAAGAGATGTGAAAATATCAAAGTATTTCAGAGTGTTGGAACAAAGAATTTGTCCATACAGAAACAGTTTAAGTGACCCAACCAATTGCTTTCAGTATTTATTCTCTACTCTTGAATCCTTACTAATGTTACCAGTTTATAGTTTGAGACATAATATGAGACGGGATGGGGTGGGACTTTTTTCATTGGAATGTAGGAGGCTGAGGGGGTGACCTTAAAGAGGTTTATAAAATTGTGAGAGAAATGATAAGACGAATGGCAGGTGTCCTTTCTCTGGAGTGGGGGATTTCAAAACCAGAGGATATATTTTTACCGCAAGAGGAGAAAGATATAAAAAATACATGAGGAGTAACTTTTTTACAGAGAGAGTGGTTTGTGTGTGGAATGAACTTTCAGAGGAAGTGGTGGATTTGGGTATGGTTACGTTTAAAGGACATTTGGTTAAGTACATGGATAAGAAAAGTATAGAAAGATATGGGCCCGGCATAGGCAGGTGGGACTAGTTCAGTTTGGGATTATGGTCAGCTTGGAATAGTTGGACCAAAGGATCTGTCTCCGTGCTGTATGACTTTATGATCCTTCCCATTACCATATTCTATTTCTTTTTATCTTGAGCTATTAAGACATCACAAGGATAATTACACAAGTATTTTATTTGGCACTAGATGGTCTTGTCAAATTTAGGAAAGTTGTTAATATTTATCATTTATTGTTTATTTATCATTTCAAATGCAATTTTGGAACTGGTTGATGAAAGGTAGCGTAGGTCCCATTTGACTTCCATGTGAAGTAAAGATCGCAAACACAATTGTTATCTTCCGAAATGAACAATGCAGCTTTACAAATTTTTAGTTATTCACATGGAAATAACTTGCAGGATTAATAGTTTGGGCAAACAGAAACAGTGTGGAGAAAGATTTCAGTATGATGGCGTTATTGGTTTCCTTTATTACAATATTCTTTATAAGCTCAAATAAGTGCTCCTTCCAACGAGATGAGTCCCTCAATTTGAAAATAAGCATTAAACAAATGCATTATTTGCATTTGTTTCATGACTAGATAAGACTCAAAAATGCAATTGAGAGTTAAGTAGCCTCAGAAGCAAGAAACATTCAAAAAGAAATTTAAGACACACACAAAATGTTTCATTTTCTGTAGTCTCTAAATCACACAACCAGTTAATCTCATATTACTTTGAAAAATATAAATAAATCTATCAGAGCAATAACCCCTACGCTTAAAAATGTTCATCCCTCTCCCTGTCTGAGGTCATGATGTGCCACGTTATTTTATGGATCAGTAGGTAATAATGCCAGGATACAATTTTAAGAAGCTATGACAGTTGGAGGAAATATGTTATGCATGTATACCAGAGTTTTGACTGCTAATATACACTGCCACAATCTGCAAACAAAAAATAGGCATTCACTTTATTGGACTGTTAACTTAATCATCAGCAAGATTAAAATGTGGATGAGAGGGAAGCAATGTACTGCTTGAGACATGGTGCAAATGACAGAACTTCAGAATCTTGGGGAATTGAGGCCAGTTCTGGGACAAGAAGCACCTATACAAAAGAGAATGGTTGCATATCAAAAGAGTGGGACAAATTATCTCACAGCAAAGTTCATTACTGCTGCTCGAGATTATTTAAACTAAATTGGAAGGAAGGATAGAAAGGTTTCAGAAAATGGAGGAACGAAAGAGATGGGTAGCAGTACCGATTAGAGAAGACAATGTCAAATTGCAACAAAATGATATCCTTGAGGGGGGAAGGATAAAATCTATTTTGTTGATCTGAAGAACAACAGTGGGAGGTGAAGTCTGAGGATCCAATCAGCAGCATGTAATGAATGTATAATTTATATATTTGTTATATATATTGCAAATGTTATTTTTGGCAGTTGGGTTTCAAGATAGAGGATGAAAGGTGATGGTTATTTCTGTGAAGGATTTTCTTTTGAAGAAAGAAAGAGGGTCACAGAGTCCTCCAGAGCAGTGACAAAATCCAGGTTTTGTCAGAAAACAGGTGTCTGCTGATCCCTCTGGCAGTATTGGAGAGATTTTTATATTGTTTGGTTAACAACAGGTGAAGGCAACATGTAAAAACCATTAACTTTATTTTCGGCTCATAAGAATTTAAGATTGAGTTGTTGTTTTAATTCAGTTCAAATGACACCCAGGTGAGTTTAGTTTGACTTATGGAAGGGGTTCAGAGAATCAATCATCTCAGCAAATGGTTTCATTTGTAAAACTTGTCCAAGACAGTTTGGTTAAAAATCTGCTGCTTATTAGAATTGAGAGAGTTTAAGGCCTTAAATTTGTTGAAAATTTATGTCAGCAGACTTAAAAAATCTCACTAAATTCTCTCCATGGCCCAAAACAAAGAAACTGTAAGAAGTCAGTTAGGTAGATAGTGTTCATAGAAAGGAGCAATTTTTCTAGCCTAGAAACTCTATCACTGATAGTTTCAGGAAACAGGTTAAAACTTTATTTTACTGCATGGTTTAGATTTTGCTATATGTCTTCATAGTTAGATAGCTTCATTTGTTTTTCTTTGTTATTTTTCTTTTATGTAATAAACATCTGCTGTGTTGTTAAAGAAAATCTGTAGCCTTGTGTAAATATGTATCAGTGGAGAACCGCCACATTAAGTAACTAAGCAAACATATGACCTAACAAATCATATTCCATTCTGGGATTTTACACATTCAGTAGTCCATCAACTGGAATCATAACAAGGGAAATCACAGAGATGTGTAAGAATTAGACAGTATTATTATTGAGAGCTTTAATTATGTAAATAACAATTTAGATAATATTAGAATAAGGGAAATGGGAAATAATTCTGAACTGTGTTCAGGGAAACGACCTTGACTAGCTTGTTAGAAACAGGAATGGATGTTGGGGTAGGGAGAACTGCAGTTAAAGGCAGAGGGAAGGGGTGGAGGCAAAATGCTGGTGACAGGTGGACACTGGTAGGTTGTATGATCTGGTTGATCGACAGGAAGGATGAATCCGGTTGGTGGCTGAAAGGGAGGGTCATAAAGTCAAAGGAAAAAGGGGGAGGTGGGGCTGGAAGGGGAGTCAGGGACAGGTGGGAAGGTTACTTGAAATTGGAGAACTCAATGTTGAGTCATCTGAGCTGTAGGGTGCTCAGTCTGAAGATAAGATGTCATTCTTCAGATTTTCTACGTCTGGTGAGACCAAACATGGACTAGGTGACCATTTCACCAGGCACCTTCATCTGGCCCTCAACGGCCAACCTAACCTCCTGGTCACTGCCCATTTCAACTCCCCTCCCCACTCCCCCTCCAACATGTCAGTCCTCGGCCTCCTCTAGTATCTCAGTGACTCACAATGCAAATTTGAAGAACAACACCTTATCTTCTGTCTGGGCACCCTACAGCCCAGGGGACTCAACATTGAGCTCTCCAATTTCAAATAACCTTCCCATCCATCCCCCGGCTCCCCTTCCAGCCCCATATCCTCCCTTCCATTCCACCCTCTGACCCTCCCTTCTAGCCACCAACCGGATTCATCCTTCCCATCAAGCAACGAGGTCTCACTTACTATCAGTGTCCACCAATCATCAATATTCTGCCTCCACCCCTTCCTCCCCTCTTTATCTAAAACTGCTCCCTACCCTCACATCCAGTCCTGAAGAAGGGTTATACCCAAAATGTTGACTGCTCCTTTCCTCCAGATGCTATCTGGGTTGCTGTGTTCTTCCAGCCTCCTGCTTGTCTAGCTTGATTAGTTTGTTCTCTGTCAAAGTTGGAAGGAGCAATTTTGGATCTGGTACTGGAGAAAAACTGAATCAAGTGTCTGTGGGAGAACATTGGGTAAGAATTATCAGTGTATTATAAGACATAGATTAATAGTAGAAAACAGCAATTTCAAGTGTAAGGTAGAAAATTAGAAAATGGAAGAGGGTTAACCTCAATTGAGAAGAGATCAAGAATGATGCACTGGAACTAAAGTTCAACTTGTAAAAAATTTAATGGAACAATGGATGATCTTTAAGGAAGAAAAATTTCAGGTGTGGACTACATACATTCCAATATGAGGGAAAGGCAAGAGATCCAAAGCCATGGTTTACTGGATGATTGAGGGATTCATAATATGAAGGACCAAAGAAGAGGCTGCATGAGGGACGTCAGGTGATTTTCTTGAGAATAGAACTGCCCATATACAGAAAGCTGACATTGGAAATGTAAAGGAAAACAAGATCGGCAGGGAAAGTACGGGGACAGAACACTTGTTAACAGAAAACACAAAAATGGTTCCTCAATGGTTTCTAATTTGAAAGCAGGTATAAAGAAGTGAAATGGATCCAATTCAGGGCAAAGCTGGTGATATATCATTACAGCACACAGCAAAGCTGGAACATTAATGCATGGTGTCTACTTCAGTGGAAGACTGTTATGATCCCAGTTGATGGATATACTGAGTATGTAAGATCCCAGAGTGAAATCTGGCTTAATTGACGATGATATTTATCAATTTATTTACCGTAAGGGTCAATAACTAAACATATTCACAAAAGGCTGCCAAAGTACTTATAACAAAAGATTATCAGAATTTATTACACACAACTGGGGAAAACAAAAGCTATTTTATACGATATAAGAATTATTTGAAGCAGGCTTCCTATAAATATCATGGCTAAAGTTTAATGCTTTTGCCCTCAAGGACAACCTTACAGTTAGTAAAACCTCAGTAATAGGACACTTTGTTTTCACTTTAAGTTCCTTACCCTGTGGCACACAGTTGTAATTGCTTTCTCTTCAGCAAATGTCTACATTCACTGAATGCCATTTCTTCAGTCACTATCTCTCTTGAGATGTTTAAACACCATGCTAACACAGCTTACTTTATTTCTTAGTATGGGTTCCTTAAGGTCCTCTTCAATAGTCTTTGGTTTCTGCAGCTTTTTTCTTGCTAATGTTTAAACCATTCAGGAATTCTTTTTAGCTGCTTTGGAGGCTGCACAGCAAATAGCATCTTTACGGCCACTGACTTGTTCTCTCTGACAGAAACCTCCATACGCTGCCTACTGTTTCTGGGCGTTTCTGTCTTTCTCTGATACAAGATTCTTATAATTAGGCAACAGCAGGCTTGTTTTTTTCATCTATCTTTGTTTTCTAAAGTACTCAGCAGGCCTGTTCCTGTTTTTATTTCATTGTAAGGGATATGACCAGGAGACCCTAGTTGCAGCACCTATGAGTTACTAAGTTCAGGGAATGAATGTCCAAATGCCATCACCTATCTATCAGACTACAATCACATACTGTTCAATGCACGATAACAAAGTGTGAAGCTGGATGAACACAGCAGGCCAAGCAGCATCTCAGGAGCATCGCAGTGCTCCTGAGATGCTGCTTGGCAAGCTGTGTTCATCCAGCTTCACACTTTGTTATCTTGGATTCTCCAGCATCTGCAGTTCCCATTATTTCTGTTCAATGCACAGACCACCATCATTCAGCAGTCAGACTCAGGCCTGACGTTATTTGTTCCAAATCAACATTACATACTCACACATGGTGCAATAGTCTCACCCACATCTCACAGCTTCTGTATACTTCCAATTAATCACCTAAATATATCACAACATACTCAATTACACACTCCTATCTCATTTGATAAGGCAGCAGTAAATAATTCATTTTCTTTGATGGGGTATTGTAATACAATGACATGCTGGGCAAGTTGAGCCTTTACTCTCAGGGCTTGACACAAATGAGCGATGATTTCATTGATTCTGAGAGGGTTTGACAGATTCAAGACTGAGAGGTGTTTTCTCCAGCTGGCAAGGGATCTAGGACACAGTGACTTGGGAAGACTGGAGTAGAGGGGTGAGGGACAGGTTAAAGAGTTGATCATTTAGGGTTGAGATGAAGAAAGAAATTTCTTCACTCCAAAGCCTGTGAATTCTAGGGAGTTCCTACTCCTTAGGATTGTGTACGGTCCATCTTTGAATGCACATTTGGCTGAGATAGACAGATTTATGATCTTAAGTAAACAATACATTTAGGAGTGGCTGGGAAAGAGAGTTAAGGGAGAACGTGAGGCATGATCATGTTGATTGGTGTGGCATGCTTGAGGGACACTATAGACAATTGCTGTTCTTATCTCATACACTTAGAACTGACAGCAGACAGTATGATGGCTGCATCTGTTAAACCTCTTTCTGCACTGTATTGGGCTAGCATTCACTTAAGACTATTGGATGAAAAATCCAAAGAGGTGGCATCTGCTTTACGCACTTAGAAATAGTAAGGACTGCAGATGCTGGAAGCCAGAGGCAATAGATGTGAAGCTGGAGGAGCACAGCAGGTCAGACAGCATCCTGGGAGAAGAGAAGTCACTGTTTCAGGCTGAAACCCTTTGTCAAGACTGGGATGGGTAAAGGGAGCCCAGAAGTAAAAATGGGGGGTGAGGGTGTGGGACTGAGGGAAAGATAGGTGGAATGGTGATAGGCGGATGCAAGTAGGGGCTATTGCGATTGATCAGTGGGAAGGGTGGAGTGGATAGGTGAGTAGGAAGATGGGCATGTTAGGTCAGGTCAGGAGAGGGAGGGCTGGACATGGGATAAGGCTAGGGATGGAGGGATTTTGAAGCTGATAAAGTCAGTATTAAAGCCCCCAAGGGGAAGTATCAGGTGTTGTCCCTCCAGTTTATGTTTGGCCTCATTCTGACAGTGGAAGAGACCAAGGATGGACATGTCGCCGGAGAGTTCTTTATTCTTTTTGTTTTCTTTATTCATTCATGAGATGAGGATGTTGCTGGCTAGGCAGCATTTAGTGCCCATCCCTAATTTCCCAGAGTGCTGTTAAGAGTCAACCGCATTGCTGTGGGTCTGGATTCACGTGTAGGCCAGACCAGGCAGTTTCCTTCCCTAAAGAACATTTGTGAATCAGATGGGTTTTTCCGACAATCAACATGGATTCATGGCCATTGTTAGATTCTTAATTCCAAATATTTTTACTGAATTCAAATTCCACCATCTGCCATGGCGGGATTCGAACCTTTGTTCCCAGAACACTATCAGGGTCACTGGATTAAGAGTCTAGCGATAATACCACTAGCCCATCGCTTTCCCATTAGGAGGTGAAATTAAAATGGATGGCAACCAAAAGGTCAGGCTGGTTGGTGTGTGCATGCCCTGACACCAGAGTCTCCAAATAAGACTGAGGCTCCTAAAGCTCGTGTTTCAAATAAACCTGTTGGACTATACCCTGGTATCATGTGATTTCTGAACTTGTCCACCCCAGTCCAAAACTGGCACCTCCACATCATGACCAGCAGAAGTGGGGGAGCTTTCTCATGTAGAAAAAACCTGCTAGGTACAAAATGGAAAGTTGAAAAGCAAGTCAATATTATCATTAATTCAGTATTATCATTAACTGCTCATTTCTGGTGTGCATATAGTATGCCTGCCTTAGTGCCACTACAAGCATTCCTGTCAGAAATGATTGGAAGTTGATGTGGTGTGGAGGTGCTGGTGTTAGACTGTGGTGCACAAGGTCAGAAATCATGACACCTGGTCATAGTCCAACAGGTTTATTTGAAAATGTAAGCTTTTGGAGCCTCAGTCTTTTTTCGGGACTCTGGATCCCCAAAAATGATGCCAATGGCGAGGTTCCCCAATTTATTATGTTTCCAAACAACAGACCAAAAATTATCAACTTCTCAGTAAGGACAGTTGAACTGGCTCCTCTTCTTTCTCCACCCACCCTTTCAATTAGCCATGGAAGGTTCATATGGAAATGATCCCTCCAATTGTAAATGCTTTTCTGTCATACCACATAATTTATTTTTAAAAGGAGCCATTTTTTCTTGAGTTAACAAGAGAGACAGTTTATTCGTTATGAAATACAAGGAGAAATAATATTGTGGTACATATACAACCAGATTTGAAACAAGAAGCAAGTTCAAACAAATAGACAGAAGCTAAAAGACAAGTTCATATGTCTTTGGATTGTTCATGAAGAGTAGAAAGTGGAATGTTGAAGCTATTTTATTGGGTGGTACTATTAGCATTGACATGAATAGATGAGTAGTTGACTTAAATATCTTTGCAGGTCAAGCAAAAGGGCTGTGTCCTGTTACACGTCATCTGCAATTTCAGTTGCCTTTTGCCTTCAGCAAAGTGAGAGACATCCTTTCATCTTATCTGAAGCACATGGATGACTAGGGGTTTTCTCAGTTGTGTCTATCACAGCACACATCTTCACCTGCTAGCACATATGGACAAGGAGTAAAACTGGATTTAAACTGCTCTGTAATTCAATGTAACCTGTATGCCTCTTACTTTTTTGATCTATATGCTTCCCTGCTTTCTAAGATCTGCTCTTAGTGCTCATAAACAAAGTTTTTCACTGTACACATGACAATAAATCAAGCAATGAATTTTCCTGTGCACTCTTGAAAAAGAAAGACAAACATGTCTGCAGTTTGGGACATAATCCACGGGAGAGGGTTTTGAGTGTGAAGAGGGCCGGCATTCAGCCCCCTCATTATCTCTGTACCCTCAGGAGATCATAGTCCAGTTTGACTTGCCTCTGTCCCTCTGAAGGGTTATTATTTGAAGTTTCCTTTGAATGTTCCGGTGTGATGTCCAGACAGCCAATGAATTTACATTTGCAGTTGTCGTCTGACTGTGCGTCCTTAGTTTGAAAAGACACCTGTCCGTGATTTCTTCAAGATTCTGAATTCCACCACCGTTACAAAGAATAAGCACAGGGAGAAAGTGGATGACTACATACTTATTGCAAAATCTCAAAAATAATCTTTACAGGTCATAAAGTGTGTGATGTATACCTGTAGAATTAGCAGTGCCTAAATGCAAGAAAGATCTGACAGAAAAAGCTATAAGTTACAGATAAATCAGAAGATGTGAAAGAAATTCTATGAATATTTGCAACACAGGGAATGAAATTTAAAATGAGCTGTAATTAAGATCTATTGAAACTCATTGTGAAGCTAAGTCACAAATTTGACTTTTGAGATCTTGCATACAAGTTCCTCCTCCATTGGTATCCATGCTTAGACAACAGGTTAGATAGGATTCGGATGCATTATCACCTTATTCAGTTAGCTTGTATGCTGATCTTAGTTTCCTTTCTCGAAGACAGTTCCATCTGTCTTTTCAAAATCTCCAAAATTAAAAGGTCAGTATTCCTTCTACAGTTTCCTTCTGCTCAACCTATCATAGTTCCAAGACAAGGTGTGATCCAGCTGCTGGCACACTGTAAGCTGACCCCATTACATTATCACTCAGGTTATCAAAAGGTCATGGCTGACAAATCTGTTAGAATTCTTTGAGGAGATAAGGAACAAGTTAGACAAAGGACAGCCAGTAGACATGATCTATTTGGATTTCCAAATTTGACAAGGTGGAAGAGGTTGCTAAATGGTTTTGGAGCAGGGATAGTGGCATGGATAGAGGATTAGCTGAATGGCAGAAGGCAGGATGCCAGCTGGTGACCAGTGGAGTTTTGCAGGAATCAGTGTTGGGACCACAACTATTCATTAACAATCCGGACAAAGGAACTGACAGCATTGTTGCTAAGTTTGCAAAGATAGATAGGGATGAGGAAGTGGGAAGGCAGAAAAAGGACTTGGACAGGGTAGGAGAATGGGCAAAGAAGTGGCACATGGAATACAATGTGGGGGTGTGAGGTTAGGCACTTTGGTAGGAAGAACAGAAGTGTAGATTATTTTCTAAATGTGGAAAGACGTCAGAAATCTGAGCTGCCAAAGGGCTTAGGAATCCTAGTTCAGGGTTCTCTTCAGATTAACAGGCAAGTTCAGTTGGCCGTTAGGAAGGCAAGTGGAATGTTAGCATTCATTTCAAGAGGACTAGAAAACAATAGCAGAGATATATTGCTGAAGCTATATAAAGCTCTGGTCAGACCATATTTGGAATATTGTGAGCAGTTTTGGACCCCGTATCCAATGAAGGATGTGATGGCTTTGGAGCAGGTCCACAGGAGATTTACAAAAATGGTTCAGGAGACGAAGGGCTCGTCACATGAGGATCAGTTTCGGACTCTGGCTCTGTGCTTGATTGAGTTTAGAAGGGGATTTCATGGAAACTTACATGATACTGTAAGGCCTGGACACAGCGAATGTGGAGAAAATGTTTCCATTAGCACGAGAGAGTCAGACCTGAAGGCACAGGCCCAGAGCGAAGGTACAACCCTTTAGAACTGAAATGAGGAGGATCATCTTCAGGCAGAGGGCGGTGAATCTATGGAACTCATTACTGCAAAAGGCTGTAAAGGTTAAGTCACTGAGAGTATTTAAGAGATAAATAGGTTCTTGATTGGCAAGGGGATCAAGGAAGAAGGCAGAAGATCAGGTTGAGAAACATAGCAGCCATTATTGAATGGTGGAGCAGACTCGAAGTGCTAACTGGCCTAATTCTGCTCCTATATCTCAGTTTTAGGGAACTAAGGTTCAAACAATAATTCTACAAGTCGACTCTGGAATGCCACAAAATTTGCAAGACACAGAACCTATTGTGCAGTGCTCCTACCATATAATACTGGTTCATTTTACTTGTGTCTGTTTATTGCATAATACTTCAGTGTACTAGAGTGAGTAAGTGAATTACTGATTGGAGGAAACATACAAACACAGATTTTGGAAACTGTCTCACAACTATAATGTTTAAAAATGCAGGTGACCTGCATGTCTTGGAACCCCTGAAAAGGAGTGTCCCAGTAAATAACAAAGCAATTCACTCACAACAAAATCGATACCTCAGGCTCAGTAGCTCAATGAAGTTTCTGTTCATTCTGCTCAATGAACTGCGAGTAAAATCAAATTTACGGGATTTAAATGTTATAAAGCACCCTTAAATGATTGAGCTGAGTTTAAGATAAATCTTCCTTCACAAATGTTCTTGGGTCATTATTTCAGCCATCGAAAATTTACAAAAATAGGTAACACTATTTGTTGCAAATTTGCCTTCTGCATTTTGGGTTAAACCAGACAGACAAAGCACTGTATGATTGTAACAGGCACAACTTAGCAAAGGTAGTGGCAGTGCATAAATTGATTTACTCATTTTAAAAAAGACAGAATAATACTTTAATAATAGTGAAGCTGTTATCCACAATCAAGAAGTGTAATTTCATGTAACTTAGGTCCAGAATTACTCATCTGTTCCCAGTGCTTTCAATTTACAGTGACACCAATGTATGAAGATATACCTGACATCTATGTTTGCCCATTCATTTTTCCACGTCCCTACAGGTTATATAGTATACCTCTCTAGATGCGTTATTCTCCCTTTTCCTTCCTTTCATGTGGCAAAGTGCTTAATACCTCACCTTGGATAACCTGCGCTTAACCATTTTCCTTCTCACCACTCCTACGCTCTTCCGCTCTCATCAGGTATGCTGCGTCCTTGCTTCTTCGCTTTTTCCTTAGCTGTAAATCTTTTGTTTATTGAATTGCTGATCCCATCCACATACATGGCTGTGGTAGAAGCCAGGACTACTACAGCATCATTACACAGTGTGGAGCTGGAGGAACAGAGCAAGTCAGACATCATCAGGGGAGCAGGAAGTCGATGTCTCAAGTGTACACCTTTCATCAGGACTGATGTAGGGTGTAAATCCAAAATGTCGACTTTTCTGCTCCACTGTTCCTCCAGCTCCACAATGTATTGATTCTGACTCCAGCACCCGCTGTTCTTGCTATCTCCGAGTACTTTAGCACTGTGTCTGTAAAACATTTATTAGTCTTTCTGTCTCCTATATGTTGATTCCATTACCCATCAGTCATTTACCATGATTTAGAGTTTCACTAAAACAAAAACTCTGCCTTAGGGTGCCTTTAGCTATCCGTCAGACCTCATGCCATCTCATGAGTACAGTCATAAAGTGCCAGGCTGCCTGCAGTAATAAATATTTCCTTTCAGCATGCCAAGCATTGGTTCAATAAAGTTTATATTCTGGTCTGTATCTTTGATTCCTTTGAATAAAGATAGCAACAAGATATCACAGCACCGTCAATATCAACATGTCTCAGTGCAAGAATTTAAATAAAAAGGCTGCAATATGAGACATTTTGAAGAAGTTGCAAGTAAAGACAATCAAAGTAAGGAAGTGAAGAGTGTTCCTCTGGAAAACTTATCCTATCGAAACTAACGAAAGGCCATCAATTGAAACATTTACTGTTTTTTTTCTCTACAGATGCCACCTGAGCTGAGCAGTGTTTCCAGAATTTTCTGCTCTTACATTTGTCAGAACAGCTTTTGAATAAAAAGTAATTTTTAGGCATGAAACCACTAGCTAAAAATAAGCAGAGAGTTAATATCTTGTCTAACTCCCTGCATTCGTCGCAGGCCAAAATCCTGCATTTTAGGTCATTAATGAGTTATACACTCAAGTGAAATAAAAATAGATTAATCAGAAAAAATCGATTTTGTCTTCTCTGAAGCTTTTCTACAGTGGTAGAAAATCTCCTCTCCGATTTGCCCATTATTGAATATGGCTTTTTATAAGCCAACAGATTGGACATTGATAAATGATAGCAATAATTAGCACAGTATGAAAGAAGGGATGCTGTAGCCTGCTACTATTGATAACAACTTGACAAATGTGTACTGGGTTTCAACAGTGAACTTGTGTTGAATTATAGATTGTAGAAAAACTATATTTCTGGTCGCACATGACTGACAACTAAGTAGCTTTTTGTTAAAGTTTGAAATTTAGAGCTTAGAGTCAAAGCATCATAGAATCCCCAAAGTGGCAGAAAGAGATCATTAAGCTCATCGGATCTGCACCAGCCCTCCAAAGAACATCTCACCCAGACCTGCCCCACCCACCCGATCCCCCTAAACCCACACAGGGTTCATAGTGGAGGGCTCCCAATGCAGCAGTCCTGTATAACTATAGGTACAGGTGCTTCACTGACTCTCACTGGAACCATTTAGTTTGTGGTGCTGTGGAATTCTCAGGCCAAGCATATGTTGATTAATGAGATATTAGGAATTGCCGATGCTGGAGAATCTGAGATAACAAGGCGTACAGCTGGCTAAACACAGCAGGCCAAGCAGCATCAGAGGAGCAGGAAAGCTGACGACTTGGGTCTGGACCTTTCTTCAGAAATGGGGGAGGGGCGGGGGTTCTGAAATAAATAGGGAGACAGGAGGAGGTGGATGGAAGATGGGTAAAGGAGCAGATAGGAGACGGACTGGTCAAAGAGCCAGGGATTGAGCCAGTAGAGGTGAGTGTAGGTGGGGAGTTAGAGTGGGGGTTTGTCAGTCCAGGGAGGACGGACAGGTCAAGGGGGGCAGGATGAGGTTAGTAGGTCAGAGATGCGGGCGTGGCTTGAGGTGGGAGGAGGGGATAGGTGGGAGGAAGGAGAGGTTAGGGAGGTGGGGACAAGCTGGGCTGGTTTTGGGTTGCAGTGGGGGGAGGGGAAATTTTGAAGCTTGTGAAGTCCATATTGATACCATTGGGCTGCAGGGTTCCCAAGGGGAATATGAGTTGCTGTTCCTGCAACCTTTGGGTAGCATCGTTGTGGCATCGGATGAAGCCCAGGATGGACAAGATGGACAAAGAGTGGGAGGGGGAGTTGAAGTGGTTTGCAATTGGGAGGTGCCATCGTTTGTCGCGCACCCAGCGTAGGTGTTCCACAAAGCAGTCTTCAAGCCTCTGCTTGGTTTCCCTAATGTAGAGGAGGCCACATCGGGGAACCGCAGGTGCAGTATACCACATTGGCGGATGTGCAGGTGAACGTTTGCTTGATGTGGAAAATCATCTTGGGCCCTGGGATGGGGTGAGGGAGGAGGTGTGGGGGCAAGTGTCACACTTCCTGTGGTCCCTGCCTGCTGCTCTGATGCTGCCTGGCGTGCTGTGTTCCTCTAGCTCCACATTGTGTTATCTTATTAAACACTATGCCACATGTAATAATTAAAATGTTCTGGATGTACGATGAGGATTTTGCATTTTAAATAAATGTTAGAAGTTCTGTTTTCTTTTAATGTTGTTAATTTTTGACCTTGAAATTCAACTGGAACAGAACAGACATGCAGATGAAGGAGCTGAAGTAGGCCAGTCAGTCCATTGAATTTACTCTGCCATTCGATGAGATCCTGACCGATCTGATAATCTTAACTCAGCCTGTGACAGTGGATTTCTTCTCACTCTGGAATATACTTAATGACACAGCCTCTACAGTCCTCTGTGGTAAAGAATTCCACAGATTTACTGCCCTCTGAGAGAAGAAGTTTCTCCTCATCCAGTCTTAAACGGGCTACCCGTCACTTTGAGATAATGCTCTCTGGTCCTCGGGTTCCCCACAAGGAGAAACAAAACTCTGCATCTACTCTGTCAACCTCCCCAAAATATTGTCATCCTTCTAAACTCCAATGAGAACAAGTGTAACCTATTCAACCTCTCCTCATAATAAAATCTCTCCATGTCTGAGATTAACCCAGTGAATATTCTTTGGATGGCCTGCAGTACCTGTGTATCTTTGCCAATGTAAGAGGATCAAAACTGTTTACAGTATTCTAGGTGTGGTCTAACTAGTGCCTTGTGATGGAATATTAATGCATTTCAAATTAAGTACCCATTATAATGATGTAAAACATGCAAAACAACCCCTAATATTTTGAATGCAATTTTCTTTCAGTTTAGAGGCTGCTTAAATCTAATTTTTGTAAATTGACATAGAACTCTAAAACATTGTGCTTTCACAACTATTAGGACTTCAGAAATTTGCAACTAGAGTCATGCTGAAACCTTAAGGAATTGTATTGAAATAATTCTGTAAACATCGTGCTAACATACAGCATCTCTAACTTTAATGTTTCAATTCTCCAGCTCAATTCGTCTTGAGGGTTTAAGAAGGAAACCTGTTTTGACACAGCTTGCAAGAAGAGCACTCTTGCCTCCTTTCCTTGATACACTGAGCTTCTTGACAAATGAAGCCCAGTGATTTCATAGTCTGGGACCCACAGGAACATACAACCCAAAGATCAAGACAAAGGTATATTTTTATAAAGTCAAATTGTTGTCAGTAACTTTGAGTTTTTATCTAGAAGTATCCCTGGTCAAGATTGACAATTCATACCATTCTTCTAATTTAGCCAGCACTTAATCCTCCATTTTCTCTTTCCCTCTATATTTTTAATGCTGTGGCAGTCATTCTGGGCCATTTCTTTGCTCTAAGAGAAGAGGCTGGTGACTTGCCTTTTGACCAGCACCAACACTACTGAAAATATCCAGCCTGCTTTCCCTTCCTTGTTCAAGACAACTCTTGACCTTCAGTCTCTCTTCATCACTCCCTTTGCTTTGCATGGCTCTGAGCAAGTTCTGTGTGTTTTGTCACATTGAGCAGACATCCTTCACAGTGCATACTGATGTCCCAAACTTTTATATTTTTATGAATAATTTTATTTGATTTGATTTGCAGGCATAACTGTGGCACCGGATTCAATCAGAACTAGTCTTCAGAATAAAAAAATACATTTCAATTGAATTCAACTGTGAAAGAAATGTTTCACATGTAAGAAAGGCCATCTGATGTGACCACAAACAAAATACAAGAAACATTTGAAGCTTTCAGTCAAGATCTGAATAAAAAATCATTAATCCTCATTCTACATGATTCAAATCTGGAATAAGGACACAGTAAAAGAAGATGGGAGACTCAGAGAATATTTAGGGTTTGAAAAAATGGTTTGAAAAAAAGCCTAAGCAGCAGCAAAGAACATAGAGGGAAAACAAATCAAAATTGAAGAGTCTTTAGAATAGCAAATAGAGTTTTCTATTTGGGTACTGCAGCAATGTGGGCACAAATTGCATCAATTGTGAAAAGAATAATTTGTCTCCCCATTTACACAAACTAATTTGCATACCAGGGATTGTAAAATCTGATGTGAACCAAAGCAAATGGTTTCAATTTCGCCATGTTTTTTGCAATTCACTTCTGTATTTATAAGTACGCTAACCTGTGTCTAAGAGTGGTAACCAAATTCAGCTTCATCAACACATCTTAAAATGGGCTTATCACAAGAAGTAAACGAGTGTCTAGTTCAGCACCATTAAATATGCCAGTTTTAAATAACTCAAAATTATATTTTTAAAAAGGTTATACAAAACCATTTCCTCTTTGCATCGGTATACTGTAGTCAGTTTTATTAATTTAAGAACTAAATGTGTTTAAAGTGTGTTTCAAAACAAAAATCAAGTCTGCAAACTGGCACAATCAATCAATGGAAACTGGTAATGGTGACTAACAGAATCTGAGGACGTGGCTATTTTTTGGGGGCTAAAGCCATGTTTTATTTCTCAATATTAGAAAAGCAGAATGCAAGAGTTGGCATTTCAATCATTCAACCTGCTGTGCCATATAAATTCCATCAGAATCTAATTTTCATTCATCTCAGCCCTAATCATTTCCTCTTGATGGAAAAAGCATTAAACTCAATCTTCAACAGCACAATTCATAGGCAAGTGATCCTACTCAATAATCTGCAGGACTAGAGATGATTTCCAATAACCACAAAACTGTCTTGTAAAATATGCAAGATTAAGCATCGAGTACTGCATAATTGGGGAAGAGAGTCCTCATAGGGGCAGTTTACAAAGAAAATCAGCGCAGAAAATAAAGAAATATAGCACTTATATCAGTATCACATCAAATTTGGCAGATTACAAAAAAGAATTTGTACTGAAATTAATACATCTGTCATTACTGCTAAGTTAAATTGCTTTTCAAGTCAAGTTCTTCTTTTGTTTTATTTGTTGGAAATGATTTAAATGTAGAATTCTCTAAGCAGTTAAAATAGACAATTTAGGCAAACACAACAGGTGGGAACACTTTGTCCTTCACAAAAGCCCACAACTATGTTCAGCTTTAGCTTTCCAGGTAATACATGGGCCAATTAGAAATTCTTTCACATTTCCAATCTAAACCTATTATAACTGTCAAACCCAAATTTAACAAAATTAAACATGTATTTATTAATAGACTAATCGTATTTCAATTGATGAAATTCACTTTAAATTGCCAACGCAAAGATACAATTAACAAAATTTCAAGCACTACTATCTCCCCAGGCAAATAGTTTCAAAGTTCTCAAACTCAGCCTTCAATGCATATGATATCTCAATTTTCTAACTCAAAAAATTTGAATCTTGAGTAGCATACATCAATTGCCTTCTTCATCTGACATCCTGGATATGGTTACCACCAACAAACGGGCACATCTACAAACTCGTTCTCAGATCATATCAATCCTGAATCCTTTTCCAGAATTCCTTTTTTGACAGACCAATCACCTGGTTCATGGTCTGCTTCTTTGATACAAACTCTGAACACTTCAGTCTGCACAGGCTGTTCCCAACACTATTAGG
Source organism: Stegostoma tigrinum (assembly GCF_030684315.1). Lineage (NCBI taxonomy): Eukaryota > Metazoa > Chordata > Chondrichthyes > Orectolobiformes > Stegostomatidae > Stegostoma > Stegostoma tigrinum. The sequence goes on along the minus strand of NC_081367.1, from coordinate 35,336,365 downwards.
ATTCGCTGCCTTTATATCTCTTCCCCGAGTGCTTCTGAACATCTGTTTTCCCTCTTAGTGCCAAACAGAAAATTGACCTTTGGATAAAGAGCTTTGTTTGCCTTGCCTCACATGAATTCTTTGTACTACAACCATCCGGCAGAGCAGGCTGAAGCAGGCTATCACTTAATTTACCTTCAATTAATCTTTCTTTCATCCCCATATCAACTTTAGCCAGAGGTTAATTTCTTAGAAGAGCTGTCATGCTCAAGAAATCCAATTATCCACCCTCTTTCCAGATGTCTTTCTATTGTCACTCTGAGCTTAAAGGAAAGTCTGACAAATATGACTATTTTGCCAAAAAACTGAATTAATCATTGTGTAACGTTACCACACAATAGCTATGATAGGAAAGAGTCAAATGCGTTATTAGTGGAACCTGGAACGTGCTATGCATGAATGAGTAGAATATTTTATAACCTAATGCTTACGGATCAAAGCCAAGCATTCTAATAATTGTTCTGAGAAAATCAAATTTGAGTTTCAATTTTGCATTCAGCAGCATAATGAGAAATAATGAAGTCACAAAAGATTGGAATTGTGTCGTTTTATCAACATCTGAAAGGACAGAATGCATTTCCAGATTAGGGATTTTCTTTACAGCAATGTTGACCAAAACAAAAATCACAAAACAGTAACAAAGTGTGGAGCTGGATGAACACAGCAGGCCCAGCAGCATCTCAGGAGCACAAAAGCTGACGTTTCGGGCCGAGACCCTTCATCAGAGAGAGGGATGGGGAGAGGGAACTGGAATAAATAGGGAGAGAGGGGGAGGCAGACCGAAGATGGAGAGAAAAGAAGATAGGTGGAGAGGAGAGTATAAGTGGGGAGGTAGGGAGGGGACAGGTCAGTCCAGAGAAGACGGACAGGTCAAGGAGGCGGGATGACGTGGTAGGTAGGAAATGGAGGTGCTGCTTGAGGTGGGAGGAAGGGATGGGTGAGAGGAAGAACAGGTTAGGGAGGCAGAGACAGGCTGGGCTGGTTTTGTGATGCAGTGGGGGGAGGGGAAGAACTGGGCTGGTTTTGTGATGCAGTGGGGGGAGGGGAAGAACTGGGCTGGTTTTGGGATGTGGTGGGGGAAGGGGCGATTTTGAAGCTTGTGAAGTCCACGTTGATACCATTGGGCTGCAGGGTTCCCAAGCGGAATATGAGTTGCTGTTCCTGCAACCTTTGGGTGGCATCCTTGTGGCACTGCAGGAGACCCATGATGGACATGTTGTCTGAGGAATGGGAGGGGGAGTTAAAATGGTTCACGACTGGGAGGTGCAGTTGTTTGTTGCGAACCGAGCGGAGGTGTTCTGCAAAGCGGCCACCATGCCTCTGCTTGGTTTCCCCAATGTAGAGGAAGCCACACCGGTTACAATGGATACAATATACCACATTGGCAGAAGTGCAGGTGAACATTTGCTTGATGTGGAAGGTCATCTTGAGGCCTGGGACAGGGGTGAGGGGGGAGGTGTGGGGTAAGTGTAGCACTTCCTGCGGTTACAGGGGAAGGTGCCGGGTGTGGTGGGGTTGGAGGGGAGTGTGGAGCGGACAAGGGAGTCGCGGAGAGAGTGCTCTCTCCGGAAGGCAGACAAGGGCGGGGATGGAAAAATGGCTTGGGTGGTGGGGTCGGATTGTAGATGGCGGAAGTGTCGGAGGATGATGCGTTGTATCCGGAGGTTGGTGGGGTGGTATGTGAGAACAAGAGGGATCCTCTGGGGGTGGTTGTGGCGGGGGCGGGGTGTGAGGGACGTTGTTGCGGGAAATGCGGGAGACGCGGTCAAGGGCGTTCTCGACCACTGTGGGAGGAAAGTTGCGGTCCTGGAAGAATGTGGACATCTGGGACCTTTGTTGTACTTTTCGAATGAGGTCTGATGTGCATTTTCAACATTTTCTGCTTTAACTTTATCATTTTACTGTTATAAAATTATTTTATTTCTAACCGACAAAGTCATACAAGCACAATATTTGTTTTGTCATTTCCAGACTTATTATTTTCATGTTCTCCCTCTTGATTCCTCCAGCTAACATCTCAGATTGTCAACTTGTCATCATCCATTCTGAAAGTAATAGTGTTCAAGCCAGATCACAGAGTGAAACCTGGTTTTACAGACGAGAAACTTTATTTTTCTTTTTCTTTATCAAGAAGGTCAATTACTGACCGCGAGAGTACTTCTACTAAACAGCATAAATGCATAATATATGAAAAGAAAGTAATTACGTTATTACACTCAGATAAGAGAATTGACCTCATTACAAATATCAGAAAGAAAGCAACAATCCTTTCATACCAGCAATAATCTGGTATGCAGTCAAACGTCAGAACGGTCACACTCAATTCCAGGCTAAAGTATTCTGCTCAACCAATATAGTTGTAACCAGTTCCTTTTCAGCAGGTTTCTGGGTATTCATTAAATTCATTCATTCTGAATAAAATATCGCCTAATCCGAAGACCCTTAAAACAGGTCGCTCAACTCAACTAACTTCTTACTTAACATGTGTTCTCCAAATCAATATCTCCAACAGCCTTGTAGGATGTTTCTGACACATCCCCAGCCTTCTACTCTTGCAGCTTCCCTCTCATTGATTTCTAAGCAACTCAGGAGTTCTCCCATGCCCCTGCCAAACCATATTCACTCCCGCCAACTGTTTTGAGTCTAGCGAGTTTTGCGAAGATTTGTAGCTCAGGTTGAGGTTCTGGATGTAAGTTTGCTCACTGAGCTGGAAGGTTCGTTTTCAGACGTTTCGTCACCATTCTAGGTAACATCATCAGTGAGCCTCTGATGAAGCGCTGGTGTTATGTCCTGCTTTCTATTTATCTGTTTAGGTTTCCTTGGGTTGGTGATGTCATTTCCTATTTTGGTGATGTCATTTCCTATTCTTTTTCTCAAACGATGTTAGATTGGCTCCAAATCAATGTGTTTTGAGTCTGCTAACAACAGCACCTCTGCTGTTGTGAACTGCTTCTCTCTGAATGAACCAACGTCTACCCTCTCTGGGTCATGAAATCAAGCCATCAAATGCACTAACAATTATCTTCTCAACTGGCTAGCCGGACATTTAACTGAAAATACACAACTTCTTCTAAATACTATTTAAACTCAATGCATGACATGACTTTCAATTCTTAAAGTGACAGAAATAGAAAGCAAAAACACTTCCACTTTAGAACTCTAATTACAATAAAAAATTTTGAACTTTCATAAAAATCCTTTTGTTTGAATTTCTCCACACTATGTAAACCATGCACTTTGTTTTCAATAATAATCTCATGGCTTTATTTTGAAATTGCAGGAGACTCCTTTTTATCTTTTACTAAAATAATTGTGCTCTCACTACTGAATTTTTTTCCTCTTGCTGTCTTATTCGGTAGGCACTGATCCTTTGTGAAAACTCCCAAAAAACCTGCTCACAAGTTCTACCAATGCAACACAAATAAATTTCCCTTGAGTTGAACTCTGGAAATGTAGCATGAATTAGATTGTCCTGAAATATTTTGATCTCACAACTGGGTTCCTAATCCTTTACCATTGACCTAAAGTGCTAGGGATTGAAATTAATCACAGGATATATCTGTCATCATCGAGGCTTTATTTCTTTAAACAACTTGGTTTATGAGTTACAAAAATAAAGAAGTGGGAGAGAAAAGGATACTGTTATGAATCAAACAGTCAGATAACAATAAATTCTGCTCAATTTCAAATTAGCATGGAGAGGCAATGTACCAAGACAATAGATACATTGGGCACCTGACTGCAGGTGTGCAGAAGCAGAGTGGTCGGTAGCAGGGGGTCACATGATAAAACTCCAGGGATATGTTCAACCAGAGTTGATAATTCCATCTCCATGTCTTTGTTTATTTGTAAATCATCGTGTGCTGGCAACAATTCAAGGACGAATGCTACTATGCTCAAAGGGTTATTCCTCAGTTACTGTTTTCAATTCAACTTGACAATCACTGATATGATTTACTTTTAAAGAATAATGAGCGACCCCACTGCTCGTGGCTCATGTGGCAAGCTCTGCCACATTCATTGTCTTTCCAGCTCAGTTCTATTTTTTTTTGTTTTGGTTGTTCTGGGTCTCATCCTGATGGCCTCCTGTGGGAGGCCCATGCCCCCTGCATCTCTGTCCCTGCTACATCTCGGGTGGTGGCATCTGGAGATGAGACAGGATGCTGTTGGTTGACTCGGAACCAGGACCCGTGAGTCAATGTCCAGCAGCAAAGGAGTTGCAGGGCCCGTGCAGCGTGAACATCTCCAGCTCGGTGGCAGTGGAAGCAATGGCACCGGGGGTGGTAGAAAAGGGGCATACTGCTGGGAACCCAGGAACAATGTTGGCTGGCAGCCACTGGAACAACCAAGAAGCTAAAGTCTACGGAGAGGGAACGTTGAACTTTGTAAGCTGTTTCAGTTTTATCAATATCAATATAATATTAACTTATTCAGTACTGTGTTAGTTATACAATTTATCCAGTGATTTATTCTGTAATCCAAGATGGCGTTGGAACATGGCAACATTATCCACTTTTCACAGTACCTTGGTAAGAGTGACAAAATTAAATAAATCTAAATTTAGTTGAACTGCCTTCATTGATTATAAATAAATGAAATTTCAAGAAGAAATTTATGATCAAGGAACTCTTAGACTGTTCCAAGTCAAGAACTCTTTACCCCAGCTATTCCTCAAGCAATATAATGAAACAAGGAAAGCGTGGTGCAGACTGCAGAGCATGAGAAGCCATGGTGACTCTGAAGCCAACCAATGGAGTGTTCAAAAAGCACATAAAAATTCAAGGAAAATATTTTCAATGCACACCAATCACAGAAATGTCACTCACTTCAGTGTCTCATGAAGAAAATGTGCAAGTAACTTTTGCACAGTAAGACTAATGTAATGTAATGAATAAACTCTCTGACTCATTGAAAAACATCTGTGCTTTCAATACTGTTAACACGTGTTACCTCAGTTTGGTTGTTTTAATTGTTTGCAACATCAACAATTGCTTTTTTAACACTATTAAGCCTGCAAACTTGTAATTGTAACCGGCGCATCATTGCAGCTGATTTAATCAATGGCGTAATATTCTAATCCTTAGCTCATTCTATCCAGAAAGTTTAGCCCCTGTGGAACATCCTTGAGTGATTTTTTAAACTCATCTACATTCTGAAGACATATTTTACACCAATCCTAATTCCATTGAAGAGGGACAACAACAATAAATTAAAAAAATATATCCAAGGATTGATTGGAGGCATGAATCATATATTGTTATGTCTACATAATTATAATACCAAACACTTTGTAAAGAAAGACAAGCTGTCTTTAAAATGGATATATTTTACAAATGGCCCCCTGAAGGCATTACAGTCCCCTTGAGTGGTTCAGTCTGTACTGGCATTAGCCTGTGCTTTTCTCAAGAAGTCACCAAATAAATCTCAAATTTGAAACAAAAACAGAAATTGCTGGGAAAACTCAGCAGGTCTGACAGTATCTGTGGACAGAAAACAGAGTTAATGTTTCAGATCCAATGACCCTTCTTCATGAGCAACTGTTTTGTGCAGACCATCCCTGTAAGAACTCTGATTGACAGTAGCGGTGACAGGACTCTGAGTTTTTCTTTTAAATTCATTCATGGCACGTGGGTGTCTCTGGTTATGCCAGCATTTATTGCCCATCCATAATTGTCCAGGGGGAAGGTAAGTGTCAACCACATTGCTATGGGTCTGGAATCACATGTAGTCCAGACCAGGTAAGGATGGCAGTTTCCTTCCCTAAAGGCATTTGTGAACCAGATGGGTTTTCCTGACAATCGGCAATAGATTCACAGTTATCATTAGACTCTTGACTTTTATTGAATTCCTCTGCTGTGGTGGGATTCGAACCTGGGTCCCCAGGACATTGCCTAGATTTACAGTTCAGTGATAATACCACTAGGTCATTGCCTCCACCTAAAAGGAGTACAAGAAGGAATGCATACAGAAATCAACTGCTGAAAGTGTGCAGGCGATTAGCAAATGGCATAACTGCAGATCCAGCACATAAAGAGAAATCTTCTTTCTCAAATCCTGCTCTCCTACTGAATCCACTTGTATAGGCAAACACCAACTATTTATGCACAGAAGCCAGCACAGCTGCTGAATCTGAGTAAATTTCAACTACTTCGCTTCAGAAAGCAAAATTTCAAACAAATAACAAAGCCTATAATAACTTTAGCGACGTGATTTTACTTTCATTAGCTTTGTTTTTATCCTTACCTACTTTCAATTCTCTGTATGTGCACGTTAGAGATGCGGTGATTGGAACCACGTTGACCTTGCTGACTATGAGGTCATTGATTAGGTTTGTTAACCTGGGCAGATCTGGAAAGCCCTGGCTGACTGATATAACCAGGAGATTAGAATCTCCTTAGTTCAGAGGACTGATTTTAGATGACTGGCCACAGCCAGTGTGCTGTGCACTAGTAAGTAAAGGGTGTCTTGGTGATGGGATAGCAGCCTCTGTGCGGTTATCTCAGAAAGTAATCTTAGCTGGTTCTACTTAAATTACTTCTGAGGTAAACTAACTTTTGTTCCTTCTTGAAGGCATGAAGCTGAGTTGCTTTTAATTTTAAAACTGAATCATTTGTAAACTATAATTGGGTGGTATAAACAAGCTGGTCAAACAGGTAATTCATCAACCACTCAATAATGTGCCTGGTATGGTCATGGCATTATCACTAGTGTTAATTACTAAGCAAAAATGACCAGAACTTTAAAAAATGAAATTAGAATAGTCTACAATCAAAGCTTAAAGAGCAATCATGCCTTCTTTCCCTGAACCAGATTAATTCAATTTGGTACCCATTACACCATTTTCCAACAATTAACGGCGATTATCAGGGTTTGCCAGGAAACCATGTTAGTAAAAATAGAACCTGCTCATGAACTGTACAGTACATCTTTACAATACGATGCAAATTATTAACTTTTCACTTCAACTTCATCTCACATTTAAATGACTCGATTTTTCTGCCACCTCAAATTCTTGATGAGACAATTCATTAATTGCTTCCATTTATATCATTCTCTCTTTGCTTTTCATGTTACTTGCTTGTGGGTTTTGTAATTTATTTTTCAGCTAGCATTTTGCTACCAATATTAACTACAAGCTTTGTACGTTCACGCATTGCAACTCAGCCCTAGATTAATAATCTTTTCTCTTTCTCATTCATTGGCAATTTTTCTTCCTCCTTCTAAATCAACTGACTAATTCAAGGTATAATTCTATAAGCAGCAATGGTCCTCCATTAATAAAATCAATGATCATTCTTCATGCTTTGAATATTGAATGTCTTCATTATGTATTCGTTGTGTATAATTAGATGTTAGTAGTGAGCATTTATTATGGATACACTTGGTTTCCTAAGTACAGGAGTTGATTGAACCAAGTTGTGGGCTTGATTATACATTGCTTGCAATATGTAAATCTATAAATAGATTTTTTTAAAACAAAACAGTAAGGAGATTGGCTCCAGTTATATCCTTCAACTTTCTTTCTGGAAAATAATAACTGTTGTGCACTAGAAAGGGCCATTACAACTCATAGAATAAGTACCGTGGAAGGTTTTCAAGCAAAGGCTAACCTTAATTTTGTCCCTTCCCAGAACTTAGACTGAGGCTAACTGTGTCATCAGAAAAAAATCGAAAAGATCTGCAGATGCTGAGAACCAGAAACAAAAACAGAAACTGCTGGAAAAGCTCAGCAAGTCTGGCAGCATCTGTGGAGAGAAATCAGAGGTAACGTTTCATGACCCGTCCTCAGAACAGTTTCTGAATTAACACATTATTGACCTGACAGACTCAAACTCAGTGATGACTAACAGATACAACTAGGGCTGTTAATGCATGTGCTGAATTTGAATAAACTTGAAAACATTTTGGTATTATCTCTCTCTTCAGTCGTTATTTTGATAGTCATTTTCTGGTCTTCTTCAGTCTTAACTGCATTGTAACAAAGTAGTGATAAGCTTTACTTCATATGCTATATACATTATCAATGACATTTAAAATAAGCTTAAATCCTACTTATTCACTTTGAACTTTATTTTAACTGCCAAAAAAGGTTTGTATTTAATCGACAACGGGTGTTAAATGATGTTGATGACATCAAACAAACACGACCAAGATCAAAGGACCATAAGACAAAGGAGCAGAAGTAGGCCATTCAGCACATTGAATCTGCTCTCTCATTCAATTCAATCATCCCTGATCTGATCATCTTCAATGCTGTTTTCCTGTCTCTTTCTGTGGCTCTTGATTTCCTTACCTGTTTAAAAATGTCTTCATTAACCTTAGATACTTATTGACTCAGCCTCAACAGCTCTCTGTGGCTAAAAAAAATCCAGATTTGCTCCCCTCAGAAAAAAAAAATTGGTCTTTCTTCTGAGATTATGCCTTCTGGTCCTTGATTCTCCCATAAGGAGAAAAAAAATTTCTATATCCATCTTTTTAAGTCGTTTAAGGATCCTGTACATTTCAGTAAGATTGCCTCTCATTCTTCTATATTCCGTTGAGTGCAGGCCAACCTACTCAATTTCTCCTCATTAAACAGTCCCTTTATTGCTAGTAACAATCTAGTGAACCTTTCTGTATTCCCTCCAAAGCCAGTACATCTTTCCTTAGATACGAGTCCCAAAACTGTTCACAGTACTCCAGCTAACGTCTGACTGATGCCTTGCACAGTTTTAATAGTTTTACTCATATCCTCCATTACCTTTGAAATAAAGGCTGACATACATTCTATTTGCCTTCCCTGATATCCACTGAACTTATAATAGTCAGCAGCTTGATTTAAATGTTGAATGAATACAGGAAGCAGGGTTTGAAATGAGGAATGGGCATAAAATTACAAATTTATTTGCTAACTTCAGGAAAATTACCACTTCAGAGACAAAGGCCTACTCGCTTAATACATTAATAACAAACAATTTGCTCCCCTACTGAGCACTCATGCATGTTCTATGTGACAAGGGCAAAACTCATTGACAACATTCCAGGATTGATCTCATGTAGAATCAGTATCTGATCAGATGGCCAATGGGTACTATACTGTTAAATGAAATTGCAACAAAGCAGGAAAGATGGTGACAAATTCTTGATGGATTTTTTTTCCCCCAAACTGCATTGAAATGTTAATGGTTGCAGAGTCCGGCATTTGTAGCATTTATCATTATAAACATTGAATCAAATTTTGGTGCAGGTGTCCCACAGTGAAAGGGAAAGCTACTTGTAAATAAACATCAATCAGACAGAAAGCTTGCGCAAAACTATGACAAGTATTACTGCTCCTGTTCCAACTAGATTCACTATTACAACCAAAGCTACTATTGCTCCCATGATTGCTACTTCTACAACTCGCATTTATGTTGTGCCTTTAATACTGGAACGCATCCTGACACACTTCACAGAGGTTTAAGTCAGATATAAACAGAAAACAACTACGAGAAAACTAGGAAATGTACGTTCTGATCATACTGGAGTTCCATTTTTGGGAATATTCAACATTATTCAAATAAGGGGCACGGTGGCTCAGTGGTTAGCACTACAGCCTCACAGCACCAGGGACCCAGGTTCAATTCCAGTCTCAGGCAACTGTTTGTGTGGAGTTTGCACATTCTCCGCGTGTCTGCTCCGGTTTCCTCCCACAGTCCAAAGATGTGCAAGCTAGGTGGATAGGCCATGCTAAATTGCCTGTCGTGTTCAGGGGTGTGTGGGTTATAGGGGGATGGGTCTGGGTGGGATGCTTCAAGGGGCAGTGTGGACGTGTTGGGCCAAAGGCCCTGTTTCCACACTGTAGGGAATCCAATCTAAGTTGGACCAGTATACATCATTTCCAAGTTTTACCATTATTTTTTCCTTCCAGGAATTGAGCCAAGAGAAGATATCAAAATTCGGCAAAGAAATAGGTTTGAAGGAGGATCTTAGGAGAAGAAAATGAGGTAGAAGCAGAAGTAATTATACAGACAATGTCAACGTGTGGAATCTAGGCAGTTAAAGCCAAAGCTGCCAACAATCAAAGAATGATGAGAGGGGTACATGAGATATTGGTGTTAAAGCAACTCAGTTCAGAAGGGTTAGTCAGACTGGAATGGGAACAGACAAATGTAGAGACATCATGGGTATTTTGATTAGAATTTGAAATTAGGTGGTGACTAGAAACTAATGTTGCTGAGCAAGTTCAGAGACAGTCGGCAACTGAGATTTGTTGTCATAAATGGCAGAATTTGCAATGAGTTGAAGTTCACAGTACATGGAGCTCCGTAACCAGCTCCAACAGCATTAAGGTTTCACCAACAAATGATCTGAGAAGGGGCAGAAAGTGCACAAATGTGGAAATAGCTGGTGTTCATAATGGAGACGATATGGGATCAGAAGCCTAGCTAAGGATTGAATAGAATAATGATGTGTCAATTAGTTTGATTTAGCTGGAAATAGTGGTTAGAAAGAAGGATGGATTCATGCTGAAGCTGCTCGCTTTGTGGAGTGACTAATGAGTTTCTGACATTTGCTAACCGTATTGCTTTTGATTTTTCTCAGTGCTGAGTTGAAAGTACAAAAGCAATTATGTATGTATGTGATTTTCCTCAGAATATTGAACAATAGCTTGGAGGAATCACTGAATAAGCCTCTAGTAGTATCCCAGAATTAAATAATTTTATGAAAAATCAGAATCAGTTTCAATGTTTCAATTTTATACTGGTATGGGAAAAGTTTGGTGCCTTTGAAACCACAGGCAATTAGGAATTAGCAAAAAATAAATAGTCGCTGAGCCTGCATCGATTCTGTGAATGTTTCTTGTAATCATAGTCTCAAGGTCATAAAGGGAAACTTCACACTACATTGACTGCAGAGTATTACATTACATGACCTCAAAAGGTATACCTAACGCCACAAATGGATTACTCTTTATCCTGTCAAAGGCCAACTATATTATCATAGTGGACTTGGCTTCTAAATATTGACATGCAGTGATGCATCCTGACAGCAACTCCCAGGCAATATTCACCAACCAAGTGTTGCCCCAAAGCTGTGCAATGCTCCAGTTACACTTTGCTTCCTTATAGATAATTTGCTGGCTGCTTTGATTTATAAATACTCTGTAGTGTGACTGGTTGATATTGTTATGGTATCACTTTTTATATTATGAAACCTTAATGAACTGTAATTGAATTTCTTCCACTTGCAGAAAGCCATATTAAAATAAAAGACAAACAACTTAATTTGTGAAAACAAACAGTATTCATAAGACATACTCAGGATAAAAGCTGACTTGGTAGCAGATTAGTCATCTGCTATACAGTACAACTGATTTTCTTCTCCATTGAAGCTAAAGATTAAATTAACCCTGATATCTGTACTATAACAGAAATTGCCATTAAACAAATCTAGGACTACTAAAGATCTACCAAATTGTAACCCATTAGCTCAACCGTGATATTGACTTGAATCCATGGTTTTTGGTTCTAAACAAGCTTGGTCATTTTAGTCAGAGATAAGAGGAACTGCAGATGTTGGAGAATCTGAGATGACAAGGTGTCGAGCTGGATGAACACAGTAGGCCAAGCAGCATCAGAGGAGCAGGAAGACTGACGTTTCGGGCCTAGACCCTTCTTCTGAAATGGGGGAGGGGAAGGGGGTTCAGAAATAAATAGGGAGAGAGGGGGAGGCAGATAGAAGGTGGATAGTGAAGAAGATGGGTGGAGAGAAGACAGACAGGTCAAAGAGGCGGGGATGGAGCCAGTAAAGGTGAGTTTAGGTGGGGAGTTAGGGAGGAGATGGGTCAGTCCAGGGAGGACGGACAGGTCAAGGGAGTGGGATGAGGTTAGTAGGTAGGAGATGGGGGTGGGGCTTGAGGTGGAAGGAGGGAATAGGTGGAAGGAAGGACAGGTTAGGGAGGCGGGGATGAGCTGGGGTGGGCTGGTTTTGGGATGCGGTAGGGGGAGGGGAGATTTTGAAGTTTCTGAAGTCCACATTCACATTCTTCTTCTATCCATCTTCTAACCGCCTCCTCCTCTCTCCCTATTTATTTCAGAGCCCCCTTCCCCTCCCCCCTTTCTGAAGAAGGGTCCAGGCCTGAAACGTCAGTCTTCCAGCTCCTTTAATGCTGCTTGGCCTGCTGTGTTCATCCAGCTCGACACCGAGTTATCTTGGTCATTTTTGTCATCTGTTTCAAAAGGTTGTGAGTGTAACTTCTACACCAGGGACTTGAGCAAACAAATCTAGGCTAAAACTCACTGTACTCCTGGAGGTGACATCTTTTATGTGGGACATTAACCTGAGGATGCCACCAAACCCTTCCAGTGAAAATGATATGTTTGACAGCGCTAAGATTTTTGAATAGTTCTGTAGCTCAGGTTGTGGATGCTGTGGTTGATAAGCTCACTGAGCTGGTTTGTTAGCTCGTGAACTAATGAACCAGCTCGGCGAGCAAACCAACTACAGCATTCTACAATCTACTATTTGAAAAAGAGAGCAGTTGCTTCTCTGATCTGAATGATCTCTTGGTAGGATGCCCTGGCCATATATTTAATTGCTGTTTGTGAGATCCTGCATTGAGCAAGATGGCTACTGGTTTTACATACGTAACTACAATTACAACTAACCAAAATTATTTAGTTAACTGCACTGCACTTTGTAACATCCTGAGACTGCACGCATCCTTCTTCTTTTACCTTCTTTCTTACTATGACAAATCACATCTATCTACCCATCGCTATCTTGCTTTTCCTAAGCTTCTTCTTCCATGCACCTCTACGTAGGGCCTTGAAAAATAATTTGTTTTCATTCTTTAAATGTTTTCAAATCATTGTATTCGTTTTTCTCAGATTTTCAGTGCAAGAACAGATCTTGCCAAAGTCATATTTTTATTATACTATTGTTGATTGCACCTGTATATTCATTATTCACCAATATTCCTCTCAAACAATTCATTTCTTCCATTAACATCTTCTAATTGTCAACTTTTTCCATTGCCTAGATGTTTAGAACAATGGCCTTTAAATGCTTTATTTTTATCTATCTAAATTTTATATACTCTATTTAGTTCCATGTTTATTACCTCAAAACAACAATATGCTCAACCTATGAGTGAGATAAATCTACCTAAAAAACAACATCCCCTTTTAAAAAGGTAAACTGATACCAATATATTGTACCAAAATCAATAGGACATAGAACATAGAACTGCACGGCACAGGAACGGGCCCTTTGGCCCACAATCTTGCGCTAAACATGATGCCAAATGAGACTAATCCCTTCTGCCTCCCATTGGTCCATATCCCTCCATTCCTTGCATTTTTATGTGCTTATCTAAAAGTCCCTTAAATTCCCCTATTGTATCTGCCTCTCCTACCACCCCCATCAGTGCATTCCAGACTCCTACCACGCTGTGTAAAAAAAATTGCCCCTGATGTTTCCTTTGAACTTCCCACCTCTAACCTTAAATGCATGCCCCTATATTAGACATTTCAACTCTGAGAAAAAGATTCTGACCATCAACCTTACCTATGAATCTCATAATTTTATAGACTACTATAAAGTCTTCCCAAGCCTCCGCTGCTCAAGAGAAAACCCAGGTTTTTCTAACCTTCTCTTATAGTTTATACCCTCAAATCCAGGCAGCCTCCTGTTAAACCACTTCTGCATCCTCTCCAAAGCTTCCACGCTCTTCCTGTAATGTTGCGACCAGAATTGAATACAATACTCTAAATGTGGCCTAACCAAAGTCTTATAAAGCTGCAACATGACATCTTGACTCTTGTACTCAATTCCCTGACCAACAGAGGCAAGCATGACATACACCTTCTTTCCCACTCTATCTACTTGTGTGGTCCCTCTGTACATCAATGTTGTTCAGGGTCCTGCCAGTAACTGTATACTTTTCCTGAACATTTGATCTCCCAAAGTGCAGTACCTCACAGTTACCTGGATTAAACTTCATCTACCATTTCTGCAATTGATTTACATTCTGCTGCATCCTTTCATAACCTTCTACATTATCCACAACTCCACCAATCTTTGTATCATCTGCAAACTTACTGACCCACCGATCTACATTTTCATCTAAGTCATTTATATACATTACAAACAGCAGAGGTCCCAGTATGGATCACTGCAGAACAGCACTAGTCATGGACCTCCAGCCTGAAAAACAACTTTCCACCAATGCCCTCTATCTTCTATGGGCAAGCCAATTTTGAATTCACATGACCAAGTTACCGTTGATCCCATGTACCTTAATCTTCTGGATGAGCCTACCATAAGGGACCTTGTTGAGAGCCTTACTAAAATCCATGTAAACAACATTCATTGCTCTACACTCATTAATCACCTTCATCACATCCTCCAAAAATTCACTCAAACTAGGAAGACATGACTTGCACTGCACAACGCCATGCTGACCATCCCAAATTAAACCACGCTCTTCTAAATGTGCATAAATCCTATCTCTATGAATATGTCTCTAATAGTTTCCCAACCACAGATGCGAGACTCTCTAGTCTGTAGTTTCCACGAAATTCCCTATTTCCCTTCTTGAACACACAAATAACATTAGCTACTTGCCAGTTCTCATGAACCTCTCCAGTGGCAAGCAAGGATAAAAAAGTCTCGGTCAAGGCCTCAGCAATCTATTCTCTTACCTCTCTCAAAAACCTGGGATAAATCGCATTGTGCCCTGGGAATCTACCTACTTTAATGCTCTTCAAGTAGTTAACAAATAATAATTAACTATGGAGGCATGGTGGACTCATCAAATATCACTTCAAACAGCAGCAAAAGTTAATATAACGATGTTCCATTTATTATGATACATTCAACTTTAAGATACATGAACACTATCACTCCAAGACATACAGAAATTATCTTGCGTTAACCTGATATCATTGCAAGATATAGTATATATCTAAGTATCACGTATTCAATAACTTTTCTTTCTGTACACAAGCGTGGTGTGAGTTGTGTTTGAACAAGCCCACTCAAAAGTAATTTAAAATGAAATAAAATGTGGGCAATAGTGAATTTCAATCATCAGTTGATCTCAATCAATGCAATTTGTCATGCAAACCAAGAAACTTCCATTTGAAATCACATTCTATGGAAACTATCAATTGTGTTCAACAGCAAATTTACTAGTTTCGTTTCCAATGCATCTCAGCAGCTTTCAGCTATTATTATTTGGACATCTTTTCCCCATTCCTTTTAAAAATTCAGAGAGTTAACACAATGGTACTTGATTTTGTGCATTCTATCTTATAAGGTTTTGCTCATCTATTTGTTTTTTTTCTATATTTTCTTTCATAATTCAAGAAATAGTAAGCAGATAGATTTGAAACATGAAGCAGCATTAGGATGCATGAGTCATTTCATCTCATCAACAAAACTGTTGCTAGACTGACATTCTTAATCTTCTCACGACACAGGGTCGTACAGTACAGCTATAAAAATGACAAAGGCTTTTGATCAACCTAAAGATTACCATTACAACTTTGAACCAGCATAAACCAATGGAAGTCTAATCCAACATGCTGTGATCTAGCCGACTGCTATGTGATTTAAGTCATTGATCTACAATTTTCAAGTATTTATGAAATAGCAGTGTATGTCCTATTCATTACATTTTCTTGAAGGATTTGGTTAGAAGGTTAGCATCTAACTTATTAACAGGCTTCCTTCCTACGTACCACTCAAAACCAACATATCAAAATATAGACCTTGTAACTGTAAATAGGCAACTTAACTTGCTTACCAGGAAGAAGGTAAAGGAAATACATATGTAGAAAACTTTAAGCAGGAGGTTAGTGAGAGATGAGTGAATCAATTAAATAAAATGTCTACATAAATAAAGAAACAACAGGCATTTGGTAAAAATGGGGATTTACATTAAAGCAATGAGAGATTTGTACAAAAGGTCCAATTTTATCACGTTGAAATTTAGGCAATAGTGATGTTAACCTGATGTAGTTTAACACATAAATACAACAAAGGCTGGTAATAAATGCAAAATACAAGCTGGCTTTAAGGGGGCCTAGAACTGAACTATGTCAAGTATATTGGAAAAATTTACTGACAAACAAATAAAACAACTAAGAACATTTCAAACAATGGTAAATTGGGTCTGAGTGGAATATGTCTCTCTAAAGAACAAGTACAAGCAAATCAGTAATGACTACCATGAATTGATTTTAAAAAAGAATAAAACTAAGCTAAGGAAAGCAGTCATTTATTGCATTGAAGAAAAAGAATGATCAAAGGGAATCTGGAAATATTATGAGTTTTTAAAAAAGCTAACAAGGCAAGGGGAATAATAAAATTAAAATCAGAAGGCTACAATGACTGAACAATGGCAAATGTCTATTGTTCCCCAATATTTAACAGTAAACCAACATTGAGGCCAGCATGAAACACTATGAGCATCATCTATACTTATTTTCTGAACAAAAATTCCTGGAATCAACCAGTAGCCTCTTCATTTCTTGACATTAAGGTTATCAGTCTATAAAGTGGACAATCAGAGGATTATAGAGTCATGCAGCACAGAAACAGATCCTTCAGATTCAACATTCCAATCTGACCTCATCTCATTTGCCAGCATTAGAGTCACAGAATTATAGAATCCATTGTGTGGAACCAGGCCCATGGAGTCCACACAAACCTTCTTATGAGCACCCCACCCAAATCCACCCCCTCTTTTTTCTCCCCGTAGCCCTGCATTTCCCATTGATAAGCCACCTTTGGACGTTGGGAGGAAACCAGTGCACCCAGAGAATACCCACACAGACATAGGGAGAATGTGCAAACCCTACACCCTAATCAACCCCAGGTACTGGCACTGTGAGGCCCCAGTGCTAACCACTGAACCATTATGCTGTCCAATTTGGTCCATATCCCTTGAAACCCTCCCTATTCATACACCTATCCATGTGTCTTTTAAACGTTGTAACTGTATCCATCTTCACCAATTCCTCTGGCAGCTTGTTTCATACACACACGGCCCTCTATGTGAAAAAGACCCCATCAGGTCCTTTCTAAATCATTCCCCTCTCCCCTTAAACTTATGTTCTCAAATTCTGGGCTAGAAAAATGACTTTGGCTTTGCACCCTATCTATGCCTATCATGATTTTGTAAACCTCTACAAGGTTACCCCTCAGCCTCCAATGTTCCAGGGGGTAAAGCCCCAACTTACTCAGCCTTTTGCTATAGTTCAAACTCTCTAGTCTTTTTAAATCTTTTCTGCATCTTATCAAGTTTACCAACATCCTTCCTATAGAAGAGCGAGCAAAATCATACGCAATATTCCAAAAGTGGCCCCACCAATGTCCCGTACAGCAGCAACATGCCATCCCAATTCCTGTACTCAACGTTACGAACAATGATGGAAAGTGTGCCAGAAACCTTCTTCACCGCCCTGTCTATCTGTGACTCCACTTTCAAGGAACTACGCACCTGCACCTCTAGGTCTCTTTGACAATACTCTCCAGGGCCCTACCATTAACTGTATAAGCCCTGTCCTGGTTTGCCTTACCAAAAAACTTCAATAATGTGCATCTTTCACTGTCTCTCTATAACTGCATCAAGATTTAGTACCAAGGGCCCAAAGGGGGAGGCTGGCTGCACAGAGATCTTGATCTGAACAGCACATTTTTCTCACCGTAAATATTCAACAGGCATACAATAGACTAGGGTTGTTACAAAGAACTTGGTGGCTGCTCATGTTTCCCATTGCTTGATCCAAAGGATATTTGCTGGTAAATCTTGCTCAGAAAGGTACAGCCATGACACTTGATGGGAGTGTTACATTACATAGCAGAGGCATGATGCACAGAGGGAAAATACATTGCAAGTTGCTCTGATCTGGAATGCACTGTCTAAAAGGATTCTGAATGCATGGGAAGAAACTTGAAAAGTAATTTGACAAATATCAAAGTGGAAAATTTGAGGACAATGGAGAAACAGCAAAAAAATGGACTAATTGAACAGCTCTTTCAAACAGCCAGCACTGATACAACAGTCCAATGATCCCTTTCTGTGAAACTCTCTAATTCCATGATTCTAGGCGTACTAACCAACTATGTTAACTAACATCAAGTAGGAGCATTCACAAGAACTGTATCAAATATTCTACACTCTGCATATATTTTGTGGATATTAACATCCATTTGGACACAACACGCAATATGATATACTAATAGTTTCTGATATTCTTTAATTAAAATCACTTAAAAACTTAAGATCTACATTCTAGAAATTCAAAGAAACCCTTATCAAAACCTTACTTGTAGAATGAAGTATATCTCGATGGGTGTTACCACCGAAAAAATATATGTGAAGAATAAGAGATTTAATTTTATGTAAATAAACAATTTGCTTACTGATTTCCTATTTTGTTTTACAGGCTGTTTTTCTGGTTCTCTGCAGCCCACACTTAGCTGTGCAGAGCTTTCTTTAAACTCTACCAATAAGAAACATGTGGAGACTTGGGAGCTTAAAACATGTTGTATCACATTCAGTGACTATATGCAGTTGTCTATGTGCAGTCAACAGAAGTTTACAGGGAAGAGGAAAGGAATTTGCTGCACTTGACTGGAAGCAGTTACACTAATATCAATATTATTCTTTCCTCAAAAGAAAATGCATTTAAGTAAAACTTGTGCATTAACGCCTAATACCTTCTTTTATGGTTGATTTTTTTTCTACATTATGCATCTACAAAACACCATGAAGTCTTTTCTTAAGAAAGAAATGAAACTATAAATGCAAAGTGGTGTTTACTGCACACCCTTGGATTTGATGCAACTAAAATAACTCCATTCTCATCTCTACTCTCTGATGAAGTGGAATAACAATTTTGTGCCCTTCTCATAATAATATAGCCTGTGGGCTAAATAATACTTTGCTGTTAAAATAAGAGTAAGCAAAGGCAGCACTTAGTTCTGAGAATCTTCAAGGCACAGATTTTTAAGTCATTGATTATCTCCACTGCTACCAACCTCATAGGCACAAAGATCCAGGTGACTTCGTACTCCTGTGTCTTGTAGGTACAGCCAGCATCTCGAGCACCTCAGCAAGAAAACGGCTAGCTTTCCCAGAAACTAGTCACAGTGGCATCAGCAGTTAGGGACTTCACTCACATGCACAAGGAGGAACAGGAGCAGTAGGCATAGGTGTGGGGCTAAATGGCTCTCAATACCCAGAGGCCGCAGGAACGCAGCGAATCATGGAGCCATCTGGCTGCCTCCATGGATAGGTTAACCGCTGCCATGGAGAGACAGGGCCAGCACCGTCAGGGTCTACTGGACAGGTGCATCGACCTGCGTTCCAGCATTCCAGCTGTCAGAGGCAGGGAGCCTTAACCCATGTCCGGATGTCTCTTCCTTAAAAGGAGGCAGCACAGAGCCAGGAAGCACACAGTCAGAGTTGGAACCACACCAAGAACATGCAAAGACAGCTGGCCCTCTATCCCCACCCTGCCCACGACCCGCACTCCCACTAATCCTGAGCCTTGGACATTCAAGCCAAGACTTGACATGTCTGGTCCGTCTAGTGGGCCGAGGGTCACCCCGCCAAACCTTTTGGGCTAAGAGGGTCCCCCTAAGAGCGAAATGCTTCCATACCAGCTGCGGTGCCACGGGTTACACTCAGACGTAGTTTGAGGGAGAGAACAAAGAAAACCTATTGTGGGCACTTTGATGCCATAGGTGGAAAAGGCTTGTGTCACCCTCAGTTTCTGTATCAATGTTCCAGATTTTCACTGTCATGTGGTTGTGAGTCTCTGTGTGTAGGTGCTAAATGTATCTTCACACCATTGGACAGCACGTCATGGCCACAGGCAAGTCAGTGGGTGGAGGTCTATATTGAGAGGTCTACTGTACCATCTCGAGTCAAGGAGAACAATGCATACGCGTGGCAATGGTTTATAGTGACACTACCGGCCCTCCTCATTCAACATCCCTAATGTTTGGTTCCCTCTGTGCACAAAGATGTAGCTGTCAGAGCTGTCCAGCAGTAGCTATGCCAGTAAGGTACGGCATACAGAGAAGATTACCGATACAGGTTTGCCAGAGATCGGGCACTCTGTCTGCCTGTGTCCTGTGAATTGCATGGGTCAGTGACCAATGTTCTTGTCCTTTAAAAACCTTATGATTGGTGCTTGCTGCTCTCCCCTCCAAGTGTGCTCAGAGCTATTTTCTTCCCCATTGCAAATCAAACATGTGCATCATGATGGAAGATGGCAGTGAACATTCCTTTGCCTGTGGTGTCCAGCCTCAACTTGAACATGTTGGTGAGGTTCCAAACATTTGCATCCCCATTTTAGTTGTCCATCGCATTAACCCCACAGACATCACATTTCCTCAGGCCCTTGGCATATTAAGTGACCAGACTTGATGTGGTCATTCATTACTCCCCACCACTGACCACAGGAAGCCAGGATGCACCCCTCCCACATTATACCATTCGCAGCCATGCTTCATTTCACACCCTGGTGGCAAATCCCATTGCCTCCATGACAATTCTGTTGTGCCTTTGTCCAGAGCTTTCAGCCTCCAGTCCCAAAGGCTAACTTGTTTCGACTCAGTCCCATGGCTACACATGCTGACCCTCTCCCCCTTACTTTTACAGACAGACGCAACAGACTGACCATGGCCTATCACTTTGACTGGACAGACCAGATATCTAACTGGTGCCTACACAGCTTCTCAACCAAGTTTTCATACCACTCAGATCTTGCGCAATGCAGCCAATGGATTAACAGTGATCTACTCCCTGGACAGCTCATGGACAGACTCCCTTACCGATATCACCCTGATTGGATGCCTGTCCATTATCAATTCCCTTGACCATGTTGGGAGAGCTTGCTGTGCCGGGAACCCCTAGCTGACAGGACTTCGGTGAGGATTATTCTGCATAAGGCTACATGATACGGCTGCCTGCTTGCTACACCCGTTGCATAAGCTGCTATCTGTGAGACTGACACGATTCCATCGTTGGAGCAGTACAAAGACCTACTCCAGGATTTCTCAGTATAAGCTCAGGTTTGCACAGGAAAAGAGACAGTGAAAACTATTCCCAACTCAACACAGAATTTTTATCTCCAACTTACTGCTGGACTGTTGAAACCGGTTACTTGCAGTTTGTAGAAGAAAGAATGAAAGAAAATCTTAGTAGAATTCCAAAATCAACAAGGAATTGTGCATGGTCACTAAATTATAAATTTCTCTTGCTCTAATTTGTAGTTTTTAACAATAATAAGTATCCCTTTTCCACAGGTAGCAAAAATATTTGACCTTATCATTGTGAAATGTAAAAGATTACACATATTATGTTTTAAAATCCAATATATCAAGGGTTTTGCCGACAAAATACTGACATAGTGCTCTTTATGTAACAGCAAGGCTCAGCTGAGTGTTAAAATATTCATGAGGTGGTTTGTGGTCACAGCTGGAGACCAACCTCATTCTCAACTCAAATCCACATTTGCAAATTTTTCAAACAACAATAAATATGGAAGTTTGGCCAGAGTTCTGAAGGGTTTCCAAATGTGGTCAGAAAAGTACAAAACATTTGCTACAAATGTGGTTCTCCTATATTTATGCTCTTGGCTTCCGTGGCATTGGTTGCATTCAGAAATATCTTAATGTGTTGTGAATTGAAACACATTGCTTTCATACAAAAGCATGGGGTCTATTTATACAGTGTCCCTTCCTGACACGAATCAGGGATGCAAGTCTTTCACATGTGCAAGGAAACATTTGGCAAGATGATGCCTGATGTAAATTGATGAGTTATTTTATTTCACAGTACAGTAAAAACAGGCTGAGCAGGAGGAATGTTAGACTTAATTAAAGCAGTATCTGCAATTTACTGGAATTAATTTTACAAAATGAAAAATGCACCAGGCTTCCAGCGGGTCATCTCGCTTAAACGAGTTGATTAGCTGGTCTCCGAAATTTCTATTATTCAAAGCGTTTGCTAGATAGTTTCGGAGCATGTTGTTTCAATATCTGACTAAATATTTGAATCCTTGAATTTCTACTTTGTTGTCAACTTTGATTTACTCGGAAGAGTATCAACTACTATCCAATATGATAGACACAAATATTTTGTTGACTATAGAGATAGGCCACCAACCTGCTTATTGTTTACACTTGATGGGAAACAACATCAAATCCACCTCATGGATATGTTAATAATTCATTGCCTCTAAAATTTTTTTCAATTGCATGAATATGTTGTGCTTTAATAAGCAGGTAAATTTTCTTTCCAAGCTTATCAAAATTGACAACACCTCACGATTTAGCAACCAGCCTAACAATAGTGCATTAAAACTCCAGTGGTGAAGGTTTAATCAAAATTAATGGTCGCTTGTAAGACCACCAAGAGGTACAAGTGAAATACAAGCTGTGTCTGACAAATTTGATGGGATTCTTTGAAGAAATAATGGACTGCACTGAAAAAGGAAATGCCAGAAGTTGTGTATGAGGAGTTCGAAGAGGCTTTGCTGGAATAAACCTTTATTATCAAGTGATTTCACATGTTAATAAAGTGTGGCAACAGGGGCAGGATCTTCATAAACAGCCAGAATAAAGAGACTGGTGGCTAACGAACATGTTTTAAACCAGAGGTACCTAAACAGTGAGGTCATTACACGTCAGTGACAACTCAAATAGAACAGAAAAAAATCATACAGAATTTGAATGCAAAATACAATACCAATATTTTCAAAAGAGGCAAAAGAATGGAATATGGTTAAACGTGGCAAAAAAAACTAGAAACTATTTCTGGATAATCGAGACAGGTTTCCTGGCAAATAGATGCCAGATGAAACTTCTGTGCAGAAATGTAAGGAATATGTTTTGGGAAGATGAACTGGGAGAAGATGTCTACACTGAATGCTGATATTCTAAAAGGAACAGAGAGACTTGAAACTTTGGACATATGTGGGATGTTATATTTTCTAAAGAGCAGACTAGAATATACATGTAAAAAGGTGAATGTAAATCAGTGGATAAACTGCAGTTAAAATTTTATGCCCAGCGAGGTTTGGATCCAGATTTGGATACCATTCTTTTAGAATGACACCAAGGACAGGTTGGGCTGTTAGAGAGCTTTGTTTGATTCAGTGGATGAGGGAGTACAGTTATGAAACTCATTGTTAGAATAAATAAGTTTTAAAGTTGCTCTCAGAGCTAATGTTCACAACAATGAGAAGTTCTGATGAAGAAAACAAAGGAAAGGTATTTCCTTCCAACAGTAAATCTGTCAGAAATCACGAGACACCAAATTACAGTCCAACAGATTTACTTGAAAACACAAGTTTTCAGAGCCTTGTTCCTTCTTCAGGTGTTAATGAGGTGGTATCAGACAGAGAATTTATAAGGAAAAGGTCAAAATGTCACTCCACTGATGAGATGTATTAAACAAATCCAAGACGTTGTTAAATCTTTAACTAGTTAGAAGGTTTTAGATGATCAATATCTATATGTAAATCCTCAAATTCCTTTCAAGTCACTGCCCTGAGAGAACTAAAGGCCTGGTGTCGTGCAATTGCTGACCTTGTTCATCCCAGTCCAACACCAGCACCTCCATATGACAGTAAATCTGTAGTTAAAGGAGATAAATTTAAGATCACCCCTAGAGATCAAAAAGTGATTACAAATTTGAAATGAAACACAAAAGAGGGATTGGGATGAAATCAATAATTCTTTCAGAAAGCCAGCTCAGAATTATTGTTGGATTGTCTCCTATTGTGTGATCAAATTCTACAATTCTATCCTGATATTTTTCAACATAGAGAATTATAGGAACAAACCCTTAACTGAAGCACCATTTCATATCAACACAAAGTTTTCATAATGACTATATAATACAGTACTTCAACTCTAAAGCTATAATGTTCTTTTTTTAAAATTCCTCAGGCTGTGTAAGAAATGTGGTGCAACTTTGTTCCAGTGCAAAGACTGGTCTGACTCTCAAGCTCACAATAAAGTTGTCTTTTGCAACAAAGAGAGAATCTGGGCATTCCTATCTGAGCTCTTAAGCATTAAAAATATAGGGAGCACGGTTTTGTGCATACATTCAGACTGTAGCACAACAGATTTGAATTACATTAAACATTTCATTTTAAGTATGATGCCAGCAAAGCTGCTCTATCACAAAGCATCTTGGAGACAAATAAAGTTCCAACAACATCTTCCAGATCATAGCTAGCGCCAGCCTTGTCAATACAGCTGGGGTTGGGGTGGGGTGAAGGCAGCAATAACTAGCTATACTAACAAGATTATGAGGCTGCCATTCTGGTTTTTCATTAACCCGACATTAACTTCACCACTTACAAAGCTAAGTGGTCAAATTAATGAGCGCTGGAATCTTCACCGCACATCTGGTGATTAATTTCACTGCAACAATACACAAAAAGCTCAATATGAACAAAGAGAGAGCAGTTTGATTGATTGGCAAAAGTCCGAACATACCTAATGTCCACTCCCTCCACCATGACTGAACGATGATATTGCCCTGCCTCGCACTTACTCTCTACAGAATGCACTGCAAGCAACTTGTTAGACTTATACTGAAAGAACCTCTCCTGGCTACAATATCCATTTCTGAAGAGAAGGACAACCAGCTCAACTTCATTGCCCAGTTACACCTGACCCTGACTTTGCATGTATATTTCTGTTCTTTTATTACCACTGTGGCAAAATAACATGATTTATTATAAGATAACAAGGTGTAGACCTAGATAAACACAACAGGCCAAGCAGCATCAGAGAAGCAGGAAGGCCTGCTGTGTTCAGCTAGTTCTAGACCCTTCTTCAGAAATGGGGGAGGGGAAGGGGGTTCTGAAATAATTTGGGAGAGAGGGTGAGGCGGATAGAAGATGGATAGAGAAGAAGATAGGTGGAGAGGAGACAGACAGGTCAAAGAGGCAGGGATGGAGTCAGTAAAGGTGAGTGTAGGTGGGGAGTTAGGGTGCAGATAGGTCAGTCCAGGGAGCACGGGCAGGTCAAGGGGGTGGGATGAGGTTAGTAGGTAGGAGATGGGGGTGGGGCCTGAGGCGGGAGGAGGGGATAGGTGAGAGGAAGAACAGGTCAGGGAGGCTCGGGGACCACTTTGCAGAACACCTTTGCTCGGTTCGCACTAAACAACTGCACTGCCCAGTCGCGAACCATTTCAGCTCCCCCTCCCATTCCTCAGATGACATGTCCATCCTGGGCCTCCTGCAGTGCCACAACAATGCTACCCGCAGGTTGCAGGAACTGCAGCTCACATTCCGCTGGGGAACCCTGCAGCCCAATGGCATCAATGTGGACTTCACAAGCTTCAAAATCTCCCCTCCCCCTACCGCATCCCAAAACCAGCCCAGCTCCTTCCTAACTTGTCCTTCCTCCCACCTCAAGCCTCACCCCCATCTCCTACCTACTAACCTCATCCCGCCCCGTTGACCTGTCTGTCCTCCCTGGACTGACGTATCTCCTCCCTACCTCCTCACCTACACTCACCTTTACTGGCTCCATCCCTGGCTCGTTGACCTGTCTGTCTCCTCTTCACCTATCTTCTCCTCTATCCATCTTCTATCTGCCTCCCCCTCTCTCCCTATTTAGTTCAGAACCGCCTTCCCATTCCCCATTTCTGAAGAAGGATCTAGGCCCGAAACGTCAGCCTTCCTGCTCCTCTGATGCTGCTTCGCCTGCCGTGTTCATCCAGCTCTACACCTTGTTATCTCAGATTCTCCAGCATCTGCAGTTCCTACTACTTCTGAAATAATTTATTCTAAATTTGCTACTCGGATTGCAATTATTCCAAGTTCCAAAACTACTGGGCATTGGGAAATACATTCAAATGACCACTGTCATTCATTTTGCAAGATCAAATAAATCATTATATATTATTAAAAATATCAAAATAATCATAGCCTGTTAAGTCAAGGGCACTAACTAATCATATAGTTGGTCTATGTTTGTAACAAAGAAATTATGAAGTCACTGGTTATTCTTTTAAAGTTATTGTACAATATTTTAACATTAAATTCAAACACTATAACTTAATGAAAAGTTGATTTACGAACAGAATTCATCATGTTATTTATATGCCCTTTTGAAAAACCCTCAAATGTAATCTCAATTCATGAAACTAGTTGCACCAATCTTAGAAAACTATGTGAAAAAAGGCAAATTTGGATTTCTCGTTTCTCTATTTTGGTATCAAATTTGTCATGCCAAAAATTTTGTATTAAAATTGCACTAACCTGAAAAACCTCCTGATGCTGTCGCCTTCAATTGCCTGAACAATATTCTGAAGCTCAGTGCCATCATCAGATACTGCAGTTGACGTTGCAGACGGCATTGGTGTTGTTATATTATTTGGCAAGGTATGTTTTGAGTTACTTTTCCGTCCATAGTAACCAATTAGAAAACCACAAATAAATATAATAAACCCTGCGACAAAGAGTTTTACTATGTTAGTAAAGCTGCCCTGCTGATTTTTTGATCCTTGTCTTGGATGCGCCACGTAATCAGACTCTTCTTCTAGACGTGCAAATCTTCCTCGAGGTGATGCTGAAGGCTGCATAAATTCAAAGTCAAGATCCGGGCTTCCAGCGGAGTTACCCAAATGATGCTGGCTCGAATGATCTGGTTCGAAGCCATGAAATCCACTTTCTTCTAACTCCTTTTCCATGTCCCACTCTAAGTCTAATGAAGGAACTGGAAGTTCTTCAGCATCCACATCTTGAGTGTGTACTCGAAATCTCTGGTCCACTTTCTGATAGGCCATTTCTGAGCCTGCATTCAAAAATTGAAAGCAAAATCAATAAGATATTTTTCCTCAGTAAAGTCAGCAACAACGTTCCAGACATTAATTTAAATGCAGTAGTGTAGCACTTGGCCAATGCAGTAAAGTTATTTAAATCCTGTATTACTAAGTTTGCCAGTTATTTGAAATGGATATCCTCACTGTGTCTGTGGTAAAAATAATTGACTCCATGTGAAAGGGTGTTCGTTCTCTCACCCATTAACATTTTAGAATAAACAAGTTAATTCCCCTGAGGCAGATATTCACAACTTTCTGTCAGCTTCAGAAGAAAGTTTACTTTCAGATTTGGAATAAGATGATGATTTTTGGGCCAAGTGTCCTACTATCTCTCATACACTTGTATCCACCAAAATGTTTTATTGCAATGTAATATATTCAATATAGACACTTCCCACAGTCTAATACAAACACAATGCCTTGTGTAATTATGCAAATTGTGTGATGCTGCCACAAACAAAGCTAATAGCTCTTAGTGAACATCTGGGCGATAACAGATTACTCTTGACAATATTCTAACATTGAAAACCAACAAGGTCCATATTATATATAAATATATATAAATAAAGTGGCAAGGAATGAGTTCAAGAATGTAATCTAACTGCAGAATTAAGGAGACAAAAATTGTCATTTGTACATCTAGATTGAAATAATTCTGAAACTCAAAAAATATTTGTTACATAATTGCTCAATATTTTGGATGTCTGAACACAAATTTCAACCAATGGAAAAATCAGGGGGCAAGCAAAAATCTCTGAAAATACACAACAGGTTTGGAACCATTCGAGGACAGAGAAACAGTGTTGAAGTTTCAGGTGTGGCCTTTCATCAGAAAAATGAGTGTAATCTGCAATAATCTGCAAATTTATAAATCCACTCCATAAATCTTGAGAAACAGTTCAGACACTGAGTCCTTAAAAGTGATCAGAATTGAAGAACAAATGGTGGCATAGTGATATTGTCCATAGACTAGAATCTAGAAATCCAGGCTAATGCTCTGAGTGAGTGAGGCAATCTCACCATGGCAGATAATGAAATTTGGATTCAATTAGTAAATGTGCAATTAGAAGTTAGTTTAATGATGACCATAAAACTATTGGTGTTGTTGTAAAAACCTATCTAGTTCATTAATACCCATTAGGGAAAAAGATCTGCCATTCTCACCAGTTTTAGCCTACATGCAACCCCACATCCATAGACCATTCTATCATAAGAAACAGGAGCAGGACATTCAGCCCCTCAAGACTACTCTGCCACTCAGTAGAATCACAGCTGATCCATCATGTCTTTTGTTGACTTTCATGCCCTTTCCCCTTAACGTTTGATTTCCTAATTGATCAAAAATGTATCTTTCTCAGCCTTAAATATACACAAGTACTCCTCCACATAGCTCTCTGGGACAAACAGTTCCAAAGACTCTCAACAGTTTGAGAGATTAAATTCCTTCTCATCTCAAGCCTTGAATTGGTGCCCCTTTATTCCGAGACTGTGGCTTCTGGTCCTAGCCTCTCCTATGAGGAGAAACATCCTCTCAGCGTTTACCTGTCAAACACCTCAAGGATCCTGTATGTTTCAGTGAGTTTTTTATTTGCATTCATTCACAGCACAAAGGTGTCACTGGCTAGGTCAGCATCTTATTCTTCTGAATTTCACTGAACAAAGTCCTGATCTGTTTAGCCTTTGCTCATAAGACAACTTCTCCACTGTAAGCATCATTCACAACAATATGGCTGACTCTGAAAACTATTTGAAATGGCCTAGCCTGGCACTCAGTTGTATCTAATTGTGTCACAAAGTCATTCTCATGGAATCATACTTTATTGGTATCACCATTATCAGCCTTGGGTATGTTTGGTTCCACTAACTGGACAGGCCAAGCAGAAGTAACATCTCTCTCAGAGGTGTACCCATCGAATTCCTGAACATCGATTCTGCACCCCATGTAGGCTCACGGAATCAGGTCAAACATAGCAAGTAAATCGCCTGCCGATTATCACCTACTACCTCCCTTCAATTGATAAAGTAGTTCTTTTCTATGTTAAACACCACTTGGAGGATGCACTGAGGCTGACAATGGCACAGAATATACATTGAAAATTTCAATTTCCATCCCCAAGAACACTCACTAACATCTTCAGGCCTGGCTGAGTCCTAAAGGACTGACCAGTGGGAGGTGGTGAGTGAGAAGCATGCTTGACCTCATTCTCACCAATCTACCTGTAGTAGATGCATCTATTAGTGAAAGTCTCATTAAGAGTAATCATTGTATAGTTCTTGCTGAAAAAAATCCATCCTCATGTTGAAATTCCCTCTGTCTTGTTATGGCACTATCATTGTGTTAAATTAGGTAGATTTTCAACAGATCTACCAACTCAAGACTAGACATGTGGGCTATCAGCAATAGCAGATATGTATTCAACCACAATGTGTAATGTATGGTACAGTGTACCCATTACTCTATCATTACCGCCAAGTCTTGGCATCGACGCAGGATGCAGGATGGTATGCCAGGGCCAGTACCAAGCACAGTCACCAATGGGGTGCCAACCTGGTGAAGCAATAACACAGGACTACTTGCATGTGAAGTAGCAAAAACAACATGATTTAGACAGGGTAAAACCATGAATAAATGGGATGCTGAAGATCTGTAACAAAAACAGAAGGAGCTGCGGAAACTCAGAGGGTCTTGCAGCATCTGTGGAGAGAAAGTAGGGTTAACTATTTGAGTGGGCTTTGGACTCAAAACATTAATATTGCTTTCTCTCTACAGATGCTGCTGGGCGTCTCCAGCAATTTCTGTTTTTGTTGCGTAACTTGGGCAAGGATAAGCGATCCCACAACTGATAGATCAGATCTCAGTTCTGCTGCATCCAGTCATAAGTGGTGGAGGGCAATTAAGCAACACAATTGGAGGTGAAGGCTCAACAAATATTCTTTTCCTCAATGATGGAAGATCCCAGCACACCAGTGCAAAAGATGAGGTTGATGCATTTGAAACAGTCTTCAGCCAGAAGGACCTAGAGGGATGATCAATCTTGGCCTCTTCCTGAAGTTCCCAACAACACAAATATCAGTTGTCAACTGATTCTATTAACTCCTCATGATATCAAGAAACAGCTGAGACAATGCATACTACAAATAATACTGGCCCCAATAACATTTCTGCAATATGACTGAAAGCTGGTCCTAGAATTAGCCACTGTAGTAGCCAAGTTATCCCATTGCAGCTACAACACTGGCATCTGCCAAGCAAAATGCAAAATTGCCCAAGTTAAGTGCTGTCCACAAATGAACAGGACAAATCCACCTTGGCCATTTATGGCTGATCAGTCCATTCTTGATCATCAGTAAAGTGAGATAAGGGATCGATTACAGTGCAATTAAGTGGTACTTACTCTAAAATAACCTGATTACTGATGCTCAGTTTATGCTTGCCCAAGACCACGTAGCTCCTGTCTTCATTACTCTCTTGGTTTGTGGGTTTATGACCACATCCATGAGTTTGTGTTTAGGACAGATGGTTGATGACAATGCAAAACATAAACTGACTTCAGGCTTGGGCTCTGTATAACATTGTTATTTACATACCAAGACTAAGGAAATGACTGCAGACTCTCCAAAAATGATCTTAATACGCATGGGAACACATATATGCACCTTATCCTTGGCAGTATGGCCAGTGGCATCACTCCATCCTGTTCACTCATTGTTATTCTACTGATTTGGGTGCCACCATGTATTTTTTTTTACTGGCAGGATGTTCCACAGAGTTTACCCTGAACTTTCCGCATCTCAGAAGACACAGCCGAAGACTAACTACTGCACCATCAGAGATACACCAAGCTCTAATTCTATGTTATCTCTGTAGAAAGACTATTTAATAAGCTCTAGCAACTACTGCAAATTGGTCTACTTCACATGCTTTACTCTTCTTTTTATTTTAAATTCCACCCACATCGTGCTATTTGTTTCCAGTGCGGAGTAATTCTGTGACTTTATCACTAGTTGCTCCTGAGTCATAAGAATATTACAGAACATCAACAGCCTAGGTTCAAACATGGATAAGAGATAAACTCAAGATGGGATGTGAGGGTAAATGTTCTTGACATCAAGGCAGCATTTGACCAGTGATTTAGCAAGGAGCTTGACCAAAATTGGAGGTCTATGGAAATATGGGGAAAAAAGAAAACTCTCCACCAGTTGAGGCCTTAACTAGCTCAAAGGAAAATGATTGTTGTTGTTGGAGGTCAATCATCACAACTTCAGGGTACCACTGCAGAAGTTTCTCAGGGTAGTGTCCTTTACCCCTTACCTTAATGACCTTTCCTCCATCCTAAGGTAAGAAGTGGGGATGTTCACAGATAACGCACAATATTTAGCATAATTCATAAACCCTCAGGCACTGATACAGTTCACGTCCATACAGAGCAAGACCTGAACAACAACCAGGTTTCTCTCCATGGATGCGGTCTGACCCACTGTGATCTGCAGCGTTTTTTGTTTTCAGTCCAGATTCAGCATTTGCTCCTGAACAACAACCAAGTTTGAACTGACAAGTAGCCAGTAACATTCATGTCACACAAATGCCAGACAATCATTGTGTGCAACAAGAAAGAAGTAACCGACACCCCTCAATATTCCAAGACATTATGATCACTGAATCCCCAACTATAAAATTCAGCAGGGGTTGGGGGGGGAGGTTTTTACCATTGACCAGAACCTGTGGTGTACCTTCACTCCATGGACTGCAGCAGTTCAAGAAGGCAGCTCAACATCACCTTCTCAAGGCAGATGGAACGAGCAATAAATTCAGGCCTAGCTGGCAAAGGTGGCTAGAATGATTTAAACATATAATGTTTGGTATTGGGTATGTATTTACTTTTTTTGGCAGAGAGCATCCAAACCACTTCTTAGAATTCCTAACAAGCCGAGAGGCAGAAGGTCTTCAATATGCTTTTCCCAAGCTGAATTCATTCTGCACATGCAGTCAGAAAAACACAAATTGGAAATTAAAATTAATTTATTAATGAACACATGTTAAATGTTATAGTTATCTCAATGGTTATGGCAGTGTTAATGGCCATTTTGCTTTGCAACTACTTTAACATTAAACTGTGCCTCAAATTTTCGCCAATGCTCCAGTAACTATTTTTACTCACTTGTGGGACATGGGTGTCACTGATTAGGCCAGGATATATTGCCTGTCCGTAGCTGCCCTTGAGAAGGTAGTGGTGAGCTGCCTTCTTGAACTGCTGCAGTCCACATGCTATAGGTTGACCCAAAATGCCATCTCAGGGAGGCAACTCCAGGATTTTGACTCAGCAACTGTTAAGGAATGACAATATATTTTTAAGTCAGGATGGTAAATGGCTTGGACGGAAACTTGCAGTGTTCCCATATGTGTCTCATGGTTTTGAGAAGGGAACAGTAATTAAGGTAAACCTTGCTTTGTTGTTGCACATTGGTTGCAGAAACAGAAGTCAATAAAAGGCAAGCAATTTATTAAAATTACTTTCCAGGCTTTTTCAGTCTCCAAGAAAAGCTGTTCTTTTAGAACCCATTTCTAAAAGTGAAGAAAACAAAACAAAGAATCAAATCTAAAAACACAACCAAATTAAAAGAAGTGGAAACTGAAATTGCACTTAGCATTAGAAGAAATGGCAGAGAATTTCAGGAGTGTAAATTTCAACTGAGTGAAATACAGTTCAACTGAAGGCCATAAGCAATGCAGGCAGGAAAGAAAAGTGATGAAAATAGAGCAAAATAAACTTGAAGCCAGTGGGAGGGAGTAAAACACAGCCACACAGGTGAATTAGCAGTGAAAACCATATCTGCAGCGTGTTGGGTCACAGGGCTAATGACCCATTGACGTAACGACTTGAATCTGACTCCAGCTTTTTAAGGGCAGAGGATTGATATCAGTAATTTCATTTGAACTGTTTGTCATCACACATTGAACTTAAAGATAAGTCTGGTTAACTTCTGACTTGAAAGGAACCACACTTAAAATGTTTTTCATTGTAGCCTTACGGATTGAGTTTGCAGTGATATTGTAAACTTTGCCATTCTCAGGGCTTCAAATGTCATGCACTGCAATGGAGAGCAGAAACATTCAGCAAAAGAAGAGCAATTAGTTTTGTCCTTGCAAGGAAACAGTTAATTGCCTCAAGGATACATAGCAAACGTGACTGGAAAGCGTTTGTTATTAAGGTTGAGAACACATTGCTGGAAATAATTCTATGTGAGTTAAGAATCTAATTAGTTAATCAGGAATGCAGTATGGAGCAACGTGCTGAACATTTCACAGTCTCACAAGCACAGGTGAATTGGCACAGAAAACCAGATATCTTGTGTCATCTGTCATTTGCTCAGGTGACCTACTGAGCAAATCTGCAGCTCAGTATGCTCTGAGTAAGACTGAGTGAAGGGTATGGGGTCGTGTGGTCACCTAGAAGTTAGCTATTCAACAGATAATAAAATGTGAGGCTGGATGAACACAGCAGGCCAAGCAGCATCTCAGGAGCACAAAAGCTGACGTTTCGGGCCTAGACCCTTCATCAGAGAGGGGGATGGGGGGAGGGAACTGGAATAAATAGGGAGAGAGGGGGAGGCGGACCGAAGATGGAGAGTAAAGAAGATAGGTGGAGAGGGTGTAGGTGGGGAGGTAGGGAGGGGATAGGTCAGTCCAGGGAAGACGGACAGGTCAAGGAGGTGGGATGAGGTTAGTAGGTAGCTGGGGGTGCGGCTTGGGGTGGGAGGAAGGGATGGGTGAGAGGAAGAACCGGTTAGGGAGGCAGAGACAGGTTGGACTGGTTTTGGGATGCAGTGGGTGGGGGGGAAGAGCTGGGCTGGTTGTGTGGTGCAGTGGGGGGAGGGGATGCACTGGGCTGGTTTAGGGATGCAGTAGGGGAAGGGGAGATTTTGAAACTGGTGAAGTCCACATTGATACCATATGGCTGCAGGGTTCCCAGGCGGAATATGAGTTGCTGTTCCTGCAACCTTCGGGTGGCATCATTGTGGCAGTGCAGGAGGCCCATGATGGACATGTCATCAAGAGAATGGGAGGGGGAGTGGAAATGGTTTGCGACTGGGAGGTGCAGTTGTTTGTTGCGAACCAGCTATTCAACAGTCTTGCATTTTGCACTTTGAAGGACCGACAGTATTTAAGTAACAAACTTGCCAGCTTTCAATGACTACATGTGACCATGGTAAAAATGCCCATAAAGTTTTAATTATGTCAGGATTGTGGAAGTGGGATTTATCTTTCAAAGTTAAGTGTTTTAAAAAGATATGCTGTAGGCATAGAGGTGATTATAGACAACTAGTTCTTTACAGACTAGTGCTGGTGGAAACCACTGATAGGCCGATACATGAACACGTACCTTTTCCACCTTTGATGGAGGATCAAGGCATTTTCAGGAGAAATACATGTCCAATTAGTTCTGAGCACTATGGAAGTCAGTGGAGTGGAGGAAATTGACAAGGCAGGTGACACCCAAGAGCACAGAGGTTAGGAAAGTACAAATCGAGGGTTAAAGAGTTTCAATTGGCCAACTGCACAACATGGAAGAAGCATTACATAATTCACTTCTCACCTCACAGATTCAATTTCAAAAGACACCATACCTGAGAGAATATCCAGGAATAATATCTCTATCACACTTCAGCCTTATATCTTTCTTGAGATGAAGGTGGAACTACCATGGGGGTACTGTGAAGTACTCTAGCCAGCACGTACTGTGAAAACTGGTAATTTGATGTGACTATCTTATTGACAATTGAGTTGAAGGTTTTCTTAATGTGTTGAGGAAACATATTTTGTTTTCCTTAGATAAACACCAAAGCCAATAACTGACATGATTATTATAAGATATGTTCTGTCCTCATTTTGTTTCGTACTTTTTTGGGTTTATGATTAGATGGCAGCTGTGAGCGGGGAGGTTGGGGGGAAATGGGATGGCTGACATCATAGGATGATGATGTTGCTGTCCCATTTATCACTGTCCTGTACACATCCTTCATTTATTTATCTGTACCAATACTATTCTCTATTACCACATGCTAACATCTCATTAAATCTCTCCTTCTCCCATCCAATCAGTCCTATAATTTTCTTCTCCACATCTCACTCTTCATACTCCTTATTTCTCGAAACTCTTCAAACCTGAGTTATCATGAATGCTTTTCCAGGTCTAATGAGAAGTTATCAACCAGGAATATTAACTCGGCTTATCTGTTCATAAATGCTTCAGGCTTGCAAGGAATTCCAGAATTTTCTGTTTTTGTTATCTAATTTGATAAGATAATTTATGAATTTAGTCACTTCATTTGGCATCTTGCTTTGCTCAAATATGTTGACAAATTTCATCACATTGTAATATTTTATAAGTATAGTGACTGATGCAAAGATTTCTGGTGTGTCCTGAGGTCATGAAAGAAAATATGCAAGCAGCCCAGATTACACAAAGCTGTCGCTGAGCATGATGTTGCATTATAAAGCTCAGAATTAGGCAAATATACAACGCACCAATCATGCACAAAGAGTTTGCAAGAAGACACTGATTATGCAGTGATGTTGAGTGAGATGGACAACAATAGGTATAAACATCACCTGATCAGGATGAATTGTCAGACCTCCAAAATATTAGGTCTTGTTAACTCTCTTTAACCGATTTTACAGTTATCAGATCGATAACACCCATGAAGAACCAACTGTATCTCTGTGGGATAAGATTATATCTTTGGGGATAAGAAAGAAATGTCATAATAATTCTCAATGCAGTCAGTTTTTTAGTCTGCCTGTAAAAGACATGTTTAGGATGTCATCACTGCATCATACCATGTGACTTGAGGGTATAAATGTCTCATTCTGCTGGAAGTCTGCATCTCTGTTAACGTTAGCACAGATGCTTATGTACCTGATGAATATAATGCTTCTGTACATATTAGTTAGCTGTAATAGTTCAATGAAAAGGACCAAGAGACTAAGAAGGGGACAATACATTACAAAAGTAAGCTTACAGGAAATATAAAGAGGGCCATAAGAGTTTCTATAGGTACATGAAGAGAAAGAGATTGGTGGAGACAAATGTACGTCCCCTAAAGACAAGAAATGAGGGATTGTATGACAAGGCACAAAAAATGACTGAGCAACTGAAAACATACTTTGGTTCTGTCTTCACAAAAGAGGATGCAAAGAAAATACCGGAAATGTTAGAGAATGGAAGATTTAGTGACAGGGAAGAATTGAGGGAGATCAAATTTTAGTAGAGACATGTTGCTGGGAAAATTGATGGGATTGAATGTGGATAAATCTCCAGGTCCTGATAATCCACTTCCCAGAGTACTTAAGGAAGTGGCCCCAGAAATAGTGGGTGGATTGGTGGTCATCTTCCAGGACTTTCCAGACTGTGGGACAGTCCATGCGGATTGAGGGGTAGCTAATGTCACTCCAAATTTTAAAAAAGGGAGGTAGAGCGAAAACAGGGAATTATAGAACAGTATGCCGAACACTGGTAGTGGAGAAAACTCTCACATCCATTATCAAGTACTTTATAGTGGAGTATTTAGAAAGTAGTCAGAGATAATGGGAACTGCAGATGCCGGAGAATCCGAGATAACAAAGTGTGGAGTTGGATGAACACAGCAGGCTCCTCAGATGCTGCTTGGCCTGCTGTGTTCATCCAGCTCCATGCTTTGTTATTTAGAAAGTAATGGCAGGATCACAGAGTCAGCATGGATTTATGAAGGGGAAATCATGTTTGACAAATCCATTGGAATTTGATGAAGATGTAACTAGTAGAGTTGACAAGGGGGAGCCAGTCGATGTGGTATATTTGGTTTTTTAGATAAGCATTTGACAAAGTCTCATATAAGAGATTATCATGCAAGATTAAAGCGCACAGGATTGGGGGAAGTATATTGAAATGGATAGAAAACTGGTTGGCAGAGAAGAAACAAAGAGTAGGAATTAATGTCTTCTTTTCAAATTAGCAGGCAGTAACTCGTGGGGTGCCATAGAGATTACTGCTGAGACCCCATCTATTCACAATATCTATTAATGGTTTCAATGAGGGAACAAAATGTAACATCTCGAAGTTTGCAGATGATACCAAGTTGAGTGGGAGGGTGAATTGTGATGAGGATGCAGGGATCTTTCAGCATGATCTGGACAGGTTGGGTGAGTGGGCAAATCAATGGCAGACACAGTATAATTTGGATTAATGTGAGTTTATTCACTTTGGAAGTAAAAACAAGAAGGCAGATTATTAACTGTATAGCTGTAAATTAGGAGAGGGAAGTGTACAGCGGGGCCTGGGTCACCTTGTGCACCAGTTGCTTAAAGTAAGAATGCAGGTGCGGCAGGTGAAAAAGAAGGCAAATGGTATGTTGGTCTTCATTGCAAGAGGTTTTGGGTACGGCAGCAATTATACAGGGCCTTGGTGAGGCCATACCGAGAATACTGTGTACAGTTTTAGTCTCCTTTTCTTGAGAAAGGGTGCTCTTGCCATCGAGGGAGTGTGGCAAAGGTTTACCAGGCTGATCCCAGGGATGGCCGGACTTACATATGAGAAGAGATTGACTAGGTTAGGGTTATTTTCACTTCAGTTCAGGCAAATGAGGGGGGAATCTCATAGAGACATATAAAATTCTAATAGGCCCAGACAGGGTAGATGGAGGGAGGAAGTTCCCGATGGTCAATGTGTTCAGAACCAGAGATCACAGTTTAAGGAATTGAGGGCAACCATGTAGGATGGAGATGAAAAGGCATTTCTTCTCCAAAGAGTGGTGAGCCTGTGGAATTCATTACCACAGGAAGAAGACGATGCCAAAACATTGATTATATTCAAGACCTAGCTAGATATAGCACTTGGGCAAATGAGATCAAAGGGTATGGGGAGAAAGGAGGATTAGGCTATTGAGTTGGACAATCAATCTTGATTGTGCTGAATGGTGGAGCAGACTAGAAGAGCAAAATGGCCTCCTCCTGATACTATGTTTCTAGGTTTTAGAACCAAGATCATAGAACCATTGTAGAATTCCTATAGTCTGGAAGCAGGCCATTCAGCCCAGTGGCTCTACATGAACCCTCGGAAGCATATCCCACTGAACCTACCCTCTTCCCTCCAGTCCCTGTAACTCTGCATTTCCCATGGCAAATCCACTTAGCTTAGTCCTCTCTGGACACTTTGAGCAATTTACCATGGCCAATCCACCAAACCTGCACATCTTTCGACTGTGGGGTGAAACCGGGGCAGCTGGAGGAAACACACACAGGTATAGGAACAACATGCAAACTCCACACAGACAGATGCACAAGGCTAGAATCAAACCAGGCTCCCTGGCACTAAAGCAGCACTAACCACTCACCCGCGGTGCCACATATCCACATCTAGTTTTTTTTTATGTTACAGGAGATATGATAAGCATATCCTTATCGGGTATATCAACATATCATGTTGAAGGTAAAATGTCACAACTGCCCAGCTAAGCATCTCAACCGGTCTCTGGGTTAGAAGACTGCCTATAAAGTGTCCTATCTCCTGGTGGGATAGGGTCTGTCCTTTTGAAAGAAGTAAACAAAAAAAAGTACTGATGAATTTAACAACAGCATGTCAGTATGTTTAGCTTTGGCTGTCAAAAATTCCAACACATCAAATATGGCTGAAGGAGCAGCCAAGCAAGCATATCCCAATTTTATCAAGGAAAGGAATGATTTCAAAAGTTTTTACAAACAATGAATGGATTGGTGAAATGTCTTAAAGTGATAGTTATGAAGATTACAATGGGTTCAATTTGCCTACTTTCAGGTCAGTACCTCATAATTGGCCCATTTTCACAATAGGAATTTCTATTTTAAAGTCAGAGCTGGCAATCCCCATGTCCCATTCAGTTAGATGGCTTCTTGCCCAGTTTTGGAACATGCAACTGCATAAAAGTAACTACACTTTGGCAGATGGCCTGCAAAAAGGCAAGCTCCAATCACAAACCTAAGAGTAGCTTTAAAAGGCTAATTAATTTGTGAGAAGGATAAAAACACACATTTGTACTGGACCGTTCACAACCACTGGACATCCTCATTGCTTGTAGCCAATGATGTACCACTGAAATGTCATCTCTTTCTGTAATGTAGGAAACACTGCAGATAATTTGCCTACATTAAACTCCCAAAATTAGCAATGTGTAACAGTCAGTTCATCCATTTTTGTGATGTTGATTTAGGCATGTATATTGCCAAGAATAGCAGAGATAACTCTGTTAGAAAACGTCATGGGATTGTTTATGCCCACCTGAGAGGCCAGATGGCACCTCAAATTAACTTCTCTTCTACAAGGTTCAATCACTTTTTAGCAGATGCTTTAACTGGGAATGTTCCTACAGACCTTTGCTTCACAATGGACTCTAACTGGCAGGTGTAACTAGTCTTTCAGTTCTTCCTGGCCCTTTTCTGCTTCTTACTAGGTCTGAAATGTAGGCTTTATCCTGAAGTGCTTTTTCTCTCTTGATGGTCTTTCTGACTCTTTGTTCATTCAAGAGCTTGCAGCTGCTGACTCTGAATAATTCTTAAAACAGTGAAGTCTTTAAAATTGTAAACTCAGTTAGCCTTTTTATCTTCCTTTGCCTGGGTCTAACAGATTATTTTTTCACCAACTTGTGTTATTAAACAGGAATGCCCACTGCTGATCACCAGACACTTCTTTGTGAAAAGATGTTGCCATCATTTCTCTTTCCCTACTAAGTCTAAGGGTCTATTTGGTTCTCAGTCATAAAGGAACAACCTTTGGGCAGCATAGTGGCTCGGTTGTTAGCACTGCAGTCTCACAGTGCCAGGGACCCAGGTTCGATTCCAGCCTCCGGTAACTGTCTGTGCGGAGTTTGCACGTCCTCCCCGTGTCTGCATGGGTTTCCTTCGGGTGCTCCGGTTTCCTCCCACAGTCCAAAGATGTGTGGGCTAGGTGGATTGGCCATGCTAAATTGCCCGTAGTGTTCAGGGGTGTGTGGGCTATAGGGGGGTGAGTCTGGGCGGAATGCTGCAACGGGCGGTGTGGACTTATTGGGCCAAAGGGCCTATTTCCACATTGTAGGGAATCTAATCTAATCTAACCACTAGTGACTCTTAACAAAGAAAGGTTCTTGTCTTAACAACATGTAGTTTATCACATAATAGCAATTGGGTACAAATTTCTTTCACTGGCTTTTACTAAAACTATTGGGGGTAAATCTGACATGTCTGTCCTCTGTGATAGCCGCAGCTATTCCCTTGATTTACCCAATTCAAAACTGCATCGCATCATCAGATTCGGTACAGTTTCGTGCAGACTCCAACATTAACCCTTTCAGAATGAATATCATATATAACACAGTGGCTACATTAAGTGAATAAAATAACTTTTAGCTGACAAATGCAACTGACTGCCTTGTTGAGAACACTCATTTTCTGCAAATAACACATGGACACATAGAGGGCTGGCAATTGTTGTGATTCCCATTGCCCTTTCAACCTAGCTATCCGTTTCTGTCCAGAAACCTACACATTCTCGCACTGCCTTGTACAATGAACTTGTAACTTCCTTGATTCTTTGGTGTGTGGCTATTAGGTGTCATCTTCATGTTCCAGAAGGAATTATCTACTCAGAATTTAAAGCGGCAGCAACTTTCAAAGTCCCTGGCTTGGGTTACTCACTATATCCCTGTGGATTCAGGGAATCCTGCAGTAGGACAGTCAGTTCTGTGACTGTCTTATTGCACAGATGTCATCCTTTCAGGAACCATTTCTTTGACAGTAGATAGTGTGACATTCTCGTCCTATGAGCCATCATATGAACTTGGCACCTGCATTTGCCTCTCCCTTGCTGCTGGCCTTTTGGCTTTTGGCTCCTGCCTGGTTCCTGGGCAGCAGTGATCCAATTCAGCAATCAGGCTGAAGACGTACGTTATCCCCATTTTGTAACACCTTCTCTCTGTGTTTAAAAGTAGTCTCTGAAGCAGTCGGGGATTCAGATACATATTGTCACTTTAGTAAATGGGCTATCTGCACGCCATGCACCACCCTTTAATTTTTAGCACAGACATTTTTGCCTAAGTCAAGTCATATCTTATGATTCTGTTCCTCAGTGTATGAACTTGTCAAGACAGAACAGAAAGATAATGCAGTTCCTAGTGATTCATTATCCTACAATTCAAAAGAACTGTTACCCTTTCTCTGTGTGTTAGATAAGCCAATTTCAAGTCATCAGTGTACAATGGACAGCCTATTGAAGACACAAGAGACTTGTGCCACTTTAGTTCAATCAGGAAGGCCAGGATAAATCCAGGCAAAATACAGTTAAATTACTCACAAGGATCGATTTAAATTATTGACAAAGTTTCTGCCACTAATGGGCGATTTTCCCATTGATTACCTTTGTGCTGTCAAGACAACCAGAAAGCATTACCTCATTGCTAAGGTCTGACACACAGCCTCCCATATGATTCTCGAAGCCTGCTCACAATCTTGGCTGCTCCAATAAGCGTTACAACATCCAGGCATATGAGATATCTGTACTTCATTTTAACTAACACTTTTAACCATTGGCTACTTCAGATTGGTATTTTGGTCTTATCTAATGCATCTGTGCCAAATTACCAAAATACACTACAAAATTGTGTACTCTTTTTAATCTATGCAAATTTTCAACACAAGGCATTGTTTCACATTGACAAATACATAACAAAAAATCTAATTACATTCATCACATTTTCTTTTGTTTTGCAGTTGTGTTAGAGAAAATGATGACTTGTCTTTAAAATATCTCAAACACTTCGAAACACAAAAAGATTCCCATAAAAATATACAAGACCTTTTGGATGAATCAGCCACTGGACAGGGAATAGAGAATAAATTACCCTATAATTTAAATACCTATACCATATAGAGCTTTACCAACAATCCAGTGGAGTCTTCATTTTGTTAACTAATTTCATTAAGAAATTAGACATTCATTTCAGCACTAAGTATCACCTAAACATTATTCCTGATCCGATGACTACACCAGCTCCACTGCCAAATGAAAACATCTGCTGCAAACGGAAGCACGGTTATAACGAATGGCTGATTCAATTTTCATAATTAAAACTGAATTGCTAATATTACATTAAAAAGTTCATTTGAGACATTTTTTTGAAAAACAACTTTGTTGCATTCAGTTGACAAGAACCAATTTCAATGTTGTTATTGTTCATGACTTCCTCTAAATCTATTAAAGAGATATGTTGTTTTGGGAAGGCACTCCAATCAATCATTATACAAGCAGAATGTATATTTTGTTTAAAGTTATATTATAATTAGCACATAGTTTTTTTCCATGAGAAGTACATAAGACCATTTTCCAATCTTCCAAATTAGAGAAAATTTTTAGTTACTCTGCATTCTCTTTGACACCTTAAGCTGGACCTTCATGCTCCTGTTGGTGGGTTTGACAGGAAGGGTGATAATTAAATCTTGAGCCAGATGACAATGTTTGATTCAAATCTTTTTCTTGATAATAAGTTTACTTACAGAATGCTGTATTATATACATCTACAAAGAAACTACTACTAAATGACCAAGCAGGCTCTCCTTTCTATATTTTTCAAGGCAACATGCTCAGGCATGTTATTACATACATCTTGTACAGTTGGGACTTGAACCAAAGCCGTCCAGCCCAGCAACAGGAACACTATCACTGTGTCACAAAAGCCTAAAGTTTGCATCTTGCTCAATTAAACAATGCCCTTCTCCTATACATACAGTTGTAGAATTGTGGATATGTACAGCACAGAAACAGACAATTCAGTCCAATTTATTCATGCCGGCCAAATAGCCTAGACAAATCTAGTCCCATTTGCTAGCACTTGGCCCATATCCTTCCAAACCCTTCCTTTTCACGTACCCATCCAGATGCCTTTTAAATGTTGTAATTGTACCAGCCACCACCACTTTCTCTGACAGCTCTTTCCATATACGCACCACCCTATGCATGAAAATGTTACCCCTTAGGCCTCTTTTAAATCTTTCCACTCTCACCTTTGGACTGCCCCAGCTCAGGGAAAAGACCTTGTCTGTTCACCCTATGCATGCCTCTCATGATATAACAAATCTCTATAATGTCACCCCAAGACTCTGACTTTCCAGGAGAAATAGCCCCAGCCTATTGAGCCTCTCCCTACAGTTCTAACTCTCTAATCCTGGCTAACAATCTAAATAACATATCGTTAAAATTCAGCAGGTGGCCTTTCTGCCACCTATTCACCCACCCGCCAACCTGTCTGAAATTTTACAGGTGGATGGGGCATGTGCTGGGTGGCCTATCTGCCCGTAGACAGAAACTCTCTTGGTCTCTATCAGTACTTGACATATAGGAAGGTAAAACCCATATACCTTAAGCTGCGTAGCCTGGCTCACGAAAACGTGGAGGTGGTGAAGGACAAGTATAATGAGTATCACAGTTCAGAGTTGCTAATTTTAATCTTAACCTTAACATACCCATCTGAAATACATGTATAAGATATATGACCTACACAGTTGTTGCTGGTGTTGGAATATCACATTAACAATTCCTGTGATATTTTCACAAGGAGCAAATCAGTTTTGATTTGTGCCCAGCTGTGCACAGTTTTACATTAACATCTCCATTCTCAAGGTGGAGGGGCTCTCTTGTGACGCAGTGGTGGGGTCCCTACCTCTGGACTGGGAGGCTTAGGTTCAAGTCCCACCTGCTCCAAAGCTGTGTGGTAATATACCTGCTCCAAAGCTGTGTGGTAATATATCTGAACAAACTGATTATAAAACTGGATAATTTTTAAAAAATAAACTTAACATTGTCAAGTTGGTGGGATCCCGTGGTGTCTAAGAGATCTCAGTTCAGGACCTGCTTCAAAGGTGCAAAATTACATCTCCGAACAAGTTGCTTCAAATCTACCTGCATTGTCAGGTTATGTAGATAGCTTAAGATTCCTTAGGACAGCAGTAGGATCCCTACCTCCGAGCCAGAAGGCTTGAGTTCACGTCCCACCTGCCCAAAGGTGTGTGAAAACATCTCTCAACAGTTTGATTATATATATGTTAAAGAAAAATCAGCTCTTGTGGTGCAGTCATAGAGTTCCTATCTCTGAGCCAGGAGGCCTGGGTTCAAGTTCCAGTGATGGGTCCCAACCTACGCGAATAGGTTGATCAAAAATATCTATGTTTTCAAGTTTTTGCGTGGAGATTGTCTAAAGTGATATGTAGCTATCATAAACATCAAGAAAAACAGATTTTCAATCCATCATTTTAAGCTGCATTTGAACCCAACTTCCAATGGCCAGTATGCGACTTTGGCTGGTAATTCCAAGCACTTAGACTGAAAACTTGCAATTGTTTGGATGATTTTGTAACTAACAAATGATAGAATTTGCTGATTATATGAGAGAAGTATTTGGAGAACCAAATAATGGAGGTTTTCCTCCACCTATAATCAGTGGTCAATTGCTGAATCATTTGCAAACATTGCAATCATGTTACCAAATACTGATTTCTAAATCATTGATTTGTACCTCAGAAAGGGAGGCCACTAGCACAGAGCTTTGCAGGCCCAACCTAAAACAGTTTTTTAGTCATAAAAACACTCATTGACTGTTACCCTTCATTTCCTACCACTGAACATTTCTGATTTCTCCATTCATTGTCTGTGATGTAGTAATGACATAACAAGCCTCCAGGTGGATAAGATGACCACAAATCACAGTCACAGAAAATATCATTGTGTATCTCTTGGTTGGAAACATTTTAGCATGTTGCAGATGCATATGTCTGATTAGAGAATTCAAGCAGCAGGTTACAGAAATGATTGGCATAGACTGGCAACTTAACTGAAGTGGAGA
Source organism: Stegostoma tigrinum (assembly GCF_030684315.1). NCBI lineage: Eukaryota > Metazoa > Chordata > Chondrichthyes > Orectolobiformes > Stegostomatidae > Stegostoma > Stegostoma tigrinum. The sequence continues at coordinate 35,291,613 of NC_081367.1, read as the reverse complement.
GTGTGGAAATTGACTTTGGGAACTGGCTGTTTGTTGAGGAAAGGAGATAGGTTGAAAAGAGCTGTGAATAGTGCCTGATACAAAGGAACCGTTTAGAGTGCTGGCTAGCGTGGAGGCAGTAAGTTTCATAGTGAGCAATTTAGTGAGAAAGCGATCAAGGGTTTAGAAGTTGAATCCTGTTGACTGAAAGAACTCTGAATGTACAGAGAAATGGGAGGGAAAATTGAGTGATAATGTTCAATTTCTTATAAGAATGCCACAAAATCTGAATTTTCTTTAATGGTTTAGCTAATACAGGCCACATTGTTCTGAGGTATTTAAAAACTGAAAGCATTCAATAAATTCATCGAGAATAACTATTACAATTAAATGGAATTTTACTCCAGTACAAAGTTGCAGATGAAAGATTTCAAATTGCTCACAAAAATCTGCTCCTTGTGTTGAGTGCTTTCCCTGTAATATGATTATGTTATCAAAGCAAGCTTTCATTTTCAGCAACTAAATCCAGCTTCTTTCTTGTAGCTCTCAACATCGATCAAATGACACACCTAAGTATACACAACAAATGTCAAATTTCATCCAGATTTCAATCTTCTTTCCTCTCAGCAGAACCACTCAATTTAAAAATGTCCCCAGCTTACGTACAATAATCTAGGGTTTCATTACACTGTCAAGAGAGACACTGGACATGCTCAGAATGAATATATCTGTAGTTGACTGTCGATCAACAGATCTGACAGTGGGTAACCAGCCATACTATAAAAGTTAGAATGCCACAAATATTAGTAATTACATTTAATTGTGATCAGATACTAATATATTCTGTACCACTATCAGTAGGTTTCCTATGCCCATTGTTTGTCAAGGTGCCAATTTAAGGTCAGCCCCAAATGCCTTCTTCCAAATAAAATAAAATAACTGCGTACAGGAACAGCTGTTTCAGCACATTAATTAAGTTGATTTAATTTGCATGTTTGTGACAATGATTAATACTACTTTTGAAAAAAATTGTCAAGTAGTGAACAAGAGACTCAAGTACAGAAAAGCTACTTGACAGCAAAACACAACCTGCCATCTGTTGTTTTCTGGTCAGCAAGTCCACAGACTTCGATAATTTTAATCTTAAATTGCTCTTGATGCATTATAAATTCTGAGAGCTCTCTCATTCCATGTCTCATAATTTAAAAAAAAATCTTCAAGGCTGAGATTTCTACGTAGGCCAAGCGGCATCAGAGGAGCAGGAAAGTTTGATGTTTCGGGTTGAGACCCTTCTTCAGACCCGAAACATCAAACTTTCCTGCTCCTCTGATGCTGCTTGGCCTGCTGTGTTCATCCAGCTTCACACCATGTTATCTCAGATCCTCCAGCATCAGCATTTGTTACTATCTCTGAGATTTCTACGTGCTGGTTTGCTGTAAAGAAGGAGCATAACATAGAAAAAAACTGTGGGTACAATTAATTTAGAGGACTAATTTTACTTTAGGAAACATCTATAAAGAAAAGCTAAGGAATACAGCAATCACTACCAAAATGCCTGTTCTTACTATTGACATCAAATGAACATGTTTCATGATATTTAAACATCTGTAACTAAAGATTAATGCAATCTGCTAGTCTAGATAGATTATAAGTTTTCCAAAAGATATGGGGCAAAGCATATATTTGCAGTCAATTTAAAGGATTAGCTAGCAAAATAGGTTAGATTTGGAATAATGAGGCAAATTATTTAATCTGATATTGAATCACCAGACTTGAAACTTTAACTTTGCTTTATCCTCCTGCAGATGCTAAATTTCACCAGCAATTTGTTTTTGTTTCATATGCACACTAATTGTTGTGGATGTCTCATTTATGTCCCATGTATTTTAGGGTAAATTTTAGTTTTGAGAATTAAAGTTTAATTAGGATAACGAGATAAATGTGACCTAAGCCTCACAGACTTAAAAAGTTTGGAGTCATGCTGTTGATGAAGTTGACAGCTAGAAATACAGAATCAGAAACAGGTGAGCTTATTGCATTGGGGAGAAGCTGTCTGTATTGCTCACAGTCAAGCAGTCCAGAGAGATTGTTTACTTTGAGAGTTAGAACTAAATTAGTTATATCATTCAGCACAACTCTGAAAGACTGCACAATGCATTTACTCCTTCAGATAAAATAAGAAAGTGCAGATTAAAGATATTTAACATAAAAATCATATTAATTTTCGCACAAAACAACCTATGTTGTCACAGAGATGGGTGGAGCTTAAGAAGGTTCTCTGATTTTGACTTATCTGTGTGTTGACTGGGAGAGGAATTGCATTTTCATTGCGGCAAAGGCTCAAACTGAAGAAGTGCTGCTGATAGCAGAATCCAGGGAGTTAAGGTTTAGGAGAAGCCCTAGTGAGTGGTGGACTTATGCTGTGGCAAAGAATTGGGATGAAAAATAGACCTTGGAAACCAGTAATAGTTTAGTGCACCGATCAGAATTTGCTTAATGTAGTTGAAAAAAAGATTTTAAAGATGTTCAGTGGCATCTGTTTAATAACAAATGAAATTTTGCCAATAATTAGATGACTAGATGCAGTTTTAGGGGGTCTGAGGAAAGAAATCTGAGGAAATGAGATTGAACTACCAAGACATGCTGTCTGAATTTCAGACTGTTTCCAGCTGAGATCTTTCAACATGAATACATGGATCACTTGTAAGTTGACAGAATCTGAGTAAGATTTGGTGAGCCACAATGTCATAAATGCCTGGGTGGGGCACATTTTTGACCACATCAATTAAAAAGCTATCAATAGGGCACAGTTTTTGTTTGTTTAATACATTCATTTTATTCCTAAATGTTAGAGTTTTATGTTGTATACATAGTGCGTATAATTTAAAATAATTGTCTTACCCACTCAGTAGAACTCTAGACATTATTACTCAGGTATCATTGAATCATAGAATCCCTACAGTGTGGAAACAGGCCATTCGGCCCAACAAGTCTACATCAACTCTCAGAGCATCCCGCCCAGGCCCATCCCCCTAATCTACACATCCCTGAATACTATGGTTAATTTAGCCTGGCCAATCTACCCAGTCTGCATCTCTTGGGACTGCGGGAGGAAACCTGAGCACCCAGAGAAAACCCATGCAGACACAGAGAGAATGTGCAAACTCCAGCTCACAATTGCCTGGGGTAGAATCAAACCTGGGTCCCTGGCACTGTGAGGCAGCAGTGCTAACCACTGACACACCGTGGCGCCCATTACGTTCTGTTCAAGTTGTATTAATAAGAGTATTTTGGCATCTCAATTCAACCTACTTATTCTCTTATTCTTGGTTCCACTGTGCTTTATTTAAAAAACTATGGTCATAACAGATCATAATGAAACACAGGTTTGTGTAGTATTCTCATACTGAGATCATAACATAATACAGTGGTGAACTTTACATTTGGTGCAATTTCCCCAGGACCTTGAAGCTCAGAACAATTATCTGCACACAGCAAAGTTATATGCTGGATTGAACCGGCCAGCAGGTGGGTGGGTAGGGAAATCATGGAAAATGATTCAAAGCTGCAGTTATTAATTAAAAAAAAGCCAGGTAAACCGCTGCCGGAAAGAGGATAAGAAATTACTTCAAAAGAGCATTTGGATACATTAAAAAGAAAATCAAAAACGATATTTGGTTTTTAAATAGTTGGTTCTGAGAAGGGGTCATTGGATCCAAAATGTTAACTCCTGATTCCTCTTCACAGATGCTGCCAGACTTGCTGAGCTTTTCCAGCAACTTCAGTTTTTGTATTTAGTTTTTATACTTGTCTTTTAGTCACATTCCTCAACCCACTGCAATACTTCACAGATTCACTGTCCCTTATGATTCAGTCACAGAAGCACTCTCTGTGCCTCCTACCTCTCCTATTTATTCAGCTCTCAACACCCCCATCAATTCGTCTTTGCATGGTTCTACTCCTTAACCATGATTGCACTGGTACTCTGAATGCTTAAATGCATCTGTCTGCCCCCAAAACACTCAACTCTTACATAGTGAATATTCCCGACAAACACCCACACATTTTCATATTTTCACATTTCAGATTGGAACTCTCGTCACCCCAAGCTCCAACAGGCTATTTAGTTTCATTCAATTTGCTTCACCATAATTTTATACCCAGCTCTTAACACTTCTATCTCCCCTTCATTACCAACTATTGCCTCTTTTCTCGTTAATTACTTCACATTTGCCACTCACATTCATTACTCACCACTTCCTCCAACCACATAATTTTGTTTTACTTTCAATTTTCACTGTCATTCATTTGCATCTCTATTGCCTTAAGATTACCTCACTGCAGTTCCACTCATTTCCACCATCACTAACTTCTATTTATTCCATTTCATTGCCACAACTTATCACCTTGTTTCTCCCGTTTGGATTCAAGTCAGACTGCTAATAAAGTGACAAGATCACTCCTAAAGGTAATAGAGGATTATGATTTCTATACAAGTATTACTGTGGACAAAAATATCACCTGTAATATACAGAGACTGCAACTCCTCTTCTTGGCAACAGTTCTTAAAGGATCAAAGGACCTGATCTGGCAGTTAGTAACAGTCTGCCTCAGACATAATCAACAGGAATGAGATGAGATGAGGGATAGACTATTTTGTCAGCAAACAATTACACACTGAAAAAGTCCCAAAATGCTGAATTTGTCTGATATGCAAGGCAATTAGATGCAGAGCCTCAAAAGAACATTGTCCATGTCGCACTGTAAGTGACAAATAATAGATTTACTTACAGCAGGCCAATGAACTAAATCAGTTTCTCTAATCTACTCCCAATTGCAAGCCATGCATTTAAAAACAAGTAGCTCCAGGACCAAGGCTATCAATCAACTGCCTGCAAGACAGGTGCTCTGCCACCTATATCCTAAGCCTCCTATGAATCTATGTAACCTTGCTAACAAACTGCCTATGGCTGCTTGGAACATTACATTCAAGATGTGGTTCTCATTCTGGATCATAATATCATAGCAACTAGAAAACTGTGAGAGTGCTGCAACATGTCCAATGTCTCAAAGTGAAATGACATCGGAGCAGAAGTAGGCCAATCCACCCATCAGTCTGCTCTGCATTCAAAAATATCACAGCTAATCTAATAATTGCACTTTCCCCTCAGAACCCTTGATTTACTTACTGATCAAAAATGGCTCCCTCATTCTTGAATATGCTTCCCAGTCTCTGTATTCTTCTGCAATAAAGAACTCCACATATTCATTCCCGTTTAAGAGAAAAAATTCTTTCTCATTCTTCAATGGATGACACCTTACTCTGTGATTATGCCCTTTTGATCTCGACTCAAAAGGAGACAACCTCTCAACACCTATTGTGTCAAGCTCCACAAAAATCCTGTATGCTACAATAAGGTCTCATTTCATTCTTCTAAATTCCAATGAGTACAGGCCCAACCTACTCAACTTCTCCTCATCAAGAAGTCCTTCCATGCCAGTATTCAATTAGGTGCATGTTCTCTGTGCTATATCCAATACCAAGTGTATCTTTCCTTAGATAAGGAGGCTAAAGCTCTTCATAGAATTCTGGGTATGGACTAATTAATGCCTTTCTTAATATTTCATACTCCATTCCCTTTGTAATAAATGTCAACATTTATTTTGCCTTCCCTATTACCTGCTAAGCTAGGATACTAAAACTTCTTTTTTATGATTCATTGTCAAGGACCCCAAATCCTTCTAAACTGCCACTTTTTGCAGTCTTTTTCCCTCCTCTATTCTTCCTGCCATAGTCCCTAGCCTCTCAAATTCCCACATGTGAATTGTGATGATACTACGGTTTTAAGAGGTATACTTTGTCTTTTTTTTAAAATGAAGAGGGGTTGAAACAAAGATGCCAAGTGCTCTGTTCAAAGCTAATCCAGTAAACAGCTTGTCTGCCTTGTTATTTTTTAACGCTGGGGCTATAGAAACAGCATGAAGGGGTGGGGTTAGTTTAACCATCATCAGCTTTTGGGGTTTGGAAGCTGCTATACACCTTTCCCTGCTACAGTAAAATGCTTGCGTCTTCTCTGTCTTTCTCTCTGACACACAGTGTTTTCTCTTGATGTTCTTTCGTCCTGGGCTAGAGAATTGCATGTGAGACAATCTATTTTACTGAATTTGCCTTTGCCAAGGGTGTGTTTAAGAGATGTTGCTATATTGGAACAGTTGCTGTTTAGTGGTTAAATAATCTATTATCCTGTCAAGTTTTCCAACAGATTTAAGTTATTCCACTTCTTTTCTTTCTTTTGTTTGTATCTTAACTATTATGTGAGAAGAAAGTGCGATTTGTTTCAAGCCTGGTAGTTTGACCAATTGAATTGTATCCGGAACATAACACCTTATACTTGTCTTTAAGAATAAGAAAATGTTGGAGTCTAGGCTATCTTCTTAATATATTTCAATGGGATTTGGTCTAGTCCATAACAATATTCCATCTTCTAAGTTTTTCTGATTCATTTAAACTGTCTTTATCCCATTGTAGGCCCTTTATGCCATTCTCACTACTTGCCTTCCCAACTATTTTCACGTCATCTGTAAACATGGTGACAGTACATTCATTTCTCTCACCCAAGGCTGCAAATAACTGTGATCCTAATAATAATCGCTGTAACATTCCACTAGTTACAAGTTGCTATCCTGAAAATGCTCCCTTTATCCAAATTCTGTCTTTTATCAGTTAGCCAATCTCCCTTCAGTGTTATTATTTTATTATCTTCTTAATTCGCTTTACCTATTGTATCTTATTTGATGCCTTTTGGAAATCTTAATGTATTACATATATTATCTGTAATCGAACAAAAGTCTACAGATGTTGGAGACCTGAAAATCAGACAAAAAGTCACTGGACTCAAAATGTGAACTCTTTTTTTCTCCATAAACCTGCCAGGCCTGCTAAGTCTCTCCAGCAATTTCTGTTTTTGTTTTCGTTTATCTATCCTGATTTGTTATCTTCTCAAAGAATTCTAATCGACTTGTTAATCATGATTTCACATACAAGAAATCATGTTGCATCTCTGATTACAATACATATTGAGTCACGGAGTCATAGAGACATACAGCACAGAAACAGACCCTTCGGTCAAACTAGTCTATGCCGACCAGATATGCTATATAAACCTAGTCCCATTTGTCAGCATTTGGTGCAAATACCTCTAAACCCTTCCTGTTCACATACTCATTCAGATGCCTTTTCAATGTTGTAATTGTACTAGCCTGCACCACTACCAGTAGCAGCTCATTCCAAACACACACCACCCTCTGTAAGCAAACATTGCCCCTTGCGTCCGTTTTATATCTTTACCCTCTCACCTTAAACCTACACTGTCCACTTTTGGACTCCCCCCCACCCCGGTGAAAAGATATTGCCTTTTTATCGCATGCATGTCTCTTGTGATTTCATAAACCTCTATAAGCTCATCCCTCAGCTTCTGACTGCAGGGAAAATAGCCCCAGCCGATTCAATCCTTCCAGCCTTTCCCTATAGCCCAAACCCTTGCAACATCCTTGTACATCTTTTCTGAACCCTTTCAAGTTTCACAACATCCTTCCTGTAGGAGGAAGACCAGAATTGCATGCAATGCTCCAAAAGTGGTCAAACCAATGTCCTGTACAAACTCAACAAGACCTTCCAATTCTTTTACTCAATGCACGAACCAATAAAGGACAGCATATCAAATTCCTTCTTCACTACCCTACCACCTGCAACTCCACCTTCAAGGAACGATGAACCTGCACTCCGAAGTACCTTTGTTTAACCGTCCCCAGGACCTTACCATTAAATGTAGAAATTGTGCTCTGATTTGCCTTTCCAAAATATTTCTAAATGCTTTGCTGTTACATCCTTTAAAATAGATTCTATCACTTGCCAATTATAGATGTTATGTTAACTGGCTTACCTGTTTTAGCCTCCTTTTTTTAAAATACGTGTTACATTGTTAGCTTTACAGCCATTTGGGACTTTTCCAGTGTGTAATGATTCTTGGAAGATTGCAGGAGACACAGCCCAAATAGTCACCTTGCCAAGCTATGATCCTCCCCATCCCCATCACCCTAACCAACACACTGTTAACTCACATACCCCTGCATCTACCCTTTTTCCTTGCACCTACCATACTAACTCACCATGTGCTCATTACTGGTGCACCTAAGGACCAATGCACAGATGAGCTAAAATATCGCTCTATGAATTAATTCATAGTTTTCAGTGTTAATTACAGGTTATTATGTTGAAAAATATCACTGCTTCATAAAACTCTATTTACTTCACTTATGTTTCTTTAATAAGGCAAAGCAAATAAAGACATCAACAAACATTTCATTCCAGTGCAACCAGCATTGGAATTCAATCCCACAAACCCTCCAATGCCATTTATAGTTGTCAGACTGTGAAATGAGAAACTGTATCCACTCCGGTTTATTAATGATTGTGAGATGAGTCACGTAGCACTAATCCAGTCTTGGAAACCCTCAGGCTCATATTGACAGATGGAGTGAAATAGCAAGCACTCTTTTGTCAAAGCATTTCAGATTTTTTTTACAAAAAGGATTTAAAGGACTGTACTTTTAGACGCCTTGACATTTTTGATAGCTCTCTCTGATGGTCCTTCTGACTGATCTTCCTGACAGTTTTGACAGGGTCATTTGGCAGATTATTTGATAGGTATTTCTGACTACATTGTGAGTTAATTTTGACCAGTCTGTCAACAGTGCCAATGTCTTAACAATAACTAGATTATCCACATATTAAACACAATAATGCCTACTTTTGATAGTCATCAATGCACCTGACCTAACCCATAGGTGCCGCATGACCAGATCCAAAGGGTTACCTTGGCTCTCCAAAGGGATACACTAGCTATCTAAATAATTCTTTAAATTCAGACTTGCTCTGCTCGGGTCGAAAGATCTAATATGTACACCTCAGGTATCACACTAAAGTGATACCTAAATCAGGCCTGAGTGGAGACAGCTGATGATTTAAATGTTAGCTATCCCTCAGCTCACCCCCAATCCCATCCTCACAAAAACAGGGGATTCTAATTTCAGGGGCTGGGATTAGGATTTCTGTCATTTGTATCAAATCTGTATACTGAGGTGGGCATCTTACACAAATATAGCAATTCCACTGACAACATTCATTTCAGGTAATTCAACAGTAAAGCCCAAATGTGCAGATTATGAAAACCCGTGTTAAAATTCAGTATACAAAATATATCTTATAAAATTATGCTGCTTCCCATCACTCACAGCATAATTATATTTTTACAAATTTGCTTTTGAGGCATTTACTTCTTGATATTTCCCTCATTTGAACATGCACCAAATAAAAGCATTAACATACTTATACTGAAAAGTGCACCATGCTCTTAGAAATTGATGTATTGAAAATTGTCCTTTCTTATACAAAATCAGGAAACCCACCAGCTAGTCAAAAACTAAAACTGTTAACCTGCCTTCTCCCTTTTAAAAATGCAAACAGTCTCGTGCACAAGGTCCCTGATGTATTATGATCTCACATGCTACATAACCTATCTCAACCTGTCAGAGTATGTTCTTTTTAAGCCTTCACTTCTTTTCCTGGTTCACATCGTGCAGGAAATTAGCAGGAGGCTTACGAATAAATAGGGCAAGTGACTTGTCATGAAACAACATCCTGTGAATTTCTATACTGTGTGCGTAGCACGTTTTACTGTCTGAGCTCCAACACTTTCTGCAGATTCCAAAAAAACCTGGAAATGCACTATTCTGAACAGATTGAATTAAAAACAAATTACTTTCCCTGCTAATCATACATGTGCCAATTACACCAAAGGTTCATTGGTCTCTGCCCCCCAACATCATATAATTTATTCAGCAAATGGATTTGACTACATGATAAATGAGACCGAAATGGAAAGAGAAAAATACATGGCTAACAGCTGAAAACAGTATATAACACGAAAAGGACACAAATAACAGTCAAAGGAGAAGGACAAGTAATGAAGAGAATCAGAATTCTGAACAGATAATATTACTGAGAAACTCTCAAAACAGCGTGAAAAGAATCAAAGCTTCTGAATATATTCTATTTCATGGTGAATTCATAGTAAACGATGAAAAATACTAAACTGAATCAAGTTGTGTCAGTTTATTATTGTTCAGGAGAGAAAAGTTCTGAAGTAGCAGGTTTAATTCAAATCATGATTTTCTGCTAATAGGTCACAGGCTATAGGAGCAGCTGCTTGGCAGAGATCATAGAAGTCACTGTTTAGCAATATTCATGATCAGACGCACCATAAATCTTGGAGAAGACATTTTATCAATGGTCTTCCTCAATAGTAGTAAATGTCAGCATTCTGCTTTCATACATAAAAGAACATATTTGTTAAATTCACAGCATAGTGCACATTAACGAGAAAGATCCCTGGTTGATCTACTACATGTTTAGATCTACATACATCCTACCCAGCGGTAACTGGTTTCAGGCTATCACCACAACGATCCCAAAGATTCAAAGCTGACTGTCCTTTTTTTGTAGTTTTTTAAAATTATATTTTGAGTTTGCCTTCCAACTTTAAACACTGAATTGAAAATTGAAAATTGTGTCACTCATCTTTGCATCGTCAGGTGGAAGAGATCTGGAATGAGGCACAGCCTGAGTGAGCAGATATTTTGATTTTGGAGCAGCATGGAGAAGTTGGTGCAGAAGGGAAGAGGTGCTTTCCGCATTTTTTTTGGTTCACAGTTTGTAAAGTCTTTTATCAAGATAAATTGAAACTCAGGATCGGGGGTCTAGCACAAAGCAGAGTGGCAAACCATAATTTGGATGTGAGTTTGCTCGCTGAGCTGGAAGGTTCGTTTTCAGACATTTCGTCACCATTCTAGTTAACACCATCAGTGAGCCTCCGGTGAAGCGCTGGTGTTATGTCCCGCTTTCTATTTATCTGTTTAGGTTTCCTTGGGTTGGTGATGTCATTTCCTGAGTTGGTGATGTCATTTTCTGTTCTTTTTCTCAGAGGATGGTAGATAGGCTCCAAATCAATGTGTTTGTTGATGGAGTTCCAGTCGGAATGCCATGCTTCTAGGAATTCTCGTGCGTGTCTCCGTATGGCTTGTCCTAGGATGGATGTGTTGTCCCAATCAAAGTGGTGCCCTTCCTCATCTGTATGTAAGGATACTAGTGACTGTGGGTCATGTCCTTTTGTGGCTTGTTGATGTTCATGTATCCTGGTGGCTAGCTTTCTGCCTGTTTATCCAATGTAGTGTTTGTCACAGTTCTTGCAAGGTATTTTGTAAATGATGTTCGTTTTGCTTGTTGTCTGTATAGGGTCTTTTAAGTTCATTAGCTTCTGTTTTAGTGTGTTGGTGGGTTTGTGGGCTACCCTGATGCCAAGAGGTCTGAGTAGTCTGGCAGTCATTTCAGAAATGTCTTTGATGTAGGGGAGAATGGTTATGGTTTCTGGGCACGTTTTGTCTGATTGTTTGGGTTTGTTGCTGAGAAATCGGCGGACTATGTTCATTGGGTACTGTTCTTTTTGAATACGCTGTATGGATCCCAAACCTACAGACAAACTAACGGAACACCCATGGGATCTCCGATATCAGGGTTCTTAGCAGAAGCAGTAATGCAGAGACTCAAACAAACAGCTCTGCCAATCATCCAACCCAAACTTTAGGTCCGCTATGTGGATGACACCTTTGTCATCACTAAACAAAACAAATTAGAGGAAACCTTCAAGACCATCAATAATACCCTTACTGGCTTAACATTCACAAAAAGAGGAGGAAAACAACAAAAAACTGCCATTCCTAGATGTCACAGTAGAGCGAACAGCCAATGGGGAACTTCAAACCAGCGTCTACAGGAAAACAGCACATACGGACCAAATACTGAACTACAGGAGCAACCATCCCAACACCCACAAACGAAGCTGCATTAGAACATTATTCCAACGAGCCACCACACACTGCAGCACAGAGGAACTACGCAGAGCAGAGGAAAATCACCTATACAGCGTATTCCAAAAGAATGGGTACCCAATGAACACAGTCCACCGATTCCTCAGCAATAAACCCAAACAAACAGACAAAATGGGCTCAGAAACCATAACCACTCTCCCCTACATCAAAGACATTTCGGAAATGACTGCCAGACTACTCAGACCTCTTGGCATCAGGGTAGCCCACAAACCCACCAACACACTAAAACAGCAACCAATGAACTTAAAAGACCCTATACAGACAACAAGCAAAACGAACATCATTTACGAAATACCTTGCAAGAACTGTGACAAACACTACATTGGACAAACAGGCAAAAAGCTAGCCACCAGGATACATGAACATCAACTAGCCACAAAAAGACATGATCCACTATCACTCGTATCCTTACATACAGATGAGGAAGGACACCACTTTGATTGGGACAATACATCCATCCTAGGACATGCCAAATAGAGACATGCACGAGAATTCCTAGAAGCATGGCATTCCAACCAGAACTCCATCAACAAACACATTGATTTGGAGCCAATCTACCATCCTCTGCGAAAAAGAACAGGAAATGACATCACCAGCCCAAGGAAACCTAAACAGAGAAATAGAAAGCGGGACATAACACAAGTTCTTCACTGGAGGCTCACTGATGATGTTACCTAGAATGGTGATGAAGCGTCTGAAAACGAACCTTCCAGCTCAGCAAACAAACTCACATCCAGAACCTCAACCTGAGCTACAAATCTTCTCAAAACTCGCTAAAACCATAATTTGATTGGTTGGTAAAAGCAGCTAATTTGGCTGTCCATTATAAATTATTTTCAGATTAAAAATAAATATGAGAAGCATTTTACAGATTAAAACTAAAAGACCAGTTAGAAATTTTAGCAGACCATCAGATAATATGTTTTCGTCCATTAACATCAATTGAGCCTGGCTTATATGTCTGATAGCTTTCTTCCTCCGGATGATCACTTAGCTAATCACTGAGTGTGATAGTCATTGTCTGGAAGAGAAAATTTCAATTACATGTCAGTGTTATCTTTCCTATTGCATTACATCTTCAGCTACAGCCATCAACATAATCATTTATTTGAATAAAAAGGTGGTCCTGTTCATACGCCCACTGCAACCAAAGGATCTGATTTGTGCTAGTGCTGTACAAAGGGGAGTAAAACAGGAATTTGTTTTGTAAGTCATTGCTGAAATAACTAACATTGTACACATTTTGAGTAAAGGTAAGAACATTTTGTTCCATTCCTCTGCTCACACTAAAAACCTGCCTTATCATCCACACAAAATTAGTTTCCAAACCAGAAAAATAGCAGGATTCAAAGAAAATGAGATCTGTTTCACTAATAAACATTGAAGGCTCTTGCGATGTAATCCAGATGGTACAAAATTAGTTAAAAATGTGTGTTAAAGGCAGTAAGACTTGATACATATTCTTTTAAACTATTGTAGTTCATAAGCCAGTAACTCTGCTCTGGTTAGTGAAGTGAATTCAATGGCATTTTAGGCACATGGCTTGCATTACCTAATGAGCACAGTTTAATCACTCATTAAACTGCAGACCATGGATAAAGCAGATAATACAATAAGCACAATCATTAACTGTTAGAAAATTAGAAATACTACTGGAAATAAATGCCACCCTAACTAAATTATCCTTTTTGAGACTACAGTTTATACAATCTAGTGTGCTTAAAAGATAAAAATGTGGAATCACAGACATTAACCATAGAGAAAGAAGCCATTCAGCCTAAGACACGATGCCAGTTCTAGATTTTGAACTCGGTATAGTGTCAAACAATGCCATTTGGCTTATCATGTCTACACTGGCTAGCTGAGCATTTTGACTTAATGCGACTCTCCTAATTTTTCCCCATAACTCTGCGCACTGTTACCTACTACCAATGCAGGTAGCTCACGCTATATGGACAGGCCTCAGTTTAAAGGATTCTACTAAACCTAATTTGAGAGGTAGATGTGATTTCAAGTTGGGCCTGTCAACCCCAAAAACTGATCCTAGTTCGGCTCAAGGATGGTTAAGTGCCAAGACAGAGTCAGTTAGAAAGTCCACTACTGTTTCTGGGACTTCATCTCTGTGGTGTTACGTACCGCTGAATCCTCTACCTGAATCCTCACATCCTTAGCCGTCCCCAGGCCTCCTCATACCCTCATGCTGTCAACATAGCTACTCACTCAGCATTTATTCTGGGCAAATCCTAAATCCCATGCAGAAACGAAAGAAAATAAACTTCTCACAACCTAACACAACAGTAATTAAATACAACTTCTTAGTGGGAAAAATAAATCACATTCAAGAAGCACAACCAAATCTTCTGAATCTCATCTTGCTAATCTCCTCTGAACCAAATTATTACTCAGAACCCACATCAAGAACAGCTAACGTTACAATACCCTTTTAAAACTACAAACTCAGAATTCCCGGAATGATATTTATTGGTTTCACACTCTTTTTTTAAATTTATTCATAGGATGTGGGCATCACTGGCTTGACAACCATTTATTGCCCAACTCTAATTGCCCAGAGGGCAGTTAAGAGTCAACCATGTTGCTGTGGATCTGGAGCCACATGTAGTTTATCACACCTCTGCCAGCTTAGGTTTTGTATAATATTGTACAAGTGGCAATTTAATTCAAAAAATCTTAAGATGTTGAGACACAAATAGCCCTTCACGAATGTGTGTGTTCATTTATTGAGTCATACAGCATGGAAACAGACCCTTCAGTCCAACTCGTCCGCACCAACCAGATATCCTAAATTAATCCAGTCTTGGCCCATTTCTCTCTAAACCCTTTCCATTCACGTGCCCATCCAGATGTCTTTTAAATGTTGTAATTACACCAACTCCAACACCTCCTCTGGCAACTCATTCCAAACATGCACCACCCTTTTGCGTGAAGAAGTTGCCTCTTAGGTCCCTTTTACTTCTTTCCCCTCTCATCTTAAATGAAGGCCCTCTTGTTTTGGGCTCCACCACATCCCCATTTCCCCACTGCCCCCCCACCACCCCGAGAAAAAGACCTTGGCTATTCATTCTATCTATGCCCTTCATGATTTTATCAACTTCTGTAAGTCAACCCCTTAGCCTCCAACACTCCGGGGAAGTAGGCCTGGCCTATTCATCCTCTTCCTATCGCTCAAATTCTCCGATCCAAGCAAAATCCTTGTAAATCTTTTCTGCACTCTTTCAAGTTTAACAACATCTTCTCTCATTTCATCAACTTGTGACTCCCACAAAGGGTTAGGCCCTTGCAATAACTAAAGTGCGGTCTGTTTGAACTTCATACAAAGTTTGAATGGCCCTGAGCCTCCTTCCTGAGAGATTCAAGTCTAAATCCCTTTACTTCTACTGGCAAATAGTTGATCAGTCACGCACATGGCTGCACTTTCACATTTGGGTTGCTCGCATCCTTTTTACAATTTTACAGATCTAATCAACTCCATGAGAATCTGGCCTTTTGTCCGGTTTCACTTTCTTTGCACTTGCTGTCAGTTTTTGTGGGCAAACTCATTTTACAAAGTATTGTTGTTTCCTTTTATTGGAACAGCATTACAACAAAATCTAGTGCATGAATTTAGGTTACATTTCCAGAGATACACACTTCATTCAGCACATTTTCCACTATTTTCAGTTGAACTAATATATATAACAGGAGGCAAAGTCTCCTTGGGTACCTGTCTATGTGGGTGTCTCCAATTTCCTCCGACAGTCCAAAGGTGTGCAGATTAGGTCGATTGGCCGTGTTAAATTGCCCCTTACCGCCAAGGGATATGCAGGCTAGGTGGATTAGCCATGGGAAATGCAGTTACTGATATAGGGTGGGGGGATGTTTCTGGGTGGGGTGTGCTTTGGTGGAGCGGTGCAGCCAAGATGAACCAAATGGCCTCTTTCTGAATGTAAGGTTTCTCTGCTGCTTTGAAAGTATCACATACAAGTTGGACTGAAGATGATGAATCATGTCTGCATAGTAATACATTATTAAAATAATATACTTGTCTCTTATTTTGAGGCCAAATTTACCTATTGTGATAATGATGGTTAATTCATAGGTCCATTATGTTAGTGTAATGATCTAATCCATGCTAAAAGAGGTAACAAGCTTTGTGAGGGAGCACAAACATTACCTAATCTACTGAATGCTTTCAGAATTTTCTATCTTTGTTAAAAGAAGCAGGGGAAAGATCATTATACAAACTTGCTAAGTACGTAGTTGCAAAGATCAACACTAATTACTGAGCTTTGACCTCAAGATTCATTGTTGACAATACAGCAGAATTCTATGAAGGCCACTTTTTAAAAAAAAAACCAGGAACTACAGAATCTGACAATGTTCAGCTGGAAAAGACCGGCTACAGTGCTTTGTCCTTATTGTCAGCTTGTACTTTTAGAACCAGAATCTAGTCAATATTGGACATGTATAATATGTGCAACAAAGAAGGCTTGAGGATGCACTCAAAACTGCACTCTTTCAAGTTTAACAACATCTGTGGATTTTTGCGATGAGAACTGCAGCCACAACAAATCAGCCTGGAATTTGTGCTCATTCATGAAACATTAAAATCTGAACACCTTGTTTTACCCAATAAAACTAGGTCACAAGATTTCAAGCTTTTTTTTAAAATAAAGTCTGTCTTTATTACATGTAATAGCTATTTTTAAAAAAGGAAAATTAACTTAACAATAATAGTTTATACAATCCTTTGCACTGTTTTACTTTCTACTCCTCCTAATAATTTTCTTAAATTTCATGATATTTTAGAAATATTTATTTCTATTGGTACTACTCAGATATATGCTTCAGTCATCCAGAAGCAACTATAATTATTCACAAGTTTAGCTTCTCTCCACCTTGACCATAGATGCCTCAGTTCCTTCTTCAAGTTACTTCCTCAATATTTTCTAACTAATCTGCTGATTGCTTTCTTTGATTACTTCACATTTTTTCTATTAGTTTCAAAGGAGGCATTTCTACAGTTTAGTTTCTCTTATGAAATCCAAACTAAGATTAAGCCCTATGCACACTCACTTAAGCTAATTATGAAGATAACTTTTTCTTTGTTTATAGTCCAGACCTAGCAAATTGTCATTTACTCTGACTATCTTCTGGCTGGAAACTACACACAACATCCAATCTTTCTGCAAAAACTTAGGTCCTCAAATGGGCCTTTAAGTTAGACATCTCTCTTTAAGATAACACAGTGCAGAGCTGGAGGAACACAGCAGACTAGGCAGCAACAGAGGAGCAGTTGACGGTTTGGATCAGGACCCTTTTTCAGGTCCTTTCGGATCCCAACCTGAAATGTCAACTTTTCCGATCCTCTGGTGCTGCCTGGCCTGCTGTGTTCCTCGAGCTCCACAATGTTATTCCTGACTCCAGCATCAGCAGTTCTTACTATCTCTCCCCCTTCCAGAAGTTTTCTTTGATCTGAAAACTTACCTGGAATTTACTAGCCTCCAAAGTTAACAAAATACATTAAAACAAATTTGCATCCAACTTGCAAAACATAATCTTGTTGGATTTACTTAAAGGATTGCACATGTCATAACACAGATCTCCCAGACAGCATCAATGCTCAGCACATTCATGCTGTGTGCATTGTTTTGTTCGAACCAACTGTTTTAAGATTTTTCACTTCTATGCTCCAATCGAATCTTTAGACAAAAATGATCAGCATAGGGATTGCCAGACAAGATTACCATGTCCAACAGACGGAAGACTGGCGAGCACGCTCCCCTTTCACAACAGCATCTGGTTTCTAAAAAGTCCAAATCGTTCAGTGACTAAGGGAGTTAATGAATGGGTGAGTAAGTGAATGAATAGACGAGTTTGGTGATGGGGGAATGTGCTTCTGAATGAGTGAGGTGGGTTAGAGGGATTGGTTAAGTGACTGGGAGATGATCGGGTACAGTTAAGTTTGGGACCAGAGAAGTTGCATGAGGGATGGGTTTCTTGGCAGAGGAAAGGGAGTGAGAGAAGTCATTGGTTGTAATTACTAGTTCAGTGATATTGGATAATCACTGAGTTAGAACAGCTTAAAAAAAATTAAACTGGGTAACATGTTCAGGTTAGATACCAAAGCATGTTCCATTTATTTGGTGCAGATCTCTACCCTGAGCTAAGCTCAGGGAAATTTATGAGGATCCTGGATAGCAAAAATCAAACCATTTGAAGATTAAACTGCTCAGGCAATTACCTCTCATGTGTGTGCATCAAGACAGTCACAGCATCCTGACACACATCTGCCACCTTGTATACCATCTCTAATGTTCCTGAGACTGGGGATTTGACCCAAGACGTCATGAGAAGGCCCAGAGACAGGTTCATTGTTTAAGTTTTTCTACCTGCTATCGTACAACTTTGACCTTTTCAGATGAGAGCCTCTGAAGTCAATAGCGCCCAAACATTTAACTGTCATAAACTACATTTGTTTGAATTGCATTCAGTTGAAGGCTGCTTTTACCAGTTTCTCAACCAGATGCATCCCTTTTCTACAGTTAAAGCTTTGATTCTTCGAAGTAATAAAACAGTTTTATTTAAGACACATGAACCATAAGCTGTGTATTTGCAACATAGTTACTGCATTACTTGAAATCTTATATTAAAAGCTTTGGGTCTGCACAGTGCCATTCAAAACATTGTATTAAAATCCCATCCCGGCATTTATCCCTTGTGTAATCCTAAACTATAATGTGATTTCACACCAGAACACCCAGAAAATGACTGATGCTGGAAGTGTTTTGATATATCTCAAGCCTGCAACGAAAAATCATAAAATTGCTGCAAACATTTATGTGATTACAGATCACACTGCATTATTTTCTTTCACCACTGATTGATCCTGCAGGCTCTGATGCAAAACAAAATCCATGTCTCATGATTTTTGATTAATATATGATTGGACTTCTTAAATTAAATTTTTCAAGGTAGCAAGGTACAAGGTTTGCTGTGTATCTTCAGTGCAAAGGATCCAGACAGAACTCTTCCTCACCACCATGACCCTTTATTCACATTATGTGTGCAAGATTTTACAATTACAAAATACATCAACACTCTGTACGATGTAAACAGTTCCACTTATATTTCAGGAGAATGCACTTCATTACAAAATCATGATCTACCTGTTTAAGAAAATAATCACCTTACAAATAAGCTGAAAATTACACAAATGTACAGTACAGCTGATCAATAAATCCATGATTCTCATTCTTTTGTTAATTATTGAAGCTCATATTATCTAACACACATTTACTATTCTCCTGGAATTCTGTTTGATTTTGGACAAGAGAGAAATTTCAGGATTTTCTTTTCAGGCATTTATCAACATTACTTGGCTCCCCCAGGGGCTGATCTACATTTATGAGATCATGGCTCCGAAAATTATGCACCATTCATAAAAGCAGAGAATCTCGATTGATTTAATAACATCCACTAGTTTCATGCTTTCTAAAATTTATATTTTTAGAAGTAAGAGTAGCTCTGTGTTTATAACAGACCGATTGGGACCAAAAACATTCTACATCCATCAAGGCAAATGTCTAATATTAGAACGTTCTTGAACAAAGCAGTGGAACATTCTCTAACTGAACAATAAAAAGCTATCAAAACTTCACCAACAATGCTTGTGATAGTAAGTTTCACACTGCAGTTGAGGGAGAGTACACCTTGAGTGAGTGTTTCTAGGAATTTGGTGCACAATGGGAACTGTTAAGTTTTTTTTAAAAGAAATTCAATAGTCCAGTGAAAAGATTATTAACGTCTCTGATTCAGCTAACTGAAGAACAGTTAACAGTCAATCTCTTGAAGCCTGAATTGGTCGTTACTAAGTCTTGATTACAACTGAAATTTAACGAGTGAGAGTCATCTCAGCGCACCTCTATTTAAGAAAGTGACTGTTAGAAGTGCACATCCGTAAGTTTTTCACAACTATTTGGGAGATACCAAATCCTGAGTCAGACACAGCCATGTGAATATGTGTTTCTGGGAATGTGAAGCACAGTGGGAATTTGACGTAGTTGGTACAAGGTGTTTTTTGGGGCTTTTACTGTGTTTTATATTTTGTAAAGACCATATTCTATGAAACTGTGAACAGGGAAGTTGCCCTTTGAGAAAATGACATTTATTTGACAATGGCATCTTCCAAAAGTTTGATTTTAAGTTGGATAAGTGACAGCAGGAGAGTTCAAAGCTGTGATATTCTCTTCCTGTTCACTGTGCAAAGCTAGGAACATTCCAGTGCTAATGGGTAGTACGGACTTGTCTTCAGCTGCAGCTCCTGGCCCTCTGGACTTTGGAACTGGAACAGCAGCTGTGGACAGTGGAACATCCCCGAGGTGAGGAGTGTCATGGATACCATGTATAGTCAGATGGTTATGCTGCAGGTTAAGACTCCACAGGCAGGGAGGTAATGGATAACCAGCTGACAGAGCAAAAGGACGAGGCAGGCAATGCAGGAGTTTCCTGTGGCTATGCTCCTCAAAACAGACATACCACTTGGGACCAGTTAGCTCTTTTCTTTGTTGTTGGGTTCTGATTGCAGATGGTGGAAGTGTCGGAGGATGATGCGTTGGATCTGGAGGTTGTTCGGGTGGTACGTGAGGATGAGGGGGAATTCTCTTTTGGTGGTTATTGTGGAGACGGGGTGTGAGGGATGAGTTGTGGGAAACACGGGAGACACAGTCGAGGGCGTTCTCCCCCCACAGTTGTCAAGAACGCCCTCAACCGTGTCTCCTGTGTTTCCCGCAACTCATCCCTCACACCCCGTCCCCACAATAACCACCAAAAGAGAATCCCCCTCGTCCTCGAGTACCACCCCAGCAATCTCCAGGTCCAATAATCATCTTCCGACACTTCCGCCATCTACAATCCGACCCCACCACCAAAGACATTTTTCCATCCCCACCCTTGTCTGCTTTCCAGAGGGGCCACTCTCTCCGTGACTCCCTTGTCTGCTCCACACTCCCCTCCAGCCCCTTAAATCCCGCAGAAAGTGCTACACCTGCTCCCACACCACCTCCCTCACCCCCATTCCACGCCCCAAGATGACTTTCCACATCAAGGAGACGTTCACCTGCACATCTGCCAATGTGGTATAATGTATCCGCTGTACCAGTTGTGGCTTCCTCTACATCGGGGAAGCCAAGCAGAGGCTTGGGGACCATGTTGCAGAACACCTCAGTTTGCAATAAACAACTGCACCTCCCAGTCGCGAACCATTTCAACTCCCCCTCCCATCCCTCAGACGACATGTCCATCCTGGGCCTCCTGCAGTGCCGCAATGATACCACCCGAAGGTTGGAGGAACAGCAACTCATATTCCGCTTGGGAACACTGCAGCCCAATGGTATCAATGTGGATTTCACAAGTTTCAAAATCACCCCTCCCCCTACTGCATCCCAAAACCAGCCCAGCTTGTCCCTGCCTCCCTAACCTGTTCTTCCTCTCACCTATCCCCTCCTCCCACCTCAAGCCTCACCCCCATTTACTTCCTACTAACCTCATCATACCTCCTTGACCTGTCCGTCCTCCATGGACTGACCTATCCCCTCCCTATCTCACTACTTACACTCACTTCTACTGACTCCATTCCCGCCTCTTTAATTTGTCTGTCTCCTCTCCACCTATCTTTTCCTCTATCTATCTTCAATCCGCCTCCCCCCCTCTCCCTATTTATTTCAGAACCCTCTCCCCATCCCACTTTTCTGATGAAGTGTCTAGGCCCGAAACATCAGCTTTTGTGCTCCTAAGATGCTGCTTGGCCTGCTGTGTTCATCCAGCTCTATACTTTGTTATACCACTTGGGATACTGTTCTGGTGAATGGTGTCTTAGGGGCAAGCAGCAACAGCCAAATTTATTGCACCATGGTTGGTTCTGTTACACAGAGGAGGAATAAGAAGTGTGAGAATGCAACAGTGGGCTCAATTGCAAGGCGAATAGACAGAAATTTCTGTGGCCAGAAATGAGCCCCCAGGATGGTATTTTTGCCTCCTTGGTGCTAGCATAAAGGGCATCTCAGAACAGCTACAGGAGTTCTTGGAAGGGGAGACTGAACAGCCAGTGGTCAAGCTGTACTTCGATATCAATGACATAAGTTCTTTTTAGAAAAAAAAGTGAGGTCCTTAAGGTAGAATATATAGACTTAAAAATCTAAGTTGAAAAATAGGACTTCAAAGGTAGAATTCTCAGGATTAGTACCAAGGCCATTGGAGAAACAGCAGGATATGTCAGATGAAGTTGTTGCTGAACTGAGTTCAAGCAGCAAGGGTTTCAGATTCCTAGGGCATTGGGAACCCATTCTGGGATAGGTGGGTCAGTACAAACTAGACAAGTTGTACCTGGCAGGACTGGGACTGATTCCTAGGGTGAATATTTGGTAGAATGGTGGGGAGGTTTTTCCCTAAAATGGCAAAGGGATAGGAATCTATGGAAGGAGTCAGAGGAATGGGAATAAGGCCAAAAACAACAAAATAGGAAGGGTACTAAGAAAAATGATAGACAGAGAAATCGAGGGCTACGATCAAATAGCAAGTGATAGTTCGAATGGGACGATAATGTAAAAAAGACAACCCTTAAGGCGTTGTAATAAAATGGATGAATTAATCAGGCAAACGGATAAAAATAGGGATGATTTTGATCTGGAGTATGCAGCCCTTCTCAAAGGCAACTAGGGATAAGCAATTAATGCTGCCCAGCCAGTGGTACACATGCCTCATGAGTGAATTTTTAAAAAAGACATGGCTGCTAGGTGAGCAGGGTTGAGAACTGCATATCCCCCGGGGCTATTCAGAATTCAGTAAGGATAGACAAAAGGAAAAGAGTGGAGTGCATGTCTGATGACAGAGGGAATTAACATTTATAGTGAGAGGAGACATTAGCTTTGGTGGTAGTAGAATCTGTGTGGGCATTGAAGACAACCAAGCTGCAAAAATGGCGCGGGAGCGTTGTACCTAGACCTGCATTAAGATAATGCTGGGAATAGCACTAAAAGGGAAATTAGAGAGATATGCAACAAAGGGACATCTAAAATGATGGAAGACTTTAATCTGCATACAGGTAGGACACATCAAATTAGTAACAATATCACTGTAGGAATTCCTGGAGTCTATATAGGACGAGCTGGTGGATCAATCTGATGAGTAACCAGCAAGGGAACAGGCCACCCTAAATTAGGTATTACACTGTGGAAAGGAATAATTGGCAATCTAGTTGTGAGGCCCGTTGGAAATTAGTGATCATAATTTGATACAATCTCTCAAGAGGATGGTGTCATTGATTTCACAGAGTCCTGAATCTAAATAGAGGAAGCTCTGATGGTTTTGGGTTCGAGTTGGCTATGATGAATGAAGGAACATTATTTAAAGGGTTGATAACGGAAAGGCGATGTCAAACATTCTAAGAGCACTTGAGTTAATTGCAACAATTGCTCCCTCCTTTCTGGGTGCAAAAGTAAAGCCAGAAAGGTCACAAAGGCTTACAAGGGAAATTAGAGATCTTATTAAATCCGAGAAAAAGTCATACAAATGGTCCAGAAACAGACCTGAACTATAAACAGCATTTTAGAATTCAACAAAAGAGGGCTAAGGGATTGATCACAGAAGTAAGCTTTTTACGAAACATTAAAAAAAAGCTGACTCTCAAGGTTTACATTGGTATGTGAAGAGGAAAAACATTGAAGACAAATTAGGTCCCTGAGTCAGAAACAAGGGCATTTACAATGGGGATCAAAGAAATAACTGACCAATTAAGTACTGACTTTGGTTCTATCCTCAAAGGAAATGTTGGGAAACACAGGGTTCAGTGAGGGGCAGGAACCAAAGGAAATCAGTATTTACAGGAAAGTGCTGGAAGATCAACGGGCCCTGATAATCTACATTCCAGAGTAATTGAGAAAATGGCCCAACAAATAGTGGGTGCATTTGGTGGTCATCTTCCAAGTTTCTCGACTCAGGGATAGTTCCTACAGACTAGAAGGATAGCTAACAACGCCCCTCAATTTAGGAAGGAAAGCAAAGAGAAAACTGGGAATTATAGGCCAGTTAGCCTGGCATTGGAAATAGACCAAGTGTAATATCTGAGCATTTGGAAAACAGTGACAGAATTGGACATGTCAGCATGGGTTTATGAAAGGGAAATCATACTTAACGACCTATTTGCATTCTTCAAGAATGTAACTCATAGAACTGTTCAGAGGGATCCAGCCAATGTGGTTTACATGGTCTTATTTCCTCAGAAGGCTTTCAAAGAAGTTCCACATAAGAAATGAAGATGTAAAATCACAGTGCATGGGACTGGGGAGTAGAGCATTGAAATTCATTGAAAATTGTTCAGCATATAGGAAACAAAGAGGAAGAATGAGTTTTTTTCCAAGTGGCAGGCAATGGCTAGTGGGGTACCACAAGGATCAGTGCAAGAATCCCAGCTTTTTACAATATATATTAGTGATTGGGTGAGGAGAGTAAATGTAATATATCAAGTTTGAAGATGGGACAAAGCTAGATGGGAAGGTGGATGCAGAAATGCTTTGATGTTATTTGTTGAGTGATTGGCAAAAGACATGACAGATGCAGTAGTGTGGATATGTGAGGTTATCCATTCTTGGTATCAAAAAACAGGAAGGCTAATTATTATTGAAATGGCAATAAAACTGAGAAAAGGAGATCTGCAATGAGACCTAAGTGTCCTCGTACTCCACTTGTTGAAGATATGCAGGTGCAGTAACAAGTGGTAAAGAAGGCTTAGCAAAGTGATTTGACTACTATAGCTTGGTGAGACCTCACCCAGGATACTATGCAGCAGTTTTGATCTCCCTACCCGATTAAGGATGTTCTTGCTACAGAGGGAGTGCATCAAAGATACCAGACTGATTTCGCTGGGATGGTAGGACCAGTACATGAGGAGAGGTTGCATGAGTTAGCATCATATTCACTGAAGTGTGAAGAATGAAGGGAAAATCTCATCAATATATAAAATTTCTCCAGAAATAGAATAAGTACATGCAAAAAGGATGGTCCTGGTCATAGGGAGGTTTGGATCCAAGGGTCACAATATATGGATTTGGTGTTTTCTAAATTAAGACTGAGATGAAGAGAAATTTCTTCATCTAAAGAGTAGAGAGGCTGTGGAATTTTCTATCACAGAAAGCAGTCAAGGCAAAACATTGTGTGATTTCAAGAGGGAGTTAGATATAGTTCATACAAAAGATAATTGAATTTGAATTCCAGAATAAAATTCTGAAATTAAGAAGCTACTGATGATTATGAAACCATTGTCAATTGTTGGAAAATCCCATCTGGCTCACTAATGTCCTTTAGGGAAGGAAATCTGCCATTCTCATCTGATCTGGGCCGCATGACTCCATACACACTGCAATGTGGTTGACTCCCAACTGCCCTCTGAAATGGCCTAGCAAGCCAATCAGCATCACCACCAAATCTCAACAAAGATGAACTGGGAAAGACCATATGGCATTGACTTAAGGAGCTGGAAAAGACCAGCAGAAACAGCCCTGTCAACCCTGCGAAGTCCTCTTTACTACCATCGCTGGCTCATCCGAAAATTGGGAGAGCTGTCTCTGATTCGTCAAGCAACATAGTCAAACTCAGGGAATCGTACAATGGCCCATACACGACCGTCACAATCCATGGATATGTCCTGTTCTAACAGCATGACAAGCTCAGCAGAAGTGGTAACAGTGATATACAGTCAGGAGGGAGTTGCCCTGGGGTTCTCAACAGCGACTCTAGGCACCATGAAGTCTCATGGCTTGGGCAATGAACTATCATGAGTGATGATTACACAGTCTTTGTGGAGATGGAATCCTGCCTAAAACATTGACAATACCTTATATGATGTTGTGTGGTACGATCACTGCGCTAAATGGGACAGGTTTCAAACAGGTCTAGCATATCAGGCCTGGGCATCCACGAGGCGCTGCGGGCCATCAACAGCAGCAGAACTGGGTATTCCAGCTCAATCTGCAACCTCATGGCCTGGCATATCCACGCTCAACCATTACCATCACACAAAGGGATCCACCCTAGTTCAATGGAGAGGGCAGGAGGTCATGCCAAGAGCAGCACAAGAAATATCTGAAGATGAGGAGGCAGCCTAGTGAAACAACCAACCAGGACTAATTGTAGATAGCAAGACTTGTAGACGATAGAGTCAGAGGCAACAGTGTGGAGCTGGAGGAACAGCAGGCCAGGCAGCATCAAAGGAGCAAGAAAGTTGATGTTTCAGGTCAGGACCCTTTTTTGAAACAGTACAACTTACTTGTCTAATTGCACAGCAGTGAGTGATAGACAGAGCTAAGTGATTTCATAACCAATGGACCAGATCTAAACTCTGCAGTCCTACCACATACAGTCATGAATGTTGATGCGCTATTAAACAACTCGCCAGAGGAAGCTGTTTTACAAATATCCTCAGACTCAACGATGGAAGAGCCCAACACATCGGTACAAAAATAAGGCTGAAGCACTTGGAGGAACCTTTAGCCAGAATTACCAAGTGGATGATCCAACGTGGCCTCCTCAAATAGTCCAAATATTGCAGATACCAGTCTTCAGCCAATTCAATTCACTCCACATGACATCAAGCAACAATTGGAGGCACTGGATACTGCACAGGCTACAGGCCCTGATAACATTCCAGCTACAGTACTGAAGACTTGTGCTCCAGAACTTGCTGCTCCCCTAGCCAAGCTGTTCCAGTGCAGTTACAACATTGGCATATACCTGACATGCGGAAAATTGCCCAAGTATGTTCTGTACACAAAATGTAGAACAAATCTAACCCAGCCAATTACTGCCCTATCGGTCTATTCTCGATAATCAGTCATGTAATGGAGGGTGTCATCAACAGTGCTGTCAAGCAGCACCTGATCAGTGATGCTCAGTTTGGGTTCTGTTGGGGGTACTCAGTTTTTGACCTCATTACAGCCTTGGTTCAAACATGGACAAAAGAGCTGAATTCCAAAGATGAGGTGACAGTGACAGCCCTTGCCACACTGTTGAATGCGACCTTGATGTCATGAAGGAGGCCCGAGCAAAACTGGAATAAATGCATATTGAGGGCAAACATTCCACTTTTTGGAGTCATGCCTGGCAAATAAGAACATAGTCGTTGTTGTCGGAGGTCAGTCATCTCAGCTCCAGGATATCTCTGCAGGAATTTGTCAGGATAGCATCCTAGAACCAACCAGCTTCAGCTGCTTCATCAATGACCTTGCCTCCATCATAAGGTCAGAAGTGGGGATGTTCACCAATGGCTGCACAATGTTCAGCACCGTTCGTGATTTCTCATTGACTGAAACAGGCCATTTTTCAAATGCAATAAGATCTGGACAATATCCAGGCTTGGGAAGATAATTGGCAAGTAACATTCATGCCATTCAAATGCCAGACAAGGAAATTGCCATTAAGAGACAATCTAACCATTGTCACTTGATATTTCAATGGTGTTACCATCACTGAATTCCCCCACTGTCAACATTCTCAGTGTTACTATTGACCAGAAACCCCCCAGGGCTCACCACATAAACACCCATGACCATGAGCAGGTCCGAGCCTAGGAATACTGCGGGTGAGAGAGTAACCTCCTGATTTCCTAAAGCCCGTCCACCATGCACAAGGCATAAATCAGGAGTATGACAGAATCCTCCCCACTTTCCTGTATGGCTGCAGCTTCAGCAATATTCAAAAGCTACAAATACCACAGTAGGTGCTTTTATGTTCACCATTCAAATGTCAGTCTCAAGAAACTACTAAATACTTGACGTGGAGTCTGAATAGAAGTTTGTTTTTACTTTATGAAATTAACCACTTACAATTTAAGTTTTTGACTTATTCCTTGAACTTGAGGACTTTTCACCGTCAAGAATTAGATTGTTAGAAATGTATTTTTTTTAAAATTCCCATACAGCTCCTGAGGTATACTCAGGGTGAAAAGTGGATAAGTGGCTTGGAAGATGTCATGGGGATTAAAGAGGGGGAAGGAGGGTGGGTGGGCACACGGAGTGGCATTGAATTAATAAGGAAGCAATGATGGGCTGTGCGGTGAGGCTTAGAGTCTGACATCTTTTGAAATAACGAGGACAAAATCCCAGGGACCCAAGGCGGGCCTTCTAGCTGGCCTGCCACAACATGTGTTGATTCCACAGCTGTTGACACTGTTTCCACAGTTTACCGGCTCATTACCCACACCACCAATCACCTGACAAAAATTGTATGTATCAGTGTTCTTTCCAATGATGTTGAAATTTCTCAACTTGATCCACCCACCAAATAAAATTCCCATCTAATTTCTCCTGTTTCTTATTAGGAGTTAGAGATGGGTTTGGCCCAACTTCCACCCATCAAAAAGGCAAAGCTTTACACTCTTATTGGAAATAAATGAATACCAAAATTAAATATATCTGAGCTAAAATCAACAAATATGCGTTAATGCATTTCTTCAGTCACCTATCTATGACAAGGCCATAGACCTGCAGAATTCCATTTGTCAGAAGCAGGCCTGATTACAAATATCTCATTAAACAGGTAAAGAGACAAAATTCTCCAGAGCACATTGATTATCTCTGTCAAACTCAAAGGGAAATTCTGCCAGTTCGGAACCAGTCAACTAGCAATACTAATATACTCACGTCTCCAGTGTCTCTCATTAAAGGATCGTTTGGTTATAAAGGTGAGCACATAACAGTTAACCATTTGAATGTGACTAACTGTCAATTTTTAAATCTGTATATATTACTCACTTTCACCACATTTGAATTTCTGACTAATAATGTTGTAATGTTCATTTGACTGGACATCTGGTTTGCAATGTAGTGTGATGCTAACAGTATGGGTTCAATTCCTGTGCCAGCTGAGGTCACCACAATTTTCTCAATGTCACCTCTTGCCCGAGGCATGGTGACCCTCTGATTGAACTCCAAACAGTCAACTCTCTCTAATGAAACATCAGCCTGTCAGTTCTCAGGACTACAATAACTTTAACTTGTATCTGATGCATTAAGTCAGTACTTGTTGAAGGCACAACCATTGGACAAATCTGTTAGAAATTACCCTTACAAGTTTTATAACCTAAATATATACACAGAAACAAGCAACTCAGGCCAACTTCCTCCCTTCCTTTCTCATCTATATATAGCCATCAATAAGCATTTATTCCTCTCTCCATTAAATGTTTGTCAAGTGTTCGCTTAAATACATGTATATGATTTGTTTCATCTAATTTTCTGTGGTAGTCAATTCCATATTCTTGCCACTCTTGAATGAAGAAGTTTCTTCTGAATTGCTGACTGGTTTTCTTGGTGATGAGCTTATATTAATGGTTTTCAGTGCTAGTTTAGCTCTAAGACCATAAGACAAAGAACAGAAATAGGCCATTAGCCCATAAAGTCTGGTCTGCCATTCCGTGAGAACTTCCAGAGCAGCTGTCTAATATTGGCAGAACTCAGAGTATACTGCTGGGATGTATGGGGGCCCCAATGGATCCCAGGCTCAACTAAGTTAGGGAAATCATGCAGGGAGCGTTCAACTTTTTGGAAATGGGACAAGATATGTGTGGAGGGCTGGATCTTTACAATCTAGGTGGGAAAAAAATGAACAGGAATACTACTTTCTGGTGGAGGGGGTTTAGGGGTATGGAGTAGGCCCCTGATCTGCAAAGGACTGTACCTGAAGAATGTAACTACTTCTGTTCCTGTCTTTCTGAAATCCTGTATTTTATAAAGGGTGGCCAAACCCACTGCTTGTGCATGCTGTTTCATGGCATGGATACTACAATATTGGTGTCCATAAGATATTGAGAAGAATTAGGTTATTCGGCCCATTGATCACAACTGAAATGTTTCTCAAATCCGTTCTCCTGTCTCCTCCCTGCAACTTTTGATCCCCTTACTGATCGAGAACCTGTCAATCTCTGTCTTACAGATACTCAATGGCTTGGCCTCCATGGCCGTCTGCAGCAGTCCGTTCCACAGATTAATGACCCTCTGGTTGAAGAAAGTCCTCCTCATCTCAGTTCAAAAAGACCACTCCTTCACTGCAAGACTGTGCTCTCAAGGTTAAAAAGTGAAAGAACAGCAGATGCTGTAAATCAGGAATAAAAACAGAAGTTGCTGGAAAAGCACAGCAGGTCTGGCAGCATCTGTGAAGAAAAAAAAAATCAGAGCTAACTTTTTGGGTCCAGTGACCCTTCCTCAAAACAATCACTGGACCCGAAACGTTAACTCTGATTTTTTTTTTTCCTTCACAGATGCTGCCAGACCTGCTGTGCTTTTCCAGCAACTTCTGTTTTTGTTCCTGTGCCCTGTAGTCCTCGTCTGTTCTACTCATGGAAACATATTCTCCACATCCACTCTGTCCAGGACTCTCAATATTCTGTAAGTTACAGGCTGAGATTCCACCTCAACCTCTATACTGCATCAAGTATAGACTCTGAGTCCTTAACTGTTCCTCACAGAACAAGCAGTTCATCCCCAGTATCATTCTTGTAAACAAACTCTGGACCTCCTCCAAAGCCAGCACATCCTTCATTAGATACAAGGCCCAAAATCACTCATAATATTCCAAAACTCAATTTGTGAATAAATTGCATTTGAGAGACATTATCACAGATGGTCAACAATAAGTGTTCTACAAAACATGCAGATTGCTAATTCTGTGAGAGCTAATAGAATTGGTTGGCTCAAGCTTCTTGTTTTGAGAAACTCTGGATTGAAGTGTAGAAAGGCTGGAAAAGAGCCACAAATTTAGCTTTAAGCCACACTGTTTCCAGAATCCACTGCTACAGCCGAGGAGTGGTCAATAGTCAACTATCGGAGATGACAGAAGGAAGTGATATTAAATCACCAAATATTAAAACCTACAAACCTCATGTCTTTACAATCTTCAATTCATTTTTTGAGATTCAACTGATTTGTAATAACATCAATTTTTATATTTAATAAAATGTTTTCTAACAAGGCAGAATTGCTTTTAAGATAAAGTCAGCTTAACTTCAGTCTCGTTGATAGAAACCTGCATCATTAAGATGTGAAATAGAAAATGTTAAAAATTTATAAGATAGAAAATGTTCTCGGCAACTACTTAAGCAAACCAACTTTTATATGGGAGGGGGTTGATGCGTTGAAAAGTTATATATCTGGACAAAGAGGGTGCACATGTCAATGGTGAATATGTTGCTGTTTGCAGGTATGGTGGTTTCAAGAAACTGCCCCTTTCCCTACCCCAAATTACAACCAATGCTCAGGCTAGCATTTCCTAAAACCAGTGTTTGTAAGTTTGCTTCTGTTAAAAATTTCGATTAAATAAAGAACAACGGAAACCTGTCAGAATCAGGAGAACCATCCAAATTTCCAAGTCATTCCAATTCCACACAGAGCAAATGCAAATTAAAAAAATGAAATCCTATTAGCTTATTGATGAGAAGGCAGCAAACAATTTGCTGCCACAGGCTATTCAGGGTCCAAAACAGCTCAAAAGGTGGCAGGGGTTCAACTCTTCTCAACACAAAACAATATGACGGAGTTACAAAAATAGTTCATAGTCAAGATGAAAACGAGCTAATAACTGACACTTTCAAATTCATGGATGTTGGGCAATGAAATAGAAAGAAGAATCAAGATGCTCTTCCCATTAGAGGAGGTGGTGGATCTTGCAAGGAATAGCACCAATCGTGAATATGCTTAGTACTATCTCCAAGATCTGGCTGCAATACATACAGAAATAAGCCTACCTCACCAGGATCTTCAACATAAGATTCCCTTTCAGATTTTCTTCTTTAGCCTCGAAAATCTCAATGGTTTCTTTTCTCACTTAGAATCATCAAGTTTATGGAGCTGTACAGCATGGAAACAGACCCTTCCGTCTAACTAATCCATGCTGACCAGATATCCTAATTGATCTAGTCCCATTCACAAGCATTTGGCCATTATCCATCTCATCCCTTCCTATTTGTACACCCATCCAAATGCCTTTGTAATGTAATTGTACCAGCCTCCACCACTTCCTCCAGCAGCTCATTCCATACACACATCATCCTCTGTGTGAAAAAGTTGCCCCTTATGTCCCTTTTAAATCTCTCCCCTCTTACCTAAACCTATGCCCTCTAGTTTTGGACTCTTCCATTTTGGGGAAGAGGCCGTGTCTAGTCACCCTAGTCACCCTATCCATGGCGCTCATGGTTTTATAAACTTTTCCCTTGCCATGGTTTTCCACAAGTTAGTCTCTGGAAACCTGAAAGCAAAAGAGCTGATAATGCTCTGCAGCACCTCTATCTCATACAATTTGTTGGCAATTGAAATGGCCATGATCAGGAAATAAGATTACTCGTGGACATGGGTGTCACTGGCTGTGCCAACATTTCCTGCCCATCTCCTAGTTGCCTTTTCACCTGCTGCAGTCCCATGTGCTATAAATTAACCCACAGTGTCCTCAGTGAATTCCAGGATTTTGACCCACTGACACAAAAGGAATATATTTCCAGCAGGATGTTGAGTGGTTTGGAAGAGAATATGCATGTTGTGTTGTTCCCATTTTTCTACTGACTTGTCTTTTGAGTTAGTAGTACTCATGTTTGGGAAGGAGCTGTCTAAGGATCTTTGCTGAATTTCTGCAGTGCACTTTGTAAATACTGCTACTACAGAGTGGTGGTGGTGGAAGCAGTGGATGCTTGTGGGTGTGGTGCCATTCAAGCAGGCTGCATTGTCCTGCATGGTTTCTCAAGTGTTGCTGGAGCTACGCTCATCCAGCCAAGCAGACAGTGTTCAATCACACTCCTGATATCTGCCTTATCGATGGTGGACAGGCTTTTGGAAGTCACAAGGTGAATTATTCACAGCAGTACTCCTAGCCTCTGACTTGCTGTTGGAACCGGTGCATTAATATGACTGACCCAGTTTCTGGACAATTGTAACACGATGAATATTGATAGAAGGGGATTCAGTTATGGAAACACCATTGATTATCACAGGACGGTAGTTAAATTGTCTCTTATTACAGATGGTCATTGTGTAGCATGAATGTCACTGAAAGTTGTTAATTCAGTTGTCATAATATCCTGCTTGAACACTGTACAAATAATTGCATGAGCTTATGTAAATTTTTAACTTTAGATATTCTATTTCCATGAAATCAACAAGATGTAAGAGTAATAATTTAGCAGGAGGGCTGGTCTTTAAATGTCTAACTTCAGCTGTTTTATTTTAGCAGCTCTACTGCTTCCAGGAAGATCATTGCAAATACTGGAAGTATTTAAAAGTGTCCATTCCACATTAATGTCATTGTTAACAATAACAGTGAAAGGAATTGAAAACAATGGAGCACTATTACACTGACTATGCAAACATCATTGTGGATAGTTGTATATGACATGTATTGTTTCAAAAGATGAAAAAAATGTGCAACTTTTTTTTTGGTTATCCATTTTCTAGGTGTATGCTCAACAACGTTCTCCCTCCTGACCTTCCAGCTCATCTCGTCCAAAACAATTTTATTGTTGACAGATCTAACTGGAACAAAACATATCATGGAACGTGTAAAATTATTTATTTACCTCAACTGAAAGATGCTAGAAAGATGATTGAAATGTCCTTGAAAATGCGGTCTTCATGGGGACGAATGACTATGCAAATACATACACAACCTTCTGCTGCCCTTGTTAAATCGGAAATAGAGCAAGGGATATTTTTAATACTTTTTGTCCATTCTTTACGTAATCCCTAGAGATAGATCTAACCCTGTCTATACGGTGGAATTTTTCATCAAGATTTCTCTCTCACGCTTCAATGTAATTTTTCTTTACATCATCAAAGCAACATTATTTTGAAAGGAAAATTGTTCCCATAAATGTGTTTTTTTTTCAAGAATGTATTTAAAATTGCCACAGCTTAATTATTTTTAGATCAAGTAGCTCATCACCCAAAGAAAGCAGCTGTACATTCTTTGATGTTGGCAATCCTTCATTGGTGCAGCACCGTACCTCCTGAGCTGTTTTTACTTGCCTTATTTTTCCATCACAAACAAATCTCTGAGGATCAATCCACTACTCATTGCTCAGAGAACTATCTGCATTACCATGGCAACCTATGCAATTCTGTACTTATAGGGCTACAGCAATTACTGTAGTTTTCTCTTCCTTTACCAGCTCTATTACCTCTGCCTACTTAGAATACATAAATAATTAAATTGTTGTATACTAGACAGTTCATTATGAATAAATGTTTTATTACTATAATTCTGAGTATAGAAAAACCTTGTAGAAAAATGCTATGGTATTTTAGTTACAGTTACAGAAAACAAGGATTGTTGTATCACCTTATTAGTGGGTGCATCTTATTTATTATTGCAAAAGCACTCATTTTATTATGTCAGGTTTAGCTCTGTATTCCTCAAATAATGTTGGCATTTTCCACCAACTGACTTCAAGGTTCCACGTACTGAATGAGTCACTGAATTGCAAATTCTGCTCTTATATAAAAGGCACTTTACTACCAAGATAACACTTTCTGCCTGTTAAGAACAATGCATAATTTTAATTTCATTTTATAGTTCTGTATTTTTTTGCATGCTAAGAAAGGAGATAGATGGCTTCAGAGTGTGGGCTCAGTGATACAAAGACAGACAGTGCAGAAAGCAGTGAATGTGTGAGAGTATGCCAGACAGTGAAGACTTAAGTGTTTTGACTTAAGTCTTTTGTAAGAAATCTGGCAAAACTGCTACAGACTGTGGTTAGGGAACTTAGGCAAATTCACTAATGGTGAAGTAATAGGGAGTTTTATTTGCAGGATGTCTTAAGTGTCTCAAGGAGAGACACCAGTTGAAGAAAAATAACATCCAGTGAATCTAATAGGAATTTGCTGAAAGACAACTGTTTATAGTGATGTCACCTGAGAGAGAAACCTTAGTGTAGAGGCAGTGGTGACTCTGCTGAAGTTTAGATTTTTGCAAAGATATTGCTGAGATAAGATGAATAAGGTGAATTTGAATTCTTGTTTGGTATTTGGAATGAAGTTTTTTCATTGTTTTTGTCAGGGTTAACATAGTTCTCATGTTTTTCCTTGTTTAATAAATAGTTTTTTCTTTGTTTTAATAAATGTACTGGCAGCCTTTTGTGAACACATTCATTAACTGACTTCCATTGTTAATAAAAGAAAAACAACATTTCAGGCTTCAAAGATAATGGGAACTGCAGATGCTGGAGAATCCAAGATAACTAAGTGTGGAGCTGGATGAACACAGCAGGCCAAGCAGCATCTTGAGAGCACAAAAGCTGCCGTTTCGGGCCTAGACCCTTCAGCTTTTCTGATGAAGGATCTAGGCCCGAAACGTCAGCTTTTGTGCTCCTAAGGTGCGGCTTGGCCTGCTGTGTTCATCCAGCTCCACACTTTGTTATTTCAGGCTTCAATCTGGGATCAATAGAAATTATTAAGCCACAATTTGTTATGTTAGTGAAATGAAGTTGAATGAAATCAAATAAAATAAGAAAGAAAAAAGGACATATAAAGTCTAGTGATAACCGAATAATGAGAAATGTTATTGGCCTTGTTTCTGTGTTTTCATGAATAAATATGAATGTGTTTAGATTGAGTATTGTACTGTAGCAATAATG
Source organism: Stegostoma tigrinum (assembly GCF_030684315.1). NCBI lineage: Eukaryota > Metazoa > Chordata > Chondrichthyes > Orectolobiformes > Stegostomatidae > Stegostoma > Stegostoma tigrinum. Next base: position 35,255,969 of record NC_081367.1, on the reverse strand, counting down.
GCAGACTGTCATAGTAACTCTGAAAAAGCTTACAACAGATCCAAAGAACATATGCAGTGATATGGACTAACACAAGAGGATCACAATAGTGACTCAGGAGTTATGGTCTAGACTAATCTATTGTATTGTAACTCCTGCTTTTAATGTATTGCCACAAATATGGAATAGTTTCATTCTGCTGTTAAGACAAGCAGACACAGAGATTAAATTGGATTAAATATCAGAATGTGTTAGCAACTTTGAAAGACTGAACAATTTAAGAGAATGGGAGAGAAAACTGAAAGAAAGCAAACGATTTTATTTCATTCATTTTGCATTTCATTTTTTGGCCCTCTATCTTTTATAATTGCATAATCTCAGGTGTTCAAAATGTTTTCTGATCTTACTTATAGTTTTGCTTTCATCTGTCACTTCCTTTTCAATCTATACTATGAACTTGTGTTGTTCAATTGCTGTTGTGCAGTGTTAAAACCTTTACAAAATTATTTTCTGCTGGTATCCCAAATCTTCCCAATACCCCATACCTAAAAAGTCGACTTCAAGTACTCAGAATTTTGCTCTGACAGGTTTGGAGAAATTGGTTGAAGAAACTGACATTATTCAAATTTCTGTGCTCCTGGAGGAAAATAACTATTAACTAATTTGAATTGTTCAAATTCATTTGGATCATCAAGACTGAGATCCATACATTTTGCTTTGCTAAGGAAATTGAGGAATATGGAGAAAAGACTAGCAAATGGAGGCAATGTAAAGTTAAGCATATTCCAGTGACAGAACTGGCCCAGGAGACTGTAAGGCTGATTCCTGTTCCTTTATATTCTAAACCAATTTATTAAATTCTAAGTGAACCTTGAAGATACACATAATGGCTATAGGCTTAACTATCGCTCCACAAAAAAATCAAATAAAGTAGATCGCATCTGCTGCACCTGGCCACATTGCGAACTGGAACTCAGGCAAGGCCCATAAAAATAAACCCTACTCAAATGAAGCAAGAGATTGGCTAGCGAGTTTTGAGAAGATTTGTGGCTCAGGTTGAGTTTCTGGATGTGAGTTTGCTCGCTGTGCTGGAATGTCAGTTTTCAGACGTTTCGTCACCATTTTAGGTAACATCATCAGTGAGCCTCCAATGAAGCGCTGGTGTTATGTCCCACTTTCTATTTATCTGTTTAGGTTTCCTTGGGTTGGTGATGTCATTTCCTGCATTGGTGGTGTCATTTCCTGTTCTTTTTCTCAGAGGATGGTAGATTGGCTCCAAATCAATGTGTTTGTTGATGGAGTTCCGGTCGGAATGCCAAGCTTCTAGGAATTCTCGTGTGTGTCTCTGTTTGGCTTGTCCTAGGATGGATGTGTGACAACACACGTGTGTGCATGGCATTCCAACCGGAACTCCATCAACAAACACATTGGCTCCAAATCAATCCACCATTCTCTGAGAAAAAGAACAGGAAATGACATCACCAACCCAAGGAAACCTAAACAGATAAATAGAAAGCGGGACATAACACCAGCGCTTCATCGGAGGGTCACTGATCATGTTACCTAGAATGGTGACGAAACATCTGAAAACTAACCTTCCAGCTCAGCAAGCAAACTCACATCCACAAGAGATTGGCTAAAAAATTTAAATAAGTTTCTGAAATGCAAGTAGAAGTGTAAAATGAAACATATATTGCAA